>NW_027131139.1:0-1200000 GCF_026122565.2 Emydura macquarii macquarii
AATTATTTTCTAAAAACACAAGTCTGAAAACTACAAATAACACAAATCCTCTTTGTGAAAGTCGTAATACCGTTCGGAAAGCACTGCTCAGCATTAGAGCTGAGAGGTCTGAGTTGTGCTAGGAGAGAGAGCCTAGGGTACTGGAGTGAAGGAGCAGGCGTGGGCACTGGTGGCCCATGGGTGAAAGAAGGACTGTGGCAAGCAGGGAGGAGGTGCTCATAGAGAGGAAACGCAGTACATGAAAGTGCAGGGCTTGGTGAGCAGGCTTTGGGAGCCAGAGAGCTGGTCCCGGGCTGGAGACCACATAGAGGAATCTCATTTATTTGTGCCATGTCTCTTTCTATTATGTTCTAGCTCTACCTACTACTGATCTGACGATTCCCGCTCTCCCCAGTGAGTACCTGAGTGCAGCCTGCGGGTGCAGGATTTTGAGGAGAGTCTGATAGGAGGGGCCGCATTGTGATGCTGAGTTTACAATTGTGGGGAGGGTTAAGGGAGCTGTGTCCTTCAGGGAATTGCAGTGTCATGGGGTTTCTTTTCTGTTTTACACTGGTTGACACTCTGTCTGCTGCACTGGGCTCTGACAATGGCAACAGGAAGTAACTTGCCCTGTGGAAATCCTCTCTTTCTTGTGGGGATTTCTTATGCTAGCATGGCCGGCCTTAGTTTTGTGGGGCTACCCTCAGTCCTCAAACGTCCCCAATTCCTGTCCTCTCTGTGCACAGCATAGGCCATGGGCATGGGGAGGGACAGTGAGCTGATTCTTTGGGATCCCTCTTGAATGTAATGGACTCATCGGGTGTCACAAAGGCCGTTTTTCTTAGTCCTCAAGGTGTCACTTTAATCTGATGGTATCCAGATACCAAATCAGAACTACTAAGTATTTTGGTCTTGACATCTTATCTAGGGTGCCTGCTATGTGGGGAAGTGGCTAGCTGTCTTGAACTGTCTGTGAGTTAAGTCTCCTGTCATCAATGCATATCCTCAAGTCTCCACTGGGCTTTTTCACAATCACATTTGGGATGCCAAGGAGATGCAGCTGTAAGTCTGGCTGGCATGCAGTTTAGTTTCTCTTTCATGCCTGACATGCCATGGGGGTTTGACGTGGGGCTGCCTCACAGGAGCAAACCCTGGCATAAGCAGAATCCAGTGTTGCATACAGTCACTTCTCCCTAACTCTTCGTTATTCCTGGAGAACACATGAGCATATAATAAAAGCATCTGTTCTAATCACTTCCTTTAATTTGCTTCCATGGCAGCTTCTGCCAAGTCAGTCCCTAGCTGTGTTACTGACTGGGCTGCCTCATAGCTCTTCATCTCTGCCCCTGTGAGAGGCTTTGAGACACCAGCTCCACTGGACACTGCCCTATGGTCTGATTTTTCATTTGGAGCACTTCCTGGTTAGTCACATTAATTGCTCTTACCCAGAGCTCACCCTTTGGCCCAGCTTGAAACAGAGTTCTGCTAAACACAACCCTGACTGGATATTGGTGGCTCCACACACTCTTACAGTGCTCTATATCCTTAGGGGTGTTAGTTTCAGAATAGCTTCAACTCCATTCCAGCACCATAGGGCATATTATCCAGAGCTTTGCTGCATGGAAGTCTGAGATGTTCATAGAATTATAGAATCATAGAATATTAGAATTGGAAGGGACCTCAGGAGGTCATCTAGTTCAACCCCCTGCTCAAAGCAGGACTAACCTCAGCTATATCATCCCATGTTGCCATTTCTTCCTGTTGAAATTGAGGGGGTTGAGAATTTGCAGCCTGGGTGATATTCTGCCAAGTGCAGGGGGTCAGCAGGGAGCTAATGCACCATGCGTGGTTGTGATTCATGATGGCAAAATGGTGAGAACCCCTGTCCATCCTCTCTGTCACGGTGGCATAAATCAGGAGCGAATCCATGGAATTATACCGTGAAGAGCAGAGATGGGACCTGAAAATCAAAATGGCAATCCTGCTGGCATATTTGGGGGTATTGCCACACGCACAGAGGATCAAATTCCACACTGCCCTGCACATCTGGCATATCATGTACAGCTGTGTTATATGAGTGCAACATGCTGCTCTATCAGCATGGCACCGCTTTACACCCACATTCTGTGTGTGTAAATGACACACCAGCTGCTAGGCAGTGTGGCACCACTACTGGATTGGTACTGTAATCGCACCTGTAGGCCCCAGTTAGGGACCGGAGCCTTGTTGTGTGAGCGAAGATAGCCCTTGGTTTTCTCATACAGCTCGATGTGTCCATCACCCTGCTGGGCACTGAGTTGATACAGATGTCCCCAGCCAGAAGAGAACTCTTTTTCTCCATCTTGGTTTAATTGCTTCCAGACTCTGTATTGCTGCCCTCTGGGTCTGTCATTCCAGTGGTCCTGACCCTAAAGAGTGCTGAGTGTCTCATTTTCCTCTCCTAGTTATACTCCCACGTTCCGTGCTAATACATTCCTCCCCATCCTGGGCATCTCCACCTTGCTCGTTTCTCTTCTGAACCAGTGTTATGCCCCCACGTGGCTGTTGCTTAGCCAGGCCAATCTAATGCTTTCATCTTCCTCTTGAGTGTGTCCTCCAGGCCATGCCCATCTGGGTGGAGGGTCCAGTTAAGAGAATCGTCCCGCCACATTTCTGTTCCTCCCACTAGACCCAGAGTCCTCCCCATTCAGTCTGACTCCCAGCCCCGCTCCCTTGTCTCCCATAATCCTTTGCATTTTGGTGCACTGATGCCCTTCTTATCCTTCATGTTTTGTTTCAGAACTGCCTTTGCCGGGGGCACACCATGGACGACAGAGGTACGAAGAAGTTCCCCTTCCCCTGCTCCCACCTCATTTAATGCTCATCTCCCATCATCTGCCAGGCAGAGACGTGCCCAACCCGAGGCACACGGGCCAGGTTCCGCTCACTCGCCAGGGGGTCTAGGAACGTCCTCTGGGCCGGATCAACTGGCCTGTCCGCGGGGTGTGGCTACCCCCTCCCACAAAGAGGTGGTTTAACTGCCTCCCCTCCCCCACGCTGCACCTACAGTCGCTGCCTGTCAGCGGGGGATGGGAAGGGTTGGGAGGAGGTGGAGCAAAGGTAATGAGACCTCCGGCTGCATTCATTCTTGTGGGGCTGTTTCTGGGCTGGGAAAGATGTCATCCCAGGGCAGCCGAGGGGAGGCAGGCCATGCTGTCAGGGAAGGGAGTACCTCGAGCTGGGATGAAGACACCGAGCCCTATGCAAGGAGCTGGGTCTCCTGTGGGCTTCTTTGCATCCACGGTTCCAGGGTCATTTTGCATGGGCTGGCCTGGAAAAAAGCAGGGGGTGCAGGATGCAGGAGGAGCCATTTCCCTGGGAGTAGCCAGACACAGTCTGGCTTTGTGTCTCCATGTCTGTGGGCACAGATCCCTGATGTTAAATCTTTTTGCATCCCAGATGCCAGAAACACGGCAAGTTCGTTCCATGCAAGAAGCCCCAGCCTCAGGGAAAGCCTGTGAGACCACGCCCTGCATGGCATCCACACAGGCACTAGCAAGCGCCAGGCCACCTCCTGGTGTCTGGGCTAGTCTGCAGAGACGACAGCATGCATAAAATCCACTCGGATGCCAGGATAACAGCATTGTGCTGACATCCAGCCTGTGCCAAATCTATCAATAAAGCACAAACTAATCAACTAACCACTGTGTCCAGCCAGGTGTGTGTAGCTCCCTTGCAGCAAGATGGGTCCACGTGGTATTTATAGCATGTTGCAGTTGTTTGCAGACCTCTGCACACGGCCTAACGCCTTCCTGTGCGCAGGGATGGACTGGTCTCCGCCCCTATCAGCAGCGTGATCAGAACAGGTCACAGGTTACATTTCAGATTCTTCGAGAGCCCCCCATGGGTAGGGAAAGCCTCCTCAGTGGAGAGGAAGGATGGGTAGAGCCCAGGACAGGTGCTCCAAAAACCTGTGTGCAAGTCCCTGTCTGGCCCCACTTGTCCTGTGTGAGCTTGGGCAAGTCCCTGAATCTCTCCGGGCATCAGTTCCCAGGTGTAAATATGGGGTTAGTGATTCCCTTCCTCTTGTGAGAGTGTGATGGGACTGAACATGGCAGGCCATGGTGGTAACTAGTTAAATAGCAGACATGCCTGTGCTGCTGGGGTTATTCCAGACGGAAAGGGAGGAAATGCCCCACTTTCTAGCAGCTTTGTGCAATTCCCCACAGGCCCCCAGTCCTCTTGGTGTCTCCAGGATCCAGAGCTGATCCCAGAGTACAAGCCTTAAATAGCGTTTTTGGGAACATACTCTGAGCTCTGTTTCCCCTTCTCCTGACGGGGCTGGACTCAGGGTCTCTCCTGCCCTCTGCACCATGGGAGGGGATAGTTATTTATAGGGATAGTCAGCTGAGCTCCTAGAGTCCTGCCTGCGGCCAAGGGAAAGTGCAAGGGCAGGGTCCTTGCAGACGAGTGCAGCTGTGGAGACCTGGGGAGCCGGGAGCTGATCTGCAGAAGCTGGCTCCAAGTTCCCCGTTGCCCTAGTACACATATGTGTTCTGAGCTGGGTGACAGGAAGCCAAAGGCATGGGGCCAGCTGGCTCCAGAGATGGCTGAGCACCAAAACCCATTCTTGAAAAGAATCATTAAATATGAGGCATTACTCGGGGAGGGGGGCATGGAAAGATGGGTACAGACTAGGTTAATGTTGCCATGGCATTTCATCTCCTTGTGCCACATAGCACACGGGTCTCTGCCCATCAGCGTCAGAGCTGAGTCCCTTCAGCCATTTACTGTTTAACCCTTCTGTGAGGCAGGGAAATGGCATTCCACGTGGGGAACGGGGGCACAGAGAGGGAAGGGACTTGCCAGGGTCACATACAAAGTCTGTGGCAGGGCCAGGAGATCTCCGGAGTTCCAGCCCATGGCTTGAGCCAAAAAAAACTCTTTGGTTTCACAGTGCTGGGAATCCCAATGAGCTACAGAACGACAGTGATGAATCTATGGACAACATGTTTATTGCAAAAGGGCAGGGGGATGAAACACAAAGGGGAAAGGATGACAGAGAATCCTAGAAGATTAGGGTTGGAAGGATCCTCAGGAGGTATCTAGTCCAACCCCTGCTCAAAGCAGGATCAACCCCAGCTAAATCATCCCAGCCAGGGCTTTGTCAAGCCGCACCTTAAAAACCTCTAAAGATGGAGATTCCCCCACCTCCCTAGGTAACCCATTCCAGTGCTTCACCACCCTCCTAGTGAAAAGGTTTTTCCTAATATCCAACCTAACCTCCCCCACTGCAACTTGAGACCATGGCTCGTAGTTCTGTCATCTACTACCATTGAGAACAGCCTAGCCCCATCCTCCCTGGAACCCCCTTTCAGGTAGTTAAAGGCTGCTATCATATCCCTCCTAATTTTTCTCTTCTGCAGACTAAACAAGCCTAGTTCCCTCAGCCTCTCCTCATAAGTTATGTGCCCCAGCCCCCTAATCATTTCTGTTGCCCTCCGCTGGACTCTCTCCAATTTGTTCACATCCTTTCTGTGGTGGGGGGCACAAAACTGGACACAATACTCCAAATGTGGCCTCTTCCCTCGATCTGCTGGCAATGCTCCTGCTAACGCAGCCCAACATGCCGTTAGGCTCTGGTCTGCTGCTTGTGTTACTGCACTGAAACCAGCAGGCACCACTCTCCGCGGAGGGTTCAGCTCTCCAGACATCTTCTGGGTGACAAATACCCACTATTCAGAATCAAGGGAGGTCCTGGCTCATGGAGACCACAACTTTAGAACCCCGACAGCAAGTAGCGGCCAGAGGAGAAGGCGTGACTCCTGTTTGAGGTGGACACAAGCCAAGGAGTTAGGTGCTGGTCATGAGTTTCCCTAGAACTCAGGAAATTAGGATCCAGTGTTCAAGCCTTGAGGAACTGATTGATAAAGTGTGTGGGGGAGGGGGAACACTATCCATCAGGAATCCAGGATGAGGAGAGGAACTAGTTATGTTGAGATCATGGGGTCTGACAAGGAGGAATGGGATGAATTTAGGAAAGGGAAAATATAGAGATAGATATTGAGACTATCTGGGTTGAATTGGATTCGTCTCCCCAGAGATGGGAGGGGGGTATCACTATTAAAACTAGACTAGACAAGACACTAGAAAATATGCTGGAAGGAACAGCCCAGCATTGTCCCAAGGCAGTTAACTGGGAGGGTCTCATGGACTTTTCCATGTTTTCAATCTATGCACCTGTAGTTCCATCTCAATACTTCCTATTCCAACAGGATGTCAAACAGAGACTGCTAAACAGCTTTAACTCTTCAGGACTGGGTACCTAAGAGCATTAAAAGAATTGGCCAAGGAGTTGTGCAAAGCCACACTGGCCAGGCAAATGTTGTGCAGATATTTAAAAAGGGTAAACAGGACAACTTGAGTAAGTACAGGCTGGTTAACTTGACAGCAATCCCCAGAAAAATGATGACAAGGCTGTTATGGGACACTTCATTTCACAATCATGAATTAAAAGATTGCAGCATAATTAATGCCAGTCAACATGGTTTTAAGGAAAATAGGGTTTTGTCAAACAAACTTGATATTGGTTTTGATGAGATTATACATTTGGTGCCTAAAATAATGATGATATGATGTACTTAGATTGCTGAGAGACATTTGCTTTGGTACCGCATGACACTCAGATTATTAAATTAACACCAGACAAATATCAATGCAGCACGAATTAAAGATTGGCTGACCTCAAGAGGTAATTGTAAATGGGAATCATCATGCAAAGGCAGTATTTCTAGTGGGTTTCCACCGGGGTGTGTTTTGGCCCAGTATCTTTACCAATGACATGGAAGAAAACATAAAATCAATGCTGGTAAAGTGGAGTGGTAAATAATCAGTAGGACAGAACAGTTGTGTGGAGTGATCTGGGTCACTTGGCAGGCTGGGCTACTTTGAAGAACAGACATTTTAATACAGCCAAACATCAGGTCATACACCTAGAAATAAAGAATGTTAGTCACAGATACAAGCTAGGGACTTGTCTCCTGGAAATGAGGGACTCGGAAAAGAAGTTACAGTGAAAAACAACCTTGGGCATGGATTGACTATCTTCTGCCACTCTTAAACAGTAGAATAAATGATTCCTCTTGGAGTTGTATTGTGTTAAGATGCAGGGTCAGTGCTCATGTGTCAGCAGAGGGTTTCCCATGGACTGAGAGCTGAACTCACTGGAAGCTGAAATTCACTAGAGCTGAAGTTGCTAAAGGAGCTGGGAAACCGTGAGAGACTAGCAGCCAGCAGATGGGGCTCATTGAGGCCTGTATCTGGCTGGCAGTGGGAGCCAGCAGAGAGGGCTGGTCGAGCCCCATGATCACCAAGAGGTGGACGGTGCCGCTCTGATGGTTGGTAGGGCAGGGGAAAGCAAGAAGGGAGAGGTGAAGGAAACGCCCCAGGTACTCTGGCATGGGAGCCTCTTGTTATGTTCATGAATTCTGTTTGCACTGTTTTTCCAAACCAGTGCTGTGTTACTTCCTTCCTTTTATTAAAAGATTTACTTTCTACACTCAGACTCTGTGCTTGTGAAAGGGGAAGTATTGCCTTTTGGGGGAGCCCCGGGGATAGTGTGTGATTTCCCAGGTGACTGGGTGGGGGCTCCAGCTGGTTTGGTGCTGTATCATTGACAGGGACCTTTAGATATAGAACCTGGCCCTTGCTGCTGCTGACTCTGTCTGGCAGAAGGGTTACATACTGAAAGGTCATAACTTATCAAGACTCACAATCATTGTGAGGCATATGTATGGGAAATATTTAAGGAATGATGTTATTACATTGAAAGCATGTTTTATGGTTTTGGAGTAAAAGTTTGTCACCAAGGGATAATAGGTCTCAGTGATGGCCCATTGAAGCAGGAGGGAGTTGTATACCACCCCCGGTTAGGCAGTGATGTAATATGAGGCTCAATGGTCCAGCCTGCATCATCCTATGACCATCAATGACAACTGCAAACTATCAAAACCACTCAGAGGTTAAAAAAAAACCATTACAACAGGCAGGGGCTCACCATGTCTATGAACAGAGACAAAGGACAATCTCAGGGTAACGCAGAGTGCGGAGAAGCCCTCTGTATCTATTCACTGAAGAAACGTTAGGGGATAGGAATGTTTTCATGAAAATTTGGATCCTGGTTCCTGTGAAGCCAGCCAGCTTGGCAACAGACTGAAATTTGGGGGTGGAGGGTGGGAATCTACTTTATTAAACAGGCAAGGTAACTATTAATAAGTGCAGGCCCTAGTTGTATGAGTTTGTTGTGTATAGTAACTACTCGTTTCCACCTCTCACTCTTGTTTCTAGCAGAATCTCTGTTTCTTAAATAAACCTTCTTTTGTTTCATTACAAGTGCTGAGGATATTACAGGAGTGATGGATGAAGGTGAGACTGGGAAGCTGGGGTACACTGCCCCTTTGGGCCAGAGGACCTGGATTTCTGTGGGTAGCCAGTGACAGGAGCTCGCCCGATGCTAGAGGTGCCTGTGCCCAAGTGGGTCTCCACTGAGCTGGGAGTGGGGGGCAGGGAGCCTGTCTGTGCTGATCCGCTGTCTCAGGAGGGCAGCTGTGGCTGCTGCTGTACTGAACACGCGTTCACGCTTCTGAGTCCTCGGCACTGAGAGTTCTTTGCTGGAAAATCTCATGAAAAGCCAAACTTCCACAGAAACTTCCACATGGTCAATCTTTACAAAAACAAGACGGGCCATTTACAACACTCACCTTGCTTCTCTGCAGAGGAAAAAGGACTCTGAACTATCTAAGCTCGTAATGCCACAAGGGACCACAACTGTGATACCCCTGACTTAGCCAACAATATTGTAAATCTATCCAGCTAAACACTTAACCCAGCAGAAGAGTCTGTCTTGTCTCGGGGACACTCTTTCTGGCCCCCCCCCCCCCCCCCCCCCCCCCACACACACACACACACACACACACACACACAAGATACAGTTCTGCGAATCCTACTTTCGCCGTCTCCGACTCAAGGAATATTTCCACCACACCACTGAACAACACACTAACCCACAGGTATCTTCCTACCAACGCTACAAGAAGAAGAATTCTGCATGGATTCCTCCTGACAGTCGAAACAACAGACTAGACTTTTATATAGAGTGTTTCTGCCAACGTGCACAAGCTGAGATTGTAGACAAGCAACATTGCTTGCCCCATAACCTCAGCCGTGCAGAATGCAACACCATCCACAACCTCAATAACAACTCTGACATTATAATCAAAGAGGCTGACAAAGGAGGTGCTGTAGTCATCATGAATAGGTCGAATTACAAACAGGAGGCTACCAGACAACTCTCCAACACCACATTCTACAAGCCACTACTATCTGATCCCACTGAGGAATACCAAAAGAAACTACATCTACTTAAGAAACTCCCTAAAGAAACACAGGAACAAATCTACATGGACACACCCCCTGAACCCCAACCAGGGTTATTCTATCTGCTACCCAAGATCCACAAACCCGGGAAGCCTGGATGCCCCATCATCTCAGGCATTGGCACTCTCACAGCAGGATTGTCAGACTATGTGGACTCTCTCCTCAGGCCCTATGTCACCAGCACTCCTAGCTATCTTCGTGATACCATTGACTTCCTGAGAAAACTACAATCCATCGGTGATCTCCCAGAAAACACCATCCTAGCCACTATGGATGTAGAAGCTCTCTACATCAACATTCCACACAAAGATGGACTACGCACCATCAAGAACATTTTCCTTGAGGATGATATGGCACTCCTGGTAGCTGAACTTTGTGCCTTTGTACTGATTCACAACTACTTCAGATTTGGAGACAATCTATACCTTCAAGTCAGTGGCACAGCTATGGGCACCCGCATGGCCCCACAGTATGCCAACATTTTTATGGCTGACCTAAAACATCGCTTCCTCGAAACTCGTCCCCAAGCGCCTCTTCTTTACCTACACTACAGTGATGACATTTTCATCATCTGGACCCACGGGAAAGAGTCCCTCGAAGAATTCCACCGGGATTTCAATAATTTCCACCCCACCATCAACCTCTGCCTGGACCAGTCCACACAAGAAATCCACTTCCTGAACACTACAATACAAATAAAGGATGGTCACATTAATACCACCCTATACTGAAAACCAACTGACCACAATATATACCTTCATGGCTCCAGCTTCCACCTTGGACACATTACACGATCCATTGTCCACAGCCAAGTCCTATGATACAACTGGATTTGCTCCGATCCCTCAGACAGAGACAAACACCTACAGGACCTCCATAAAACATTCTTAAAACTACAGTATCCACCTGGGGAGGTGAAGAAACAAATTGACAGAGCCAGATGGGTACCCAGAAGTCACCTATTCCAGGACAGACCCAACAAAGAAAACAACTGGCCATCACCTACAGCCTCCAGCTAAAATCTCTCCAACCCATCATTAAGGATCTACAACCTATCCTAGAAGATGAGCCCTCACTTGCTCAAGCTGTGGGAGGCAGACCTATCCTTGCTTACAGACAGCCCCCCAACCTGAAGCAAATACTCACCAGCAACCATACACCATACAACAAGAACACTAACCCAGGAACCTATCCCTGCAACAAACCCCGTTGCCAGCTCTGCCTGCACATCAACCCTAGTGACACCATCACAGGTCCTAACTACATCAGCCACACCATCAGGAACTCATTCATTTGCACATCTACTAATGTAATATATGCCATCATGTGTCAGCAATGCCCCTCTGCCATGTACATTGGCCAAACCGGACTGTCACTGTGCAAAAGAATAAACGGACACAAATCAGACATAAAAAATGATAACATCCATAAACCAATAGGAGAGCACTTCAATCTCCCAGGACACTCTGTAGCTGACTTGAAAGTTGCCATACTTGTACAAAAACTGCAGAGTTGGAACTCATATGCAAACTTGACACTATCAGACTGGGTCTCAATAGGGACTTGGAATGGTTCTCTCATTACAAGAAGTAATTGTCACTGTTAACGTATTCTCACCTTCTACTCAACGGTTGTGAATAGGCCTCATCTACCCTAACTGAATTGACTTTGTTAACACTTGCCCTCCCCATTGTTATGTTTCTTACCCTTGGATGTATATATATAACTCCTATCTGTGATTTCCATTTCATGCATCTGACGAAGTGGGTTGCAGCCCATGAAAACTTATGCCCGCAGAAATTTGTTAGTCTTTAAGGTGCTACAGGACTCTTGCTGTTTTTTTTAAGGGAAAGCAGAAAGCCTACAAGGAGTGGAAGATGGTAGGGATCAGCAAGGAAAGCTATCTCTAGTAGTAATAATAGGGCCAAGATTTTCCTAGCCGCTCCCCTAGTAGTTGCTCCAGGTCGATGTCATCGAGCCGACCTGCCCCGACACGGGACATGGAGTCTCCCTCTCGGTGCCGACGTCCATCCCCAGCACCGGATGCAGCTCAAGCCAGGAGGCGGCACCGGTCGAGGTCTGCCAGGCGGTGCTCGGACAGCTCCCGTTCCCACTCTCTGGCACCGAGGAGTTCGCCTGCACCCAGGCGGCGCTGAACCTGGTCGTTGCCATTGTCGGACCCAGCACCGCAGAGTTCGCCTGCGCAGAGGTGGAGCAGAACCTGGTCGCCAGAGTCTGGCTTGGTACCGAGGCATTCGGGATGGCG
The DNA here is from genome assembly GCF_026122565.2 of Emydura macquarii macquarii. Lineage (NCBI taxonomy): Eukaryota > Metazoa > Chordata > Testudines > Chelidae > Emydura > Emydura macquarii. The sequence continues at coordinate 11,660 of NW_027131139.1, forward strand.
CCGACCTCGGTCACCGAAGGCTGCTACAGAGCCGCAAGGCAAGCGGTGCCGGAAATCATTGGTACCGAGGCGAAGCTCCGGTACTTCGAGCTCTTCAGAGCGCGACCCCGCTCACTGGCACTGCTCGTGGCGACGGAGGCAGTCCTCATCGTCCTCCAGGTCGGAGGCGTCGAGGGGGCGTTCCCCGGCACGGAGAGGTGCCTGTGACCCAGGACAGACATGGTACCATAGGTCCAGGACCTCTGACTCCACTGCTGCTTCGGGGCCTCCCAGGGAGGCAGTCGTCGGGCGAGTTGACGCCTCCATAAGGTGCCAGAGCCCATGGCACAATTAGCCCCCGGCTGGCCCCAAGGACAGTGGCCACCCCAATGGCCTTACTGGGCCCCATGGAGTCTCCAGGTGAGATCTGAGCCCCAATCCATTAAGTCTTCGGGTGTGCAATCTGTGCGTCCAGTGCCAGAAAAGGCCTATCGGCATCACTCCTTGGATGAGGAGTCAGACCCCCAGGAGGGAACTTCAATGGGTACAACTTTTCTCCAGCAGGGGCCACTCCCGCAGGCTGCACTACTGCAGTCCTCCTCCTCCTCACCTGACGAGGCAGTCTCCCAGGACCACTCTGTGCCACTGGATGATTTCAGGGTGCACTAGGAGCTGCTCAAGAGGGTTGCCTCCAACTTGGGGCTGGAAGTGGAGGAACTAAAAGAGGCCGCAGATAGCCTCTTCAATGTGCTTGCGGCAGCTGCCCTAGCTGGAGTGGCCCTCCCAGTCCACGAACGGGTCCTTAAGATTGTGAAGGCTCTGTGACAAACCCCTTCCTCGGCCACCCCGATGTCAAAGGCAGCCAAGAAGAAATATTATGTCCCTGCCAAGGGGTTTGAGTATTTGTTCACCCACCCCGCCCCGGGAACCCTGGTAGTAGATGCTGCAAACCAGCAGGATAGGCAGGGTCAGCCAGGGTCAAATCCCAAGAACAAAGACAATAAGAAGCTAGACTTGTTTAGGAGAAAGATTTATTCAACGGCAAGCCTTCAGTTTAGGTTTGCCAACCAGCAGACTCTCCTGGGCAGGTATAATTTCAACCCGTGGGACTCTCTCAGATGGTTCACTGAGGCCCTGCCCCAGGACCAGGCCGCAGATTTTAATACTATCGTGGAGGAGGGCAGTGCTCCAGACATCCTCGGATGCTGCTGACTCGGCGAGCAGGGCTATAGCCTCCACCATTTCTATGTGAAGATGCTCATGGCTGCAGTCCTTGGGGCTATCGCAGGAGGTGCAGCAGTCCGTCCAGGACCTCCCCTTTGATGGGTCGGCCTTGTTTTTGGACCAGACTGATGCATGGTCTGAAGGACTCCAGCGTCACGCTTCCCTCCCTGGGCCTTTACACGCCTCAGTTTTCTAGGTGCAGTCACGTCCCAAGCGCAGCAGCAGCCAAGGTCTCAGCCCAGACCTTTCCAACCTATAGACAACGGGACAGAAATCAGGGGTTTAGAAGAAGGAATCAGCCCCCTAACTCATCCTCAGCTCCCCAGCAAGGGCCCCCAGGAGGTCGGGCAACCAAAGGAGACAATTTTGACGGTGCGCCTGAGGGTGGCGCCCCGACTGCTCCATCCCGCCCCTTCCTAAACAGGCTAAGGCCCTTCTACCCCGAATGGGCCAAAATCACTTCGGACCATTGGGTTCTTGGGATAGTCTCGCGGGGCTATGCCCTGCAGTTTACATCTATCCCCCCCAACAACCCTCCCCCTCCGTCCCTCTTTAGGGACCCCTCTCACGAGCAACTCCTCTTACAGGAGGTGGACACCCTCCTCAACCTGGCAGCGGTGGAAATGGTCCCTCAAGGCAGAAGGGGGAACGGGTTCTATTTGAGGTACTTCCTCATCCCCAAGGCGAAGGGAGGGCTGAGACCCATATTAGACCTGCGTCATCTAAACAAATATGTCAAAAGACTCAAATTTCACATGGTCTCCCTAGCTTCCATAATCCCTTCCCTGGATCTAGGAGACTGGTATGCTGCCCTCGATCTCAAGAATGCATACTTCCATGTGTCTATCCTCCCCAGCCACAGGCGCTTTCTTCACTTCTCGATGGCTGGCTCCTACTACCAGTTTGCAACTTTTGGCCTATCTTTGGCTCCGAGGGTGTTTGCCAACTGCGTGGTGGTAGTGGCTGCCCACCTGAGATGAATAGGTGTGCAAATTTTTCCTTACCTGGATGATTGGCTGATCAGAGGCAGGTCCAGGTCCCAAGTGCAGGACAGTGTGACTCTCCCTTGCTCCATGTACCGCAGGCTGGGGCTACTCATAAATGAACAGAAGTCCACATTAACCCCAGTGCAACACATAGAGTTCATTGGGGCTACTCTGGATGCTTCCCAGGCCAGAGCCTTCCTGCCTCAGCCACACTTCGAGGTGATGGGCTCCATCATCTCCCAGCTGTACCGATGCCCACGATAACAGCCAGGTACTGCCTACAGCTGTCAGGTCACATGGTGACCTGCACTTATGTAGTGAGACTCGCTCGCCTGAGACTCAGACCACTCCAGGCATGGTTAGCCTCGGTATATGTTCCGAGCAGACACCCACTGGACCAGATGGTCACGGTTCCCCCACCCGTCCTAGCCTCCCTAGACTGGTGGTGGACTCTCCGGGCAGTGCTGAGGGGCGTTCCATTTGAGGAATTGGTCCAGTCGGTCACCCTAATCTCTGATGCTTCGGACGTAGGTTGGGGGGCCCACATTAGCATCAACCTAGGCACCCAGGGGATCTGGTCAAGGGAGGAGAGGCACCTGTACATCAATGTGAAGGAGCTGAGGGCCATTCACCTAGTGTGCAAGGTGTTCCTCCGATTCTTGATAGGCAGGGTGGTGCAGGTACTGACGGACAACACCACAGCCATGTTTTACATAAACAGGCGGGGGGAGGGAGGGGAGCGCGCTCCTCAGCCCTCTGCAAGGCAGCTATCCGTCTGTGGGACTTTGCCGTGAGGCACAATTCCCACTTGATGGCCTCTCACCTTCCGGGAGTGAGGAACGATGAGGCAGATCGCCTCAGCAGGTTATTTCTACCCCGCCACGACTGGTCGCTACGCCCAGAGGTGGCATCTATGATTTTCCAGAAGTGGGGCATTCCCCAAGTGGACCTGTTCGCATTGGCCTGGAACAAGAAGTGTCCAAGGTTCTGCTCACTCTGGGGTCAAGAAACCGGGTCAATTTCCGACGCATTCCTCATGGACCGGACGGGGAACCTCATGTACGTGTTCCCGCCCATTCTGCTCCTGCTCAGGGTCCTGCTGAAAATAAAGAGGGACAGAGTAGACGTTACTCTGATCGCTCCAGCCTGGCTGAGACAGCACTGGTTCAGCATGCTGCTGGATCTTTCGATCACCCCATCCCTGCAGCTCCTGAGGCGGCATGACCTTCTATCCCAGGACCATGGTCACCTGTTGCACCTAGACCTGGACTCCCTGCACCTCACAGCCTGGAGGCTCTCTGGCTGACGGAGGGTGAGAGAGCCTGCTCGGTGCAGGTCCAGCAAGTCCTGCTTCACAGCAGGAAGCCTTTTACACAGGTTGTGCATTGGGTTAAGTAATGACGGTTTACCTGTTGTGCGAAGTCCTGGGGTATGCCGCCCAGCCTCTCGCCAATAGAGGTGATCCTGGATTACCGGCTCCAGCTAAAGCTCCAGGGTCTGGTGCTGGCCTCGTTGAAGGTTCACCTGGCGGCCATTTTGGCCTTCCATCAGCCGCTAGAGGGGAGATCACTGTTCTCCCATCCCATGTCAGTCAGGTTCCTCAAGGGGGTGGAGAGGCTTTATCTGCAGGTCCATGAACTGATGCCTCTCTTGGTTCTCAGCCTGGTCCTCTCGAGACTCATGGGGCCCCCCATCGAACCCATGGCTTCATGCCCTCTGCTCTTGCTTTCATGGAAGGAAGCCTTCCTGGTGTCCATTACCTCAGCTAGGTTAGGGCCCTGACCTCAGAGCCCCCTTATACAATGGTCTATAAGGACAAGGTTCAGTTGAGGCCACATCTGACCTTTCTGCCCAAGGTGGTCTCCCAATTTCATTATAATCAGGATATTTTTCTCCCCGTGTTTTTTCCCAAACCTCACGGTTCGGAGGAGGAGAGGAGATGGCATTTTCTGGACGTGAGATGAGTCCTGGCCTTCTACATCGAGCGTACAAAGCCGTTCCGGAAATCGACGCAGCTCTTTGTTGCAATGGCTGACCGGATGAAAGGCTTGCCTGTCTCCACCCAGCGCATCTCCTTGTGGATTACGTCATGCATCAAGTTCTGCTATGAGCAGGCGAGGGTGCCACCCCCGGGAACCATCACAGCGCACTCAATCAGATCCTGCCCATCAGCTCCCTGAGGGAGTCAAAGTCTGCTTTTCTGAAGTCCATGGTCCGTATCCTGCTGTTCTCCTTTCTTCCTTTTGTCAGGATCCTGAACTCGACCATCTCATGGTCACTGCTGCCTAGGTTGCCACCCACTTTTACTTTCCCTACCAAATCTTCCCTGTTTGTGAGCAGCAGGTCAAGAGGAGCAGGGCCCCTAGTTGGTTGCTCCAACACTTGCACCAGGAAGTTGTCCACAACACTCTCCAAAAACTTTCTGGATTGTGTGTGCTCTGCTGTATTGCTCTTCCAGCAGATGTCAGGGTGATTGAAGTCCCTCATGAGAACCAGGTCCTGTGAACTGGAAACTTTTCCTAATTGACTAAAGAAAGCCTCTTTCTCCTGGTCTGGTGGTCTATAACAGACACCCACCACAACATCACCCTTATTGTTTTTGCTTCTAAGCTTAACCCAGAGACTCTCAACTGGCTTATCTCCAGTTTCATACTGGAGCTGAGAGCAATCATAGTGCTCTTTTACATACAGTGCAACTCCTCCACCCTTTTGCCCCTGCCTATTCTTCCTGAACAGTTTATACCCATCCATGACAGTGCTCCAGTCGTGTGAGTTACCCCACCAAGTCTCGGTTATTCCTATCATATCATAGTTCCTTGACTGTTGTTCCCTTCTGATCTTAGAGTCTATGAGTCTATACTGCCCCCACCAAAATCTGAAATGGCACCCCTGCTTCTTCCCCGCCTGGTTCTCATCCCCAACATGCAGCTCCCTGCCATGTGTCTGCTGCAGCTGAACATGCTATGCCTCAGCTGATGATGCTTAAATTAGCTTGTCTTGTTGGGAGGGAAGGGGCTGTGAACGTGATTTACTGCAAAGCCAGCAGCTCCCTCTGAACTCTTTGCTTTTCTCTGCTATCTGCACATGCGAAGAATTTTACAGATAAGACACACAACCGTGAGGGACGTGGGAACTCTAGGCCAATATGGCAACATAAGCTAAATAGATTTTGCTCCTTGAGTCTATCACTATAAGGCAGGTTTTCTAATCCTTTGATCATTCCCATGGCTCTTCTCTGAACCCTCCAATTTATCAACACCCTTCCTGAACTGGGGTCCCCAGAACTGGACACAGTATTCCAACTGTGGTCGCACCAATGGCAAATACAGAGGAAAATAACCTCTCTACTACTAAAGATTGCCCTGTTTATGCATCCTTTTTGGCCACAGCAACATCAGCTGATTATCCACCATGACCTCCAAATCTTTTTCAGTCACTGTTTCCCATGCTAGAGCTCCCATTGTGTAAGCATGACATACTTCTTTGTTCCTAGATGTATAGATTTGTAGTTAGCCAAATTTAAATGCATATTGTTTGCTTGCACTCAGCTTACCAAGTGATCCAGATCACCCGTCTTTGTCATTTTTTACCACTCCCCCAATTTTTGTGTCAGCTGCAAACTTTATGGTTTCTTCCAAGTCAGTGATAAATACACACTCATCTGTTTGATGATGATAGGATGATGGGTCCATCAGGGGCTATTAGCTGAGAGGGTCAGGGATGCAATCCCATACCCCACGTCTTCCTAAACCTCTGACTGCCAGAAGCTGGGACTGGATGATAGGGGATGGATGACTCAATAATTTCCCTGTTCTGTTCATTCCCTCTGAAACATCTAGCACTAGTCACTGTCAGAAGACAGGATACTGGGCTAGCTGGACCAATGATCTGACCCGATATAGCCACTTTTATGATCTCCCATTTACAATGACATTTGGAGACCTATCAGTTAGTCAGGTTTTAGGCCATTTAATGTGTGCCATTTTAATTTTATATCATTCTAGCCTTTAATCAAAATGTCATGCAGTACCATTTCAAATGCCTTACAGAAGTCTATGTACATGACGCAGCACTATTTCCTTTGTCAACCAAACTTGTAATCTCATCACAGAAAGCTATCAAGTTAGTCTGACAGGATCTATTTCCTATAAACCCACATTGATTGGCATTAATTATATTACACTCCTTTAATTCCTTTTTAATCAATTCTCACATCAGCTGCTCCATTACCTTGCCCAGGACTGATGTCAGGACTCTAATTACCTGGATCATTCTTTTTACATTTTCAAAAATATCGGCACAACATTAGCTGGCTTCTGGAACTTCCCCAGTGTTCCAAGAATTATTAAAGATCAACATTAACAGTCCAACAAGCTCCTCAGCCAGCTCTTTTAAAACTCTTAGATGCAAGTGATCTGGACCTGCTGATTTAAACATGGTTGACTTTAGAAGCTGCTGTTTAACATCCTCCTGATTTATTAGTGGAATGCAAAGTGTGTTATCATATGCTATCATATTATATATCATATGATGTATAGTAGAACATCAGAGTTACTTTGGGAATGGAGGTAAATGTTTGTAACTCTGAACAAAATGTCATGGTTGTTCTTTCAAAAGTTTACAACTGAACATTGACTTAATACAGCTTTGAAACTTTAATATGCAGAAGAAAAATGCTGCTTTTAACCATCCTAATTTAAATGAAACAAGCACAGAAATAGTTTCCTTTCCTTGTCAAATCTTTTTTTAAACGTTCCTTTTTTTAATAGTAGTTTACATTTAAGATAGTTCTGTACTGTATTTGCTTTTTTTTTTTTTTTTTGTCTCTGCCACTGCCTGATTACATACTGACGGTTCCAAATGAGGTGTGTGGTTGATCAGTTAGTCTGTAACTCTGAGGTTCATAAGTCTGAGGGTCTATTGTATACCATTGTCAGAATTCTTTTTGTTTCTAATTTACTTTAAAAATTCCTTCTTATTGTCCTTATCTCTGTTGGCCATAGATTTCTCTTTGTGTCCCTTTGCTGCCCTTATCAATTTTCTACAATTTTCTACAATTGCTTACTTTTTTATATATTATGTTTTATAGCTGCCTTTATTTACTCTCTAAACCAGGTCATTTTTTAAAACAATATTGCCTTTGTCCTTGTGGGATTGTGGCTTTTTGGGCATCAAGTAAAGTTCACATTCTTCTGAGTAAACTCTTCCTCTCAGCTAATTTGGCTCATAATTGTTTTCAGCTTTGTGAAATTGGCCTTTTTAAAGCACCAAATATATGTCTTATTTGTCTAGACTGTTTGCACATTCTAAATGTGATCAAGCCATGATCACTTGTACCTAAGTTACCATTGTTTTTAGTCCTGCGATCAGTTGCCTTTTATCTGTCCACATTAGAACTAATGTAGAATTCTCCTGTGTTAAATACAACACTTCTTGAGCTAGAAAATGGACACCTATAATATTTAGAAATTCCAAGGATTTAGCTTTTTCCCCTGATATATTGTAAATAGGCGCATACAGAGCTGATCATTCTGTTCTCTAGTGTGATTTGGTGTCTGTAGGAGACATTAACTAATACCCGACCTTGTGCTTTATCTGTTAGGACATTGATCCATAAGCATTCAAGGCCATTTTCTTCCAAGTTATCAGTGATTTGGAAACAGGTAATGCCATTATTGATATCAAGTGCCGTGCCGTGCCGTGCCCCGCCCCGCCCCGCCCCGCCCCCCATGCTCACTTGATCCTTCCTAAATAGGTCATAGCCATTGATTCTAACTTTCCAGTCATGGGGATCAACCCATCAGATTTCAATCATACCAACTACATCAAATTTATGCTCATAAATAAGCAATTCCAATTTTTCCTGTTACCCAGGTTCCTAGAATTGATGTATAGGCAATTAAATAATGTCCTTTGGTTCCTTGATTCATTTTGTCCTTAAGATCTTGATTTTGTGCTGCATGTTAATCTCTTCCCTCTTTGACCCTCCCCTTTTTGTTATTAGTTTAATGCCGTCCTGACAACTCTAACCTGCCTTTCTCTGAGAAGATTAGTCTCCCTTCTGCTGAAGTAGAGGTCATCCAAATCATACAGCCTTTTCTCCCCTTAGAAGGTGAACCAGTGCTCCACAAACCAAAATCCTATACCCTACAACGCTCACCTAGGCAGTGGTTCACTTCCAGAATTTTTCTTTGCTCATGGGACAAGAAGGTATCTCAGAGAAGATTGCTTGGACATTCTTCTTCAACAGAGTACTGAGTTCTCTGATGTCATCTACTAACTGGGATATATCCTATGATTCAGTGTCATTAGTCCTGATATGAACCATCACAACTGGATCCTTCCCCGCTGACTTCAAAAAGTCTACCCAGTCTTAGAGTGATGTCTCATATCTTGGATCTGGGAAGGCAGCACAGTGTCCTGTTGTCTGCGGGTCCCTTGCAGAATGTTCTTTCAATTCTTCTGAGTATTGAATCCCCAACAAGGATAGTCTTTCTTTCTTGAATGGTTGGAGAGCTCTTTATGGGCAAGCTTGGGTTTTTTATGGTTGTTAGTTGTGTTTTAACACAAGAATGGGCCATACAGAGTCAGACCAATGGTCCAGCTAGCCCAGTATACTGTCTTCCAACAGTGGCCAATGCCAGGTGCTTCAGAAGGAATGAACAAAACAGGTAATCATCAAGTGATCCATCCTGTCGCCCAGTCGCAGCTTCTGTGTTAAGTAACACAACTGTAAATTGTAGTGGAGATGCTAAACAAATGTTTGTTCAAGGATGACCATGTGTTCCTAGTCATTAGCCATGACTAACAACAATTTTGTGTCCTGCCGACACTAGAATTTACAGTGGTATTAGTACACGTGTTAATTCACATGACTAATGATTCACGTATAGAAATACCCTAACAGCCAGATTTTCAGAAGTGCCCAGCTCCCAGCAGCTCCACTCTGACACTTATGGGCAGTTTTTCAAATGAGTTGAGTCCCTGAGCTTGTCTGAACACCTGATCCCTAGCTTTGGTATCTAAGGGAGCAGCCACACTAGGAAAAAGGTGGGGGTTTTGAATGACATGTTAGTTAATGCATACTAACAACCTGCTGTGGACAGGACACTGGATGAATGGGCAAGAAAATGGCAGATAAAATTCAATGCTGAAAAATTCTAAGTAGTGCACTTTGGAAAAACTACTCCCAACTATACATATAAAATGATGGAGTCTAAATTAGTTGTTACCACTCAACAAAGAGATCTAGGAGTCATTGTGGAGAGTTTTCTGAAAACATCCATTCAATGTGCAACAGCAGTCAAAAAAGCTAGCAGGATATTAGGAAGCATTAGGAAAGGGATAGATAACAAGACAGTAAATATCATAATGCCACTATAAAAATCCATGGTACACCACATCTTGACTACTGCGTGCAGATCTGGTCACCCCATCTCAAAAAAGATATATTAGCAATGGAAAAGGTGTAGAGAAGGACAACAAAAATTATTAAGGATATGAAACAGCTCCCATATGAGGAAAGCTTAAAAAGATCAGGACTCCATTCATTTTGGAAAAGAGACGACAAAGGGGGGATATGATAGAGGTCTAGAAAATCATGAATGGTGTTGAGAACATGAATAAGGAAATGTTATTTATCCCTTCACATAACACAAGAACCAGGAGTCACCCAAAGAAATTAATAGACAGCAGATTTAAAATAAACAAAATGAAGTACTTCTTCACACAATGCACAGTCAATCTGTGAAACTCATTGCCTGGGGATGTTGTGAAGGCCGAAAGTATAACTGGGGTCAAAAAAGAATGAGATAAGTTCCTGGAGAATAGGTCAATGGCTATTAGCTAAGATGGTCAGGGATGTAACCCAATGCTCTGGATGTCCCCAAACATCTGACTGTCAGAAGCTAAGAGTGGACGACAGGGGATGGATCACTTGATAATTGCTCTCTTCTGCTCATTCCCTCTGAGGCACCTCACCTGGAACTGGCCATTGTGGGAAGACAGAACACTCTGCCAGATGGACCATGGTCTGACTCGGTATGGCCCTTCTCACGTTCTTAAAATCATTCTCCACCCACCTCCGAAAATACCTGCATGGGGGGAGAATGGCAAGAGGGAAAATAAGATGGTGCTTGATAATTGCCCTGTTCTGTTCATCCCCTCTGAAGCATCTGGCAGTTGCCACTGTCAGAAAACAGGAGTCTGGGCTAGACAGACCATTGATCTGACCCAGTTTGGCTGTTCTTATGTAGTGTTCACATGTATTCACAGATTGAGGTGAGCACAGGGGGTGGGGTGGACCCTGGGGACAGCTTGAATGCGCATGTGGGGAAGCTAAGACAGGGTTTAAAAGAAAATCCCTATTTTCCTAGTGAAGACAAGGCCTGAATGGGAGCTGCTGAAGACTTTCGAAAATCTGGCCCTGGATCCTTGTGGAAATTCTGGCTTTAACATGCAGAGCTTGTCCTGAGCAGAGCTCCGTACTGCCAACCTCTGCAATGAAAAGCAGCCTTTGGGAAATGCAATCAGTTATTCCTGACAGCTCCTCTTAGTGTAATTGTTCCCTGAGGCTGGTTGTGGTGTTATTAACAATGGATTTACTCAGAACAGAGTGGAACTTAAATTAGAAACTGACTGGCAGGCCCTCATGCTTTATTGTGTTGGCCAGTGTAATCCTGTGTGAAAGGACAGCCTGTGTTTGCATTTCACACAAAGAAGCCCGTCTGCTAAAGGAACTTCAGTTGTACCAGAGTCTTTATAACAGTCCTTAAAAGGAGTGATTTTCAGAAGTGCAGAGCAAAAAGTGGGTGAACTAGAATGCCGGGCAATGGAAGAGGGCAGAGATATAATCCAATCCAATAATACACCCAAACAAGTCAGTAAAAACAAAAACAAACCTTCGGAATGGAGGGGCCAACGCCATGGCACCGATCTGGGTCCAAACGCCAAGCTCTGAGAATACAAATATCCTAGCAGGGTCCCACTGCTGGGCTCCCAAGCAGGAAAAGGAGACTTAGCCAGTGCCACTAGATCATCCTGGGCCAAACCCCTCACTTCATGAGAGTGACTTGATAATCATGAGTTTTTCAAATAACAAAGGCTGGCCTCCGTTTATTTGCTCCTGGCTGGGAATCTTTAGGGATCACATTTTCCAGCTCCTTGGCATAGCTGCAAGGGTTAGAAACTCCTTTTAAAAGCATGACAGCTGAGATTATCTGACAATCACCTGACTCCAGGAGTGAGGCCTTTAGGGAAAACACCGACTATCAGAAGAAAATGGCAGGAGTTGGTGACACTGTTCAGACAAAGTCTAAGGGGATGTCACCACTTGGAGGCAGGGGTGTGACTCTGATCCAGCTAGTATGCTAAGCGGCCACAACATCCGCAGCTGCGGCAGGGGCTAGCCATTCCAGGTGCAGACCTGTCCAAGAACACAGGCTGATATTTGGGGCGGGCAGCCCCTCCCTCCCACCAGTCACACTGCCACACCTACCTTCTATTGATCAGAGCTAGCGCAGGTGTGTCTCCGTGAGCTGGGAATAACACTGCCAGTTCAAAGGGTAGACGGCCCCTGACAAACTGATGAGAACGGGGGATTTCAATTTCCACACTTAACCTGTCTGAGTCTCACAAAGGGTCATGATTTAGAGAAGCAATTTCTCGACCCCATACAAGATGGCTTCTCAGAACAGCCATCTCTAGCTCAAAGGCTGCACTCGACTCAGTGCAGAGTTCCATGCATGAGCCAATACGAGATCTGCAGCTGGGTGTCACGAAGGATAAGTGACCACAATGTAGCTGGGAGAGGAAAGGCACCAAAGACTTGTATTGAGACACTGAACTGTAGACAAGGGATTTCAAACAAGGAGAAGTGCATCAGAAAGGCTCTAACGTTGAAAGTCAGGATACCAAATTCCAGGGTTTTGGCGTGGAGGCTCCTGCAGGGACCAATAACCGTGTTTCGGGGGCACAGAGCCCTCTGAGCAAAGAGGGAAGCAGGAGGGGAAGGGTTAAACCAGTCTGGCTAATGGCACGTCCAGCGGTGATTTGAGCCAAACAGGGATCCTGCAGACAATGGAATGCTGCCCCAATGAAGCCAATACACAGGAGCAAAAACTACCGCAGGGGCTTGGGACGCTGAGGATGGAATTGGAAGAGCAAAGAGCTCACAGCATTAAGACTAATGACCCCCCTGGTTCTCACCGTCTTTCTGGCCAGGCTTTGTTCACCTGCTGCAGCGTGATGGCGACACTCCTCACTAGGCCAGGATCCCACTGTTACTGTAACGGATTACGTTCACCGTTACTACCATGGTCGGGGACCTAGTGATTTCCTGCACAGCATTATATTTCTCAGTGCAGCATTCTGAATTACTTCTCATCTGTAAACCAGTCCACAGGACATTCATTCTGTCTGGAAGGAGCATGCTCAGCACGAGGAAGATTTGCTGCGTTCTCCATGTGTAACATGTGGTTAAATCCCTGCTTTAAGCATGACTGGCGCTTCCAAGTTAAGGCTCTTGAATCAGCCTCCTGAGTTTCAGAGCTGTTGACTACGCCCCCTCCTATTGGCTGAGCACCATTGGATGAGCACTCCTGCCTCCTACTGGCTCCAATGGGAGCTGAGGCTGAAATGCAGCCCTTATTTAAGAGCCAATGTGGAGAATTTGGGCCTCCATTTTCCTCCGGTGCTTCCAAGCTGGCAGCAGGCTCCTTTGAAATACAATTAACAACAAACCCCTAATGGGAGGGCTGTGAAATATTCACGCCTGGCTGGTGTCTGAGCCCACGCCAGCTGAATCAGGTGCCACTACGGCTTCCCTTTGCCTGGAGCTGTGGACGATCCCAGGAGAGCCATGCACCTACGTGTACAACGTTGACCCTAAAGCCTGCGAATGCCTGAGCAGCTTCAGAGCCGCAGGGAAGCTGGGCAGGGTTCCAGCAGCAAGCTGCCAACAAGGGAGCCTGCACCCCCTCTGCACTTGTCAGCCCGCAGGCCGGGCAACAGAAATAGCCCCAATGTCACTGCACCCGTGCCGCAAACCCAGGGGAGATGCCAAGGCAGATACTCGAGGAGTCTGCCAAGCTCCCAGACACCACTGCTGCCAGCCAAACTATGCCCACAGCTTGACATCTGGGTCCTGTAGATGCTGTCCAGAGAGCGGTGCTAGTGCAGCCTGCCAAGGTGCACGCCTGCCCTGCCACTCTGCTCCCATCACCAGAGAAACCGGAGCTGCTGAGGTTCCATAAGGTAGGGGTGCGAGGCCCGTCCAGCACACAGCGGGCACCAAGCAGTCGCTGTGTCCCCAGCTAGCTAGGGATACAAGGCGGCAGCGCCCAGGGCTTGTCAGTCTCCAGCCAGCCTGCCGCACAGTACGCAGGGAGGAAAGGTATGTCTGCCATCTAGTGGCTGAACTGGGGGTCTACAAGAAGGACTTCCACAGAGGCTGTGCTTGGGACTGAGTATAGAGGTACTGCGGACAGAGCCACATGCACGCCAGCCCTTACTGATTGCTGGACGCCTCTCACTTCCCAAGCGCTGACTGTCTTTTTCTCACAACATTGCTGCCTCCATTGTGTTACCTCTTCCAGCCCTGGTCTCTCCTGGTCCCCAGCCCAGGACAGGCATTGCCTGGGGCTCACAGATGCCCTGATATCCCCTCCAGTCGACACTCACTCAAACTTCCTGGGATATTGAGACCCCGCTCTCCCCCGATTGCTTTCTCGCTGGCCTTTCTTTAGACAGTGGAGCCCAGGGCTGAGGGCCTGTGCTAAACACAGTCATGCAGTATCAAGAGTGCATGAGGATCCCACAGACACACCCCGTGGCCTGCAATACACCTCTTCTCCTGGGGGTGCAAAGCAGGAGAGAGGGGAGGGACTGGGCAGTCTAGAAAAGCACTTTCTCTTGACTAAGGAGTAAACAGACTGGCCTTGCCAGTGCCACTTGTACCCTGGGAATGGGTAGCACTTTGCTCCTGAGCGAGATGCGGAAGATGGTGCTAGCTGAGAGCCAGCTGAACACTCCAGCAGGTCTGGTTCTGCCCTGCCCTGCAGGGCTCAGTGTCCACCTCACCCTTATCCACTGGCCAGCGCTATGCAGCTAAGCTGCCTTCAGTGCCTCAGTGGAGGCCCAATCCTGCCCAGGCTTAGCAAGCCTGTTTGTGGCAAGTGAGGGTCTGGAAGTGTCACAGTCGTGTGATTCCTGGGGCCTCCCGGCTCTGGCTGGGCAGGCCATACTCTGGGAAGAGGTTCTCGAGCTGCCTCAGCCCCAGGGCACAGGAAAGTTCAGGAGGTGGGAACCTCTACCCCGAATGTCATCCAGCCTGAAAAGGGCAGGGGCTGAGCTTTGGCAGCTGCCAGCCAGGAGCCATTCGTTCTCATGTGTCTGGGGCAGAGAACGCAGGGGATCTACCCTAGACAGAGCTGGTAAACTCACCAAGGGGCGCAGAGCCGCACTCTGGGGCACTTTACTCTACTCTGGCTGCATAAAGGGGCGGAAGCAGCTCCCTGAGAATCCTCCTCGCCAATGCCAGGTGGGCTTGGATCCGGGAGCAGACTGGGCACAGGTCTGCAGTGGACTGCGCTACTCCTATTCACTGTCTTCCAGAGCCCTCGGGAGACATGGAGAGCACAGCAAACGTTAGAGCAGTTCTGAGGCAGCTCTAACTTACACCATAGGCTGGGCCGGGCCCTGCACAGCCCAAGAATATGGGGCGCAAACATGCCCTGAAAGCACTTCAGCCCACCCCCTCCATCCTCATCCTAAGCATGGGAACATGGTAGCTGAGAACATGCTCAGAGGTGGCTCCTGGACTGCCCGGCAAAGATGTAGCCTTAACCTGGCTTCCCTCGTTCTTGTTAGGCTGTTACACTTTGAAGGCATCTGTTGGGAATGTGATAAATAACTTCTAATACTGAGATGGGACACACACTCCCAAAGCACTTTGCAAAGGCAGCTCACTGCCCTTATCCCTGAAACTGAGGCACGGAGGGAAGACAGGACTTGCTCAAGGCTCCAGAGTGAGTCAGTGGACAGCCAGCAATAGATCTCCAGGCCTATAGGGTGCCCACTGGAGCACACTGCTTCCTTGGATGCATCACCTCTAAATACATTCTAGCAAGACCTTTAGCGCGGCCCTGCCCTGCAGATATAAGTTGTTCTCCCTTGTTAAGTACTAAGATTTATGCCGCTCACAGTACGAGAAGCCGGCTCTTAGAGCAATAGACAGAGAGAAATTTCCAAAGCTGAGTAATAAAAACTGTCAAGATTTCTCACCAGCAGATGTCAGCCCCCGCCAGAGAGAGAGTCACTTTGTGGCACCCAGAGGTCAAACGGAATGAACACAATGGGAGCAGACAAAAGCTTTTCTCTAAAGGAGAAGCCATCTGGAGAGCTGCTGTTACTGGCCAAGCTGTGATAAACGGCTGTCAATTCTCCCCACCACTACCAGGAGCTGCTTAGGGCAAGCAAATATCTCTCCTAGGAAATCAAAAGGCCGGATTCTGCTCTCGTTTACACTGGAGTGAATCTGGAGTCACTCCCTAGAAACCAATGGATTTACACTGGTGAAAGTGAGATCTGGATCAGGCCCAAAGAATATCAGAACTTCCAGGGAATGCAAAGTACCATTCCCCTTTGGGGACTGCAGCTGTTCTTGTAGAGAGACGCAGAAATGCCATCAAGTTGAGCAGAGGGCCTTACTTCACTTAGGCAATTATTTATTTCTATACCAGTAGTATACACAGGTCCCAGCAGAAATTGGGGCCTTATCACACCAGGTGCTGCACGTGAACATAGTAAGGGACAGATCCTGCCCCCAAAAGTTTACATTCTAAATACATGAAGGGTGAGAGTGCAGTAAACAGTCACTAGACAGGAGATTTGAACTCACAGTCATCCCCCTGCAAGCACAGGGTGCTGACTACAGGGAGGTGAATATAGTGCATCTCTCATCCTCTCAACTTTCCAGAACAGTAAGTGTCAGTGGTGGCAGGGGTTTCTCCAGCAGATCGTTTACGTCAACTAAATACGCTGCTTCATTATGGCCCATTTCTTTTCATGTAGTTTTAAACAGCTAAGAAAAGTGCTAAAGCCAAAGGCGCACAGTGTGTGTGATGGATGATGCAGAGATCAGTGCATGTAGAGCTCAGAGCAAAACCCACTTCTTGCTAAAGGGTCGGGATAAATGCAAGGCAATCAGAGCTCATTCAAAAGGTGCTGCTTTTGTCACCCTCCTTCTCCTTTCTGTCTCAGCCCATTTAGAATCAACTCCCCTGGAACAATTCCAGTTCTAGTCACAGGTAGATTCGAGGCTTGGCTTTTTGCCATTTACGTGCAATTTGGTTTTAAATCCTTTTAAACTGAAGCTGATCCCTCAGAATTACTGAAAAGCACCCCCGTGTGTTGGGAAAAGCTCAGATCTGCCCAGCAGAGCAGTCCTTAGTGTTATCCTGAAAGGCCCACCTAGATCTGGGCCCTCCCACTGGAACCAATCAGGAAGCAGCTCTTATAGGAGTTTCTCTCTTCTCCATAGGAAAGACAAGCTCAGGTGTGTTCTGGGCTATGCAATCTTCCAGCCCCGCTCCAGATGCTGTCCTGGGCCAGTGGGGGTCAGTCTGAGTTGCTGCAGTCTGCTGTGCCCTGCATGGGAGAGAAAGGACAAGAGGGGGCTGTAATGCACATATACCAGATTCTTTACTGAGGCTGCTTGACAGGCAGACCCTGTGCTTCTCCCGCTCCAAGCGTGCCTGACATAGTCTGCATTCCCAGGTGCAAGCACACAGGAGGGGCCCTGAGTCCTGGCCAGGACTGAGCAAGTGTGGATGGCGCTGCTGACTACACTGCACACCCTTTGTGTAGAGCTACCTAGAATTCCCAGTTACAGGCCAGCTTCTCTCAGGTCAGGCCAGGTCAACTGGGCTCTTTCCTCAGCTGGGGCAAATGAGGGACCCACATCGAAAGCCAACCCCAGGACTCTACCACATCAGAGCCCAGGGGCTGCTGCATACAGTCAGCGCCGGCTGCCCTGGTGTAACTGCTCTGGTCAGCAAGGCTGGAGCAGCCGCGGATCTCCAGCAAATTATTATGCATGTGGGTGTGGGGAGGGGCGGGGAAGGGAAGGAGGGGGACCTCATTCCACCGTGTGGACAGCCCCCTGGAGCCGCTGGGAATCACTGCCTGTGAGCGGACATTGTCTGAGCCTGAGCTATTGAGGGCTCTATATCACTTAAAGCAAATGATGTTCACTTTCCAAAGCTCATTGAGATGCAAAGCAGGCTTCTGGGATGCAGGTCGCCAGGGATGCGCCAACTGTTCTCCTTGGACACTGGACGGCACCTTTGACTCCACAGCGGCAGTCTGGGAAAGCTGATGGTTACTGGCTTCAGCTCCGGCTCTCTTTGAGTGCAGGACGTAGCTGTGTCATTCCCGATTCCAGCCTGTCAGACCGAGTGTCTCTGTGCTCTGGGAGCCAGCAGGGACAGGGGTTACGCTCCGATACCAGACACACGCGGAGCAGATTGTGACAGTCTGACACTGACAAGGGCAATTTTAGCAGTCCCACTTCTGCCCATGGTCATTGAAATCCTGGCTTACCAGTGGTCAAACTGCTGTTGCCTGGCTGATCAGTGGGATGCCAGGGCCCATCGAGGAAAGTCCAGCCTTTACCTGAAAAGTCTCCGAGTGGCCAGTAAAAACCCTACATGCCCCATCCCGGGCTCTGCCTGCTCACTTGTCCCTCTGACACTCATTTTAGCCTTTGGGAAGTCTCCTGCCTTCAGGTCCATCTGCAAGAGGTAGCGGAACCAGAGGGTGGTGGGGCTTAGCAACCCTGCAATGGAAAGATTTGGGGGGGAGGGACTGATCTTTATTCCCTTCATTGCACATCATTTCGCCACACATTCTAGGAGCCAATGTCCCCTGTAAACTGCACACGTGTGGGGGGAGGAGGAGAGAGCCGGAAGGGCTGGAGCAGCTGACGTGGTGTCCAGGATCAGGCCAGCTAACAGCTAGGCACAGGGTGACCAGACCGGGGCTTGGAGCAGCTACTTTGGCAGCTGGCAAGAGAGAATTGCAAACCGTCGGGAGCCGGCTGATCCCTTAGCTGAGTCTCAAGAGCTCCCCTTGCTCCCCATGCAGAGCATGCCCTGCCCATCTCCCCTGCCTGTTTCTCCTTCCCTCCCACTCAAAGAAAGTTTCCACCACTGCTGCCATGTACTGCAGGAGACAGTGGGTGTAATGCCCTAGTGTAGACAGGGCAAGTGGCAGCTTCACCTCAATGCAGCTGGTTGAGATGGTGCCTCAACTCCTCAGGGGGTTTCCAGCAGTGAGATCTGCACTTGGCCCATGGGTCCTGCCTGCTCAGAGTAGGTGCCACGAGGGTCACATGAGACTTGACATGGGCAGCACATGCTGGCTCTGGCTCCCTGAGTTGTTTGTGGGAGATAGAGATCTCTGGAAGGAATCTAATCCCCTCTGTCCCTCTACCACACGCACCATCCCCAGGGCCCTTCCAGCACCATGTCATTGTTGTTTTCAGGGAGGCCTGTAAGATCCTACGGCACAGTGATTGAGGGAGGCTGGGCCCAGGTTTCCATGCCAGCTCAGTGGGGCCTGAGGCAACTGGGAGCAGTTCCGGGATCCCAGCTGTGCCAATCAGCTGCGATGCTGCCCTGCAAAGAGCGAACAAGAGACAGAGAAATAACCCTGCTGCCATGGGAAAGGCAGAGAGAGAGCGAGTCCTTCTGCAGAGTTCTCAGCTCCTGCCCTGACACTGGGCTGGGGGATCTGCGTGGGATCCTCCCTGGGGCTGGGCTGTGGGATCTGTGTGGGACCTGGCCCGGAGCTGGGGCTGGGATGTATGGTGGGGGGGTCTGTGTGGGATCTGTCTTGAGCTGGGTTGGGCTGAGCTGGGCTGGGGGATCTGTGTGGGATCTGGCCTGGAGCTGGGGCTGGGATGTGGGGGCGGGAAGGTGGTCTGTGTGGGATCTGCCTGTGGCTGGGCTGGGGCAGGCTGATTCAGGGTTGAGGGCTGGAGGCTCACATGGCAGGAGTCTCGTGAGCAGAATGAATCAGTGATTGCAGGAGGCCCCATGACTCAGCGCCCTGCCTGGATTTCACCCTTTTCCTCTCATCTCCCCTTGCAGAGCCTTCTCCATCCTGGGTAGCTGATTTAGGGGGCTGGGTATGTCCCTTTCTTACACTCCTTGGCTGCCCAGGACCCTGTCTGACTCCCTCACTCACACACTGATGGGTTCCTGCAGGAGAAAACCCTGAACAGCATTTTACAGATGGGGAAATGAAGGAAGTTTCATTCCTGTGCTGGCCCCAAGCATGGTCTTGTGGTTCCCCAAGTCTGCTCCTGCCCTTCTGGGGCCTTGTAAAGGGGCAGAATAAAGGGGCAGGTCCACCCCAGTCAGATCCTCACCCCCAGGGCTGCTATGCTGGGGCTCTTCTGTCCCTCAGGCTCACCTGGCTGGCACAAAATGCTCACAGGCCAGGGATGAATCAGGCCCCAGTGACTCTGCCAAAGAAGGAATTAAGCCCTGGTGTCCTGAGTCTGTGCCGATTCCCTAGCCACGAGGCCATGCCTCCTCCATGCAAGGAGGAGAAATACAAACTTTGTGGCCCCTGCCCGAAACTCTCAAAGCACATTGCAATCGCTGGACATTTGAGTCAGCCTCCTTGGGAGGTGAAGCCGCGTTATCCCCATTTCACAGCTGGGGAAGAGACTCACTAGTGGCACCAGCCTTTGCCGTACCCACGAGGCTCTCCATCCCATCTTTGGCTCCTGCCGAGGCCTGGGGGCCAAACACCCTGTGCTGAGTGAGCAGAGAGCTGCAGAGCTGGGAGCACCGCAGGGGCAGCGCGGGATTGCCTCTCACCCTCTAAGCTGCTCCAGCCAAGGAGAGCAGGGGGGGCAGGGCTGGCCTGGCCTGGCCTGAGCAGGCTGGTTCCAGCTCCTTGGAGTATGTGGCAGCAAGAGCTGTGGCAGGGCAGCTCCACACTGTGATAGGGCTGGGGAGCCAGTGCCAGCTCTGAGGGCCCGGAAACACCAGGCCCCAGCTGGGTGACTTGATGGTTACCTGTTCTCTTCATTCCCTCTGAAGCACCTGGCATTGGCCACTGTCGGAAGACAGGATGCTGGGCTAGCCGGACCATTGGTCCGACCCAGGATGGCCGTTCTTATGCTCTTATGTCTCTGGAGAGCACACTGCAGCCCTCAGGTGGGCGACTCGTTCACCGGACAGCGCCAGACCCAGCTTGCTGTCAGTTTCTCACCAGCCAGGCACTGCTGCCACAGTCTCCTCTGGCTCCTGCAGGCACTAAGGCCCCAAGCCCCTCCCGATGGGGCCATAGTGAGGCCATCACTTCGCATGTGGCTTCCCCAGCTGCCTGTGCCATGAGCCTCTCCGCCCCAGCCCCCACAGACATCTCTGGGTCCCAGCGTTGGCAGCCCCCTGGCCAGTGAGATGGGAGCAATGCACCCCGTAGCCTCACAGCCTGCGGGAAGTGAGTCTCTGGCCCTGCATCACTGCTGGGTGATCCCCAGGCTAATGCATCAGGGGACCCTGCTGAACAGCCCCTTTGTCATGCAGAGGGGCTGCCCCCTCCCTCCCTTGCTCTGCCTGGCTCTCATGCATGGTGCCACAATCACTGGACGTGACAAACACAGGTCAGCAAGCGCTGGCCATGGTCTGAGCCAGTTCGGACCATGCCGATCCCCTCACCCAGCCCAACCGCCCCAACACCTGATTTCTCTTTAATTACATTCCCCATCTCCCCTCAGTGTCATGCTAATCAGCCCAGGGTTGGCGCAGCTGCCTGGATTAAATTAGGCCCAAATAATACACGGTAATTATATTTCCGTGCTGGACCCGGAATTCTCTCTTCTGTGGGGAGCAGTGGGGAGGGGACTGCTGTGAAAGGGAATCAGGGGCCAGAGCTGCAATTGGCTCTCACAATATTTACTCTGGCAATTACCCTCCCATTCAGCCTTTGCTCCTTTAGAGAACAGTGGCCTGAAAATTTGATTAGAGACTTGAGGTGGGATTGGGGGTAGAGTATGTGTGGGGATGAGATGGGAGGTGCTGAGTGGATATGGCGGGGGCAGTGAGATGGGGGTGCTGAGGGGATGTGAAGGGGCCGTAAGGGGGGGATGCTGAGGGGATATTGTGTGAGAACTGGGGGGGGATGTGAAGGGGCAGTGAGATGGGGGTGCTGAGAGGATGTGGGCACAGTGAGGTGGGAGTACTGGGGGATGTGGTGGGGGCAGTAAGTGGGGGTGCTGGAGAGATATGGTGGGGCAGTGAGGTGAGGTGCTGAGGGGATGTGATGGGGCCATGAGGTGGGGGTGCTGAGGGGATGTGACGGGGATGTGATGGGGCCATGAGGTAGGGTGCTGAGAGGATGTGGCTGCAGTGAGGTGGGGGTACTGGAGGGGGTAGTGGGGGCAGTAAGTGGGGGTGCAGAGGGGATGTGATGGGGCCGGGAGGTGGGGGTGCTGGAGGGATGTGGTGGCAGCAGTGAGATGGGGGTGCTGAAGGGAGGAAGCAAAGTGGGGGATGCTGAGGGTAAGTGGGGGCAATGAGGTGGGTGGTGCTGAAGGGATGTGATGGTGGGCAGTGAGATGGGATCCTAAGGGGATGTGATGGGGCAGTGATGTGGTGGGGTGCTATGGGAATGTGGGGGACAGTGAGGTGAGGGTGCTGAGTGGATGTGTTGGGGCAGTGAGGTGAGGGTGCTGAGTGGATGTGTTGGGGCAGTGAGGTGAGGGTGTTGAGTGGATGTGTTGGGGCAGTGAGAGGGGGTGCTGGGTGGATGTGTTGGGGCAGTGAGGTGAGGGTGCTGAGTGGATGTGTTGGGGCAGTGAGGTGAGGGTGTTGAGTGGATGTGTTGGGGCAGTGAGATGGGGTGCTGAGTGGATGTGTTGGGGCAGTGAGGTGAGGGTGTTGAGTGGATGTGTTGGGGCAGTGAGATGGGGTGCTGAGTGGATGTGTTGGGGCAGTGAGGTGAGGGTGTTGAGTGGATGTGTTGGGGCAGTGAGATGGGGTGCTGAGTGGATGTGTTGGGGCAGTGAGGTGAGGGTGCTGAGGGGATGTGTTGGGGCAGTGAGGTGAGGGTGCTGAGGGGATGTGTTGGGGCAGTGAGATGGGGTGCTGAGGGGATGTGTTGGGGCAGTGAGATGGGGTGCTGGGTGGATGTGTTGGGGCAGTGAGGTGAGGGTGCTGAGTGGATGTGTTGGGGCAGTGAGGTGAGGGTGCTGAGGGGATGTGTTGGGGCAGTGAGATGGGGTGCTGAGTGGATGTGTTGGGGCAGTGAGGTGAGGGTGCTGAGGGGATGTGTTGGGGCAGTGAGATGGGGTGTTGAGGGGATGTGTTGGGGCAGTGAGATGGGGTGCTGGGTGGATGTGTTGGGGCAGTGAGGTGAGGGTGTTGAGTGGATGTGTTGGGGCAGTGAGATGGGGTGCTGAGTGGATGTGTTGGGGCAGTGACATGGGGTGCTGAAGGGTGGAGGCAGTGAGGTGTGGGTACTGAGGCGATGGTGGGGGCAGTTTGATAGGGGCACTGAGGGGATGTGATAGGGGCAGAGAATTGGAGTGTGCTGAAGGCGTGTGGTGGGTCAGTGACGTTGGTGGTTTCATGGATTCACAGGATCGGTGCTATTCTCCCACCTTTGGGACAGTCCCTTGGAGAAACCCCCTTCCATGTGCCAGACCCCCAAGAGGTCTCACTCTTCCTTCAGGATAGGCCATGTGGCTTCACTGCCTCCTGAAACTGAACCTTTGGGGCGTCAGCCCTCCTGCTTCACACTTTGAGCTCTCCTCAGCAAACCAACTGGTACTGCTGGAGATGTGTCCACTCTTCAGGGACTAATGCACCTCACCCAGTATTCGCAGAGACATTCAGAGCACTGTCTGCACAGTCGGGTTTACTAGTCAATGGGAACATAGCACTGGGAGTCCTTAGGTTAGCAGCACAGAGAAATAACAGTTAAACCATTGTCCATTCTGTTCAGATCAGAGCAATTCACCAACCAAGCTGTAGTGAATTCCACTTTCAGGCCTTGTATCTCTCTGAGAGCTGATCTGCACTGAAAACTTACATCAGCAAAGCTACATCTCTCAGGGGTGTGAAAAATCGACACCCCTGAGATGTAGCTATACCGTCCTGAGTAAGAAAGGAAGCAAAGTCTACAACCCAGTGTAGACAATCCTAGGACAACAGAAGAATTCTTCCATCGACCTACCTATCACCTCTCAGAAACGGGAGAAACATTCTTGTCAGCGTAGGTAGTGTCTATGCTGGAGCACTGTGGCTATGCCGTGGTAGTGGTTTAAGTGTAGACATACTTTGCTTCCTTCCTGACTCAATTCCCAGGTGAGAAAGCTCAGAGTCCTTCCAGAAGCCAACTATTTGGGCTTGTCTCCACTTAAAACCCTGTAGCAGTGCAGCTGCAGCACTTCTATGAAGACATTACCTATGCCGATGGGAGGGGTTCTCCCGTCGGCGTAGGTAAACCACCTCCTCAAGGGTGACAGTAGAATTCTCCCAGCAACTTAGCGTTGTCTACACCAGAGGTAGGTCAGTATAGCTACTTCGTTCAGGGATGTGAAAAATCCTAGTGTAGACCAGACCTTCATTCTCACACTTTGCAGTCCTTTTCTCAAGCTGGGGTTTCTGCTGAGCTTTCCTGCTGAGAGGCAGGGAAATCCTCCTCCCTCTGGGTCTTTAGTTGCTAGATGTCAGTGTCCTAGCGATTGGGTTTTTCATTATCGTCTCGGATCAGCCTAGGCCAGTCCTTTTTAATGGTCCATTCAGTTTGCTCAGACAGTTAGGCAACACACACTCACCACTAGCTATGTCTCTTAGTCTGAGAACAAACGTAATCCTTTTTCTCCCACTGGACAGCAATACACTGTATAGGGGAAACTGAGGCACACATAGGCATAATCAAATATTACAAAAGATTCCAAGTTTCTCACAGGGGGTTGAGGGGATGTTGGGGGTGTTGAAAGGGGCTGGAGATATCTATCTATCTATTCCTCTTCACACCCAACTCTCTTTCTCTCTTAGTGCCTAATCTGCTGATTTATCCATCTCTCTGTCTCTGCAGGTTCTTACATTGGTGCCCTTTTCTCTAATCGCTGAGTTTGAGATTTGTGGCTTCAAACCAGGCACTATTTGTGGCTGCTTGGGTGGCTCCCAGGTGCTGTGTGTGGCACATGTTTGTGGTTTCAGAAACAATTATAGACGGCACAAACAACGATACCCTGCCCCAAATGTACATTGTAAAGTGCAGCCGTCACAATTTGTTATTTCCCGGTTCAAAACGTTTCAGTCAGCCATCGGGGTGTAGTGATCATACCATGTGACTGAGGCCACCAGTCACACATCAGGAAATATGACCAGCTAATGATGACGCAAACAATTTGTGAAAGTCTTGAAGTTTGAAATTCTCCATCCAGACTATTCAGCGACTGTTCACGGGAAAGAAAACCAGGAGACAAGTCAATAAAGATTCGCTAGCTGGGAACAGGCTGAATCTGTGACCAGCATCAAGCCTGATTCTGCAACTCTGGCTTCCTAGACTCAATTCTGCTGCCATTGAAGGCCCTTAGCATCCTGTGTTTGACAAAAGTCTCAGAGCAGGCCTCAGTGCTGACCTTAGGAGATGCTCCCAGCCAGGGGCATGCACAAGAGGGGGCAAGCAAGGGCACGCCTCTCCCCACCCCAAATAATCAGAAAGGGCACAGAACTCCGGCCCCTGGCAACAGGGGGGAGAGCGAGCTTCTCTGGCCCCAAGACTGCAGTGGGTAGCTGACAGCTCCTCACATGCCCCTCCAAAAGCGGTCAAATTTTTATTCCTGCACATGCCTCTGCTCCCAGCTTTTGAATATTTGGACCTAGAGAGCAAAAATTTGGGAGCAGGGGCCAAACTTTGATCACATGCGTGAAGTGGAGAAAAGGGTGGGGGGCAGACACAGATTTATATTTGTCTTTTGGTTTAACTGGAGGCTTCTGTGTCTAGAGCTAGGCACTTTTTGCAGCAATTAAAGTGTATGATGTAAATCTAAAAGTCACCCAAATTGCATCCCAGCCTGTGCAACCAACCACAGCAGCCCAGTTCCTTGCAGCAGTCACCCAGCACTGCAGAGCTGGGCAGAACATTGCACATTTGGAAGATTTTCAACAAAAAAAGGAATTTTTTTTGGTGAAAGTTTTCATGAAGAATCTGTTTCTTTTTTCAGCCTGCACAGGTAAGAACCACAGACCCCATTTGACAGAGGGGGAAACTGAGGCACAGAGAAGGAGAGGGATGTACATGAGGTCATAGGTCAATGGATCGGAAATAGAATTTTGATCCCTTGAGTCCCAGTCCTGTGCCCTGCCCGCTGAACTGTCCTGCTTCCCAATAGAAATTGTGGCCCCATGTCTGTTCAATGTCCACCCTGCACCTTTAGTCTCCCCATCCCCCAAAACCCAACAAAAACGAGGAGCTTTGCAGCATGCTCTGAATTTTACCAAATTCAGGCTCAGGAAGACACAGTCAGGACTGAGGGGCATTGGCAAAGTTGTGCGGGGGGAGCCCAGGATGGGGATATGAGAGAGCTGTGGTCAGGATTAAGAGACACCAAGGGAGTTCTCTCTGTGTGTGGGGAGCCCAGGGTTGGAATAGCAGGGAGCTGTGGGTTGGGATTGAGGGGTAGTAACAAAGCTGGGGTGTGGGAGCCCAAGACTGGAAAAGCAGAGGGGGTGCATGTTGAGTTTGCTAGGCATTGAGAGAGCTGGGAGAGGAGTAATGCTGCGGGAGAGGACAGGACTGGGGAACAGTAGCAGAGCTGTAGGAGGAAAACCAGGGTGGGAATAGGAGAAGAAACATTGGAGCTCCCTAGATATGGGACATGTTCCAGAATTTGGACCCTGCCACTGCGCTTCTGCCACCCTTCACAGAGCTCTGCCTTTAGGTCTCTTACAGGCTCCTTGTCTCTAGAGCACACTACGTCATCACACAGGGTGTGGAGTGGGTTAGTCCCTCTATATCCTGGGGACATGGGGTCACCTATGCCACTATCAGTGATATGGGAAAGAGTGGGAGAGGATTTGATTTGCGCTGCCCCTTTAACACTGTCATTTAAAACTGGTCCAAAAGCAGAAATTGAGTTAGCTGGACATTTGTGTTTGTCCCAAATTGGGAAGGAAAATCCAAATATCAACAATTTTCATGGAAAGAAACGTTCTGAAAATGTGTTTAGAAACATCGCACCATTAGCTCAACTGGGAACGTCCCTGCACCCAGGATGGGAATGGAGCGTCCTGGAATCTGGTACTGGGAATGGAACATCCTGTGGTTTGGGATGGGAACAGAATGTGCCGGCACTTAGGATCGGAACAAAATTCATGAAACATCAAATCAAAGTGAAATTCTCTTTTTTGTCCCAATGCAAAATTTAACAATTCTGTCAAAATCATCATTTTCCTGGAGGAAATTTCCATTTTGATGAATCCACCTTTTGTGATGGGAAAAGTTTTTGTGCAGCAAATGTTTCCCAGCAATAATTTCCCACGCCCCACCATGCCCAGGGTGCATCTGTTTGGGGCCTGCCTTACTCCCAGCTCCAGCTCTATACATATCTTTCTTCCCTATATAAATGTGAGTTGGGGGGGTAATTTTCTCCAGATATAGTTATACTGGTAGGTACAATTCTCTTGTGAGGAGAAGCTTTACATCAGTATAACTGTGTCCACGCTGGGTATGCATGTGTGTCTGTGGGGTGGCACTTTAACTAGTCCAGCATAGTTAAAATGCTGCAACTTTCTAGTATGCAGTGGTGTTGTAGCCATGTCAGTCCCAGGATATTAGAGACACAAGCTGGGTGAGATAATACCTTTCATTGGACCAACTCCTGTTGGTGAGAGAGACATGCTTTCAAGCTACACAGAGCTCTTCTTCAGGGCTGGGAAACTTAATTTAAGCTTTAGAAGGGCTCTGTGTAGTTTGAAAGCTTCTCTCACCAACAGAGGCTGCTCCAATAAAAGATATTTCCTCACCCATGTTGTCTCATGACTTTCTAGCGTAGCCAGGGCCTAACACGGCATTTTGTGTGTCGAGCCCTGGGGAAAGGCTTCCCCTCCCCCTTTCTAGGGTGTCTGTGAACTTCTACAGGGCTTTGCATCAGGTCCCAATTAGGGGATTTCTTTGCAAGCCTGTTAATGAATCGCTCCGGCCTCCCCCTGCCCTGTCACAATGGCTCAGAGATGCATCCAGAACCCATCACTAATGAGGGGCAGGAGCTTTCCCATGTCCACCCACTGTTTGTCAGCTTCTAGGGGTGCCCGGAGCAGGGCCCAAGCATAATTTTTTCGGACCCAGTACAAATTTGTAACACGGGCCCCCTCCCGCACACATACCACAACCCCTCAGCCCATACATACAATCTCATGAGCCATGAAAAAGTTTGAATTCTGAAATTACTGTTACATATTCTACATTTCTGAAAAATGCCCTCCCCCTTGCTATTTTTGTTTCTATAAATATCCTCAATTTTTTCCTCATGGTAATGGGGGTTGCAGCCTGGGCCAGGCCCCCCAGGGCCTCCAGGCCCCGGTAAAGTGCACCCTTCGCCCCCCCCCGCATGTGGAGGCCCTGCCCCTGAGCCTAAATAGCCCTGCTCCTGCCTCAGAAAGGGCAATTACAATGCCCCCCCTTTGGTAGGCCTGACATCTTTCACTGTCTGAGATGAACCCTGCCCCCACTTCCCCTCCGCCCCAGGGACTGGCAGTTCAGAGCACAGGTCCCAGCTAAGCCAGTTAAGGCTGACAGATGGAATCTCATTTCAGCCCCCTCCAGGCTCTGGTGTGAAAGGGACCCGGGACTCTAAGAGCGCCACAAAAGCCGCCCAGGCTCTGGAACTGAATTAACCAGACAGCTCTGTACTGGGTGCAGTTAGCGCTGGGTCAGCAGCCTGGGGACAGGGAGCAGAGGACAGTCCTGGGCTGCACATGCTCCCCTGAGACTCCCCAACCACTGGCAAAAGGAGCCTCCTCACTGAGCCAGACACACTCCCCATGGCCCCTTCACTCCATCACTCTGGCAGCTGAAGGGGCCGGGGATGGGCCAACAGAAGTAGCAGGCCTCAGCTGAGATCCCTCCGCCGCCTGGCCCACACTCAGCTGAGATCCCCCCGCCGCCTGGCCCACACTCAGCTGAGATCCCTCTGCCGCCTCGCCCACACTCAGCTGGGGCCTCCCCCAAATCAAGACACTGGCTCATCCGGACCTCAAGGCCTTGCCTGGGTGGGCTGTGACTGGCTTTCAGGCCTGCATGCCCAGCATAACGAGGGGTCAGTTTGTGCTGGTTCCAATCCTGAGGCTCTGCCCCAGAAGAAGGGGCTGGGAGCTGAGATGCTGCTGGGTCTTTCTCAATGGAGGAAGCCTGCAGCCAGGAGCTCAGTGGATCTGTGGGCCGGCTCGGGGCAGTGATGTTGATGCCATCTGATGAGGGGCACTGTGTGCTTTAAGCCCAGCGGAAGTGGAGGTGGGGTCAGTTTCAGGGCCTCCTGGCTCCCAGTCCATTTCTCCCACAGTCTTGCTGAGAGCCCATGGGGTGAACCCCCCAGGGCACGGCCTGCACCAATGGCTGAATGTGACCTAAGCAGCACATAGGCCCCGTCCCCAAGGAGACGCTCTGAGCTGGCTCTCTGGGGAAGAGCTGCAGGGTTCTTGCTATGTTCTCAGCCCTCCAGTCAAGGATTCCAAGTGATGGAGACTCCCCGAAGTCCCCAGCCAGCCGCACCAATGGCTAATCCCCTACCCCCACTGAATGGGAGCCTTCTTTCCTGTCTGGATTGGTCTGGCTTCACCTCCCAGCCATCAGATCCCATTCTGCCTTTGCCTGCTGGGCTCTCAGAACCCTCCTCCCCAGGTAGAGACCCGAGAGGTGTGAGCGGCAGGCGGGAAGGGTGAAGAGGCACAAGCCTTGGGAGAGAGGGTGGAGCAGACCTGGTCCTTGGGTGGAGCAGATGTGGATCATGAGCGGGGCCACAGCTCAAGCACTGGTGCCCACCCGCTCAGCCACCCCAAAGGCAGGAGTCACGTGCCGGCTGCCCATGTTCCCTGTCCTGTCTTCTCTGCAGGAGCTCAGAATGGATGGCCACAATGGTCCCTTCTGGCTGTGCCATTGCTGACTCTACCAGTCCCCTCCTGAGCTGCTGGGACCCGTCCCCTTCCATGTGTACCCATCTGCATTTTCTCCTGTGTGCCGGCCAGGTCTCTGAGTGGCTGTTCTGAGCCTCAGGCTCTCTGCGCTCGGATCTGACACCCACTCCTCCCCAGCTGCATTTGACCTCACATCCTCTGCTCCAGCAAATCAGTTTCTTGGCCTGTCTGTCTCTCCCTCTTGGTGCAGGGACCTGTCCCCCTTTCCAGGGTATCCCAAATGCCCCAGCCTCCTGCTCTGGCTTCACATCCAGCCCCCAGCCCCTCCAGATCTCAGCTCAGGCCCAGGAGGTGCCATGCACAACTCCTGGGATTTTTAGGGGGTAATTCTGGCTAAGACAGTGCCAGGAGTCAGCAGTTTGTATGTGATGTTTTCAGCCTCTAATGCAGCCTGGGCTATGTGGGTCACACCGTCTCCCAAAGAGGCTTATGCCTCCAAAGCCTATCCTGACAGCTGGGGGCAGCTCACACATGGGTGCAAGGATCTGGATTCTGAGGGAGGAGGGGAAAGAAGACACTGGCCAGGCAGGGGGATGAATCCTGCTGTGCAAGGGGGTTGGAGTGGCCCCTGCCCCAGCCATGTTCCCTGGGCCTCACCAGTCCCCTCCAGTACCTCCCACCCAGCACTGCTTGTTCTCTTCTGGCAGAGACCCTACCAATGTCCCGTATTTCCCCATCCCACGGGTTGCTGCCTCTGGCTCCTGGCTCAGTCCCACCTCCCAGCTGACTCCCTGCCCTTGGCAGACCCCTTCATGGCCACATTGCATGAGAGTCAGGAGAACCCACTGGCTGCAGCAGCTGGCCTGTGACCCTGTGAGGAATCTCTTACTGCAGGAGAGCATGTGTCATGCCGTACCATAGGAATGAACACACCTGGTCCCCCACCAGTGCTTTGGGATCGGGGTCCCTGCACATGGCATCAGAATCCAAACCCAGAGAATCAGGAGCAGGGCCCCAGCTTCTCCAGAAAACCTTTTCACAAACTCCAGCTTCCATCACACAATGGTGCTGCACAGACCTGCCAGTGAGATATTGTCATGGCTGTGAGCACATGCCAGGCAGGTACCACATGTGCTGGAACACAGCATGTCTGCCCCAGGTCCACAAGTAACACCATATGGCATGTCCCTGTAACCCAGCCTGGCACCCCAACATAACACTGTGTGTACCCCCCTCCCATATAACTGCACGACACGGCCATTTAACACAGACCGTCATCCGAACATAACGGTAAGAACCTGCAGGGCTAGAACCTGGGATCATGGGGGTTCTGGGCCTCTGATGCCTCCACATCACCACAAGAGACTTAGGCGAGGTGCCTATGGGAGGACCCTGTGAGGCTGGGCTTGGCAGGAAGTACCACCTGCCTCCTGACGCCTGATTCTCAATTTGCCCTTTGGCCTATCCTGGACTCTGACCTCCCGGGACCTGACTTGGTCTGACTCCCAACTCCTGCTCTGACCATTAGTTCTGACTGCCCACATCCTGGTCATGACAGTTTGCTCAGACCATCTTTGCCCCCCCCAGACCCATCCAACCCATTCACAGATGAAGGAAGGGGCAGGCCTCCCTCCAACCAGTAGCTCCCCGAGGGCCCAGGACCTGCAGGACCCAGTCACCCGTCGGCAGGTGGAGAACCTCGCACTGCAGACCCATGCTACGCAGCGTGCACTTTAAGCACAGGCCCTGCACGAGCACCTAGACTTGTCACAAGCCCAGATGGCAGAGCTCACTGCCGAGGCACAGACCCTACACAAGCAGCTCACATGCTCACAGGCAAAGGCAGCAACGCTATGTGTCCAAACAGACCGTGCCTCATCTGAACCAGCCCCCACAGTACCACTGCCCAAGAGGTCCAATGGGGATCGCTGGAAATTCCCGGGTTTCCTGACTCAGTGCAGACTGCTCTTCCTGCGCTGTCCTGGAACGTATCGCACAGACTAGACTAAGGTGGGGCTAGTTGTCAGCCTGTTCTCTGGTGAAGCGCTCGATTGGGCCTCCCCCCAGTTGGAGCAGAACAGCCCTGTGCTCTCTGACTGAGACGCCTTCCCACAATCCTTTGCCATCATCTTTGGTGGCCAGCTTTGCATCCATGCCCTTCTAGGCCCAGCCATGTCCTCTGCCGCCCATTTCCAATGGCTTGTGGCTGATGTTGAATGGAATGTGGCAGCCCAACTTTACCAGTTCCACTGGGGGCTCAGTGATTAGGTGAAAGACGAACCAGCCCACATAGTAAACCCGATGGTGCCTTTATTGACTTTGCCCTGCGCTTTGACTCTCAGCTGCATGAGCAGGAGGAAAGGAGGGGTGACCTGACACCCCTAAGCGTGCCTTCTAGGTTGAGGCCCATAACACCAAGTCCTGTACCCATGTTCAAGAGTGCAGGGGACTGGACTAGAAGACCTCAAGGTCCCTTCCAGGCCTATGATTCTTTGCAGGCTGGGTTTCTGACATCTAACTCCAGAACAGAAAGAGAGTTGACAGGTGAACCATTGTCTGTACTGCAAAGAGCAGGAGATGTTCTTGCCTCCTGGCCAGCTTGGCAAAACTCAGGAGATGGACCAGCTCAGGCTGGGCACCACCAGAGCTCCACATTCCAGAACCATCCCCCAACTCTCAAGTAGAACCTGACCTGGGATCCATGTTATCTTCCTGCACTTCTAGTTGCTACTGTGGTCGCAGATCTTGGGGCAGGTGCAGCAGATCCCCGCCACAACTAGCAATGATAGACTCTGCCACTGCCAATGTATAGATGCTAAGGCAGCCAAAGCCAGATCCCCTTCCAGCCAAAACTCACACCAGATCTTGCGGAGATGATTGATTGGTCACCCCTATCGTTGGGATCAGTGACTCGAGACTGCCCCCTAGAGGCTGTAGTGGAAGGGCACCAGGAAACAATATGCTTCAATGTTATCTATTTCCCATTTGTCCTGACAATTCTTGGCATTCCTTGGTTGGCGCGGTATGACCCAGGCATTCTTGGTGGCAGAGGAGCATTAGCTTCTCCTCTGAATATTGTCAGAAAGTGTGTCTCCAACAAAGCAACAACCCCAACTGACCCTTGGAAGTGGAACTCCGGACAGCAGGGCCAAGGCAGATGGAAGTGGCCCCAGGCCAGAACCTCAGCCTCCCTGACAAGTTTCACGACTACCTGGATGTGTTTGAAAAGAGAAATGCAGACTCGGTACCCCCATACAGAGACGACAACTGCCTGATAGACTTACAGCCCACAACAAATGTGCCCTACGGACGGATATACTTCATGTCTAAACCAGAACTGGAGGCGCTCCGTAGGCATATCCAGAAAACCTTGCCAAGGGATTCATTAGGCAGTCTAGCTCTCCAGCAGAAGTACCAATCCTCTTTGTGAAAAGAAGGACAGGCCTCTGCATAGTTAGACTATCAAGCATTGAACCAAGTAACTATTCATAACCAGTACCTCTGCCCTGCATTCTGCAATTGCTGGACCACCGGTGACTGCCAGGATCTTCACAAAACCAGATCTTTGGGGGGATTACAGTCTGGTGTGTATAAGGCCTAGGGACAAATTTGTACCTGATGCAGGTACTTTGAGTACTTGGTAATGGTATTTGGCTTAACCAACACCCCTGCAACATTTCAACAGTTTGTGAATGATGTGTTTAGGGATATCGTGGACCAGTATGTGATTATCTACCTCAACAATATGCTGTATCGCTGAAAACCCAGAGCAGCACTACCACCGTGTCTGGTCTGTCCTGGGGAAACTACGGAAGCATGGGTTTTATGCCAAACTGGAATACTGCACCTTCCACCAGGCCACCATTCAATTTTTGGGGTACATGCCATCCCTGGAGGGAATCTAAATAGATCTGCCAAAGGTGGAAACCATTCAGAGCTGAACTGTACCCTGAAACCTCTGGGAACTTTATTGGCTTTGTGAATTGTTATAGGAGATTCATTACTAACTTTCCTCTGCCACAAAGCTGTGTGATTCACTCGTTTGCCCAAAGCCCAGCTTGCTTTTGACCAGCTAAAGACAGCCTTTTCCAAGGCCCCAATCCTGGTACCCCAACTTGGCCCATCCATTTATAGTAGAAGCAGATGCATCCAACATGCCCCTTGGGGGTGGTACTCTCACAGCAACTTGGACCCCAGTCAATTCTGCACACTTTTCATTCTATTCTCAGAAACTTTCTCCTGCCGAGGTGAACTACAAAATACTGGACAAGGACCTGTTCACCACAAACCCTGCATTCGAAGAATGGAGTCACCACTGCAAGGGAGCTTGGCACTCAGGATAGGTCTTCACCAGCCGTAAGGAGGCTGAATACCTCTGCAAGGCCTGAGCATTGAATCAGAGGCAGTTAAGGTGGGCCTTGTTCTTGTCTCAGTTTTATTTTACCATTAACTACTGCCCAGGAAAGTGAAATGGGAAAGTCGATGCTCTATCCCAGAAGGGGAAATACAACCCGGGAAGCGAAGAACCAACTTCGGAGACCCCCTATCTCCTCAAGCCCAGTAACTTTGCTAATGCTAAAATTCAGCAAGACCTGCTGTCCCTCATCCAGTCCACCTCAGAAGAAGACTCATTTGCCCACGTGACGCAGCCCAATCCCATAGGAGCTAAGAGGCACTGTTCTATGGGGTAATGTACTTTGACAAGCACATGTATGTGCTCCCAGGGCACCCATGACTAGAAGGGCTATGACAGCCATGATGCTCCAATGGCAGGTCACTTTAGCCACTGGAAGACCTTCCGGATGGTCACCTGCTTTTTCTGGTGGCCTCGCATGGGGACCAAGGTCCAAGCATACATGAACTCCTGCGAGTGCTGGGCACACACCAAGTCACTCTGAATCTGACTTCTTGGCATTTTAGTACCCCTGGAAACTCTGGCTAGGCCTTGGTCCACCATTAACCTAGACATAGCTGTGGAACTCCCACTGTCCAATGGGCTACACTGTAGCCTTACCAAAATGACCCACTTCATCCCCTGCAACCAGCTGCTCTCTATGGAGGTTACCACCTAGCTCCTACTGCACAGCACGATCTGGCTTCATAGACTCACAAACTACAAGGTTTCCGATCAAGGCCCACCGTTCACCTCTCTCTTCTGGCATGAAGCATTCAGATTACTGAATGTCCCCATATCCACCTCACCCAATCCGATGGAGAAACTGAAAGGGTGAACCAAGTACTGGAGCAGTACTTAAGGTGCTTTGTAAATTATTGTCAAGATAACTGGGCCACACTCCTGTCATATGCAGAGTTGTCTTACAACAGCGCTCAGCATCCCTCCATGGGTTGGAGCCCCTTCTTCACTATTTATGGGTTCCATTCCCATTTCCACCTGGCATCACCCACAGCTTCCCTATATCCTGCTGCCACCAACAGGGTCCAACAATGGGGGGATCCAGCTCCTTCAGGAAGAACTTAAGAACCACCTAGAAGAGGCGAAGGAAGCCTACAAGAGGCATGTGGACTGTGGGTGCCAAGAAGCTCCAGCATTTACGATAAGCAAAAAGGTGTGGAGGACAGGATTAGAATTCAAAATGACCTTGACAAATTGGAGAATTAGTCTGAAATCAACAAGATGAAATTCAATAAAGACAAGTGCAGATTACTAAATTTAGGAAGGAAAAATCAAATGCACAAATACAAAATAGGGAATAACTGGCTACGTGGTAGCATTGCTGAAAAGAGTTGATAGATTCATAGATTCCAATTCCAGAAGGGACCATTGTAATCATCTAGCCTGACCTCTTGTATGTCACAGGCCATAAAACTTCCTCAAAATAATTCCTAGAGCAGATTTTTAGAAAAACATCCAATCTGGATTGAAAAATTGTCAGTGATGGAGAATCCACCACAACCCTTGGTAAATTGTTCCAATGGTTAATTACTCTCACTGTTAAAAATGTATACCTTATTTCCAGTCTGAATTTGTCTAGCTTCAACTTCCAGCCAGTGGATCGTGTTATACCTTTCTCTGCTGGATTGAAGAGCCCATTATCAAATATTTGTAGGTACTTATAGACTGTGAGCAAGTCAACTCTCAACTTTCTCTTTCTTAAGATAAGTAGATTGAGTTTATCGCAATAAGGCAGGTTTTCTCATCTTTTGTTCATTCTCTTGGCTGTTCTCTGACCCCTCTCCAATTTGTTATAATTCTTCTTGAATTGCGGGCACCAGAACTGGATGCGTTATTTCAGCAGCAGTCGCACCTGTTAAACCGGGGACCTAATTCAAATCAATACATGTGCCCACAGCTGAGCACCCCGTGACCAGGCCAGTGAAGACCAAACGTCAATATCTTCAATATAGAACTATTGTTTATTGAAAAGCAGGTATCACAGACAAATAGAAAGGACTATACAATGCCTCTCCTTAGTAAGCCTCAGTTTTCCAAGCATAAACCCTCGGTAACTATGCTGGCCCCACACAGTATCCTGATTGGTAAGCAAAGCGTGATAGCTACCACTCCTAGGTGATGACTGTCTCTTCCTCATTCAGGTTTCCTCAGGTCCTTGGTCTATTTTCTGAGTCCCTGGTAGTGGGATTTGGCTACCTGAGGCCCTCTGACCTATGATCCCTCGGAACAGGATCTAGGTTACCCCGAGGCCCTCTGGTCTTAATCCTTCATCTGTCCTACAGTATCACTGGCCCCCTTGGATACATGAGATGTAGATAGAAAAGCTAGATACCATGTGATCTCCCCAATACGTATATCCTCATCCCAAAGAAGTCACATGTCCACAAAATATGCAAAATATGGTTTGCCAGAGAATTACGTGGCATATCCCAGTTAATTCATAATTTGGGCGGGGGTTGCAGGGACTGGCTGATCTTCACTTATCCAGGCACCTGATGTCACGTCATTCTGTAGGGTCAGCTCACCCTGATTCGCCATTACACACAAGGCGAACTGGCCATTGGCTGACCATGACTATTGGTCTTCCACATCAGCATAGCTGTTTGCACAGGATCTGGAGAAACATTTGTGACACATATTGATGCCAAGTGTAAGTTTGGCCTTTTCAGCGATTTTCCTGTCTAGTGCTCACCAAACGTGTCCATTGTGATACTATATAGTGATTCAGCACCATCCCAACAGCACCAATGCCAAATACAGAGGTACAATAACCTCCATACTCTTCTTGAACTCAGTGCTTAGCAATTCCCCAGTAGCTGTTTGGAGGAGAGGGGGACCCGGGCCTGCCCACTACTCTGGGTCCCAACCAGGGACCTTCTAAGTAGAAGCCACGTGCCATGTCCCTTTAACTAACTGTGGCCCTGGGCCACCTTTCCCATGGCCCCTGTCTTACTCGAGTCCCAGCAGCCAGCCAGGAGCACCTTACTTGCTCCCCCAGCAGACTGAACTCTCTAGCCCTGCAGCTCCTTTTATATGAGCCTGT
This sequence comes from Emydura macquarii macquarii, assembly GCF_026122565.2. NCBI lineage: Eukaryota > Metazoa > Chordata > Testudines > Chelidae > Emydura > Emydura macquarii. The sequence goes on from NW_027131139.1 coordinate 48,467, forward strand.
TAGGCCCTGATTGGCAGCTTTCCATGATCTTTTGGATTAGCTGCGTCCCATGCAGCTGCTCTAGGCAGCTTGGAGGACCCACCTCTACTGCTTTTTTCTGAGGCAGGACCACGAGGCCTCCAGTCGGGGTCTTCCAGGCCTAATACACCCCATCACAGTGTTCTGAAATGATTCCCCATTATAATTCACTTTTTTCTGATTAAATTCATCCTCCCTGCGGAGTTGGCTCATAACTGTTTTCAGCTTTGTGAAATAGGCCCTATTAAAGCACCAAGTATCCATATTATGGTCTGGGCTTTATTCTGCTTGCACAGTTCTGATCACTTGTACTTAAGATACCATTAACTTTTAGTTCTGTGATCAGTTCCTCTTTGTCTGTTGGGACAAGGTCTAATGTAGAATCCCCCATGTTGACTGCAACACTTTTCGAATGGGGAAATTGTCATCTATAATGTTTAGAAATTCCGAGGAGGTTTTAATACTGGCTGCATGCAACCTCCAGCATAAATCACGCACATTGAAGTCCCCCATGATCATATAGTTTTTTCCTACACATTTTGGAGAGGTGCGTAAGGAGGCAGGCTTCCTATTCCCTAGTGCGATTTGGTGGCACATTGCAGACATCAACTAATACTTTATCTTGTGTTTCATCTCTCAGGACAGGGGTAGTCAATAATTTTTTGTCAAGGTCCAAGTTTCTTGGTTAAGGTAAAGTCAAGGTCCAGATTCCAGAGAAACATTTTTCACGCCAGATGGCCCAGCTTCCCCCAACCCCTGGATAGCCTGCCAGATTCCCACCTGCCTCATCTGGGGAGGCTTCCACCGCTCCATTGAGCCTGGATGCCATCACCTGCTCGTTCACCCACATGACCCACTTACCCCAGCCCAGCCCTGGCTCAGCTTCAGCCCATTTGACCTTTGTAGTCCACTCAAATGTGTCTGGAGGTCCGGATTTGGCCACCATCTGCCTGTTGACTACCCCTGACTTAGGACACTGAAGATTCTTTTCTTCTGATTGGGGTTATAATGGATCATACATTGAATAGGAGTCTCAGTCAGCAGTGTGATGGAGTCGTGAAAAAGGCCAACGTTCTGTGTGTATGAAGAGGGGTGTCACAGGTGACACACCAGTGGTAATTGTCCCACTCTGCTCAACACTTGGGAGGCCTCAGCTGGAGCAGTGAGTCCAATTTCGGATTCCACAGGAATGTTGGAGAGAGTCCAGAGGAGAACAACAAATGTGATAAGTTTAGAAAACTCGACTCTGAGGAAAGGTTAAAAAACCCAGGCATGTTAAGTCTTGAGAAGAGAAGACTGGGGTGGGGAAGGGGGGCCTGATGACAGAACATGGAGCAATGGTCTCAAATTGCAGTGGGGGAGATCTAGGTTGGACATTAGGAAAAAGTTTTTCACTAGGAGGGTGGTGAAGCACTGCAATGGATTACCTAGGGAGGTGGTGGAATCTCCATCCTGAGCAGTTTTTAAGCCATCTTGACAAAGCCCTGGTTGGGATTATTTAGCTGAGGCTAGTCCTGCTTTGAGCAGGGGGTTGGACTAGATACCGCCTGAGGTCCCTTCCAACTCTATGATTCTATGATAATAGGTTTCAAACATGATACAGGATGCTATAAAATGGATGGTGATCAGTTGTTCTCCATGTCCAAGAAGTAATGGGTCTAATCTGGGAGGTTTAGGTTAGATATTAGGAAAAGCTTCTAATTAGAAGGGTATTAAGGGAAATTGTGGAATCCTCGTCATTGGAAGGTTTTAAGAACAGGTTGGACAAACCCCCAGCAGGGATGGTCTAGGTTTACTTGGCCCTGACTCAGCACTGGGGGCTGAACTAGGTGACATCTTGAGGTCTCTTCCAGCTTCATGTAACAGCAGGGCATCCCCATAGGTCATGCCCCCCCTATAGCACAGCAGAGAATCCATGTAACAGCAGCCCCCCCCCCCCCCCTCAGGTCAGCCCCCATAACACAGCATGGCACACACCATCTAACACAATGTAGCACCCCCATGTAATACAGTATGGCACCTGTGTACAGCAGGGCACCAAAACATCATGGCAACCCCATGTAACACAGCATAGCACTCACATATCACAGGATAGCACCCCCAGTTAACAAAGCATGAATCCCCCCTATAACACTGCATGACACCCACTTATGTCACAGGATGGCATCCCTCCTGTGACACAGCCTGTATCTGAGTAGATCATACCCCCCATAACACATCCAGGCACCCCTCCACACAGCATAGCATGGGACCTCCTGACCTGCATCCCCACTCAGCACACTTTGTGCCTGTTGACCTATGCCTCATCACAGTGAGCTCAGCACCCCGAGAATCCCCTGACGGACACAATGTTGCATGGGATCCACCTTCCAGGGAGCCCCAAAGATCAGCGGATCCTATGGCATCACTTCCACTGCCAGCCTGGCCTGGACCCTACCATGCTGCCCTGCCCAGCATGTCATAGAACAGAATGGTACATCCTGCCAAGACCCTGCCTTCCCCATCCAGTCCTGGGAGCCCCTGTCCTCCTCCAAATACTACACTGGGGCCCAGAAAAAGCCTCTCCCCATCTGCGGTCCCTGCATCCCCTGTCTGGCCTTTCCCAGTTGTTCTCTGTTCTGCATCAGGCTCCCTATAAGGGAGCAACTGGCCTGCAGCTCCTCTTCGGCCAGTGTGCTACTGTCTGTGTTTGGGGGAAGGTCGGCTCGGGGACTTGATTGGCTGCTTTGAATGTGACATGAGCTGAATGGTGTCAGGACAGAAGTGTCCCACGGTCCCAGGAGGGGGAGGGGGCCATGCAGGGCGGTTGGCAGATGGGTCCGCTCTGTGCAGAGTGCCAGAGGAATACAATGTACAGCAGTGAATCCAGTCAGGGACCATGTGCACTGAAAGGAGAGATGCTCTGGCAGGGCCACTACTGGGAGCTGGGGGCATCTGGCTCAGAGTAACCAAACCGGAGCCGAAGGCAGGATCATCCCTGCAGCCTGGGAGAGCAGAATCCCGGGTGTGTGTGGTGCTGGCATGCGCCAGTGCACTGGCCCCTGCCTGATGGGCCTTGTGCTCCATCCTCCCAAGCAGCTGAGGCAGCCGTAAGATTCCAGGGGTCTGGCACTAAAGCTGGGGATGGAAAATTGTCTCTCCCTCCCCCTACCTTGTGCAGAAGCATGCAGCACTGCATAAGTGTGTGCACATGGACAAGCACCCGGCAAAGTGACTGGTGGGTAGGGTAAGATGGAGAGCCAGGACACCTGGGTTCTATTCCCTGCTCTGCCAAGGAAACCCTATGTAACCTGTGGCCAGTCCCTTCCCCTCTCTATGCCTCAGTTTCCCCTGTACGTGGAAACGAGGGCCATAAGTGCTCAGTATTAATGCTCTTTGCATTCACCCAGCATCCTTCGTCTCTGGGTCCCAAAAGTACTTGGCAAAACATAATGAATTACACTCCTGACCATCTCTGCAAGGTAGGTCAGAATTACCATCTTATGCAGACAGGAAGACAAAGGCCCAGAGAGGGGAAAGTGACTTGCCCGATGTCATGCAGACTGCTGGCAATAGAACCCAGGAGTCCTGGCCCCCACTGCTCTAGCCACTTGACTCTGTTGCCTCCGTGCAGTTTGTGTGAGATGCGTGGGCTGGTGGGCTCCATGTATGCGTTTTTTTCAAAGAAGATCTTGCTGCTCTTGGCTAGACTAATGGAGGCACTGTCTTTCCATCTCTGTGTTCTAGCGCCAGGGAGCCAAGAGATGTGCAGTGGCCAACCCTGTGAGAGATGGGAGAAGCCAGAAAGAAGAGGGAAGTAGTGCAGAAAGGAGTCTAAGGGTCCGTCTACACAGCAAAGAAAAACTCGTGGCTGGCCCGTGCCAGCCGACTCGGGCTTGCGGAGCTCAGTCTGTGGGACTGTTTCGTAGCTGGAGCCCAAGCTCCAGGACCCTCCCACCCAGCTGGTTTCCCACTCCCCAGGTGAGTGCTCCAACCACCAGATTAGTGGTTTCTGTCAATTCCAAGGCCAGAAGGGACCACTGTGATCATCCACCCTGACCTTCTGTATAGCCCAGGCCAGAGACCTGCCCCCAAAGAATTCCTGGAGCAGATCTTTTAGAAAAACATCCCGTCTGGATTTTAAAATTGCCAGTGACGGAGAATCCACCACAACCCTTGCTAAGCTTTTCCAGTTGTGAATTACTCTCACTGTTAGAAATTGACGCTTTATTTCCAGTTTGAATTTGTCTAGCTTCAACTTCCAGCCATTGAATGGTGTTAGACCTTTCTCTGCAAGATTGAAGCACCCATCATTAAATACTTGTTCCTCACATTGGTATTTATAGACTATAATCAAGTCATGTCTTAATGAGGTGGGCACCATCACCTCCTTCTCCTCTGATTGGAATTTGAATGGGACCTGATCTAGTAGGTGACTTCTGACCACACCTACCGGATCAGGGCCATGGATGATATAGGAACTTCTCTGCCTATTTTCCTCTGATTTGTGGATCTCTCTGGGCTGCCCAGGAATATAGGTGCTAGTGAAGTTTTACCCTGATGACTTAGGCACTGAGTGAGTGTAGGCACCTAGGGGGTAGGTGGCAGCTGAGTGGGAGTTTTCTGGATTGCATTGGAGCCTAAAACTGACTTAGGCACCTAGGTGTCTTTGGGGATCTGGGCCTTAGGTCCTTTTGGAAAATGAGACATAGACTCCTTAATTGCAATGTTGAACTTAGCAATGCCTACGTTTCTTTACAAATCTGGGCCTGAGGCATTTTTTTAATTGTTCCCCATGCCATTTACCTTCCCAGACACTCCTCACCTCATCTGCATTGTCCCTTTATCGGTACATTTACACAGGAAAAAAAGATCCACAGCAGCGAGTCTCAGCCTGAGTCAGGCTCACATGCACTGTGGAGCTAAAAATAGCAGTGTTGATGTACAGGCTTGGGCTGGATCTGGGGCTGTGAAACCTGACAAGGGGGGAAGGTCTCCGAGCACAGCCTCCACCCTGAGCCCAGACGTCTCTCCAGCTATTGTCAGCCCCACAGCACAATCCCAAGTCAGCTGACTTGGGCTCAGAGATGCACTGCCACGGATCTGGTTTTGCTGTGTAGAGGTACTCTAAGTTTCATATCAAGGGTCACCAAGTTCCAGCCCTGACTTAGGCAAAACTTCCCTTGAGTAAAAACTGGCCCAGGACCTCACTTTCACATCGGCCCCACCGCAAAGTCCAGACTTCCCTTTGGAGAGTAACTTTGGGATGGAATCTGAATCCCAGGCCCAGAGCCAAATTCCCCTGAACTATGGGGAAATCCATATCCATGTAACTAACTTTGGAAAGGTTTGCACCAGGATCTGGCTGTGGGTCTGATTCTCTACTCTGGAGGGTAGAGGCAGCACTGGGACACGCTGGGACTTCGTACTGATGCACCAAGGGCTGCTCGCTGGAGTGTGTCTATAACACTGTGATGGAACCAAGTTGGGGCAGCTTCCCTCTATGTCACATTTTTCATGCAGAGGCCTCTGTTTCAGAGAGCTCTGGCGTGTGACCTGTTCTGAAAGGAGGGTCAGCCCCGCAGTATTATTCATAAGGGAGGGAAGCACGGAGGAGCCAGCAAGCTGAGCGGAAAGGTGAACATCTTGAGAGAAAGCTCCCAGGGGGCGAGTTCCCCTTAACACTAACAGATGTAAAGTCTCCTCACAATAGGATTAGTCTGTGGCACGTGGACTCCTCCGGCTCTGCAATGAAAGGGAGCCTGTCTGCAGACAATGGGCCGTGATCTCCCTCTTTAGTTCACTGGGGTCACTCACACAGCCCCAGCCCAGAGGAGGCCAGGCAGGCTGCTGCTCATTTGAGCCTCAGACGGTTAGGGGGCTGGGGCTGTCCAGAAAAGCAGGGACATTTGCATGCACCACCCCCACTCCTACCAGATTCGTCTCATTGGTCGGCCGCTTTCCCCCTTTGTATATTTTCCAATAGAGGCAGGAGTCCAAACCTGTTGGAACCATCTGCCAGGAAGGGAGAAGGCGATATTCGATACAGAGCTAGCGGGAGTGTGGCAACAGGCAGATTTATTGGCTGCAATCTGTTCTCTGCATACCCTGAGCATCCAAGCCTAGAGGTGGGACCGAAGGCATCAATCCACTAATGATTTAATTAGTATTCCCTGTAATCCCAGGCTCCCAAGCAAATGAGTGTGAGCACCCAAAATGAATGGGAAGTGTCCTTAGTGTTGGCATATGCAGGGCATCTCCCAAACAGCTGCGCTGTGTGCCAAAGGCAGGGACACCAAACGGCGGGCCACACAGCCAGACATGGCATCGAGTGTTAACAGTGGTGGCTTTGCAACATTCATGTCACCCTCCTCCAAGGCCCCTCACTAACACTGACCTGGAGGATGGGGGGATTCAGGCATGGCCAGGAGAGAGGCTGAGCACCCCCCATTCATAGGGAAATACAAAGGGGTTGAGGGTACTCGGTGAACAACTGAAATCGGGACCCTGTTTGTGTCAGGTGCTGCACAGACCCTGACTGAAATCAGGGCCCCGTTGTGCCAGGTGCTGCACAGACCCAGACCATTGCACCAGGTGCTACATGGACCCTGACTAAGATCACATCCCCATTGTGCCAGGCGCTGGACAGACAGAGCATGAGGCAGTGTTACCAATGCTTGTGATTCTGTTGCAAGTCATATGATATTTGGTGCTTTTCTTAAAGCCCCAGCTCCAGGAGTCAAGAATCTGAGTCAAGAAAACTAAGAATCTCAGTTTTCATAGAATACGAAGAAAGTTTCTTGCCCTTGTGGTTGAAGAGAAAACTCTGGAAATGTAGCTGGATCATGACCAACAGGTTCAAAAAACAGAAGGCAAATAAAAGAACCCTAAATGTATTATTCTTTTTAAAAATAACCTCATGCTTTTATTGGGCCTGATTCATGATTTTCAAGTTGGCAGTGCTGTATGAAGTGGTCTCTGCCCCAAAGAGCTTACATTCTGAATAGGCAAGACAGACTTAGAATGTGTTTAACTAGCTATTGGAACAACTGACCAAGGGACAGGGGAATTCCCGATCACCTGGAATTTTTCAATCAAGACTGGGTGTCTCTTTCTGTAAGATCCGTTTTGACTCAACCAGAAGTTCTAGGCTGGATTCAGGAGCCCCTGTGCACATTCACTGGCCTCTGTTATGCAGGAGCTCTGACTGGATGCTCATAATGGTCCTTTCAGGCCCTAAAATCTGTGACTTACTTATCCCCTTTTACAGGCAGGAATTGAGGCACAGCATGTCCACTCACTTGACTCACCCAAGATCTCATGGGGAGTGTGGATCAAAGCCAGGGATTGAACCCAGGTGTCCTAAGTCCCAGCCCATTGCTGTAACCCAATAGCATGCATGCATTATCGGCCAGGGCTGCCAGAAGGGGACCAGCTGGTATAGTGCGTTTTTAGCTCCATAGTGGTGTCAGCACCTCAGCACTGGGGCTGGGAACCAAACAGAGCCCCCAGCTCATTACTATGGCCAGCTGTGAGGGGCAGTGATGCCAGTCATTGCTTCAGTGCATGGCATCTGAGTGGAGAGCTGGAGGTGAAGGGCACTATGTCCTCACACCACCCCAGAGCCAGCCCGTCCCCTGAAATGCTTCCACTGGAATAATAACAGACTCAGGGAAAGAATCGCCCTGTGCAGAGGGACGGGGCAGCCTCTATGAGCCACAGAATGTCCTCCCCATGGCTCTTATGGGAAGACTAACCACGGAAGGTCCCAGTGCCCCGCACAACTGCTGCAGAGGGCAGTAGCTGCTGTTCCAGGCCCCAGGCTGCTCTAGCCACTGCTGGGCAAGCAGTGCTGTGTGGCACTGCTATGCTTTGGGGTAATGGCAACCTCCCTTCACAGCCCATACACCAGGCCTTTGACATATGGAGCCAATTTCACTCTTTGTGCCTTAATCGGCAACTTTTGTGCCCATTTCCTCTTTCCTGCCTCACAAATGAAATGCAATGAATGTGACAGTTCTCAGAGAGGAGTCTAGGGTCCCCTGGCACCCACATCACTGCTCAGGAGATGTGCAGCAGTCAGAGTCTCAGGTAACACAGGGGTATCCTTAGCCTGACATCTCTATAAAGGAGACCAAAACCTCAGGGTTTCCTGGGCACAAGCTATGAAAGGAATCAAGTCACAGGGAATGTTGTGTATTCAAAATGATAGTTCTTTGTGAGTGATACTGGCAGCGTCTTAGATTGTGAACACAGAGAGTTACAGGAAGTCTAAAGTCCTTTCACCAGGGATGTTCTTCCTTTACCTTATTGCACCTCATTCATCTCTAATAGTGACACTGGCAGGCTGCTTCATTTTGTCTCTGATCAGTTTCTAGTCAACTTCATTGTCCACCTCTCTGTGCTCAGCCCCAACACTGCTGAATGTGGGGCTCTAATAACACAGGGGAATGTTCCATTGCTTTTTAACCTGCTTCTTTCATGGGCCTTTAAAGCGAAACTCATGAAATTCTTTGGGAAACTCTGCTTTGTTTTTCAACAAAATCTAAAGTAATTTGACAACAGCTCTTTGACCTGTATCTGGAAAGCAAGAGCAAATTTTAAATTACTCTGGGATGGGGGCCTAATGTGAGCTACTGCTATTAGATAGATAGATAGATGGATAGATGGATGGCTAGACAGATAGATATGGTGCATGTGTTAATATGGCACCTACAGTAGATAGATAAATGAACAGATCAGGCAGAAAGTCGGTCTGACTATAGATTTGTCCAATACAAGTCAGGCATGTAGGCGCCCCAGTCAATGGATAAATCAAAGGCATTTAGGCGCCTCAATCCCTTAGGTGCTTGTGGAAATGCTCCATGTTATAGCCTATTGTGATGGCGACGGTAGCTCTTAGAGGCCCCAGGCCTGGACCAGGCCCCGGGGGCCCGGCGCTGCACTAACCCCAGCATTGTGCTCAGAGTGCAGTGTCCCCCTCCTGGAAAGTCATCCAGCGCTGTGCCCGGTGCCGTGCCCGGTGCCCGGGCTGCGAGGCGCGCTGGGAGGGGGCAGCCCGGAGCTGCCCAGCGGGAGGAGCCAGCCCTGAGGTCGCTGCGGTCCCTCGGCAATGGGAGGAGTTACCCGCGGTGGCTCAGTGGTGCAGAAATTGCACCCGGGGAAGCTTTCAAAACTGCCGCCGCCCGGCGCGCGGAGCAGAGCGGAGCGGAGCAGCGGCCCGAGGGGAGCGCGGTCCTCAAAGCGGCCGAGAAGGACCCAGCCGAGCCTGGCGGGCTCTGATCCGGGACCCGCTCAGAGCGGAGCGGGACAGAGCGGCGGCCGGCGGGGTGGGAGGCTGCGGGGCTCGGCGAGGAGCTGGCCAGAGCGCTGGTGCTGAACCCGCGGGCCGGGCCGGGCGGAGCGGCATGGCTCTCGGCCGCTGACAGCTGCAACGTCGGGGGCTCGCTCGGGGGCGGCGGCTGGGCAGCGCCCCGCTCTGCGCTGCCACGAGGTAAGGCTGCGTCCTGCGGGCTCCCCGGCGGGCGGCACCGGGCCGGTGCCCGGCCTCCGCCTGCCAGGCGGGCGGGGAGAAGCGGGCCCCGGGCGGGGCGAAGGGCGCGGCCGCAGCCAGCTGGGGACTGAGCCCAGCGGTCGGTTCCAGGGGCTGGCTGCGCTCGCCCGTGGCCCGGAGTCTCTGCAGCGGCCCAGTCCCGCGTCTGGGAAGCCACCAGCGACGCGACCCAGCCCGGCGAGGCGGCCGCAGGAGCCGGTTCTCCAGCGCCGGGAGCCGGGGCTGCACCACCCAAGATGGAGGGGGCGAGGGTAGGGGCAGAGCGGGGACCGATCTCCCTGGGCGCCGGCACTGCTTGCACCCAGGGCTCGGGGTTACCCTCTTGCACGCGGCCGTCGGAGGTTGCTGGAAGCAGAAGCTGCCTTGGCTATTGAAAGGCTCCTTGTCCTGCTAGCACCTCCCACGCCGGTTTCCACAGGGAAACAGCCCCCCTGCGCTCTGAGCCCCGCTTCTCCACCGGGGAGCCAAACACAGGAAGACCCCGGGAGCGGGCTTTGCCCCTCTGCACGGCGGGGCAGACACAGCTCGGGGGAGGGCGGGGGTTGCCGGCGGGGCTGGAGAGCTGCCGGAAAAGCAAATCTTTCAAACCCGACCTGGGAGCGCTGGGCCTGGGGCTCCCCCAGTCCGGGAGCAGAAACGAGCCCGTGAGTTGCATGCCCGAAGCAGACCCCCGGCTGTGAATGACAGACCCTCCCGGCGAACTGCTCCGGAGCAAGGCACGAAGCGGGGCAGCGTCGCAGCACATTTGGCCGCTGATCCGGAGCAATGAGCCGGGCCAGAAAGGCTGGGTCTGTTTGTGAGGAGAAAACCCCGGCGCGATCTCCCCCGATTAATTATTCATCACGAAATCCTCCCGCCGCTCCAGACCCGCGGTGAGAAACCGACAGCTGTGGAGCCCCTGGGACACAGGGCTGCGTTCATAGAATCATAGAATCATAGAATATTAGAGTTGGAAGGGACCTCAGGAGGTCATCTAGTCCAACCCCCTGCTCAAAGCAGGACTAACCTCTGCTATATCATCCCAACCAGGGCTTTGTCAAGCCGCAGCTTAAAAACCTCTAAGGATGGAGATTCCACCACCTCCCTAGGTAACCCATTCCAGTGCTTCACCACCCTCCTAGTAAAAAACTTTTTCCTAATGTCCAACCTAGACCTCCCTCCCTGCAACTTGAGACCGTTGCTCCTTGTTCTGTCATCTGCCACCACCGAGAACAGCCTAGCCCCATCCTCCCTAGAACCCCCTTTCAGGTAGTTCGCAGCATCCTCCGGCCGCCGGCCGTCGGTTCGATGTGTGCGAGGGCCGGGCGGCGGCGGGTTTGCCACAGACGGGGGTGGGGCAGTGGAGGTGCAGTGATGGCAGGAGAAAGGAGCTGGGCCCAGCTGCGCGCTGCACCGGACTCCAGCCTCTACCAGCGTTTGTGCCTTGGAAATTCTTCCACCTCCAGCAAACCGGCTGGGCCGCGGCAGCTGGAAGTTCACAGCGCGGTTTGTAAAGCAGCGTCCCAGGGCAAACCCGCCGCAGGAAGCGAGCTGAGAAACGGGCAGGTGAATGAACATCTCCGCTCTGCCTTTCGCTGGGGCCGCGCAGCAGGAAGCATTTTCCTTCCACTGGGTTCAGCTAAGAGAGAGCTTGGGAGAGACAGAATTTGTGACTGGCCCCAGAACAGGAGATTCTTCCTTCCTTCCACTTCTCTGTGGACTCCAACCCAATCCCTCGCTCCTTCAACTCGCCGAGTCCCTCCTGCTTCTGAGAAAAGTTTGCCAAGTAATGACTAACTACACTAACGAGCACGTTTAAACACTGCTATGGCAGCAGACACGAACTAGGCAGGAGCCACTGCACAGATGCCAGCAAGGTGCGTTCAGGGTTAATAGCAAAACATGACATTTGTGGGGCTTGAAAGTGCACCGGAATCAGCTGATGGACCATCGCTGGCAAAGACACCACGCAGCTGAGGCCTGTCCGCTGGCTGATAGGAGCATTTGGGGAAATGTATTTCCCTGACCACCTCCATCAGCAAAGAATCCCAGAGGCTGCCATGCCGTCGGCCCAGCTATCCTACTGTCACTTGGCTGGTTTGAGCCTCCGAATTTCTAGTATCTAAGCACTTTTCATCCAAAAGCACTTAATGAATGAGCTGCTAGCCACTGAGATGCACCCACCTCTAGGGTGGAGCAGAAGTGTCTCCTTAACAGGTCACAACACCACTAGGGCTTAGGGAGGAAGTAAAGCAGAATGCTGTGTGCAATTGGAGATGCAGGAGGGATTTAGATGGAGAAAATGTAATTTCCTAGCTTGGAATTTAATCAGGACACTAGAGTTAAACCCCCTGTTCTTACAGAACATACCAAGGGCTCGCTGCCTCTCCTCCTGCAGCGCAGCACAGCGCCCCCTGCCCTATGGCGAGCGGAAAAGCCCGCCTGCTGGATTCCCAGCAGGGGCTGAGATCCTACAGGTTCTCCTGGCTGGAGTGGGGGCTCTAACTTCAGACTCAGGACAAGTCATCTGCTTTGAGTCAGGCACCTGGGGCCAGGCTGTCAGGCCAATGCTGCAGTTTGGAAGGTACACCACCAGAGAGACGTGTAGGACCAGCTCCCTCCCCACTCGCACCAGGTTTTACACCAATGCGACTCCACTGGCAGCGGTACAGTCACACCAGGGGAGTGAGATCAGAATTGGGCCCCGGTCAGTGTCAGAGCAGGAGATAAGCTTAGCTGCAGGTCCCTCTCTTGCCTTTTTATGGTTTTATGATCCCAAACCCACATAAAGCACCAGGCAAGCTGAGGGGAGCCCCAAAACAGCCAGGGACCAACTTCAATCCAACTATTGGTCCCAGCGTCCTTCAGTTCCTCGGATGGCCCTGCTCAGCACCTCTGAAAATCCCAACGCAAGTGCTGGAAATGCATGCAGAGAACTGATGGGAGCAGAGGGCTCAGCGCTGCCCCTGCTCTGGCCGGTGCCCGTGGAGACGCTGCCGTAACAACAGGTGTGCGATGTCTAGGAAGGAGCTGGGTTTTTATCAACATCAGCCACCTCCGCATGTGCACACCCACGCCTGCGTGCATGCACAGATGTAGATGTGCCTGCGAACACGCACATACACTTACAAACAAGCACACACAGAGATACACGTGCACACTAAAACATACACAAGTACATATGCACAAATATACGTGTGCACACCCACATGGACATACATGTACATACATGCACACTCACAACAGACACACGCATGTACACACGCAGATATACACACACTACTGCAATCTGCAATAATAAATGCTTCAGAAAGCGGTTACTGTTCAGAACCAGCTGCCCGCCTGATATCACACGGTCTGGCACATACTATGGCACTGGCTTGGCTGTGACTGTATTTAGAAAAGGTCCTTTGGAAACTGAGGCAAAAGAATCAGAAACAGACATGAAAAGAAAGTGCAGGTGAGGTGGAGCGAGGGCCCAGACCTCCAGCTTGTGTAAACCAGGCTCTTGATGTCAATGGAGCTACTCCGAAGCCGCATCCAGTACCATTTAAGTCAAGGAGAGTTTTGCTTTGACTCCAGTGGGAGCAGGATCGGGTCCTCTCAGAGGATCTGGCCCAGAGTCTATGAGACTCTTAAATGGCACATAGACTTTGTGTTGCATGGGGGCAAATGGCACCCACTGGGCCCAGGTCACCCCTGCCCCTCACACAGTCGCACCAGGGCCTGGGGCATAAAACGCTGGCAGACCAGCAGGGTGATGTCATGCTCCCACTTTGCTCAGAGGTAAGTGACAATGCCTGGGGCAGACAGCCATGAATTGTGGCCACACTGGGAATGCTGCAGTGTGGGGCCTTGCTCCAGAGGAATGAAGGGAGCAAACCCATTTTGGGGGCAGCACCCATCAGTGGAATGGGAGTAGGTGTTAGCAGGTTACACCTGGCCCAGAAACCCTACACACAGATCAGGAGTGGGGGAGGAGGGCAGATGGGATGGCCCGTTTCCAAACTGAAACGGTTTAGGTTCTGATCCAGTTAAAGGGATGGAGGAGGGTTGGAGGAATCCATAGGCCAGATCCTGACCCCGCTGTGGCCCCTTTGGCAACTGACCAGTGAGATGTGTGTGAGCGGAATCCATGCTGACACCAGAGCAAACCCAGGCTGCCAGCTGCCTCTTCCCAACTAAATGTGTGCATCTAGGAACAAGGAATGCAGGCCATGCTTACAGGATGGGGGGTGCTGTCCCGGGAAGCAGTGACTCTGACAAAGATTTGGGGAATCTTCTGTCCTTCCCCAGTGTAGATCATTGTGTAGTGTTGCTGTGCACCATTTTATAGCCTCTGCAAACCATCCTAGAGGTGGCTTCATTTCAGTAGAGAATAAAATGATCCCAGTGAAGATTTTCTTTTAGTTTGCTTCTTTTTAGCCCTTGTTTTTAAAGGGCTTTGATAGTGGAAATGGCATGCTGGGGTGCCCCCCATGGAGACCCTGCAGCTGTGGGTGCCTAGCACTCCTCCGATTCTCCCCCATCTGCACTTTTTGTTCGCTTTATTGTGTTCCTGTCAAACTGGACAATGATAGTAGGTTAGTCATTCTCATGTGTGGATTCTGAGAGCTCCCCTTAAAATCAAGGAGAGACCAGCCACTAAATCTCATTTAGTCTTTTGCATTCATAGATTATTTATAGACTCTAAGGCCAGAAGGGGCTCTGTGATCATCTCGCCTGACGGCCTGGGTGAGACAGGCCAGAGAACTGCCTGGCATTCCTTCCTGTTGGAACTAGAGCAGATCTTTTAGAGAAACAGCCACTCTCAGTTTAAAAGTTGACAGCGATGGAGAATTCCCACTTCTGTACCTGGTCCAATGGTCAGTTACCCTCACTGTTAAAACAAGTTGTGCCCTCTTTACAGTCTGAATTTGTCTAGCTTCAGCTCCCAGCCTTGGCTCTCCGTATGAAGAGGGGGTGATAGTCAGTATGAACCTTGTGCTCAGTACCAGGGCACTGAGCTTTGGAGTTAACCCCACACAGTTTCTGCCCTTGCTGGTGAGCTGCCAGGCTCCCAGGAGCACTCGCTGATACCCACTAGGCAAAAGCCAGAAGCCTGGAGATAGAATTTAGCAGCTCCTCAGCTCCTGGTGCCACTCCCATGGTGCAAAGGGGCTGGAAAGCTGCCCCACGTGCCCATGGTCCGCTGTGGATTCCCCTTGCATAGGGGTGTGCTGTGGCAGGAGCAAGTGTGGCTGGCGTGCTTTTCCCTCTGGCCATCCTAGGACATTGGAACAACCCATAGGGGCCATTGCAATATAAATTAGAGCAGCCCAGAACCTACCTTTTCTTCTGCCAGAGGATGGATCAGTCCCTGGCTGCTCCCTAGCGCAGAAGAGGGCAAAAAAGTCTGTAAGGTGCCCACTCATGGCTTGGCTGCATCCAAAGATATGGCCCTAAAATGTTTCCTGTCATATTTGCCCACCTTGGTTTCAGAGGGAAAACATTATGTGACTACTTCCTATTACTGCTGCTAATTAGTGCCCACCTGGTCCTTCTGGGATGCGATGGATGTTCGCAGCAATTAACACCCTAATCCACTGCACAAGCCCCATCACGCATATTAAATGTGGGATTTTCCACGTCGGCTGGGGTGCTGGCCGGTTGACCCGTTGCTCGGACGGCACACTTTCAATAAAGCCGCTTACACTTTAAGCTTTATTAAATGAGTCAGCCAAGCTGGTAGCATTTGGGTGGCTGATTAACATGAAACCCAGGCTGTTTTGTGCAGTGTCGCTCTATTAATTATGCAGCAGAGGTAAATGAAGTTCCAGGCAAACAAGCTCAGGTTACGAGAGCTAAGGCAGAAAAATAAAAATCAGAGCAGCTAACAGACAGCTCTGCCCTGTCTTCTACCGAGATCAGGTTTTCATGCTGCCTGGTTTATGCCCTTTAGAAGTGGAGCCATACAGGACCTGTAAGGACTGAAACAATTCAGTGTGTCAAGACTTTCCTATGGGTTCCCAGAGAAATGTTACATCTGTCAGAGGTCAGACAGCAAATTGGAGACCCATTGTGACATGTGCAGGGCAGCTGCAGGAGCAGATCCAGGGACAATACACGTTTAATAGGCTGTTGCTGAGATCTACCCCACCTGTCAGGTCCATTTGATTTTACATGTTTACTTATGTTACAATAGCACTTGAATGCCCCACCATGTCAAGCCCCCATTGTGCCGAGCACTGCACAGATACATACTGAGTGGTGGTCCTTGTCCCAGAGAGCTTACAGTCTATACAGAGAAGATCGATGAAGCTCGGGTTATTACCCTTATTTTCCAGGACGGGGAACTGAGGAACAGACAGACTAAGTGACTGGCCTGAGGTCACTCAGGGAGACTGTGGCAGAGCCTGGAATTGAATGCAGCTCTCCTGAGTTCCAGCCCAGTGCCTGATCCACCGGGCCTTCCTTCCTCTCATCCATCAGCATGGCCCTTTGTGCTTATTGCTTGTGGCAAACGTTGGTTTCACATAAAACTAGGTCACTCGAGCTCATGAGACCCTGAACGGCAGCTCTGCCCAATGTTAGCACGAGGCTTTAGGTCTCTTCTCCTCCAGGATTCTAGACATCAGAGGTGACAAACAAACTCTCACTCAGGTCTTATTCTATCCAGCAGGGGCAGTGGTTCAACAGCCAGCTGGTATGTCCATGCTTCCCTCAGTTAGGCAAAGTGAACCCACAAACATCCAGGGGTAAGAGAGAGTTGAGTCCAGAGGCTGGACACCCAACTGTGCATAATCAGGAGCACTATGCTCCCCATTAAACCCCAGTCATGCAGCATGGCAGGGGAGGGAGGGGATGGACAGAACTTGTGGGCTACTGGTCCCAAAGTACAGCTCCTTCTCTAGGGAGTACAGGACACTCGTCCCCCTTGCGCTCTTGGGAGAAGCTCATCGCAGCTGGCAGGAGTTTACACCACTGCAATTTATGTGTATGGTGCCCAGATAACACAGTGATGGGCACAGAATAAAAACCATGATAGATAGATAGATAGATAGATAGATATTGTAGGTACGTAGGCAGAGAGACAGACAGATAGGTGGAGAGATGCTGCCTGTCACTAACAGATTTGTGCTGTAATATTAACATTACTGGGAGGTGATCTTGCATTCAATTTCTGACGTATGTGAAGTGATGAGTGAGCCCCTGGCCTGGGCCTTGTTAACACCCGTTGGTTTCTTTGTTGCAGAGATCAGAGATGACCAAGACATATGCCAAACCCAAAGAGATGTCAGAGCTTGTCAGCTCCCAGTCATGGATGGATGAAGCCCTGAGCTCCCAAGATGAACTGAAGGAAGAAGACAGCAGACAAGCCCCCTATGGACTGATGGCCAGCTTGAATGAAGAACATGACAGCATCGAAGAGGAGGAGGAAGAGGGGGATGGAGAAAAGCCTAAGAGACGAGGACCAAAGAAGAAGAAAATGACCAAGGCGCGGCTGGAGCGGTTCAGGGCCCGGCGGGTCAAGGCCAACGCCAGGGAGCGCACTCGGATGCATGGGCTGAATGATGCTCTGGATAATCTGAGGAGGGTGATGCCTTGTTACTCCAAGACTCAGAAGCTGTCCAAGATCGAGACTCTGAGGCTTGCAAGGAACTACATATGGGCTCTGTCTGAGGTGCTGGAGACTGGGCAGACCCCGGAAGGGAAGGGATTTGTGGAGATGCTTTGCAAAGGTTTGTCACAGCCAACCAGCAACCTAGTCGCTGGCTGTCTGCAGCTGGGGCCTCAATCCCTCTTCCTTGAGAAGCATGAAGAGAAGTCCCCAGGGTGTGACTCTGCCATACCCGGCCATACCTTCAGCTACCAGTCCCCGGGACTGCCAAGCCCCCCTTACGGGAACATGGAGACTCATCTCTTACATCTAAAGCCTCCCACCTTCAAAAGTTTGGTGGATCCTTCCTTTGGGAGCCACCACCCAGACTGCACCACTCCACCATATGAAGGGCCCCTGACGCCTCCCCTGAGCATCAGCGGGAACTTCTCCTTGAAGCAGGATGGGTCTCCAGACCTGGACAAGTCCTACACCTTCATGGCCCACTACCCTTCTGTCAGCCTGGCCGGAGCACATGGACACACGTCTCATTTTCAAAGCACAGTGCCCCGCTATGAGCTCCCCTTAGACATGAGCTATGAGTCTTACCCGCACCACATGGTCGGGCCCCAGCTCAATGCCATATTTAATGAATAACAAGAAAGATGACAGTTAGACATGGACATTCATAGTCAAGGGAAATGCAACCATGCAGTGTAGATGTTTCTGGAGCGAACATGACTGGGACATGTATATCACTGCTCCAAATCTGTATGAAAGACCTCTGGATGGGTCTCACTGCAACACCTCGATGAAAGCCTTTGCTGACCCTTTCTACACTGTCCCAACAATTGTTTAGTTGTGCTATTTGCTGGTTTTCATGTCTGCCCCCAACAGCTCCGTGACTGTCTCCTTCATTTATTGACGGCTAAGCACACACCGGGGTGATCACTTTTGCTCTTAAATGGAACACCCAATGCCCTCTTCTGCAGACACCCCAAGAGATGCAGTGGTGGGGGTAGGAGCCAGCAGAGCATTTCAGGGTGTCTGCACCATTCAGAGCTCTGCTCTGGTTCCAGAGGCATTGGAGGTCACTGGGCATCTGTCCCAAGCATCAGAATTGAACCCAACACACTGACCCATGCAGGGGAAACCTGATGGCTGAATTCTGGAATTTGGAACTGATAGGAGAAACAGCCACTAATAGAAGAAACCGAATCAGTGTTTCATAACCGCCTCCCACAGGCGCTTGAATCAAGGAAGAAAGGCAGATAGGCAGTTAGACTGGAACTGGCAAGGAACACCGCAGAAATCACCATCACTGCCAGGAGGCAAAGCAGGATCAGTGCAGTAGCCACTGGACAAACTTTCCCTTTGTCTGTTGCCAATCAAATAGGGCTCCCTTTAGCTCCTTCTTTGGCGTGTCTTGGCAGCAAAACCCTGCCTTTGCACCCAGGCTTCATCCCGAGGAATCCCACCTACACAACTGAGATGCAACATACTCCCAGAGTGTGAGTGCTTCTCAGCCACATGATTAACAAGCGCTGTTCTGAGCGGCAGCACGCGGGTGTGTTAGTTCTGAATGATGAGTACAACACGACTGTGCTACTGGGAAAGGCAGCTCAGCTTTTCCCAAGTGGTCTCCCAGGTCCAGCAGTGGCAGTATTGGCCGGGGAAGGTGGAGATTATCTGAACCAGTTACAAACAGCACTAAAACAACTGTGGAAAGAGACATGGGGGGGGGGGGGGGGGTTCTCCCAGATCTAAATAATACTTCATCCTGCCATAAATGGAGGGGACTGGACTAGATGACCTGTTGAGGTCCCTTCCAGTCCTATGATTCAATACATTCAATATCCTCCCGGCTCCCAGCCGTCCCCTGCACTTCTAGCAAGAACAAAATTATTATTCCCTTCTGAAGCATCTAACACAATGGAGAAAACAAGCTTGAAACCCTGGACACTTTGTTTTCACTGTCATCTTCTCAGTCAGGCATAGAAGATCAGTTCAGGTTCAAAGCTTCAAGCAATTCAAATTGTCTCCTACATCTACTTCTGTCCTGAGGCTGCCAATCTCCGCTCCCCAATGAAATTCTGTTCTTCAGAACTTTTTGTGTTGCTCAAAACCAGCATGAGATTATCAGAGCATGAAACCCTTTTTTGAGCCCATATCTGAGACCATGTGCAGAAACGTGTGGTGCAGTTAGATGTAACCTGTGGAGAAACAGAAGATTCCAAACTGTAGGACTCCTGATCTTGCAGAAGCACAAATATCTGTCATTTAAAATGTAGACATAGTCATTTAAAAAAAGATTTTTAAACTAAACCACAGACACATGACAAGGGCAAATGTTTCATTATGGTTTGTATTGTATTTATCATACCCTGTGTTTTGAAAACACATCCTGCCAAAATAAGTGTGTCTTAAGTTCCTGTCTTATTTATTATTTAACTGGGTCTAATTTATTTTCTTTCCATTTTACATAAAATGTGGAATGTGCTTAAATAACCTGTTTGTTTTCCAATCATCTTTAAAGTATTTAGTTGGAGTTTAGCTTGTGGGGAAATGCATGTTGGTTTTGCGGTGTTGTTGCTCCATGATTATTTATTAGACATTATTTATTTAATTTATTCTCCCTCTGCTGCTTCTGTGCCCATTTTCTAGTTATTAAACTAAGTATTCAAGCAAGGAATTTTATATTTAATGATGTCCTTTTTCATTTTTGAAAGATCTTTGTAGGACCTTGCTCATCAGTTCCTGATTCCATCCCTAAATACTTCTATACGAGCAATAACTTTTAAAGGCTATGCAATTATTTTTGTTTTCCTTTCAAGAAAAGCCAGGCAACTATTTTTGGAATCCCATGCTGCCAATGTTGGCATAAAGAGCCCTTTATAGGGAAGCTTCACTATTTTGCAGAGGAAATTTGTATAGAGTTTGGAATTTTGTAATGTCTTGCACTCCAAAGGAACCTGTCTGTACAGCCCCTAGGATTATTATTAATGGTTCTTTTTGTTTTGTACTAAGAGCAAACGTTCTATCCTTTTGTAAAGAAAGCAAAATCGGCTTGTTAGCTTGAATAAAGTTGTGGATCTTGTTTCAAACGGTCTTGCCCAGCGCTGTGGATTGGTCTTGTCTTCTTTCTGTTTCCGCTCTTGCTGAATCCAAGGGAGATGACTAGCGGGCTGGCCTCCCACCAACCACTGCTGTAACAGTGTCAGGACCTGGACCACTTCCAATGAAAGCAGGGAGAATAATTCCCATTGACTTCACTAGGAGCTGGGTTGGGCCCTGCACATCTCAGAGCAGGTGTAATGTGTGTTGGGATGGAGTGAACCACACATTTAGAATGATGGGGGTGTCACATGCCCACAAACCCACGCACCCAGCCCAGGCCAGTCTCCATATAGAAGGTAGTTCCCACAATGGACTTAGCTCCATGTTATCCAGCTGACCGCACAGGGGTCCAGCAGATAGTTCTGTTTACCAGCACTGTAGAGACCTGTGTTCTGTTCCCATCTCTGCCAGTTTGGCCAAGTCCCTTCTCCCCTCTGTGGCTCAGATTTGCCAGCTATGTCATGCATTTTATAGGGCACCTAGAGGCCTCAGGGCCCCATGACACTGGGTGCTGCCCAGGCCCATGGCAAGGTTAATAGATAGTAAGGCAAGGAGGCACCGTTCTACTCATCCAGTCTGAGCTCCTGCACAGCACCGTCCGGAGATCCCTGCCTCGCTCCCAGCACGTCTGGTCAAGCTGGAGATCTTTATGGGTACGTCGGCACTGCCGTAAAAGAACTGGGACACGGCTTCAGCTGGACCTGGTCAGCTGACTTCGGCTTGCAGGGCTTGGGCTGTGGAGATAAAAATTGCCATGAAGACATTTGTACTGGGACTAGATCCCAGGGTCCGAGACCTCATGGGTGGGTGGGGGGGGGACCTTAGAGTCCAGGCTCCAGCTCCAGACCAAACATCTACACTGCTATTTTTGGCCGCACAGCCCAAGCCCCACCAGTCCAAGTCAATTGTTCGTGGCTCTGAGGCTTGGTGCCATGGGTTTGTTATTGCAGTGGAGATGTATCCTGAGAGAGAGACACCCAGGTTTGAGTCAAAGAGTCCACGTGATGGAGGGTCCTCCTCACCAGCACAGGATGCCACCTGTCAAGCCCTTATGCATCTCTCACATGTTTCCACATGCCTGGTAAAATGGCATGGGTTTGAGAGAGACACCCTCCCCCTCCTAGTGTCCAGAGCCAGGGGGAAAGCACTGAGCTTTCACCACGGCAGTGGCTTCTTCTCCCCAGCAGGACCTCGAGATGGGCGACTCATCTGAGGATGCCATGGAGGAGCCAGGGATTGCTGGGCATGAGGGCGCTGGGTCCTTTCTGCTAGGAACTGACTGACCTACCCACCGCTTATGCCAAACCAGCCACTAAATAACCTGCAAATGTGGGGAGCCTGGGCTCGCCCCAGCCAGGGGGGATCTGCGCCCGTGTCTGGGGATGAGAAGCTCCTTGTTTTATTGCCTGGCGCATTACTCGGCTTGGGGAGAGCACAGAGAAAAGCCACGGCTGCTTATGGCACTTGATGTCTTGATCCAGAGCCCCTCCAGGGCTGTGTCCACCTGGACAGCTCAGAGCAGTCACCCTGCCCTGCTCACGCACACACACCCTGGGCAGGTCATGATCACTGACCACTCTGGAGAGCAGGACATTGAAGCTCACAGCGGGGAAGTGTCCTGCCCATGCTCCACACAGAGGCAGCAACAGGGCTAGCAACAGACCCCAGGAGCCCTGACTCCCAGCACTCCCTGCTCCACCCACGTGACACCACTCCCCTCCCAAAGGCAGGAATAGAACCCAGGCGTCCTGATTCCCATCTCCTGCTCTCAGCACTGGAATCAGGGAGTGCTGTTTCCTAGCCCCTTCTCTAACCACTGCACCATGCTCCCTCACATAGCTGGGGCTGGAACCCGGGCTGTCACTATACCTGGTATCATAGACCAATGGTAATGGCTCACCACCGCTCCCCGTGACCCGCTACCTGTGGAGTGAGGGCCAAAGCTCACTGCTTCCCTTGCAGCTCCCTCCCCAGCAGGGCCAGGCTCTGCAGCGGCTGATTGATCATCACAACTCAGTCCTGGCTGCTGCAAGAGTCTCTGCCTTTGGGGCTGCCCTTCCCCCTTCCCGGTCTCATGCCATGTGTCCTTCCCCAGCAGGCAGCAGGCCCCAGCGCACCACAGACCCAGGCTCCAGCCGCACACATGTCCTGTACAGCTCAGTGCCTTGCTGCTCCCCAGCCCTGTGCACCGCGGCGCCGGCTGATGCCAGCAGCCCCTGCCTCCCCCGCGCCAAGCCCAGCGGGAGCCCCCAAAGTGATCTAATCCCTGCAAGGTGCATGCGACAGGCTGCGCCTCACCCCAGTGCAGGGGGGGCAGGTGGAGGATCAGGGCCCCTCTGGAGCCAGGGCAGCTGCAGCCTCGCTGCGAGGGGAGGAGAGAGGGGAGCAAGCGGCAGCAATGGGGGTGGGGGATTCTGGGCCATGGTGAAGTAACAAGGCTCACTTGAGGCTCTCCTGGCCAGCAGGCCAAAGCTGCCTCGCTCAGCAGCTCCCTCTGCTTCTGCCATCAGGTCCGGCTGGAGAGCAGAGCTGGAAACTCACCAGCTGGGGGCAGGGCACCTAGGCCGGGTCACTGCATGCCCAGCCTGAAGGGGATGGGACAACTTGGGTGCTCCCAGGACAGGGCTGGGACTATGTGGGGCAGGGTTAGTGACAGCCCTGGGGGCAGGGGGAGACTCTCCCCGAGCATAGGACAGGCACTGATGTTGCTTCCATCTTCCTCCGGGCTACAGAGGGGAAGTGTGCTGCCCTCCCCATCCCCCTGTATCCCCAGCTGCTCTCACTACACTGCCCCCCAGCCAGCCTCACACCTGGAGTCAGGAAGTATCATGCGCCTAATGTTATAGCTGGGGAAACTGAGGCACAGTGGAAGGATTTACTCCAGACTGCATGGCTGGCCAGGGATCATGCTGGAGTGCTCCTAGCTCACCAGAGCCCTTGCACTGGCTATTCAGCCCCAGCATAATTGACCAGCATGCCCTGCCCAGTTAGGGTGAGAGCTGCCAGCACTCGCAGACTAGGGTGACCAGATAGCAAGTGTGAACAATTGGGATGGGGGTGGGGGGTAATAGGTGCCTATATAAGTAAAAGCCCCAAATATCTGGACTGTCCTTATTAAATTGGGACATCTGATCACCCTAACACAGACTGAGGCCCTGCCCTCCTGGCCCAGCCCTGGGAAAGGCTGGCCCTGAGCCACCAGGAAATAGGGCTGCTGACAGTCCCTTACTGAAATCAAATCATGCCTGTCCTGCTCTAAATCAGTCCGGGATGCCTTTTACCCCATGTGCCAAGCAGGTGTGTCAGCCTGCAAACTGCTGCTGGGTGGCAGCTGGACCTGGTGCACTCAGTTGCAACCCAGCCCAGTCTTGGTCCCTCCCTGAACCCTAGCTGACAGGTGACCCTCATGTGGAACCCCTGCTGGCTGCACCAAAGTCTCCTCCAGCTGCTGCTTTCTTCCAGCCCCCACCCCAGCGGCTCACAGCGCGGCAGCAGGCAGAGACAGCAACTGCAGCCTGCCACGCAGCTCCGAGCGCCTGCACGGACCCGGAACAGGGGCCGCAGCGGCTGCTCGGCCCAGCACCTGGGGTCCTGGGTTCTCTGCAGTGCCCAGAGCTGGAGAGAGAACCCCTGGGAAGGATGGGGAAGGAGAAGGACTTTGCCCCTAGAGTCTCAAGTAAGATGGGGCACATCTGCAGTCTGCCCCGTCTTTCTGGAATACGTTGGCTGCCCTACTGGGGAAGGCCAGCCCCGGGAGCTTGGGAGGGTGGAGGCAGAACTGAGGCAGGGGTGGCGGTGTTGGCACGAGGGGAGCAGTACTAGCCTGCAAAGCCTGGATGCAGCCTCCTTCCCCGCCATGCCCTGCAGCTTCCGCCTCACCTGGGAGGTTACTATGGTTGGGTGGGTGAGTGGGGGATCAGGAATGGCTCTGAACCACGGCTCTCTGAGCAGGAGAACTGGCTGCTACGGCACCTGGTCCCCCCACTGCCCTCAGCAACCACATGTATGTGAATGCGCGCACACACACACACAACTGCACAGGTACACACACATGCACACAACTGAACACACACAGATAGATACACACATACATAGGAACATGAGCACACACAGATACATGAGCACACACACACACACAGCTGCACACCCGGATAGACACACACATTCACAGGAATCCACACACACAGCTGCACACATACACACATGCGCGCACACACATATAAACACACACGCTTGCCACACACACACGACCCTCAGTCTCAACGAGCACAAGTTGAACACTGCTGCACTAGCAGTACACAGCCACTGCAGGGTTGTGTCTGGCCATTTCTAGCCATGCTCCTGGCCTCTCAGGTCTGGCTTGCAGGAAGAGTTTTGTTTGAAGGGGTGGATTTCCCGGTCCCCTACCGCACCATTGGTAGCACACACACCTTGGGGCCATGGCGCTGATCACGGGGAGGACGGGGTGTTGCTGGGAGCCCCCGTTAGAGTAGTGGCAGCAGGCCAGCAAATGAAGGGCAGTCTCTGAGTAGCAGGCGGAGCTGGGGCACAGCTGGACTCTGGGTACAGTTGGTTTTATATTAGCCAAGTAGAAGCAGCAATTGACAATGTGCCCAATTCCCAGCGTTCAGTGTGAGCTCCCCAGCCCAGCGCTGAACTGGGCTGCTCTGGGAGCGCAGCCGCAGCTGCCGGCCGGGACCCAGCTTGCAGCTGTTCAGGATTGTTCTTTCCCAGAAGAGCTTTGCAGGGGGAAGAACTGAGCAGTAACCACACAATGTGTGTTTGTGAGGGTGTGCATGTCTCTGTGTGTGTGTCTGTGTAGCTGATACGTGTGTGAGGGATGTGTGTGTGCGTGTGCATACATGTATCCGATGTGTGTGTGTGTGCATTATGTCTGTCTGCATCCAGCCTGTGTGACTGTGTCCATCTCATCAGTGAGGGATTCCACCGCCCGGGAGGAAGGGCAGATATCCCAGTAAAGGGGGTGCAACTCAGGGAGGGCAGGGTACCCAGGGCTGTGAGGCATCTTGTTACCACCTGCCCTTAGTATCTGTGCCTGCTCAGCTCCCTGACCCCACCAGCCACGAGCAGCCCATGCACTCCCCTCCCAGCCCACGGAGGCGCGGCTGGCCCTCTGCGGGTTGACAATAAGCAAACTCCAACTCCCAAGCCCTCTGAGCATCTCCCTGGAGAGCCCAGCCACTGGTCCACTGGACCCTGACAGTATTTACAGACACGCTGCTTCCAGAGGACCAGGACACCCCCGCTTACCAGTCACCCCTTAGAACACAGCTCCACTTGGTGTATTTATAGTGAAAACAAAAGAACATTTATTTAACAACGTATAGAGATTCCAAAAAGAGAGAGTCAAAGTATTGAGAACAAATGGTTACATGTCAAATAAAATCATAACGCACCTTCTAGAGCCGAGATTTCGTTAACCCCACCTGAGCAGTGAAGGCTGGGTGCTGACAGTATTCACACACGGAGACTTGTCAGAGCTAGACTTTTCCTTCAAAAACGGTTCCACTGATTTAAGCACAGAATGGGAGTCAGGACTCCTGAGGTCTCTGCCAGTGGCCATGAGCCAGTCACATCATCCCTCTAGGCCTCAGTTTCCCCAGCTGTAAAATTGGGATTTTGGCACTGATCCAGCTTTGTAAAGAGTTTTAAGGTCAGCCAAGCCCACTGCTGAGACACTGCATCCAGTTCTGATGTCCGCGCTTCAGAAAGAATGGTGACAAATCGGAAAGAATTCAAGGGGAACCAAAAGAACGATTTGAGGTCTGGAACCCTTTCTGGCAGGGGGGAGATTGAAGGAGCCACCACCTGTTTGATTATCAAGTAGACGGTGAAGAGGTGACGATGCTAAGCCTCTGAGCCCCTACGTGTGAACTCCAGTGCCTAGAGGTCACAGAGAACAGAAGCCCCCCACACACAATTCCAACCCTGCATATTTATGAAGTCCCTGTTCCTGATTGTCCTTCCTGGCGAGCACACCTAGCAGCTCTCCACTGCTGTGTGCAACCGCCCAGCTGACCATACTGGTTTCATGTGGCAGATGCGCGCCAGCCTGGAGTAGACAGGAGGCATTGGATCTCCTGGGCCTCTTGGAAGAAGAGGCTGTGCAAGCACAGCTGCAGACCAGCTGCAGAAATGTGGACATGGCGCAATAGACAAGGGGGGTGCAGGAGACAGGGTATGACAGGGCCGGCCGCAGCGCCCCGTGAAAATGAAGGAACTGCGGCAGGCATATCAGAAGGCCAGGAAGCCAAAAGTTGATCTGGTGCTGAGCTGCAGACTGGCCGCTTTTAAAAAGAGCTGCATGCCCTGCTTAGGGGAGACCCCCTGCCACCATTCCCCATCCCACAGAGCAGAATGGATACCTTTGAGGAGCCTGAGTCACACACTCTCGGTGAGAACAACAAGGAGGAAGAGGAGGAAGAGGAGGAGACAGGGGGACATGAGACCTGGCGGGTCCAGCTATGCCACAAACTAGGACCTGATTGAGACTCCACCGCAGTTCAGTCAACCTTGGCAGTGGAGCATGGGTGAGTCTGATCACAGAATCACAGAATCATGGAAGATGAGGGTCAGAAGGGACCCCAGGAGGTATCTAGTCCAACCCCCTGCTCAAAGCAGGACCAACCCCAACTAAATCATCCCAGCCAGGGCTTTGTCACGCTGCACTTTGAAAACCTTTAAGGATGGACATTCCACCACCTCCCTAGGTAACCCATTCCAGTGCTTCACCACCCACCTAGGGAAAATGCTTTTTCCTAATATCCAACCTAGACCTTCCCCTACTGCAACTTGAGACCATTGCTCCTTGTTCTGTCATCTACTACCACTGAGAATAGCCTAACTCCATCCTGCCTGGAAGCTCCTTTCAGATAGTTAAAGGCTGCTATCAAATCCCTCCTCATTGTTCTGTTCTGCAGACTAAACAAGCCTAGTTCCCTCAGCCTCTCCTCATAAGTCATGTGCTCCAGCCCCCTAATCATTTTTGTTGCCCTCCACTGGACTCTCTCCAATTTGTCCACATCCTTTGTGTAGAGGGGACCCAAAAACTGGACACAGCATCCAGATGAGGCCTCACCAGTGCTGAATAGAGGGACTACCCACTTCCCTCCATTTGCTGGCAATGCTCCTACTAATGCAGCCCAATATGCTATTAGGCTTCCTGGCAACCAGGGCACACTGCTGACTCATATCCAGCTTCTTCTCCACTGTAACCACCAGGTCCTTTTCTGCAGAACTGCTGCCTAGCCCGTCGGTCCCCAGTCTGTAGCTGTGCATGGGATTCTTCTGTCCTAAATGCAGGATTCTGCACTTGTCCTTGTTGAACCTCATCAGATTTCTTTTGACTCAATCCTCCAATTTGTCTAGGTCACTCTGTATCCTATCCTTACCCTTCAGTGTATCTACCACTCCCCTCAATTTAGTGTCATCTGTAAATTTACTGAGGGTGCAATCTACCCCATCCTCCAGATCATTAATGAAGATGTTGAACAAAACTGGCCCCAGGTCCGACCCCTGTGGCACTCTGCTTGTTACTGGCAGCCAGCTAGACATCAAGCCATTGATCACTACCCACTGAGCCTGATGATCTAGCCAGCTCTCTATCCATTTTATAGTCCATTCATCCAACCCATACATCTTTAACTTGCTGGCAGGAATACTGTGGGAGACTGTATCAAAAGCTTTGCTAAAGTCAAGATATATCACATCCACTGCTTGCCGGGGAAGGAGCCTTGGGTAAATGTGTACATTTAATTCCAATTACGGTGATGGTGCCCCCAGTTTACCAGTGCACAGCCATCCACTTTTCATTAATTGACTTGCACTAGAGGCGGTAGTGGTACAACAAAGAGAGGTCGTGTTGTTATCAGCTTGTCATTCCTCCGTAGAATTAGACGGGAGGGGCCACGTGCAGCAGGGGTGTCCTGTGAATCCTTCTGAGAGATGGTGATGAAGCTGCCACGGAGGTTCACCGCAATCCTGTCCCAAAGGTTTCTAAGGATGGCAGCTTCATTTCTCCCTCCGCAATAGGCCATTTTCCCACATCAGTGGGCTCTAACTTCAGCTGGCCCCATTGCAGCACACAGGCTAGCAGCCTACGGACCCCGGCGGCTTGGGAACAACAGCAGCAGCTGTGCTCTCTGCCTTTGTTACCCTCAGGAATGGGATCACTCCTGCCTACAGAAACCAGTGCCAGGATTCAGTGCCATTGCCTCATACTCAGATTTTCATGCAACCGAGCAATTCTCTCCTCATTTCCCTCACCCCTGGCGGGCCGTACTCACCATGACTGGTACCATGAGTGGCATTGTACACAAGCTCTGCAAAGCAGAAGTGTCAATAATCATGACTTGTTTAAAACTTTAGGGGAGCGAGGGAGGGGAGCTCTGAACCCTAACTTTCACCTTCTATTGTGATTATACTGACCATGTTACCTCTGCGTGTTTGAACTGCAGAGGCTGCGGCTGCGGTTCCCCTTCCACATCTGGACTCATGATGACAAGATCCTGCAAGCCAATGCTGCGTCGGACTGTGAGCACAGGCCTGAGGGTGAATATTGCAGCTTGTAGGAAGAAGGAAAAAGCGGATATGAGAGAAGCCCAGAGTGGGAGAGGGAGACGCACCAGGACACAATGGCGCCTCTCTGGCAGCTCACACAGATGCTGCAGACTCTTGTGTTTCCAAGCAACAGTGTTTTTATTGAGTTAAAAAAAAAAACGCTACAAAAATTCAGTGCAAATTAAACACAAATTCATTGAAACCTTAATCAGTGTATGGAACTGAGGTTAAAGAAGGGAGAGAACATCCATGTCGGTTGGAGCTGCTCATACACCAGCTGTGGCTCTCACAGGTCGGTGTATGTGAAGCTGTGGTTGTCCTTACTGTGCCCCAGAGTGCTGTGGTGGGGGTAGGGATGTGGCCCCTGATACCATGGGGAATGTCGAGGGGGTGTAGGGAGGTGCTATACTGGAGTGCTCCATGGATTGCAGAGGGAGGCGAGCCCAGGACTGTTGAACCTGTAGATCCACAAGAGTGGACTCATCTTTGTTAGTCCCCAACACACTGCAGGATGCCTGGTGGTAGTGAAAGCACCCACTTAGCTGTTCCTGTACAGGGGGCCACAACTCCTAGGATCAGTGACACACAGTGTAATAATTATAAATGTGCAATAAGCACCACAACACGAATAGGTGCATTGTCAGTGTGATAGTTGTAGATGTGCACCAAGCACCACACAGTTCCTAACGCGCCCCCAAACTGCAGGGCCAGGTAGAGCCCAGTACACGCTAACTGCAGGCTTGTGGCTAGCTATTGAAGTGCTCTTTCAAAGCCTCCCTGAGCCACAGAACTCTGTGCTGAGCTCTTCTGATAGCCCTGGCGTCTGGCGGTTCAAACCGAGCAGACGACCATTCCAACTTCATAGAATCAGAGAAGATTAGAGTTGGAAGGGACCTCAGGAGGTATCTAGTCCAACCCCCTGCTCAAAGCAGGGCTAACCTCAGCTATATCATCCCAGCCCGGGCTTTGTCAAGCCTCAGTTTAAAAACCGCTAAAGATGGAGATTCCACCACCTCCCTAGGTAACCCATTCCAGTGCTTCACCACCCTCCTAGTGAAAAACGTTTTCCTAATGTCCAACCTAGACCTCCCGCCCTGCAACTTGAGACTGTTGCTCCTTGTTCTGTCATCTGCCACCACCGAGAACAGCCTAGCCCCATCCTCCCTGGAACCCCCTTTCAGGTAGTTAAAGGCCTCTATCAAATCCCCCCTCATTCTTCTCTTTTGCAGACTAAACAAGCCCAGTTCCCTTAGCCTCTCCTCATAAGTCCTGTGCTCCAGCCCCCTCATCATTTTTGTTGCCCTCCGCTGGACTCTCTCCAACTTGTCCACATCCTTTTTGTAGTGGGGGGCCCAAAACTGGACACAATATTCTAAATGCGGCCTCACCAATGCCGAATAGAGGGGAATAATCACTTCCCGTGACCTGCTGGCAATGCTCCTCCTAATGCAGCCCAATATGCTATTAGCCTTCTTGACAACCAGGGCACACTGCTGACTCATATCCAGCTTTTTATCCACTGTTACCCCCAGGTCCTTTTCTGCAGAACTGCTGCCTAGCTCGTCAGTCCCCAGTCTATAGCTGTGCATGGGATTCTTCCTTCCTAAGTGGAGGACTCTGCACTTTTCTTTGTTGAACCTCATTAGATTTCTTTTGGCCCAATCCTCCAGTTTGTTTAGGTCACTCTGTATCCTATCCCTACCTTGCAGGGTATCTACCACTCCCCCCACCTTAGTGTCATCCGCAAACTTGCTGAGGGTGCAATCTACCCCATCCTCCAGATCATTAATAAAGATGTTGAACAAAACCGGCCCCTGGACTGACCCCTGGGGAACTCACCCTCCACCCCGGCAACACCTTTTCCCCCTTTACTTCACAGATATTATGCAAAGCACAGCACGCAGGTGTAACCATTGGGAGATTTTTCTCACTGAGATCTTGTGAGTTCGCAATGCCAGAGACCCTTCAATCTACCACCAGCACATTCAGCTGCCCTTCTGCATCTGCTGAGCCAAGAACTGAACCTTCCTTTGGTGCTGTTGAGGTGGTCGAGCTTCATGAGCCAGGAGAGCAAGGGGTGGGTTGGCCCCCTAGGATCACTACTGGCATTTCCCCAGCACCAATGGTCAGTTCCTCTTTGTAGCTTTCTGACAGTCCTGTGTTCTTAAAGATTCGAGCATCATGCACCTCCCTAACCAGCCAACACTGATGTCAGTAAGCATCCCCGGTGATCCACCAGTGCTTGCATTACTATAGAAAAATAACCCTTTCTTTGGATGTACTCTGTGGCAAGGTGGTCTGATGCCAAAATTGGGATGTCCGGGCCATCTATTGCTCCATCAGAGTACGGGAACTCCACTGCTGCAAATCCATCCATTATGTCCTGCACATTGCTGAGAGTCACAGTCCTGCGTAGCAGGAGATGACTAATGGCCCTGCACACTTGCATGACAAGGGCCATTTTCCAACTCCATAATGATTTCCCACTGACCGGTAGTAATCCAGCATCGCAAATTTCCACAGTGCAATCACCACGCACTCCTCTACTGTCAGGGCAGCTCTCATTTTTGTGTCCCTCTGTTAGAGGACTGGGGTGAGCTCAGCACACAGACCCAGGGATGCAGCCTTGTGCATCCGAAAGTTCTGCAGCCACTGCTCCTCATCCCAAACCTGCATGACAATGTGATCCCACCAGTCAGTGCTTGTTTTTGGGCCCAGAAGCAGCGCTCCACCAGTTCGAGCTGCTCCATGAACACCATCAACAATCTCTAATTGCAATCTGGCCTCCAGGAAATCATCTTGTTCCCTGTGGCTCATCTTGTGGTCTGCAAATATCAGAGGATTATGCATCCTGTGCTTGCAAAGTTCATGACAATAATGCAGAGCTGCGCAGGCTGCATGCTTCTGTCAGAGATGGTGTTATGGGGTGGAGAAAGTTGTATGATGGAAATTTGACCCCACAGTCCCAGTCACCCCTGCATGACTCATTTCTGCTCCAGCACACATTGCCAAAACTTCCCAAAAGACAGTAGTGGTGAGGTGCACAGTGGGATACTTACCCATGGTGCAACACACTGTGCATTGAAACAAGAACTGCAAGAGAGTGGGTACAGCATTGATGCAGGGAGCCCAGTATGCATGCGCACAATCAATATAATAACTGTGTGCCCATGTAATTTGAGTTGGCAAAAGTTTGTTGTGTAGACATGGCCTTAGACAAGTGAGATGTCTTCAAGTCAACGAGGTCTGCGGAAATACACCCGAGGGCACTTACGGAACTGGCTGAAGAGATCTCTGAGCCATTACCGATTATCTTTGAGAACACATTGGAGGATGGGAGAGATACCTGAGGACTGGAAAAGGGCAAATATAGTGCCTATCCATAAAAAGGGGAATAAGGACAATCCAGGGAATTATGGACCAATCAGTTTAACTATGGTACCTGGAAAGATAATGGAACAAATAATCAATCAATTTGTAGGCAGCTAGAAGATAATAAAGTGATAAGTAACAGTCAAAATGGATTTGTAAGGAACAAATCCTGTCATAGCAACCTAATATCCTTCACTGACAGGGAAACAAGCCTTGTGGATAGGGGGAAGTGGTAGACATTATATATCTTGACTTCAGTAAAGCATTTGATACAGTCTCATATGACCGTCTCATAAGAAAACCAGGGAACTATAGCTTAGATGAACCTACTATAAGGTAGTTGCACAACTGGTTGGAAAACTGTACTCAGAGAGTAGTTATCAATGGTTCAAAGTCAAGCTAGAAGGGCAGATGAAGTGGGGTGTTGCAATGATCTCTCCTGGGTCTGGTTCCGGTTCCATTCAATGTCTTCATAAATGATTTGGATAATGGTGTAGAGGGTACATTTTATAAAGTTTGTGGATGATACCAAGCTGGGTGAGCGTGCAAGCACTTTGGAGGACAGGATTAAAATTCAAAACGATCTCAGCAAACTGGAGAAATGGTCATAAAAAAAAACAGGATGAAATGTAATAAAGACAAATGCAAAGTCCTACACTTAGGCGGCAATAACGCATTGCATAAATACAAAATGGGAAATGACAGCCCTAGGAAGGACTGATGCAGAAAAGGGTCTGTGGGCTATAGTGGATCACAAACTAAACATGAGTCACCAATGTAATATTCAGGAGCGGCGTGAGAAGGGGCTTGTGGGGGCTATTGCCACATCAAAATTTGCCTTGTCCCCCCATAGTCCGCCCACAGCAGCTGCCGCCCTCTAGCTACCCAGCTCTGAAGGCAGAGGTGAGAGAGCAGTGGCTGATGGCCAGGTACCCAGCTCCAGCAGCGGTGGAGCCGACTACAATCCGGCTGACCTTGTGTTCGCACCGAGTCAGTGTGTTTCGGCTGGAGCCCCGCCGACCCAGTGATGGGACACCCTGTCACTGCCAGGGCCCTGGGCTGGGATACAGTGGAGTCAGGTGGGCCTGTGTCCCCCTCCCCCCTTCCTACCCCGACCTAGGGGTGATCACCTGCTAAAGGCCAGAGCCTGTTCCCCGCTGCCTGCCCCGTCCTGCCTAAGGGCCAGGGCTTTGGGACTGCTTGCTCGCCCTATGAAGGGCTAGAGACTTCCCGTTTGCTTGGCCCGCCTTGCCTAAGGACCAGGCCTTACACTGTGTGCTCGCCCTACAGAGGGCTAGAGACTGTTCCCGTTTGCCAGCCCGCCCTGCCTAAGGGCTGGAGATGGTCCCTTCTTTGTCAGGACTCCCCACAGGGTGCAGGAGCCGGGAGACGTGGCCTCCGTCAGAGATTGACGGCGAAGGAAGGCCACTGGTCCCGCCCACAACAATGGTCCTCTACAGTGGGTAATTTATTGATCGTGTTCCTGCCCCTCCCCCGTAGCAGCTCCCCATCGCCCTGTTTCCCTTGGCGGGGTGGGAGTGGACAGAGCAGTATAATTGCTAAGCCTTTTTAAACCCAGATTTAACGGCTGTAATTCTGATGTTGTATGTAATCTGATAACTCCGTGAGCCAC
The DNA here is from genome assembly GCF_026122565.2 of Emydura macquarii macquarii. Classification (NCBI taxonomy): domain Eukaryota; kingdom Metazoa; phylum Chordata; order Testudines; family Chelidae; genus Emydura; species Emydura macquarii. Next base: position 82,277 of record NW_027131139.1, read on the forward strand.
TGCGCCCCTGATGTGCCCAGCGCGGAAAGCCATAAGGATTTCTCCACTAAGCCGAAATATCAGACTGTTGATTCTTGAGTTAATCGTCTTTTCCCCTTGGGAACATCAGATTTTGGCAACTAACTTTCCTACTCATCAATGTGGGCTGGCACTGACAGGGGGAGGGGCTGTGCAGGGCTTTCCAGCTCTGGCATGAGCAGAAGTTGCATCCCCAGCTCACGTGCTGCAGAGCCAGAACCTGCTGTGGGAAGAGCTGCAACGTGTGTGTGAAGCTAACTTGGACCAAATGTACTGGGCTGTGTTCCACCTGGAAACCATCCCCGTCTCCCCACACTTATAGGGCTGCATAGATCGGCAGCTCACTGGCTGCCATGGCACTAAGCCAGAGTGTGCAGTCCGTGTCCCAAGCATGGTTTGCTGAACCCCACTGAACGAGCATCACAGAGAGCACTGGTGGGGGTGGATGCTGGCTCCCACAATCAGGCCTCGGTCCTGGGTCGATAAGGGTTGGGAACAGTTGGGAACAGGGGCTCCTGTCCCCTGAACCTCACAGTGTAGAGTTCCTAGTGTGGATCAGGCATGGCCTCACATGTGATTTAGGGTACACGACATCCACCACAGCACATGCTGGCCTGGGCAGGGGACACCACCCAGAGGAAGGATTTGGGTATCAAAGTGCCCATTCCCTGCTGCTCCTGGAGGGTCGTTCTCTGGCCCTGGCCAGAAGCACTTCACTCCCCAGCTGGGCTGGCTGGCTGACAATGGGAGGGCTATGGCTGTGCCCGCTCCTCCCACCCCCTTCATCCACCTGCGGGGGCAGCACTGTGTGCATAGCCCCTAGGAGGAGATTGAACAAGGAGGCAGCATCTCACTTGTGAGGAGAGGCTGAGGGAACTGGGCTTGGGCTTTTAACTACCTGAAAGGGGGTTCTAGGGAGGAGCAGGCTGTTCTGTGTGCATGACAGAACAAGGAGCCCTCAAGTTGCAGGGGGGAGGAGGTTGGACATTAGGAAAAAGTTTTTTACTAGGAGGGTGGTGAAGCATTGGAATGGGTTACCTAGGGAGAATCTCCATCCTACAGGTTTTTAAGCTGAGGCTTGACAAAGCCCTGGTTGGGATGATATACTGAGGTTAGTCCTGCTTTGAGCAGGGATGACCAGGTCCCTTCCAACTCTAATATTCTATGATTCTATGATTCATTCCACCTTACAGAGCCCCAGGGGACCAGGCTGCTAGCCAGCCCTCAATGAACAAGGTCAGTTGGGGATGCAGGGTCCTGGCCACTGTTGGGTGTAATGTCCTGGCTAATTTGTGCAGTTGATGAGTACAACGGGCTTCCCAGTCACTAGGGCAGCTTCCCCAGAATCACAGGAGAAGTCATTGGGGTGGGGTAGAAAGTCTGGCCTCAGCCACCAGCCCAAAGTGGCCCTGCAGCCAAAAAGGGGAGGGTTCATTTTTCACATTTCCCCCCTTTTTCCCTTTTTTTCCACTTTGCTGCTGGTTCCCCTCAGATTGGTTGTCCTCAGTCACATGGGGACTATTTTTCCTCTCCAAAACCTTTTTCATATTTAAAAAAATAATTTTCACAAAACATTCAATTTGGGAAACAAGTGAAAAATACAATGCTGCTGCTGAAAATGCCCATGCAAGCAGCGACGGGAATTTGAGGATGAACGTGGCTGGGTAACGTCTGGGACTAAATGTTTCCAAGTAATGCTTGGGCATGAATATTTCCAGGTAACATCTCAGGATGAACGTGGCTGGGAAATGCTTTATGGGGAGAAAAAACAAAGGGGAAATTTTTGCAAAAAATGTCAATGGCATAAAAGGGACATTTTCTATCATGAGGCTATTTGCCCAGACACACAGAATCATTGCCCCTCATGCTTGGACGGAGCAGGCTGCTGGCTGCCAACTCTTCTGGCCTCTCGTGGGGCAGTTCCGTGGGGCGCTACGTACCTATAATAAGAATGGTGTGATGGTGACATCAGCTAGTATTACAGCTGCCCATTCCAGCTCATCAGGTCAGTGCTACATTGAGAGAGTCACTCTGGTGGAACATCGCCACTGAAACTGATCTAGGTTAATAAGGGACTGGTAATGGTTGCTGCTTAACTAAGAGCAGTCACATAAATGTAACTGGTGCCAAAGAGTTGAGTGATTGAACCCAGCCTGAGAATCTGGGGCCTGACCTTTCAATACACAAATGGAGACCACGGTCATGCACTCAGCGTTATGCCCCAGGAGGAATCTACAGAAACCAGTGGGCTGCTCACACAGCAGGCCCGGCACGAGTCTATGCAGGACTTGGGGCTAGGAGTGTGTGCGGCACTTAAACCAAAGACTTTGCATGGCACCTCTGCATGCGGCTCTCATTAGTACTGAGAACTGATAAAGCCTTTGGAGACCTTCGCTGACAGTTGCTCTTGATGGGCAAAGGGTTAGTTCTCACTGATCTTCTCCATAGACTCAGTCCCACTGACATTGCGAGGTTCCGATGATTTTAGTTCCATATGGCTTTGGGCCACTCTTTGCTTGTGCCTGGAACCGAGAGGGGAGTAGCCCAAACATCTGGTCTCTCTGCATACCCTGGTAACAGGTATCTGGGGACATGCATTTCTAACCTCACCGTGACCTCATGCCCTGTGGAGGACCCTGCCTCCAGCAGGAAATTCCTCAGTAACCTGGCCTGAATGTCCCATAGCAGTGGCCTGGGGTTGGTGGAGGAAAGTAGGCTTGTTATTTTCTTCTTCAGAGAAACTTCTGCTCCTGCACAGCCCAGTTCTGTGCCATGGCAGGGGAGATGTGCTATGCAAATAATTTAATGAGATGATTTAAATATTTGGGAATAATTCAAAGAGAAACCTCAATTCCAGCTTTGAAAAGCCATGGGGGATTGTGCTTATAAGAGGCAGTGGCTGTTTCAAACTCCTGTTGGCACAGAGACTGCCACAGACAGCCCCAGCCACTGAGACCATGTTCCCTGACCCCCAGAAAGGAGAGGAGACAGAAAGAAACCACGATCAACAGATTAGCTGGTCAAATCCAAGCAGCAGGGTCAGGGAGGATGAAGGAAACAAGTATGGCAAGCAAGGAAACAAGCTGGGAATCCCAGACAGAGCCCATGGCATCAAGAACTTGTCCAGCAAGTTGGTTGACATGGTCCAGAGGAACTTGCCAGATGCCAGTAAGTGAAGGCAAGGACCTAAATTCAGGAGAAGGGACTAGAAACCACAACTGCATTAAAGAGGCAAGAAGAAAAGCAACAGGGCAGTCTGCAAATATATTTGATGCCTGTATACCAATGCAAGGAATACGGGTGTAGCCGGGAGGGGTGGTCTCCCTCTGAGAGGGACCCAGAGGGAGAACCAAACCCATCCTGGCTGTTAGAGCCCAGAAGGACATCATCTGTCCAGAAGCAGGTGGGTGGGCCCAGGCCTTTAGAAGCCAAATGGACACCACCTGACTGGAAGCAGGGGGGCGGAGCCAGGCCTTTAAAACACAGGCCTGCTAGCCCAGTCAGGCTGGGACAGCCAAGGGAGAAGGATGCATCTCTCCTGGGGCTCCCACCTAGAACCAAATCAGAGGCCCATGCTGAGGGGCAGTTGCCGGTCTTACCCACGGCCTGGGAGCCGGAGGAGGGCCTGTCTGAGCTGCCTGTGGCCTGGGAGCTGGAGGGAGACCGGTCCAAGTGGTCCGCTGCCTGGGACCTGGAGAACCTGCTGGCCCTACCTACTGCCTGGGGGCTGGAGGAACTGCCCTCTGCTGAAGAGCCCATGCAGTTTCTGGAGCTGCTGCCGGTTGATGGGGAAGGACTCATGGGACTCCTGCACACCCCTGAACCTAGCGACCCAGGTGAAAGCGACGGAGCCCAGGTACTTTAAGCAGAGGGTGGGAGGAAAGAACCCAGGGAAGCTGACTGTGGTCCGGCTGAGCTGCGGCTCTCTGAGTCGGCGCGTTTCCGCTGGAGCCCTGCCGATTTGGTGGCAACATCTTTGCCACTGCCTGGGCTGGGACGCAGTGGAGACGCGTGGGCCTGCATCCACCTTCCCCCTCCCCTCACCCTGACCTAGGATGGATAGCGGCTACCACTGGAACCTACCCCGCATTACCTGCCCTGCTCTCCTTAAGGGCTGGCCCCAGACCGCTGCTCACCCCACTAGGGGCTTGAGCACTCTCGTGAGCTTCTGCCGGCCTTCCCTGGCCCTGAACCCTAGACTATTGACTCCGCTGGCTAAAGACTAGAGCTGGCTGGGCCTCGGCCCCACCCTGCCAAGGGCTGGGGCAAAGGACTGCTTGCTCGCCTGGTTAGAGGCCTTGAGACTGCTTCCCGGCACAGGGGGAAGCCAGGAGGGGTGGTCTCCCTCTGAGAGGGACCCAGAGGGAGAGCCTCAGGCGCTGCCCCCTACACGGGGGGATGTCTACAACGGGAAACAAGCAGGATGAACTGGAAGTTGTGGTATATGAAGAAAATCATGACTTAATTGGCATTACAGAGACGTGGTGGGACAACTCCCATGACTGGAGAACCAGCACTGAGTAATATGGCTTGTTCCAGTGGGTGAGGTATGGGGGAAAGACGGAGGTGTTGTGCTGTATATCAAGAATGTATCCACTTGCTCCGAGGTCCAAGAGGAAGCGTCCCTGGGTGAGGATAAAAAGGGAAAAGAAAAGTAGCAATGTTATGATGGGAGTCTATTCTAGACCACCAAATCAAGAAGAGGACAAGGATGAGGCATTCTACAAGCAGGTAACAAGATTAGTTAACACACATGAGCTAGTATTAAGGGGGATTTTAACTTCCCTGATATCTGTTGGAAGACTATTACAGCAAAACATAATATGTTCTGCAAGTTCTTAGCAAGTGTAGGGGACAACTTTCTGATTCAGAAAGTTAAGGAAACAATTAGGGTTCATCCATTTTGATCTGGTGATGTCCAACAGTGATGAATTAATTGTGAATGTGAAGGTAGTCAGAAACTTGGGAGGAAGTGATCATGATCTGATAGAATTCAAGATTCTGAGAAAAGGAGGACATGAGAACAGCAAAACAAGGGCACTGGAATTCAGAAAGGCAGATTTCAGAGGAACTCTGAGAACTCAGAGAAATAGTAGGCAAGGTCCCATGGAAAGACCAATTAGGAAGAAAAGGAGTCAAAGGGGGCTGGCAGTTCCTAACAGATGTAACACTAGAGGCTCAACATCAAGCTATTCCGATGCAGAGAAAAGCTAAGAAGGGTCACAGGAGGCCAATGTGGCTGCACAAGGAGCCTTTTAGCTATCTAAAAACCAAAAGGGATCCATACAAGAGGTGGAAGGAGGGGCATGTCACCAAGGAAATATACATGGAATAGCGTGAGCGTGTAGAGACAGTCAGGAAATCCAAGACAAAGCATGAGTTACAGCAGCCAAGGAATGTTGGGGACAAGACAGGGTTCTGCAAATATGTGAGACAAAAAAGAAAGATCAGGGATGGAGAAGGTGAGCTGGTAACAGAAGAAGATAGGAAGGCAGAGCTGCTCAAATACTTACTTTGCATCAGTCTTCTCACAAAATATAACATGTGACCAGATGACTGAAGTTATTTTAAAGGGGAAGGGATGCGGATCAGGATAAGTAAAGAACACATCAGAGATCTTCTGACAAATCTGAATGAATTCAAGTCAACAGGGCCTTATGCTATTCACCCCAGTGTGCTGAAGGAATTAGCTGAAGAAATCTCAGAGTCACTGGCAGTAATACTTGCAAACTCATGGATGACAGGAGAGGTCCTTGGAAGATGGTTAACGTAGTGCCCATCTTTAAAAAGGGGCAAAAGGAGGAGCTGGGGAACTATAGGCCAGTCAGCCTGACCTTAATACCGGGGAAGCTACTAGAGCAATGTATAAAGCATTCCATTTGCAAATATCTGGAGGATGAAGGGGTGATCACTAGCAGCCAGAATGGATTTACTAAGAACAAATCATGCCAAACCAGCTTGATTTCCTTCTTTGACAGAGTAACTGGTTTGGTGGATAGGGGGAATGTAATGGACATAATATTCCATGGACTTCAAAAAGGTTTTTGACACTGTCCCACATGATAGTCTCATGACTAAACTGGAGAAATATGGGCTCAGCAGAGCTACCATTAAGTGGATACATAATTGGTTAAACATCTGCAAACAAAGAGTACCTATTAATGGAATTATGTCCGATTGGAAAGAGGTCTCAAGTGGGGTTCCACAGGGATCTCTTCTGGGTGGTTATTTAACATTTGACATCTTTATCAATGACCTGGATGTAGGAATAGAGAGTGTATTGATCAAATCTGCAGATGACACAAAGTTGTGGAATTGCCAACACTTTGGAGGGTAGAGCTAAAATTCAGATGGATCTTGATAAATTGGAGAACTGGGCTATAGACAACTAAATGAAATTCAACAAAGACCAATCTAAGGTGCTACACTTAGGGAAGTAAAACCAAATGCACAAATACAGAATGAGGGATAACTGGCTTGGGAGTTGTGGTGGATCACTACCTCAACATGACTCAGCAATGCAATGCTGTTGCAAAAAAAAAAAAAAAAAGCAAATGCAATTTTAGGTTGCATTAACAGAGGCATAGCATGCAAGTCATGGGAGGTGATAGTACCGCGCTACTCAGTGCTGGATAGGGCTCAGCTGGAGTACTGTGTCCCATTTTGGTCGTCATTGTATATAGAAAGGATATAGAGAAACTAGAGAGGCAAGTGACAAAGATGATCAAAGGGATGGAATGCAAGCTATATGAGCAAAGGCTGAAGGAACTGGGTATATTTAGTTTGGAAAAGATGAGATTAAGAGGGGACCGAGCCACCTTCAAATACTTGAAAGGCTGCCATAAAAAAAGATGGAGAAAAGTTGTTCTCTCTTGCCACAGAGGGCAGGACAGGAGGCAATGGGTTCAAATTGCAGCATAGCAGATTTAGATTACATCGCAGGAAAAATTTCCTAGGGGTATGTCTTCTTCGATGGCAGCAAATTCACTGCCGTCAGATCAATCTATCTGGATCGATTGAACAGTCAGTGAAGTCCTGCACTTAGGATGGAAGAATCCCATGCATAGCTACAGACTGGGGACCAACGAGCTAGGCAGCAGTTCTACAGAAAAGGACCTGGGGGTTACGGTGGATAAGAAGCTGGATATGAGTCAGCAGTGTGCCTTGTTTGCCAAGAAGGCTAATAGCATATTGGGCTGCATTAGTAGGAACGTTGCCAGCAGATCGAGGGAAGTGATTATTTGGTATTGATGAGGCCACATTTGGAGTACTGTGTCCAGTTTTGGGCCCCCCACTAAGAAAAGGATGTGGACAAGTTGGAGAGAGTCCAGTGGAGGGCAACAAAAAATGATTAGGGGGCTGGAGCACAAGATTTATGAGGAGAGGCTGAGGGAACTAGCCTTGTTTAGTCTGCAAAAGAGAAGAATGAGGAGGGATTTGACAGCAGCCTTTAACTACCTGAAAGGGGGTTCCAGGGAGAATGGAGTTAGGCTGTTCTCAATGGTAGTAGATGACAGAACAAGGAGCAATGGTCTCAAGTTGCAGTGGGGAAGGTCTAGGTTGGATATTAGGAAAAAGTGTTTCACTAGGAGGGTGGTGAAGCACTGGAATGGATTACCTTGGGAGGTGGTGGAATCTCCATCTTTAGAGGTTTTTAGGCTGCGGCTTGACAAAGCCCTGGCTGGGACGATTTAGCTGAGGTTTGGCCTGCTTTGAGTAGGGGGTTGAACTAGATACCTCCTGAGGCCCCTTCCAACTCTAATCTTCTATGATCCGGAAGTTGACTTGTTAAAACCACCCTGTAAAGGTCCCCTAGTGTGGGAGGGGCCGGCGGCCCTCCCTCACCGTCAATCTCCGAAGGAGGCCACACCTCCTGGCACCTGCATCCTGTGGGGAGTTCTATCAAAAGCGGGGAATTTTCTATCCCTCAGGAGCGCAAGCAAACAGTTCATGGCCCCAGCCCTTAGATAGGGTAGACCAAGCAAATGAGGACAGTCTCCAGCCCTCAGGAGGGTGAGCAAACAGCTCAAGGCCCTGGTTCTTAGGCAGGGTGGGGCAGGCAGCAGGGAACAGTCTCTGGCCCTCAGTGGGCAATCACCTGTAGGTCAGGGTAGGAAGGGGGAAGGGAGATGCAGGCCCACCCAACTCCACTGCATCCCAGCCCAAGGCCCGGTGACGGGTTGTCCTCAGAGCCCCAAGCAGTTACCCTGAGGAGAGGTTGCTGGAGCTGCTAACGGTCTGGTCCAGAGCCAGGCCCCAGCACCAAGGGAGAGATGTCCTTCTCCCTCAGCCGCCTTTTCTTCACTGAGCTGGCAGGCCGGCCTTTTATACTCCCTGCCCCGCTGTTCTGCTTCTGGTCAGGTGGGGGTGCACTTCCGGGTTCCGCCTCCCAGAGAGGATTTGACTCTCTCACTGTCAGTCTCCGAGGGAGGCCACACCCCCCAGCTACTCACTCCCTCCAGTGGTGCAGTGCAGCGAAGATGCCGTGCACAATGGAAGTTGAGAAGTCGACTGGAGTTACGCAAGCTACTCTGTGTAGCTTGCTGAACTCCCATCGACTGCTGCCGAATTGTAAGGTAAGTATAGACCAGGCCTAACTGTAAGAACCGTAGGGCAATGGAACAGCCTGCCTTGGGAGGTTGTGGAAACTCCTGCAAAGAATGTTAGGGTTGGAAGGGACCTCAGGAGGTCATCTAATCCTGGGGTGTAGGAGCCCCTCGGGTGGGCACCAAAGATTACAGGGGGTCCATGAGGCTTCAGTAATATTGAGGTCATTTAGCCCTGCCGAGTCCCATGCCAGCCGGGCACAGGAGCCTCAAGCTGTGCGCCAGCTAGAGCAGAGGAGTAGCCCCACCCGAGGGAGCAGCATCCCTGAGCTCCATGCTGGCCGGAATGGAAGAGCAGTCCCCTCCAGCCCCAAGCCAAAGAGCAAAGGAGCAGCCCTGTGCAGTTGGGGGCCTGGAGCAGCCCCGACCAGCCTGCCAGCATCCGCCGCCTCCATTACCCTCAGTCCATGAGGAACCGGAAGAGGCAGGGTGTACAGGACGTGCAGTGGCGGCTGCGTCAGGGAAGGCTGAGCTTCTTACTCAGGTAAGAGTCATTGATTAATATTCTTTTTGTAATTTAGTGGTAGTTTATCATTTATAGGTGTTTATGGCTGGGTGGGGGTGGGAGGGCACGTTTTACCTTGTGTTCACTAGTGGGGCTTTCACTCAAAAAGGTTTGGAACCATGGGCTAGTCCCACCCCCTGCTCAAAGCAGGACCAACCCCAACTCAATAATCCCAGCCAGGGCTTTGTCAAGCTGCAGCTTAAAAACCTCTAAGGATGGAGATTCCACCACCTCCCTAGGTAACCCATTCCAGTGCTTCACCACCCTCCTAGGGAAAAAGTTTTTCCTAATACCCAACCTAGACCTCCCCCATTGAAACTTGAGACCATTGCTCCTTGATCTATCATCTACTACCACTGAGAACAGTCTAGCTCCATCCTCTCTGTAACCCTCTTCAGGTAGTTGAAGGCCTTTATCATTCTTCTCTTCTGCAGACTAAACAAGCCTAGTTCCCTTAGCCTGTCCTCCTAAGTCATGTGCTCTAGCCCCCTAATCATTTTCATTGTCCTCCTCTGGACTCTCTCCAATTTTGTCCACATCCTTTCTGTAGTGGGGGGCCCAAAATTGGACACAATATTCCAAATGTGGCCTCATCAGTGCCAAATAGAGGGGATTAATCACTTCCCTCGATCTGCTGGCAATGCTTCTACTAATGCAGTCCAATATGCCATTAGCCTTCTTGGCAATAAGGATACCTTCATTTCAAAAGAAGGCTGGATAGCCATCTGTCTTGGATAGTTTAGATACGACAAATCCTGCATCCTCGTAGAGAGTTAGACTGAATGACCCTTGTGGGTCCCTTCTAACCCTATGGTTCTGTAACCAAGGGATCCACAGGCTGGGATAGCAGGAGGTTACAGATCAGGAATGCGGAGCATCTGCAGAGGTTTGTATGGGGGAACCCAGAGCTGGAACCACAGGGGGCTGTGGGTCAGGATTGAGGGACATCAACAGAGCTGTGAGGAAGGGAGCCCAGCACTGGAAAAGCAGGTGGGAAGCAGGCTCCAGGTCAAGTCTGGTATGGCTGAATGTAAATTCATTTTCCACAGCCAACGCCTCTATCCATGATCCATGGAAGGGCTCTGCTGCACCAGGGCATAGAACAGATCTGCTCCCTGGCTGGACCAGGGTCTGGGCACCAGGTTCAGACACTGACAGGCTTCTCAGCCCCAGAGACATGTGCACAGGGGTGGGGAGGGCGAAGGTGGGGGAGGGCTCCATGTAGACACAGGGAGGCATCTGCATGGCAGAGCCTGGTTCTTGCACCAGTGCTCCCGCCTAGCCGTTCTGCCTAATGTGCGGGCCTGGGAATACAGACACTGTGAGGCAGGATTCACACCCAGCCCTGGTGATGTTCAGCCGTGTCAGCTGGCGGCTCAGTGCGCAGCCTCAGCCTGCGCTAGGGCCTGACCCGGCTCTGTCCCAGCCCCTCACGGTCTGCAAGGGAATTGGAGTGGGCCCTGGATCCGCAGCGCTCTCTCCCCATCCAGCCCCAGGGACCCATAGTGCCCCATATTAGATTGATGGCTCTGCCCCCCCATTCCAACTGTGACAAAGGGAAGGATCCTTCCCAGCCTGACAACATGGCAGGCTGGTGTGACACCATCACATTGTGACATCACAGTGCAACACAGTGATGTCATCATGCTGCGGTAATGGGGCTCCAGGGTTCCACAAGGCAGCATTGCTCACCCCTCTGGGGAGGCCTACGGGCCCTGTGCTGTGGGGCATCCACCAGGTGCAGGGATCGGGGAACTGCTTGTCACAGGGAGGAGGGGGGTCTCCACTGGGCCAGGGCCTGCCCACACCCAGAGATAGGCCCTGCCCCAAAGAGCACACGTCTAAGCAGACACTAGGCAGGCTCATTGTCCCCCTGTGACAAATGGGGCCTGGGCATTGGGGGATCACTGGGATCCCCATGCTGGGTGCTGAGCACCTCTGCCTCTTTTTGAGGGGGCCAGGCACCCCCAGCTCCTATTCAAGTTGGTGGGAGCAACAGCTGCTGAACCCCTCAGAAAAGCCAGGCCTTCAGTGGAACGCGCCCTGGGGCTCCATGGAATCCAGGCATTGAACCCAGCTGTCCAGAGTCCCTGTCTGGGCCTTAATCCCAACCCACTGCCCCTCTCCCCAGTAGGGTGACCAGATAGCAAGTATGAAAAATCGTGACAAGGGTTGGGGGGGTAATAAGCTCCTATATAAGAAAAATTCCTGAATATCGGGACTGTCCCTATAAAATCGGGACATCTGGTCACCCTACTCCCCAAGCTGCTCTGCCTCTGGCAGGTTCCCAGGCCAGCCACTGGGTGAGCAGGGATGTGACCCGCACTCCACAATTGGTCATCCTGGTGCAGAGGCCACATATCCCTTACATTGAGTGTTAGGCCGAGTCGCCCAGACTGGACTGGTGCTGTGTGAAGGGGAGGCCAGAGGAAATAGCAGACCCAGTGTGTGTGCAGCATCCTGGTGCTCTTTCTATTCCAAGGCCTTGTCCCAGCAAACTGCCCCTATTGCTCAGTGCCTGGGGGCATAAAGTTGCCCCAATCCCAGCAGGTCCAGCCACCAGAGAGGTCCCCCCCAGCATTTGGGGAAGTGCAGAGCCCCTGTGTCAGTTGCTATGACACGTGCTCCTGCGGCCCTGGCTGGGGAATGGGGGCCTGGCCAGGTCTCCCTGCCTATCCCCAGCTGCAGCCATGAATTAGAGATAACTCCAGGTGTCTCTAACATGCACCATGGGCTGGTCCCAGGAACGGGAGTGAGGGGAGGGCCCGGCTCATGCTCAAAAAACCTCATCTGGGCTGGGGAACCGGGGTGCAGCAGCTCCAGGGATTAACAGAACCAAGACTGCAGTGTAGGTGTGTAGGGGCGGCCCATTCTGTCCAAGGGGCTCATCTGTATCAGCCCGGCTAGGCCTGTTCCCCTGACAACTCCATCCCTGCAGTGTGTGGCCTGGTGCCCAGCTGCAGGGGGGAGGATGGATTGCCAGGGCTAAACCATGGCAAATTGTTTTTAATCTTCAGCGATTTCCCAGACAAGGCGGAGCCTGGCCCTGCTCAGGGGTTCATCTCAGGAGTGGCTGGGGCTGCAAAGCGAGTGGAACTCATGCAGGCTGGCATCACTGGACACCATTCACAGGCATTGCCCCACACTCAGTCTGCAGGGAGCTTGAGCTTGGCATGGCCCAATACAAACCTCTCAATCCAGCCCTTGGCTCTTGGTGCAGGTGCCCTGGGACAGGTTCCCCTGCCCAAAGGAGAGGGGTGAAGACTGGGGGCCGCTTAGTGTGTCACCCTCTGCTATCCCAGAGACCAGCTCCCACCCTGTTACTATTCAGAATAGGGCAGGAGAGGGGAGGGGAAGCACAGGTGACTGCATAGGACTGACCATCCCCCATCTCAGGGCTGAACTGGGGGTCCAGGTGTGTGGGAGGGATGCCAGCCCCTGGCCCCAGGCTGGCTCCCGCACTCACGATCTGGCTGTGAAGGTGGGGTTGGGACCTGTCTGCCGTGGATGCTGTAACAAATGGTAGGGCGCTGGGGGTAGTTCCCAGGAACTCAGGCCCCCAAAAGTTCCCATCCTTAGGCTGAGGTTGGGGTTTGATTCCAAGCAGAGCCACTGAGCATCCCCTGGTATCCTCCAGGGCCGTCCATGAACAATGGCTCAGCGCAAAGTTCCCATGAGTGACCCTGGGCAGCCAGGGTCAGTTAGCCAAGCCCAGTGGTGGCAGTGAAATGGGACTGGGGACCTGACCCCTTTCCCTTGACAACGGCTCTGAGCAGGGCTCTGGCCCGGCATGTCCCTGCCCCGGCACAAGGTGAATGTATGTAAAAGAAATCTGATGAGGTTCAACAAGGACAAGTGCAGAGTCCTGCACTTAGGACAAAAGAATCCCATGCACAGCTACAGACTGGGGATCGACTGACTAGGCAGCAGTTCTGCAGAAAAGGATCTGGGGTTACAGTGGACAAGAAGTTGGATATGAGTCAACAGTGTGTCCTAGTTGCCAAGAAGGCTAATGGCATATTGGGCTGCATTAGTAGGAGCATTGCCAGCAGATTGAGGAAAGTGATTATTCCCCTCTGTTCAGCACAAGTAAGGCCACATCTGGAGTACTGTGTACAGTTTTGTGCCCCCCACTAAGAAAAGGATGTGGATAAATTGGAAAGAGTCCAGCGGAGGGCAACGAAAATGATTAGGGGGTGAAGCACATGATTTATGAGGAGAGGCTGAGGGAACTAGGCTTTTTTAGTCTGCAAAAGAGAAGAATGAGGGGGGATTTGACAGCAGCCTTTAACTACCTGAAAGGGGGTTCCAGGCAGGATGGAGCTAGGCTGTTCTCGGTGGTGGCAGATGACAGAACAAGGAGCAATGGTCTCAAGTTGCAGTGGGGAATGTCTAGGTTGGATATTAGGAAAACGTTTTTAAGAAAGAGGATGGTGAAGCACGGGAATGGGTTACCTAGGGAGGTGGTGGAATCTCCATCCTCTATTATCTTCTCCCTCCCCATCCTGCCCTACCTGCCTGTCCCCCACACCGCACGCACCATGGAAACCGAACACTGCATCAGATGATGAAATCTGGGTGCTGAGCAGGGTGTAGATGAAGCAGGTGGTGAGGCAGACGGGGGCAGCAGTGGTGTGAGAGTAGAGGGGTGGGTTGGGGCAGATGAGCATTGTGTGGGGCGGGGGCTGGAGCATCAGCCTGGCAGGGGAAGGCTGGATGGACTGGAAGCTGGGGGTGGGGGTATGGGACTGAGTGGAACTGAAGCTGGGACGAAGCAAGGCCGAGCGTCGGGGCTGGGGTACGCTCGGTGCCTGGTGGATGGGGTGGAAGCAGGGGCCGGGAAAGGGTTGGCAAGGTCTCTGCAATGGGGCGGGTGGGGAGGGAGGGAGGAGGAAGAGCAGCAGGAGCAGGCGGTCCCCTGGCCTGGGGGCAGATCACAGGGCCTGGGGTCCCTCAGCAGGGGCAGGTGGAACTCCTGCCGGGCAGTTTCCCAGCTCCCTGGGAAGAGCCGGATGCTGGGGAAGAACTCGCGCCTGGGCTGTTTGTCTCGAGGACCTGCTCACCCCACAGACGTGGGGTCAGCGGTGCTGGCCTTGACACCCATACCCAACAGGCCGGTGTTGGTGTTTGTGGCCCTGGGCCACAGCCTGGGTCCAGGGGCACCGCTGAGGTTCCCCTTCCTGAGCTGTGGGACAATCCTTGCCCTGAGCTAGTGATGTGAGATGCATACTCTGTCCCTCCCCCATCCTCTTCCTACCCCATGCCCCTCCCCCACACCCTCACGACATGCCTTGCCCCATGCCTATTCCTACCTCTGCCCCTCCCCCAAAGCTTCTCACCCTGTTCCCCTCACCCCAATCTCTTCCTACTCCGTTCCCCTCCCCACACTCTCGCCCCCCCATGCCTCTTCCTTTCCTGTTTCCCTCCCCTCATGTCCCTGCCCCTCATGCAAGATAATGAAGCTGCTGATAGGGGACTTGGTTAAAACAGAATTAAAGGGGGGGAATGTAATTGATGCCAATCTGCATGGGTTTGTGGAAAATAGATCCTGTCAAACTAGATTTCTTTTTGATGAGATTACAAGGCTCGTTGGTAAAGGTAACAATGTTGATGTAACACACTTAGACGTCAGTAAGGCAGTTGGTACCATATGCCATTTTGATTAAAAACCTAGAAAAATATAAAATTAAGATGGCACGCTATAAACTGGCTTAAAAGCCAGCTAACTGATAGGTCTCAAAATGTCACTGTAAATAGGGAATCATCATAGGATGGGTGTGTTTCTAGAGGGGTCCTGCAGGGATATAGTCTTGACTTTACACTATTTAACATTTTTATTAATGACCTGGAAGAAAACAAAATCATCACTGATAACGTTTGCAGATGACATAAAAATTGGGATGCTGGTAAATAATGAAGAGGACAGGTCACCGATACACAGTGATCTAGATCGCTTGATAAGCTGTGTACAAGCAAAGAAAATCTGATTTAATATGGCTAAATGTAAACCTGTAAATCTAGGAACACAGACTGCAGTTCATACCTACAGGATGGGGGACTTTGTCCTGGGAAACAGGGACTCTGAAAAAGATTTGGGAGTCATGGTGGCTAATCAGCTGAGCATAGGCTCCCAGTGTCACACTGTGGCAAAAAGGGCTAATGGGATCCTTAGCTAGATGAACAGGGGAATTTCAACCAAGAGATCCCCCTGCTGGAGCACGCTGTCCAGTTCTGGGGCCCACATTTCAAGGAGGATGTTGATAAACAGGAAGGTTCAGAGAAGAGCCATGAGAACCATTGAAAGATTAGAAAACCTGCCTTACAGATTGAGCTTCAAAGAGCTCCGTTGATTTAGTTTAAGAAAGAGAAGGTTAAGGGGTGATGCAATTACAGTGTGTAAGTGCCTGCATGGGGAACAAATATGTAATCATGAGCTCTTCTATTGAGCAATGGGAAGTATAACACAATTCAGTGGTTGGAAGGTGAAGCTAGACAAATTCAGACTGGAAATAAGGCCTACATTTTTAATAGTGAGAGTAATTAACCACTGGAACAACTTACCTAGGATCTTGGTGGATCCTCCATCACTGACCATTTTTAAATCCAGGTGGGATGTTTTTCTAACAGATCTGCTCTAGGAATTCTTTTGGGGGGAAGTTCTCTGACCTGAGTTACACAAGAGGTCAGACCAGATGATCACAATGGTCCCTTCTGGCCTTTAAATCTATGAAAGCCCACTCTATGCCCCTCTCCTATGCCTTTTCCTACTCTGTGCCCCTCACCCCCACGACTTGTCTCACTCGTGCCCCATGCCTCTCCTCACTCTGTGCCTTTTCCCACCCCACGCCTCTCTGCCATGCCTCTCCCCACCCTAGCTCCACCCCACCCCATGTCCCTCCCCTCAGCACCCTGGTGATCAGTGCTGCGGCTGTGCTCTCTTCCCAAGGGCTCTGGAGGAGACGGCTGCAAACTGCTTCTAGAGCGGAGCTGGTAATTCGCATCAATCCAGCCCTTGTTCAGCAACCCCCCACTAAGCTCCCTGCCTCTCTCTGGATCAGCGAGTGTTTCAATCTGTTTGCAAAGCTGTACAGAATGTTTACTCAGCAGCGGCCTGGGCGAGGGGATTAGGAGGGTGCCCCCTCGGCATCTGCTCATCCCAGCCGCAACTGTAACCATCTGGGTTTGAACCTCGCAGCCCCCTCACCTACGGGAGCACAGGGCATGGGGGCCAGTCAATGTCTCCTGGGCATCTGAGAGCTAACTGCTCCCCAAAGCTCTGGGTGCACCCCTAGGAGACATGTTGCAGGTGCACCCATGTCACAGATCCACAGGTTTTGAGCTATGGCCTGGCTTTTAAACAGTCCCTTGGAGAGCCCCTTTCGTGTGCCAAATCCCAAAGGGTCATGACCTTCCTTAAGACTAGGCCATGTGGCCTCTGAAACTGAGCGTCTGGGCTCCAGCACTCCTTCTTCTCACCATGAGCTCTGCCCAACGAGTCCAGTCAGGGACTTTCACCGTCTCCAGGGACCAATATACCTCAGCGACTATTTGCCATGAGACCAGGCAGCCTTTTCAAAGCAGATCAGGTTTTATTAGTCAGCTGGGACGTGGCATTGGAGAATGTTAGGTTAGCACAGAGAAGCAAAGGTTAAGATGTAGTTCAGACTGGCCAACAGCAAGGCATCCTAGAGCTGTGCTGCTGTAGAGATCATTTTGGCTCTCTCTTCTTTGTGCTTTTGTCTGAGAGTCCCAGATCAGAGCTTTTGTGTCTCTGTGAGTTCAGCTGTTCATGCTAACATCTGAACTTCTTGGTCCACTGCAGAGCCATGCTGTCTTCATACGGTGGCCAATGCCAGGTGCTTCCAAGGGAATGAACAGAACAGGGCATTTTATCAAGTGATCCATCATAGTCCAGTCCCAGTGTCAGGCAGTCAGAGGTTTAGGGACACCCAGAGCAGGCGGTTGAGACCCTGACCATTTTAACTAATAGCTATTGGTGAATCTATCCTCCATGAACTGATCTCATTCTTTTTATAACCTCGTTATACAGTTGGCCTTTACGACATCCCCTGGCAAGGAGTTCCACAGGTTGACTGTGCAGTGTGTGAAGAAGTACTTCCTTATGTTTGTTTTAAACCCCTGGTTCTTGTGTTATGTGAAGGGGTAAATAACACTTCTTTATTCACTTCCTCCACACCATTCATGGTTTTATAGACCTCTAGCATATCCCCCCTTAATCAACTCTTTTCTAAGATGAACTGTCCCAGTCTTTTTAATTTCTCCTCATATGGAAGCTATTCCATACCCCTAATCATGTTTGTTGCCTTTATCTGTACTTTTTACATTTCTAATATATCTTTTTTGAGATGGGACAACCAGAACTGCAAGCAGTATTCAAGGTGTGGATGTACCAGGGATTTATAGAGTGGCATTGTGATATTTTCTGTTTTATTATCCATCCCTGTCCTAATGGTTCCTAACATTCATGTTAGCTTTTCTGACTGCCACTGCACATTGAGCAGGTGTTTTCAGAGAACTAGTCACAATAACTCCAAGATCTTTCTTGAGTGGTAACAGCTAATTTAGACCCCATCATTCTGTATGTTTAGTTGGGATTATGTTTTCCAATGTGCATTACTTTGCATTTATCAACATTGAATTTCACCTTCCATTTTGTTGCCCAGTCACCCAGTTCCAGGTGCTCCCACCAGGATGCATGTTCCAAGTACACCTGCTAGGATGCAGTTCCAGGTGCACCTGCTAAGAGACGTGTTCCAGGTTCGGCTGCTAGGATGTGTGTCCTATACATATACTCGCAAAGAGTATGCACATCCATAAAATAGATAGAGAACTGGCTAGAGCATAGGGCTCAATGAGTAGTGATCAATGGCTCTATGTCTAGCTGGCAACCGGTCACAAGTGAAGTGCCCCAGGGGTCGGTCCTGGGGCCGGTTTTGTTCATCTTCTTCATTAATGATCTGGAGGATGGGGTAGATTGCACCCTCAGCAAGTTTGCAGATGACACTAAGCTGGGGGGAGTGGTAGATATCCTGGAAGGTAGGGATAGGATACAGAGTGACCTAAACAAACTGGAGGATTGGGCCAAAAGAAATCTAATGAGGTTCAACAAAGAAAAGTGCAGAGTCCTCCACTTAGGAAGGAAGAATCCCATGCACAGCTATAGACTGGGGACTGATGAGCTAGGCAGCAGTTCTGCAGAAAAGGACCTGGGGGTAACAGTGGATAAAAAGCTGGATATGAGTCAGCAGTGTGCCCTGGTTGTCAAGAAGGCTAATAGCATATTGGGCTGCATTAGGAGGGGCATTGCCAGCAGGACGCGGGAAGTGATTATTCCCCTCTATTCGGCATTGGTGAGGCCGCATTTAGAATATTGTGTCCAGTTTTGGGCCCCCCACTACAAAAAGGATGTAGACAAATTGGAGAGAGTCCAGCGGAGGGCAACCAAAATGATTAGGGGGCTGGAGCACAGGACTTATGAGGAGAGGCTAAGGGAACTGGGCTTGTTTAGTCTGCAAAAGAGAAGAATGAGGGGGGATTTGATAGTGGCCTTTAAGTACCTGTAAGGGGGTTCCAGGGAGGATGGGGCTAGGCTGTTCTCGGTGGTGGCAGATGACAGAACAAGGAGCAACGGTCTCAAGTTGCAGTAGGGGAGGTCTAGGTTGGACATTAGGAAAAAGTTTTTCACTAGGAGGGTGGTGAAGCACTGGAATGGGTTACCTAGGGAGGTGGTGGACTCTCTATCTTTAGAGGTTTTTAAGCTGAGGCTTGACAAAGCCCTGGCTGGGATGATATAGCTGAGGTTATTCCTGCTTTGAGCAGGGGGTTGGACTAGATACTTCCTGAGGTCCCTTCCAACTCTAATATTCTGTGATTCTATGCTGGCTCTGCAAATGCCATAAATGCAACCATTTTGCAAGTGTGTCCAAGGAGAGCACACCTGGGGTGTCCCTGAATAGCACTGATCCCTGCAGGCAGCACAGAGCTGCATGCTGAAGTGGGCTCCAGTGGTAAGGTGTTTGCCCCGGGTTCAGAACACCAGGGTTCTCTGACTTGCTGTATGATCTGAGGCAAGTCACTTCTCATTTCTCTATCCCTCCACCCCTTTGCCACATGTGCTTTGATTGTGAACTGCTTGGGGCAGGGATTGTCTCTCACTCTGGGCGGGGCTGAGCCTTTGGGCTTCTAGATGCCACCCTTATGCAGATAATTCTAGCGCCGAATATTGCACGGGCTGGCATTAGGTAAGAACGCCCGCTCAAATGGCTGATAGCCGAGGTACATCCCAGGCGAAGCCCTTGCCTGGCTGCTGAGTGATCCAGGTTTATCTGTCATGTTCCAGTTACAGCTGGGGATCTGCATTGGCTGTGTGCTCACTGTTCCAGGCACTACACATCTGCTGCACGGACCATGGCAGCAGCGGGGTTAATGAAACTTGGCCCACTCCATGGGAAAATCCATCTTGAGGCCATGCTTGATTTTCTGAGCGTAACTGGATGTGGATAGGTGAGAAATGAAAAGACTTTTGGGGCCCTATGGTCAGCTTTGAGATGCAAGTAGTTCACTTTCTGATAGCATTGCAAAGGGAATATCATGGGGTCTGAGGAGCCCAGCAGTGGGATAGCAGGGGCCTGGCTGCTGGTTGGTGTTGAGGAGCATCGGCAGAGCTGCATGTGGATCCCAGAGGTGAAATAGAGGGGGCTGCTGGCTGAGATTGAAGGGGACTGACAGAGCTGTGCATGAGGTGCCTAGGGCTGGGGTAACAGGGAGTCAGAGAAGTGGGATACGTAGATAAGGCCAGAAGGGACCAGCTAATGTGATCCTTGGATGCATAAACAGGGGGATCTGAAGTAGGAGCAGAAAGGTTATTTTACCTCTATATTTTGTACTGGTGCAACCACGGCTGAAACACTGTGCCCAGCTCTGGTGCCATAATTCAAGAAGGCTGTTGATCAATTGCAGAGGGTTCAGAGAAGAGTCACAAGAACGATTAAAGGATTATAAAACCCGCCTTATAATGATAAACTCAAAGAGCTCAATCTGTTTATCTTATGAAAGAAAAGGTTAAGAGGTGACTTGATTACAGACTAGAAGAATTTACATGGGGAACAAATATTTAATAATGGGCTCTTCATCTAGCAGAGAAAGGTATAAAACAATCCAATGGCTGGGATTTGAAGCTAGACAAAGTCAGCCTGGAAATAAGGTTTAAATGTAAAACAGTGAGAGTAATTAACCATTGGAATGATTTACCAAGGGTCGTGGTGGATTCTCCATCACTGACAATTTTTAAATCCAGTAAATCTGCTCTAGAAATGCTTTTGGGGGCAGTTCTCTGGCCTGGGCTACACAGGAGATCAGACTAGATTATCGCAACTGGCCCTTCTGGGCTTGGAACTGATGAATCCATGAGTATGATCATCTGCTTCGACCTACTGCATCACACAGGCCAGGGAATCCACCCCGTGATTCTTACAGCAAGCCCAATAACCTGTGGCTGAGCTTCAGCATATGCTTTAGAAAGAGCTGCCCAATTCTGATCTGAGGATTTTCAGCAAGGGAGAATCCACCATGTCCGTAGGTAACTCGTTGCAAAGGTTAACTCCCCTCGCTGTTACACACGTGCACCTCATTTCCAGTCTGCATTTGTCCAGCTTCAGCTCCAGCCCTTGGATCTCGTTCTGCCTTTGCGTGGCAGATTAGCAAGCCCTCTGCTATCTGAAATTCCTCCTTGTCTACATATTTACACACCATGACCAAATCACCTCTTAGCCTTCCTTGCCGTTGCTCAGTAGAGCTTCTTCAGCCGCTTGCTGTGAGGCAGGTTTTCCAGTCCTTGGATCAGCCTTCTCTGAACCCTTTCCAGTTAGTCAACATCTGTCTTGGACCCCAGACCTGGACACCATATCCAGTAAGATCTCACTAATGCTGTATCCAGAGGTAAAACCCTCTCCCTGCACCGCCAAGGATCACATTGCCCTTTTCCCACAGTATGACACTGGGAGCTCATGTTCAGCTGGCTCTTCTCAGGAACCTTAAGTCCCTTTCAGACTTTCTGTGGGGTCTGCAGAGGAATTTGGGCTCACTCAGCTTCCAGCCAGAGGGGTGGGGGCCAGAGCAGCACACCTTAGTGGGTGCAGCCTCCATACGCCTCTAGACCCTGCCCACTCTGTTGGCAGGGGTGGAGGATGGGGGCCCTCCGCATACCCTCTCTGTGGACTAAAGCCCATAAGACAGGTGCAAAAAATGGAAGAAGGAGGATCCGGGGAACTACCAGCCTCACCTCTGTCCCTGGAAAAATCATGGAGCAGGTCTTCAAGGAATCCACTTTGAGGCACTTGGAAGAGAGAAAGGTGATCAGGAACAGTCAGCATGGATTCACCAAGGGCAAGTCTGACCAACCTGATGCCTTCTATGTTGAGATGACTGGTTCTGTGGATGTGGAGAAAGCGGTGGACGTAATATACCTTGACTTAAGCAAACTTTTGATACGGTTTTCCACAGTATTCTTATCAGCAAGTTAAAGATGTATGGGTTGGATGAATGGACTGTAAGATGGATAAAGAGCTGGCTAGATCATCAAGTTCAACGGCTAGTGATCAACGGCTCAATGTCTAATTGGCAGCCGGTAACAAGCGGAGTGCCCCAGGGGTCAGTGCTGGAGCCAATTTTGTTCACATCTTCATTAATGATCAGGAGGATGGGGTGGATTGCACCCTCAGCAAGTTTGCAGATGACACGCTGTAGATACGCTATACGGCAGGGATAGGATACAGAGTGACTTAGACAAATTAGAGGATTGGGCCAAAAGAAATCTAATGAGGTTCAACAAGCACAAGTGCAGAGTCCTGCACTTAGGACGGAAGAATCCCATGCACAGCTACAGACTGGGGACCGACTGGCTAGGCAGCAGTTCGGCAGAAAAGGACCTGGGGTTACAGTGGAATAGAAGCTGGATACGAGTCAACAGTGTGCCCTTATTGCCAAGAAGGCTAACAACATATTGGGCTTCATTAGTAGGAGCATTGCCTGTAGATGGAGGGAAGTGATTATTCCCCTCTGTTCAGCACCAATGAGGCCACATTTGGAGGATTGTGTATAGTTTTGGGCCCCTCACTACAGAAAGGATGTGGACAAACTGGAGAGAGTCCAGCGGAGGGCAACAAAAATGATTAGGGGGCTGGAGCACATGACTTATGAGGAGAGGCTGAGGGAACTAGACTTGTTTAGTCTGCAGAAGAGAAGAATGAGGAGGGATTTGATAGCAGCCTTTAACTACCTGAAAGGAGGTTCCAGGGAGGATAGAGCTAGGCTGTTCTCAGTGGTAGTAGATGACAGAACAAGGAGCAATGGTCTCAAGTTGCAGGGGGGAGGTCAAGGTTGGATATTAGGAAAAAGTTTTTCACTAGGAGGGTGGTGAAGCACTTGAATGGGTTACCTAGGGAGATGGTGGAATCTCCATTCTTAGAGATTTCAAGGTGCGACTTGACAAAGCCCTGGCTGGGATGATTTAGCTGGGGCTGGTCCTGCTTTGAGCAGGGGGTTGGACTAGATGACCTCCTGAGGTTCCTTTCAACCTTAATCTTCTAGGATTCTATGAATCAGCAGGGACAGCAGCCATCGACTGAATCAAAAAGGAGCCCAGTATCCATGCAGGGAATGGAACAGAAATGCTGGACCCTCCTCAGGCTGTTCGTCTGGGAACCGAGCCCGACCCTGGGATGTTGCCAGGCTCCTGCAGACACGTGGCTGCCAGCAAAGGAAGTGCAGAGAAAAGGGTCACTGCATCCTCAGTAGATCTGGAAATCCCCGGTATGACAGTGAGCGTTGTGTGTGTGCTGGGTGACTGTCCTGCACACAACACACCCTTCTGCCTGTCCCAGCCTAACACTCCCCGGGATCTGCAGGGCTCCCACTGAGACCCAGAGAACAGGGGCATCACAGGTGCATGGCTAACAAAACCGCCTGCCTGGACAGAGAGCTGGGCCTGGTTGCACTGAAGGGCTTGGGGGGAGGACGGTGTCTCCTGCTAATCCAGCTACCTCCTCCCTCCAGCTGGAAACCCTCAGGGCAAAATGGAGCCAAAGGACTTGAAATAAGTTTCCCTCCAGTTCAGGTGAAGGTTCAGGGCAAGGGGATGAGAGGAGCTGTAGCCTGAACCCCAGGGGGTCAGTGGGACTGACCATGATGTCCCTCTGTATGTGAGGGAGTTGCACTGACCCCAAATGCTGCCCTGCTGCAAACGCAAGGGTGCGGGGCAGGCTGTTTCCCTGCCAAGGGGCAGGGATGTTGTGGAGTCTCGCAGGAAGGAGCTGCCTGTGGCCTGCCCAGCTGTCTGCAGGTCTAGAGCTGTTCAGTCTGGGGGGGAGGAGGGGAGGAAGCTAGGGGCTGTGCTATTGCATGGGATGGCTGCACAGCTGGCTCCGTCGCCTGCCTGCAGCCCACTCCTGCGCTGCATTGCTGCTTCTCGAGCCAGGCACAGGCATGATGGGGGTTGCATATACCACCCTGATCCCACAGGTGCGTCCCAGGCTGGGTAGGTTTCCTGAGCATGCAAGGGCTCCTCCTGTTATCCAGCATATGCTGCACACCCCTGCCTGGGCCCAGGATGGTGTGGGGGCACCTCAGCAGTTCGCAGCACATGGACACCATTCGCTAGGGAGACAGTGGCCTTCAGGGGCTCAGCTGGGGAGCCTGGGACCGGCCAGATTGTCACCACTCCTGCCACATCCACCCCCAGCTCCAAGCAGTCCACACACAGTTGGGCACCCCATGCTCAGCCCCCCGGGGCATGTACACTCACAGCATGGCACCCCCTCCCCGCAGGAGGACATGCAGTGTGGTGGTGCTTTGACGGACGTCTGTCATTATACTGACAGTGCTGCAGGACAGTTGGCCATGGGGGGCAGGGAAGGCTTGGGGGGCAGTGCCAGGCAAACCCAGACCTGGGAACCCACTCTG
Organism: Emydura macquarii macquarii; assembly: GCF_026122565.2. Lineage (NCBI taxonomy): Eukaryota > Metazoa > Chordata > Testudines > Chelidae > Emydura > Emydura macquarii. The sequence goes on from NW_027131139.1 coordinate 106,385, forward strand.
GGCAGTCCTGGTCCCATTGAATTGGATATGTCATTCACAAAATCTGAAACCGGCATTTGGGGGGCAGGAGGCGTTTGCCACCCGCTGTTCAAGCAGTTTCCTTCCCGGCAGCCCCAGCCCTGTCTGAGGCTCCTGACATGACAGCTGTCATGCGCTGGCCAGCCAACACGCAGGGGTTTTTATTATAATACAAGTCCAGGAACCTCCCAGCTTAATCCCTGCCAGATAAACTAACAGCAGAGAGATTTGGAGTTATTTACGAAGTCTTGCTGCTCCGATGAGATTAGGGCTCTGTTTAATCTTGTAGCACGAGGGTTTGGGATGGTTTAATCAGAATTTGTACAGGAATAATCCTGTCTTTAAACTCTTCCCGTGGCCCAATCCCTCCCCAAGTTGTAATCAGGCGGGAGGCTCTCAGATGAAGAGGCATCGGGGGGGTATTTCCAGCCTAAACTCTGCTGTGTATTATCTGCAGATGGAATCCCAAAGCAGGATGTGCTACTTCTCGCTGCCTCTGATTCTTCAGTGGAGAGTTCAGGGCCAGACACCGCTCTCGGTTACTCGGGTTCATGCAGAGCGAGGCTCCGTCCATGCGTGGGATTCAGCCATCAAAGCCCACAGCCAGTGCGTGGTAGCAGCACGAGTCAGGGCTGCACTGGCATCAATGTGGCTTGCATTGTCCACATGAGGGGCCCAGGCACGTGCTGACCTGGATGTGAGCCTAGTCGTAGACGAGGACTGGCATCCACGGTGAGAGGTCAGGAACTGGCCCTCGCTGAAGTGTGCTTTGGCTGGGACTGGACTTGCCAGGCTGGCTCGGCACGACGGTCCATCCAGCCCAGCTCCCTGTCTCTGCTCTCGGAGGGTGACAGGGCTGTTTCTATAGCGCCCCCAGTTGGCTGCACAGGGCATGGCAGGAGGTTCACAAGAGTCCAGCCATGACTTCGGACAGCCTCGTGTGGGGTGGTCAGAGTGGGAATGCCTCCTGGAGGGGATCTGCTGAGCACCGCCATGCCCAGCACCCATGGACGCATCAGCACCATTGGCCACTTTGTGCGGATGGGGAAACTGAAGCCCAGCATGGACTGGGCAGTCAGGGACATTCAGGGGTGTTTGGCCAGCACCTGCTCTGTGATGGACAAGGTATCTGCCGGGGGCGCTTTGGCACCATTCACCTGAGTGATATGCCTGAGTCCACATTAACTTCCCACCCTAATGGGTGCCCTGGGCCCAGCAGCCAATGATGACGGGCACTGTCCCAGCTCCTGACTAAAGCAGCGAGGACACACACATACCGACAGACAGACACAGATGTGCAGACACACTCATAGATGTGCAAACAGAGACACACATACAGTTGCACACACAGATACACAGCCACTCAGACATGTAGACACACACATATAGAAACACACACACATGCACAGACACACTCAGATGTGCAAACAGACACATACACAGATGCACATACACACAGACTCACACACGCACATACATTCACAGATGTGCAAACAGAGACGCATGCACACGCACAGATGATGAACAACAGATGCCGGGCCTAGGAGCCCATGGGGCTCTCTGCAGACCGCAGAATGGGGCCAGGTCTCCCACACCTTTGGCCCTGTTCAAAGCTCATCATGGTTATTTTCCAGCCAGCCTGAAATTCCCTGATGAAAGTTGTCGTGCTGCACATCTGACTAGCAGGCCATCCCTCACCCACAGTAAACAGGAAATACAGTCGACGGGCTGAAGCCCAGCACTGGCTACTCGGGGATGACCAGCTCTGTCACTGCTACACAGGCCAACCTCTGGTCATCACTGTGACCTGTCCATGCCTAGGGTAGCCACCTGAAAATGCCAAGGTCAGGGCAGGCTGTAAAAGGAGAGCAGCTTCTCCCAACACTGGTGCGTGACACTGAAGTCAGACTTCCCAACCAGCCACAAACTGTGCTTCTGATTCCCCAAACCAGTTATCAAGAAGCAAAAATAAAAATACACACAGCCCCCTTTACTGCATTTCAGTCTCTGGCTCCCAATCGGCCACTGGGTCCAGTAAAGAGACCAGTTATTTAAACTCTATGCTCTTTAGCAAAAAGGTTTCTCCTAACCCCAAAGGGTCAGCCACAGTACCAGATCAATATAAGTTTAGATCTTACCCAAAATACCACGCTGCCAGCCAATCCTTTAGTAACTAAAACTAAAGGTTCATTATAAAAAGAAAGAAACAAACTATAAGAGAAATGTTAAAGGATTTAAGCAATCAGACACATATAATTGATTTGAAGTCCATATATATCAGGTTTCTAATAGACTTGTGGAGTTTGCAGGCTTGTACAGTCCCTCTGGTATGCATCCAGTACCTGGATGGGTCTCAGTCCTTTTGTTTCACAGCTTCAGTTTAGTTGTAGATAAGTTGATACAGAGGTTGACTGAAGACTGGTGACTGAAGATAGAAGACAAAATAGATGTAGTGCAGCTGCCTTTTATGTCCTTTGGCCTTTGCCATGCTGCTTGTGGAAATTTACAGGAATAAGATGGAGTCCAGTGTCACATGAGTGACTGGTAACTCATCAGGTATATCCCTGGCTTCTCTCCCTGGGCTCATTGTACCTGTGAATTTCCTTAATGGGCCATTAAGCAGGCTAGTACTGCAGCCATCTTGTCTGGGATGTCGCCCAGAAACACAGCACAATATGAAATACAGATAAAATACAGATATCCATACCTTCCATTGTACCCATAACACATGAACATGAACATTATCATCTTACTTAGCACATTATAGCCTTTCTAACGGTACCTGACATGGCATATTTCACATGAATTACTATGATTCTGACGTATTGATGTTAAAAAATATAATAAATGCCCCAGCCCCCGATCCAGCCAGCATCACAATCACTGCCCTCCCTGTAGCCCTCATCTGCAGAAGGATCCCACATGGGAGCCAACACAAATCAGCACGTGGCCAGAGTTCCCCAGTGCTGGAACTCCTGGAGCTGTTCATCAGTTTAAGGCAGAGCTGAGAAGATGGGTCAATGGAAATGGAAGTGGAGCCGTGGGGTTTGTAGAGCCAGCATGACCTACGCACAAGGCTCTAGTCTGCAACCTGGGCAGTGTGGTTCTAGTCCTGCCTCTGCTGCTGGCCTGTTGTGTGACTTTGCGCAAGTTCCTTCTCTACTCTGGGCCTCAGTTTCCCCTCACACCAGTAGATTGTGAGCTCTTTGGGGCAAGGACTGTGTCTGTGTAGCACCCAGCGTGATGGGGCCCTGCTACGGTTGGAGGCCTCCAGATGGGGCTAGGCTGTTCTCGGTGGTGACAGATGACAGAACAAGGAGCAACGGTCTCAAGTTGCAGGGGGGGAGGTCTAGGTTGGACATTAGGAAAAAGTTTTTTACTAGGAGGGTGGTGAAGCATTGGAATGGGTTACCTAGGGAGGTGGTGGAATCTCCATCCTTACAGGTTTTTAAGCTGAGGCTTGACAAAGCCCTGGTTGGGATGATATAGCTGAGGTTAGTCCTGCTTTGAGCAGGGGGTTGGACTAGATGACCTCCTGAGGTCCCTTCCAACTCTAATATTCTATGATTCTATGATTCTATGTGGCTGTGATAAATGTAATCCTTCTGTCAGGTGGAGTCAGCAGCAACAAGGACTGGGTTTATTTAGAGGTTCCTCTTAACAACACAAAACAGAACCGGCTCAAGCCCCTACCCAGTAATCTGGGAAAATTAAATCCCAGCCCTGGGCATCTCCTACAGGCAATACTTCCCCTTTGCAAGTGCTGAGTTTGCACATAGCAAAGAAAACTTAATAAACGGGCAATGAAACCAGCATTAATTTGGGAAAACAGCACAACCACGATTTGATAGCTTATGACCATGAGCAAATGCCCACCCCACAGTACACTGGGCAGTGTCTCACCTTGCGATATGAAAGTCTAACAGCAAATGTTTCTTTATCACTCCGCTTTCCCTCCACTGCACTGCACTGGCTGTCACTGATCAGGGAAGACCCAGAGTTCAGAGGTGCAGCCATATGAGTGCACCTCCTGCCATGTGCCCCTGCCGCTTAGCAAGTGAGGTTCAATTTAGGGGGAGCCCCTCAGTCAGGACAGGCTAAGTAGAGTTCTGCTGCCCTTTATTCATACAATCAGGATAACGACAATTCATTATCCCTGCATTCAATACTAGCCCAACACTAGCCAAATTGGATCACTTTAAAGCAGATTCCTCTGCTGAATACCTAGGCAGCGTAGGTGTGTTTGTGTAAATACAGTCTGTGCCTGGAGAACTTTCCCGCAGCTCATCACTAGCTATAGGGGAGATCTCCCGTGGTCCCTGCATACATATAAACAGTAACAAGTAGATGGAGAGATGGACAGAATTTGGATTCCTGAATGTTCTCAGGGATAACAGCAGCTTGCCCCTGCCCCTCCTCCGGATCCGTGGGGTCCCATTCTCTGTTACAAGGATCTGGACACGCCCCAGGCATTGGTGCGGGTGACACTCCCCTAGGGAGAAAGCCAGCCACCTGTTGTTACTCGCCTCTTTAATGCTTCAGGTGCCCCATTAGGGAGCAGAAACTAACAAAAAGCCTCAGGAGGCCAATGGCAGCAGGAGCCAGCCAGCGTGTGAACATGAGCCACCCAAACTGTGGTAACCACGATGCACAAACACATGCAAAGAAAATCAGGCTGTGAAGGAAGGAGGGTCTCATGGCCAGGAGGCTGGGCTGGACTCAGGGGACCCAGGCTCCTGCCTCTGCATATACTCCCTGTGTGACCTCAGGTAAGTCATGCAATCACTCTGTGCCTCAGTTTCCCATTTATAAAATGCTTCTCTATCTCTTGGTGTGTTGGGAGGAGGCTGTGCCTGCTTGGATGGGGGCTAGATGAGAGTCTAGGAGAGAGCCCCAAGAAAGGGGCTGGTTCGTAACTGCCATTCACCCCAACACGTCTCTCTCGGGGTGTCAGGCACTGGGGACTGAGGCTACTCTTAGTGGTGCTCACCGCATCAGCCTGAGAGCAGGACAGGAATCGTTCATCACGCTGAGACCCCTGACTGGGAGCGAGGGGGGACCATCGTGTTTGTTATGACTCACGTTTGGAACAGACCCTTGGTGATTAACAGGAGGGTACGCATGGCAGCGGGCGACACAGGGCTGTGCTCTCTGGGGCAGGATAACGACCAGCAAGACAAAGGGCTCAGGGCTCTGGAGAAAAGAACGAGCCTTCCCCACTCCACAAAGGGAATGTGAGAGGGCTGGTGCTGAGAGATGCGGGGCGCAGCGCTGCCGTTAGGCTGTGCAGGCGCCTTTCAGAGAGCACAAAGGCAGGCCGTGGGGACACAGATGGACCCTTTCCAACTAGAGCGGGCTTCTTTCCCGCCTGCCCACGGCTCCGGCCGGCATTGAATCCCCACTTTTATAGTTCATTACCTCCCTGATAGATTGGATTAGGTGGGGGCTGCAGCCAGCCAGCCTCTGCAGGAAACAGTTGGCTGCTTTCAGTCACTGCAGGGAGGCCATGCACCAGGGGGACGGAGGAAGGAGCCAATCCGGAGATGATGGAGACAAGAGGGCAGAGCCGAGAGGCTCAGAGGTGCCCTCCCCCTGCAGCCTGCAGACAGGGACACCAAGTGTCTCCCTCGACTCCTATTTGAAGTTCATGTACAATGGACGCAGCCGGGCTTTTGTTGGGGCTTGTAGAGGAATTTCTCCATGCTCCACAATCACCCTGCAGTGCTTGAGAGGGGAGCCAGAGCCCGGCTGTCGGCAGCCTGTCCATGTGGTGCAGGCTGGCTGCCCGAGTACAGCTGTGGTCAGGCAGCACTTCCAGCCACACCATGTTATGGGCCCCACGGAGCCTGAGCCTGCCCTGCCCTGTGCCCTGTGGGACATGGCAGCTCTGTACCAGAACCAGCATTCCCACTCACTTCCCAGTGGCGCACGGCAGGGCAGTGGGACCTGGGCCCTGCCTGCAGCCTGCGCTCAGTGGACACAAGGGCCAGGTGGGAGAGCAGCCCCAGGGGCTCCCATTCCCCAGAGCACTTGTAGACCCAGGAGACTAACAGGAAAGAACAAGGCCTGCTCTCCAGGTGCCACCCGCTGGCGTCATCCAGCTGCAGATGCAGTTTAGCCAGCTCAGGGCGAGGGTGACATGCCACGGGGGCCCACAGCTGAGCCAGGGGCTCACAAGCCACGTGGCTTCTGGCTGCCAGCAGCCCAAAGGGAGGGGGGAGGTTACAGAGAAAAGGGATGTGGTAGGAACGAGGGTAGGAGGTGTGGCTGAGGCGGGGAAGGGGTATGGCTATAGAGAAGTGGGTGTGGGTGGGTGTGTGAGGGCGGGGGTGTTTGGCACACCTTATTCCACACTATTCCTGGGCTACAGTTTCAGCCCCATGCTACCATTAAAGGCTGGTGTCAGTCAGAGCAGCCCTTAGGTTGTTCTAACCTACTGTGGCTGGACTGGTCCTGGAGCCAGGACCATGACCCAAGCAGCTCAGTCACACACTTTAGCCCCCCCCCGCCTGGCGCATTGTGGTTGAGCGAGAGGGTGAGTGCATCCCTCCGCAGAGCAGCTGGGCTGCCAGGAGCCCACAGCACAGCCAAGTGGGGAGGCCAGCAGGGGGCTGCCCGTCACTGCCCCATACTAGGGGGGAGGGTCTGTCTCAAGGCCCCGGGAGGCTGCAAGTTGTGTCTGCAGCTCCCAGCAGTTGCCTCTGAGCTGTGGTGCCCCAGGGGCTACCAATGTGGGACCAGAGCAGAGGCCCCAGGTCAATGTGCTCTCGCGATGAAAGCTTCTGGTGCCGGCTCCCTGCCAGGGCAGCCGTGAGCCGGCCCAGGCCCTGGCAATGAGGGCAGCCCAGGAACTAGGGCCCTGAGGTGCATGTGAACGCATGGCTTCCATCTTAGACAGGTTTACAGTTTTGTTCAATGGCTTTTGGCATCCCCATTAAACAAATTGTTCCAGCATCCCCGGCTACAGCTGACCCTCACTTGTGCCTCTGGAGCATGGGAGTGGCTGTGGGGTAAATCACTGGGGCACTGGTCCACCCACCCCTTCCCTTCTGCAGCCTCGCACAGTCCACCCCAGACTGCCTCCTGCGCACCTCCTGAGGAGCCGTTTCTGCCAGGCACAGGGCCCCTGCCCCAAGGAATATGCCAGGGAGCAGTGACCCTTTGTGGCAGCGATGAACCGGGCCCCTGTCGTACACAGAACCCAGAGCTGTGGCACTTCCCTTGCATGTCTATGGGGCTCCCCCCCCCCCCCCCACAGTAGGGCTACTCTGGGGCCTTGAATGTCTGTAGTGCCCTGGCCCCTTGGCATGACTCAATAAGGGGCTGTATAATGAGTGCAGGGCATTCCCCGATGGCATGTAGCCCATGTCCCGGCTGTCCAGCACCAGCCCTCACTGCCTCTGGGGCAGGGGTGGCTGGAGAGCGGCTGCAAACCCGCTATTCTCACCAGGAGACAGTAGCTGAGGTGTAACCAATTGTGGGGTCCGGGCAGGCCCCCCACAGTCCCCACTCCTGCCAGGCACTGCTTCCCCTCCCCCCATTACCTCCACACTAAGTGTCGCTGGCCAGGGCAGAGATTCAGGCCCCCAACACAGTGGGGATCCCCTGAGCTACACGAGGGTAAGCGCGGGCCAAGAGCTGCCACCAGGGAGGGGGCCCACCCGAAACTTTCCCCAGACATCACACCAGGCCCTTCCGTTCGGGGGCAGGGACACTGCCTGGCCTGGTCTGATGCAGATTTCAGGGTCAGGGTGAGAAAAGCTTTAAATCAGCTCAGGCCAATGGACCCTTTCCACAGAACAGCCCTAGCGCGTCCAGATCCCCCCCTTGCTGGTGCTGACGCTGGCGCCGGGCAGCACAGCCCGTTGTGTCCATATGGGATAACGGCCACTCGTTCTCCTGTTACACAAAGCGCCAGCTCCTCATTAACCTTTGCTCTGAGTTTCTTCTCTGCCCAGCTGTCAGGGAGCTGCCCCTCACACTCGGGAGACCCGCTGCCTCCCTCTCGCTGCACACGGGTGAGACAAGCATGCTCCAAGTGCCTGGATGGTCCTGGTGGGCTCCCTCTCCAGCACGTGCTACCCCTACGGCACCAGGAGGGAAGCTGGCAGGACGCTGGCTGTGTGGGGCCACCTCCTCCCCTCCCCCGAAGCACTCAGTGGCCATAAGCCGCTCATTGTGCATGCCCTTAGCCTGGCCCTGTTAAGGGGAAGGCAGCCCTGCAGGACACCCTGCGCCTCTTTCTCAGTTACTCCACGCTGTGCCTGGGGCAGGGGCAGGGGCAGGGGAGAAGGGGCCTGTAGGCCACCTTTGAGTGAGTTAGAGCAGCCTCAAGGCTACCCTCCCTTTCTACTGCCTGTGCCCCCGACAGGGCCTAGAGAGCCGAGAAGAGCCCTAGTGCAGGGCCTTCCAGCCCATAGGCAGGGGGCTGGGGGCAGGGCTGCTGCAGAGCCCTGCTGGGCTGGTCTCGGGGGTTGGTCCAATGCCGTTCACTTTAAGGCCCTTTAGTGGCACCAAGGGGCTTTAGCGTAAGAGAGACTCAAGCCCCTTGTGTTGCCCCTTACTCCCATGTGGTGCACACAGCGAGCGGGTGAACAATCCTGCATGTGATGCTGGCTTTGCATCAGTGAAAACAACAGCACAGCAAGGGAGAGTTGTGCCCGGAGAACCTGACTCCAGTTTCACTTACGCCGGTTTACACAGGTGTAACTGCAATGACTTCAGGAGAGCTACTCCTGATTAACACCAGTGCGAGAGTAGAATCCAGCCGCGGTGTTTGTGCAGCCTATATTTCCATGCACCTGAAGACTCAAAGCCCATTGTGGGTGCTCAGCTTCTCGGCATGCTGATAAAAACAGCGTCCACAGCATAAAATGGTTGAGCATTTTTTCCCTCTGCATTCTCATCCTCTTAGCAAAACATACAGCAGGGCTGTCCCACGTGTGTCTGCTCCCAGATGTGGCCAGAGTCCCATCGGGGTAGTTAGAGCTGTATCACTTACGGGAGGGGATTACAGAGCCTACACTTAGTGCCAGAGTCCCCCAAGGCCTCCAGGATTAGTATCTAATGCAGCAGGCTTTGCTGAAATCAGGCTCAGATGAAGATCTAACTGTGTTCATCCTCACTTTGCAAAAGCTAGATAGTTGGAACTCCTTTCAGAGAGCTGGTAGTGACACCTATAGTGAAGCTGGTAAAACATTCTTCATTATAAGACACTGGTTTAGTTGCTTAAAAGGTTGCCAAATTTTAAGTTTTGGGGTTCAAATTTTCCATGCTGGGTGATTTCCTTAGGCCAAGCTTTTCCAGAAAGCTTCAGCAAAAACAGTCCAACTGTTTCCAAGAGTGAGATTAGGGTAAACTTCAGCTTTTTCCTTGAGAAGCTCTCCTGCCTCTGTGGTCTGGCGCAGGGACTCGGAATTTGGAAGGGGAGTTGCCCTGGGGTTGGGATCAGGGAGGTGCCTTTTATGACCCCCCAGGAGCATGCACCCATATTTGGCTGCGTGATAAGTTTAAATATTGCCTTTTGCACATTCTCAATAGACATTTCTTAGAGGCTGGCAGCTGAATTCCCCAGACATTCCATCTGCACTGAGGATGCTCGAGCCCCACATAGCCCCTATGGGTGAACTAAACTCAGGAAGCTCCATCCCCACTCAACCAATGAGCATGCACTGTCCTGGGGCACCAGGCAATGAGCTTCTTTCTGGGCAAGCTGGGAGATGCTATGAACCTGACAGCAGGGAGGCTCCTTGACCTGTGTTCTCAGTGTCTCCCTCCCTTGCTGAGCGGAGGGGAAGCAGAAGACAGCTAGACAATGCATGAAAGGACAGGAGCATAGGGCGACAGAAGCAGAGAAAGACATGGGCAGGCTGGGGAAGAGTGTGTGAAATGGTCTGTAACCACTAGAGGAGAATTCTTTCCAGACCCGAGAATTGAACCCAGGATTCCCAAGGCCCAATATTCTTCTGGTGTCAGCAAAGCTCTGAACCCCACTGAGGAAATTGTTGTGTTTCATCCCCCTCTAGTGACTGGTTTATAGAGCAGATAACAGCTTACTCCTTCAGTCAGTTACTCCATTGGTCCAGGCAACCAAATTCTTGCTGTGGATCTCATAGATTTAAGGCCAGAAGGGACAGCTATGGTGATCTAGGCTGAACTTCTGCATAACATAGGCCAGAGAATCCACCCTGTGATTCCTGCATCAGCTGCATATCCTGTGGTTGAGCAAAAGTGTATTTTTAGAAAGTGATGTCCAATCTTGATTTAATGACTCCAAGCGTTGGAGAATCCACCACGTCCCCTGGTAACAGTCTCAGTTCTGCTGGGGGGCTCAACACGGTTCCACATGCTGGAATTTGGGAGGAGGAGAGGGTCAGTTTGCTCTTTTAAAAATATAGGGAATTACATTAAAAAAAATCAAGCCTGCATTAGAAGAATGCCAAGGCTGCAAAATCAAGCTCTCAAAATGCAGGAATTAAGAGCAACCTCGACTGAGCCCCCAAAGTTCAGCCCCAGATTACATCTCGCTCAGAAGCCGGAGGCATTTGCATCTGGAGGGTGGCGGGAGGTGGCCCAGGCCTGTCCCCAAAACAAATGCAGAGTGGTTCTGAATAAGCCCGGGGATGGGCAGACTCCTCCCAAGCCAGAAGGAGGCTGAGTCATGCTTCTCCCAAGTGCACTCGGATCCGGCTCAGAGTCCTGCACCCACCAGCACAGAGAGGCAGGCACCGGAGACCCCACAACACACACAGGGGTATCCACACGCAGCCACTCTTCAGTGCTCCTCTCACTAACTGACCCTGAGACTGAGATTTGGGGCTGTGGTGCACAATCAGCTGAACATGAGCTCCCAGCAGGATGCTGTGGCCAAAAGAGCTACACAGAGCAATCTCGCGTTGAAGGAGAGGTTACTTCACCTCTGGGTGTGGCTCTGGTGTGTGTGGCCACGGCTGGAACCCTGCATCCAGTTCTGCTGCCCACAGTTCAAGAAGGATGTTGATAAACTGGAGCCGGTTCAGAGAAGAGCCACGAGGATGAGTAAAGCATCAGAAAACCTACCTGGGAGTGCTAGACTCCAGGAGCTCTGTCTATTCAGTGTAAGAAAGAGAAGGTGACGGGGTGACTAACACAGTCTGCAAGTGTCTACATGGGAAACAAATATTTAATAACAGGCTCTGCAGTCTAGCAGAGGAAGGTCGAACATGATCCAATGGCTGGAAGTTGAAGCTAGGCAATGTCAGACTTGAAATAAGGCATAAATTAACTGTGAGAAGAATTAACCGTTGGAACAATTTACCAAGGGTTGTGGTGGATTCTCCATCACTGGCCATTTTAAAATCCAGACGGGACGTTCTTCTAACAGATCTGCTCCAGGAATACTTTGGAGAAAGTTTGGCCAGCGTTTCTCAAATGTGGCAGCAGATTTTTTTTTGCAGCCACGACAGCAGCACCCAGCTGTTGTTCCTGAATAGGGTGGCTGGGACACAGCGCACAGGGTGGAGGCAGTGCCCCATGGGGCTGGCAATGACACAGCACACAGAAGTGGGAGTATTGCACTGGCTCTATGATGTTTCCTTCCTTAGTGACAATGTTCCCCCCCCACCCCCCCATGGGTTTGCATATTTTCATCCTCCTTTCTATCCCAGCATGGGACCGCTCCTGGTCCCAGACAGACTGGGGTAGGCAGGCGCACACAGCGGAAGTCCCTGGATCTGAATTAAGGCCCTGCTCACTGAGCTATGTGCACTGCCTGCCAGACTGCGACCTCATGCTGGGGTTATTCAAAGTGAATTAAGAAACCCCGCCTTGAATTCTGAATAAGATCGTCCATGATCGGGTTTAATGTGGTTGAACTAATCCACTTTAAATTCACCCTTTAGTGAATTTGGATACATTTTCCATAGTGTCCCTGTGTAGACAAGCATTTACACTAGTGCCCACGTGGAGCAGGTGGGAACAATATGAGGACCCAGGGTCTTGTCTGCCTCAGGAAAGTGCATCAGTTTCATGAAATCACTTTAAAAAGTCATCTAGCAAACCAAAGGACGCCCCTCATGTCTCCGTGCTGAGATCAGTCTAGCTCTTATCACAGTGACCATCTCTCAGCGTGGGTTAACCTGGTTTCACTGCGTCTACACTAGGGCTTTACACTGATGTGAGGAAAGCAGTGGTTAAAAGGCTGCTCTAGCCTGAGGTTGCAATGGGGGCACAGCAGAGGTTACCCCAGACTAGAGCAGAACCCCCAGCTGATCACAGGAGGATTCTGCATTTCGCTCACTCAGGTTGACAGCCCAGTGGGGTCCAATCAGAGAAGCAGTCCCCTTGCTGGGGTGTCACCGAGAGCCGCAGAGACAAGGGCAGCTGAAAGCTGAGATAAAGCCCCAGCCTGCCTGTTCCCTTCAGAGGCCTCACACAGGGAGCCCAGGCAGGGGTGGTCCACCAGGGGTGGTCAGCTGCAGCCTCATTAACAAACAGACAAACCCAACCAAGGAGCCGCTTGGAGGGAGAGTGGGCCCGGGGTCTCCCTCAGAAATTCCCTGATTCCACTGTGCTCAGGTGGGACATGAGGCTTCGGCAGCTCCTCCGAGATGTAACGTTCCCCCTGTCAGACGCAGATCTGGGGGCTCCCAATGGTCCCTTGGCTGGCAACAGATGGCTTGGAGTCAGCTTGCTGACACCTGTCCCTCCCCTTCCCCCTCCCCAGTGCCCTTGCACACGCCCTCCCCTTTATTCTTCACTGGCTTTGCTTTATTTCCCAGCACTTTCTGCTACGTTCCCCTTGGGAAAGCACAGAGTCTGCCATCGCCACTGAAAGCCAGGTGCAGAGGGGATCGGGACAACTGTGCAAATCAGGGGGAAGTGGGCCTTGCTCTTTCCTAGTTCCCTTGGTATAAACACAGAATACTACCAGGGCAGCTAAAGGAGTTAGTTACATCAGTGCAAGTCTGGAGTAACTCCACTGAAATCCACAGTTAGTTTCACAGCAGTGTGAATTTGGAGGGACCGAATTCCAGACAGGGCAGTCACTCCCCCTTCACACCACTGTAACTGAGATCAGAGCCTGGCTCCTGGCCTTTGAGGGGATGGCCAGATTTCATTCGAACATCCAATAAAGCCAAGCACTGGTTAGCTGACACGCTGGCATCAGGACACATGTGCCGGTTTGCCTGGAAGGTTTCTGAGCTTCACATAGCAAGGCCTCCGCAGTGAACCCGTCTGCAGTAAACTTCACCTCTGAGCAGTCAGAGTCTGTGCATGGCCCAATATCAACCTACCTGTGCTGCAGGGACCCTGGGTGACCTACGTTAAACAATTTGTGGCTTTGACGGCAAGTAAGTGAAAAAATGTATATTTCTCCTACTGTTCGCTTACTTTTAAGCTGGGGGGGATGAGGGGGGCTTGGTTTTTTTTATAATGCCCAAAAATCACATATGAATATGTGTGTGTGTGTGTGGAGCTGTGTGTGCACAACTTGTCTGCATGCAGGATAGCGTATGTAGGCTTTGTATATATGTATGCTGAGGCAGCATGGTTTTAATTTTGCTTTCTCTGAAGTGACTCTTCTAAAAGCACATAGGAACGTGTGCGGGTAGCACACACCAGTGTTTGAGAGTGGCTTTTTGAGTTCCTCAGCATGGGTATGTTTAACTTGCTGTGCTGTTGTTTCAGGTAGAGCCGAGTGAATAATTTTTGGTTCAGCGCCTTGTGACCCATCCGTGCCAAGAGAAGCCCACCTGAAAACACCAAGGTCAGGACAGGTTGCAAAAGGAGAGCAGATTCTCCCAACACTGGTGGCTAACACTGCAATTAGCTTCTTGAGTCAGTCACAAACACTGCTTCTGACACCTCTCCCCCACCTCCCCTCCCCTCCCCTGGTTATCAAGAAGCTAAAACCAAAAAAAATTACACAGGCCCCCTTTGCTTCATTTTAATTTTATAGCTCCCAGTCAGATACTAGGTCCAGTAAAGAGATAAGTTATTTAAAACTCTATTCCCTTTATCAAAGTGTTCTCCTCACCCCAAAGGGTCAGTCATGCTGCCAGATCAATACAAGTTTGGATTTTACATCAGTTTCTAAAACTAGAGGTTTATTATAAAAAGAAAGAAACAAATGAGAAGAGAGGTGTTAAAGGGTCAAAGCAAATCAGATGCATACAAGTGACATTAAAGTCCATCTAGATCAGATTCTTAGCAGAATTGTGGAGTTGGCAGCCTTGGATAGTTCCTCTGGTGTACATCCAGGGCCTGGCTTGTTTCACAGCTTCAGTTGTAGATGAGTGGATCCAGAGGTAGGAAGCAGGAAAGTAGACAAGATGGGGCTGGAACTGCCTTTTATGTTCCTTTGCCATGTGGTTTGTCCCAAACACAGCCACACAGCACATGGCATGGAAAAGCCCCAGAGTCCCCTGTCCCTGGGCAAGTTCTGGTGACTCATAAGGTGTAGCCCCTGGATTTCCCCCCCCCACTGGATTCATAGTACTCTTGAGTTCCCTTGATGGGCCAATAAGCAGCCTTAGTGCTGCTGCCATCCTGTCCGGGGTGTCACCCACAAACACCGCACAAGTTGAAATACAAACATGCCAGACATATTGTGGAAAACAGCCAGCTTCACCCTAGTGCACCTCACACTTCTGCCCCTTGTAGTGGGCCAGGGAGTCACTGGTTACCCCATCTCCCCAGGCTGAACAAGTCCTTTGTCCCTTCCCCTCAGCCTGCCCCCAGGGAGGTACCTTGCTGGGGCTCCCTCCTGCCAGCTAGGGCCAAGGGCTGCCTCCTTCTCTGCTCCTCTGACTGCAGAGAAGCACCATCCCCTAGCCCAGGGGAAGTTGTTCCTCCTCCAGCTGCTACAATCCAAATCCAAATCCACCACCTCCTCCTCCTTTACTTTCCTCCCCATTTAGGGCAGGCAGGGTTTAAGTACACCTTCATTGGGTCCAGGTGTCTCTAATTGCCCTGCAGTCATTTCTCCTCTGCCTGCAGGAAAAAGGGTTTTTGGCATTCTTGGGCTCACGTACTGACCCTGGTATATCCTTTTGTAGCCATCTGGCTTGACTTTACCACAATATTTAGAACTTATAATATAACACTGATATGTATCAGGATCTGGGGGTTACAGTGGATAAGAAGCTGGATATGAGTCAGCAGTGTGCCCTTATTGCCAAGAAGGCTAATAGCATATTGGGCTGCATTAGTAGGAACATTATCAGGAGATTGAGGGAAGTGATTATTCCCCTCTATTCGGCATTGGTGAGGCCACATTTGGAGAATTGTGTCCAGTTTTGGGGCCCCCACTACAAAAAGGATGTGGACAAGTTGGAGAGAGTCCAGCGGAGGGCAATAAAAATGATTAGGGGCTGGAGCACAGGACTTATGAGGAGAGGCTGAGGGAACTGGGCTTGTTTAGTCTGCAAAAGAGAAGAATGAGGGGGGATTTGACAGCAGCCTTTAACTACCTGAAAGGGGGTTCCAGGGAGGAGGGGGCTAGGCTGGGCTGTTCTCAGTGGTGGCAGATGACAGAACAAGGAGCAACGGTCTCAAGTTGCAGTTGGGGAGGTCTAGGTTGGACATTAGGAAAAAGTTTTTCTCTAGGAGGGTGGTGAAGCACTGGAATGGGTTACCTAGGGAGGTGGTGGAATCTCCATCTTTAGAGGTTTTTAAGGTGTGGCTTGACAAAGCTCTGGCTGGGATGATATAGCTGAGGTTATTCCTGCTCTGAGCAGGAGTTGGACTAGATACCTCCTGAGGTCCCTTTCAACTCCAATCTTCTATGATTCTATATATATATATGTGCTTATCAATTTTAGTAAATTTTAATCTTTCCAACAGTATCTGACATGGCCTAGCTTGTACAAATTATTGAAATTTTACAATATTGATATTAAATAATATTAAAATGATCCCTTGTATACCAGGTAGCATCACACACCTAAAAAACAAACAAACAAACCAACCAACCATTGGTTCATTTTGAAGCGAAGCTGAATATATTTGGTTTTTCTCAGCAAAAAAAGAAGCAAAACATTTTTGTTCAGGTTCAACTAAATATTTTGAACTTCGATTTGAAATGATGTTTCATTTAAAAAATGTCATTTCAAAATGAAACATTGAAACAGTTTGTTTCAATAGTCTCAAAATATTTTTTTCCATTTTTTTTTTCATTTTTTTCACCAGCTGAAACGTTTCCCTACGTTCCGCAGGCACTCGCAAATCATTTCACTGTCCTCAAAATGCATTTTTGGGCAAAATTTACTATTTGCAGAAAACACTTCTCTCAGCTCTAGTTTGTGGCTCTTGTGGTGCTTGCACTCGTTTGCTTACGTGTGATCTCGGTGCGTACACGTGCACACTGGTTCCCAAAATAGTGATACATCATTGTACTGGTGACTGCAAAATTGGTTACCTAGATTTCATAGAGTTTAAGGCCGGAAGGAACCATCAGCTCATCTCGACTGACTCTGATAGCACAGGCCAGATAATTTATTGACCCCAAGAACATGGGTTAGACTAAATCATTTCAGTCCTCAGGAGACTAAACTGTCGTGCACCCCAGGCAGAGAACATAAGAAACCAAAGTGCCACCAATGCCCCTACAATGGCCAGGAACTGATTAGCTGGGATATACCCTGATGATCCCAGCCAATGATCTCTGCTTCACAAAACAGAGGAAGATGGAAAAAAAACCAAGGTCCCTACCGATGTGACCTTCAGAAAAACATCTTCCTTCCTGACCGCCAGATCTGGCAATCAGTGTGACTCTGAGCAAGTGGGCAAGACACCAGCCAGGCATCTAGGAAAGATAATTCTCTGTACTACCTCAGTGCACTGGTCCATTTCATCTGGTGTCCCATTTCCATTTGTAGCCAATCCCTGATGGGGATTCAGAGGAAGGTGAAACAAAACAAAACAAAAATAACAATTCCCCACCCAAAAATAACCCCCAGAATGCATTGGAGGAAAAGATTCCTTCCTGACCTTTGCTGGCAATTAATTTAAACCCTGAAGCATGAGATTGGACAATAGTAATTGTCTTAATGCATAGCAGCAACTCTTATGGGCATGTTGAAGGCAATGCAGCGCTTCCTGTTCTCTACATGGCCCATGCAGGGCGGGAATGAAGAGGAGATTCATGGATTCAGAGGGATCACCAGGCCATCCAGCCTGACCCCCCCACCTGCTGCATACACAAGCTGTAGAATTTCTCCAGAAGCTGGAGTAATGTATAGCTGCATATCATAGGGAAAGCCTTTCTGTTATGTAAAATATGTATATTTTTTGCTTTTCCACAGAGCCTGCCCTGCAGTCTCCCCCTTCACTGTGTGGCATTAACCCTATCAGAGTTCTGGAAAAGGGGAGAGGCAGGGTAGGGCTGCGGGGATAGGAGGGTGATCCTGCAGATGTGCGCAGCCTCATTACCAGTGTTTCAGAATGGAATCAGCACCTTTCCTCTGTGCGGGATACAAGCTAGTTTTAAACAGAGCTATGTTACAATGGGGAGCTGCAGCCTGGTGATCGCACACTAAAGATCTCAGTGCTTGTCTACTCGAGGAAAATGACTGATGCAGCTATAATGGAATAATTCTCTTTATTCTGGAATAATTCCTCCATGGATAATTATTCTGGAACAAAGTCACTTTTATTCCAGAACAGAGTGCCCACTGGGGGAGTTATAGCAGCCTGGCTGGAGTGGAATTATTGTCACTCGATCTCCCTGCACAGACTAGCCCTCAGAGAGAAACCATCTGCTTCTTCAAGGAACTTTTTCTTTAGGCATTTGGGGCAGTTTAAACAACTGATACCTGCAGCTCTCTTCTACACTTGGGAGTCTGTGGTCACAACCGACAGCTTGGCTTTGTATTTTCAAAGTGTGCATGTGTGTGTGACTTCTCTATACAATTATACACTGGATAATTCAGATATAGGTTTGCTATGGATGGAGAGTGTGTGTGTGTGTGTGTGACTTCTCTATAAAATGATACACTGGATAATTCAGATGTATGTTCGCTATGGATGGAGAGTGTGTGTGTGTGTGTGAGAGAGAGAGAGAGAGAGACTTCTCCATAAAATTATACACTGGGTAATTCAGATGTAGGTTTGCTATGGCTGGAAAGAGTGTGTGTGTGTGTGTGCGTGCGTGCGTGCGTGCGTGCGTGCGTGCGTGCGTGCGTGTGTGTGTGTGACTTCTCTATAAAATTATACACTGGATAATTCAGATGTATGTTTGCTATGGATGGAGAGCGTGTGTGTGTGTGTGAGAGAGAGACAGGAGGCATACTGTGGATATACTTTGTTCAATGACTGCTGGGCCATGGTGTGCTCTACTTATTGGTTTCTGGGTAAGTTTGACAGCTCCCTGGGGAAACCTGAATGTTTTTCCAAAGCCCCACTCGGAAGAGGAGAGTGAGAGCATGTATGCAGTTCAGTTTCTATACATTTGTAGACCTTAAGGCCAACCGGGACCGTAGATCATCTGGTCTGCCTCCTGGATAGCACAGTCAGAGAATGTCACCAGGTCCGCAACTTGTGTTTGGCTAAAGCCTCTTCCAGAAAGGCCTCCAGCCTGGAGCTGAAGACAGCAAGGAATGGCGACTCCAGCACTTCCCACTGGTCCTTTTTCTGCTTTTCACCACTAAATTAAAGAGCCCTTTAGTGCCTGCTATTGTCTCCCTGGGCCAGGAAGGTCCTTATACACTGCGATGTAGTCACTGTCCAGTCTTCCTTATGGGCAGTTAAGCAGATTGAGCTCTGCCATCTCTCACTGTTAGGCATGTTCTCCAGCCCTAGAATTAATTTTATGGCTCTTTTCTGCACCCTCTCCAGTGTTTCAGTATCTTTTTTAAACTGTGGACACCAGGCCTGGATGCAGCATCCCCTCTGTCTCCCCACTGCTGTACACAGAGGGAAAATCACCTCCCTGCTCCTATTTATACATCCAAGTGGTGCATTAAGCCTTTTTGTCACTGCATCACACTGGGAGCTCATGACGAGTTGCTTTGTCCATTCTGACCCCTAAGGGTCTGTCTACACTGTGAATAGACCCCCGCAGCTGACCCGTGCCAGCTGACTCCGGCTCCTGGGGTTCTGACTGGGGGCTGTTAAATTGCGGTGTAGATGTTCCGGCTCAGACCCTCCCAGCACTGCAGCTAATAAATGTATTTTATCACTCTGGACTCAAAACCACATACCATCGAGAAAAGCAGAATAAGGTTTAATAATAAATAAGAAAACAAGAATAAGGGCTTGTCTGCATGGGAAAATTGACTGCCAGAGCTGGAGTGGCAGAACTCCCCTGTGTGGCTACTTTATTCTGAAATAAAAGTGACTTCATTCCAGAATAATTACTCCTCTTCCTCAATTATTCTGCCACGGCTCTGCAGATCAATACCGCAGACAAGTCCTAAAAGGACGAAAGGAAAAGGAGCGACTTACTCTGAACTATGGCATGAAAGAGGCACCAAATGAGGTTAGCTGGGGTTTTTTAAAAACACTGACAGAACAATATGAATCCTCATTGGGACTCAGAACCTTGCATATCTCAACTCTGCTGTATTCACTTCCCTTTTCTATTTGCTCCCCCTCTTTCAATCCTTTTGTAAGGAAATAATACGTACTAGCAACAGTTCTATTTATCCTTGAATGAAATATCTAATATTTGCTTTAAAATGTGTAATGAAAATATAGACCTGACATCACAGGTTATTAACAGGTGTCCCACTAAAGTCTGTGGCAATTTTCTCACCAATTATTCATGTGGGGAAACACATTGGGGTATGGTAGTGAGTTTTAAAACACCCCTTTTTCAGTAAAAGGTTTCTCGGCGCATATTTTAAACATCTCCTGCTCTTTTTACACGTCTCTGATTATTTTAGCTGCAGTTCTCTATCATATCTAGGGGTAGCGCTCTCTCTCTCTCTCTCTCTCATTGGTTTAGGGCTCTTTGTTATATACAAAATTGTATTGGCATCCCAGTCTAGATAAGGGGATCTTGGGGAGCTGGTAGTGGCTTGGTCAGGCCCCCTCTAATTAAAACATATTGGGTTAGTTAACATTTAAATTCTAACAGATCTTTTTTACAAACCTCCATTGTTTCCTTAGCACATATTTTAAGCCACCTCCTTCTTCCTTGTACATTTTAGCATTTGCCTGTGATGCGTTATCATTTGGAGGGGTGCTGCTACTTATCAGCCACGGTTTTGGAGTTCTGGGCCATGCCCCAAACCCGCTGGGTTTCCCTGCCTAGATAAGATGGGCCTGCTGCTGGGGAAGAAGGGAGGGAGGGAGGTCAGGTGGCAGAAGAGGTTGGGTCACCCACGTCTGATGCTATGGTCAATCTCTGATGCTCATCCGTCTCTTTTGACAGACACTTCTCCCCACGCCACAGTAGCTCCTGCACTTGCATTGCCATCCCCCTCTCTCCATGTAACCTAGGAGCTGTAACGTCCCAAGGACTGCTGAAGCCCTAAGGAGAAAAGTCTCTGTGACTGTGAGCAGAATGGCTTCCCGTGGCTTGTAAGGCATGAAAACCGGGAGGAAGGGGCAGGGGGGCCGGACTCCAGACATTCGATTTTCCTTGTTTTGTTAATCAAAATTTGAAATTTCAAAATGCAAACAACTGTGACAAGCCCCAAAGCATCAGGGGCCCCTCCCCCTTCTGCTGCATTGCTGGACGACTGAGGAGTGCTCTGGGAAGGTTTCCCCCGGCATTGCCAGCAGTGCACACGTGTCCAGAGCTAAACCCTCAAACTCAGCTCATCTGAGGGTCACCCAGTTCACAGGGCCCCTTGGCTCCCCACAGCTGGCAGGTGGGGGTGTACATGTGCATGTGTGCCAGAGACTCTCAGGCAATATGAATTCTAGTCCATCTCTGCTGCTGGCTGACCTTCGGCAAGTCCCTTTCCAGCCCTGTGCCTCAGTTTCTCCATCAGTGAAACAGGGATCATGGCACTGTCCTCCTTTGAAAAGCACTTTGAGAGCGAGGGATGAAAATTGCTCTGGAAGTGCCAGGTGTTGTTATTATTATTATATGCCCGGCTGAGAGAGAAGCAGGGTGGCTAGCACCTTACAAATCTAGTGTAAGCACTGGGGCTTTACGAAGAACACCAAATAGCACAAGGCTCTCAATAAGAGAGTGAGAACTGGCAACTCTAGGCCTGTGCGCTGGGGGGTGAACAATGGGGTTCACCCCCATCCTGCTGTAAAAGAGTCGGGCTTCCACAGGAGATGTAGGTTTGAGGGCCAGACTGAGATGGGCTCTGTGCAGTTAGGAGCCAGGTTCCAGTCCCAGGTGTCCCAGTGTGCGGGGGTTAGATCCAGGGTTTGGCTGGTACTGTTGTGGAGACGCTTGGCTCTAATAACAACAAAGCACCAATGCCTCAGTGCACAAATATGAGACAGGGAGAGGGAGAAAGAGAGAGACACCAGTGGGAGAGAGAACATTAGCCAACCTCACCCAGCAAATCCACTGAGTATCGCACAAGGGATGGGCCGGTCCTGCTGCAAGCTGATGGAGAAAGCTCTGGGAACAGAGCCGCCTCTGGCTGGGGTGTTGGCAAAGAGGCTCACTCATCAGAGCTGTGTGATGGATACACACACACACACACCAATACCAGCAAAGCCCAGTCAGGAGCGACAGCTCGATTTCTCCTGGGGGAGAACTTGCCAGTAGCTAACAGCTGGGTCGCTGCTAGAGAAGGGCTAACTCAGCTCCTCCCCACCCTGTGAATGGCCAAGAGAGACAGGCCAGCCCTGGGAGACAACGAGGGGCCAGATCCAGTGGGCCTGATCCTCCTTGGACTGCGCTGACCTCAGTGCTGCTGCTCAGGTGTGAGGGAGAGGAGGCCAGACCTTTCGAGCCTGATCCCACCTCACCTTGCCCCTGGGGCAGCAGGCATTTACACTGGGCCAAACTTGCCCATTCCACATTGGTGTTTCCCACCCACTTGGCTCACTATGCTGGCTTCACTGAGCCTGAAATGCAGCACCAGGCACCCTGGCAGAGGGGACAAGCCAAAGGGGTCATGGGGGGCATCTGGCTGACCCCTTACCCCCCACCCGCAATACTGGAATGCCCCCTGGCAGGGGCTTGTGAACGAGATAGCCAGGATGGAGCCTGGAGCAGGGGTGGGGAGACGGTGGTTTCACTGCACTTTTGCCCACAGCTCAGAGGCAGTCTGAGGCCTGGCGTGTGCCGGCTGGTTACTGCCTGGCCCTGCCCCGTCAGCTCTCAGGGGTTGTGCCTTGGCCACCCAGCAGGGAGCCGTGGCTCCAGCTGCCTCTCGGATGGAGCCAAACGACCCCGTTTGAAATCTCCAAACCAACTGGCTAAGCAGAGCAAGGCTGGCAGGCGGGTGCCCAGTGCCTGGGGCAGTCCACCCCCGACACTGCCAACACACAGACTGCCCTAGGGCCCGGCCCGGTGCCATGGGGTGTTCCCAGGGCTGTCAGCACAGCCCGTGCCCTGCTTGGCCGATGTTGCTGGGTGTGGTGCCCTCCCTACCCGGCTCCACACACCTCCCGGCCCCGGAGTAGCCAGCCGCCATGCATCGTATGGCACGAGGGCATGGGGGAGCTTTGGTGTGACAGCCCGAACAGGGCACAGCTGCAAGGGGCTGGAAGCAGCCAACCCCACGTCCCCGAGGCGGTTCCCCAAATCGCCATGTCCCCATCCTGAGTCAGCGAATGCCATTCTACAACTCAGGCTCTGGCATCTCCCCCTCCCCACCGCTGTGTGTTGGGAACTTGAGGGGGGGCACCTGTGACCTTGGCAGATGGCGCTGAAGCCCCACCCTCCCCGGGAACTGCTGCAGCCCAGCCATCTGTCAGGGCTGCGCTCGCAGAGTCGCTGCCAGGGAGCACGGTGCAGGGAGCTTCCCATTCAAGCTGCGTCTCAGCCCAGGGACCCGGCTGCTACTGTGGCGCCGGCCATGGAGGGGCACAGAGCAGCTGCAGGAGCCTTGGTGCTGGTAGATCTCCCCTCCCCGCCACAGAACTGGGTCTCCAGCCTGACAAGTTTTCAGTCCGGATTAGACGTTTTTCTAAAAGCTCCGCTCTAGGTTTCTTCAGGACAGTTCCCTAGAGAAATAGGGTTCACCCCAGCACAGGGGCCACCCTGGGGGATTCACCCCAGTCCCTTACAGGAGGGCGGCTTATGGGAATAAAGGGCTGAACAGGTGTCATGGCACAGAGGGGTACAGGTGGCATGGCATGGCAGGAGGAACTGGCCCAGCAGAGGTTATGGCTTCAGATGGAAGTCATAGGCACAGAGAGATGGGGCTGGCACCAAGGGGTTAACGCTCAGGGTGTCATGGGTCCAGTAGGAAGGGGTTGGTACAGCAAGGATTAGGGGTCAGTGTAGGTGTCATGGGCACACCAGGAAGGGGGCTGACACAGAAGAGGTTGGGGGTCAGTGAGGATTACATGGGCACAGCAGAGAAGCGCTGGCACAGCAGGGATTAAAGGTCTGTGTGGGTGACATGGGCACAGCGGGGAGGCCTGGCACATCAGAGGTTACGGGCTGTGCGGGTGACATGGGCACAGCGGGGAGGCCTGGCACATCAGAGGTTACAGGCTGTGCGGGTGACATGGGCACAGCGGGAGGGCTGGCACAGCCGGGGTTACAGGCTGTGCGGGTGACATGGGCACAGCGGGAGGGCTGGCACAGCAGGGGTTACAGGCTGTGCGGGTGACATGGGCACAGCAGGAGGGCTGGCACAGCAGGGGTTACAGGCTGTGCAGGTGACATGGGCACAGCAGGGAGGCCTGGCACATCAGAGGTTACAGGCTGTGCGGGTGACATTGGCACAGCGGCAAGGGGCTGGCACAGCCGGGGTTACAGGCTGTGCGGGTGACATGGGCACAGCAGGAGGGCTGGCACAGCAGGGGTTACAGGCTGTGCGGGTGACATGGGCACAGCGGGAGGGCTGGCACAGCAGGGGTTACAGGCTGTGCGGGTGACATGGGCACAGCGGGAGGGCTGGCACAGCAGGGGTTACAGGCTGTGCGGGTGACATGGGCACAGCGGGAGGGCTGGCACAGCAGGGGTTACAGGCTGTGCGGGTGACATGGGCACAGCGGGAGGGCTGGCACAGCAGGGGTTAAAGGTCTGTTCGGGTGACATGGGCACAGCAGGAAGGGACTGGCACAGCCGGGGAAGATTCAATCATTGCTATGGGCTCTGAGGATTTTCCAGCTCCCCAGCGTATTTCCTGCCTGACCTTGGGCAGGTCACTTACAGGACCATATTCTGTAATGTCTGAGGCCCATTCCTCACCCAGCGCAGGTCCTGGGCTAGCCCTGGTGTAGTTATGCTGGCACAGCCCCGTGTGGATGCTGTCAGACTGGGCTAAAAGGGCTCGCTAGTCACGTAGCTCTGCTCTGCAGAGCCTGTGGGAGTTCTGCAGGGCAGTGGAATGGCTCATGCTAGCAACATGTTCCCATTCACTAGACTGGGGCTGTTAAACTGGTGCAAGGCTTGTGTGTAGACAAGTCCTACAGCATTCAGGAGTGAAGTCTCTCTGGAAATCAATGGACTTCGGCTCCTAAAGCACTTTGGTGCTTTTGAACATTTTACACTTATTTTCTCTGGCCTCAGGTCCTATTCAGTAACCCTTGCCCTGCCTCTTGCGAGGAGGGGGGAATACAGTAGACTGAAGAGCTCAGAGGATAGATAGATAGATAGATAGATAGATGGATGTATGGATGGATGGATAGATAGATGGATAGATGGATAGCAGTATATTGTTTGTTGAAATTCAGCCTGTGTTGCCGGATGTTGGTTGCAAATTGACCTATATCCCACTATGGAGTAGAGCAGGTTACTGTCTCTCTCATGCAGCTCTGGGTCATACACAGATGTGGCGCCTCCAATAGTTGTTTCTGGGTTAGGGACCCCTAGGGTCTGCAGAGCACTATGGGGGGCCCCAGGAAACTAACTATCTCTCCTTGTTTCCAATTGCTAAATCATAGAATCATAGAAGATTAGTGTTAGAAGGGACCTCAGGAGGTATCTAGTCCAGCCCCCTGCTCAAAGCAGGACCAACCCCAATTAAATCATCCCAGCCAGGGCTTTATCAAGCCGCACCTTAAAAACCTCTAAGGATGAAGATTCCACTACCTCCCTAGGTAACCCATTCCAGTGCTTCACCACCCTCCTAGGGAAAAAGTTTTTCCTAATATCTAACTTAGATCTCCCCCACTGCAACTTGAGACCATTGCTCCCTGTTCTGTCATCTGTTACCACTGAGAACAGCCTAGCTCAGGGGTGGGGAATGTCCGGCCCGCGGGCCGTATAAGGCCCGTGAAATTATTTGGTCTGGCCCTGGCGGCGGGGGGGAATTCGGCGGCGGCGCGGTTTCATGGCGGCGGCGGGGTTCCGTGGGGGGGGGGGGCAGTGCCCGCCGCCGAAACCCTGCCGCCATTTGCCCCTTTTCGGTGGCGGGGGGACTTCGGCAGCAGACACTGCCCCCTGCCCCCCACGGAACCCCGCCGCCGCCGTGAAACCGTGCCGCGGCCGAATTCCCCCCTGCCGCCGAATTCTCCCCCGCCGCCAGGGCCACCATCAGGCCCTTGACAGAAAAAAGGTTCCCCACCCCTGGCCTAGCTTCATCCTCCCTGGAACCCCTTTCAGGTAGTTAAAGGCCGCTATCAAATCCTCCCTCATTCTTCTCTTCTGCAGACTAAACAAGCCCAGTTCCCTCAGCCTCTCCTCATAAGTCTTGTGCTCCAGCCCCCTAATCATTTTTGTTGCCCTCCGCTGGACTCTTTCCAACTTGTCTACATCCTTTCTGTAGTGGGGGCCCCAAACTGGACACAGTACTCCAGATGTGGCCTCACCAGTGCTAAATAGAGACTAAATCTCACTGTCCATTGACACTTTCCTGATGGCACCCTTCCACGTGAGCACTTGCAGGTGGTGTCTGGGGAAGTTCTGGCATGCCAAGGCAAGGGGCAGTGCCTGCAGGGCACTCTCTCTTTTGAGACATGATCCATCCCACGGAGATGTAGGAAAGCCCTGCTCCAGGCTGAACCAGCAGCGAGGTCAGTTCTAGTGAAGGCCGACTCTTGGGTTGAAGTTGTTCAGAAAAGGGGTGTGAGCAGGACAGCGTTTCATCGGCCAAACAACTGACCATGCAAATGACCCGTTACCAGCTGAACAACTGAACAATCAACCCACCTCAGCCAGGGTTTTCAGCTGCAAGGGGGGAAGAACCAGAGACTCCATGACATGCACCAGGGCTGTGGCTGTTGATGGTGATTTAACTTAGTGAGCAGCCAGCCACGCGGGTGATGGGTAGCTGCACACCTCCCAGGAGATAAGATACGACAAAGCAGCTCACGGGGGTTGGGGTGACAAAGGCAGGGGACATTTGGGAGCTTTGTGCTGCTCCGTTGACACACCCGGGAAGGTGTGTAACCATCCCAGATCTGCGCTGCAGGGAAAGCGAGAGGAGGCCAGCAGCCAAATCTGGGTGAGGCCCATGGGAGGCTGAGAAGGAAGGGGTGAGGTCTGTTCACTTCCAAGGACAGGTGAACAAGTTTGGGAAATAACATTCCCCTGTCTTGCTCCCCGGGGCTGTGGGGCTGCCGTCCTCTCCGGGCAGCATGGCGAGAGAGCTGGGAGAATAGTTTTCTGCAAATAGGAAATTCATGGAATAGTTTCAGCCAGTTTGGGGAGGGCAGCGGGACTGATGCACCCCTCACAAGAGTTGAAGGAAGCTTGTTTCTCTTATAAGCTTTAGCCCAGTGGTTAGGAGACTTAGGTAGGAGGTGATGGAGCAGGGTTCAATTCCTCCCTCTGCCTGATGGGGGAAAA
The DNA here is from genome assembly GCF_026122565.2 of Emydura macquarii macquarii. Taxonomy (NCBI): domain Eukaryota; kingdom Metazoa; phylum Chordata; order Testudines; family Chelidae; genus Emydura; species Emydura macquarii. The sequence goes on from NW_027131139.1 coordinate 133,209, forward strand.
AGGGATTTGAACACGTGTCCTCACAACGCAGGCGAGGGCGCTAACCACCAGACTAAAGGAAGCGGGTGGACGCAGCCCTCTCTCAGGTGCTTCAGTTGAAGCTGGTCCATGTGTTATCAATAATTAGCTGGTCATCCGAGCAGTGGTTTACAGTGCCTGGGGGCCAAGCCTACATTTGCAGGTCCCCCCCATGGTATACGCACCCCACCCTGAGCAGGCAGGAGGGATCCTGGCACCGCCCCCCAGCTGCCCCAGGGAGCTGGGGGTCTGTACCTGGGTGAGGGGGGCGTGAGGCTTGGGGGAGGCACAAATGCAGGCTTGGCTTCACTGCTCCCCCCTCCGCATTCACCAGCTGCGCATCGCCTGTCTCTCCTGCTCCAGCCCCACAGCCCGGAGCCAGCTCGGACAGGGGCGGCCTCACCCCCCTTGCCTGGTGGGGGGCGCTGGGCGGGCCCTTCATGATGCACAGGAGGAGGGGGGCGCAGGAGGCCCTGTGCCCCTCACAGCCTCCTGCGCCAGGTGCCCCCTGCATCTCATACGGGGCCGGCCCGGTGCGCTCCCCCACCACACCCACTTACCCACCATTCCAGCCCCACAGCCCAGCGCCGGTTTGGACAGGGTGGCCTCACTCCCCCGGCTTGTGGCAGGGGGGCACCAGGCCAGCAGTTCATGACGCACAGGGAGGGAGGTGCTGAGGGTCGCCCCTCAGAGCCTCCTGTGTCCTCCGCCTCCTGCGCGTGGTGAAGGGCCGGCCCGATGCCCCACGCAGGCTGGCGCCTGGGGACCTGCCCTCCCCCCATTCCTGCCCCTTGTTATGCCACTGCATTGGAGCAGGGATTTAAACATAGGTCTTCTGGCCGAGTCACCAGGTACAGATTCAGTCTCATGCACTTTGGCCTGATTACTAATAATTTATACATGTGGACAAGCTCTAACTGCAGAGCTGAGAAAGATCTGCCCCCAACTACCCCTGTGCATAGGGCACGCGCCGAGTACAGGAGAGGCAAGTTTGCATTTCTGTGCCACATCAGACAGAGGAGGGAATAGAACCTGGGTTGCCCACATCCCCGGTGGCTGTACTAGCCGCTAGGGTAATGCTTACAAGGGAAGCAGTGGCTCCTCCTCCTGCTGCAGCTGTTTTTTAATCTAGCGCATGAAGAATATCTAGAAACAAAACGTTTTAGGTTGAACAAAAGCTAAAATGGACATCTTTGACTTTTCAGATTTGGTTAAAAGCAAACCAGTTCCCCCCCCAATCAACGCTTTGCCCAGTTCTGCGTGGAGGGGGCCCAGCCCCGGAGCCTGGATGGGTAGCAGGCTGCTCTGCCTCCCCCCAAGAAAACAGCAGCTCTGGTTCTGCTCGCTGGGGAGCTCACAGGGTCTCCTCCAGGGAGCAGGCAGTGGGGATGAACAGCTGAGCTGTGTGCAGAACTGCTCCATCCCCTCCCAAGCTGCCTCTGGGAAGTGCCACCTCTGGGGCCCAGACCCCAGGGGCAGGAAGCTCAGTCAGCTCATGGCCTGGAGATGTGGGACCGGCTTGGTGCAGGGCCCACATAGGGGTCACAGCACCCAGAGAGGAGGCGTGGTGGGAGATACTCCCAGTGGTCTCCAGAACTGGAGGGGGGACCCCCAGTGCAGGGGTGCAGAGGTGATGGAGGCATGAGGAGGATGCATGGGGACCATCCCCGCCCCAGAGTGAGCAGAGTCCAACAGAAACACCCTCTGGCCTGGCATTGGCCAGGGTTTGCCAGCAGACAAGTCAGGAGCCTGGTTAATGATACTACACCAGTAGTATCGATAACTGGGACTACAGGAGAATCCTGCGGCTGTTGCAATGCAGGGAGATTAGTGTCTCAGTGCACTGCGTCAGCCAGAGCCAGGCCTCAGCCACCCCTGACTGAGCAGAGCGGTGACACCTGGGGGGCAAGAGGAACTGCGTCCCAAGCTAACTCAGGAAAGTGGGACCAATGCAGGAGGGGTCCAGTTTCAGACACCCCAAAGGCCTGGGTGCTCTCAGAGATAAAACGTCTGCTGGGGTTTTAGGATCTTGCTCCTATAGGTGCATCAACTAATTTAGATATTTGCTTACTTTTATAACAAGCTACATTAAAAGCCCTAGCAAAGTTAGCACAAACGAAAATTTCATACAGACAATGACTTGTTCATACTGCTCTATAGACTGCACTGAAATGTAAGTACAATATTTATATTCCAACTCCTTTATTTTATAATTATATGGTAAAAGGTGCAGCTTGACAAAGCCCTGGCTGGGATGATTTAGTTGGGGTTGGTCCTGCTTTGAGTAGGGGGTGGGACTAGATACCTCCTGGGGTCCCTTCCAACCATAATCTTCTAGGAGCCTATGAAAAATGGGAACGTAAACCATTTTTTCAGTAATAATGTGCTGTGGCACTTTTGTATTTTTATGTTTGATTTTGTAAGCAAGTGGTTTTTAAGTGAGGTGAAACTTGCGGTTTGCAAGACAAATCAGGCTCCTGAAAGGGGTACAGTAAGCTGGAAAGGTTGAGCGCCTCTGCGTTAGTGGACACAGGGCCAGTTGTTAGTGGGTGTGGGATCAGTAGATGGCACTCAAGCACAGTGCCTGGGTTCTGCAGGCTGGCTGCCCTGTTGCAAGTGGTTCTCTGCATGCAGCTCTTACCACAAGGTGCCTGGTACAATGTGGCCCTGATCTCTGGCGGGCCTGTGGCTGCTGCTGGAGCACACTAACACAATGCTCATTTCCCTTTGTTATCAGATCTAGCTCCCCTCCAAGGTCCCTCTGCAGGTGAAGTGCAGCTCCTGCCGAGCCCTTTTGAGCAGGCACAGGGAACAGCCACCGCTTGCCTTTTACACAGGGAGGTGCCAATGTGTTTGGGAGGAATCCCTGTCTGGCTCCCAGCTGGAACTATATCCACCATTACACTGGGCCCCAGCTGGCCCTGGACGGCCCCTCCTCCTGAGAGGCCCGGAGTGAATGTCCATAGGCTCTGAATTCCCCACGCACCCCCGAGGTCATCACTCAGCCAGCTTCCACCCTAGTTCAGAGCAGGCTTTTGGCAGAACCTTGTGTGCAGTGAGCGCCACCTTATGGCCACAGAGCAGTCTGCACGCAGGCAATGCCAGCTTTCAGACAGCAGCTACAGCAAGACGGCGGCTACGCAGGCCCCACTCCTCCTTGATTTCCCATGAGTGACCTGATGTGCCCACCACGTAGTGGGTCCTAATTGCAGAGTCTCCACTTGGGCTGGCAGAAAAGAAAAGGCATGATCCCTCTACTGGGGGGTCGATCTACCTAGGCCAAAGGCTAACGGCCACTATCTGGTCCTTAGATCTTGTTGAGGAAGCCAGTGGCTTTAGAGAGCATGGAAGAATTCTGCTTTCATGTACAACAGGGTAAAACCAGGGTCTCTAGGGAGCCTTCCTGTTTACAGCAGAACTTGGCAGGGCAGGTGTCCAAAGGCCCCCAGCATTGCCCACGCTCAGCCATTGCAGTTAAGGGGAGTTTTACTAGTGACTTCAGTGCAAGTAGTTAGGCCAGCGCCAAGCACATCTGAGCATCCCATCCATCGATGACAGCCCAGGGCACAGATGGCCGTGGAACTCCACATGCTGTGTATTGAATTTTCCTGGCAATCCCAGCCGTGATGTCAGTGGAGAAGAAGAAGATTTCTCCATCCCAGAGCAGTCCCCACCTTGTGTAGCCCAGAGAAATTAGCGCCCCCACATCCCAGGGGCAGGAAGAGGAGGCTGTGCAGCCAGACAGCCACCGTGTCACAAAGGTAGCAAGGCCAAATCCTTCAAGCATCTTTTATTTAACTTGTTTGTATGAATTCCCATCTATTACAGTAGACACTCAGCACTTCTCATTGCTCTTCTGCTCGGATGAGGGGCACACACTTGGGAAGGGAACAGGGAGCTTAGTCAGGGCTATAAACAGTTCACATGTTCTTTCTTTCTTTGGCTGCCATCACCCAGTCCTGCCCCAGCTTCCTTCAGCACCATGCAAACATAATGCATCCATAGCGAGCTCATTTAATCCCCCTGAGGCCTGGCAGGTGCAGAAGAGAGTAATCAGCACCTTGCAGGTTGTGGCCCTGTATGAGCCCATGTCCTGGTGCAGCTGCATGCTCCCAGGATGTCCCCCCACCTCCCACCCCCCGCAGCTGGGATCGCTGGCAGCATTAGGATGATGTCACGTAGGCAGTCGCGATGTACTTCCTGCCATTGCCGTAGGTGGATTTGGTCCAAGTGTAGGTCTGGATGCCCAGCTTGTGGCCCCCCAGGCTCAGCTGACAACTGAAGGAGGAAAGCGCACGTTTCAGCATTGTCTTCCTCCTGACTCCATCCCCTCTCACTGATGAGACCTCAGTATGCAGGGACTCAGTCTGCCCATGCCAGGCAGTGCTGAGGGCAGCCATGCTGACCCCAGAGTTCAATCCATCACATCTCCCGGACTGCCTGGGCCAAATCAAGCCTCCATCAAATTCCCCTCAGCTGATTCTCTTTCCATAAGCAAGCTCTCCTCTCTCACCTAGTCCTCATGGGCCTCCCATGCACTGCTACAGGCTGGGGACCAACTGCCTAGGCAGCAGAAAAGGATTTGGGGGTTAGAGTGGACAAGAAGCTGGATATGAGTCAGCAGTGTGTGCACTTATTGCCAAGAAGGCTAACGGCATATTGGGCTTCATTAGTAGGAGCATTGCCAACAGATGGAGGGAAGTGATTATTCCCCTCTGTGTGGCACTGGTGAGGCCACGTTTGGAATATTGTGTCCAGTTTTGGGCCCCCACTACAGAAAGGATGTGGACAAACTGGAGAGAGTCCAGCGGAGGGCAACAAAAATTATTAGGGGGCTGGAGCACAAGACTTATGAGGAGAGGCTGAGGGAACTAGGCTTGTTTAGTCTGCAGAAGAGAAGAATGAGGGGGGATTTGATAGCAGCCTTTAACTAATTAAAAGGGAGTTCCAAGGAGGATGGAGCTAGGCTGTTCTCAGTGGTGGCAGATGACAGAACTAGGAGCAATGGTCTCAAGTTGCAATGGGGAAGGTCTAGGATGGATATTAGGGTGGTGAAGCACTGGAATGGGTTACCTAGGGAGATGGTGGAATCTCCATCTTTAGAGGTTTTTAAGCTGAGGCTTGACAAAGCCCTGGCTGGGATGATTTAGCTGAGGTTAATCCTGCTTTGAGCAGGGGGTTGGACTAGATACTTCCTGAGCTCCCTTCCGACCCTAATCATCTATGATTCTATGAACCTCCTCACAATACAGCCCTGTACCCACACCACCCCTGAGGCCTGGCATGGGACTGAGGTGGCGCGTAGGCCTCATGCTGGCCCTTGGCATGGGGTGAGTTCTCCCCGCCACATCCATACTGTGAGAGGGGCTGCTGTGTGTTTGGTTAGAGGGTGGCTCTGGGCTCGGATTCCTTCAGAATAGGAGCCCAGCAGGAAGGTTAGGCCAATAGTTCACCTAAAGCAGGCCTGATGAGGTAGGTCTGTGTGCCCATCTTGGCGCTGGAACGCCATGGCTGAGCAGAAGCCACAGGGTAGCAGGGGTGGGTGCCGCTAGCTCCCTGGTTTTCCCCTCAGGGGGGCAGGCTGAGGGACTCACAAGGCAGGCAGTGCTGTTGCAGCCGTGTGGGTCCAGTGAAAGGTCTGACCTCACCCGCCTTGTCTCTCTGACTCGGAAGGGACAGAGGGGAGGGGCAGGCACAGCACTTACATCTTCCCCGGCCGAGCAATGAAGCACAATGTGTAGAGGCCAAATTCAAACTCAGGGCTGCAGCCAATGAAGGCAGAGCCGACCTCCTTATAATAACCGTCCCAGTTGAACTGCATCCCCAGAACATCAGGGTATGAGGTCCACTAAAGAGAAAGAGCAAGGGGTCAGAGCTATGGCCAGTCAGAAACCCAGTGTCACTGTTAGAGCGAGGGGTCAGAGCTATGGCCCAGTCCGTGACTCAGGGTCACTGTTAGAGCGAGGGGTCAGAGCTATGGCCAGTCAGTGACTCAGGGTCACTGTTAGAGCGAGGGGTCAGAGCTATGGCCAGTCAGAGACCCAGGGTCACTGTTAGAACGAGGGGTCAGAGCTATGGCCAGTCAGTGACTCAGGGTCACTGTTAGAGCGAGGGGTCAGAGCTATGGCCCAGTCCGTGACTCAGTGTCACTGTTAGAGCAAGGGGTCAGAGCTATGGCCCAGTCTGTGACTCAGGGTCACTGTTAGAGCGAGGGGTCAGAGCTATGGCCAGTCAGAGACCCAGGGTCACTGTTAGAGCGAGGGGTCAGAGCTATGGCCCAGTCAGAGACCCAAGGTCACTATTAGAGCGAGGGGTCAGAGCTATGGGCCAGTCTGTGACTCAGGGTCACTCTCATCTGCAGAAATATCAGCGCAGGAGGGATTAACACCCACGGAAATAAGTGGTTCTCAGTGGCAGCCCTTCCACTCTGCCATGCCCAGACCTTCCCATCCTGCTCTTTTGGGGTCCCGGCAGGAAAAACGCACTGATGGAAGCATCCCTGATGTGACAGTCAGACTGGGGCCAAATGGGCCATTGCTGATCCTGGCTGGGGTCTGAAGAGTGAGGGATTGCAGTGCCTGATTCCCATCGCACATGTGGGGCCAAACCCTCAGCTAGTGCAAATTGGCAAAAAGCCATGGACTCCAGAGGAGCAATACCAATTGACATCAGGTGGGGATCTGGCCCATTGACTGCAGTGGGGCTGTGCCAGTTTTCAGTAGCCCATCAGCAGTACTTACCGGCCCATCGTAGTTATGGCTGTAATAGTCAACCAGCCCCTGCTTCTCCAGAAGGTAGAAACGAATCCAGTTGTGGAAGCCAGACACTTTTCCTTTCTTGACTTCCCCTAAATAGCCAGGGAGAAGGTCACTGGTGAGCTGCACCCCAAGGAAGAGGTCTAGCGACCCCCTCCGCCCTGCCCACCTTGTGCCCGCAGACACACAGCTTGCCTGGACACACAGATTGACCTGCAGGGGGTGGAGGGTTTCCTCTGTCTTCGTCTAGCCCTGCTTGGTGCTGCCCATCACTCCAGTCCAAGCTGTGCCCAGGCTGTGTGTTCCCGGAGCCGTACTGTACCTGCAAAGACGTGCTCAAAGCCGCTGGAATCCCCCTCGTCCTTGCCTCTGGAATAAAGGCCAAACCACATTTCCTTCAGGTCGGCGACAAACTCCTCCTGGGTGTTGTAGCGATCTGGAGATGAAGCAACAGGGAGAGAGCCCCGAACGCATGAGAGGAAGGAAACCAAACTTCTGAGAGAGGGCATCTGCTGCTGGGCCATGCTCTGGGCAGATCCGCTCCAGACTCCTGGCCAGGCTCTGGAAGAACCAGAGATGAGGCTGCCTCCACTCCAGAGCCTGCATCCCAGCTGTTACAGTCAGCCAGACCTGGGCCTGCCAGGCAGGCAGTGCTGGGCGCTGCCCATGCGCCACGACCCTCCTTCTGCGTGTTAATCTGGGACAGCGCGACATGAAGGGGCCGGGTCCCATCTGCAGGGACCGATCCCGCTGCGCAGCTGCTCTACCACCTTGGTTTCTAGTTCTCAGGATGGAGAGCTGCTGCATTGACAGCCGTGGGAGCAGTGTCCTTCATCGGCTGGAGCACAGCGCAGCCCTGTGTGGCCAGCAGGAGTCACCCCTCTGGGAGAGAGCAGCTGCTCATATTTTGTGCCCAGTCCGACCGTGGCTTCTCCGCTGAGAGCAGGCCTGGCAGCTAGCTGTGATGGGGGTGTCCCGTTGCGTATGAGCCCCTGAAACACTGAGGAACAGGAGATGCCTGCTGCTGATAGCTAGGGGGAAATTCTCAGGGCAACAGATAGTCCCAGCCGTACGCTCAGCAGGAAGGTCGGTGACCACGCGTGGGCCTCGCTGAGCAGGCCCTGGCTGCCTAGCGCTATCCCAGTGGACCCTGCCCAGCGCTGTCCCAGGCACAGCACAGGCTCCACTTACTTTTCTTGTGGAGGAAACTGTAAAGCTCTTTCATGAGCTCCGTTTTCATGGCCTCCTGCAGGAAGTTCTCCTGCTCCTTCAGCTGCTCGGCATTGAAGGCTTCCCCGCGGCCCGTCTGCCGATGGTAATTATCTAGCAGCTTAACGAAGCTGGCGTAGGTGGGTTTGGAGAAGAGCTTCTCATTGACATAGGTGTAGAGTCTGAAATGGAGAGATCATGGGAGCTGGGGCGGCCAGTACCTGGCTGCCTGGAACCAGGGCCAATGACCAGGGACTCCGGGTGCCTGAAAGGGCCTGGACGGCCGGCACCGGTGTGCTTGGCACGTACTGAGAATCAGGCCCTTTTAAGCTGTTTCAGATCCGGTGACCAAAATCATTGGGCACTTCTGAAAATTTAGGCCTAAGATCGTTGAAGCTGCCACCCTTCCTCCCCAACAGTCTATTGCCGCCTCCTGACCCTGCCTGCCCCTCAGTGCTCCCCAGCTGTGGCCCCAGCAATCAGAACAGCTCTGCCTGCCCTGGGGCTCTCACATTCATGAATATGGGGTGAGGTTCAGCGGCTGCTGGCCCACTGGAGAAGGCGAGCAGTGCACCCATACTGTAAGGCAGCGCTGCATCACGGCCCCGTGCTCGGAGTCCTGCCTGGCACTGGGCCATGCTCCACCCTCCTGCTGGAGCTGTGCAGGGTTTGGGAGCAGGTCCCCCCAGCCGAAGGCAATGGCAAGCGCATGCAGCACTCACGGCTCAGGAGAATGATCCTCGCTGTCTCTGGTCTCAGCGGAAGAGGCCAAGTGCTGCGGGTTAATGGTGATGTCTGATGCCTGGGCTTTGTTGTGGTCTGCGTTGTAAAGCTGCTCAGAGATGCTCAGGAGCTCTTCGTTGGTGATTGAGTCCTGGTTGCTGGAGAATCCCTCTGCAGGGGTCAGGGACATTGCACAAGCTGATGAGTGGATATGAAGAGCCAGGCCTGGGAGCTCACCCTTGAGAGAGGAGCCAGTACCCCACTTTCACAATTCGCCCCACTCCAGGGAAATTATCCTGATTTCTGCATCCCCCTAACACAGGGCGTGTGAAAGTCACCGGAGCTGCAGGGGGTGGGGCAGGGCTATTGAAAGCCTCAGCAATGCTGGGCAGAGGGTTCTAAGCAGGAGAGCCCCAAAACCCCAGCACGACCTCGCTGTTAGGGTGAAAGGCATCCCAGGGCATGGGGAGCACAAGGCTGTACTACCACTTCAGCCCCAGGGGAGTCCAGGCCTTGTGGTGGTCTCAGCCTAGGGCTGGAGTATCCACAGACTGCAAGTGTGTTGGGGCAAGGGCATCACCTGCAATGTGCCTTGCACACAAGATAATACTTGAAGCTCTGGGAGGCCGTGGGGCTACCCTCTGGGCTACCTCCAGGAGCTACCCCCGGTGAAGACCAGGGCTGAGCACCCCAAAAGGGGGCCAGGTTTGCAACTGTGAAGAGTTCCCATCAGACAAGGCTTGGAACTAGTGAGTAAAGGAAAGGGCCCCAGTTGTCTAGGGCAGGCTCCTCACCCTGGCATCTTGGCACCAGAAGGAGCAGTGCTGCTAGCTCTAACTGTTTCACCAGCTGGCTCCCAGTATTTATTTTTTGCATTGAGCCCTGGCTCCTGGAGTCAGGTGATTATGGGGGAATGACAGCTAACAGTCCAAGACCGCCCAATTGCCTGGCTCTGAGCTCAGCTAGCCAGCCTGAGCTGCTGCCCAGGCCACCACATCCATGCTGCTATTTTTAGAGCACTAGCTCAAGCAGAGCTAATGCGCATCTATCTACCTGGGCAGCAAGCTACACTGCCAGCTGCCACCTGTCTTTCACAGGCCAGAGAACTTCCCGGATGTAATTCCTTTTTGAACTAGAGCAGATCTTCAGAACTTTTTTCATTTGCAGACCCCTAGAGCATTTTGAATTTCCCTTTGGAAATTTTAGACATATACTGTGTACCCCCAGGAGTCCATGGAGCACAGGTAGAACCACTGTTTTGGAAAAGTTCCAATCTTGATTTAAAAATGGCTAGTGTTGAAGAATCTACCACAAACCTTGGTAAATTGTTACAAGGTTTAATTATACTCAGTATTAAAATGTGCACCTTATTTATCTGAATTTGTCTAGCTTCAACTTCCAGCCATTGGATCATATTAGACCTTTGTCTGTTAGATGGACGAGCCCATTATTAAATATTTGTTCCCTGTGTAGGTACTTACAGACTGTGATCACGTCACCCCATCCCCTTCTCTTTTTTAAGCTAAATAGATTGAGCTCCTTGAGTCTCTCACTATGAGGCAGGTTTTCCAATCTCTTAATCATTCTTGTGGCTCTTCTCTGAACCCTCCAATTTATCAACATCCTTCTTGAACTGTGGACTTCAGAACTGGATACATTATTTCAGCAGCAGCCACACCAATGCCAAACAAAGAGGGACAATAACCTCTTTACTCCCATTCAAGATTCCCTGTGTGTGCATCCCAGGATCACATTAGCCCTTTTGGCCACAGCATCATACTGGGAGCTTATGTTTAGCTGGTTATCCATCAAGACTCCCAAATCTTTTTCAGAGTCACTGCTTCCCAAGATTAGAGTTCTCCATCTTGTAAGTCTTTGTTCCTGAATATAGCTATATATGCTTCCCACAGCACCACATAGCACTGTCTACCTGGACTGTGCACAGAAGGGGGTCGATGATAAAGATGCCACTGGTCTATGTCATGCCCCACATCTGTGCAGGCAGGCAGGGAGAGAGCCCAGTCTCTTTGCTCAGATAACCAGAGAGGGACCCCAGACAGATCAGCTCCTCTCTGATGTAGGAACAAAGAATGCCTGTCACACTGTCAGGATGGGGTCTGTGTGCTGGAGAACAGGATTCTGAAAGGGACTTGGGGTTTATGGTGGAAACCAACTGAACATGAGGTCCCAGTGTTGCTGTGTCTGGGAGCATAAACATGGTGCTTGGCCACATCAATGGGAATCAGAGCAGAGAGTTGCTATTATCCTTATACAGCATCGGCGAGACCACCACTGGATACTGTGTCCACACTTCAGAAAGGTTAAAAGATTGGAGAGGGTTCAGAGAAAAACTACAGGGATGATTCAAAGTCTAGAAAACCTGACTGAAGGAGCGCCACCTGTTTAGTTTGTCCAAGAGCAGGTGAAGAGGTGATTTGATCCCAGTCTGCAAGTACCACATGGGAAGGAGGTTTCTGATAGCAGAGGGCCTTTTGAATGGCAGACAAAGGCAGAACAAGATTCAATGGTGGCAGCTGAAGTCTGAAAAATTCAAGCAGGAAATGAGATGCAAATTCTAGCAGTGGGAGAATTCCCCAGTGGCTCAGCTCACCAAGGGGGTGGGGGATTCTCAGTCACTCGGAGTCCTTAAATCAAAGCTGGACACCTCCTTCAAAACGATCTCTTCTGGCCCAATCACAGACCGACACCACAATCACTGACTACTGGGTCCATGCAAGGACCCTGGTGGATTCTCTGGCTTGTACTATGCAGGAGCTCAGGCTGGATGATCACAATGGCCTTAAAGTCCATGCCTCTCTGATGCCATAGGCAAGTGGGAACCAAGCAGCCTTATGACACTCTCTGACACCTCGCAGCACCTTTCATCTCACCCTCTTACAAATCAGGCCCCCAAGTTTAGACCTGCATGTACCTTCATGGCACACAGGCCTACCACTTTTCTACCACAGTCTGTTACTGCACATCTCTGAAGTAATTACAGTAAAAATGCTGACTCGTGAGATTCACAGCTTTGGAAATTGATGGCCCTTCCATGGATAGGAAGTGCAGAGAGCAATAACGCATGTGCAGAGTCATGGGTTTGGGGAAACAGAGGCAGGGCCGGGCTGGAAAAAGTCCTCAGGTCACACACCTTGCTAGCGACAGGCATAGCTACTCACCAGAAGAGTGTGCCGGCCTGGTCGTGGTGTCCCGCCTCCCATCTACATTAAGTGAAAAGAAAAAAGAAACTAAATGATCCTTCAGTCGCCGTTCCCAGACACAGGTGCCCTGGGTTGTGTGGACTTCCCAGGGACTTACTCTGAACGTGTTATCCAGAGAAACCGCAGGTAGTGGTCAGTGCGTGATTGTCATTGTTGTCTGCTCAGTAGAGGGCAACATCACACACATATTTGCACGCTCAAAGGCACACACAGACTCATGCACACTCAGCCAGTGCATCGCGCTGTATCATTCTCCATGGTCCCTTTGGGGCCAATAATTAAGAATTCAACATACTACTAACCATGACGGCTGGAATGGGAGAGCCACGGCAGTGCCGGGAAGCAGCCCGGAGCCCAGCCCAGCCCCATGTGCCCCTGGAGGCTGCTCACCCTTGCTGCAGTGCGTATGGTAGTCTTCACAGCAGTTGTGATATTTTTCACACTTGGTGTTGCAGTGACATTCATCCTGCCGGTTGTATGGCTCGTGACAGCGCTCCCTGCAGGAGTCGGGGGCTGTGTACAAGCCTGGGGGAAAGGGAAACCAAAGCTTTCATTTAAAAGGCAGCAACATCGGCCCTTCGGCAAGTCTTGCAGGAATCACTGCTGACTCCGACCAATGCTGCAGGCCAGGATCTGCGCTGCCGCCGCTGTCCTTTCCATGTGCTCCGGAGGAAGGTGCGGGGCACCGGTTTGCGGGTAAGTGGGGATCTCCTGCAGGGATGGAAGTTCCTTCTCAACAACCGGTGACCTGCAGCCATGTCGTCATGTGCATGGACACCCCAGCGGGATCCTCTGGGAGCGGCGGTTCTGGCCCAGGCCAGGAGAAGAGGCATTGATCAGACTCAGAAAGCATTTTGCTGCCTGCAGGGTGTGGATGGCAGTCGACCACAGGGCACAGGTGAATAGCAATGGTCTCAACCTGCACCATTTGGCTCCCAGCCTGACTTTCTCTAACGTTTGGGGGTGTTTGGATGCGGTCTGGGGGTTCTGTTCATGGCAGAGGCTGTGAGTCACCCTGTGCAGAACACGCAGTGATGAGCTGGAGTCTGCACATCAAGTTGGGGGCCTGCTAAGGGATGGGGCTGACTCAGCCAGGAGTTGCTGGGTTGTTCCATGGCCGGGGTGGTGCTGGAGCTCAGATGGGATGGTCATGATGGTCCCTACTGGTCTTGAACTTGATGACTCTGTGAATAAGGGAGCTGGCACATGGCCTAGGCAGCTCGTAAGCCCCATGTAACCCTGTTCCCCCAGTTTCTAAAACCAGGAGGGATGGTTCTGACCATCCAGTCTGAGCTCCAGCCCTACCCTGGCCAGAAAATCCCCTGGCCCCAGCCCAATGGCTTGTGATGGAGCCAGAGCTTCTGAAGTGACCTGCAGGCCTGTGTGGAGGTGAAGTTCACCTTGGGAAGAGCCAGGAAAGGAGTTAATGGAAAGTTGTGTTATTTCCCAGCATTGCGAATCCCGGACCGCAGCCCCAGGGATCGATAGAGACTCACCGGCGGTGCTGGGATGCGCTGCCTCCGTGTCCTCTCTATCATCATCAGCTGCAATAAAGGGAAAGGAAACACCATGACTGTCTGTGGCTGGGGGCGAAGGGGCTGGGAGATGGGAAGGCTTGTGCGAGGCTACACTGTCTCCAAGGAGGGAGGATGCACTTCCCTGCTGGTTTATACCAGCAATGCACAGCTCAGCTCTCCTGGCCAGTACTTTGGGGGCACAATCCCAAGGCTCCACCAATTCCCTGCACTCTTACTCTGAGGTGAGTAAATGTCCATTTACCCTGCACCTCTGCCCGTGGCCACTGGGGATCATTTGGGTTTAACTAGAGACATCAATGAAATATACAACAAAAAGACTTGCAAATATTTGGGGTGAAATTCCTGGGCACAGGTTGTGTCTCCACATAGTGCTGGCCCCACTGCGCAGGAGACGAGTCCCCAGTTATTTTGTTTCATAGACTTTAAGGCCAGAAGGGGCCATCAGACCATCTAGTCTGACTCCTGGCTAGCACAGGCCATAGAACTTCACCCAGTCATCCCTGTACTGAGTCCGAGGACTTGGGTGAGACTAAAGCATTTAGACTGTTGTGCACCCCAGAAGAGACCGAGGTGCCAGCAATGCCCGAGGTCCCTGCAATGGAGGGAATTGATTCGGTGGGATATGTCCAGGTGATCCCTACTCCATGCTGCAAAGGAAGGAGCATCCCGCACACAGGTCCCTGCCACTCTGACCTGGGGAAAAATTCCTTCCTGACCCCCAAATCTGGCCACCAGTGTGACACTGAGCAAGACACACCAGACAGCATCTAAGAAAGAGGATTCTCTGTGCCTCCTTCATTTCATCCAGTATCTTATCTCCAGCTGATACTGATACTTCAGTGGAAGATGAAAAAACCCCAGAATATGTCTGGCCAGTTATGCATCGGTGGGAAAAAAATCATTCTTGACCTTTGCATGTCAGTGACTGAAGCATGAGATTGGATTATAGTCAGTGTCTTAATGCCGAACTGCCACTGCTATGGGCCTGCTGTGGGCCGTTCAGGACACGCTTGTTGGTGGACCCACATCATTCATTCTTTGTTCACACACATCTCCAAAGTGGCACACATTTTAGCAGGAACATTCACACCAGACAGTGCGCTCTTTCTTCTTTGCCTCCTCTTTGAACTTCTTTCATCATTTGTGCTTTGTTATACTGTACTTAGCCAACCAGGAAGCAGAAACAATATCAGAGAATCGTAGAAGAATCATAGAAGATGAGGGTTGGAAGGGACCTCAGGAGGTATCTAGTCCAACCCCCTGCTCAAAGCAGGACCAACCCCAATTAAATCATCCCAGCCAGGGCTTTGTCAAGCCGCACCTTAAAAACCTCTAAGGATGAAGATTCCGCCTCCTCCCTACCCATTGCAGTGCTTCACCACCCGCCTAGGGAAAAAGGTTTTCCTAATATCCAACCTAGATCTCCCCCACTGCAATTTGAGACCGTTGCTCCTTGTTCTGTTGTCTGCCACCACTGAGAACAGCCTAGCCCCATCCTCCCTGGAACCCCCTTTCAGGTAGTTAAAGGCTGTTATCAAATCTCCCCTCATTCTTCTCTTCTGCTGAGTATCATGTGACTAGGGAACCAGTCAGACACATGAAAAGAATAGTTGAAGTGAAGACCTGGTGGTCAACCTCCAGGCTGATGATTGTTTGTCCAAGCTACTAATAGGGGGTGAAATTCACGTGTGTGCATGGCTCAAGCACCACTTTACTCTCACTAGCGCCCTCAAAATGCTGCCTGAGTGAGGCATGATCCTTGCGCTGGCCCCCTGCATGGGTGAGTTTCAGCCGCAATCTGACAGTCAAAGATGACAGCCAAACAGCCAAAGGTGCCAGAACCGTGTGTGTGTGTGGGGGGGGGGGGTGACGCTGCTAATTAATATCCTCCCCAACAATCACTTGCCTGCCTTTAGCCCAGAATTTGAATATTTGTACAGAGGGGCTGTCATGGGGCTTTAAAGAGTTTGGGAGATGACGTGTCTGACCCACTTGTTCCCATGCCAGCAGATGAAGGTGGGTCAGGGTGAATCATGAACCTGAGCTTATCATCTGCTGCATCAGTCCA
Source organism: Emydura macquarii macquarii (assembly GCF_026122565.2). Taxonomy (NCBI): domain Eukaryota; kingdom Metazoa; phylum Chordata; order Testudines; family Chelidae; genus Emydura; species Emydura macquarii. The sequence continues at coordinate 148,741 of NW_027131139.1, forward strand.
AGAGGAGTTGCATAAAGGTACCCAACTCAGGAGGAATCTGCATACCAATAAGATATTACCCAAGGCAGCTCACAGGTCCAAAGCTTTTGTTCCTGGAGTGACTTTGCACTGAAGCACAGATACTGTGAGTCAGAACATGCATGGCCATACTATGGGCTCACTAACAGCCCCCACCACTTCCCACATGGAGCTCCTTGCCTGGGGATTGCTGGTCTCCAGATGCGGTATCACAGTGTTACGTTGTGCAGAGGTTTCCCACAGTCCCGGCGTGGGGCAGGTGAGCACAGGATCGTGGCATCGCTCCAGGGCAAATGCTAATCACCTCTGCTTTCAACTGCATCTCGTAAATCCTGCCATTGCAGGTGAGTCTCTAGTTACAGCTCATTTATGGCAGGGAAACGAAAAGCCTCTCTTAGTCACTATTGTTGGGGAGGTTTCAGGAGTGGCTGGAAGCTCACTGGGAGAGATTTGGTTCTGGGCAGGAGGGCGAGGCAGGCAGTCATCAGGTGCAGCTAAAGGACATTGACCTGAGCTGGGGTCCAGGAGCACTCAGTGCAGGGCGTGCGTGCGAGCATGAGCAAAGATACCTTTAAGCCATATTGTTACTCCTGATCCTGGGGCCATGCTGGAGCCTGGTTGTTCACCTTAAGTGTCAGTGGCCTGCACTGCGACCCTGTCATTCCCCTCCCTTGAGTATGTCCATGGCTTCTCCAGCAAAATTGAGCTCCTTGCCCTCACTGGGCAGGCCGGTCCTGGCGAGCGACACCAGCCGCCATTGGCTGTCTGGCTGTGTCTCCTACCTGCACCTTCACACACGCTCCCAGCCCACAGCCTCAGCTCCCTCCCACTTCAGACCCAGACTCGAGGCGGCTGAGAATTTTACCTCCAGACACGTTTCTGGCAGACAATGGCTGTTTCACTGGAATGCTCCACAGGGAATGAACGGCCCTGGGAGCTGAACTGCTTTGGATTTCCGATGAAAAGCCAAATGCCAAAACACAGTTCAGTTTTCAGGAGCCGTAAGGCAACATTTTTTAATTTGTTTCATATTTTTGGTAACTGAAAAATGTGAACCAGTTGGGTGGAAATTTTTGGTCTTGCCAAAATATTTCACTTGCCCAGGCAAAATGTTTCAGTTTTCAGCTACCAAAGGGGGGAAATGTTCATTTTTAATGTTTTCTATTGTTCAACACTGTTAAAAGCTTACGCCTGATTTCCAGGAAACTGGCCAGGACAGTGGCTGAGCAGGGGTCACTGGGCTGAGTTGGATTTATTATTGTTATTTACTATTTGTACAGTAGCAGCACCTAGGAGGCCCAGTCATGGACCAGGCCCCATGGAGCTAGGCATTGCACAGAACAAAGAGATGGGCCCTGCCCCAAAGAGATCACAGTCTCAGTACTGGTTGGCTTATTATCGCTTGGAACTTTAAACAGGCCATTAAAAGACTCAGAATTACAGAAATGTGCAGAGAATTTATCCACGTGCTCCCAGCCCTGCAATCCTCTTCCACCATCACTGCTTGCTTGTGACCCCCCCCCTGAGCTGTCTGGAGCAGGGCTCTCACTCAGGCCTGGTCTAGCCTAGGACTGAGAGGTGGGAGTTGACTGGTGGAAGCGTTACCCCCCATCTCAGCCTAGCTCCATTTAACTAGCGCCTAATAACATGCCAGGCAAGACAAGGTCAGTTGGACTTCGACCTGATCTAAGCTCGCTGAGCTGAAGGCTGGTGGAGAGCCTGGGTGTTAGCACCAAGGTGGGAGGAGACTCTCCAGCTAACAATGCACTTTTCTGTCCTGCCTACAGAACCACTGTGCAGGGACAGCACCTCGCACTGTCCTGGCTATCAGTATCAATGCTGGTGGAGTTGCGTGGGTCTCTCAGTGAAATCCTCCTTCTATGGAGCTGACTTACCCACTCTTAAGATTTGATCCAGTCAACTGGGTTTTCTCCAGCCAGCTGCCTTCCAGCTGGGTTTTCAGTTCCTGAAATGCTCCGTATCTCCCTCTGCATGTCTCCCTTACTCTGTCACCTCATGCCCTCCTTAGGACCCCATCCAGTTCCCATCAAGGCAGCGGAAACATTCACATCGGCTAAATTGGCAGTTGGGTCAGGCCATTCTACCTACCAAATGGTGCTGATTTAGTGGCAGTATTACTCCGACTCAGCACTCACCTGGCCCAGGGGGGAATGACGGCCCACAGTGCAACAGAAGGGAGAATTAGGCTCCCTACAGGTGTGTGCAGCCAGTCCCCTCTGCAGCTTCACCGTGTCTTTCCCGTAGGGATTGCTACTTGGATTCTCTGTTGTTTGTATTTACTCAGTTCAATAAAAATCCACTGACGCTTACTAGATTCCAGGTTCTTTAAAAGTTTCATCCACATTATTTTAGATTCGTCACTTTCAAACAAGAATGACTTCTGACCTTGCACTAGTTAGGAAAAAAATTCCCAGAGTAACCAGCAAATCTTCATGCTTCAAGGTCTAACCTAATTGCTAGATAGTTTCAGGAAGAAAAAAAGTTCCTTCTATGCTGCAGCATTGCACAAATGCCCTCATTCAGGAGAGTTCAGGAGGGGGCGGGTGGTGCCTCCTGAAGCCTCACATACAGCCTCCTGGCAGCAGCAGGACCCATGGCTAGATGGACCACTGGGCTGTCCCCATCTGGCTAGAGTTGTTTCCATACTGGAACATGGGCTGGTTGAAAATTTTCCATCGCATCTTTTTATGATGAAAAATTTTAAGTTTGACTAAATGAAAATGTTGGTTACAAGTGTCTGAAAATTCTGATTTCTTGTCAAAAAACCAAAAACCGCAAAAAAGAAAAATATTCAGTTTTCGAGTTTTCAGTTTTTCAATGAAAAGCTGAAATTTTCCCTGGGAAAAACCCCATTTTCTGAGCAGCTCTAATGGTGCCGGATATTTTGGGACATGAGCAGTGCACTAAAAATCTACTCTCTGGGCCCCAGCAGTGCTGCTAGCAGCGCCATGGGAGCTAAGAGGACAGGTGAAGCAACAAACCTCAATACATTCCTGTCCAAGTCCTCCCACCCCACCTAGGGCAGTGTTGCAAGTGGATCCCAAGGTCCCGGCTTCCAACTGCTCTTGCAGCTAGAACCTGGTTTGCAAGTTATGGAAGAAGAACTTGGTTACGATGAAGCGTCCCGCTCATGTGCCACCTAATGCTGCGAACTTTTGACAAACCCTGACAAACCGAGCAGCTCCTGTAATTGCGGTGTGTCACCAGGAAGTACCTTGAGCTCAGTGCACGATGAAATCATCCAGGCCACTTGCCACAAACAACCACCAAGGCACCAAAGAAATTCCTGTCTCAGGAGGACCCCAGATGCTGACAGGAAGGAAGGGGGGGAGGGGTTCAAGATCACTCAGAGCTTCAGGCACTTTATTCTGTGTTCCGTTCCAACTGGCTGTGCTTTCCAGTGCCACACCCAGACTCTGTGTGGGAAGCTGAGCCCTTAAAGGCACTGTCCCCAGTACTACAGGGTGTCTTCCATTGTCTCCCCAGGTCAGTTACTCACACACTGGGCCCAGCTCTCCCCTTGCACAACTCCACTAAGTCCTGTGAAGTTACTCCAGTTTCACACCCATCACAATGGGAAGAGACTCAGCCCCGCATTCTACACCGGTTTATAACCTGCTCCGTCACCTGTGAAGACCCCTATCCTGCATTCCATTAGCCTTCCGCACAAAGCTATCCCGGTGAAGCTGGTGCATGGAGTTCTCTGTGTGTGTATGAACCACAGCAGGGCTGAGGTAAGTCAGCGCACAAGGCCCTGGCCCCAAACACTTGTCTCACAATGCCAACGTTTCATCATCCACCAGAAGCATTGTCCCCAGATCTGCACCTTGTGCTATCATCTCCTCCTGAGCCACATGAGGGTCGAACCCTTCCCAATCCCAGCAGCAGCTTTTCACCTACACTTTGCACGCATGGAGATGGCTCACACAATGCAAGACAGCAGAGACTCGGGCCTTTGGTTAGTGACTTGGGCTGAGACTTTCAAAGCTGGCTAAAGGATTTAGGTGCAGGATTCCTGGGGTTTCTGGGACTGGAGTGTCCAGCTGCTCTGGCAGAGCAACAAGTTCAGCCTGGCTGACTAAAGATCCAAACCTGCTACCAGGTTATTCACAGACACTGAAGTTCCCCCCATGCCTAGGGAACTTGCACAAAGCCCAGACACTTCAGCACCTCATCAGAGGTCCAGGGGCAGTGGAGCATGGGCCGTGGGCTGGGCCTCTGCAAAAAAATTGATTTGTCCTGGACAAAAAAAGGGAATTCTCCCATTTAGAAAGCTCAGGTCATTCCATCGGAAAACAGAAATATCACGTGACTTGGCTAACCATTCCAACAGAGCAAAGGCCTACTCACAGCGTTACTATGCACAGGAAATATAACCACTTAAACATTATTTGTTGAATTCACTGTTCAGAAATGTAATGAATAAGAATAGGGTAATATCTCTTTAATTAGCATGTGAACCTTCTAGTAGTGCTCACCATGTTCTGTGTTTCCATAGCTGCAGGAACCCAGCCAGAGCAGCAGCTTGTGTGTAGCTATGGTGGGAGTTTAGTAAACCTGGTTACCTGGGCCCTGGCTGGACCCTGGTGACTTCTTCATGTTGTCTTTGTTGCATAAAGAGCAAAAGACACAAGTGAATTTTGCATTAGCCACTGACATCATCTGATAAGCACCAGAGTTAGTCACAAACTGCTCACTCAATGTCTCACTGGGTGCATAATGGAGATATTTGCGAATGAAGGTATCTGAGGAAAAAATATTTGTGGCCGCCACCCAGCACTGGGAGAGTCCAGTCTGCAGAGGAACCCATGGAAAGTGTCTGCACAAACTATCCATGAATGTAAAACAAATCAGAGAAAATCACAGCTTGTTCTTGGACAGAAAGCAAAGGCCTACGTTTTCAGGGGTTGGGTGTGGGGTGTAAATTATTCACAACAAATAATTGGAGGAGCTTCTGCAAAGAGGTTTCAGCCCAGGTGGTATTTCTGAGATGGGTATGGCTCCAGGGATGGCTGTGCCATCACAACACTACAAATACTAGTTGATGGCCCAGTATTAGGGTTTCTGTCTTATATAGGACCCTACTACCCACCCCACTAGGACCCTATTACTCCCTCCCCCCCATCCTGATTTTTTAGACTTGCTATAGGTCACCCTAGAGATGCTAAGCACCCCAATGGGAGGAGTCCTCAAAACCTTCTATAGTCAAGCCCTTTTTGGTAAGATCTGCTGGCTGCCATAGCATCTTGTGGAGCAAAGCGTCTCTACTTACTGCTAGAGGCCAAGCTGCAGGTGATTCCTGCTGTGATGAGAAGGATCCAGATCTTCATTGTCCCAGAGAGACGGTAGATGAAGTTTCCAAGGTGTCAGTGAGAAGGAGACTCCCGAATTCCAAAGCACCTGTCTACCTTTCCCTGCTATCTGTGGTTGGCTTGCAGTAATGCCAGGGGAACTGCACTTGGATCCCTTCTGGGAGAAGAGGGCGGTGGATATAGTGGCACCTGAGCAATCCCTGGAGAGGCGTGCATGCAAACCGTGCCAAAAAATTCCAATTTTTAAAAAATTTTGTTGCTTAAGTTAGGCGGAAGACTGGAAATTCCAGCTGAGTCTATAGCTTGGCTCTGCCCGCTGCAACATGCACGTGGCCCGAGGACTCTAGGTGATCTGGTAACAGAAATGAATAATCATAGTGCTAATGTGTGAGACACCTCTGCGTGCCTTGGCCCTCTCGCTGGGGAGTGCATGGCTGACACTCACTGGGCTGGCCCTGGCTGGGCTACCATCCTGCCAGACCCTCCAGTCTACGTTACTCCCTCCAGTAGCCAGGGGGCAAAGGGGAAACATGCAAATGAAGACTGTGGCACCCATTGGCCTGGTCACCAGCTCCTCACCCCGCTCTGCTGCCTGGCCGATGGCACGTTCTATGCGCTCTCTAACACCCCCCCATTCACTCCCAGGCCCTCTGTGGGAAAGCCCAGCCCCGTCCCCTCCCTTGGAGTGGCACAGGTTGCTGCCAGAGGTATTCAAAAGCAGTGTCTGCAGTTTCTTGCTTCCATTCCTGCCATGCTCCTCCTGCCCCCTGGGGCCTGCAATCATGTTACCACACTGCAGAGTCTCCGGGAAACTCCCGCCTGCTCCTGCAGGTTTCCAGTGCCAGCACACGTTGCGTAAGTCAGGCAGGACACACGCAAGGACACAGGTCATGGAGCCACCAGTTGGGATCAAAGCAGGGGGCCATCTAGTCTGGTCTCCCGGCTCCGAGGCTGCCAGCGTAGTCACTTCAGACTGTGCGGAAAGTGTGCTGCCCCGCAGGTGAGTATCCCAGTGTGCCATGTGCTGCTGTCCCACACAATGCCTTCTGGGAAATGTTTGCAATGTGTTGTGGGATAGAAACCACTGGCCCAGGGATCTCTGGGAGCAAGGGGGTCAATTTCCCAGCATGCAACTTTCTCCAACCCATAATGCCATCCAAAACCCTAATTTTTACACCTTTTTTTTAAACCCCACAAACCCGCACAACACTTTTCGGTGGCTGCCATAGCCGAGAGAAGCACACAGCCCCCAGAACCCTGAACTATTCTCATGACCAGTGCAAACACAGGACGCAAAATCTTCCTGTATTTGCAGACCTGCAGGAAGTACCACAATGGCAGGAGACATCACAATTTCTTCACGGACAATTAGCTAAGGGACATAGTGAAAAACAACTCAAGGTTGTTGGCATTCACGGATAAGCTGCAGATGGCGGAGCACCAAGTGCTGACTGGTGGGATCACATAGTATTGTGAGCTGGGATGATGAGCAGTGGCAGCAGAGCTTTCGGATGCAAAAGGCCATATTTCTGGGTCTGTGGGCCAAGTTCACCCCAGCTCTGCAGTGGAGAGATGAATTGGCAGTGCAGAAGTGAGTGATGCCCTGTGGAAGCTTGCAACACCAGATTGCTACTGGTCAGTGGGAAATCATTTTGGATGGGAAAATCCACAGGGGGGGGGCCAGTGTCATGTAAGTATGCAGGGCCATTACTCATTTCCACTAGGTAGGACAGTGACTCTCAGCAATGTGCAGGGTATACTGGGTAGATTTGCAGCAATGGGTTCCCAGACTGCAGTGGGGTGCTAGAAGCACGCATGTCTCTATTTTGGCACCAGCCCTCTTCCCATGGAGTACCTCAGTAGAAAGACTATTTTTCTATGGTTAGGCAAGCATTTTGTGGAGCCCTGCGTGGATACAAAACTTTGGATCATCCAATCCACATCTGCAATAATTAACTTGTATCTGACCTGTGATCTGCACTCCACCTTCTATATGTATCCGCATCCCTACCTGCACCCATACCAACACCCTATTTCACTGTTAGATCTCTGCATGGATACAAAAATTTGGATCCGCATTTGATCCGCAATCTGCAAAGATTGTAAACAATACAACCGCATCTGCAGATGCAGATGTGGATATAAAATGGATATCTGTAGATTTGCCCAGCTCTAAGCATTAGCGAATCACTGGGAATGCTTCATTGATATCAGTGTGAGCTGGACAGGGAAGGTGCTTGATGCTCACCTCTTTAAGAACACAGGACTGTTCAGAAAGCTGCAAGAAGGGAAATGCTTTCCTGATTGGCAGATTACCATTGGCCCAGTGATCCTGGGATACCCAGCCTACCCATGAAGATGTACGCTAACCACCTCAAAAGCACCAAGGAAAGGTTCAGCGAGTGGCTCAGAATCTGTAGACAGACAATTTAATGTATTTTTTGTAGACTGAAGAGATTCTGGTGGAGTTTACTCACTAGGTAGGATCTCAGTGAGAAAATATCCCAATAGTTGTAGCTACCTGCTGTGTCCTGCAAAATATCTGTGAGGCAAAAGGGGGGAAATCCACCACCAAGGGTGAAGATGGAATGGCTGTCTGCTGACTTTGAACAGCCAAATACATGGGCTATTGCAAGAGCTCACTGTGAAGCTATGCAGTTGAAGGAATATTTGAAGAATATTTTAATGGTCAGCCATGTTGAAGGCCCAGTACAATTTAAGTTGCTTGACCGTGTCCTACAGGCCTAGTATAGCTTTAGTTGTTTGCGTGGCTATTTTGACCCGTGTAGCATAACATCTTCCAGGTGGCAGAGATAAATAGAACTACTGAGTAACCTTGCAAATGTCTTCGTTTTTGCACACCACGGCACATAGCAAAACAAACTACACAACATGTCTGCTTGCAGCTGCACATAGATAACGGTGATAAAACAACATGTTATTTTTAAACGTTTGGCAGTACACTTTTTCATTGCCAATGGCATATTTTTACACCTCCCCTCCTATCACCAGATGTTGTTTTAACAACCCCAATTATCATGGTAAAAATAAAATGCAGTTAAGGGTAAAAACCCAATGTAGGTAATTAGCATATATAATAAGTAAAAAGGTAATTAGGTAAAAGCTGTTTACAAAAGGGTATAAAAAGTCATTACTTAAACAAAGGGCACGCTCCATCAACACCTGACTCTGCAAAAGCTGCTGCCGGTCAAACCAAAGGCCACTGCCCTGGGCTGTAAAATTGCTGTGTAAACACTTGGGCTTCGGTTGGAGCCCAAGCACTGGGACTCCGCAAGCAGGGGGGGTCCTGAACCTGAATGTCTACACAGCAATTTTCTTAGTCCTACAGCCCAAGCCCCACAAGCCGAGTCAGCTGACCCGACCAGCCACGGGCATGCCGTGGATCTTTTATTCCAGTGTAGACATATCGTGGGGGTCCACAGCACTGTCTGCAAGAGTGGAGGGGTAGACGGGGACGCTTTGGATTGCGCCAGAGATACAGGTACAGTCTGCGTCTACTGCTCCCCTGCACTTAACAACACAAAAACATTAGAGCTCTACTGCTTTGTTTATTTTGATTTGCAGAATAAAACAACAACAAAGCTCTTAGGTGTCTTGGCAAACCATTCAAACCACAAGACAGCCCCTGTCATGCCTGGCCAATTATAGACACAGGAAACATTGTCTACCACACACAGATGGGACATGACAGTGATTAACACCAGTTTAGGACAGGAAGTGTCTCCAGCTGTGTGGCTGGGTTGGAGTTTGGCCAGCCCCTGGGGTTAACACAGCCCACTCTTGTGAAAAGTGCACAAGTGTTCAGGCCCACAGCTTCACATCGCATTTGAGAAATGTCTCCCCCAAAAGCAGTGCCCCCTAGTGCCATTGCTTGGTCACTGACTCCATAGTGGCAGTGTAACACCATTCACTGAATTGTCCAGCGTGAATCACTATCACCTCTTCCAGCTGCACAAAATCCCTGAAAGCCTGGCTAGGACACAGCCGCCGGGTGCCCCAACCACCATGCTGGGACATGGCCGCATAGCACCCCAACCACCATGCTGGGAAACAGCCACATGGCAGCCCTGCCCATCAGGCTGGGATATCATTCCAGAGAAGAGAAAACTCCACGTGTGGGCAGGCGACTGGCCCGGCAGTACTGCTTCCAGGGGCCTTCGTAGGTCATTCGTGCAGGAAAGGATTCATCACCTGAATCTGCAAATGGAAAGAGATCAGTCAGACGATTCACCCTGGAGAGATGCAGAAGATTCTGCAGCCATCCACCTGCTGGAGAAAGACCTCAGGTGAACTTGGCCCAGCCTGGAACTCCCTGTAGCCGGTGGGATACATCTGGGCCAGGGTGCATATGTGTCAAGAAGGCAAAACTGCTCCCTGAGAGGGGCATGGCCATGAGCTCGGCCTAGCCTGAGGGGCCACACAGGCTCCCTCCCCCCACCCTCTGTCTCGCTTCTGAGGAGTCTAACTGGTTCTGCGTATATGAAATTCCTCTTACTGGCCCTGCAGCTGCACCGGGCTGGGAGGGATGCCTGACTATTTGGTTCAATGTGGCACATGGGCTTCTCGGGATGAGACAAGCATCACAGCCAGGTGCAGGCTGAGTGCCGAGAGCCGCAGGGCAAAGGACTAGGTGGCTCTGTCAGACAATCACAGGAGTCCCTGAATCACACGCGCAATGTGAAAGGCTCACGAGCGTGCTGGGTCCAGAGCGTGCCCCTGCTGCACTGCATCTCCTAGCTACCTCCCTCCTGCAGCAAGTGCGGCCAGACACAGGTGCGCTATTGTAGTGCATGGTTCACTGATGGAAGAAAGTTACCTAGAGAGATGAGGCTCCTGGGCAAACAGGCTTCCAAGTCCCCACTGGGTTTGAGTGCTGATGCACACACCGCCACTGAGACCAGGGGCAGCACATGCACAGGGCTGTGGGCAGCTCGGGCGCCCCCGGGCTGGGCTGGGCTCAGAGCATCCAGCGGGAGGGTTTGGTATTTCACCAGAAGGGGTGATCATTGCTGGCTGGAGCTGGCTGCCTTCTGCTGGCAGGCACCACCCTTCACAGACACGTGACTCCATCCCTGTGTCCATGCTCATCGAGCCCTTTAAAACAAGAGTAGCCGAAGGCAACGTGCTCCATGGCTAAACCAAGTGGCTAGGCCTGGAGCAGGCCACACCAGAGACCCACCGTCTCCACCTGCCCTCCCTATTAAACATGGTGCAGCTGCTGCATTCTTTGCAAACTGGGCAAGGCACTCAGGTCCTTGGCAAACTGCCTCTTAGCCGCCATGACGTCCCATGACACGGGACCACCTTGGCACATTCCTAGCGGTGTTTTATTTCATTCAGGTGCTTCTTCAGTGTCCACAGAAACCCAGAAGAGAAAATGGTTCAGGGCTCTGGGAAGCAGGAACAAGGAAGCAGCCGCAGTTTGCTGCCCAGGGACCCACAAGAAAAACTTGGTGCTCCTGCTGCTGACTCTGCATTCCAGTGCCGGGGAATGGAAATGCTGGGTGGGATCTCCCCCTCCGGGGGCTGTGCAGGAAGGTCTCCTCGCAGCAGTGCTAACAGGATGGGGGGACGGGCTCCTGCGCTGTGGCTGAATGCCAGTTTCTTGCTCTCTCAGCACCCGGAGAGCATAGGATTTGCTGTGCTAGGTCACCGCAGCAGCCCAAAAGCCAGGCATCCTGTCTCCAGAACCAGAGGCTTTTCATTTTTTTTCTTTTTGGTCTGTCCTGAGAGCCCAAGGTGCAGAGTTGGCAGTGACTGGCTCACAGCTGCTGAGTGGCGGCTGGAGGGTCAGCGGTGCGTTGTTCAGGCCACCTGCCTGCACCCCCGGGTAGAAGTACGGCCGCAGGGCCTCAGAGAAGGTGTCGCGGAAGGTGTAGATGTGAGAGCTGCCAGTGACATTGTAGAAGGACACCACTCCAGCCTCGTAGTCCAGGAGGATGCCGATCTGCTGGGGCTTCACTCTCAGCGTGAGCTCGGTCAGCGGGGAGGTGAGCGCCGCGTACTCGTCCCCATTGCGCAGCCACACTGTCCAGAAGCCACTTGCTGGCGAGGGCGTGAATATTCCCTGCCTGCTCACAGACTCCTCACAGACCCCCAGCGTCCAGCACGTCTTGTCCCCCATCTCCACCTCCCAGTAGTGCCTCCCGGCCGTGAAGCGCTGCCGGCCCAGGATACAGGTGCACGTGTCAAACCGCTCAGGGTTACTGGGGACGTCCTGCCTCTTGTCGCCCACCCTCACGCTCCGCTGATCCTGCGACAGGAGCAGGTAGGCGTTGGCTGTGCCGGGGTCCAGAGTCACATCCACTAGGGACAGAAAGAGAATCACAGGGTCCACCCCGTCAGTGTCTGTTGGTTAGTTATGTCCTGCTCTCTCCTAGCAGCTCCCGAGGAGGTGCTGCATAGATTGGAATTAATTTCAGCCCCCATCCCCACCCTCCCGAGGACCGGCTCTGTATCATTATCTCCCTAAGACTGAGGCATGGAGAGGGGGATTTGCCCGCAGCCACACACGGAGTCAGCAGCAAAGATGGAAGGGGAACCCCGGGGTCCTGACTCCCTATCTCCTGATCTAAGTAGTGGACAACCCTCCCTCACAGATCCCAGAAAAGAACCCAGGAGTGCTGATTCCCAGCCCCCCTGCTCATGCCCACTAGACCTCACTCCCCTCCCAGAGCCAGGGATAGAACCCAGGCATCCTGGTCCAAAACTTGTTTCCTAACCATTTGTCAAAGCTGTCCTCTTGACTCACCCGCCTAGAAAGCACTCGAGGCACTGCCTAGGATTGGCACGCACTCAGTCTCCATGTGTGCAGAAATCACCCCATTTCCTCCCACCAGCCGGGCCTGTTTCTTTGGCAGGAGGTAAAGAATGTCACTGGCTGCTTGTAAACTAGCCATATGCAGAAAGGTCCATGCCACACCCTTTGGCACAGCTTATGTTGTAGCCCCTGAAATCCTCTGGGACCAGGACACACAGCCTGTCCCCATCCTAGTGAGCAGAGCTGTCCTCACCCAGAACCCCAGCCACCCTCAGTACCTGGTGAAGGGACAGGCTAGCAGGCAGTTCAGACTGCAAGGTGAGGGTTCTGCCACTCCGGAAAGGTCAGAGTGAGGAAGGGGTGTCGGGGCAAGAAAAGCCATCAAGCCTCATGCTCGTGGCACCATCACAGGACACCTCCTTCCCCACGGCCTCCCACCTGTGTCTGGGTAGAGTTACTTTCTCTTTACAACACCTGACTCATGACTAAAAGCCACACATTCAGTCACCTCGGATTGGTGGAGTTTGTGCGCATTATTACGTATGAGGATCCACTTGACTGCTGGGTGTGCAAGAAAACCTTCCCAAACCTTGAACAGGTCTCAGGTGTCCTCTCCACTAAGCCCCACATTCAAAATGAGACCATCATGATTTGCTATCTTTGTTTGATGAAGTTACAGGTTTGGCTGATAAAGGTAATAGTGTTGAAGTCATAGACTTGGACTTCGGTAAAGCATTTGACCTGGTACCATATGACATTTTGACTACAAACCTGAACAGTGGAAAATGAACATGGCACACGTTAAATGGATTAAAAACTGGCCAACCGATAGATCTCAACACGTAATTGTAAATGGGGACTCATCCAGCAGCTGTGTTCCTAGTGGGGTTCTGCAGGGACTGGTTCTTGGACTCATGCATTTAATATTTTTAACAATGACTTGGAAAAAACCATAAAGTTTGCAGATGACACAAAAATTGGGGGAGTGGTAAATAGCAAAGAGGACGGGTGACTAAGACACAGCTCTCTGAATCACTTGGAATGCAGAGCACAAGCATACAATGTGTATTTTAATATGGCTAAATGTGAGTGTATACAGCCAGGAACAAAGACAGTAGGCCACACTTAGAGGATTGGGGATGGGGAGCAGTGACTCTGAAAAAGATGTGGGGGTGAAAGTGGATAATCAGCTGAACAGGAGCTCCCAGTGTGACACTGTGGCCAAAAGGACTGATGCGATCCTGGGATGCATAAACAGGGGGATCTCAAGTGGGAGGAGAGAGTTATTGTACTTCACTCATGGCACCCACACGTGTGACCGCTACTGCAATACTGTGTCCAGCTGGCATCCCTCCCACCCCGTCCTCCAGCTCACACACAGGGAAGGGCCCAGGCTGTCCGGCTGCCACAGGCCTGGCACTCGCAGCCCTTCAGCCTCTGTGCCGAGCCCAGCACTCGCATCCCTCACCCTGGCTCTTTGGGACCCAGCCAATGAAAAGTTGGAATTCTTTTTTAAGCAAGAAATGGATTTGCGCCCATGACTCAAAAGCAGCAGGATAGATTCTGTCCCAACCTAGCCCTGAGCACAGATTCCCTGCGGATTTGGCTGGGCTGGGAGTGGGAGAGGAGGAACGTCAGCCTCTGAGGAGGATCTGGGACCAGCGCAGTACAGGGCTTGAGAAAGCATTTATACCCTGTAGCCCTGGGCGAGTTTCGCTGGCCCTCATGTCCCTAATAACGGAGGGGTTTGCGCCTTCCTCTTCCCGAAGCCCTGCGGCTCTCATCCAGCCCTGCTGAGCTCGCGATGGCTCCCTGGAACTGCCGTGACCTCATCGCCTGTCACTGGGTTGGCAAGGAATGTGCCTGCTGACGTACAGCTGGCCTTGGTGCCTGGGGGAGGGCAGTGCAGGGTCTCAGGCAGTTTGTAGCTTTATCATTTCGTAGAGTTTAAAGGGACATTGGATCATCTAGTCTGACCTCCTGTGTAACACAGGCTGGACACCCCTTCTGCCCAGACACCTGTACATTGAACCCAACGACTTCAGTCAAACCAAAGCGTTCCAGTCCCCAGGTGACTCAGCTGTTGTAAGCCACAGGCAGGGAACAGGAGAGACCAAGGTGCCATCAATGCCCGAGGCCCCAGGCATGGCAAGGAATTGACTAGCTGGGATGTGCCCAGATGATCTCAGCAGCTGATCCTTGCTCCGTGCTGTAGAGGAAAGTGAACCTCCCATCCCTCAGGTCCCTACCCCTCTGGCCTTGGACAAAATTCCTTCTCAATCCCCAATCTGGCCATCAGTGTGACACTGAGCATGTGAGCATGACCCACCAGCCAGGCTTCTGGACAGAGGATTCTACACAGCACAGCTGGATTGGTCGCTGGGCAGTTCAGTGATGCTTGCCACCAACAGGAAGCAGGAGGGCTGCGGTGGGCAGTGAGGGGTGGGTATCTGGCACCTCAGCTACTGTACAAGGGGCACTGTCGCCTCCTAAACATCCATTTGCGGCTGAGTGTGTCTCTGGTAGGGGCTAATCAGTCCTCGATCTCCTGGATTTAGGAGCTTCTTCTCTATAAGTCCCTGGCTGAGGTAGGTAGGGGAACCCAGGCTGGCCCTGGAGCCAGGCAAATCGTGATGGTTTTGCTCTGAATTTGGGGCTTTGTTGAAGAGTAGAACTGCAGGCATATCCAGGAGGTGCACACGGGGCCTGTGACCAGAGCTGATGAGCTACACATCTCTCTAATACACACATACACACACTCATGTATGCAATCACACCCACAAGCACACACACTCTCTTTCACAAACACACACTCATGTGGCTGGCACTTGTGGTTCTTCTCTGGCCCTGTGTTCCCTCCCCTGGAATCTCTGCGCCTTTCAGCAACACACTAAATAAACCTGCCTCCTCCCCCCACCCCTGAGCATTTTGTTCTGGGGACTCATGCCTTTGACCCAGAGATCCTAGAGCCCCAAATCAGCCCATTGAACTCCCCTGCATTCCCTTTCCATGGACTGTGCCATGCCCAGCTCCTGGTTAGATGCCCCCTTTGTATCCGCCCTCCTTTACCTCTGTATTTCTGTAGTGTTTCCGTCACCCTGGGGACCTCATATGAATCCTGCAGCTCAGTGTGAATGGCCTCTGGCTCCTGAATCTTCACACTGTCACTCCTAGGAGAAGAGGTTAGCTGTTTAGCATACAACAGCCACCCACAGGGACCATTTATGATGCCTCTAAGAGGAACACAATGGAGAACTGAAATGTGCATCATACCTGATCAAGGTGCTTTTCACATCCTAAAGGGAGAGAAAACAGAAAAGCAATTAAAGGTCTGCCTTTAAGTGAGGAGTTTCCATGCCAGCCAGATCTTTGTCCAGCCAGTCCAGCATCCTGCCTCCTCCAGATTCATCTCTCTCTCTTCCAGCCTTTGCAACCCCAGAAAACCCATGGCTAAGGACTTCCCCACTGTACCGGGCTTGGGGCCCAGATCGTCCAGGGTATTTAGGTATTTGCCTAACTCTCATTGATTTCAGTGGGAGTTAGATGCTTAAATACCTTGGAGGATCTGGGCCTGGGAACAATAAAAAAAAATCTCAACTTTCATTTTTAAAATCTTTCAGTTTCTTCTTCTCTTGCAAAGAGACTTGGAAATGTATGTGGTAGAAAACAGCCATCAGGGGAAGGATGCTGCAGTGGTGAGGGTATCAGCCTTGGACTCAGGAAATTGAGGTTCCATTCCTAGCGAGGCCACGCTCTCCTTGGGTGAGTCATTGAGTCTCCCTGGGCCTCAGTGTCTGTAGCACAGGGACAACAGCTCTTCCTAGTCCCCAGGGTGTGTGAGGATAAATGCACTGAAGACGGGGAGGCTCTGATACCGTGACAGACAAATAAGTACCACCGAGGGCTGGTAACTCTGGTGTAAAACCCAGATGGCAGCAACCCAGCTCCCAGTCCTGTCTTGCATGGCACGGCACCTTGCTGGGGCTTCTGCAGAACGTGCCTTTCTGAAGCTGGACTTGATGGGAGGGGGGGAGGAGCGGGGGCTCCAGTGCGCTTTGAAAGGCTCCCAGGACTCTCAGGGTTTGCAAAGGTATCACTGTTTCTGTCTCTCCCAACAATGGTCTCACAGAGTCACTCCTATGCCAAGCAAGCTTGAAGCAGCTGCAAACACTCCATGAGAGAGGGGGTGTTATACAAAATAAAAAGTGCATAGACCCACAGATGTCCAGGCCAGGAGGGACCATTCTGAGCCTCCAAGCTGAGCTCCAGCATCACCCAAGTCAGAGACTCTCCCCAGTGACTCCAAGGGTCTTGGGAGGCTGCTCCAGTGGCTATTTCCCTTCCCTGTTACAAACCTCCCCGCAATGAGTGGGCAGGCAGGTTTCCAGCTGGAACGCAGGGCATTGGTGTGGCAGGAGGCGGACCCCAGAGGGAGCTTGCGGGGAGCAGGGTAGTTTGGCAGCTGGTGTTGGAGGGCAGGTTGCCCACTCCTCCCTCGCTATCAGCCATGGTTTTCTCTCCTGTCTCCTTTTGCTCACTCTCTCATTCTCCTGTCTCACCCCCAAAGGGCTCTGGCACTGAAGGGCCTCCTAGAGACCGTTCCAAAGCTGGGGCCACAGCACTGATCATGTGGACCCGTGATGGGGGTCTTACCTTGAGCAGGTCGGCAGCCGGCTGCTGGCATTTCTGCTCGATCTCTGTTATCAGCTGGGCCAGGCTGGAGCTCTGCTCTACCAGGAACGCCATGTTCTCCCGCAGCTTCTGCAGAGTCTCCTCCTCCTCCTCCTCCAGTCTCTGCACAAGCAGCTGCTCTTCCTCCTCTAGAGCCTGATGGCGCTTGGCAAACTTGGCTGCAATGAGCTCCTGCTGCGCCCTCACCTTCTCCTGCAAGGGCAGAAACCACGCGGGGCCAAGGAACTTCAGTGAGATGAGGCCACATTTGACACAGGACAGTTGGGGGCACTGGGCCGTGCTGGTGGGCTGTTTACTGGGGGTCTAGGGGTGGTGGATTGGGCCCCATGGACCATTTGCTGGGGGTCTAGGGGTGGTGGGGTGGGCCCCAGGGGCCATTTGTCTGAGAAGTAGCACAAGGCCCACAAACCCCTTTGAGGGCACCAGCCTTGTGCTAGCTGTGCACAGGGTGAGTTAATCCCTGCGGAGGGTTCCCCTGCTCCACCTACTTTGTATTGCACTTGGGTGGATTTTAGACTGGCCTCTGTTTGCCCCATTAGCACAAGCCATTTCCAGCCCATGCACTCAGTCTGCTTCATGTCGCTCTCTTTCCCAGGCCCACCCTCTCCTCCTTGCACTTCGGGGTCATGGGGCTTATGATGGCCAAAGGTCGGGACGTTTCCTGGGACCCTTTTGTTAGGGTATCAGCAGGGTTACGCCCCAGTTTGAGCTGCCAAGCCCTGATGTTTTCCAAGTTGAATGTTTTCCAAGAGAGTGCAGCTGGGGTCTCTTCCTGGCTGATTGGACAAGTCAGATCAGAGACATTGTTTACAAACAGCGGGTTTGTCAGCTCCCATGGGTGAGGCTGCATGGGCAGAGGGCAGGGATGGCTCCTGGTTCCAGCTCTGGGCACACAGACTCCTCTGGACTCATCCTGCATTGCCCTGCCACCTTGGCACCACAGCAGGGCGGGAGGGAATGCCAGCACACTGACTCCACAGCCAGGAGCTCCGCAGCCAGCCACCGGCAACATCCACTGTACATGGGTGAGGGCGGCGCACGCTCCCTCCCCACGTTATGCCACCCGTGGGCATGAGGGGACTGAAGGGCTGAGATCTACCTTCCCTTCTGTGTTTGTCAACAAGATGCCAATTGCAGGAGTGGGTTTTTCTGTGTCATGGACATTTGTCTGCTGGCAAGTGGACTGAGAACCCCTCAAACTCATGGCATGAGTCACTAAATAGCCCAGCAGCCAGCAACGACTTTCAGTCACGGCTGGATTGAAACTGAAAAGGGATGAAAGACGCCACATCCCATCAGCAACCTTGAGCCATCCAGTCCCCACTACGCTGTGCCATGCACTCTTCAAAGCCCCTCACAGCTACATGTAACCAACAGCTGGCTAGGAGTAAGCCTAGCCTGGTGCAGCAATACTTTGGTTCCATGCCAGCAGGGCCAGGAACCCCGCAGGGCTGGGGGTCTCCCCCCTCCCTACCCCTAGGAGCTCAGCCTCCTTCTCCCACACACAGTCCTGGCCATGGGCTGCATTAACCCTCATGGAGCTGAGGCTGGGAGTGAGGGGCGGGCTTGGTCACCAAAATGCTTTTTACTGTTGGCAGGGGATGACTCTAGTGGAATCCGCGGGGGGGAGCGGGGGGAAGGGGGTCTCAGTTACCCTCCCCCAGCTGTCTGGCAGGGGTGGGAGAAGATCCTCACCCCACAAGCCCCATCCCTCTCCCACTGATATGCAGGAGCTGGGACGGCTGCTCCTTTGAAGATCCCTGTGCCTGCTTGCCCACCACTGCCCATGGGCCCGGCAGAGTCAGGTTGGTGTTGTGTATGCCCATGCGCAGATGGTGAGGGGAGCACAGCACAGAGTGAGCCACGCACCTTGAAGCTGGGCCCTGCCCCCGGAAGGAGGGGAGTGTGGAGCTGGCCCAGTGCAACAACTGCTCAGACTCTGCGATGACACAGTACTTCCTGCTTCCTCGGCTTGTGCAATGAGCGGAGCTTGCACAACTGCCCAGGCAGGATAGTTTCAAAGTGACTCAGGCTGTTTCCATGATACTGGGGAATTAAATTCATTTGCGTAGTGTGTGTGTGGAGGGGCCTCTGACACACACATGTTGCAAGCAGGCCTGGCACCTTGCCGCAGGGGCCCACTATGGTCTCAGGATGACAGCAGAGGCAGAGGAGCATGCAGTGCCATTCTGCTACACACTCCTCCTGGGAACACAGCAATGGGCTCTGTCTGCGGGGGCCAGGCGATCCCTCCCCGGCTCTGCCAGGTCTGCACTCCCTCCCCCGCTTTGCTGGGCTTATGTCATGGTCCCCTCCAGAGGGAATTTTCTGCTCCTGCCCCAGCGGGACACTCCATCATAGTCTTGGGGCCTGATTCTGATCTCAGTTATGCTGGGGAAAATCAGGGGCCACTGGAGTTAAACTGATGTAAAACCAATGTGTGAACGTCTCGCCTTAGCGACTGTGCCGGACCCACTTGCTATTGCTTGGGATCCCCAGACCCAAGGCACCGGAGAGGCTCTGCTGGGATCACACTCACGACACCTGCCTTCCACCGGGTGGTTTTCTTCCCCTCCTGGGCCTGGAGCTTTGCAACCTCCCCCGTCAGTTGTCTCAAAAGGTCCAGAGCTTCCTGCAGTTTCATCTGAGGGGAGAAAATGGTCTGAATCCTCCCAGCATCCACTTGGGCCAGTGGGGGCCCCACGGAAGGATTCCAACACAGGGCTGCAATGGGGCAGAGAACCGCTCGCCCCAGGCTCCTCAAGCTGTGGAGCATTAGCCAAGGGCACGGGCCACTGAGCGGATCCTTCACGCTGCCCAGAGCCAACATAGAACTAGTCAGGGAAAGTCGCAGCGAGGCCGGTGCCCCAGGCCTGTCACAGGTGGCCGGGGGTCCCTCTCCCCACTTCTTGTCAGTCATCCATTCCAACACAAGGGCTCCGGCCTGGCCTCAGGGGACAGCAGTGAGGGGGCGGCCAGTGGGGGCCCAGCTCTGGGCAGGGAGGCAGCAGTGAGGGGGCGTCCGGCCAGGCACTGACTTTGGTGGGGTGGTGGTGAGGAGGTGGCTAGATGGGGCTTGTCTCCAGGGATCAGTGGAGAGGGGGTGGCCAGAGCCTGGCTTCACAAAGCAGTGGTAAGGGGCAGCCAGCCAGCGCCCAGCTCTGCGGCGACATTAGTGAGGGGCCCTGCTCCGAGGCCAGGAGCAGCGAGGAAGCATGTCATCCATCAGTTTGGTCACATGCTCTTGGGCTGGTGCCCAACCTGCTCAAGCAGGGGGTGGTGTCGCAGCCTGGTAAGCCCTGGCACCCTCTGCTCTGTGTTGGGGAGAGAGCCCCTCACAGCCACCGCTTGGATACCCTCTGGCTGAGAGGATGTAGAACTCCTCCATGGCTACAGGTGGAGCCTCAGCACCTTCCTTGGCTGAAACCCCAGGCAGAAGCCACAGCCCAGGCTCCCAACAACCCAGGCCCCTCTGATGGCTCTGGATAGTTGGATGCCCCTACCTTGTAGTCCTGGGCAGCCTCCTCGATGGGGATCACCGTGTGGGAGCGGTGCTCCCGGGACTTGTCGCAGACCAGGCAAATGGCTTCCCCGTCATCCTCACAGAAGAGACGCAGCTTTTTGCCATGCTTCTCGCATAGCTTCTCCTTGGGCTCCTTGTCCGGCTGCAGTGCCAGCTGCTCAATGCCCTCCACAATGTTGGCCAGCTGTGTGTTGGGCCTGAACGTGCTCTGCAGGAACCCCGCTCTGCACTGAGGGCAGAGGAACACCCCGGCCGTGGAGCCCTCCCACCTCTCACAGTAGTCGGTGATGCACATGCAACAGAAGTTGTGCCCGCAGTCGATGGTCACAGGGTCCCTCAGATACTCCAGGCAGATGGAGCAAGACACTTCATCTTGGAGCTTCTCCATCAGGTCATTTCCTGAGGCCATGGCTGCTGCACTCAGTATATTTCCACTTCGCAGGTCTGCCAGCAAAAGGAGTTCCTCCTTCCTGAGCTTTCTCCAGCAGGGCTACAGCAGGAGGGGCTAGAAAGCAGAGCAGGACGGACACTGGGGAGGGACTAGAAGCTACTGAGCACTGCCACTGGGGATTTGTTTTTGATTACAATTTCCTCCTTGGAAGCCCTCAGTGGGTTTTATTGCTGGAAATTTCCACTCCAGACTTGCAAACACATGGAAGGCGAACAGCTGGGGCAATGCATGGATTTCAATGCTTTTCCAGCACAAGTCAAGAGCAGGTCACCACCTGGACAGCCGCAAACCAGATTAATGGGTTTCTGCCCCACTACGCCCCCGATGCCCAGCCCTGCTTGGAGTGAGTGAGCACTCTGACACGCCTGCTGCTGGTGCGAGATTAACCCAATGTTAGTCTTGCACTAGGGAACTGAACCATCTGGAGCCAACCATGTCAGTGCCCCCACCGCAGCCATGCTGGATCATTCCAGGAACCATTGTAGGTTTGCATTACGTCTGCACTAGTTCTGCTCTTAAATTGTTCATTGTCAACAGTCTCTGGGTACAATCCCACAATTACTATCTCAGCTCTCAGAAGCAGTGCTTCGTGGAAGATTTTGAAAGGCCGCTCGTGTGCTGTGGGACAATAGCAGAATGGCTAGCTGAACTCTTTTAGCTTGTCACCATTCACACTGGTACTAAAATAGTACAGACCAAAGCTGATTAGCCTGAATCTGTTCTTTAGACCTGTTAAAAGTCTCATCTACTTCATCCAGTTCTTAGGGTGCTTGGAGCACTCTTGGTCTGAAAACTGGTTCAGTAAAAATGGGTATTCTGCATTAAAGAGCTCGGAAGTTGGTCTGTACTACAGCACTTACAGGGTCAAAAATTAGTCTAGTAGCACTGGTTTGAAATGGTTTAATTGTTTCCCCAGTGTACGCACACTCTTAAACTCCAGACCCTGAGATAGAATCATAGAACCCTAGGGTTTGAAGGAACTGCAAGGGTCATCTTGTCTAACCCCCTGCCAAGATGCAGGATTTAGGTCCATCGGCAAATGGTGGGGTTTTGTAGGCACCATCTGAGACTACAAAGGACTAAAAAACTCACTCTTAAGTAGAACTGGTCCAAAAAAATTTCAATGTGACGGTTTTCTTTTGGAATATGGTGTTTTGACACAATCAAAATGTTTCACAGGAACATGTTGATTTCAGCATAGTTTCAGACGGAAGAGTTTTGAAACTATTCAAAATGAAATAGAGTGGTTTGTTTTGTTCTCACTTTTTCATTTCAGCTTATCTTTTATAATATATTAATTTTAATATTAAATTTACTATGTATATATTTAATATTTTATATCAATGTTCTGACATTCTCAAATAAAAATGTTTTGATAGGGATGCTTTGGAGTTTCAAAATAAAAATATTTCAGAATTTCCATTCTGCTAGATATTTCACAGTTTCAACTTTTTATCCCAGCACAGGACAAAAAACTAAATTTCAATATGTCAGAATTTCCCACAGGATGGAAATCCTGTGTTCTGACCAACCCTAATCTTAAATTGTAAATACGCTGGCACCTAATACTAATGCTACCAGATGAATGACAGTGTAGCTGTCACAACCAGGCAGCTATGTTTTTTGGTTCATTACAATGGCTGTTTGTATCCAGTCCCTCTGCGCCTTACTGCAAATATATATTTTTTTTTTTTTCTGGGAACAGGCTGTCATGTTATATGTTAAATTCTGGCACCCATTTTTGTGGTAAATTTCTAAGGACTTAGCCTTTTCCACGTTTTTTTTCCCCTGCAGAGGCTGGTGTGTTGCTCCACATTCATGAAGCTGTGTGCATTCACAAAGACTGAATAATCGGGAAATCTCTTTCTTCTAGTGCCATGTTCTGCCCTCTTGCAAGACGTGACATCCCAGATCATGACCCTTTGTGGCACAGCACGGTTCTGCAGGCATCACACCCTCTGGGTTCAGAAATAAACCACTAAGAGCTCCCTCCTAAGTTCTGGGGTCTTCCCAGCCCTCTCTGACCTGTAGATTTTCCCTCAGGTTGGGAGGATCTTCCCAGCCCTCCCTCCTTGGAGCTGGGTTATAATTCAAAGTCTCACTCTGCTTGAACCAGGAATCTACTGCCCACTCCCTCCACTGGGTTATTATGCAAATAAACTCACGCTTTCCAGATAAGAAGCCCACAGCTCTCCATCTGGATCTCATAGACTTTAGAGGATCTGAAGGGACCATCATGATCATCTAGTCTGACCTCCTGCACATTGCAGGCACAGAACCTCGCCCACCCACTCTTGTAATAGACCCCTAACCTCTGGCTGAGTTACTGACGTCCTCAAATAATGGGTTAAATGTACGTGGGTGTGGGTGAGCAGGGGCTTGTTTGTATTAGAAAGTTGTACTGCTTGAGCACTAGTAGTAGAGGTAAAGCAGAACCAACCCCTAGTATGGACCCTGTTAGTTCTGTATAAAGCTACTGTATAACCACAGCATAGCTATTCCAGTACAGGGAGGGCAATAAGTATATCAGCCCCTTTCTGAAGATGTAACTGTGTCCACACTAGAAGTTGTGCCAGGACAACTATTTAGATAAAAATAAATAAATAAATAAATACACCCCTAACCCAAGTAGTTATATAAGTACAAAACCCCGGGTGTAGATCAGGCCTTTAAACATTAGGAAACCCCAGAATGAAGGTTGCTTGTACTGTTACCCTCAAAACAGAATTTTAGGCACCTCCATAATAGCTCACCTATTGCCCCCACCCAGGTTTACCAAGGGGTCCCTCAAAACAGCCCACCTGTTTACCAATCTGTTCTCATTAGGTATGGGTCTCCAGAGTCACCAAGGAATAGCTTCCAGGCGTTCCCTGTTTCAGAAACTCCCCAGAACAGCTTATACATGGAGGACACGGATACAGCCTTCCAATTAATGACTGACACCGGCAGTGTTCTACCCCAAACCGGTCACCTTTTATTGGTGCAAACAAAACCCACTGACACACTTACAATTTAAAACACAAATTCCTTACAAGAAGTTAAAGAGTGCTCCCAACCAGATTACCTGACAGTTTGAAGGGATGCTAGGTGATGCACCCCATTTCAGATGGCCAGTCTTCCATAGGTCACTGACAGCAGTTTTTAGATGTTCTTTAGGTCTTACATATGTAAATTCCTCTTGCAATCAATACAACACATCCACATCTTTATTAGCCCCCACACACATATACACACTAACACTGTACTACACTATACCAGAACTTTAACTGTAACTATAACTTTCTCTGACAGACTTACTCTGGTGACTATGCTGTATTGCCAACTCCACATAGCAGGAAATCATTAGCAAAACCCTGAAAAGTCACTAGATGTCGCTGTTTAAGCATTAAAAATGTCACGGAACAAAATTTCCACAAAATTCAGCAGAGAATTATAGGTATACACACACGGGGTGGTAAATTTTCATTACAAATGTAATACTGAAATAATACATTCTAGAATTTCTAATACACTAATCACTGAAAATGTTTTTAGACTGTACGTTATATTTGAACAGCTTTTAAGGGCATAGGTGGGCATGTCCTTGGAAAGAAGTGCAGTCAGGGCTTGGGCTGAGAGGCTGTGAATGAGAGGAAGGGTTTGACTTGAGCTCCTCGTGGCCGAGTAAATGCTTAGCAAGAAACTGGGGCTCAAATTCGATTCCTTGGTGGCGGGGAGGGGGTGAAAAGTCAGATCTAATGGGGAGGAGAGGCTGGAAGAGGAGAGGAGACCAGCTGCCCTAGAGTGAAATGTTATGATCTTCTGCACTAATTACCAGGGCAGGCACCACTCCCTGAGCGAGGGTGATGCAGGAAAAACCATTTGTTAACAGATCTTAGAGTCTTTGGCCACTGAAATGTTAACTGACCAAAATCCCCCTCCAAGGAGTGGGAAGCTGGCTTCTCTAGCTGGATGATTCCTTGGAACTCTGCTGAACTTGCCCATTACTAGCTTCTGCGCTCCCCGTGCCTGGGCAAGAGGACACGCCCAGCTGCTGAAGAGAAAGCAGCAGCAATGCTGGGCATGCCTTCTCCAGCTGAACTGTCTTGGCAGCTGAGTTTATTTTGTTAGCATTGACCGGCTCTGTTGGTATCTCTCTGCTGGTAGGCAGCTGGCAAGGGGTTTCATGGCTGTCCTGGTTACACTGGGCAGGGCTGGGGTCCCTCACTTCGGGGCTTTGCTCCCTGGAGGCATGGCCCAGATTCCCTTAGCCCCTTACTGCTTTTTGCACGTTGCTTTCTGTAACTGCCACTGCTGCCTACAAGCAACTATAACTGTACACCACCACTCACCTCGCGTCCAGTTGAGGTTGCGCAGACGTAATGACATTCACTTGGTGTGCAGCAGAATGTAGTAAGAGGAGCGTGGAATGGGTTTTATTGAAGCTATTGAGCTGCTTGTGACTGATTTTGTGACTAAACAAACTGGTGACTCCTTTCTGTGAATATCACTGTAACCAGCAGTGAACGTCACTAGATTTGTCGCTCGTTGCTTTGACGCGTATTTCCTCGCTAGGGAAACCAAAAAGACACTAAATCTAGTGACAAAATCAGTAAGCTGGTGTAAGCGGGGGAATGTGAGGAACTTTCCTGGCTTATACCCTACCCCGGTGGAATTAGCTAGCAAAAGGATCTGAGTCCTTGCTCCCACTCCCTTTCCCCAGAGACCGGCTTCAAGAACTCCCCTCCCATTCTCCTGTGTGACAAGGTCCTCAGCACCCGGACAAGGCTCTGCCCAGGATTCCTGGAGGGCTCGAACCCCAATCTTGTCGTGGTCACTTTGGGCGGGGGGCTAGAGTGTCCCCACTCAGGGTGCTAACTCTGCACTGGATGCTTCCTTAACCCTCTGAGTGATGCATATAGTTCAAAGCAATACAATTTATTAAACAATCCATTAAAAATAAAGAAAAGATGAGAAAGGTTCAAAGAAAACACCCAATGCTGCCTCCTGGGCATGGTGACACCACACACAGCGTCTCTGGGGTGTCAGGGACGTTCACAGTCTGTTTGTCACATGTCGCAGGCTCCTGACCAGGCCCTGGCTGCGCTGCAGGGATGCAGAGGGTCAGACACATGCTCTGGCGGTGGCCACATGCCCCCGGGCTCTAGGTGGCAGGACCCTTCTTCCCAGTGTCACCCCCTGTCGGGGTCACGATCCCCCTCCAAATCTGGACTGTGAGGCCTCTTGGCTGGTGGTGTCTCGCTGTGCTGGGCCCTGCCCAGGGTCCCCCTTGCTCTCCCCAGCTGCTCACTCACTGCACCAGCCCCAGCTCCACCCTGCCTCATCGTGGCTCTCCTCAGCGAGGCTCTCTGGGATGCTCCTCGGGCCCCTCTGGTTCTGTTGCTGTGGCCCTGCTCAGCTCAGCTCCCTGGGCCTCTTCTCTGGCCTCCCAGCCACTGGTATTGTGTCTCAGGGGCTGCTTAGTTCTCAGCTGGGCCTGCTTTCTTCCGACAGCTCCAGTTCTCAGGGAGGACAGGACCCCCCAACTGGCCTGTCTGCCCTGTCAATCAGGCTGACCTGGAGCATTGGCATCTCCCTACTGGCCCGGGGGCTGTCCATCTCAGGGTCCTGATTTCTCATCAACCCACCCTCTGTCCTTTGCTGCTGAGAGAAGCCCCCTAAGAAGCCCCATTGTCAGTAAGGGGCCAACAGTCCCCTTACATTGGCAATACTGACTCACTCAGTATCTTGGTTTGTCTTTCTCTTCTCAGTCGTCCCTCTCCCAGCCGTCTCCTTAACAGGCAGCTGGCAGCGGACACATTTCTCAATTCCATTCTTAGACACATGACATAGAATCAGAGAAGATGAGGGTTGGAAGGGACCTCAGGAGGTCACCAATCCAGCCCCTGCTCAAAGCAGGACCAACCCCAACTAAACCATGCCAGCCAGGGCTTTGTCAAGGCAGGCCTTAAAAACCCCCCTAGTGAAAAAGTTTTTCCTAATATCCAACCTAGATCTCCCCCACTGCAACTTGAGACCCTCGTTCCGTCATCTGCCACCACTGAGAACAGCCTAGCTCCATCCTCCCTGGAACTCCCCTTCAGGTAGTTAAAGGCTACTATCAAATCCCCCCTCATTCTGTAGATTAAACAAGCCAAGTTCCCTCAGCTTTTCCTCATAAGTCATGTGCTCCAGCCCCCTAATCATTTTTGTTGCCCACGTCTTTTCTGTGGTGGAGGTCCTTTTCTGCAGAACCGCTCCCTAGCTCGTCGGTCCCCAGTCTGTAGCTGTGCATGGGATTCTTCCATTCTAAGTGCAGGACTCTCCATTTGTCCTCGTTGAACTTCATCAGGTTTCTTTTGTCCCAATCCTCCAATTTGTCTAGGTCATTCTGTATCCTATCCCTACCCTCCAGTGTATCTACCACTGCCCCCAGCTTAGTGTCATCTTCAAACTTGCTGAGGGTGCAATCTACCCCATCCTCCAGATCATTAATGAAGATGTTGAACAAAACCGTCCGCAGCACCGACCCCTGGGGCGCTCCGCTTGTTACGGGCTGCCACCTAGACATCGAGCAGTTGATCACTACCCGTTGAGCCTGATGATCTAGCCAGCTTTTTATCCATCATCTTATAGTCCATTCATCCAACCCATACATCTCTAACTTGCTGTCAAGAATACTGTCTAGAACTGGTCACTAATGACACTCTCTGGATACTCTTAGCCATACAAATATCCAGCCCTTTTCTGATTCGTGCTAAGTTTTTGGCTCCAGCGATGTCTGGGTAGGGAATTGCACAGACTCCCAGTTACATGGTGCATGGAACAGCATTTCCTCTTCCTGGTTTTGAATTTCCCACCTTGTAATGTAATCAGATCGCCCCTTGTTGTGCTGAGGGCCCCAGTTCTGTGAGTCAGGAAGAACGGAAGCTCCACTGTCCCATCTGTAGACCAGTCATGATCTTAGACATCTAGCCTGTCCCCTCTTGTTGATCTCCTTTCTCAAGTAACAACCCAAACTCCAGCTCGCTTCAGCGGAGAGTTGGTGTGCCAGCGCCCGTTCACGGGGCTCGTCTCACTCACTGCTCTCGCCACACGCTATCTGCTGGCTGGTAGTGCCCGGTACTCGCTCTTCAGCCAGAGATCTCAAAGAGCAGCACTGATCTCGGAGTAAGGAAGCAGCTCCCTGTCCTAAACCCTGAAGACTGAGCCTGCCAGGCCCCAGCAGGGGGATGGCCCCCCAAACCAGCTCCTCGGCTCTGGGCAGCTGCTGGCTGCTCGGGGACAGCACATGGGGCATCCCTCCCCCGATGGGGCAGAAGCATGTGCTGTCCAGCTCCATGCCGCACGTGGCTCCCTGAGACTCTGCCCTCAGAGCAAGGCCAGGCAAGGCACTCTGGGGCCCTAGTGTACCTATGCACAGCCCCTATGGCCCTTTCCCCACTAGTGGCCCCACCCTGGGGTGACCATATTTCCCTATGATGAATATGCGCCACCAGGTAAAATTACTTGGGGGGTGCGTGCAGAGCTGGCTGGGGGGGGGGGGGGGGCAAGCAGAACTGATGGGGGACCCCCCCCCCACCGCTCCCCCACATACAGGGGGATGACACAACACACACCCTTACCCCTCTCTCACACATGGGGGGTGACCAACTGACCCACCCTGCCCGGCGCTCTCTGTCCTCCATGTCTGGCTGGGCCCTGGGGACAGGCCTGTCTCTCCTGGTACCTGGCGCTGCGTCTTCCCAGCCTCCCCACCTGGCCTGAGGTCACCCCTGCCCACTCGCACTGGCTGCCACAGCTAGCAGCACACCTGATGACCAAGGTGGCGGAGCTCTGCGTGCCCGGGGCCTCTGAAAGCTGGCCAGCTTTTCTTTAGGTGTCTACATACGGCTTATTGCATTATCTGTACCGTGTCTGACGCGTGGCCATGCCCAGCATGTGGCCATCTGCCTAGGTGGGAGCACAGCCTGGGTCAGCCCCTGGCTAAGGATCTCCTTGCTGCGCTCCTCTGCCACTGAATGCTGGATGTGCCCAGCCATGCACAGGCCATTCATGGCATCTCCCACGCTCTACATGGTGCACATAGATCTGCTGCTTCCAGCGCAAGCACAGCAGAGCTGCTGGATGTGGCACAGGAGTTATTACAATCCTACAGGGTCGTGCTCCCATTCTCACCACGTACGCGCCAGGATGTGTCCCGGATGGCTGGAGATGACACCTGCCAGGCTGTGGGCTCCAGCTGTGGGCAGTTCCTGCTTCCTGTGGCTGTTAACAGGGTGGGTCCAGGGATTATTTTGTCGATTCCAAAGGGGAGTCGCTCTCTCTCTAACAGACAGAGGGGTTCAGGAGCTGCCGGGGAAAGTCCTGTGAGTTCGGGGCACTGACTGGGGACCAGGCCAGGTCCGTGCACAGTCTCAGCCTTGTCCTCGCTGGCACAGCCTGTGTGCAACAGAACCCACCAGCCTCCTGCTTCAGTCAGACACTTTGCAAGCTGTCCTACCTGGCTGCGCTGGCGAGCTGGCTCTCCCCCGAGCAGGGAGCTGGGGCACTGGACCAGGGAGTGAGCATGGGGTCTGATTCAATCCGGGGCAGCATGAGGAGGCGATCTCCACACTGTGCTGAGGGCAGCTCTGCACTGGGCATTGCCCTGGGCGCAGCAGAGGAGCCTGACTGCTCCATTTTCCCATAGGGCAAGCTCTGCTCCTCCTGGAGGAGCGATGTGGATGTGTGCAATCTGCTGGGTCCTGCGGACGCTCCTGCACTGGGGTCTCCCACCCTGCTGAGCCACTCGAGGGGCCCTGTGCTGACCATGCAGCCATGGTGCCATACTGGGCTGGGGGTTGGGAGCAAGCCGCTGTCCTGGAGCTCATCCCTCATGACCAGTAGCTTTAGCCCACCCTCTAGGTTGCTCCCAGTGCAGAGCTCCCAGCCCCAGTGTGCAGGGTGGGCTGGTCCCTGTGTGCTGAGCTGAGAGCCATGGGAGGAGAGGCCGCTCGTTGGATTGGGTAAGGGAGGCTCAGCCCTCGGCCTGGAGACTGAGCTCAGCTTCCACTCAGGCTGGGTGGGGAAGGGGCTGTTTCTCACACGCTGTATTTTGGGGGCCAGGGGGCTGGCTTTCACCAGGCTGGAGGGTGGAAGTGTCTGTGAAACGCCGCATCCTGGCATAGCTCACCCACCCGGCTGTGCTTCCCGCTCTCTGCCCTGTAGCCCTGTGCGGTCGCCATAGCCCTTCGTGGGGTCACTGAGGCTGACGGCAGCGGCTGGCTGGCACAGGCCCCGGGGTGGTCCAGCCTGGCTGCTTTCTAATCAATATTTGTAAAAGTCCTTTTGAAATGCTGCTTTGCTGGGCCTGGCGCCAGCCCCAAGTGTCCCCCTTTAGTGTGTGCCCAGTTCAGAGTGAATCCCCAGCCTGGCACTGCCTAGGGGAGGCACCGCTGACCTGAGCCCAGCTCTGCTGATCTGTAAGAGCCTCAGGGCAGCTGCTGCCCAACTCTCGCTCTGGTGCTGAGCTCAGGTCCCCATTGCTGCAGGATGCTGGGGCCTTACCTCCAGCTGCAGAGCTGAAGTCCAGCCTACCCTGGCAACAGCTGATCCCAGCCACCCAGCCTGCACCCAGGGAGGCCTAGGTCAGGCAGAGACTCTCCCTCAGCCTTCAGGCTGCTGGCTAATGAGCTAGGTGGCCCAGGGCCTTGCTCCCTGCTGGGAGCCTTCCCTCATAGGGCCCATGAGGCCAGCACTCCCTGCTGGCAGTGTGGGACCCTTTTGCCCGGAGCTGCAGGGCAACAGAGCCCAGAGCTGCCCTCGGGCTAGGCGGCCCTGGCACCAAATGAGGCAGGAGCTGTAAGCCGAGGACAGTGCCTCCTGCAGCAGGCAGGGGGGATGTCTCCTGGGGTTTGTGCCCCAGAGTGGGCTTGGCTGCGGTGCGGAGTCCAGACACAGACAGGTTGTGAGGGGAGGGAGTGGTGTGAGCGCCTGACCAGCGACCCCTGGGAGAGAGGGAGACATTCAACCTGTGTCATGCAGGTGGTGATTCCTGGAATGGCATTGCTGGGTTCCTCTTCCCCCCACCCCCGCCTCACCCCCGCTGCTGCTCTCCGGGGCGTTGCCTGCTCTGCCCCAGCTTTCCAGGGGCCTTCGGGCTGAGCCGTGGGGCAGTTACTAAATTAAAGAGGCGAGTGAACACTTGGCTGAGGCCTTGACTCCCAGGGAGCTCACGTGATGCCCTTGGCCAGCCCCCTCAGCACTGGCCCCTCAGGCCCTTGCACTCCAGCGTCCCGCTGGGCTGGAGCACTGGGACCGGGGCCCGCCCTGGCCAGCAGTGAGCTGCGTCCCCTGGAACTCCTGCCTCCTCTCTCTGCAGCGGGGTGGGAGGCGTGGGGGGTGCTTTTTACTTCCTGCTCTTGGAACTAGACGGACGTTTCAATCCATCCTGCCACCACACCACACCACACCACACCACACCCACACACACCCACACACACACCCCGTGGAGCAATGTCAGGACAGGCTACACGGCTCCTGCTTCCAATACGCCCCACTTCTAAATCCACCACCTGCTTCTGTCCCTAATAGGCACAGCTGGGCAGGGCCTGGCAACCACAGTGCAGCACGCCCATCTACTACCATGCCTGCACTAGCATTAGAGCCGTTCTCTGGCATGGGCTCAGCTATGCCAGGGGAGCCTGAGGCTGAAGGTATTGTACCTCCACCGGCCTAGCAGGGGTTGAAGTGCCCAGTGCCTTGTCTGCAGGAGAGCTCTGGCTGGCACAATCTAAGCAGCCCCATCCTAGCCCAGACGGGTCCCCCCACACAGCAGTGGGGGCTGTAGCCAAGGTCCAGCCTCGGACATGCCTGATGGCTGTCCCCTTCTGCAACGGCTGTAACTGAGGCGCTTGAGCAGAGAAGCTGCATTCCCTCCTCCCCCTGGCTGGACGCTCCATGCCGCAGATACTGCCACAGGGTCAGGAAGGGAAACATCCCTGGGTACAAAAAAATATTTCTATTGAAGGCAGTGGGTAAAGCCACAGCGTCCAGCCTCGCTCCCCTCCGGCCCTGCCCGTCTCTCTCCGTAGCAGAAGCTGTGTGAGCTGAAAGCCATCATTTGGGCCTTGGACAGCTGGCTCCAAGTCCGAAAGCAACAGTGCAGCCTGAGTGACCCCTGCTCCTGGCTGGGCCCGAGGCCTGGCAGACTGGCTGCAGTGGGTCCCTCTGCATGCAGGGGCAGGAGCAATGCATGGCCAGCCCTCTCCCGGGAGATGGAGGGGGTGCATAGCTGCCCCATGGCAGCCAGGCAGGGGCAGTGTGCTGCTGGTGGGCTGAGGCGCGTGCCCATTGGAAGTTCTAGCCTCATCCGGAGCGTCAGGACTCGAGCTCCCGTGAGAGCCTGGACAGCTCCTTCTGGTTGTCGATCGCTTTCAGGTGCTGCAGGTAGGTCCACATGGAGGCAGGACTCCTCGCGCTTAGGGACTGCTCAGAACCTGCAAGGAAAGAGCCCCAGATCAGAGCCGGGGAGAGGGGGTGGACAGTCTTGGCTAAAGCCCACAGCTCAGCACAGGAAAGTGTTGCCCTGACTGCCCCACACCTTGGCTCTAGTTCTGGGTAAGGAGGGGTGAGAGCAGGGAAAGCTGGCAGTGCAGCTCCTGCCTTGCTCTGGTGGGTGCTGCTCCCAGGAGGGTGGGGAAGGGGCTGGGCTGGGCTGCACAGAGAGGGAATTCAAAGCCAGGTCTGCAGGAGCATTCCCACAAATGAACAGTGGGAAAAGCAGGGGCCTCAGCACCCTCTGGGCTAGAACGAGCATAGGCCTGGGAGCCAGGAGATCCTGAGTGAGATTCCCACCCCCAGGAGCATCCTGCCAGACTGGGGCCGGGACTAGCCCAAGGGCCCAGGGCGAGTCAGTGGCAGAAGCAGCACTAGAAGCTGGAGCCCTGATGAGCTGGGCCATGCGTAAGCCATGCACACTCCAGCAGGATCACGGGAGCAGAGGAGAGGAGTGAGTGCGGGAGGGGACTGGGAGTGCGAGGCTGAATAGCTGCCAGGCTCGGGCGCGTAGCTCCTCCAGCAGCTGCTCCTGTCCCCCTGAGGGCTGGTCAGGTGCAGCCCAGGGTGCAGGGTGGGTAAGGGGCGTTGGGCTCCAGACAAGAATCCAGCAGAATCCCAGGCGAGGAGAACAGTCACTATGTGCAAAGGGGCTGGGCCCTCAGAGCAGGAGGTGGGGCTGCCCTGGAGGTGCTATTCCAACTCTTTCAAACGGGGGTGGGTGAGTGAGCTGGGGCGCTGGGTGGGGCTGCTCCTGGGTGAGCAGCGAGGGGTCCTTTCCTGAACAGGGCTTGAGCAGGTGCTGCAGGGCAAGCTGCCAGCTGTCATCACGGGGGAGGGCACTGCTCTCCCCTCCCCCAGGGGGCTCCGAGAGACAGCACGAGGGTGCCGTGACTCAGTCCAACGGTGCCATGCTGGCCCGGTGGCAGACACAGCGCCCCAGGGAATCAGACTGACTGACACTGCAGAGAGATCCCTGGGTCGTCAGTGCAGGGAGAATGGGGGCAGGGGAGGCGAACAGGAATGAGGAGCAGGGGGGCAGGCCCCGGCCCCCGGGACATGGGAACATCTGCAGCTGCAGGAGCCTTCACCTGCGGGTTTGCTGGCGAGAATGCAGCCAGCCCAGCTCGGGGGCTGGCCCCTTTCCCCTGCTATGGCCATAGGCCGAAGCACCTGGAACCCCCCTAGTCCCCAAACTGCTGAGGGCGGGGGTCTGCTCACGCTCACACGCACTAGCACAGCTGTAAAGTGGGAGCGAGTCCATGGGGGGCAGCCAGGAGGCAGAGCATCGCCGCACACGGCACCTGGCTTGGCTGGGGCTGGCAGACCCCGGGGTAGGTGCAACTCGAGCTGCCCGGCCTGTGTGCACACGACCCAGGCCAGGAAAGGGGGCAGCACTGGCTTAACCTCCCCCACCATCCACCCCCCATGCTCCCACTTCTCCCTCCCAGCGGCTGGCGTCCCGAGGAGCGGCACGGGGGACTCGGGGTGAGGAAGGGGGGGCTCCGTACAGGTGGAGATCCGCATGGCCAGGGGGTCCTCCAGCAGCTGTGGGGAGCGACTCCGCAGCGGGGAGACGGGAGCTAGGAGGGGAGAACAGAACAGGACGTCAGGCACTCACAGCATGTGCTTCCTGCACCGAAGGGCCCCCTGTTCCCCTACACACCCCTCCCCCAACGCCCTCCGCCCTGATGGGCCCCTGTCCTCTACCCACCCCTCCCCCACGACCCTCTGCCCCCCGTCCCGATGGGCCTTCTGCTCCCCTACACACCCCTCCCATCCCCCATCCTCTGCCCCCCTGCTCTGATGCCCCCATCTCCCCTTCACTGTCCCCACCACCCCCACACAGCCCAGTGTCCTCTCCTCCTAAACCCCAGACTATTGGCAGTGCTTCCTGGGCAGTTTCTGTAGACCCCTGGTCTCTTGCACCCCCACCCCTGGCTGTAACCTTGCAGGGCAGACCCCAGCACTGGAGGTGGGTTGCAAAGCGCCTTTTCCCACAGGAACCAGAGCTTGGCTCCCAGGAGATGCTACCTGCCACGACCCCCAGGCCCCGACCCAGCCTGCACCACTGGCTGAAGGGTGCTGGCTCTGCCCCAGATGCCCTGGCGTGCACTCACCGCAGGTGTGGCTCTGACAGTGGTGGATGACGCGTACAGCCTTCGCCATCATTCGCTGCAGGCAAGGCACAGGGGTTACACACTGGCCAGCCAAGGTGGCACGGCAAACACACCGTCTCCCCCCCAGGCAGTTAAAGCTCCTCCCCTCCCACTGCTTTGGAAGGCAAGTGGCCTGCGAGGGTGGGGGGCACAGCTGCCTGGTCCAGCACATGCCCACTGCTCATCCATCACCCAGGCAACCGCAGCAAAAGGCCAGGGGCAACATCCACAACCCTACGGGCCCAGGGGAGGTGCACCGCAGTAGGGCAGCTGGGGCAGCACTGCAGG
The DNA here is from genome assembly GCF_026122565.2 of Emydura macquarii macquarii. Lineage (NCBI taxonomy): Eukaryota > Metazoa > Chordata > Testudines > Chelidae > Emydura > Emydura macquarii. The sequence continues at coordinate 183,503 of NW_027131139.1, forward strand.
ATGGGGAGGTGGGGCCAGCCATGCCCTGCTGGGGTGCTGCAGTCGGGCCAGAGGAGTCGCAGGCTAGGAGTGCCTCCCTGCGGGGGCAAGGAAGCCAGTCCCAGCTGGCCCCAACTTGCCCCTGCGCATGGGCATGCTCAGCAGTGTTCCCACGCCAACTCCCTCCTCCAGACAGGCCGGGCTGTCAGAGCAGGGGGCCAGGAGCCAGGACAGCTGAGTTCTAATTGCGCCTTGGCTTCCGCCCCAGAAAAATGGGGCTCGTGAGCACGATGCACCTGCTGGGGAGCCCCAAATTAATTCGTGTTTGTGCGGCACTTCCCGGTGGAAATGCTCTTCACGTCACCAGGCCCCCCAGCCGCCAGGGAACAGGGCCAGGCCTGGCCGGCCCGAAGCGCGAGGGTTGACAGGCTCTGCCTGGCTCACCATCTTCTCGAAGTTGATGAGGTTCTCTGCCAGCGTGCGGTTGCCCTCGTGGATGAAGGTCAGATCTGCAAAGAGGAAACCTCGGTGCCAATGCCATTTCCACGCCCAGCCCCGGCTCAGCCTCCTCCCACCAGCGCCAGCTAACACCCCAGAGCCATCACCAGTGATGGGGGGCTCTAACCCTATGGCTGGGCCCACTGAGCCTGTGCTGAGCCCATCCCGCCAATTCTCCTCCACTGGACAGGGCTGGGCTCCCCCAGAGACTCACCCACCGCCCCACAAACCCAGGTCAGTAATGGAGAGTGCCCCCACGGAGCAGCCCAACAGCAGCCAAACCCACTGTTGTCTAGGGCTTGGCCCCATGGCCAAAGGGATGGAGGGCTTAGGGGGCTGGACCCAACTGCAGACAATTGAATTCCTCAGTCCCCCAGTCCCACAGAATGGTGCCCTGGCCCCATGGGATGGAGCCTCAGTCCCCTGGCCCTGCAGGATGGAGCCCAGCCCCCATGGGATGGAGCCCTGGCCCTGCGGGACAGAGCCATGCTGTCCCCTTCAGTAGCCATAGTGCCCTGCCAAGCGAGGAGTTTCCTGGGATCCCCAGGGCAGGTGCCTGACCCAGAAGAAGCCCCATTGCCTGCCCTTTACTGGGCGCTAGTGCCCAGAGAATCAGGCCTCCCTGGGAGGGGCAGGACCCAATGCTGGGATGGGATCCCTGCAAACCCCCTGTGGGAGGGGTCATTTCTCCTGGGAACAGAGTTCCTGCCTGACCCTCCCAATTCCAGACCCCCTCCCCCCTGAAATCCCAGCGCTTGCCCAGCTGCCCCATACCTTTGAGAAGGAGGGGCACGAAGGGGATGATGGGTGGGGTCAGTTTGGCTATGGCCAGTCTATAGACTCTGTGATTCCAGGAGGGATCCTGGAAGGAGAACAAGGGTTTTAGTGCAGGAGCCATTGACTGGCCCCCAGGGTGGCACCTTTGTGAGGCCACGGCTGCAGGCCAGGCCCCCAGCAGGTCAGAGCTCAGCACCCCTGCGCCCATGAACCAGGCCTCATGGCCGGAGGGATCCCCTCGCACCGCTGGGGTGGAGTGCAGCGGCTATTTCACTGCAGCACCAATCAGCAGGGCAGGGCAGGAAGGGAAGGGAACGCTGCAGCCGGAGGATGCTGCCGGGGGAAGTTGGAAGGCAGAAAGTCCTCACCCTGATTGGAATTTAGCCAGGGCGTTGGGGCCAGCACTCTGGCTCACACCCAGGGTGCTTGGGATCGCCCGTGACTAGGGGGCTTAGCACAGCTCCCCCTGTAGTGCTCTGACACCAGGAGGCCGGAGATGGAGTCCTCTAGCACCATGGTTTCCAACCCATAGCCCGAGGGCCAGAAGTCTTTCAGAGTGGCCCGGGGCACCCCTCCCACTGGCTGCAGAAGGGAGCCACTGCCTAAGTAGCCAGGCCGAGCACATTGCTGGTGCAGGCTCCGTGCTGCAGTCAAGGGGACGGGAGATCAGCACTCCCCTCCTCGTCTGCAGCAGGGAGCACGGCAAAGCGCTCTGCCTGGGTCCCTAGGCGCTGGGCCCCTGCTGGAGCCAGAGGGAGGGGAGCACGGATCTCCTGTCCCCCTGGCTGCAGAAGGGAGCCACTGCCTAGGGACCCAGGTGGAGCGAATGGTTTCCCTGCTGCAGCCACGGGGACAAGAGATCCTCCTCGCTAAACTCCTCCCCTCTGGTGCTGCCGGAGACTGGTGGCCCTTCAGGGTTGTAAAAATGATATTTGTGGCCCTTGAGCCAAAAAGGTTGGCAGCCACTGGCCTCGCACCTCACTGGGGACGCATGCAGCACAGATGGGGGGTGCCCCTTCCTGCCCCAGCCGGGACTCTCCCAAAGGGCCCCTCCCACAGGCCCTGACCCAGCCCAACGCAGCTTAGCTCACCTGACGGGCCAGAGTATGGCCTAGGCCAACGCAGCCGGCGATCTGGACTAGGGGTGTCCCCGCCATCTGCAGGAGTCATGTGGGGAGGGGAAGGTGCCAGCAAAGGGAGCCAAACTTACCAGCATCCGCTCCAGCGCCGAGTGCAGCTTCCTACTTTTATGCGGCAGCTTCTGTGTGTGAGACAGAGAGAGGTGAGATCATCCCCCCGAGTCCCCGGGGAACCCTCCAGCCCCTGCCCACAACCCTCTCATACTCCTCACACAGGTGCCACATCTCCTCCCTGATCGTCACAGATCACAACAGTGCACGTTCTCAGCCTCCCCCACGCGGAGGGGCTGGTCCCCCACAGCCTCTCCGCAGCCAGGCCAGGGGCACCCCGAACTGCCCTCCATTCTCATGGGATCTCTGCGCGTGAGGAAGACAGGCCCTGGCCCAGAAACTAGACACAGGGGTTGTTTCAGCCAGCACTGAGATGCAGTCCCTTGGGGTGGAACACAGAAAGCGTCTGTATCTGTATTTGACTGAGCGCATGGGAGGGCATTGAGAGGGGTGAGCAGTACTTGGATTTTGGCCAGGGCAGTTGGATTAACACCCTGGACCCAAAAGCTGAATAATAATATTAGAACTGGCCGGATCCAAACTGTCCCGGGGTTCTGGTTCTGTATAACTGAGCCCTGCATTCTGGTTCTGGCCCATCACTGTATAACTGGGCCCTGGTTCTGGCTCACTGCTCTCTGTAACTGGGACCTTGGTTCTGGTTCATTGCTCTGTATAACTGAACCTTGGATTCGGACCCATTGCTCTGTATAGCTGAGCCTGGGGGTCTGGTTCCGGCCCATCGCCCAGTGGCAGGTGAACTCTGCCTAGGCTGTTGGTAGCATGGCCCTCAGCCCCTGCTACCATCTCCCATGTCCTGCGTCTTAGGCTGACACCTCAGCCAGTGGCCTGGTGAGCTGGACATGCTAAATGCCCCTGTCCTGGGACAGGCTCCTCCTTCGCTTGTCAGGGCCCAGCAGGGAGATGCTGATTTTGGTCCCAGGGCCTGGGGGCGGTTTCCCAGGCTGGATGTGAGCTGGGGCAGCAGGGCCCGGGCGTTGGTTTGTACCTCCCAGGTCTTGGTGAGGCGACTCACGGCCGTGTTGCTCAGACCAAACATCACCGCGAAGAAAGAATTCAGGTTCTTCTGCTCCTTCAGGCTGAAATGAAACATACCGTTACTCAGGGGCCGGCTGCCAGCTCTGGCCTGGACAGCACAGCAGGCACTGCAGGGCCCCGTGCCAGGCTGCCTCTGTGGAGAGGCTAGCGTGGGTGCTGCCGGGACTCCTGGAGGCAAGTCACTCACTGTGCAGCCAGCTTAATGAACTTCCTGAGCAGCTGGGCTCGCTTGCCTGGCTCTGCACAGAGGCAGACCTCACTGGCGATCCAGTACTGCAGCTCGTTGAAGCGCCGCATCACGCGCTCCAGGTTGGCCGTGGTCGCGCTGGGAAACGTCTGCTGCCCAAAGATGTAATAGATCAGCTCCACCTTCAACACACAAGAGCCAGAGCTCAGGGCTTGGACCTGGACTCACGTCTCCGGAGAGCCAGTCCAGTGCCTGACCCACAAGCACACCAGCTCTCCACCCCCAGGCGTACTGCCCCTGTGACGGGCTCCAGACACTGCCCGTTACCTGGTGGACGCTGTTGAAGAGATTCCAGTCGTAATCCGTCAGCTGACTGGCCAAGTCCTTGGAGCTGATGAGGTCTAGGGTCTCTGAGGAGCCAATGGTGGGCCCAAGCTGTTCAGGATGAGGGTTCTGGGTGGAGGGGAAGAGAGAATGTCACACGCCCCCGTTTCCTTAGCCCTGCATGGCCTGCAGGTGAGCCAGGCAGTCCTGCGGGCAGGAGCCTGCCCAGCTGATGGGGTGAAAGGAGCTGGTAAAAGCCGTTGTCTAAATTAATGGGAGATCTTAGGCTGTGAACGTCCAGGGAACCTGGCCATGGGGACCAGCCCCATGGGCAGCCCAGCCACAGGGGCCAGTCCCTGGGCCATCCATGCCACAGGTCAAGATGCAGCTCCTGTCACTGGGGGCAGAGTGCAGCAGTCCGTGGGGCAGAGGCACTGACCCAAGGCCTGGCTACCCAGGCCCTGTGTGGTGCAGAGCTGGGCCTGAAGTCTCCACAGCCTTTAACAACCAGTTCCCAGCTCGGAGTTTCTCCATAATGGGCAGCGGTCCCCACGTGGCATCTATGCTGGACCAGCTGTCCCCGGAGCTCAGAGCTCATGGGATTGGGGTCTCCAGCTGGCTGAGAACGCCACTTTCCCTGCCAGTCCTCACCAAGGTGTGGAGCTCCTGGACAGTCACAACAAAGAGTCTCTCGTTCAGGCCCAGGGACGTGTAGACGCCGATGGTGTCCATCTGCAGCCGCACTTTATCTGTCAGAGAGTGAGCACCGTCAGGGGCTACTCCTGCAATGGCCATCAGGTGGCGGTGTTCGCATGCACACAGGTGAGCATGAGGGGCAGTGACTGGGCCGTGGGGCTCAGAGGAGACGTGGGGCAATCCAAACCTGGGCAAGGGCTGCCTGACAGGGGCTTGGCAGATTTCAGGGTTGGTCACTCTGGCATCCCTCTTTGTCCCCATGTGAATTCACAGGCTGGGAGGTGATCCCCTGCCCAATCCCCGTCACCCCCAGAGCGCGGGTGATGGGCCACACTAGGCTGGGCCACACCAGGACAGTGCATCCCAGCTCTGGGGAGTCCCCCCTAGGACACACCATGGCTGCAGCATGGAGCACCCCACTCCCTGCAGCCCTGACAGCATCTCCAGCTCCAGAGGGGACAGGCTGGGGGTGGGACTGTGAGGTCTCTGCAGGACGCAGATCAGCCATGCAGCCTGAATCCCAGCCCAGGGGGTCAGGGCTGAGGGGCGAGAGCCGGGAGTGCAGCGCCTGGGCCAGGAGGGAGCAGAAGCAGCTGGGTCAGGATAGGCAGGCGAACACCTGCAGGCCCTTGCAGCCTGGGGGCAGCAGAGAGGGGCAGCGGTGCAGGGGGTGGGGGGTCCAGGTCGCTGCTGCAGAAAAGGAGTTGGGCAGGTGAACAGGCTACAGATCCCTGGCAGAGCCCAGGGAGGTGGGGGAGCAGGCAGCCAGCCACTGCCTAAAGGGGATGCAGCCCACACCCGCAGCCCCATTACTGCCCCCTCCACTCCAGCAACTTCAGGGACATCCTGCCCGAGTGCAGCTGGCAGGAGGCGGGAGGGGCTGCGCTGCCCGAGTGCAGCTGGCGGGAGGTGGGGGGAGGGGACAGAACGTGCTTTCCACTGCAAGGTCGGAGTTTCACCCCTCTGGGGTTCCTGATCCAGGGCAACCTTCCCAGCTCCCGCCAGCCCCGTGCCACTAACTCACCCCCTGCTGAGTTGACCTTGACCAGCACACGCTCGCCGTGCCCGCCATCCTGGCGGGCGAGGGACTGGAGCACGTCGCGCACTGAGGCATTCACCGGCAGCACCATGGAGATGCAGGAGTGGTTGGCTCTGTAGATGTCATAGGGCACTGGGGCAGGGAGGGGGCATGTTAGTGAGACTCCCCCGTGGCCAGGACCCAGCCAGCCAAGGGCAGCAATGACCCCCGACCCTCTGGGGCAGGGAGCCCCGTTTGGCAGCAGGTTGGAGCTGTGAGATCCTTGGGAGGGAGCCTGGGGCCCCAGAGTAGCAGCCCTGGCAGCAAGTCCCTATGGGCTCTGAACAGGGCCCTGCCTCTGGGAGCGTGGGGGCAACCGTGTTGGGGGGGTGATGTTGCTTCTGCAGATGTCTGAGAAGTTGCAGGATTTTGCCTGGATCTCTAGGAGCCTTGGTGTGTGTGTGTGTGTGACAGGGGTGGAAGCAGTCTGTCTGTGCGGTGTGTGTGTGTGAGGGGGTGGAAGCAGTCTGTCTGTGCGGTGTGTGTGTGACAGGGGTGGAAGCAGTCTGTCTGTGTGGAGTGTGACAGGGGGTGGAAGCAGTCTGTCTGTGCGGTGTGTGTGTGACAGGGGTGGAAGCAGTCTGTCTGTGCAGTGTGCGAGGGGGTGGAAGCAGTCTGTCTGTGCGGTGTGTGACGGGGTGGAAGCAGTCTGTCTGTGCGGTGTGCGTGCGCCCGTGTGTGAGGGGTAGAGGCAGAGCTGCTACCTTTGTCCTGGGCCCCGATGGCATAGCTGTTATTCAGTGCAGCATCCTCCAGGCTGGCAAACCAGTTCACTGTGCTCCGCACCTGGGGTGGGGCAACGAAGAGGTGTGAGCAGGGGGTGTTGGGTGGCAGGTACTGGCATCTTCCATGCTCACAGCCCAAGGGGACAGCATCCCTCTGAGACCCACAGGGCAACTCAGCTGAGCCAGGCCCTCAAAGCCCCACACAATCACCCACTGCCTGTGTCAGGGTCACTCCCCTTTGGGGGGTTTCCTTGGCTTCCTGCCCACCCATCCAAGCCCCTAGGAGAGGGGCAGCAGGCGCCACGTGGTGCTGTTGGGCTGTCGGCTACCTTGGGCTGTGGAGACGTGCTTCCACCACCGTTCTCCAGGCTGCAAAGAGGAGAAACACACACGGGTGAGCCTCCGAGAGCTGTGCCCCCCCGGGCACAAATCAGCACGCTGCTCACTGCAGTCACCGCACCCGGGAGCCCCACATTGCCCCCCAGCAGAGGCGACAGCCACGAGTTAATGGACGGCCAGTGTGGAGCATCTCCACCATTGCACTGACCCCCCCCCAGAGCTTTTCAACCCCTCGTTTTCAGCAGGGAACCTAGATACCAGAGACTGGGAGAGGCCCCCGATAATACGGAAAAGTTCCCCCTTCCCCAGAGCCTGTTGTCCAGGCCTGTCCAAGAGCCTGCGGACAAGTCCCTTCGCCTCCCACGCCCACTCCCTCCGTGGTGCAGAGAGGCCAGCGGTCACACCGTCAGCAGCAGGGCTGGGAGGAGAAGGCAGAGCAGAGCTTTCGACTCCCCGCCCCAACTCTAACCCTGCACATCCATCCTGGGACTAGGACCCAAGCGTCCTGGGGGCCAATCGCTGCAGCACGGATTACACCACAGCAGAGGCGTGTGCGGGAATGTAATGTGACCCCTTTTGGAAGGTCACGTTGTGTGCCCCGAGGCTGGGCCAGAGGAGCTGTCAGCTCCCGCCATGACCCCAGGGCACGGAGCAGCTTGCTCACCCTCCCCACTGTGACCCCAGGGCTGGAGGAGCTCACTATCGCCCCCTGCTGTGGCCCCGGGGCTGGGAGGAGCTCTGTGCCCCTGCTGATTACTGAGGGGGGCATGCACCTGCTCGTCCCCCCTTGTGCATGCCCTTGCACTGCAGCCTCTCCGGCTTGGCCAAGGCCACGTCCCTGGGACTCAGGACCGTGAGGCACAGACACGGCTCCAGTTACGGAAGAGCGGCCATGGGACGGGAGAGGTCTGGCTAGGTGTGGACTGCGCCCAGCTCAGATGGGGCCGCAGGGGTTCAAATGTAGGGCGACAAGCCGGGGCGGCGACTCACGCTCTGTTCCGCCGCCGATCCTGCGTCTGGTCCCGCAGCAGGCTGCACAGGCGAGGATCCTGGCTCACGAAGTCTGAGAGGCTCTGAAGGACAAAGGCTCTGGCTGGTCACTACCAAGGCTGCCCCGTGCAGGGCAGTGATTCTAGAGCACCTGCTGGGACACCTGAGGTCACCGTATGCAAGGGCCTTGAAATCCCTTGGGGTGGGGGCAGGTTCCGTGTCTGGGGCCCTGCTATGCACGGGGCAGTAGCCAGGGGACAGTTTATCTTTCCTGGGGTAGTGCTCCCTGGTGCTGGATTGTGGAATTGCATCCCCATAGGCTGCATCCCCACCTGCAAGGGAAGTGTAAGGAACAGGGGCCACGGGTGGCAGGGGACAGAGCTGAGCAGCTGCATGGCCAGGACCAGCCTCGTTTTCCCCCTGGATGTCAGCCTCCTTGAGCCCACTGCTTTCCACCCTCCCCCACCCGTGTGCCACTTAGCTCCTCCCTGGCTCCCCTCGGGTACCTGCAGCAGGGTCATGGCACTGTAGTCAGCCTGCAGCAGCTGCCCATACAGCAGCACCCACTGGCTGACCAGCCTCAGGATCTTCTGCCGTTTGCTGAGGGAGTAGACAGCCTTCTCCCGCTCCGAACCCTCTGACGGCTCCGCATGGAAAGTGGGGCCAGTCAAGGAAGCTGCTAGGTCAGCGTGTGCTGGGGACAGGCAGCAAGTCTGCAGGGCATGTCCGGGGGCAGTCAGCCCCATTGCACAGAGAGGGATGGGGCCATGCAGAGTGCACCCAGAGAACAGCAGAAGCAATCAGCCCCGCAGCACAGGATGTGGGGAGAGGAGACCTGCAGAGTGTGCCTGAGGCACAACGGGGGGCGATCAGACCCACTGCACGGCACCCTGCTAGCTACAATAGAATTGCCCTTTTGCCAATGGCTTCACCCCATTCCACATCCCAGACCCCAGACGTCCACGTGCCAGGAGCTCTGTCTAGTCAGCAGCTCAGCAGCTGTGATGCTTTTGCTCTCTGCATACAATCCCTGTGCAGGCACTGTGCAATGTGCAGCTCCGTGCAGACTGGCTCTGGGCAGCAGGTGCTTTGAGCCAGAGGGATGTAGACTTAGATGGAGAGACCAGAAAAATGAACCAGGATCTGGGTCTCCCCAAGTGAGCATGAGAGGGGGCACCGGCGCCGGGCCAGTCAGCCCTGAGAATGGGCCTGTCTCTTCAGACAGCAGAGTCCTTGCACATTTAAAGTGCACAACGCACAGGCTGCAGAGCTACAGACCCCCCAGCGGTTCTGTCTCCTCTCAGATTCTGTCTGTTTCTCTGTCTTTAGTGCTGGCCAGGATGAAACCCCCGTGGTCCACCCCCTCCCCAGCTACCCGCGAGGTGCTGGTCCCTGCAGTGCAAGAAGGATATTGGTGGAGCAGGGCTCTGCAGAGCTGGGCGGTCGGCATGAACACGTTGTAAGTCAGCAGGAAATCCCCAACCAAGGTATCTGAAAGACAGCAGCCCAGCACGCGTTAAAGGGCCCTCACCCCAGGCAGGACCCACTGGTTCTGGGCCCAGCAGCAGTCCCCAGGCAGGGGGGCTTTGGGCCTAGCATGCTCCCACAATCTCCCCTCCAACTACCCCAGCTCCTCACCCATAAACCACCTCAACCCCCTGTGCTCCTACAATCTCCCTTCCAAGCACCTCACCCCCATTGTTCCCACCATCCCCTCAGCAATCCCAGCCCCCTGCACTCCCATCCCCCAACCGATCCCAGCCCCCTGTGCTCCCATCATTCCCCAACCACCCCAGCCCCTCGTGCTCTGGCAGCTCCTCTGTCTGACACTGCCCCTGAGGGCTAGGGAGTTGTGGGGAGGATGTAAGACAGTCTCTGCTTTATTAGCTGGCTGAGCACGCCGCTTCCCTTTAGCGCTGGGGGAGCCTGGTGCATGGCACTGCGTCCCAGCTCGGAGAAGCTCTGTCTGTGTGTGCATGTATCCCTGAGTGTGCATCTGTGTGCATGTGTATCTGTGCACATGTCCGGGCAGATGTGCATCCATGCACGTGTGTATCCGTGCATGTGTATCTGGGTGCACATGTATCCATGGGAGCGTGTATTCATGGGTGTGTGTCTGGGCCCGTGGCCAGCCCAGCCCAGCCAGCCCACACGTACCCACGGGGTCCGAGAACGTTGCATCCAGCCTCATGGCTTCCAGCAAATGCTCCAGGATCTTGTCGGGGGTCCCAGCCATCACCGAGTACCTGGAGGACAGAGCATCCCCGGCATGTCAGACTCCCGCAGGACCAGGGTCTTGAGCCCCATCCCACAGACACGTGGCTGAGCCACAGCCCACACAGGCCCAGCAGAACCGCCAGTGGCCCCCCCCTGCCTCACACATGCTCCCAATCTAGCAGCTGGGGCCCATAGCTCAGCTGTATCCCAGCATCCTTTGCAACAGGCACCACTGCTCCTTTGAAGAGCAGATTCTGGGAGGCCAAAGGAAGCAGACGCAACGGCTCCCCATCCTGCTGCATCAGACAGCGGGACCCTGCCAGAGGGAGGAGATGGGGTGTGGGAGGGGAGCTGTGTGAGGCAGCCTGGGGTCGCAGTGAAATCTCCCTGGGATCAACCCAGTCTGTCTTGCTGCTGCCTGGACCCTGGGGTGCTGCTGGTCCCAGGCCTGGCAGGGTTTAAGCCCCCATGGGGTAGAAGCCGCTGTACCTACTGCTCCCCACAGACGGTGACTGGCTGCTGCTGCCGCTGCCCTGCAGGTTCTTCTCCAGCACTAGCACCACCTTCCCGTGCTCCTTCAGGCGCATGGTGTTGGCCTCGACATCCTAGAGAACCCCAGCATCAGTGCTGCCGCTGCACTGCCCCAGTGAGATGAGCAGGGCACTGCAAGGACTGGGGCAGGGGCAAGGACTGCAGTGGGGCAGGAACGGAGCAAGGTCTGGGGCAGGAGCCGAGATGGGCAGTGCAAGGACTGGGGAGGGGTGGGAGTGGGGGCAGGAAGGAAGGTCCACCTCCTTCCTGGGGAGGAGATGCAGCAGGACCCCCAGGTCCCAGCTTGTCCCTGTGACAGGTGGTCCCTGCACTAGGATCCGCTCGCACTGGTGATTGCCCTGCCCTGTCCCGGGGTGGGGTGGTGGTCAATGAGGGTAGAATGGGCAGGAGCATCAGGCAGCCCCACGCGGGAAGACATCGAGTCTGGTTCCCTGGTTGTTGCTCTCTGCCAGCAGCGGTTTCTGGTGACACCCGCATCAGGCCCAGGAGCTCCATGGATTTGAGCCAGTGAGAGCCAGAGTCAGCAGAAAATGGACCATGAGACTGAGCTGCCTGATCACCCAACATGGATAACAGAGCGGACATGGGCGGCTCCCGCTCGGTCTGTGGCTGGACATGGCTCGTCCCTGCCCAGGGAGAACATCAGCGATGATGGACAGAGCCAAGGGAGTGGGGTGACAGGCAGGCCATAGGTGGGCACCCATGCATCAGTGCCCATGTGTGATGGAGTGGGATGTTTTCATAATATTTTGGATGACTGCTGTGTGAGCCTCAGTTTCCCCTATGTGGTGCATAGTTAACTAGGTGGGGAGAAAGGCCATTTACTGGTTGCAGAGAACCTGCTGTGACTGAGGCTTGGCTGGCTGGGGCATGGGCTGAGAAGACAATGACTACTCCAGTCGCCCGGGCATTTGGTACCTAGCAACTAAGGACCATGGATGGTGGAGTCCTCCACAGGAAGCAACTGGGTGAGACCAGCTGGAGAACACAGGGCTAAAGAGGAGGCCAGGTGACAATGTTTGCCTGGGAAGGGAACAAGGACAAAAGGACTGAGGAGGGGCCAGGTGGTGGTGGTAAGTGTGGGCTGGTGGAGGGAGGAGAGGCTGCTGGACTGGGACTAAAGAGGGGTCAGAGCAGGCTCTGGCCATCTGCCCCAGATGGACTTTGTTGTAACTTTCTGTTCTCTGTGTTAACGAAGGACTTTCTACGCTGTGTTCCAGACATCTAATAAATGCCTCTGCTTCTACACTGCTGGCTGAGAGTCACTCCAGATTAAGGAAGTTGGGGATGCAATGCTCCCTTTGGGTGTAAAGGCCTGGTCTACACTAGAGTTTTGTTGACAAAACAGTGCTGGTGTACACACTGCAAGCACCCCCACCCCTGCCGACAAAACTGCCTGCTTTTACAACAAAGTAAAACCGCCTGGACCAGAGGTGTAGGGCTTTGGTCGGCAGAGCTGGGGTGATGCACTGTCAATGTAGACACTGCCTTCCCTTACACTGCTGGTGGGGCTGTCATTCTTGTCAATTTCAACACTGCAGGGAGGGGTGGAAATTGACAAGAAAGCTGTGGGGCAGCTGGTTCCAGCTCCCAGCTGACAACAGGGCAAGAAGCCCAGGGCTGCTGCAAGCCCAGGATGCTGGTGCCCACCTTCCAGCAGTGAGCCAGGACTGGCCGAGCCGCGAGAGGCTGAAGCCCACTACCCGGCTGGGAGCAGGACAAGAAGCCAGAGCTGCTGGTCTCCACTCTCTGTCCCGAACTCCACCTGCTCCCAGCCCAGCCAGCCTTGTCAGTCACACAGCTGAGCCGTGAAATTGACATGGCTGTTCTGGCAGAGAGCAGGTAATAGAGAAGGCCCAGGCCGCTTCCCTGGCTCCCGGCTAGAACCCGGGAGTGCGGGACAGCCCTCAGGGAGCCTGTGTGCTCCTGGCAGGGATCTGAGAGTCGGGGCTCTCAGCTCTCTACACTGCCCCTTAGGTTGGTGGAAGTGCTCCTGGTGAAGATGCACTGCGCTAACCCAAGAAAAGCAGTGTGGACATCAGCCTCCGCAGGGATTGCAGCAGTGGCTGTTAGTCAACCTATATTAGCTCGATTTATTTTTAAGTGAAGACAAGGTCGAAGTCTCCCTCTGGTGTCCAGGCTGGGCGGCCTCGCTGCAGGGAGCTCATGGCATGACGCAGGGGTGCTGAAGGCTCCAGGTTCAGTCCCAGGAGGCAGTGAAGCCAAGGGGCTTACCCCAGTGACAGCGTGTCCCCAAGGGGCTGACGCACTAAAGGGGTCCTCCCAGGGACTGTTCCAGAGTACTGGGCTTTGGATCCCTGACTCCAGGCCCAGGGCACAAGGGCACGGATGGCCAGGGCCACACAGCAGGGAATGGACACAGCCTCCTTGCAGCTGGGGCTGCACTGCAGATGTGCCTGCAGCAAGGACTCAGTGGGGCAGGGCAGAGCTCCGGGGATAGCCATGGTGTCAGCCAACCCCCCCCACACACACACCTCCCTGCTGCACAGAGACCCAAGCTGGTGTGGCATGGACACAGGGCCATCGGGCTCTGGTGATGGGAGATGGGTGTCACCCACAGACCAAAGAGGCGCCAGCCCTGATGCCCACAGCCAGCCTGACGGGGGCAGCAGCAAGGGGAACCCAGGAGAACTGCCCTCTGCAGGTGGCTGGGCCCCATGGCTGGGCCCCTGGGGTGGGGGTTAGGCATCATGGCTCGGGGGCTGGGCCCCTGGGGTGGGGTATGGGCCCCATGGCTCGGGGGCTGGGCCCACCTTGAGGATGCGGTTGAAGTCTCGCTTGTCCACACGCAGGAAATGACAGTTGTCCTCCCGAAGAATGATGGTGGCAGCTCGGGGGGCATCGTTCACCAGCGCCAGCTGTCCAAAGTCGTCCCCCTCGTGCAGGGTGGTCACCAGGCCCTGGAGTGGCAGCTGGGTCAGAAGCCAGCTTCCCACACCGTCAGCTGCCGGCTGGGGTGCAGGGAGCCCAGGAGGTGCTGTGCACGCTGGCCCAGATGCACAGGCTCCACTGGCTGCTCTCAAGGGACGGAGCCTGGAGGTCCTGGTTCTGTCCCAGCAGTGGGGCCCACTCAGGGTGACCAGACGTCCCGATGTCAGGGGCTTTGTCTTATATCGGCACCTATTACCCGCCCCCCCCCCCCCCCCGTCCCGCTTTTCCACACTCTGCCTGGTCACCCTAGGCCCGGTGGGATTGTAGGGGGAGGAGCCTGGAGGTCCGGTTCTATCCCGGCGGTGAGACCCAGTAGGCGTGTGGGGGAGCACATACCTTGCCATGGGTGACCACGTTCACTGAGCCCTTCCAGATGATGTACCATGAGGTGCCTTTGTCTCCTTGGCTGAACACTGCAAAGAAGCCACTGTTTGTCCAGGGAACCCTCGGCAGGGATCCGGACAGCACATCCCAGCCTCGCAGGGGCTGTTTGTGTCACAGGGGAGCTGCCCAGCCCAGCCCAGCCCAGCCCTGGGGGCATGAAGATATGGGGAGGGCCGGTGCTTTGGCCAACTCCATCCCCCAAGCCATGAGGGTCTGTGGGACAGCACAGCTGGATTGGGCTGTGCCAAGTGCCGAATGCCAGCGTGTCCAGCCACGCCCCCGCTGAGCACTCAGGAACCTGGAGAGCGCAGTGCTCAGGACCTGCACCTCAGCAAACAGCCACAGGGCTCCTCCCTCCCCTTCCTGCAGGGCCTGCTGGGCAAAGGGGGCCCCGGGGATTGGAGCCCTGCAGTGGGCGTCAGGGGAAGTCACTGCCCTCGCTGGTGCTGGTCAGTCTGCCCTGAGGTCGGTGCCAGGCAATGGCACACGACGGGGCAGTGCCTGGTGCTGCAATGGGTTGCTCCTGCATCTCCAAGGTGTAACTCCCTGGTCAGAGGATGCCAAGCACCAGGCTGGGCATGATGGTGCCCCAGGAATCAGGACTGATATGCAAAGCCATCCTGCCCACCCCGCCCTGGAAGCCCAGGGGGTGGCACTGGCAGAGCGCAGGACACCCCCCTCGTGGGGCCAGGCTGCTAGGAACTGGCTGGGGCAGGCTGTGCTACTCACATACGGTGCCCGCTTTGGGGTGTGACTCAAACAGCAGCACGGAGGCCAGCTCCCGCTTCACCTGCAATGAGAGACACCCCTTAGCGCTGCGCCGGCACAGGGGAGGGCTGTGGCCTGGGGTGAGCGAGATGAGCATATTGGGGCTGGGCTGGGGGTCAGTGGGAGGGAGGGTGTGCTGAGGGACCGGGCATGCCTGGCAGAACAGGGCAGGAGGAACAGGGGGTGCCCAGTGAGATGCCTGGGGGGTTGGGTAGGGGATCTCCAGGGGGCCAAGAGGGCAGAGAGTGCTGGGGTAGGGGGGACGGGGGAAGCACAGGGGGCAAGAAGGCATGGCAGAGGCACAGGGTTCCCATGACTGGAAGCAGGCTGGGGCTGGGTAGAGGTAGCAGGTGGTGGGGGAAACAGGGGCTGGTGGTGGGGAGGGGAGGGGAGCGGAGGGGAGCAGAGGCTGGCGGGGGGAGGGGAGCAGAGGCTGGCGGGGGGGAGGGGGTGGGGGAGCAGAGGCTGGCTGGGGGAGCAGCACTCACCGAGTGGGAAAGATGAGCCACAGCTTTGATGTGCAGCAGCTCCTCGAAGATGAGCTCCAGCTCGTCCTGTGTGCGCTGGGCGGGGCTGGGGTGGAGACAGGGGGTAACGTGTTAGCCTGGCACTGGCCCTGCTTGGGCACAGACCCCCATCCCGGGTAGGGCCCCACACTGTGGGCAGCCCCCTGAGCTGGGCACCCCCCCACGAGAGCAGCTCCCCCAGCCAGGGCACAGCCTCACACGAGGGCAGCCCCCTGACGCATGGTCCCATGCAGAGGGCAACCCCCTGACCCGAGGGCAGCCCTGGCCAGCCAGTGGGGTGGGTCTCAGTCCAAGCCCCGTTCCCGAGGTGCTGTCTAGGGGTGCCTGTGTGTCTAGGATCTGGAGCTGAGGCACTGACCCCCTGCATGTACCCAGCCTGGCAGGACAATTCCAGGATCTAGGCAGACCACAGGGGCCTGGCAGGAATGGGCTGAGATGGCCCACTCAGCGCCCTCTGCATCTCACCCGGAGTCTGGCCCACTGAGCCCAGCTGCTCGTGGCAGGCAGCTCAGCTCTGGGGAGGGCGTGGCACAGGGGCTGGGCTCTTGGTGGGCAGCCAGCCCTCCCCCAGCATGGGGGGCACATGTGGCACACTCACGGCTTGCGCAGGGCCATGGCGAGCAGTGCATCAGGGCCCAGCTGGGCCAGAAAGGCCAGCGCCTCCAGCAGCTCCTCGGCGTCCCGGGTGCCAGGCTCCGGACTCAGCTCCCCCCCAGCAAAGCGGTAAAACTGGGCCTCCTTGTCCTGGAAATGCCACTCCTGCTTCACTGGGGAAAGAGCCACATGGCAGTATCAGCCCATGTGAGATACCGTGCGTGGGCATGGGCCTGGCCGGCAAAGTGCCTGGCCAGGTCACGAGCTGCTGTGAGCCCGTGTGAGAGCAAGGGCAAGCGTGAGCTGGGGGGAACAGGCACTAGGGTCATGGCGCATGCCATGCGTGTAGGCGTGAGGGATGCGTGTGCACAGGCAATTCCCCCCTTGCTCTCCTTGTCATGGCCTGACAACTGAGAGGTGCCTGGCCCCATAGCACAGAGCCCAGTCATGGAGTCAGAGCTCGGTGAGGGCGTTAGCCTGACACACCCATGCAGCCTCTGCCCATCTCACCAGCCCCTCAGCTCCTGTCACACCCCAGCTGCCGGATCCTGGCCCACCACATCCTGACACATCCACGGGGTTCCCAGCCCCCCCCCTGCATCCCTCAGCCACGCGTGCCCAGGCAGAGCCCACATGGCCCCAGCCTGCCCCACCAGGCTCCTGGCACCCCTGCCCACCATACCCTGCCCAGCCCCCAGCCCACCCTGTCAGACTCCACGTGATGCCAACCTGCCCCACCAGGCCCCTGGCAGTCCCTGGCCTACCCTTCACCTCCAGGACCTGTGCATCTCCCAGCCTGCCCTGCTCACTATGCCTCCAGCAGCTCCTGACATACCCCACCCCACCCCACCGGGTCTTGGCCCACCTGGCACAGCCACCAGCCCCTCCTCTCTGCCTGACACCACGTGGCCCCACCATAGGTGACCATATGTCCCGTTTTGGCTGGGACTGTCCCCTTTTTAAGCCCTGTCCCGGATGCCCTGACTTTTTTGTCCCATTTGCTCTTCCCAATGGATCAGCTGGCATGGGCATGGCGAGAGCACATGGGGCAAATGGCCAATTTTGCCAAAAAAGTAGGGTGCGGAGGAACATTTGGGGGAAGGGCAAGTGGCAACAACAGCCCCACATGGCAGGGCTCAGGCATCTCCAGCCAGCCTTGCAAGGGGGAGCTTCAGGCAAGCAGCTGGGGCCAGCTCCGCACGGGGATGGGTGCGGGGAGCCCTCAGGAGAGTGGCGTGGGCCAGCTCCACACGGAGGAGGGAGGGGACGGCTCAGGCAAGCCGCACCCGAGGGAGACGGGGCCTGGCTCGGGAGAGCCCCACGTGGTGTCCTGTTTCCCTTTAGGAAATATGGTCACCCTACCCCACCAGGACCCCGGCAGGCCTTGGCACACCTCTACTGCTGCATCCTGGCCAACCATGCCCCAGCCCACCCCACCGCATGCCCCCAGCCTACCCACCGGGCCCTCACAGCCCCTGGCCTATCTTGCCCTGCTGGGTCCTGGCCCAACCTGACAAACTCCACATGGCTCCCAGCTCCATCCTGCACCTCCAGACACCACGCAGGCCCCGGCACACCCAGATTCCATATGTTCTCCAGCCTGCTCCACCGGGCTCCCAGCCTGGCACTGCAGAGGTGGCTGGAGTCCTGGAAGCACCCAGATCCTTTGTGGTTCTCACCGTGAGTCAGGATTCCTCCATCCACCAGCACCTGGCAAACCCCAATGGCCTGGCCCCGCGCTTGGATGGAGAGCCCTGAGCTGAGCAGCCAGTCCACCAGCTCCTTCCCGGAGCAGCACTGCCTGCAGGGGGGAAAAGGGTGATGGATGGGTGACATGGGACTAGTGACCTGGGGAATCCAGGGTTGGCATAGCCAGCCTGGGCAGGAGAAAAGGTGCAAAGAGTTTTGTGCGGCATTTGTGGAATATAAGGGATGTGGGTCAGGATTGAGGGGCACCAGCAGAGCTGGGGGCAGGGAGAGTCCAGGGCTGAGATAGCAGGGGGCTGAGGGGGCATCAGCAGAGCTGGGGGTGGGGGCAGGGCTGGGATAGCAGGCGCTGTGGTAGGAGGGCAGGGCTGCGTGGAGGACACAGACACTGAACGACATTAAATTCTCTCAGGTAGGAAGCACCAGGCCTGGGGGGTCCGTGCTTGTCTCTCCCTCTCTGGCAGTGGGGATAGGGCCGTGACGTCCCACCTGTCTTTCCGTCCCCGGCCCCCAGAAGCCGCCCCGCGAGGTTGCCTCATAGCTAGGCACTGCCATGGGCGCAAGGCGGGGCCGTCCCACCTGTGGTGCCTGAGATGGTGCTTGTGATCGCGGATCAGGCCGGAGCAGGAGCTCACAAGGTGGCTGTACAGGAGTCTGCCCGCTCTCCAAATCTTCTCTGCGTGTGCCTGGGGGTGAACAAGCGGCAGCAGTCAGGCAGCTGGGCACAGGGCCGGGCACTCGGCATCGCTAGCATCACTCCACGTCGGCTCGCCCGTCGTGCTCACAGCTTGCATGGGAGACCAGCAAGATGAAATGAGCCCAGGGATGGCATGTGATACCCTGCAGGAGCGGAGGGGCATTCCCAGACCAACAGGCAGCAAGGGCCCTTTGAGCTGCTTTCTTTGCGCAGGGGAGAACTACCCCCCCAGTGATGGGGGGTGGCACCCCAAAGCCAGGATGGCCCCACTCACCTGCGTCAGGCTCTGCCCACAGTCTGGGACTGATTCGCTGTCAGTGAGCGGGGTCTGGAAAGCAACAGGACAGAAACGTTCCTCAGTCAATGGAAAACGGGCCCCTCCACACCCCGCCCTCGGAGCCCTGTTGCTGAAGGGGCCAGCCGGGTCTCAGCACCACATCCCATCCCTAGCGCGGTCTCAAGAGCCTGCAGCCACTTGCTGGAAAAGGCAGGGTTCACGTGCTGAGAGCAGAGCTCGCCCAGCCCTACCCTGGGGGGCAGAGGGGCCTTTCCTGACTGACTCGACTCCTGAGTTACATCTGGAGAGCCAGACCTGCAGAGGTCCTTGCAGATGCCAAGCAAGGCTGCTCCCCGTGGGGATTCCCTGTTAAACAGCTGCCATTTCCCACCCCGCAGCAGCTGCATGTGTGGTGGGTGAAGTGGGCAATTACTTCTGATTGGAGAGCAATGCACTGGCAGGAGAATGAACTTTAGAACAGCCCATTGTTGCTGGTATCAGATCAGTCACCCAGCCACCAGACAGGTGCCGTTTGCTCCTTTGCTCACTGTGCTGCTATTGGTAACAATTTTGCAAACAGCCTCTTTGGGCTTTTTCCCCACTTAAATACAAGGTAAGCAGCCTGTTTTCATCTGATTGGAGCATTGGTGCACAGGATACTTATGTGATTTACCTGAGGAAAAACCAGGATTAGAAGTCACGACCGCCTGACCCCAAACACAATCTACCTAGTCCACCCAGCCCCGTAGTGTAGGAGCTGCCCTCTAGCCCCATCCCAGCTGGGACAGAGCTTTGCTTGTTAGCCAGCGTGGTGCATGGCTACAGCCAATTCTGTCTGTTGCTCTGCTCTCAACTCAGGGAGCTGCCTGGGGACCTGTGAGCAGGGCTTAGCCCAGTGCTCAGCACTGTGCACGGACCCCTACGTGAGGCCTGGGGCTATGAAGTTAGTTCTCTGGCTATGGGGGGTTTGGTGCTGCTGCTGGCCAGTCTCTGGGCCATGGGATCTTTGGTCCTAGCCTGGCTTCCAGCTGGCTCACAAATACCCCAGCTGTGCAGGGATCTGGCCAGGCTTATCAGTCTCCGGTACAGCTCTAGGAAGCAAAAGAAACAGCAGGGAAAGCTGTGAAAGGTCCCAGTGCTCAGAGCTCGGAGCAACAGCGAGAGCAGTGCATTGCCCCCTTGCAGCCAGGGTGCTGCAAACTGGCACCATGCCACGGCTTCAATCAGAGCAGAACCCAATCTCTCTTGTGGGCCAGCTGCTCGGTCCCGCTAGCCTTGGCAGCCTCCAGACCTGCCGGGGAAGGGAAACCGGGTCGCAATACAAAGTGCTGCCGAGGCCAGGGAATCCCAGCTGAGCCTGGCCTGCCTGTCGTGGGCACTGCGGGTCAAGGAGCTTCTTCCCGTGGCTAAGAATGGAATGAGCAGGCAATTCTCTGGGACAAGGCCGTGTGGGAACCCTCAGCATTTCTGTTCCCAGCCCTAGCCTGGCCCTGCCCTGCCCTGCCCCGCCCCGGCTCGTTCAGCTCTGGAAAGATCCCACCACTTGCAAAGATATTTTGCAAGAAGCAGTTGAAGCAGAGATTGGCACCAGCCCTCTCATCCTGAGCAAGAGGCACGTGCACCTCGATCACAGCCCTGCCCTGCCATCCTCTCCCAGACCTTTCCTCCTCCGGTCCCCCACCTCCCACACATACTTATATTTGCTGGGGGTCAAACCTGAGTCGTGTCTCAGCAGCATTCATGAGCCTTCACACTCACTTTCCATGTGCATTTGAGCATGCAGGTTTTGCTTGCGCTATACGTGCGGAACGCTGATATCTCATAGACTTTGAGGCCAGAAAGGACCATCATGATCACCTAGTCTGACCTCCTGCACGTTGCAGGCCACAGAACCGCGCCCGCCCACTCCTGCAACAGACCCCTAACCTCTGACTGAGTTACTGACGTCCTCAAAGCAGGATTTAAAGACTTCCAGTTACGGAGAATCCACCATTTACTCTTGTTTAAACCTGCAAAGTGAGCCATGCCCCATGTTGCTGAGGAAGGCGAAAACCCCCCAGGGTCTCTGCCAATCTCATTCACAGAAAGTATGTGTGATCCTAAAATGTGCAATTCATAGAAGGCTGGCAACTTACATTAGACATCCAAGCAGACAGCAGAAACAACAGCATGTGTCTTGTGTCCCCGTCCAATGAAGTGCCTGTTTTTAATGGTCTATTTGGGTCTGGTATTACCATTTCCTGCTCTACATCACAAATATGGTTTCTATTCCCTGACTGGCTGATGACAGTAACCAACACATGGAATGTTGCGGACGGTGTATTTGTGCGATGTTTGTCTGCAGGCCCCAAAATCTCCGAATAACTTTGAAGTATGAAATCTGTGAGCCGTGCCCACGTGCACCATGGCACCGCTACCTTTGCCTACAGCACCTGGCCATGGGTTCAGCTGTTCAGCTTTCCCCCATCTCCTGCTCAGGTTTGCAGGGCCAACTCAGGTGCTCCTGAGTGCCATCAAAGCCTGGGCGAATTCCCTGGCTCTTTAATTGTTCCAGCCGCAAGATTCAGGAAACATTCACTGAGGTAAGGCCTATTTGTCAGTGGAACGGACCAGACAGTGACAGGGTGGAAACCCTGTTGTTCAGTATGACGTTCCCCCCCTGCTATCTGGACTGGTGTGTAGCGGTGTCACCCCGATTCCTCACTCCTGGGCCCCAACTAACCCCACTTTGCTATGTGAACTCCTGGGTCAGTCCACGCCCAGCCTCCTGCGAGTAATCAGTCTCTGACCTAGTGAAGGAGCACTTCCGGCCAGCCACTCATGGGATAGACTCCCAGCAAACACCCCAGTCCCAGATGCAACCACGGGAACTGCCATCTTGCAGGATTCAGTGCTGTACACTGCACCCTGCAAACTCATTTACATTGGTCCATCAATTTATCAAAGAAATTGCTATGCACCAGCTCTGTCACTCTAAGTGAGGTCTCTGCACCCTCTCAATCCACATGTACTGTTTTAGATAAAACAAACAAATAAATTTATTGACTACAGCAAGATTTTAAGTGAATCCAAGTCAGATTAATATAAATCCAAAGATTAATAATGAGTCAAGGAGTTAATCACAATTAACTAAAAGATAACTCAGATCCTAAACGAAGATTAATATTCCAGTCTCTTTCAATCTATGACATTAGTTTACCACACCGGCTGGTTGCAATGCATCTGGCAACCAATCTCCCCCACCCCCCATGGTAGTTACCAGTCTTTGAGGTTGCTTGGAAGATAGATTCCAGGGGAGTGACCTGAGACAAAGACGTCTGAGCTTTTAACAAGTTTCCTCAACACCCCCTGGGGTCAGGTATCGGGCATGTCCGGAAATGGCCACGATTTCTTTCGCTTGAGCCAAAGTGCTCACAGGTGCTTAGGCCAGACCATTGTTCCTGTATGCATGCCTCTGCTGTGGAAACACAGCTTGTGTTTGTCTGCATCTGTTCACGCCATGCGAGACACACATTCGGGGATATGACACAGCAGAGGAAACATGCCACCATAACAATAGTGTTCAGTATGTCACGAGCGCTCCAAAAACACCTCACATGACATATTTTGCAGGAGACAGTACCCGGTTACACTACAGGGGTGTACATAGGGCACAGCGTGTCACACTCCCCTCTTACAGCACTACAGGAGGGCTAGCCACTGGCTAATCCGGAGGCAGTAAACCAGAGTCCTCCCTCCTGGACAGTGCATCGGCTACAACATTCTCTGTCCCCTTAACATGCACAATTCCCATTTCAAATTCCTGAAGTGTGATGCTCCAGCACTGGAGTTTGGAGTTGGAGTCCTTGGTTTTACTTAGCCAGATTAGTGGGGAAAGCTCAGTCAGGGTCCTGAATTTCCTGTTGAACAGATAGGGCCTCAGTTGCTTACCTGCCCATACTATGGCATAACATTTCTTTTCTACAGCCAAATAATTCTGTTCAGTTGGAGTCAGCTTCTTGCTTAGAAAAGCAATTGGGTGTTTCTTGCCATTTTCCCCTGACTGCATCAACACAGCACTTAATGCAGTCCTGGAGGCGTCCGTGCACAGTTCAAAACATCCTATCAAAGCCAGGGCTAGCTAGGACAGGCCCCTCCGATAAGATTTTCGTCACCTTATCAAATGCCCCCTGGCATGTCTTGGTCCAGTCAATCCTGTTTGGCTTATTCTTTTTACACAAATCTGTGCTCGGGGACACAATATCCCTGAACCCACACAAACCTTCTGGAATAATTTGCTAGACCAATGAAAGACTGACCCTGCTTCTTAGTTCGGGGCGCAGCCATTCCACTATAGCCTCTACCTTTACAGGGTCAGGGGAGACTTGGCACTTTGGCTGCCCCCACTTTACACTTGGTGGGTTGTATGGTCAGGCCTGATTCCCTGAGCTATGACAGCACGGTCGCCAGCTGTTCCCTGTGCTCAGCCCAAGTATCGCTGAATACAGCAATGTCAGTCGCGTGTGCCCTTCCAAAGCTTTGCTATCCGGTCAGCACCCGAGAACTAGCGCCTACATTGATTAAACCAAAGGGCAGCGCTGTGCACTCATGAAGTCCTGTACCGGGAACAAAAGAGGTTTTCTTTTGAGCATCCGCATCCAGGGGGATCTGCCAATATCTCCGAGTCAAATCAAAAGAACTGAGGTATTTGGCCCTGCTTAAAGTATCCAGCGTGTCGTCGATCCCAGGCACGGGGTACACGTCAGGCACTGTAACAGCGTTGAGTTTCCTGTAATCAACACAAAACCTTACAGTGTTGTCCCTTTTTGGGACCAGCACCACAGGCGATGCCCATGAGCTGTCAGACTCTGATCACGCCAGGTCTAGCATATTTTGCACCTCTGCCTTGATTTGCTCCTGTACCTAGCCAGTGGCCCGGTAGGGTCTGCTGGGAAGGGGTTTTGGCCTGTTTGTGACAATCTTATGGCTCAGCAGGGGTGTTTTCCTGGTTTATTAGAAAACGCTTCTTTGTGTTCCTGCAGCACCAACACCACTTCCGCCCTCTCGCTTGCGGTCAAATCACTGCAGATGTCAATATCCTCTAGGGTTGAGTCACTGACATTCTGCCAACAGGTCAATGAGGCCTGATGCCTCAGCTTCCCCCTCTGCACAGCAGATTATCTTTACCATGGCCTCCCTGCTGTGATAAGCCTTAAACCTATTGAAAAGGGAGGAAAGAGGATCCAGGGAACTACAGACCGGTCAGCCTCACCTCAATCCCTGGAAAAATCATGGAGCAGGTCCTTAAGGAATCCATTTTAAGGCACTTGGCAGAGAGGAAGGTGATCAGGAACAGTCAGCACGGATTCACCAAGGGAAAGTCATGCCTGACCAACCTGATTGCTTTCTATGATGAGGTGACTGGCTCTGTGGATGTAGGGAAGGCGGTGGACGTGATATACCTTGACTTTAGCAAAGCTTTTGATACGGTCTCTCACGGTATTCTTATCGGCAAGTTAAAGAAGTATGGGTTGGATGAATGGACTATAAAATGGATAGAGAACTGGCTAGGGCATAGGGCTCAACGAGTAGTGATCAATGGCTCCATGTCTAGCTGGCAACCGGTCACAAGCGGAGTTCCCCAGGGGTCGGTCCTGGGGCCGGTTTTGTTCAACATCTTTATTAATGATCTGGAGGATGGGGTAGATTGCACCCTCAGTAAGTTTGCGGACGACACTAAGCTGTGGGGAGTGGTAGATACCCTGCAAGGTAGGGATAGGATACAGAGTGACCTAAACAAACTGGAGGATTGGGCCAAAAGAAATCTAATGAGGTTCAACAAAGATAAGTGCAGAGTCCTCCACTTAGGAAGGAAGAATCCCATGCACAGCTATAGACTGGGGACCGACGAGCTGGGCAGCAGCTCTGCAGAAAGGGACCTGGGGGTAATGGTGGATAAAAAGCTGGATATGAGTCAGCAGTATGCCCTGGTTGTCAAGAAGGCTAATAGCATATTAGGCTGCATTAGGAGGAGCATTGCCAGCAGGTCACGGGAAGTGATTATTCCCCTCTATTCGGCATTGGTGAGGCTGCATTTAGAATATTGTGTCCAGTTTTGGGCCCCCCACTACAAAAAGGATGTGGACAAGTTGGAGAGAGTTCAGCGGAGGGCAACAAAAATGATTAGGGGGCTGGAGCACAGGACTTATGAGGAGAGGCTGAGGGAACTGGGCTTGTTTAGTCTGCAGAAGAGAAGAGTGAGGGGGGATTTGATAGCGGCCTTTAACTACCTGAAAGGGGGTTCCAGGGAGGATGGGGCTAGGCTGTTCTCGGTGGTGGCAGATGACAGAACAAGGAGCAACGGTCTCAAGTTGCAGGGCGGGAGGTCTAGGTTGGACATTAGGAAAACGTTTTTTACTAGGAGGGTGGTGAAGCACTGGAATGGGTTACCTAGGGAGGTGGTGGAATCTCCATCCTTAGAGGTTTTTAAGCTGAGGCTTGACAAAGCCCTAGTTGGGATGATATAGCTGAGGTTAGTCCTGCTCTGAGCAGGCGGTTGGACTAGATGACCTCCTGAGGTCCCTTCCAACTCTAATATTCTATGATTCTATGATTCTACATGCACCCATTGGGGAACAGCGCTGTCCTGGGGTTTCTTAACGGAGTAGGTGTCCTCAGACACCTCTATCACCTCATAAGTCCATCCCATATATTTTGCATCTTACATGTCCTCATAGGGTTCAACACCAGGACCAGGTCGCCCATTACAAAAGAGCGTTTACAAGTATTTTTATCATACCACGCCTTTTGTTTTGCCTGACTGTCTTCGAAGTTCACCTGGACCATATCCATCATATCTTTCGACTCCTTCCTGAACTTCTGCACATATTCAGTCACTGGCCCTTCCTTATCTCTGTGCCTCCCTCCCAGGAGTCTCTAATGAGGTCTAGGGACCCCCTCACCTTCCTCCCATATGAAAAGATCAAATGGGGAAAATCCCGTGGACTCCTGAGGCACCTCTCTGTATGCAAACAACAGGAATGGCAATAATTTGTCCCAGTTCTGCCCTCTCTTGCATGCATACATCCCTAGCATGGATTTTAGAGTCCCATTGAATCTCTTTACCAATCCGTTGGCTTCTGGGCGATATGGGGTGGTCTTTAATTGCTTCACCCCACATAACGTCCACAGCTCGGTGAACAGCCGGGACATAAAGTTTGACCCATGGTCAGACAGAATCTCCTTGGGGAAACCCACCCTGCTACATGGCACCCGGACACTGAACTCTTTCCAGCCTGGCTCATGAGGGTTTGCTGAGGGACCTAGGACATCCATCAGCTAAACAATATCTAGGGAGCTGGGTCCTACAGGAACAAACCGGGCAAGGTGGACTGGGCAAATTTGGGGGTAATAGGATGTTCCAGAGGGGCTGTGCCCAGCCAGACCCAAGCATGGAAGCCCCATGCTGCTGAAGGATAGTGCTCCCCATCTGTTCCCATGGGAATATAGGGAATGGGGAGGTCCCTTTGCTAGACAGTTCGTCACCACTCAAGGTGATGGGCAGGAAGCATCACTGTTCCTCTGCTGAGGACAGGCCTCATACATCCTCCCAGCCTTGTGCAAGGTTACTCGCCAGGGCTCCCGCTTCCCCAAACCACCTGACCGGTGTGTTTACACAGCAAACACCACAAGTGTGCTGGCTGCCAGGGGCGCTGCGGGCATGGTGCGCTCAGCTCCCGGCAATGGAGACCCAGTGCAGGGCATCGCAGTCTGAGCTGGCCTCCCGGTGCCTGCAGGGAGACAGGCCAGTCAGGCACCGGGAGTGAAGTGAGGCCAAGACCTGCAGAGCCAATCCAGCAGTGCACTAGCAAAGAGCAAAACTAGCTGCACTGAGGTGGTGTTGTGGAGGTGCCAGTGCCCCTGGGCAGAAGACTTAGGTGCCACAGGGGCCTGGATGCTTCTCTGCACCCTGGAGCAAGCACATCCCATCCTGTGCGGACTTGGAGAGGGTCCGTGGTGGCCTTCCCCCCAGAACACTGGGGCTGCAGAAGGGCCAGCAGCACCAGGGCCCCAGCCCTGCAAGTCAGACACCACAGTGATGGGCAAGGGATAATTAACCCACTCTATCGCAGACGCTCTCTGCTTCCCAGGCCTCCCCTCAGCCCTGGCCCTGTCCAGCTGCCTGAGCAGCATGGGCAAAAGGCCCCATTTCATGGGTAAAGTCCAGAGTTTCACCCTACGCCAGATTGCAGACAAGGCCCTGCTTCCAGTGTGCTGCTCTGACATGCATCTCTAGACCCTGGCTTGGGGGGAGGAACAAACACGTCCCTGTGCAGAGCAGCCTCTGCCAGTGCCAGCTGGGGGTGGGCAGGGCTCATGTCTGTGGGACCAGCTCACTTTTAGCAGCAGGAGACTCTCTGGGACAAATTCTTTGTGCCAATTTACACCAGCAGAGACTTTGGCTCTTGTACTCTGAGGCCTGGCAGAGCCTGCATTGACAGCACATGGTGCTGGCAGCGACTGGGCAAAGCAAAGGCTGCTGGATTAGCCAATCCCACTACAGCGTGGCTCTGTGGGAGCATTCCTGGCCCCTGCATGGGGTTCCGGCACTCAGGTGACAACAGTCAGGGCCCGACTCTCGCCTTTTGCAGACCACGCAGTGACTCCTCCAGCTGGGCGGAGCGGGTGCATACCACGAAAGGGCCTAAGCTGGCATCCGACACCTCTATGCACAGCAGTGAGAGACACAAGAGCTGCAGGGCAGGGGAACGGAAGCAATTTTTTGCAGCCCCAGATCTCTGCAAACATTAACTCGGCATCCTCCTGTTAATGCCAAGGGGCTAGTGCCCAGGGCTGCCTGCAGAGATCCTTATCTGCTTCGTACACATTTACTAGAGGGTTCAACCCGAACCTTGTGCTTGTGGCAGCTCCATCCTTACAGCCAGCTACTTCTGGGAGCCCCCACCCCCAAAGTAGTCCAGTGTGGGCTGTCGGTAGAGCTGTGAGCCCGCTGCCCAGTGCCACAGCTGTACGGAGTCCACACAGGAACAGGCAGGCTCTGCTGCTTCTGTCACTCTCAACAGCTGTGGTGTACCTGCCAGCTCCTTCTCCTCTGCTTATCCCAGGGCCTGTCTGTCTAAGGGGCTTATCCAGTCCCCACCGTTGTGATATCTGAGCACCTCATAATCTAATGCATTTGGAGGCCAGATTTAGGCTGCAAGGTAAGAGAGCAAAGTCCAGGCCATAGAGCAGTTTTTAAACTAAGGGCTGGGGGAAAGCCGACAGGTGTGGAGGGGCATGTAATTCAGACAGAGACATCCCTTAAGGGAGGATTTATGAAAGGGGATACTCGATATCCTAGTAAAGAGGAGAGGATAGAAGTAGATATAGGACAGGTGGAAACTGAAGACAAACACTCAAAGAAAAGAAAGTCTCATCCAATTACATCACATGAAGGCAGACAACTAAATATGGAGACATTTTATAAGCACTTGCAGACAAACGCGAGCCGTCTAACTGCAGCAGAACCTCAGTTACGAACACTTAGGAACGGAGGTTGTTCCTAACTCTGACACGTTCGGAGCACTGAACAAACGTTACGGGTGTTCTTTCAAACGTTTACAACTCAACATTGACCTAATACACCTTGACACTTTACTGTGCAGAAGAAAAATGCTGCTTTTAACCATCTTAATATAAATGAAGGAAGCACAGAAACAGTTTCTTTGCCTTACCAAATCTTTTTTCTAACCCTCCCTTTATTTGTTTAGCAGTTTACACTTAACACACTACTGTATTTCAACTTTAAGTAATTTCTCGTGCTTCTTTTTAGTGTTTGTTATCCATGAAAAAAAAAAGCCAACACAAAAGCCTACTAATTTAAATGTCCATTCAATAGCACTAAACAAATGCTGCAGCAAAATGTACCAGCACTAGTCTTTATAATGACAATTTAAAAAAAATTGTCCAAACAACTTTCTTGCTTAAGTACTACAGGATAAAACTTGAAAAAATCTTGAATGGTACTCTGCTTGAGACGGCTAACACACTTTTTTGCTGCCAGTGTGCATGGCTCTTGAAGCATCATTAGATCCATGGGTGTAGCATCAAGCCATTGAAGACAGGAAGTGAAACATTCTTCTGCTTGCATGTGTGGGATCTCCTTGGCATTCTCCCCCTTCTTGTCATCACTGTCACTATCAATGTCACTGTTGTGTTGTCCCTTGCACCAATTCAATTACCTCATAGCCACTAAGAATAGGGAGTCCGTTCTCATGTCTATCCACATTTAGCTATTCCTCCATTCCTCTGGGGTGAGATCCAAAAGCAGTCGCTCTTCAGAAAAATGTAGTTGATTTATTTCCGTCTGATCATTGTTTTCCAAATTATCTGATTCAGTGTTATCAATACCTGGCCAAAGTGTATTCCACGAGCGTCTCAAAGACAAAACCAACCTGACTCCGTGACTCGGCACACATGTAGACAGCATCTTTGGTTGTCAGCTATTTACAAAGAGCTGTGTGAGATCCCGATTGCATTGATCCCAATAATAATTGCTGTAAGAGGTTTTGCTTGTACTGAGGTTTCATGTTTTCCAGACAGCCTCTGTCCATTGGCTGAATGAGGCTTGTGACATTTGATGGTAAAAACAAACACCAAATTCTTCCTT
Source organism: Emydura macquarii macquarii (assembly GCF_026122565.2). NCBI lineage: Eukaryota > Metazoa > Chordata > Testudines > Chelidae > Emydura > Emydura macquarii. The sequence continues at coordinate 212,665 of NW_027131139.1, forward strand.
CCGTCAATAGATTTTCATTGGCAGGGAGAGATGGAGCATTATCCATCGGCAGCACAGCTCAGTGAGGTAAAGATCTGGACATAAGGTAGTCTTTCACAAGTGGAACAAAGTGTTTAAAAAACCAGTTGGAGAAAATGCCGTTATCCATTTTAGCAGTGTGCTGGCGGTAGTAATGGCCAGGTAGAGCTGACATAGTGCGTTTGCAAAGCAGCGAGCTTTCACACTTCTGTGAATGAACACCAAAGGGAGACAGAAATCCCCACTTGCGTTAGCAGTACCATCAGCGTGACCTGATCTTTACTGGATTTGAATTCTTCGCCTGTTTTTCTGAACTGTCTGCCATAGTCCTGTTTGGAAGCAGGCACTAGTACAGGCCCGTCTCCTTGCAGTTACACACTTGGTCCCAGGTAAGTCCATGCTGTTCAATAAATGATTGGAAAGTGGTTTTAAATTCACTGGCGGCATTCACGTCAGCTGTCAGAGACTCTCCTTGCATCCCCAATTGCCATATTCCATGCTGATTTTTGAACCGACAGAGCCACCCTGTGCTTGCTTTAAAATGCTCCTCATCTTTGTCTGCATACATTTCCCGGTAGAGTAACTTTGCCTTTTCTGTAACCATCACACCACTTACAGGAGTGCCTTTGATCTCTCTTGTGTAAACCACAGACGCATTGCCTTATCAAAAGCAGTAGCAGCAGCTTTGCATACAATACACCTGCTTTCTACTGCTCGGCTGTCCTTGGCTTCTTTTGCAAATTGCTTTATTTTTTCCTGGCTTTTCTGAATATCAGTGCCAGCTGATTTCCCAATACCACATTCTACTGCTTTGTTGCTGAGGCTAACATCATTGTCGAGTTTTTTGAAATATTCCTAGCTTTGTGTCAATTGAAAGTGTGACACGTTTGCATTTCCGGCTGCTTGCCCTCTTGCTTAGCCATACAGTATTTGTTTTATTTGGTCTCTGCTGCTGCCTGATTGCATATGTCCAGTTCCAAATGAGGTGTGCGCCCATAGGTGTAGTTTGACTGCGATATCTGGGGGGCTGAAGCCACTCCCAGAGGCACACTGGCTCTCTCCACCCACCTGGAGTGCTAGCTGGGTTGCCAGTGCTGGGAGAGGGGTTGGGCCAGTTTAAAGGGGGAGACCAGCTGCTGCTGCTGCCAAGGGGATGCCTCATGCCAGCCTCCCACTCCCCTCACTTCCTCTATCACCTGTCTCCCCACTGTCCCCTGCCTCTATCCCCTTCCACATCCCCCTCCCCCACCCCATTCCCCTATCACCTTTTCTTCTCTCTGCCCTATCCCATACCCCTTCCTTCCCCACTACCTCTTCCCTCTACCCTAGCCCCCTTCCCCCATTTTCCCTGCTCCACCCTAGGGTTGCCACCTTTCTAATTGCTGGTAACCAGCCCTCGAGGCCCTGCCCCCTGCTCCACCTCTTCCCCCAAGGCCCTGCTCCTTTCCCCGCCATTGAGCAGGGGCTGGTGCAGGTTAATGACCCCGCCCCTCCTCCCACCGCGGTAACCAGGCTTTTGCTTTGGGTGCCATTTAGGGTTGCCAGGTCCCCAAAAACCAGGCACCGGGTAACCCTACATGGCACCTGGATACTGAAGCCAAAAACCAGACTGTCCAGGTAAAAACCCTACCCCCTTGCCCTGCCCCACCGCGGGCATTCATCATTGTACAGGGGCCAGGATGATGGCCATAGAAAGGGAGATGACCGGGGTCCAGCCCTAGGACCCAGGAGATGGCATCCAGCTGCAGAGGCAGCAAGCCAAAGTGGCCACCCTCCTTTACCCGACAGGAGCAGCGGCTCTGTTTCATTTCCTCTGCTCCCCGCCTGCCCTGGCCCAAGCGAGCCAGAAATATGCCCAGGGAAGGTGCAATGTGGGAACAACCGAGCCCCCCAGCAGGATGAGCAAAGCAAGCCCTGGGCAGCTCAGCACTCATAGAAATCAGGCAGAGGGTGGGGCAGTGGTATATGACTCTGCATGTTTCCCCCACCTCAACTCTGTTTGGGGGGGCAGTGACACCCCCAGCTATGTCCGTGGGTGGTTGACTGGTCAGTTCATAACTCTGGTGTTCTTGTCCGCAAGGTTCTACTATACGAAGATGGGTGAGTTTGAGTGCCTGGTATGAAATGAGGATAATGATATAACAGGCATCGCAGAAACTTGGTGAACCAATGATAAATCACTGGGACATGGTAAGATGAGGATGCAGAATGTACAGGAATGACAGAATAGGTCACGCTGGTGGAGGAGTGGCACTATATGTGAAATAAAGCATAGAATCAAATACAGTAAAAATGGTAAATTAATAAAATTATACCATAGAATCTCTATAGATAGAAATTCCAGGCCTGAATAATAAGAGTAAAGCAGTAAGAATATACTACTAACCACATGCCCAGAATGCTGATGGTGACTGTGAAATGCTCAGGGAGATTAGAGAGGCTACAATAAGAGAAAACTCAATAATAACGAGGGATTTCCACTATTCCCATATTGACTGGGTACATGTCACCTCAAGAGGGGATGCAGAGATAAAATTTCTAGACATCATTAATGACTGCTTCTTAGAGCAGCTAGTCCTGGAACCCACAAGGGGAAAGGCGATTCATGATTTAGTTGTAAGTGGAGCACAGAAAGTCCTTCTCTGTGTGTCTGCTAGGGAATTCTGAGCTCCCGGGAGGCACGCAGCCTGTATGGTCACCTGGTTTCTGATGCACCAATTGCACAGCCTAATTGACTCAGAGCAAAGGGAGTGAGATCTGCCCCCTCCCCTCCTGCTTGTTGATGTAGACCACCGTGGTGATGTTGACTGACAGGATCTGTACATGGAAAGAGCGTATGAGGAAAAGGAAGACTTTACAGGTGAGACAGATCACCCTGAGTTCCAGGGTGTTTACATGTAGCCCGGTTTACCGCAGAGACCATGTACCTTATGCCGTGTGGTGGTTTAGATGGGCACCCCATCTGTTACAATGGTGGCCTTCAGTGTGGGAGCATTGAAGGGGGTCCCAACCATGACCTTGGACAGATCAGACCACCAAGCAAGAGAGGCCAGAATGTGGGTGAGAATGGTGAATCTGGAGTCGATGGGGTCCCTGGAGCTAGGCCTGTACTCACTGCAGGTGTAGTCTTACAAGGGGTGTCATGTAGGTGCAGGCTGCCATGTGCCCCAAGACAGAGAGGCATTGGAAGACTTTGGTGTGGGGCCTGCAGCAAATGTGGGCGATCAGGCGATTGCAGAGACGCAGTTTGCCAGGAGGAAGGCCCATGCAGTCTTGCCTCTATAAAATGTATCGTCTGTGTGGGTGTCAAAAGGCACTTGTCTTCATTCACACAAATCCTGAGGGAGGCCAGGAGGCGTCAAAGACTGGATTGCAGAGACAACTTCTTGCTGCAGTAGGAGCAGCTGTCCAGGTAAGGGAATGCCATGTGTCCCTGGCATCTCATCTGGGCTGCTACAATTGTGAACATCTTCGTAAAAACCCCAGGTGCTGTCGCTAAGCTGAAGAGAAGGATGTGAAACTGGTAGTGTCAGTGTCCTACTATGACATGGAGAAACTTCCTGTGAGACAAGTGGGTGCCCACATGGAACTATGCATCTTGCATGTCGAGAGCTGCGAGCCATGCTCCCTTCCTAAGGAGCAAACTATCAATGCCAATGTGATCATTCAGAATTTCACCTTCCTATTTAGCTGACAGAGATCTAGGTTGGGTCTCCATCCTTCGCCCTTTTTCAGAATGAGGAAATATGGTGAGTAGAATTCCATCCCCCAGTACTGTGGAGAGATGCCTTTTATCACACCTCTGAGGAGCAGGGAGTCATCTTCCTGTTGAAGAATCAACTGGTGGGAGGATCCCCCAAAGGGGGTTGGGTGGGAGGGTGATGACACGGAAAGAAAAGAAACTCTAAGGAGTATCGATGACGGATGATCTCCCGTACCTAACTGTCTGTGGTGATCTTGCCCCAACTGTGGGCAAAGAGGGCAAGGCAGCTGCCGAAGATGGCAGGCGGCGAGATAGTTGGCATCGAAAGTGGCTCGCAGGTCTCAACCCACATGCCAAAAGTGACCCTTGGCCTGTGGCTGGAAGAGGGTCGAGGAAGTAGCAGAGGCCAGTGCTGGGAAGCGCTCTGCCATTTCCAAGAGGGTTCTGGTGGCCATTGGTAGTAGGGTTGGTACCTGGTAGGCAGTAGGCACCCTGGGTGCTGGGATACAGATTCACAGGGACCGCAGAGTGGAGTGTGAGTACTTCAGGGAGTGCAGGGAATCATCCATTTTGTCATTGAAAAGATTGGCTTCATCAAAGGGAGGTCCTCAAGACTGAAGCCATGAGTCTCTGCGCATCGTGAGTCCCGTGGCCAAGGAACAGGATGCATTGTCAGCTGCTTCCACCGCTACCTAGAGAGCCACCTTCACCACCAATTTCCTCACGTCCACTAAGGCTTGGAACTGGACCTGGTCATCTGCAGGGAGCTTGTCCTTAAACTATGCCAGCCTGCTGTACATGTTGAAGTCACACTCAGCTAGCAGAGCCTGATAGTTAGCTATGCAGAACTGGAGTTCTGCTGAGGAGGAACTGGAGTGGCATCGACTGGCACCACCCCGACACCCTCGCTCGGGAGTACGAGGAAAGCTATTGTGCATGTGGGGGTCAATGGGTCAACTGCTTGAAAAAACATCTGGACTCAGGCACATGAGGCGCATGCACACCCATGTGTGGAATGCAGATAGGGACCGTCCCTCAAAGGAGAAGGAACAGATAAAAAACCCAGAAAATATCATAATGACACTATATAAATGCATGATAGGCCCACACTTTGAATATTGCATACAATTCTGATCAGGCCCGCCAATGGGTTGGCGGCGGAAGGGGGTAATTGCCAAGGGGCCCAGGGATTAAAAAGGGCCGAGGCGCATGGAAGGATAGATACATACCCTCTTCTCCTCCACACCTCCCCTTGCCCCACAGCCCCCACCGCTCGCACTGTCTGCCCCTCCCCTGAGCCCAGCTTATTTATTATGTGCCATGCAGGTTCCCGGGCGGCTGAGGAGGTGGTATCGGCTACTCAGCCTCCCGGGTTCATCAGTAACTCCCTGGGGAGTCCAAGGGAACCAGGAAGCTGAGTAGCAGATACCACCACCTCCTCCGCCGCCCGAGAACCTGCATGGTGTGTAATAATTGAGTAAAAGCTTCTGGAGGAAGCCCACTCAGACCTCAGCCATCCCTTCCTCGGGGGGCCATTGACTGTTCTGCTCTGGGGTCCAGAACTGCTGTCAGCGGGCCTCATTCTGGTCGCCCCATCTCAGAAGAGATATATTAGAATTGAAAAAGGCACAGAGAATGGCAACAAAGATGATTAAGGGCATGAAACAGCTCCCGTATGAGGAGGGGTTAAAAAGACTGGGACTGTTCAGCCTGAAAAAGAGACGACTGAGGGGCTATGACACGGGTCGATAACAGCAGCCTTTGGGACGGGGCGTGCCAAGTCTTCCCCTGCCCCTCCCCCACATGTTGTGGGTCCAGTGCCTTGGCCAGTAGCTCATGGGGTTTCTGGTGCCTGGGGGCCACTATTTGTATTCGCGTCCCTCTGTCAGTGGCGGGGGGTCCTGCAGAACTGTTTCCTGCTCTCCCCTTTCCCTCCCCCCCCCCCCGTTGCGGGGGTGGCGGGTGCCGCTGGGGTGCGGTGGCAGTGGCGTACTCAGGGGGCCATGACCCCAGGTGCCAGCCTGGGAAGGGGCACCGGCCAGGCCCTCCCCTGAGGAGCTGCCCACCCACTGACATCCCTGGCGGCCCTCTGGCGGGGGCAGATCCTCCCGGGCTGCCTGGCCCCTCTACACCCAAGGCTCACACGGCTCCCTAAATGCGCTGAGGGGCCATGTCGGCGTGCCACTGGCACTGGCCAGGAACCTCTCCCAGCCCCTGCCTGCTTTGCACTGGGAGCGGCGCAGCTCCAGCCAGGGCCCATCTGGGAGAGGGGTGGGGCTGGAATGGGGAGCGGCTGTAGCGCTGCACTGCTCCAGCTGGGGCACCCCGCTGGGCCCACATGGAAGAGGGTCGGGGCCAGAAGGAGGGAGCTGCATTGCTTGAGGCCCAGAGTGGCGCTGCATGCTGCTCAAAATCATTGCGCGGGCCACCTTTGGGACGTATGTCACAGGTTGCCGATCCCTTGTCTATAAAATCATGAATGGTGAGGAGAAAGTGCATAAAGAAGTGCTATTTACCCCTTCATGTAACATGAGAACCAGGGATCACCCAATGAAATTAACAGGCAGCAGGTTTAAAACAAACAGAAGCAAGTACTTCTTCACACAACATACAATCAACCTGTGGAACTCATTGCCAGGGGATGTTGTGAAAGGCAAAAGTATAACTGGGTTCAAAAAAGAATGAGATAAGTTCATGAAGGAAAGGTCCATCAATGGCTATTAGCCAAGATAATCAGGGACATAACCTCATGCTCTGTGTATCCCTAAATTCTCTGACTGCCAGACCCTAGGATTGGACAGTGGGATGGATCACTCTATAATTGCTCTGTTCTGTTCACTCCCACTGAAGCGTCTGGTACCGACCGTGTCAGAGAAAGGATACTAGGCTAGATGGACCATTGACTTGATCCAGTATGGCTGTTCTTATGTTCTTATCCCGGCATCCTGTGTGTGGCGGGGCAGGGCTGTTGTCCCAGCTTTACAGATGGGAATTGAGGGCCAGACAGAGTGAGTGGCTTAGGCATACCCAAGGATGCACAGGGAATCTGCAGCAGAGCAGGGACATGAACCCAGGTCTCCCAGACTAGTACCATGACCACTGGACCATCCTTCCATGCAGAGGCCAGTGGGAGTAGATGAAGCTTCCTCCCAGGCCAGCCTCAGAAGGGCCGAGGCAGGATGTGCTCAGATCGAGTGTTTTCATTCCAGTGGCATAGACTTGCCGAGCTCCTCCATGGTGCAACGACTGGGGACACAGGTTGTGTCCTTGTCCATCCTCCCAGTTAAGGGTAAGAGCCCAGGCAGGGACACGTGCAGCTTGGAGATGAATGCAAGGCTGAACAGATTATGTCAACAGGAGGGCTTCAGGTTTCTCAACCATGGGATGCTGTTCCAAGAAGGAGGTCTGCTGGACAGATATGGGATCCACCTGACCAAGAAGGGGAAGAGCAACTTTGCGCACCAACTCGCCAACCTAGCAAGGAGGGTTTTGAACTAGGTTTAAAGGGGGAAAGTGACAAAAGCCCACAAGTAAGCATAAGAAAGGCAGCCTTAACAAAGGGCTCTATGTAGGGGAAGACATGGAAAATTACTATAGGGTCATAGGAGCAACAAGAGGGAAATGAGGGGAGGGATCTACTAAACATCTCAGCTGTCTATACACAAATGTAAAGAGTATGGGAAATAAACAGGAACAATGGGAAGTTTAGTACAGAAGCTAAATTATGTCTTAATTACCATCACAGAGACTGGGTGGAATAAATGTCATGACTGGAATATTGGCAGAGAGGGACATAGCTTGTTCAGGAAGGATAGGCAGCGGGGAAATGGGGGAGCACGTACACTGCTCTGAGATCCAGAAGGAGGTGAGAGGTAGAGCAGTTGCAAGTCTCTGGGTAAAGATAAAAAGGGGAAAAATAGGGGTGATGTCATGGTAGAGGTCTACTATGGACCACCAAATCAGGAAGAGGAAGTGGACAAGGTATTTCTAAGACAAATAACAGAAATATCCGAAGCACAAGACCTGGTAGTAATTGGGGACTTTAACTATGCAGATATCTGTGGGAAAAGGAATACAGCAAAACACAACATTTCCAGTAAGCTCCTGGAATGTATTGGGGATAACATTTTTTTCAGAAAGTGGAGGAAGTAATTCTCACCAACAGGGAGGAACTGGTTGAGAACCTGACGGTAGAAGGCAATCTTGGTGAAAGTGATCAGGAAATGATAGATTTCATGATTGTAAGGAAAGGAAGGAGTGAGCGCAGCAGAATAAGGACAGTGGGCTTCAAAAAAGCAGATTGTAAGAAACTCAGAGAACTGGTAGGTAAGGTCCCATGGGAAGAAAATCTATGGGATAAAGGAGTTCAGGAGAGCTGGCAGTTTCTCAATGAGACAATATTAAACACACAACTGCCAACTATTCCAATGCAAAGGAAAGATCAGAAGAATAGTAAGAAGCCAATATGGCTCCATCATGAGCTCTTTAATGACCTGAAAATCAAAAAGGAATCCTACAAAAAGAAGAAATATGGATGAATTGCTAAGGAGGAGAACAAAAGAATAGCAACTGGGACAAAATCAGAAAGCCTAAGGCACAAAATGAGTTATACCTAACAAGGACCATGAAAAATGAAGGAAAGTTCTCTGCTTAGTGGGGAAGGAGAGATAATAACAGATTACATCAAGAAGGCTGATGGTTTAAGCCCTATTTTGTTGCAGTCTTTACTAAAAGGATTAATGGTGATCAGATAATCAACACAGTATTAACAACAAGAGGGAAGGAACACAAGCCAAACTAGGGAGAGAACAGGTTAAAGAATACTTAGCTAAATTAGATATATTCAAGTCAGCAGGGCCTGATGAAATTCAACGTAGGGTACTTAAGGAACTAGTTGAAGCACTCTTGGAACAGTTAGCAATTATCTTTGAGAACTCCTGGAGGATGGGTGAGATCCCAGAGGACTGGAGAAGGGCAAACATAGTATCTATCTTTAAAAAGGGGAACAAGGAGGATGCAGGAAATTACAGACCAGTCAACCTAACTTCGATATCTGGAAAGATACTGGAACAAATTATTAAACAATCAATTTATAAACACTTAGAGCACCATAGGATTATAAGGAATAGCCAGAATGGATTAGTCAAAAACAAATCATGTCAAACCAATCAAATTCCTTCTTTGACAGCGTTACTGGCCAAGTGGATAGAAGGGAAGCTGTACACATGATAGGTCTTGATTTTAGTAAGGCTTTTGACACAGTCCCACATTAGCAAACTAGGGAAATGTGGTCTAGATGAAATTACCATAAAGCCGGTACACAACTAGTTCAATGATAGTACTCAAAGAACAGTTATCAATGTTTGCTGTCAAACTGGGAGGGCGTATCGAGTGGGTTCCTGCAGGGGCCAGTCCTAGGTCCAGTACTATTCAATATGTTCATTAATGACTTGGACAATGCAATAGAGAGTATCCCTATAAAATTTGCAGATGACACCAAGATGGGAGGGGTTGCAAGCACTTTGGAGGACAGGATTAAAATTCAAAATGACCTTGACAAATTGGAAAATTAGTCTGAAATCAAGAAGATGAAATTCAATAAAGACAAGTGCAAATTACTATACTTAGGAAGGAAAAATCAAATGCAGAAATACAAAATGGGGCATCACTGGCAAGGTGGTAGTACTGCTGAAATGGATCTGGAGGTTATAGTGGATCATACATCGAATATGAGTCAGCAATGTGATGAAGTTGTGAACAAGGCTAATATCACTCTGGCGTGTATTAAAAGGAATGCTGTATGTAAGACACGGAAAGTAATTGTCCCACTCTACTTGGCACTGGTGAGGCCTCAGATGGAATACTGGGTCCAGTTCTGGGTGCCTGTCACAGATCCACAGGACCAGAGCTATAGTCCCAGCTTTGGAACAATCTCTGGGAGGACCCCTTCAGTGTGCCAGAGTCCCTACGGGTCTCACTCTTCCTCCAGAGTAAGTCACGCAGCTTCACTGTCTCCTTAGGCTGAATCTGGGCCGTCAGTACCTCTGCTTCACACCATGGCTCTGTTCAGCGAGATCACCTGAGACAGAGCCCTGCAGGAGACCTGAATGATCTTAGGGAGCAGTGCACCTCCTCCATCCGCCTTTGCAATGACACCCAACCAGCGTTGTAAAACAGAAGAGTTTATTAGTCAACTGGAACACAGCATAGGAAGTTAGCACAGAGAAAGAAAGACACAGCAGAGTCCATCCTGGTCAGCACGGAGCCCAAAGCCCTGGCCTCTGACCTCTCTTTGTCCCAGTTCACGTGTGCCCACAAGCCCTCAGCAGCCAATGCTCAACCATCCCCTGGCACCTCCACAGGCCTTTGTTCCCTAGCTGGGCAAACACTGCTTGGCTTCCTGCTGAGAGCTGGGCCATCCAAAGTGGTTGGTTGCTAGGTATCACAGCCCTCATTGGGGGCTCATTGTCTTCTCAAAACCTCCATAGATATGGGGCCGAAGATCCAGAGGGCTACAGCCATTCACACACCCCGCCCCCGAGTCTCTGAGCCTCTGCAAGGAGCAAACCACCCTTTCTACCTCCTAGGGCAGGGGTACTCAATAGGTGGACTGCGGGCCAAATCTGGACTGCCAGACGCTCCTGAACGGACCCCAAATCTTTTTTGTTTACTTATTATCATCATTATTATTGTTATTTTTTATGATTGTTTTCTCTGGAGTCTGGACCTTGACCATACCTTAATCAAGAATTTTGGAGCTTGACAAAAAATAATTGACGACCCCTGCCCTAGGGTAACCCTGCAGCACAGAGGGGAAATGGAGGCACACATAGGATTCATAAAAAGATGACAATAATTCCCAATTCATCACAGTGACACACTGTAGAAGAGATGTGGACAAATTGGAGAGAGTCCGAAGGAGAGCAAGAAAAATGACAAAAGGTTTAGAAAACCTGACTTCAGAGGAAAGGTTAAAAACTTGGTATGCTTAGTTCTGAGAAAAGAAGACGGTTGGGCAATCTGATAACAGTCCTCAAATCTCTGAAGGGCTGTTACGAAGAGGACGATGATCAAGTGTTCTCCATGTGCACCGATGGGAGGGCAAGAAAGAATCAGCTCAGCTCGCAGCAAGAGAGACGGAGGTTAGATCATAGGAAAAGCTTCCTAACTCTTGGGATAGTTAAGCTCTGGAACAGGCTTCCCAGGGGTTGTGGAATCCCGGTCACTGGAGTTTAAGGACAGGCTGGACAAATTCCTGTCAGGGACGGTCTAAGTTTACCTGATCCTGCCTCAGTGCAGGGCTTTGGACTTGATGACCGACATTTCTGTGACTTTATGCTTCTGTGGTGCCAGGTCCTGGGGAGGAGCTGCAGTTTGCAGGGGGCTGATTTGTGAGGTGCTAAGTAAAAGCAGGGGGTGTGCTGTGTAGTAACAGGCATGGAGAGGTAATCACACACAGGGAGGGAGGAAGGGGTCCCAGGAACATTGCAGGGAGTCAGGCACTCCTTGCAGGGGCGCAGTCAGAGAGCTCCAGTGCAGAGAGAAAATGGCATCTGGGTGACCTGAGCCAGAAGGGAGTTCAGCACTGACACTGACTGGGCAAGGGGCACCACAGGCACCCGTGGGAGCTAGTCACCAGCATTCTGGGGTAGGGGCCGTCCTTGCCTGAGATAGTCCAGGGGGAGGGACCTGTCCTGGTGCTAGCCTGTGTCCAGAGGGAGGGTAGCCAGACACCTGCACCAGGGGGTAGGGCCCATCCCGGGACCAGCAGGAGCCAGACGATTGTGTGTGTGTGGGGGGGCCCATCCTGGGTCCAGTGGGAGTCAGACTGTAGCGAGGGGGAGGGGCTCATCCTAGGGCTGCTTGGAATCAGATTGTACCAAGGAAGGGGGGGGGGGGAGAGTCCCTTTTATCATTTGTTGCTAGCTCTGCACATGCCCCAGCTCACAGCGGTGGCAGAGCCCCGTGGGCAGGGCCAGTGGTTCGGACACAGCTGCGTGGCTTGGCCTGGCGTGGCCGGGGAGTGATCATAGAACAGCTCCCCGCACACAGCCGCTGTCTTGCTGCAACCCACAGAGCACCCGGCCTCTGCTGAGGAATTAGGCCTCCCAAAGCCTGTCACACACTGGCTGCCACGATAGCACGACATCAGTGGCAAGGTGACGACACACACTGCCTTGGGGGCTGGACCAATGGCAGGCTGTCCAGCTGGGATGAATGGATGGAGACCTCTGGCTGGGACAGGGCTGGCCAGGCTGGTGCTGAACCACTCTCCTGACTAGGGAAATTTCCCGCAGCGTCCCACGGGCTGCGCCAGAGGCCAGACTCACAGCCAGGATCTGATGAAATCCAAAACCTGATCAACATTCAAACGCGCCAGGAAAGTGGGTTTATTCATAGATCCACTGAGTCAGGGCTGGCTGGCCCAAGGCGTCTCACCATTTTTGACACCCACGTCAGAGAACAGTTTTCAGAGGCCTCCACACCCAGACCAACAGACCTCAAAACAGGCTCCTCCCCCTCGCTACAGCCTGACTCCCACCAGCTCTGGGACGGGCCCCTCCCCTCTGCTATAGTCTGACTCTTAGAAGGTGGCGACCAAGGCAACTGCACCGCCTGCCCGCCCCTAGGGCCTGCCCTGTGCTGAGTGTAAGTCCAGAAGGGACCATTAGATCATCTAGACTAACCTCGCGTAGAACACAGGCCAAAGAATGTCTCCCAGTCCCCCTGTGCTGAGCCCCATAACCTGCATTTGGCTAAAGCCTCTTCCAGAAAGGCACCTGGTCTGCATGTGACAACAGCAAGAGATAGAAACTGCAGCCCCGCCCTGGCAGGTTTTTGGTCCTGTGGCTAATCACTCTCCCTGTTAAACAGCTGTACCTCACTGGAATTTGTCTGCTTCCGCTTCAGCCAGTGGTTCTTGTTCTTCGGCTGCCTGCTCAGTTCAACAGCCTCTTACTGTCCACCATTTCAGGTGACCGCTCAGTCCTCTTTGGGACAAGCTCAACAACCTGAGCTCGGTCACTCTCTCCTTATCACACGTTCTCCAGCCCTTAAATCATTTTTGTGGCTCTTCTCTGCATCCTCCAATTTTTCACACCCATGTTAAAAGGTGGAGTCTGGCTGCAAACCCTGCACCAGGCTCTCGCACTGGCTCTTTGCTGCAAGTCTTCGTAGTGCATGGCTGAAAACAATGTCGGGCCAGTTCCCCTCCAGGACACTATCCCTACCCCAGCTTCCTGCGGCCTCCCACGGACACAGCCCCTGCCTGGCTCTGCTCTGCCCCCGGAAGTGTGCCTGCTGAAGACGGAGGGCCTGTGACCCAGCGTGGGAAAACCCCACAGTCAGCTTGGATGCTGCCCTGTGAAATCCGTGCAGGCCCAGGAACCAGATTGCTCACTGCTCTGCTATCTCAGGTATAAAGTCTGGCTCCTCCAGCCATGAGCCAGGTGCCGTTTCCTGGTCTGCAGGGGGTAGCACAAGGAGCTGAGGCCAGGCTGCTCCTGCTGTGAGTGATCCTAGGCCGAGTCAGTGCCAAAGTGATCAGCTGCAGCTGGTGCTGGGTTATAATGCACGTTAGTGTTGAGTGCAGGGTAATGAAATGTTCTTGTTCCTTATTGTAGGGGTAAAGGGCAGCAGAACTGGACTAAGCCCGCACTGATTGAAGGGGTCACTTTAAACTGAACCTCACTCGCTAAGCAGGGGGTAGGGATCCAGTGATGATAAGAGCGGGCGGGGCCTAGGCCTGACAGATGCTGCTGAAAGAGTCTTAGATACTTTCTGAGCTCTCTAGTGTTTGAAGAGAGAACTGGCTGGACTCAATGGAGGGTGCTAGTTTCTGCCCAGTGTTTGCCAGTGTTGTCATCACTGACAAACCGGGCTAAGCCTTAGCCCTGGGATGGGCTGCAGTGAAAACCAGTGAAGAGGCAGCTGCAAAGAGGTTCCCCACTACCCAGTGAAATCATTAAGAGCTGGGCTAAATGGGGAACCTCAAAATGCAGCTCTGGGAAATTGAAGCAAGGGACCCTGCCCAACGTACTCTGGGGTGAGTGTTTGCCTATGGTTACGGCTTTTGAACGTGGCTGTGGTGTTTTGCCAGATTCATGCTGGGTTCCCTTTCCCTTTCCTATCAAAGTTTCCTTATGTTATGCACAGACTCAGTGCTTGCGCGTGGGGAAGTATTGCCACCTAGAGGTGCCCAGGGGTGGGGTTTAAGTTTCCCAGATTTCTGGGTAGGGGGTGGGGTTTGAGCAATGTTCTGTTCGGTATTGCTGAGAGGAACCCCTAGATATTGAACCCAGCCCCTGTTGCTGCCAACTCCACCAGTAGAAGGGCTACATGTCCAAGCCGACAGATAAGCTTTTAAAGACCTTCCGCAATGTGCCCAGTGCAGAGAAACCCAAAGCTACAGTACTGACGTGGGGCTCCTGCTGCATTTCTGTACAGATTCACAGCGTTTGAGGCCAGAAAGGACTGTAGTGATCACCCCTGGGAGTTCCACCTCTTCCCCCTCCAGACAATCTCACCCAGGGTCCCTGCTCCCAGCCCACAACTTCTGGCTGAAGTAACATGGATTGAGCATGTGACATTTTATAGCCTGGCTGTCTTGGGATAGCTCAATACCCACAGCCCCCACACACGTCTACACTGCAGACGGAAGCGAGTTTCCCAGCCTGGGCAGACAGCCACACAGTGGTTCTGCTTGAGCTAGTGTGCTGAAAACAGCAGTGGGATACTGCGGCACAGGCTAGTCATCTGAGTCCAAGCCCGCCTGACTCCCTGGTATGTACTCGGGTGGCTAGTCCAAGCCACAGCCCACACCTCAACGTCCCCATTGCTATTGTTAGTGCGGGAGCTCAGGCAGTGTGTCTGTCTATGCTCCCAGCTGCAGTGGAGACAGACCCTCCGCCTCTGAACAAACCAGGCATAACACATCAGACTGGCCCTGGGCACACGCCTCAGCTTATAACTGCCCCAAAAGACAGCAAAGCTCATGCCCTGACACAGCGCACCCTGCTCCCACGTAGCCAGCATGAGGAGCAAAGGGGAAAGAGCAGAGAAAGGCGAGTCAATCTCAAGTTCCCATGGCGACCCCGCAACAACTTCAGACACTGGCTTCACGCTCTGCACAATCGGCTCGGTGTCTCTGCTGGCTCATGTCACCCACTGAGCCAGTAACAAGGTTTATCTGCTTTTCACTCACTGCAATGGGGAAGGGGGAGCACCTTGCACTACAACCAGCCTGGTCATTGATGGCTGGATTCTCATCTCCCAGAGAAAAGCAGCAGGCGAGATCCCCAGCTGTGTAAGTCACCCTAGCGCCACTCTCCTCACTAGGCTTAACTTATTTACACCAGCTGAGGAGGATCTGGCCCAGTGGAAAACCAGTGTAAGAAAGAAGTGACTCCGTCAGTTCCTGGACTGGGCATTGCAGCATTGACCGGCACATCACCAGGGTACTCGAGCTGAAGGACAATCATCAGTTCAGTGCAGCGTTGCTAGCGTTTTACTGATTCCCAGGTGGCTGGTAGTTTTAACTTGTGACTCAGAGGTGGGAGATCCTCCACTTCCTTCATGGCAGCTTTACACTAGCACCAGGTGGGGTTTTCCCTTCTCTCTGTCGTGTCTCGAGAGCCAGTGGACCTGAGTGTCCCCATTCACACCTGTGCACAGTGCATGTGAAATGCAGGGGCTGGTGCAAGAGAGAGCATCGTTGCAGTCCGGTGGTGTTTTACACCTGATGTGCACAGGTGTGAGTGACAGGGCAGGGGATAATTAGACCCACTCGTGCACAAATCATGGAGCTCACCACTCACCTCTGCTCTCCTCAGCCTTGGGACCACTGGGAACCAGACCAGTCCCCCCTGCATAACTTAGAGAAGCCCTTAGGCTGATGGGGCCAAAATCTCAGCCAAGGACCAGAACAGTGTAGTATGACCCCTCCATTGGCAGCATAGAGCCTGGTGGTGCAGGAATCTCTACACTGGCACTATGTGACTGAATGATCCCCTCAGCACTGTGATATCATCTTGGCGCCAGATACTCAACCTCCATGGCCAGAATCTTTGCTGCTGCTGCACCACAGGGCAAGATCTGGCCCATCGGACCTGCAACCCATCAGTGGTGCTGGGAAGAGTGATTCCATTACCAGGAGCTCAGCTCTGTCCCTAGCACCTTTCCATATGGCTGCAAACAATGCTACGGGACATTTACTGTCATCGGGAAGCTCTCAAACACCCCACTTTTGTGGGGCTGAAGCATGCACTTCAGAAGCAGCAGTGCAAATGGTCATGTGATTTCTTAGTTCTCCGATTGACCAAGTCTAGGCAAGCCACATGGCAGTGCTGCCACGATGCAGATGTTTTCGCCCCTCCCTCCCTAAACAGGCCTTACAGTCAGACCCCACACATGGCCCTCTCAATAAGGCATCAGAGTTCCCCAGATCTCTGAGATGAGGATGAAATGATGTGAGTGCAAGGCCTGTTATCTTGCAGGGACCTGAGTCACTTTCGAGCCGTCCAGTTGATCTGAAAGATGCATTCTTCCTCAAAGAGGAAACGACAAGAGGAGTCGTGGCCAAGAGATCGCCTCATATGACACCATCATGTGCCTCTTCAGCAGAGAGAATCTGACTGTCACAAATACTCTTTCTCGGCCTCCTAGTTTCCAGGACAGTGCTGGAGTGGCAGTGGGGTCAGAATATGTCTCAGCTGGTGAAGGAAGCACTGAGTTCAGTTGCTGGAAAACATTTTCCCATTCTTTGCTTCAGTCCCAAAGCTGTCCCTTTTCCATGAGTTAGCACAGCACACAGGCAATATACAGAACAGGCCGTAGTGGGGACAGGACACCCGCAGATCCATGAACCCCTGCAGTTTGCTCTACGCTTGGTGATGGCACAGCCCACACAGCCCACTTCTTTCTGGAAAAGTTCACATTTCTTGGAGGTCTGGTTTGAGACTCACCACAGGACGTATGTCAGAGAGTTACTGAGAGTGGGAGAGTCCCTCTGGAGCGGAAGGGGCACTGGCACCACCAGCCTGTCACTGGGCAAGAGACGCCATCTAGAACGGCACCCACTCCTCTCTCAGAAAGCTGCAGGGACCCTGCCGATTCCCAACAGCACTAACCAACAGCCACAGTCCGTGCCTGGAAGTAAGCACTGCCTGTGCTCTGGAAGCCGGCTCCAGTCACGCCACTTTGTTTGGCACCAGTGTTTCATCTGGCTTTTAAAGAAGTATTAGCGGCTGTTACAGGCGGTTCACAGGTGAGCTACAGCGATGAC
This sequence comes from Emydura macquarii macquarii, assembly GCF_026122565.2. NCBI lineage: Eukaryota > Metazoa > Chordata > Testudines > Chelidae > Emydura > Emydura macquarii. The sequence goes on from NW_027131139.1 coordinate 229,668, forward strand.
ATGCGCATGCAGAAAGCTGGAAGAGCTGAGGCCCAAATCTCACCTTGGATCCCTGCGCCAGCAGCACGACCAACTCTAACAGGACTTGCCACTGCGGCAAAACAAGCCCTCTACTGCTCCACTGCCAACGCAGCACAGTCACGGCCAGCAGAGCGAATCAAACCTGCGTGCCCAGCCCAGAGCTCAGCCCCGGGGAAGAGCTGTCATGGTAGCTCACTGGCAAGAGCAAAAGAACATGAACGGAGCTCCCGGGGAAAGGAAATTCCACTCTTCATCACGCACCAGCCAGTGTTCTCCGCCCCACCACCCCGGCTGAGTTTGGCCCCATCACGTGTCGGAGCTCAAGAAGCCCTGCAAAATATGAGAGCCACAACCTGTGAAACGGATCCAGGCCCCTCCTGGCTGGTGAAAAGAGGCGCAGAACAGCTATGCCCACTCCTAACGGGAACAGTGACTGCCTGCCTTGCAGGAGCCTGCCACGCTCCTGGGGAACTAATAGTTTGCCCTGTGCTCAGCAACACAACACTCCACTCTGAGGCCTGGCCAGCTACAGTCCCACCGGCAACCTCAATTGCTACTCAGAAAGTAGGGACCACCAAGCTCCAACCACTGGGATGTCAGCCAACATCCCAGATGTCTCACAGACCAGGACACAGTGCAGCTCTGGGGGCACTCAAAGACAGCCTCCTCATGGCCACGAGCTCGGGCAAGATTCCCATGCTCACACTGCTGGGCCTCTCGACAGCCTTTGGCAAGTGGCCCACAAGGCACTGCTAACCCAGCTACACGACACAGCAGCAGTCAATGGCCCAGCACGACGGCCGCTTCAGTCATTCCTCCCCAGCAGAGCAGAGAGCAGGGATGGGTAACTGGCTGCTCCCCTTCTCCAAAGGTCCTAGCCTGTGGGGTCCCCCTGGGATCCCCACTATCCTCTCTTCTCTTCAATATCTACAGGAGACCACGGGTAGACATACTGAGATGCCATAGGCTTAGGTTTAGCTACAACGCCTAAAACCTGACGCTGACCCTGGCTCTTCACTTCTGCCCCCCAAACTCCCAGCCCTGACTCCCCTCACTCCCCAAACCCCAACTCCCTGCTTCTGACCCCAACCCTAGACCCGGACTCCCCCCTTCTGCCCGTACCCTGACCAACCAATAATTAATATATACAGCCCCTCCCCACCAGCAGAGTTTTGACTCCTGCAGAGAGAAGGCCCAGAGTTTCCATGACGTCCACTAGGGACATGGCTATTGCTACTCCTTTCATGGCTATGGGGCTAGGCAGTAGGATAAAACCTGAACACAGACAAATGCTTTGCTCTTATATTCTAACTGCTTATCCAGAAACTTGACAGAGCTGAGCTGAACACGGGTCTCCCACACTGCATGTGAGTGCCCTAATCACGGGGCTATTTGCTGTTCGCTCCTGCTGAAGCTGTTCCATTATCATTGGAGCAGAGACGGAAGCCAAGTGCCCCCCAGGTAAGCACCCTAACTTACCTGGGACGTGGGAGACCTGGGTTCATGTTCATGCTCCAGAGCAGGAATTTCGAAGCTGGGTCTCCCACACCCCAGGTAAGTGCCCTAAGCACTGGGCTAGTGGGCTTACAGGCAGCATTGCTACCTTCTCCTAGGTTTTTGTGACCAGCACCTACCAGCCTTGGTGATTCTAGCCCAAAACGCTGAAATGTATCATGTCAATTACATTATTTTCGTTTCGTCCAAAACAATTCTCTGGAATTGATGTGACTTCCTGCTGCGTTCCACTCAAACTGAATCTCTATTCTTCTGCGAACAAAAGCTTTGGCTGAAGATTGTTGCGCAGCTCTAATGATTAAGAAATGAATGATTGGCGTGTTGTTAGCGGTCATCGGTTTTGCTCTGCAATATCCACTCCCTCCTGGGTTCTCGGGCACAGAGTCAGGCTGAGCCTACCTGGCACCCAGGACATCGCTGGCACAAGGCGGAGGTTCCCTGCCAGGAGCCCTTCTTGGATTCCCGAGAGGAGAGCTTCTCAGCGGCCGCCTGAGGCGCAGAAGGAAGTTCTGCCCTAGAAGTGCAGACAATGCAGAGCTGCTTCTCTGCCCTGACAACAGCTAGTGCTGGGAGACAGTTTCCATTTCCTTTCCTCGATATTTCAGTGTTACGTGTAGCTGCTGCCCTGCCCTGCCCCTGGGTGCTGGGGTAAGAGTCAGCCTTCCCATCTACGGGGGCAGGAGGCTCACGGGTCTCCTCCCCTTCCCTCCCTGTCCACCCCTACACCCTCTATTTCTCCAGCTGCTGGCTGGGACAAGTAGTTCAGTTCCCAAACCACTGAGCCCTACATGAGGCCTCAAGGTCTCCATCATTCCTGCCCTGGGGCAGGTGGCTGGCTGTCTTCACTGCTACCCTGTGGAGCCCTCAGCCCGCTCTGGGCCGGACTCTCACCTCCACCCTCAGTGGGGCAGCTGTGCTGACTGGCTGTCCCTTAGGCTCCTGCACCGGACAGCGGGGAGCAGTTTGTTTGTCCAACACGATGCTGACGGGTGGGGGCAGGGAGCTGACTGAGAGAGGAGGCTGTTTCCATGTGTAATTAATGGGATAAATCTAAAATCCGCCCGGGCTCAGTGGCCCAGAGACTGGAGACATTCCTTGTCAGCCTGGAGAGACCCAGCACCCTGTGGGCCCTCCCAGACACAAACATGTTGCATAGTAACAACAGCTTCTAAACACAGACTCCCCTGCGCTCCCTCCCAGCCACAGCACAAAGCAGCCCGCAGAACTGGCTCCTGCTCCCTGGGGACTCTCCAGGCAGCTGCACAGGGCCCCAGCACAGAAAATGGGGCCAGTGGGCTCTGGTGCTGCCCAGATGCAGGTTGGGGGGATATGACGCTGGTGAAGAGTGAGGCCTGCCCAAGACAAAGCCCACCATTGCTTCGCCGTTGGCACTGAAATCACGTGCAGAATAATCCAAGTTGGCCTGGAATTCCACTGCAAAAGCAGGCTCCGCACACATGATCCCATCAAGCCCGGTCTCTGACCATCCCTGCAAAATGCAAATCACTGCAACCTGCATCAGGCACAGCGTTATCCCTCACTACCTCCCGACACATGAGGCTCCCGGCAGCAGCTGCACCGCGTGATCCCGCAGACCCATGTGTGGTGTGAGAGCATCGGTTCTGCTGACTCAGCCCATGCAGCATGGTGTGAGCAGAGCGGGCGTAGCCCAGGAACATCGTGATGACTCAGAAATCGTTATCTGTTATCTGCTGCCTCCCGTCTGCCACAGGCACTGCAGGTGGTAGCTGCAATACTGGCCTAGCTTCTGTGCAGTTTACATGACGCTGGATCTCCCCAGCCATGCCCAGGCTCCAGAGCCTTGTGGGAACATATGGGGGGGGAATGCTGAGCGGAACTCTGGCTCTCTCTATCCCCCTCGGGTGAGGCCATCTTCACGCTTGTGGCCTTCTGTCACAGCAGCCTCCCCCGCAAGAGCTGGCCAGGCCTGCAGGGGCAGTAAACTGTGCCCCGCAAAGGGGGAAGTGATGTACTCCTGCCCCAGAGCAGAGGGGCGGGGACTGTGCTGGCCCACACAGGGCTGAGCTGGGCACAGTCTGGGCCCGGAGGAGTGGGGGGCAGTTACTCCTGCCATGAGTCCCAGGGAAGGCAGTGCTCATCGATGTGCCCAGGGAGCTCACAACACAGTCCCAAATATTTTAGGGCCATTTCTACCCTTGGTTCCTGGTGCACTTCCAGAACTCCTCTGTACCTGGCTCAGAGGTGAGGCCGTTGTGTAGATCCTCACGGGGCCTTATGGGGCCTGGTGCACTGGCTCAACGATGTCTCCAGTCACTAGTGGGAGATTCCCCACCTGGCCAGTGCAATTCCTGAATCTGAGCAGCTCCAGCAGGACTAGCTACTGCACCTCCTGATGTCTGACAGCACCGCCTGCCGCTGCCCAGCACCAGGGGGGCAGATTCAGAGCGGGCGCACTCAGGGAAGTGGAAACACCACACTGGGCTCAAGGGTGACTGAGGCTCTTCGGCTGTGTAGCAAGCCCCTGGGCTGCAAGGCCTGGCTGTAGGTTACGGTTCAGTCTCCAAGACCTTCGGCTTGGTTCCTCACTGCCCAGTAATGGTTCACAGGGGTTAGGGTTCATTCCTAGAACAGCTTCCTCTCTGACCCTGAGTGTTTCCAGGACAAGTCCCATCTCCATGGCACAGCCCAGGAGGCTGGACCCCATGTGGAAGCTGTTTGCCCAATAAAATTGAAGAGGCTTAGGAGAGATTTGAGGGATTTAATAAAAACAGACCAAACTCAGGGAATCCAGTTTGCACAAGGCCCCTAGAAATGCAGACAGCTTCTCTTGGAGGAAATCCGGAGCAGCCCTTCTGGAGTCAGTGGAGCTGCACTCACGTAGAGATGATGGGACTGAAAGGAGAATCAGACCCAGGGAGGTGGGAAGGGCTCTCCAGGGGCAGCACTACCACACTAACCTGCACGGCCATGGCTTATCCCTGCTGAACACCGGCGTATCCTGCAAAAATACCATCTTTCATCTACTGCCAGCTGGCGCCACGTGTGCTGAGTAAACCAGGGCCTGAGCGGAGCTGAAGGGACCTGTCAGACCGGTTTTCTGTGTGTTGTATTAGACGAGACAGGAGTGAGCTTCTAATAACCCAGAGAGTGAGAGAGCAAGAGTGCTCCCCAGCCTAGGGAGGGGTTCACACAGGCGACACGCTAGCCTCCTCCTTAACTCCCTGGTGCTCACTGACGGCCATTACCTCACCCACCTTGTCTCTCACGCTAACGAGAGAGGCCGTTGCAGCAGCTGAGCTGCACCCAGCACAGGCCCGGGGTCTGCGGGCAGGCACTGGGCTAGGCAGAATCTGGAACTCACGTCATCATTGTATTTCAAGTTCAAAATTCATTTAGGGGAAGGAGAAAATGGCTTCATGGACCTTTCCCATCTCCGGGGTGGGTGAGCAGCTCCTGACCCATCTAGCCCTTTTCCAGGGCAGTGCTGGCAGGGCTAAGAGATTGCCCTGCCCTGTCCCCTGTCCTGTCACCTTTCACCCTTCCAGCTATGGCCATTCCACCACTCCCCTCCCAGGGACAGTTCCATTGTCCGTGGGTCCGACCTTCTCCAGGAAAAGCAACACACCAACCCTTCACCCGTTCGTTAGACCCAGGTTTCTCAACCTGTGGGTTGGGACCCCAAACTGGGTCGCCAGAATGTTTCAAAGGGTCGTGTAGCAGCTCCTGTAGCTGCTGTCCCATAGGACTGGCCGGCCTCACCTCCCTGCTCCAGGCACTGCAACCTCTGGGGTTCCAGCACCACTCAAGTCTGGCCCAGCCGCTAGGATGACTGGAGTCTGGGTAGGCCAAAACTGAGTGAATGGCACTCAACCCCATGAGACAGATCCCAACTTCACGCACACCAGTCTGGTCCAGTCAGGGGGTCGGGGCCAAACCTGAGCGGCGCTGCAACCCCAGAGATTGTAGGTTGCAACGCCCAAGCCCAACCAGCCCCACAGCACCGGAGCTGCAGAAACCGCCACTGTCGGGTGACTGCCAGGCAGGATGCAACCCTCCCCAAGGTGCAAGATCCTGAAATCACTGCAGGGCCTCCACCCCAGGCTATTTACTGGGTTGAGACAGGCCATAAACATTTACAAATGGCTCCTGACCTCCAACAGGCTGGGAACAACTGTGTTAGACTGTCCTGGGGGTGCCCAAAGGACAGGGGGAGAGAGAGCAAGCAGCAGGCAAATGGGGGCGGGGTCACAGGATCCTCCAATTAATGATGTCCAAAGGGGAATATAATTAGCCAAAGACCCTTTCCTTCCTTCTTGCCCTCCCTTGCCTGGCCTGGATGGCTGGGTTTAACCCCTGCCATGGCTGTGGGTGGTAAATGCTGCATCATCAAATGCAACAAAACTGAGCCCACTCCTCCAGCGAGCCACAGGGAATCCACAAACAGGAGCCAAACAGCCCTTGCTGCCTCTGCTCAGGGGTGGAGCAAAAGGGCTCATGGACAGCAAAAACTTGAGCTCTTTAAAAATGTTTTACAAAGTCTTGGGGATGGATGCTAGCTCTCCCCCTCAGCTGGCCTGGGTAAGGCACATGGAAAGATGGCCCCAAGCACCCCCAGGTTTAGCAGTTCCCCAAACCCTCCTGTCCTCTCAAGCCCCTGAGTTGCTTCCTGGGTCCTGAGACTGTCACTCCCTGTACAAACATTCCTGAGACTCGTGAGTGATCTATGAAGCAGGGAATGCACCTGTAATTGTGGAGCACATGTTTACAAACAAGCGGCAGGCTTGTGGCTAGGTGGGGAGTTACCCCAGGTGGCAGCAGGAGGGATAAGAAACAGCAGCTAAGCCCCATAAACAGAGCAATGCTCTGCCTGGCGCTAGCGCTGCTCATCAGAGGGTCAGTACTGCATCACACATAGCCCGTCCTCTAAGGCTGGAAAGCATTATCTTCATGTAAGAGATGAGGCACATAGAGGCGACGTGTCTTCCCCAAAGCCAGGAGTCCTGGCTCCCAGACACTGATCAAGTCACTCCCTCCTTTCCAAACCAGCTGAAACCATTTTAAAGACAAGCGCAACTAACACACTTTCCAACATGGGTTTTCACACACTGCAGCACTAGTGCTAAAACCAATGATACTTTTCATGACTCACAAATGTTTTCACCAGTGCCTGGCAGCCATCTGCAACCCGGCAAGGAACAAGGAAAGGAACTGGGCACTTAGACTCATAGAAATATTTTGGATCCCCCAGGTCCACTAGTTACATCCCTAGTGAGTGGTTTCCCTAGACGGCTCAAAGGGACCTTTGTGTCCGAAGCAGGTTTGTGCTGCACTCCTTTTTCTGCCATGACACTGCCCACACTCTCCTGCTCAGGGCCTGGGTGCTCCAGTGCTGTCCAGCCAGCTGACCAGGCCCAGCCCGACCCAGCTTTCTCTGTAAGGACTGCTGCTCCACTTGCCTGCTCCCTGCCTGATCTGCTGAGCATCCCCACCTGGCCCCAGACCAATTTGTCCAAACAACTCAGCTGCTGTCTCCAGACAGCTTCCTAAGGAGTCACCTTTTTCCATCTTCCTGCTGACTGGCTACAAGGGCCTCAAGATCCTGTCTGTCTCCAGAAATCCGGCAGCACTGGGCAACTGGCCAAGCCCTGGGACCGTGGCTCTGCTTTCCCACTGGCCTTTGTTTGGGATCCCAGGGACAACAACAAAGCTATTTCAGTCCTTATGGCTCTTGTGAAAGCCCTCGCCCTTCCGCAGCCCAAATATGATGGCAAGAAGCCAGTGTCAGGCCCACCCATGCCTTCCTCTGCAGCCCTGGCCACTGGCCCCTCCCTAGAACCTGCAACCAGGGCTCCAGGCTCTTGCTGGGGCAGCAAACAACCCCAGAGTTCAGGGACTCCAGGCCACAGCAAGAAACATACAAGTGGGGGCAGGGGGGGGGATCTCAGACCCCCAGAGCCTGGCAGGATGCTCTGAAATGACTTCCCTTTCCCCCTTCCCCCCTCCACACACACACAATGACATGCATTGCAGCCCTGGTGCAGCAAAGCATACAGGCAGGAGGTGCTCAACTGCAAACACTCAAAGCTGCGAAATCTGGCCCAGAGAGAGGGTGAGACTGTGCTGTTTACCCAGAGCCATGAGGGGTGGGTCTCCGAGAGCACAGGGGAGTCAGCTCCTTAGGCAGCAATGCATGGCCACCTTCTCCCCCTGCCTCCTCCCCATTGTGTGCGCTGGGGGTGCTGTTGGCATTAGCCCTGGTGTGTGGTAGGGAAAGCTCCTGTAGGCCTCCCCACCACTCCCCCCGTGAAAGGCCAGGCACAGTTTTGTCTTAAATTAAGGGCAGACCCACCCCTTCGGTCTGGGCTGGGCCACGTGCTGGAGGTTTAAAGAAAGAAGACTCTGGCACCCTTTCAGGGGATGACCCGCAGCCCGGCATGTGCCGGTGCAGCAGAACCCGGACCAAAAGGGGCTGAGATCTGTGTCAGGCCAGGGATCTAACAGTGATTTGCTACCGATACTGGAAATCCCCAAGTTGTTTCCATTTCGACAGATTCAACCATTCTGAATTTTATTTTCCATTTCTTTGTCTGCAATTTTTAGGGAAAATGCGTTTTTTAAAATGACCTCAACTTTTTTCATTCATTGTTTTCATTTTTTGTTTTTTCCTTATTTTCTTTTGGGAACATAGGACTGGGTCATCAAGTCCAGTCCCCTGCTATCACAGGCAAGCCCATCATATCATTGCCTTCCTAAACTTATCAAGCACCATCTTATTCCCCCTCTTGCCATTCTCCCCCATGCAGGTATTTTCGGAGGTGGGTGAAGAATGATTTTAAGAACATGAGAAGGGCCACACTGAGTCAGACCATGGTCCATCTGGCAGCGTGTTCTGTCTTCCCACAATGGCCAGTGCCAGGTGAGGTGCCTCAGTGGGAATGAGCAGAAGAGAGCAATTATCAAGTGATCCATCCCCCGTCGTCCACTCCCAGCTTCTGACAGTCAGAGGCTTAGGATCACCCACAGCATGGGGTTGCATCCCTGACCATCTTAACTAATAGCCATTGATGGACCTATTCTCCCTGAACTTATCTCATTCTTTTTTGAGCCCATTTATTCTTTTGGCCTTCACAACATCCCCTGGCAATAAGTTCCACGTGGTGACAGTGCATTGTGTGAATAAGTACTTCCTTTTGTCTGCTTTAAATCTGCTGCCTGTTAATTTCATTGGATGACCTCTGGTTCTCGTGTTATGTGATGGGGTAAATAACACTTCTTTATGCACTTTCTCCACACCATTCATGATTTTATAGACTTCTGTCATATACCCTTAGTCGTCTCTTTTCCAAGCTGAACAATCTCTGTCTTTTTAATCTCTCCTCATATTGAAGCTGTTTCATACCCCAAATAATTTTGTTGCCCTTCTCTGTACCTTTTCCATTTCTAATATATCTTTCTGAGATGGGATGACCAGAACTGCAGGAAGTATACAAGGTGTGGGCATACCAAGGATTTATATAGTGGCATTATGTTATTTTTTGTCTTATTTTCTATCCCTTTCCTAATGGTTGCTAACATTCTGTTAACTTTTTTGACTGCCGTTGCACATTGAGTGGATGTTTTCAGAGAACTATCCACAATGACTCCAAGATCTCTTTCTTAGAATCATAGAATCATAGAATCATAGAATATTAGAGTTGGAAGGGACCTCAGGAGGTCATCTAGTCCAACCCCCTGCTCAAAGCAGGACTAACCTCTGCTATATCATCCCAACCAGGGCTTTGTCAAGCCGCAGCTTAAAAACCTCTAAGGATGGAGATTCCACCACCTCCCTAGGTAACCCATTCCAGTGCTTCACCACCCTCCTAGTAAAAAACTTTTTCCTAATGTCCAACCTAGACCTCCCTCCCTGCAACTTGAGACCGTTGCTCCTTGTTCTGTCATCTGCCACCACCGAGAACAGCCTAGCCCCATCCTCCCTAGAACCCCCTTTCAGGTAGTTAAAGGCCGCTATCAAATCCCCCCTCACTCTTCTCTTTTGCAGACTAAACAAGCCCAGTTCCCTCAGCCTCTCCTCATAAGTCCTGTGCTCCAGCCCCCTAACAGTTAATAGTGTTAATACCCTAACAGTGGTAACAGTTAATTTAGACCCCATCTTTTTGTATGTATTTTCTAAAAGGTCTTGGGGAAATAAAGAAAGAAAGAAAGAAAGAAAGAAAGAAAGAAGGAAAAAGATTTTTAAATCACTTTTTTAAAATAACAAAAATGGACAATTTTCCACAAAAAAGAATTATATTTGAAAAATAGCCATTTTTCAATTAAAAATTTTTGTTTGAAAAATGTCACATGCTCTTACTGAGACATTGCTGGGGGAGGAACCTGGAGCAAAGAAATCCAGACATGGACACACCTGAGAGATGGGCCAGCTAACACAGCATGTGTTCTGAGCATCTACCTTCCAGGCCACCGTAAATGCTGCCCCTAACTCACCGTGGTCACTGTACTCAGGAAAACACCTGATATGCCAAGAATGCCTCCTGCACAGGGGTCCTCCCTGCTAGAGTACAGCCCTGCTCCCAGCCGCTTGCATAGAGGGACCGGCCAGGAATGGGGCACACTGCACTACCTAGGGCTATTCTCTGCTTCCCAGAGCCCAGAGAGGACAATGGGAGACAGAGCAAAGGTTGGAGCAGTTTTAATTTAAGGGGGAAAAAGCTGAAACTCAAGGGAAATCCCACCCATGAAACATCTTGTGTGGCAGAGATGGTGTGGGTTTTTGCTGGTGCAGAGATTGGTGTAGAAGTGTTCCCAGTTCACATGCTCAGGGCTTAAATCTAATCTAAGGTATGGGCAAGTACATTGCTTAAATACTCAGCACAGCTGCTGTGCACTGAAGCACAATAGCACAGGTCTGATTTCATGCCTCAGTGGAGACTGAACCTGGAGAACAAGCCAGGGCAATCACCTGGGAAATGCTTTCACTAACAGCTGAGCCATGTCTGCTGAGGTGTCCCTTGCTCTGCTCCAAATCACCCTGTACTAAACAAGTCACAGGGAGTGAGTGCCATGCCGCACGGCCAGTCCAGCCCAGAGATCAGACTGCCTTTGCAAATGTCAGTGCAGCCAGTGGACACCTTAGGGCTCCTTGCTTATCTCACTTGTGCTCAGTGTACAAGTGAAGGCTGGTTTCCCTGACTGCCAGCCCTGCAGCCGCATCCTGAGACCAGAGAGTCACACCAGGGATCTTGCCTTGTCTGGCACCATCATCAAGAGTTAAGGTTCTGCAGGCCAGATTCTGCCCGCAGAGACCCTGCACATCCCCCTGCACTGACCGTTTGGCACCTCGCAGACCTGGCAATGGTACTGGACAAACCCCTTGCTCCCCCGGAGTTGGCACTCTCGCAAGGCTTCCAGGAGTAGCAAGCACAAGAATCCCGCTGAGTCTGACAGAGACCGAGGAGCAGCTCCAGCTGGAGCACTCTGCTGAGAAGGGGGCCAGTTACATGGGCAAGCATTGAATCTGGCTGAGGGATCCTGGGTATGTGGCTGACATTTCACTCTGCAGGCTTCCTTCCAGAGGTTTATTCCCTTTGCTCCTAGCACAGATTGCCTCCTGCTTGCTCCCCACCAGCCTTGCCCCTCCCACCCTCCCAGCCCGTGCTATCTGCCCTCAGGCACCAGCTCCTGGACCCCAACAGACTATGAAGGATGCAGCAGTGGAAACTGCCACAAATTACTTTTGACTCCCAATTTGGAGGCCCCCTCTGTGTGCTGAGTTTGCTGGGTCTCAGTTGGGTTCCTAGCTGGTTGTCACTGATAACAACTGATATTAACTGGCCCCTCACTGGCTGTCTCAGCAGAGGAGCCAAGCCTTGACTGGTTCATGGAGACTAACTTCTTTCTCCCTGCTGGATCAGGGCCAGTTCCCCATTGCCTGGCCCCTGGCACAGTCAGGTGCAGCCATACAAAGCAATTGCCACGTGAATGTCAGATACCACCAAATTAGAACGTGTTTACACCTCCGCCCTCACTGTGCACTGGCGGTGTAAACAGCTCCCCAAACTGCAGGGCAATACAGAATCCCAGCCCAGGAAGGAGACAGTCTATACCACGGCAGCCCTCGTGTCTGTTCTGGGGAGGGGTGGACGCAGAGTGCCACCCCAGCACCTTCCCCCAAGGTTCAATTCCCTTTGAACTCTGCAACATTTCCAGCTGGGTGGAATGGGACTGGCCTAGGAACCCTAGAGGTATCTCACAGGCAAACACCTCTCAGAGGATCCCTCCCGGCTGTTCAGACAGACTCCTCGGAACCTGCTTTCCACCGGCACCAAGAACTTGCCGATGTCCGGGTCGGTTTGCTCTGCTAGTCAGTTGCCGGGTGAGTTATTGCTCCAGCAGTGGCTCTAGCCGGTAACAAAGCCTTGCTCCGACCCGACTAATCTGCGTTTCTCCTGCCAGCTCCCTGCACCCAGGGCCACCCTGTCACAAGAAACCACCTCCCTCCCTGCCCTTCCCCCCAGCAGAGCGCTGCTAGCGCCTGGGCACGGACACCCGCAGCTCTCACAAGCACAAGCACCGCGCAAAGCCGCAGTAGTTACCCAGCGGATGCCCTGTACCCTGGGCAGGCTGCCCGCGCCGTCCTGCAGCGGGATCTGGTAGCTGTAGCTCCGGAACAGGTGCATCTTCTTCAGGGGCAGGTCGAGCCGAGGCCCGTCAGGAGCGGGGTCCCCCGGCTCGCGGGGAGGCGTTGGCGAGTCTCCGAGGTGAGGTCCGACATGCCACCGGCCCTGCCCGCTCCAGGCCACCTGCGCGGAGAGAAACCCCGGGCGTTCAGCCGGGCCCGGCGCGGGGCGGCTCTGCTCTGCTCAGTCCCCCGCAAACTCCGCAGCGACCTTTCCGCTCTCTCCCTCCGCCTCCCCGCCCGAAAGGCCGCCGGCAGCGGGCTCGCTCCGTCCGACCCGCCGGCGCCTCACTCACCGACCTGCATGTCCCGCGGCTGCGCCCGCCGGTGCGGCCGTGCCAGGAGCAGCCCGGCTGGCGCGCTGGGGCCGGGTGCTCAGGGGCCCGCGAGTGCCCTGGGCAAAGGCATAGCTCCCCCCGGGCACCGGGGGAGCCGGGATCCCGCTCCCTGAGCGCTAGCTCCGGCTTCCTGCTCTGGAGACACGCTCCGTGCCGGGCGGCTGCGCTTGCCCTCCGCGGGGCCTGGGAGCGACCGCAGGAGACGCTCCAGCGCTTGGCACAGGACCCGCAACTCCTCCGCTGGAGAAGCCTCAGCCCGGGCTGCCTGCGAGCGCCGCGCCGCGCCACGCCCCCGAGCCCGGGTAAAACCTCCCAACGCTGCGCTGCGCTGCGCGGAGCGCACAGGGACCGAGCGGGCGCTGGGGCCAGGCTGAGCCCGGGGGAGGGGAGCGCCTCCTTGGCCCCATCTGCGGGGCTCTCTCTTGGCTCGCCCAAGGTGATGCCCAGGATGTGGCGCCCCTCTGGGGGACTGGGGCCCAGGGTAGAGGCCAGCCGGCGCGCTCCCCTCGCTGGAGCTGTCCCTGGGCAGGGAGGGAGTCAGGACACACCTCCGGGCAGGGCGAGATGCGCTCACAGCGCCCCGGGCTCGGCTGGGGGGTGCCCCCCATGAATTAAAATACCAAGAACCTGGCAGCTCTGGGAATGAAACGTTCCCACTACAGGGCATGTGTTTTACTTTGAAAATAGCCCACCCGCCTCCTCCCCCCATCGTGGGCTAAGGCACCGCTCCAGGCTGGGGAGGGAAACCCGGAAACCCACCCCTAAAACCGAGATCATTAGGCCAAAAAGAACCTCAAAAGAAAGAAGAGCTGTCATCTAACAAGGGGATTTTCAAGGGAAAAAATGTTTCCTCCCCAAACAATGACCTATTGCTGCTGCCTGGGCTGCCCTGGGCTAGCATTCAGCGCCCAGGGGCTCGGCTCCCCTTGCCCACTCACCACAGAGCTAGTCTGCAACAGGAGATACAATTACTCCAGAATACCCCTCTGGCAATTTTCCAAGTGTGGACCTGGCCTAAGGAAGCCACATTGAGCCCTGATTCTTAGCAGCACAAAACAGATGAGATTAGACTGGAACCATGACCCATGGACTGGGAAGTACATTGCCCCCCATCACTGATGGGCCTTATTTGCAGGGCACTGGAGGTGAAATTCCTCCTGTCCTGGCCAAAACTGAAAAACACCTTGAGCTGCACATGCCCCTAAGGATACAAAATGATCCCAGAACTAGTGATTAGCGCCACTTGACATTGCTCCCTCTAAAGTGTTTTGACCAGAAAAATGTAAAAACTTTCATCTTGGTCAAAATGTTCTTGTGTTTCCGTGAACCAGCAAAACCTGAAAGTTACCAAAAAACACTTTTCAAAAACCAAACACTTTCAGTTTCCATTTCTGCCATTACATTTTTTCTTTGAAATAAAAAACAAAACAAAACAAAACATACTTTCCCATGAAAAATAACTGGTCTGTTGTGAGCAGCTCTGCTAGTGACTGAGCACTCCCAGTGCTGAGTGGAAGCAGCTCCACAGGGACAACTCATTGGTTAAATCTATTGCACTCCACGCTTTTAATTCAATGCATGGACTCACCCGAGTGCTTGCGGGGCTCTCATCACTGGCCTGTCTGGCTGCACTTTACACGGGTAGAACTGTACCAAGGACAACTTCCCGCTGCAAATGGGAGCTAACCACTGATATGATAAAGTAGCCAAGTGACATTAAGACCCAGATTCTCAGCGGTGGGAGCAAAGGGTCTATTTGTGCCTCCCTAATCCTGGAGCCAGTTCTGTGACCGAGATTGTTAGCGCACGCCCCCTTGCTCCTGGTAAGAGGCACAATGTGCGCTCTAAGCCGAAGGCTAGGAACGTAGCAGCCAGCAGCCCTGTCTCCCTGCCACGCAGGAATCCATCCATGGATCTGACTCGATCCCCATCACTTCAGTATCTAGAATCCTGACTGAGAAGCTACTTTCTGGGCCCCTGCACTGCCGGACGGGATCACAGAGGCTGGTTTTGGCCTCCTCGCTGTCGAGAGAGTGCAATGCACATGCCAGCCGAGGGCCTGCTTCTGATCTCACTTGCACCTGGTTTACGTCTGAATCACCCCAGTGACATCCGTGCAGCCATTCCCAATGTACACCCATGTGAGTGGGAGGCAGATGGGCCCTGAAAGTGCAGCGCAAAGGAGAGCAGCACAGATCACTGAGCGGAGGGTGATACACAGGGAAGGGCCAGCACGTGGGCCAGTGGGCCTTGTTTATCTCTGACTGCGTGATGAGGTTGTAGTCTGCTCCTCCCTCAGGGCAGACCCTCCCTCATACAGCCCCAAGCACATTGTCTGGATGAGGGCTGCCACATTTCACTCCTTCCTGACCATAGTGTGTCCTGCTGCGCCCTTCTGTTTTCCTGGCATGTGATTTATGATAATTTTGCACACCCAGAAAATGCCATCTCTGGGCACGCTACTCCGCTTTGCTGATTACAGCCCTTTCATTACCAGTTTACACCAGATATCGGACAGTTCCAGCTCCGCCACAGACTCCCAGCGTGACCACTGGCAAGTCACCGCCTGCTTTGTAAAATGGGGACTATACACTTCCTTCTCCCACTGTCAGTCCGTCTTGTCTATTTAGAGTGTGAGTTCTTCGGGACAGGGACTGCCTCTCACTGTGTCTGTGAAGCACCTGGCGCCAACAACCACCAATGGTAAGGGCTGTCAATTACGCCTCTGCATAACCTTGCCCAGAGACCCTGCGCCTTCTTGCACCAGATCTGGATTCTGCTCCTTGTGCAGTCATTTTATCTGGGACATCTGAGTCAAAAGCCCATGACCGCTGTGTCATTGTCTTCACTGTGCATCCCTTTAAGGAGCAGATCCATGTACATTCCTGGCATTCATTAGTCCTGAAGGATTCCTGGATCTCAGTGCATGTCATAGGCTGCATCTATCACTCACCCACCACTGACCCGTAACAACATCTGGGCAGAATGTGGCCGCAATTCTGGGTGGGCCACGACAGAGCCATGGGGTGGGTGAGGCTGCAGGAAGGCAGGAATCTGCACACTGACACAGGAACCTGCTGGAGGGAGCTGGTAATTTGTCCCACAGTTAAGTGCGATACCTTGTTGGCATTTAGGCTCTGAGGTGAAAGCAGAGCAGATCACATAGCTCTTGATGCTGTTGCTTCAGTCTCCCTGGCTGAAGCCCCATGAAGGTTAAATTGAAGCCCCTGCAGCAAAAGGATGAGACTGGAGGATGGTATAGGAATCAGCACAGAAGTCCCAATTTCTTGGTTCTGCAGTTGTACCTTGGCTCTTGGGCCCTTGCACATGCACACACACCCCCCCCCCCCACAGAGATCCAGCTGATCTCCCAGCATCGTCCCCCAGCCCGTAACTCATGCTTTCCTTCTAATGTTATATTTGGAGCATTAAACAACGTTATTAATCACACAAAATGTTCCTCGTTCCCTGAACTCTCTGATCCCTGAAACTTCCAACTCTGAAAATCTCCTCCCCACAACTCTGCCTCCTCTGCCGCCTCTCCAGGCCAAGAACAATCAGCTTGACCCATGGGGTCCAGGGAGCTGGTTTTGCCCAGGTCTGGAGGAGCCAGCCATAGTGAAGGTGGGAAATTCCCTGAGTATGGACTCATGTCTTAGCAGCAAAGATGGAGCTGAGAGAGCAAGTCTTGGAAAGGGAGTAAGGATAGGATTTGGGAAGGGCCTCGGGCTGAGACAGGAATGGGGGAGGCGAGTCCAAGGTGGCACCAACTTTGCAAGCCTGGATGATGGGAAGGATGTTCTGGTGGATAAGGTGCTGGGCTGGAACGCAAGAGATCCAGATTCAATTCCTGGCTCTGTCACAGGCTCCTTGTGTGATCCTGGGCAAGTCACTGCATCTCTTTGGGCCTCCGTGTCCAGCTGTATCACGGGCATGATACTTCCCTCCATGCTCCATAGGCTCTCATGAGCATAAATTCCTTAGTGCCCACGAAGCTCTTGGATTCTGCAGCCATATGGCCACAGAGGCACCTTGACAGAGGCTGACAAGGCTGGTCTCTGCCTGATTCACCTTTGGCCTACTCTGGTGTAAATCAGGAGTGACTCTGTTGACATCAATGGTCCAAATTCTCCTGGTGTAAATGGGAGTAACTCTATTCAAACTACTGTCACACCTGTAAAGCTGGAAAGGAGAATCAGACCCTGTAACATCCACATTAAACAGAGAACTACCCCTCCACAGTGCTGGAGCAAGCCCAAAACCAATGCAACAGTGAACAAGCTTTCTACAGGGCCTCCACAAAAACAATGCTGTGACCCCTCTGCATGTCCCCTGCTGGCTCACAAGCTGCACCTAGTGTTTTTCTCAGCACTGCATACTCCAGTTGTCTCTGGGTGGCCATTGGTTTTGTGACACCAGCCACAAAGACTGGGCACAGACAAGTGGTTTCTTTCTGGTCACTGGACACAGAGAGGGTCAGGCAGGGGGACGGTCAGGGAGGGGGATGGTCAGGGAAAGGGGTGGTCAGTTGACAAGCGGGGAAACCAAACCAGGGGACGCAATGTCACTTCCAGGTTTTCACGAGGGTCAGACAAAGAGGCGAGGGGGGATAACATCACCCAACCCACCTCCAGGCGCAGGGGAATTGAGGCACCTGTGAGGAAAGAGGCTCTGCCACTGTGGGAGTTGGGAGAGGGTCCAGGTGAGTGGGACATTGACACTGACACTAGGGAGAGGCGCGGCATTCAGAGCCCAGCCCCATGTCCTGCTGTGAACAAAGCTGACAGCTCTGAACTAGCTGGGTGAGGAGACATCCTCCATCCACATGCAGTCGTGAAGCAAGTGGCCAGCGCGGCCACCTCAGAGCACAGCTGCTCTGGGACCTGAGGGAAGGACTCTGCTGCTGGGACTGAGCCCTTAGTGCAGAGTGGACAGCAGCAGAGCAGGTTCTAGGACTGCACCGGAGAGACCCATCTAGGGGCTGAAGGGGAGGGGGCGGCTGCCCCAGCACGCCTGGGATGCAGAGGGCTGGCATGCTTTACTCCTGCATGTCGTCACCATCGGCAGTGGCTCTGCTCTGGGCTCACGTGCTCTCTGCCCAGTGACTCAGCACGGCACAGGATGGGGTGTAAGCACTGGAGGTCCCCTGGAGTTGCCACCCTGAGAACCCTTGAGGTGCCAAGTGCAGAGAGCAAGACTCTAAATCCAGCCTCTCTGCCATGGCCCTGGCAAAGCTTTGCCCTCTCTGCTTCGGCCAAACACCAGTAACGATGGGCCTGAGTCCCCCCTACCTAGCCCCTGCTGTGTTATTGGCACCAGGAAAAGTGTGCAAACCATTGGTGCACCCAGTGTGTGCAAACGGACAGGTGTGAGTGATGAGTTTTGATTGGGTTGTGTCTTACACCTACTGTAAATGGGGGTAAATTGCCCATGAGGTGCAGGGCTGGGAGAGTCAGCATTGCCTCACAACTCTTTTGTGCCATGGAGGTTGGTGAATCGGGTGCGTAGGCCTGGCCACAGGAAATACCTGCAGCCTTCCAGGCACAGAATTGACTCTGCCAGCTCTGCCCACATTCATAGCTGCCCCAGGTGCCGGGTATGTTCTGTGGGAGGCATGGACCAGAGGCATGGCCAGGGTATTCTTGCAGCTGGTGAGTCTATGCCCTGAAAGGCTCATAGGGCCTGCAACAGGCACCATATTGGCCCCAGGAGCCCATGAATAAAGGAGGTTCAAGCCTCCTCTCCTGCCCCCCGTGCTGGCACTGGCAGGCTTCCTGGGAGGACCCAAGCCATGTGTAACTCACTGTAGTGCCAGGGGAGCTGTGAGTGCCCCAGCAGGAGACGTCTCCTCTAGGCATCAAGCAACTGTATTTCCCAGCAGGAGACTTGGTTTTGTTCGCCTCTCACCTTCACTCTGCTTAAATCTCTTCTCGACTCCCAGCACCGCCAGCATGACCCTGCAGCAGCTGGGAGGGGTTCGTAACGCCTGACTCGGTCATTCGCACAGAAATACACTGAATACATTCATTACCCGATTAGTGTTTATTCACTTCCTATTATCTGTAGTGTCTGGGTGTGCGACAGCCACAAACATTACGCTGAACCAGCTGCCCCGTCCAGCACCAGCCAGCGACTCCTGCCTCTACTGCAGGAAACCTTTCCTGATGATCTTCCCCCTGCTCTGCTCAGCATCAAGGCACTGGCTTGCTGAGGTAAGGTTCTGCAGCAACCCACAGCCCCTGGATTTGGTGCAACACGAAAGACATGGAGGGGGGGCCTTTTTCCATGGTGTGTTTGCCACGTCAGGGAACCCTGACTTCAGCCCGCACCATGGGCTGGCCTTAGAAAATACTCAGGCACAAGCAGCCCCGTCTGCACTGAGGGAGCACCCCCCAGGTGCTGAGTGTTCAGAAGGAGCTCTCACTTGCATAATGCTCAGTATTGTGACTCATATTTATAGGGCAGGCAGCCACAACATGGCCGAGGCAGTAGCCTGCTGTGAAGGAGGGTGCTTGCACAGGTATTGCTGAGGATGATCCTCTGGAAAGCTCCCCATCCCTGAAAGTAAATACTCTGGGCTATATAATGTGCACAGATGTGCCAAGTTAACACATAAAGGGCTCTCCCACCTTAGCCAGGAAGCTGGCTTCTGTTGATCTGTGCACGAGATCACTGAAATGCACAGATCTGCACCCGTGCAAATTGGAAAGCAATTGCAAATGGGTAGTGAAGGAGGAAAAGGCATAAAGAAGCTAATCTAGAGTGAGGTAACTCAAAAAAGCACTTGCAGTTGGAGGCTTTATCCTGAAGGCCAAGGTAAAATGCAACATGCTAACGAAGCCCTGACATGTGGGCTTGGCCGCACTGAGGACTGGAAGTGTCCCATTCCCTTGGACAGCTCTCGCTCCCCATGCTAGCAACCATGAGAACACTACTTGCCACTAGCTGCTGATGCTTTATCTTGACATTATCCCCATTGGCTCTGAGCAGGGATACAAAATATCTGAATCCTCCGCCATTGCCTGCGCCAGTGGAGAATCATGGCTGCAGAAGAACCCAATTTACCAGCTCCTGCTCCCCGCCCCACCTCATGCAATCCTGGGCATTTCTCCTAGAACAGAGCAGGCCTGAGGCCTACTTAGCTTGTAAACATTTCCAAGGTCATGGCCTGGGCTGGTGCAGCTGTGCTGGTGAGGAGGGAGCCTGTGAAACACACACAAAAGGCATGGCCATGTCCTCTAGGAAGCTGGAATATTCCAAATGCCTGGCCAGTCCGGACAGATTTCTCCTCGCTCAGACCCACAGTCAGGGCCAGATTTGCCAGAGCTCAGAGAGCTGAGACAGAGCATGCTGGGTGCTGGGCTCTTTGCAAAACTTGCCCATAAGCAACACACCTGGATCTGCTGGGGGCTGCATACTTCTGAGAACTAGTCAGCACCTCCAGAGACCTGGCCGGGTTTGAAAATCCAGCCCTTGGCTTCCCTTGCAGATTCAGTGCCAGGCGCGGGGTGGCACAATATGCAGCATTCCTGTGATGGTAACCTCTGCAAGCCTACCTTAGCGGCTGGGCAGGGCAGCCTGCGATGGTGTCAGGGTTGAGGACCCTGCAGCTCACCTTGCGCTCAGGCATCACCATTCAAGTTTCATACCCTCAGTCCTAAACAGGCTTGGAGCATGAACAGCTGCACCAGCTGGTTAGTTCTAGACAGTCCATTAAGCAGAGCTCCTGCCCTGCCATAAAACGCATGCATAATGGATCTGCTTTATCTAAATCTTTATCACCATATTTAACTTGCCCATTTTATCAGCACCTGACTAATAATTAATCTCCTGACACAGCTGGGCCTGGCCCCAGACTAATCTGCCTTTCCTCTCGAGTACATATTGGAATTTCTCTCCCTCTTCTGAAACCTGCCTCTTGGAAACACTACATCCTGCCAGGCTGTGCACTGAGGGAAATGAGCTGGCGCCCCCTGCCCAGAAAATGAAAAAGCTTTACAGTCTGTGGAATTGTTCTTGTCTCTGGATTTCCAAGTGTGACAGTCTGGCAGTGGTTCTGGGACAAAACATTTTTTCTTGGAAAAATGATCACCTTTTAAAAAAAGAAAGTTTTCCATGTAAGATTGTCAAGATTGTTGATATTTTACATGAAAAAGTCAAGCTTATGAGATTCCACCCAAAATATTATTGAAATTATTCTCAAAAGCATTTTTCCAAACTCTACCCAATTCAAAAAGTGCTTGAAAAATGTTGAATAAATAGAAAATGGGTCCAACCTGAACCTTTGGAAACAACTTCAAAATTTCCAAATTTTTTGTGAAAATAGGTTTCCATTTTCCAACCCGTTCTGGACTCAGCTGCTTCTGCACCCATCACCCCATGCCATCTCATCCTGCACCAGCCTGCCTTTGCTCCCAATAATTTGTGTAACACCTCCAGGGGTTCATGATCTGCCATGGCAGAGTCATTCTGTTGGAGGGGCAAGGGAGCAAAGGCCACTATCTGTCACCCGCCCGCCATGATCCTGAGGTTACTTTTGTCCCAGATCACAAATTAGTAGTTCAGGGCTCCTCCAAACTGTGCCCTGCTGCATCAGTTCCCAACAGCCGTTCTGGCAGCAGGGGATTGCCAGAGAGCACTAGTGCTCCCACCACACCCCTCACCCTGGCTAACTCCCCAGCTCATCCGCTGGGCTAGGGGCTGTGAGCAGAGCTGTGCCAGTGCAGCCTGCAGTACCTGGGCTTGTGCTGGCAGAGCGGTGCAAAGGGGCGGCCTTGGAGCTGAGGATCTGGGAAGAAGTGTGTTTTTCCACAACACATAAGAATCCTTGTTTCCAATGGCTATAACCCTACTGGTTGCTGGTCTTTATTTCTTGCCAGCATCAGTGGGGACACATTGCAGGCTGGACTCTCAGCTGGAGAGAATGGTGGTGCATTAATTCAGTATAAACCAGAGAGAGCTGGGGGCAGAGTATTCTCACATCGGGGTGGGGGGCTCATCAATTTAGGAACTCACTCCCCCCAGCTTCAATTGAGCCCTGATTTATTCTCTTCCAGGCATGCCTCGAAAAAGCTGATCTATCCCCTGGGAAAGGCTGTTGAGGAGCATGTGGGGAGTCCTTACTCCAGGTTTACACTGTGATCTGAGATTGATGGAACTGGTGCCCGCACGTTGGGTGGGGAAAATGCCAATAACTACTGTAGCAAAACAGTCAATACTGAAACCAGCCAGTCTAGCGTAGGGAGCCATGACCGTGTGGGCAGGCAGTGGCCATGGCGACTCCAGCTGCTAATCCCTGGGATCAGCACCGAAGGGAAGGTAACCAGGCCAGGCCTGCATGGCTGAGAGTCTCACACTCCCATCTCTTGTACTAAGCAGCAGGCACTCAGAGCTCCTCCCAATGTCCCTTGGGGCTCGTGTGCTGTATGTGGAAGAGGGGAGGGTGCACTGCTGGGCAGGCACCTTCCTGTCAGCCTCTCCACAGCCACTGCTGACAGCAGGGTGGGGGGATGGGACAGCAGTGGGCTGGGTGCTGGTTGGGCAATACCAGAGCGATGGCCAAATGGGAAGGTGAGTACCTGCCATCAAGGAAGCAGCTCTCAAGGTGGGATGGGGGATGCATGACTTGTCACTCTTGGGACTAGCATTTCCTCCCTCTGGTCCCAGCTTTGCCTGGACTCCCCTGACCCCCATGCACGACTGCCCAGGAGGTCACGCCCAATCCACTCACACCTCGCAGCTCCGTCTCCTCCACAACAAGCTCCAGCCACAAAGCAGCAGCCACACCCTGGGACGCACCAGTCGTTACACTCAGCACAAGCAAGAGAGCTGTGGGCGCAGGTTCCTGGCCGTCATTTGGGCTGTAGCTGAGCCTGGGCCATTAACAGGGATCGGGCCCCCTCATGCGCAGCGTCGCACCGACGCACAACTCACAGGCGAGGGTCATGACAGCCTCTGAACATCCTGACAACCTGAGCAGGGGGCATCTGAGCCCTGCCCTCCCTGGTCCATGGGCAGGGAACTCAAGGGCTGGCTGGTGGGCTGGCCGAGGAGACATGACCCAGTGACCCTCCTCGCCCTGAGGACAAAGCTGGAGGCTGCTGGCCTGGCTCCTGAGCCCCGGAAGGAGTAACCCAGGCCCAGGGGCTGCTCACGCCCTGCCTTCAAGGCAGTTTTATTCTTCAAATACACATTCCCAAGTAACACAAAGTGCAGGCCCATGGGCTCTGCCCTCCCATCCCTCGGGCACTTCCTGCAGCTCAACCCCAGCTTTTAGCATCTCAGGTGGGAACTAGCTGATCAGTGCCAGCTGAGGCTGGGACCAAGCTCCCTCAAAGGGCAGCCACCCAGTGACAGAGGCACTCAGCGAGGTGCTTTGCTAACCATGTAGCAGCATCTCATTAATATCAGGGTTCCCACTTCCCTGCTCTCTTGATCCAGCTGCCTTGTGCACAGCTCTGGGCTGGGCAGAATCCTCCTGCAGGAGCTGATGGCTGATCAGTTCACTCCTATTAGCAGCATAGAGCAGGGCATGAGGGAATGTTCTCCAGAAGATGCAGGCAACCCTTTTGTTGGAGTGCAGAATGAGCTCCCCAGACGGCCAGGGAGACACAATGCCCTGGTGCTCTCCACTGGGAGCAGATCAGGGCAGCGTCCAGCTAGTCCAGCTCCCTTCTTGGACACCAGCCAGTCCTGGCTGCTTCAGAGGAAGGTGTTGGAAAGCCTCTAGTGGGCATTTCCGGAACAACCTGTCCATAGCTCCCTAGCCCCTCAGCCAGTGTCTGCATCTTGCCATGAGGGAGCAGGGGGGTTATAGCCCTTGTACTGTTTCCACCCTCTGCAATGGAACAGGGATGTTCCCGTCAATCAGACAAATATCCATTCTTGTTTTACCCTGCTGCGCTCGTATCTGCCATGGCATTCGCTGGCAGTGAGTCCCAGGGGCGAATTGTGTGACATATAAAAAGTATTCCCTCTGATCAGTTTTAAAGGTGTTCCCTTTTGATATCACTGAGTGATGCGAAGGCACATGTGGGTGGGGATGGAGGGCAGTGTGGGGAAAGCCAGTGCGAGGGTGTAATGACACTGAGGGATCCTGCCCGGTGTGGAGTGCTGTGGGGAAAGCTGACATGGGGGCGGGGGGAATCCCCAGCCTGCCAGTGTTTCCCTGGGACTCTCCTGGGAACCCAGTGAAAGGGCCCCTCCCAGTCTGAGTCTTGCACTCCCCGTTACTAAGGCAGACCAAGGGAAAGCTGCAGGCCTTTTCCCGTCTGACTGCCACTCCGCTTCCCTCGCTGACATTGCTCTTCGGGGCTGGCCCAGTCTGGGGCAGAGCCCTCTGTCTGCCAGCAGTGCAGAGTCACAGGGGGTGGGCTTTTTACACAGGTGGCCCCTGTTATGTGTGGATATTTGGAAGTCACTTGCATTGAGAGAGAAGCCAGCAGGCAGGAACACAGAGAGATGTAAACACATCCAGACTCTTTATTCTACTGCTCTAAGACCAGCCAGAATGGACTGAACTGTCCCATAATAGTCTGGCTCTGTTGCTAGGGCTACAAGCTCGGCAGGTCACAAAATACACAACAGCCCCCTTTGTCCCAGACAGGCACTAAGGTGAGTGGGAGCCATGCTCGGACTGAGCCCTGCTTGCAGCACCTGCCTGGATCACCCTCCTGGTGACAAACCGGCTTTAACCTCCTCTGGCCCGGCTATGCCCTGCTGGAGCTTTCCGCCTCAGAGCAGCAAGGTGGGAGCTAGCCGAGCTGTGACGCAAGGCAGGCCACGCAGCTCACAGCTCTGCACTGGGGTCAGAGGGTGAGGAAGGTGATATGCTCCCAGGCGACTGCACCTGTTGACTGTGCCTGATCCCATCTGTACTGGGCTGCTTGGGGCTCGGGAAGGGAGCTGCTGGCTCTGCAGGTAGGATGCTGAGCCCTGAATGGCTGCAGTAACGCCGCACATGATTCACTTTAGCACGAGGCCATAAACCGAGGCTGGAAAGTCTCTTATCTGTGACTTACAGAATGTGCCCACGTCCCCCAGCACACATACCCTGCACTGCCCCTCCCTCGGGCTACCACAGGAGGGGGATGAGCCCCAAGGCACGTTCTCAGACCTGTGCAGGGCTGTGTAAGTCTCAACAGCAGTCTAAAGCAGCAAGGCCTGAACCACTGGGCCCTATCCTCGCAGCCATGTTCTCTTTCCTCCGAGCCAACGCGGTGCTGCAGCTGCACCAGAATGGTGGGACTGGGAGTGGCCTTTCTTACAGGGTGTTACCTGTCAGCTCTGTGTTTCTGGGGAACCCTGGCGCAGCGCCCAGCCTGTCCGACTCACAAAGGACTTCCCCCCGCCTCTGCCTGGACCAGAACTGATCAGAAGAAGGACTTACAAAAAACAAGGAAAATGCAGTTGGGGGCACACCTCAACCCCTCTGGACGAGGATGGCAGGATTAAGGCAATTCCCCTAGTCTAATTTGCATCAAAGATGGGACAAGGAAATATCTCTGTCAGCATACCGAATGGAGAACCAAGCTCCAAGGCAAGAACCGCACTGAACTCTGGGATCTACGAAGCAGGGAAGCACGGCATGATGGGAGATCTCTGCTCCAGATGTTAATGAACCCATGCCTGCACACACCCAGCTCAGCAGTTATCAGACCAATTCTAGTCATGAATCCTTCATTGGTATCCAAAATACTGAATCTGCCTGACTGCACTGTGAGCTCCCTTGGAGTAACATTGCCCATAGCCAGGAATGATCAGGTCCTACTGTCCAGCCTAAACGAAACAACCCTGGTGTACTCCCTTGAGCCATCGTTTACCCATGAACAAATCTAGTGTGCTCCTTTGAACCACTGTTGTTTCCCTACAAAAACCCCTCCCCAAGTTCAAAATTCTGTTCTGGTGCTTGGATCCAAACGCTGCACCAGTTCCACTGGGACTTCACCTTCTCCTGACTGAAACACCTTCACTGATCGCGTTGGGGGCTCTGCCTGTCTCAAGCACTACGGACACTAAGCTGAACAGCTTGTCTACCTGGGAACCTTCGACCGGTTCAAGCTGCGCTGACTGGTGAGACCCCAACTCTCTCTCTCTCTTTCTCTCTTTGGTTAGGCCCACTTTTACCCCTCAGACTTAATTTGATCTCTCTCTCTTTCTCTTCCTCTTACTCCAGGTACAACTTTCTAACCCAGACTTTTGTAATCAACCATGGGCTAGATTTCCCCAATATCCAAATTGAAACTGTGTAATATTGTAACTGTTTGGTTCGTTTGACTCTCCTTGTTAGTAGTACTATTGCTACTAGTACCATACGTTTTATGTACCTGGCAATAAAATAACTTTTATGGTCAAGCTGGTTGCCAGACTCTCTGAACTTCATTTACTCTTTCATATTCTCGGCTTCCTCTTTGCTCTGCAGCAACACTTCTCTTACCTAAGCCAAAGATACCTGTAACGGACACAAATCCTGTGGGGTCTGCTCATCAAAGGAGTTACCACTAGGACAAGTCTGACATAAGATTGGGGGAGGGTGCTGAGTCTGTGGCATATGAGGGTGTCAGCTTGGAAGTGCTGACTGACCCTGCCTGCTCAGACGTGCTCTGTGTGCGTGTGTGTGTGCATGTGTGTTCGACTGATTCTGAGGCTGGAGGAACCCAGCCCTGTTGAACTAAACCCTGTAGGGTAGCTCCATATAGAAACACAAGTGACACAAGCAGCACATAGATAAAATTACAGAGACCCCAGAACGTAACCCTAATAAATGAGCCCACCCCAAGGTGATGGGCAAATCTGGTAACAAGGGTCGATCTGCACTGCAGTTAGACACCTGCAGCTGGCTCCTGCCAGCTGACTCAGGCTAAGAGGCTCAGGCTAAGGGGCTGTTTAATTGTGGCATAGACATTCAGGCATGGGCTGGTGTCCAGGCTCTGGGACCATGCGAGGGGGGAGGCTCCCTGGGCTTGGGTTATATCACATATATCATTATTAAGCTATTATAAGATAAAGGATATAACCTCGTGCACCTGGTCTCTCTAAGGGCACGTCTACACTACAAAATTAAGTTGACTTAAGTCGACGTATAGCCACTGCAGTAATTAAAGCAGTGTTTCATGTCCACACTATGCTCCTTCTGTCAGCAATGCGTGTCCACACCAGGAGCACTTCCACTGATGTAACGTGGGGGGTATTGTGGGGCACTGACAGCTGAAGTCCCGCCTCTGGGGGCTGACAGCTCGAGCTGTGAGCCCCACCGTAGGGTTGGCAGCCGACAGGGGGTGTAAGTAACGCAGTGCCCACATGCACACTGCGGCACCCTGACTACAGCGACCTGAGCACCACGCCTCTTGCAGAGCTGGCATTATCAACATATTGGGCGACTTGCATCAGTGGGAGCTACATTTTAGTGTGGACACTTCCACAGTTCGGTGGTGTAACACTCTGTAATGTAGACCAGGCCTAGTCCTGGGACCGACATGGCTACAACACCACTGCATAATTGCAGTGCAGACATACCCTTAGTCACGTGCTATGACTAGTCTAAGGTGCTAGCCTGGGACACCGGAGACCCTGCCCTGCTCCACTCCAGGTGCCCTGTGGGCAATGTCCCTCGGGCTCAGTGCTGAAAAGGACTGAAATGAATGGAAGTCAGGAGCCTAACTCCCTCTGAGCATTCAGCCCTTAGCCTCTCTGGCCCAGCTATTTCAAGGGAAGTTAGGAGCCTAAATCCCTTTGCGGGTCTGTGCCTCAGTTCCCCACCTTTGACATGGGAATTCAAGCTCTGCACTGCCTCCCACGGGTGCAGGGGGATAGCCACACTGACAGTGGATCAGTGCCCCATTGCTATAGTGACGGGGGAAGAAAGGACAGGGGGTTTCACTGCTCGATTATGCCCAGGACAGGTCCTCCAGCAGCCTCTGTGGAGACATTGGGACATCAAGCTGGCTACAAAGCTTCAGATGTACAGAACCACGCTTCTACTACCTCTGGTACAGCAGTGAAACACTGGGCACCGAGGAAGTCTGAAGAGCACAAGATTGATGTTTTTGACTCTTGTCATCTGTGTCAGCTGCTCCATATGAAGTGCCGGGACAAGATCAGCAATGTGGATATTTGCAGCCAAACCCAACAACTGCCTCCATCAGTGCTGGTTTGGTTTCAGCAGCTTTCTTGGCACAGACATATTATTAGGGTGGAAAACCAACCACATCAAAGTGTGTTCACCAAAGAATACTGCTGCCCGGCTGGCGAGCACATAGTCACCAAAAGCTTCGGAGATGTGATAAGCTCCCCAATGATGGCCATAGACTGAACATCCAGCCAGACCATCTTAAGATGGATGTGGCTACAGATCGACGCAGGTGGCACTCAAAATGAAATGAGGCTACATCCCTTTGGAATTTGCCCTGGTGATGAGAAGGAGGAGGAGGAGGAGGTCCTGTATAGACAATCCAGAGTCTTCACAATGTGGCATCATTTCTATGTCCCTGTCACAGGGTGTGCCTCCCCTGTAACACCCCATGAGGACCTACTGTGGCACTGCAGACACTCCCTGCCTCAGTTTCCTTTCTTGCAGGGCCCCTTAAGAACACGACACAGTCCAAAAGGTATAAGACAAAATTCCACTGCTGCAGTTCTACTTTATTAAATACAAATAAACCTGAAATAAAGTCTCTCCCCTTGGGTTCAGAGGTTGCCAGCCTTCCTCCTTGGGACCGGTGTTTCTCCAGAAGCTCCCCCCTGAGGAGAGCTTCTCTCTTTCTGAGCTCCCCTCTGCAACTGAGCCCTGATGGCTTCTGGGCTCCAAAGCCTAGGGAGGAGGATGGGCTTCAGACACTAAGCTCCAGCCTGAGTCACAACATCTACACAGATATGGAGCCTGAGTCCGTCAACCCAGGCTCTAAGACTCATTGCTGCAGGCTGCTGCTCACTGTGCAGATGTACCCATAGGGCCAGCAACCCTGTGACAGTCCCTCTTGGAGCTCAGCTTTCTGCTGCATAAGACAGATGCTGCTCCCAGACCATCTTCATTCCTGGTGCAATTCCATTGACTTCAGCAGCGTCACAGCAGGGATGAGTTGTTTGCAGCATGTCTCTTGGCAGACTAAGCAAT
Organism: Emydura macquarii macquarii; assembly: GCF_026122565.2. Lineage (NCBI taxonomy): Eukaryota > Metazoa > Chordata > Testudines > Chelidae > Emydura > Emydura macquarii. The sequence goes on from NW_027131139.1 coordinate 258,313, forward strand.
TCTTGCCCTGCTGCAGCCCTGTCCCACCTGTGCTTGGAGAGGCACCGCTCCTCAGGTTCAGAGACGGTGCCTGCTCCAGCTCAGATATCTGTTCTGGGAGTCAGATGGAGTGCCTACTGCACACAGCCGCCCTACCAGAGTCTTGGCTGGGAGCAGTAATTAGGGCATGGTGCTCCCAGCCAGTAAATATCTGCTCATAAAGGAGAGCACTCGTGCTCCGCCCATGTGTGATGGGATGTCCCGTGCATCCACTCAGTGAGGCTGCCTGAGTCTAGATGCCACACAAAGAATCTAACATACATATTGAATTCTTTTGGCTCAGATCACTTTGCACCCCCAGGCTCATCCTGGAAGGAGCTCTCCAGTCATGATCACTGGGGACACCTGATGGTGACGTTGCAGAATTGCCATCATTTTCTAAAGCTGAGATTCAGGGTTTTTTTGGTCCAAAATGTTGGCAAAAGGAGAAATGATCAGCTGAAAGTTCACCTGTGAGTTCTCCATCTCCAGCCCCTCCCCTACCTAACCTAGGCAAGGCCGCTGGGCTCCAGCTGCTATAAGTTCTATACTGACACCTAGACTCCAGCCCGCAGAACAGCTGGTGCTGTCATGTGCACTCTTGGGTGGCATCCTGCTGCTCCCTGGTGCTGAGACCCCTGAAATTTTGTTGGTTCCTGGAACAGCACCTCCCCTCTGTTCCAGGGGGTCCCTAGGAACTATAGCTAACATGCACCCAAACAAGCCCTGCATAAGGGCAGCAGGTGGTTCTTTCTGGGAGTGAGGAGTGAAGGGGTGCTCTCCTGGTTACCAGGAAAACTGGGAAATGGGGGGCAGTATAAGGGATTGAGAGGGGGACTTTGGCTTCTCCAGAGTAGCACATTCCTGCGCACCTTAAGCCCTTCCAGCATGGACCCCCGTGGGGAAGACCCTGTAGCTGGAAGCTGAGGCTAGACAAAGTCCGACTGGAAATAAGGCACATATTTTTAACAGTGGGGAATTAACCTTTGGAACACCTGGCCCAGGTTTGTGGTGGATTCTCCATCGCAGGCACTTTTTTAATCAGGTTTGAATGTTTTTCTAAAAGATGGGTTTTAATTCAAGCAAGAATTAATTCAGGGCAGTCCTATGGCCTGTGTTATGCAGGAGGTTGGGCTAGATGGCCCCCTCTGGCCTTGGAATCAATGAAGAAGCATCTCTGTCTCTTACTCAGTTTGTATTCAGGAGGGAATATGCACTTCCAGAAGAGGAGTCCAACTTAGGACCCCTGATGCCATGTGGGGCCCGTTATCAGCTCAGGCAGTGCCTCCCCTTGCTTCATTTTAGAAACTCCAACATACAGAACGGCCAGCGGTGAACAGCAGGTGTCACCTCAGTGTTCGTCTCCCATGGAAACACCAGGAGCACTGCAGGGATGTGACACCAGCAGCTTGCCACATGATTGGCGTAGCTGACCAGAGGGGTTCCCAGCCCCCACGGCAGAGAAACACAGGGTCCATCTGCACTGCAATTGGACGCCGGCGGCTGGCCTGTGCCAGCTGACTCGGGCTGGGGGGCTGGGAGCGTGCTCAGGCTGCAGGGCTGTTTGATTGCAATGTAGAGGTTTGGGCTCAGGCTGCAGACCAAGATCTGGGACCCGTAGAGCCTGGGATCCAGCCTGAGCCCCAACATCCACACAGAAGTTAAACAGCCCCTGAGCCCAAGTCAACTGGCACAGGCCAGCTGCAGGCTGTTCATTGCAGTGTAAACAGACCCAGGCTCACTTGCACCAGTCTCACACCACGGTGACTCCACTGTTGGCAGGGGAGCTACGGCTGATTTATGCTGGCGTGGGAGAGAGAAGAATCTCTAGCTCTTCTGAGATCCCAGACTAGCTGTGGTCAGGCAGGACTGGTCCCCGTAGCCAGTTCACACAGCGGTCCCACACTCTCTTGCCTTTGCAGTGGAGTGCACATGAGCTGAACCCTGACTTCACACATGTTTTGGGTGCCTCCCTTTGCTCTCATCCAAGATCTCAGCAAACTCTGAGCCCCACAAGAGATGAGCCAGACGCCCAGCCCCTCCCTGTGCTTCACCTTCTAATCGGCAAGATCTCTGAAGCCAGTTTTAGAAGCCCACTAGCTTTCTCTTGGGCCCTTCCATAAATCAAATCCAGGATAGAATCGCTTTCCAGGAGCACAGAGGCTGGACCCTGCTTTCTGTGGGAAAAGCAGCAAACACGCATTGTCAGCACTGAATAAAGCCTGTGGCACGTCAGAGCGAATTCTCTTTATAGCTCTGGGCCTGGCCTTTCCCACAACCAGGAGCTAGTACCAGCCCTGGCTAGCAGCTCCCAGGAGACCCATTCCCCTTGCAAATGGATCCATGCCATCAGGCCTGTGTCTTATGCCATAATAGGCTTCACATTGGGTGGTTGTCAAGGTTTGTCCTGGCTAAGTTGAGAGGAAGTACTGCACCCCTGTTCTGAAATCTAGTAGAGACAAGGCAGCAGAGACCTTGAACGTGTCATGTGCTGGGTGAGCTGAAGCTGGGAAGTGGGAGTCTAGGCCAGTGTTTCTCAAACTTTTATGTAGCAAGTACCCCCCTAACTTCTGCAATGTTAATAAGTACCCGACACTCAATTTTCCACTCTGAGAAATACAATCTTTGCCCCCTTCACCACTGGATGACTGTATTTCTCCTAAAGCAGGAGAGTGCTGAGTTCTGCAGTGCTGTGTGGCTGTGGCAGATCACAAAACCCCTGCTGTTTCTCCCCTCCTTCCTCCTCCCCTTCCTCCATATAGGAGCAAAGGTCAAGGCCAGCCAGTCACTATGGCCTGCTGGCGGGGTCACCTGGTGTTCTCCTCATACAAGTGGGAACTTGTGAGGTCTGAGCAGGCACTAGCGGCCCAGCAGAGTGGATAGCAGCGCTCCCCATGGCCGTCCGTAGGGGGGTGCGGGCCTGGGGCAAATCACACTGTGTGGGCCCCCTTAAGATTTTTATACTGGTAAAATCTGGGGCTGTCATAGTTGTCAATTGATAAGTAAGCCTGCGGGTAGAGCCCAGCTCCAGGACTGGGCAAGCCGCTGGGCTCTCCGCGTGGCTTTCTGGGCACCGGGCTTTGAGCCAGGGAGGGGAGCTGCCACCTGGGTAAGTTGCAGGCGGCTGCCAGACCAGAAGGTGGGCAACTGCCACCTGCTCTGAGCTGGGGCGGAGGAGGCTTCCGCACAGGCTGGGACCCAGGGATGTGGGCAGGCGGCAGGCAGTGCTGCCCATCTTCAAGCCTGGAAATGGGAGACTGTCTCTCGGCTCACAGCCGGGGCACGGGTGGCAGCCACCCAGCTGTGAGCCCAGCTCACAGGGTGCAGGAGGCTGCCGCTGGGCTCCCACCTGGGAGCTGGGACCGGGCAGGACGTGGGTGGCTGCCACCCTCAGTGGCTACCGCCCAAGCTGGCAGCTTCCACCCGGCGTCCCAAGAAGCCAGCGGCTGCTGCCCAGCTTCCCAGGAGTGAGGCGGCTGCCGTCTACCTCCCTTCACTGGGTTTTTCGCCGCGTACCCCCTGCCTGTGTCTGGGGGTACGTGTACCACAGGTTGAGAAACTATGGTCTAGCCTTCAACTTCTCCAGCTGGCATGTGTTAAAAGCCGCCCTGTCTTGCCCTCAGTCGTTTAAGGACGTGTTAGAGTGCGTTAGCTGCTAATGTGCTAATGCATTCTGACTACCCCCTGCACACCGGAGGCCAGACAAACCTCTGACGTGGGCTAGTCGTTTTTTAGAAATCTGTCCTTCTTTGGAGGGACAATCACAATGTTGGAGCGAGGAACTGCTTTAACAGCAGGACAGTCCCACAGCAGAGAGAACGGGGCCACACGTGAACTGAGACGGCCAGGTGAGCCCCTGTTTCAGTCTGGTCTGTTTAGAAGACCTGCTAGTCCTGAACATTCAGACCAGGCACTTTGGCTCCTGGGTCAGACAGGCCATCTGAAATGGAAACCCCACATGACAAGTGACCAATCACCAGCTACCCAGTGACAATTACAAATAATGAGCAAGTGGAACAAAAACAGTTTGTGAAACAACCACGAGGCTGGAATTTTCATATAAAGTTTTCAGCTAAAAATAGCAAAAGACCAAAAAATATGGTAAAAGCCATCAGAAGCAGTAGTATGTGCCCATGCTGCACTGAGGCACTGTGGGACCCATGAGCCCTGTCACTGTGGGTACTTCATGTTCCGCCGCTGCCATGGCATCTGAGGCCATCTTCCTTTTTTAGGCAAACACAAATCATTGGTTTCACTGCGAGAGTAACTCTGCTATCCAGGAGGTCAGAATATGATCTGATGGTCCCGTCTGGCCTTAAATGCTATAAGTACCTCACAGACACTGGTAAATAGACCCTCACAACAGCCTTGTGAGACTGGAAGGCATGATCTCCATTTTACAAATGGGGAAACTGAGGCACGGGGAGGCTGGGTTTTTTGTGGGTTTTTTTTTAAAGGCCAGATTTTCAGACATGCCCAGGATCCCACAGGGAGTCTGAGGCAGAACCAGAAACTGAACCTAGATTTTCAGAGTCCCATTCCAGAGCCTAAGATCATCCTCCTTGTCTTATTATCCCGCCCCCCTTCCCCTCTTCTCCTTTCTCAGTCCATTTCTCTTGCCTGTTTACAGCCCTTGCTAGTTGTGTCAGGTCAGACAGAGATTAGCAACTCTTCAGCACAGGAACTGAGTCTTCAGCTTGTTTTTGTGATGCACCTAATATATTTTTGGATGTTTGAAAGATTATTAATAAGCCATCAATCAAAGGCATTTATCAGGCCGCCATCACCACAGTGTCTGGGCACTTCCCAATATTTAATGCATTTATCCTCACACCCCCCGTGCACAGCAGGGCCAGGCAGCCCGTTGCACAGACGGGGAGCAGAGGCCAGGTCACAGAGGGAATCTGTGCTGGAGCCAGGAACAGAACCCTGCTCTCTCAAGTCATCCCATCCTTCCTCTCAAATCATCCATCATTGCTGAATAATTAAAAGTGTATCCACAAAGTCTGATGCAAAACACACAGTGCAGCCAACAGCGACAGCTCTGCCCAGCGTGCATGTGCCCTGTGGGACCAGGCAGAGGGGGAGCGCCTCTCTACTCGGTGTTCAGGGAAATTCCACTCATGCTTTTCACATTCCCTTATTGTTCACAGCAACTGCTTCAAAAGCAGGCACGGGTGCCCTGGCAGAGCTCCTCAACCGGGACGAGGGGAACCAGATTGCCAGGATTCCCTGGCACAGAGACTCCCACTAGCTGCAGAGCGATTGGGGCAGAGGGAGGGCTCCAATGTGTTGTGTGCAGTATACACCCCTGTAGTGTGTACGCCTGGTCCTGAGGGGAGCCACTGGAGTGTCAGCTCCTGTCTTGACCCCAGTCAAGCTTAGAGCTCTGGCAGTTTCCATTAACAGTTTGCAACCCTGCAAGCAGAACACAACATACCTGCTGGTTGTTCCTGAGAGCTGGGGGCGTCCTGCGGGCCTGGCCAGGACCCTTGAAAGTGCTGGCTGGGCTGGCAGCCTCCCCTTCTCTTGTTCTGTCTCTCTCGCTCTCGCTGAAGGCTCTCTGAAGCAGGAAGACGGGTACCTTTGATGTGGCCCCTCTCGCAGGCAGAGCGCTCACATGCAGTCCTGCTCTGAGGGTGAGACAGAGACGTGGGTGAGGGGGCCGTGCTGGGGGCAGGAGAGGAGGAGACTGGTTTGTATTTCTTATCACCTCTCTGCTAGCTAAGAAAAGCAACCGCCTCCACTTTGACCAGTAAATGGCTGCACACTGTTCAGGCTGGGTCCTTTCCTCTCACTTGGCCAGCCCCTCTGCCAGGGCTGCCCTCATGGACCAGAAGAAACAGGATTCCAGGGACACAGTCCAGACCCCAGGTCCTTCCTGGCACTCACACACTCCTCCGGAATGGACAGAGGCCCAGAAGTCACCTTGCTGGAGAGATGGGGGGCAAGGAGTGGACCCAAAACCTGCTTTTGATTCCTCAAACATGGTCCCTCGTGCCCAAAACCAAGAGATTAATGTACCTGGAGTGGGCCCCAAAAGAGCACCCAGGCCAAGTGCCAGGCGCAGCCTTTCATTCTCAGTGCCACCACTGCAGTGACTGAGAGAGCCCCGAAGGCTCTCTAGCCCTGCACTAATAAAAACCAGGGTGCTGGGGGAAGCCAAGTGCTGGCGGGGTTGGCCCAACTCCAGCTTCTTAACAGCCTTTTCAAGGAGGGGAGTTAGAGGTGGGTAAGTTATTCAGGGAGCAGTAGCTTCTCAGCATTTCCCAGAGAGCGATAGCCCCCAGTGACTGCCAGCCCCTCTTCACAGGAGTGTACCTGCATCCCTCAGTGCTCTGCACCTGTATATTCCAGGTGAACATTTGGAGCAATCACATCCCCAAATAGGTGTCGATATTCTCTCCATTTAGAAAAGAGCAGTAAGAATAGCACTCTGCATTCCCCTAGCACCGTTCCTCGTGCATCTCCACTAGCAGTGTTGTTTGTTAGTAGCCAGCCTGGGAAAGGCAATTGGCACAATGAGAATTCACAGCAAGATACTAGTCCTAAAGAAATTCAGGGAAGGGCAATGAAGACCAGACACGGGTAAGAGCTGCCTTTCCCAAACTGAACCCCCCTCTCCCCGCCACGACAGGAAAATGAAACAATCCAGCCCCCATCTGGTATGCCATGAATTCTTAAAGGGCTGGACAAATGGGTGCTCATTCAGAGTGGAGTGTGCAGATCTCATCCTCCCTCTTCTTTCTCACATGCTTTGAGAAGCCATGAAATAATTAACAATGTTGACATTTAAATATAATCTTTAGCATCTTGAGTTAGTTCCCCATTGAAATGAATGGGGCAAGTCCCACCCCAGAGCTATGATTTCAGGCTGTCTGCAAACTCAGGCAGCCATCACTTCATCCACTTAAACTCAGATCATGTTCTCAAGGTTCTCTCTGCAACCAGAACAGCTAAAGAGTGATTTTTTAAAATTAAAATGGATCCTTTGGAGAGTAACTGAGGGCCTGGTCCAATGCCCAACTGGTCCTTTGCACCCCCTAAGGCAGCACCCTGTGATGCATTTATGATCTTGTTTGACATCAGTATGTCAAATCATAATAATGCATGTGAGATATGCCACGTCAGGCACTATTCGAAAGGCTGTAATGTGCTAAGTAAGATGAGGATGTTATGTTCATGTGTTATTTGTGTAATGGAAGTTATGGATATGTTTGGTATATCAGTATCTCAAATTGTGCTGTCTGAGTGGCACCTCAGATAGGATGGCTGCAGAACAATAGCCTGTTTAATGGCCCATTGAGACACTCGCAGGTGCAAGGGGCCCAGGGGGAGAAGCCAGGGATATACCTGATGAGTCACCAGGACTTGCCCATGTGACTCTGGACTCCATTGTGGTTCCTGTGAAATTCCACAAGCAGCATGGCAGGGGCCAGAGGATATATAAGGCAGAAGTCTCGGAATCCATTTAGTCTTCAATCCTGTTCAGCTTTCAGCCACCTACCTATCTCTGGATCAAGCCTTCTGCAACTGAAGCTGTGAAACAAAGGACTGAGACCCATCCAGGTACTGGATATGCACCAGGGGGACTATACAAGCCTGCAAACTCCACAATTCTTCTAGAAACCTGATGTATATGGACTTTCAAATCACTTGTATGTATCTGATTGCTTTAATCCTTTAACATTTCTTTCATTGTTTGTTCCTTTCTTTTTATAATAAACCTTTAGTTTTAGTTACTAAAGGATTGGCTGGCAGTGTGGTACTTTGAGTAAGATCCAAACTTATATTGATCTGGTACTGTGGCTGACCCTTTGGGATCAGGAGGAACTTTTTTGGTAAAGAGCGTAGAGTTTAAATAACTGTTCTCTTTACTGGACCTAGTGGCTGATTGGGGGCCAGAGACTGCAATGCAGTAAAGGGGGCTGTGTGTATTTTTATTTTTGCTTCTTGATAACCGGTTTGGGGAATCAGAAGCACAGTTTGTGTCTGGTTGGGAAGTCTAACTTCAGTGTCACCCACCAGTGTTGGGAGAATCTGCTCTCCTTTTACAGCCTGCCCTGACCTTGGCATTTTCAGGTGGCGACCCTAGGCACGGAAGGGTCACACCTACCATACCCCCTTGAAGAGGTAACTTGAGGATGCAGAACACCCACACGCCTGGAGTTCTGGGAGAGGGTGTGTTTAAGCTATGGGAAATCTGAAAGGTCAGCACTAGTCCCCAGTACTAGGAAGTTAGACCTCGGGGTCTAAGTTCTCAAGAGGGTGGTTTGTAGAGGGACTACACCCCAAGAGTGTGCCTAGGGACCTCAAGGTGGGGCAGTGCCTGGACTCTGTTCAGACTCTGAATGCTTAAAGCACATGGGATCTAGAGGATGGCTCCCTCACAGAAGTCCCTGAGTGCCCAAGAGAGAGCATTGGATTAGATCTGTGAGCACTCCACATCTTGGAAATGCTAGATTAAAGGATCAGGCATGTGGGCAGAGCAGAAACCAAGAGAAAGCCCCAGAGGAAATGAACTCTATTAAGAACCTCAACAGCACTGGCTCTGCTATAGAGAAACCAACCACAGGCAACCAGTCACAAGGGACCTGGTCCCACTCTTGCTAACATTGGTGTGAAACAAGAATAAGTTCAGTGATGTGACAGGAACTAAGCAGAGCAAGTGAAACCAGAATTACCGAGACGACGTGTCTTTATGTCGCACAACAGCAATCTATAACTCGGAAAAACTGTGGGTGGGACAGAGTGTGAATACTCGCCCCATTTCTTAACACTCTGGGCTCCTCTTTAAAGCCTCCACACTCTCCATGACAAAAGGGAAACATCACATCTCTTAGCAGAGAGTCTGGTGAGGTCCTGCGTACGTGTGCTTCTGCTGTGGCTGGGAAGGTAGGGGTGCGTACACGAGAGGTGCTGCTGTAAAAATCCAAGGTGGAGCATCTGAGTAACAGGCATTGTGTGTAGCCAAAGAGTCACAAGAGTGAGATGAGATCAAGTTCCCTTGCTCTGCTCAAGCTTCCTTCTGTCATAGCCTGTCTCCACAATCATGCACGCTGGAACAACAGTGAAGTGTTGTGTCAGCCCACGTGGGCTCAGACTAGTTTTGTAGTTACAGATGCTTGCCGTTTTTCAAAAGAGCAAGTTTTCCATTGAGAAATGGCCTTTTCCTAAATACATTTTTATAAAACTTTTTTATTTTTGGAATTTTTCTGATCAAATCAGAAACCAGGAAGCCTTTTTGTTGATTTTTTACTTTTCTTTTTCCTGTTTGCTTTTGTCTTTTTCCTCTCAAAAGTGGCTGAAATCCTATTTTCTTTTCCTCTCACTTCTGAAAACAAGAAAAATATTCAAAACATTATTCACAAAAAACTGATAAAGCCAAATATTGATCCATTTCCAGCACTGTGAAACAAAACCAAGGAAGTGGGTTGTTGGGTTTTTTGTTTCTGCTTTTAACCATTTTTAGTTATAATATAACTTTGCCAGCTATTGTGTTGGGGCAAACCAAGTTTAAAATGCATGCTGTAACCCACAGGTTACAAAGGCCATTGCCCAGCTTGTCATATTTTTTTAGCTTTGAACCATGAGTTATTGGGCTGAATACAGGAATCCCTGGGTGGATTCTCTGACCTAGTTATGCAGGAGCTCAGATTAGATGGTCAGAATGGGCCCTTCTGGCCTTAAAATCTATGAATATTGATTTCCAGCACCAATATTGGATCCACAATGAAAATTCTGGGACATAAATTATCAACAACCCCAAATTCCTCCCCCAGGCAGTATGGGAAAGCTCATGTGTCTCCATCTGTGGGGAGATAGCTCCTGAAAATCTGGAACATGGGGGCCAGGGAAAGACTTTAGGAACTGATCAACATCCCCAAGCAAAACATTCAGACTGAGTCAAATTCCACATTTTTACTATTTTCTAATGGAATAAAAAGCTCCAGTCCTCTTGAGCTTAATGAATTGGGGCCTCCTTTAGCTGCTGTTCTCTAGGTCCAATATCTCTGAACCTACAGCCCGTTCAGCAAGTCTGTAAGGTATTGAACACTCTCAACTTCCATGGACATAGTGAGGAGTGAGGGCCCTTGGCATTACTCAGGAAGTGCTCCACACCTTGCAGAGGTGTGCCCATGAAGTGTAACCTGTAAAAGATTTGTGTCATGTATAGGAAGCCCCCAGTTTTGGGAAATAAAACCCTCTCAGTTTCGCCCATCACAAAAGTGGAAGCAAAAGTACAAAGGGCTTATTTCTGTAGATTTGAACCACCTGTTGCTGAGAACAGAAGACCCTAGACACTGCTGCTGTGTTGGGCCAGGGGAGTTTGCTTTGGCTATGTATGCACTAACCTTCTTGCTCTTCCTCACTGTCATGTGCCTTATTGTACATGGCAGGTTGCAAAGCTGCTACTAGCAGGTTAGACTCTTGTACCAGACATGGACTGACTACACTGTTTCATTTATAGAGAGATACACCCACATCTGTGTCTTCCATAAAATCCTTTAATATACTGCCAGGAATGGGAGGAATTCCACACAGCTAGAAATTGCAAATTGATATCAGGTCCTCCACATGGAATCTTTAGAAGATACCTCTCAAGATCCAGCAGGTCTAAGGGAATGGAGAGATGTACTGGACACACATGTGGATGGCAGCTTGACCCAAGCTGTAAGAAAATCAGGTTGCTTGCAAAGAGTTCTCCCACCATCCAGGGAAGACAAATGATCCTTGTTGGAGATTAAATACTCAGAAGAACCAAAAGAATATTCTGCAAGGGACAGGTGGACAACAGGAAGTTGACAGGCAAGGATCCATTGGTGACAGTTCATACTGGCACTAATCACAAGATACCTCGCAGATAGTAGATGACTTTGGGGAACTCCAAAATGTGATATGTCCAAGAAGAAGAATGTCCAAGATATCTTCTTTCAGATTCTTCCTGTCCCACAAATGAAGGAAGACAGAAGGAAGAAGATTCTGGAAGTGAACCACTGGCTAAGTAACTGGTGTAGAGAGAAGGTTTTGGTTTTGTGGAACACTGGTCCATCTTTCATAGGAAGAGTGGGTTGTATAGTTTGGATGGTCTCTATCTCAGTGGAAGGGGGACCAGTTGCCTCGGGGACAGGTTGGCTAGAGTAGTCAGGTGGGGGTTAAACTAATAACAAAAGGTCAGGGTAAAGAGAGGGAAGATATGAGCATTCAACACAAAACTGAGATGTTGAGAACAAAATTAATCAAGGAACCAAAGGACATGAGAGAAGAAATTCTTGACTTGCCTATACACCAATGCTAGGAGCCCAGGTAACAAACAAAAGGAACTGGAATTGCTCACTTATGAGCATAAATTTAACCTAACTGGTATTACTGAAACCTGGCGGGGTGTAATGTTACAATCAGTTTTATAACCTATTTAAGAAGGATCAAGTGAGCATAAGAGGAGGCGGAGTGGCACTCATTGTCAAAAATGGCATTACCTGTTTCCAAGTGAGATGGGATCCCCGAGGTACACTCTGGAAACTGTGGGACCATCATGCCCTCTTAACGCTCCAGCTTGGGCTGTCTCTCACAGTGCCTTGCTAGTGACAAGCAGCAAATCCCTTCGGGTGCTGTTATCACCAAGCCCCACAGCAGGTGGAGCCTCACAGCCAGCTAGATCGCATGAATGTTTACCTGGGTTGCTTTTCACATGGTGATGCTGATAGCAAGCTACAAACCTCTAGCAGGCACTGTACTTACACAGACATCCACAGGCAGGGACACAGCCAACAGAGTTACATGAAAGCTTTCCGCATCTACTCATGAACCAATAATCATAGAATCATAGAATATTAGAGTTGGAAGGGACCTCAGGAGGTCATCTAGTCCAACCCCCTGCTCAAAGCAGGACTAACCTCAGCTATATCATCCCAGCCAGGGCTTTGTCAAGCCTCAGCTTAAAAACCTCTAAGGATGGAGATTCCGCCACGTCCCTAGGTAACCCATTCCAGTGCTTCACCACCCTCCTAGTGAAAAACTTTTTCCTAATGTCCAACTTAGACCTCCCCCACTGCAACTTGAGACCATTGCTCCTTGTTCTGTCATCTGCCACCACCGAGAACAGCCTAGCCCCATCCTCCCTGGAACCCCCTTTCAGGTAGTTAAAGACTGCTATCAAATCCCCCCTCATTCTTCTCTTTTGCAGACTAAACAAGCCCAGTTCCCTTAGCCTCTCCACATAAGTCCTGTGCTCTAGCCCCCTAATCATTTTTGTTGCCCTCCGCTGGACTCTCTCCAACTTGTCTACATCCTTTTTGTAGTGGGGGGCCCAAAACTGGACACAATACTCTAAATGTGGCCTCACCAATGCCGAATAGAGGGGAATAATCACTTCCCGCGACCTGCTGGCAATGCTCCTCCTAATGCAGCTCAATATGCTATTAGCCTTCTTGACAACCAGGGCACACTGCTGACTCATATCCAGCTTTTTATCCACTGTTACCCCCAGGTCCTTTTCTGCAGAACTGCTGCCTAGCTCGTCAGTCCCCAGTCTATAGCTGTGCATGGGATTCTTCCTTCCTAAGTGGAGGACTCTGCACTTTTCTTTGTTGAACCTCATTAGATTTCTTTTGGCCCAATCCTCCAGTTTGTTTAGGTCGTTCTGTATCCTATCCCTACCTGCCAGGGTATCTACCACTCCCCTCAGCTTAGTGTCATCCGCAAACTTGCTGAGGGTGCAATCTACCCCATCCTCTAGATCATTAATGAAGATGTTGAACAAAACCAGCCCCAGAACCGACCCCTGGGGCACTCCACTTGTGACTGGTTGCCAGCTAGACATGGAGCCATTGATCACTACTTGTTGAGCCCTATGATCTAGCCAGCTCTCTATCCATTTTATAGTCCATTCATCCAACCCATACTTCTTTAACTTGCTGATAAGAATACTGTGAGAGACAGTATCAAAAGCTTTGCTCTAGTCAAGGTATATCACATCCACCACCTTCCCTACATCCACAGAGCCAGTCAACTCATCATAGAAAGCAATCAGGTTGGTCAGGCATGACTTTCCCTTGGTGAATCCATGCTGACTGTTCCTGATCACCTTCCTCTCTTCCAAGTGCCTTAAAATGGATTCCTTAAGGACCTGCTCCATGATTTTTCCAGGGATTGAAGTGAGGCTGACCGGTCTGTAGTTCCCTGGATCCTCTTTCTTCCCTTTTTTGAAGATGGGCATTATATTTGCTTTTTTCCAGTCCTCAGGGATCTGTTATATGCTCAGATAAGGGATGTTATACATTGCGCCACTTAATGACTAAACACTATAATATAGTTTAGCATTCCATTACATCTCCCCCTTTAAGTTTTACGCCCCTGTTATTTACAAAATTCAGTAAGTATCGGTCAGTTAAGTGTCTCTGAATCATACCGGTTTTCTAAAAAAAGAACCCAAACTCGTAACAATTTGCTCATCTGGCTGTACATTTGTTGCAACAACTGACTGTGGTCGGTTTGGAATCCTTGAGTCTTCTTGTTCTGCATCGACCATCTGTACAGTTTGCTCTGTTGATTGTTCTTTCTAATGAACAAATTGTTGATGTTGATGGTTTTTGATGAAGTCTCCACTGTCAGTCTCGATCGCAATTGATCTGGGTGATGAATTCTTTTTCTTTATGATAGGTGGAGTTCTCCATCCTTTTTCTCCATCCAGTTTGACACAAACATGGTCACCAGATTCTAAACGCAGCAGGTCTCTGAGTGACATCAGTTGTAAAAGTGTCCATAAGCTCTTTTTGCCTTTTTATCTGAACTGGCTACTCTCAAGTCTGGCCACTTTGGAGATAGATTCTTTTCCAAAGTAAAAACAGTAATTCTGAGTTGTCTTCCCATCAAGAGTTGTGCTGGGTTATATCCAGTAGTCGCTATCAGTGTTGATCTGTAACTCAGAAGAGCAAGGAATGAATCTTCCTGCTGTAGGATTTTCTTGGCTATCTGTGCAGCTCTCTCAATCTTTCCATTCACTTGTGGGTAATGTGAACTGCTAGTAATGTGATCAAATCATATTTCATTTGGAACTACTTAAATTCTGCTGTGGCTAACTGTGGTCCATTGTCCAGCATTAGTTGTCCTGGAATACTGAAATGAGCAGAAGTACACATCAGTTTCTCGTAACACTACAATATATTTATATATACCTGGAAAAATATATGCATTATTTCTATATACCTGGAAAAATAGTCCACTACAACCAGGTAATGAGTTCCTCTGAATTCACATAAATCTGCAGCTAGTCTCTTCCAAGGTCTGTCTGGTAGAGGTGTTAGAGAGACAGGGTGGATGAGGTAATAGCTTTTATTGGACCAACTTCTGTTGGTGAAAGTTATCAGCTTTTGAGGTACACAGAGCTCTTCTTCAGGTCTGGGAAAGGTACTCAAAGTGTTACAGCTAAATAAAAGGTGGAACAGATTGTTCAGCATAAGTAGTTAACACATATTGTAAGAGACCATAAAGTGAAGTGGCCAGTCAACACCTCTGCAGTCATAGGATAAAAAAAGGGGGAAGGAGGAGTTTAGTGGGTTACGGATGGTTGTAATAAGCCATAAAACCAGTGCCTCTGTTTAGTTCATGATTTTTAGTGTCTAGCAAAGTTATGAATTTAAGCTCCAGGCTCATCTTTTGAAGGTGTGCAGATTTCCTTTGAGGCTGAGGACTGAGAGGTCAGATACCGAGTAATCGCTTTGTGAAGTGTTCACCTGTGGGTGATAATGTTTTTGTCTTTTACCATTTTTCTGTGTAAGTTCATTTGAGAGTTTAGTGATTGTCTCATTTCACCCACAAAATTATTATTGGGGCATTAGGACACCGGATGAGGTGTACTACATGTTGTGATAGGCATGTGTAGGACCCACGGACCTTGAAAGTTGTGTTATCGGGGGTGTTGATCACTGTAGCAGTGGAGATGTCTACTGATGTTTCACCTATTGTTATGTCAGGGTCTGGTGCTACTTTGAGTTGGTGTGTCCTAATCTGGGGGAGCTTGCTTCTGACAATGAGGCAGGGAGGGGTTTGAAGGCTAAAAGAGGGGGTTTGTGAAATATTTATTTCAGGATGTTGTCCCCATCGACATGTTATAACTGCTTAACGGATATGTTCCGATGTGGGGGTGGTAAGTGACAACTAGGGATGTGCAGTCTGAGGGAGTTTTTTATCCTGTATTGAAGCAGGTTCTTTCAGAGTATTTGGTGGCCCATTCAAAGATGCACTCTACTTCTCTGGTGCAGTGTCTTTCTTTGGTGAAGGTGGTATTAAGTGTTTAAAGGTGTATATCCTAGACTGTTTCTGGTAGAGGTGTTATTAAAGGTTTCTTGCATTGTGCTGGTCCGTTAGTTCTATGATGTTTATATACAGATACTTTATTCTTTTTGTCCTTGCTGATATCTGGCCAGAATACTGGCTGATTGGGCCATTCATGGCATTTAGTTAGTCCTTGAAGTCCTTCATGGATGAAGTTTAGGATCTCTCCTCTCATTTGGTTTAGAATTATAATGCAATCACCTTTAATCGTGAGTCATTTAACTCACTTAATTGTCCATGTACCTCAAAGTAGTCTCTTGTCACTTTCGTAGTTTCCTTTAGCCCTTGTCTACACTACAAAAATGTGTCGAAATAAGATATAATTATAGTGGTGGCTGATGTCCACACAGCTCTCCTTGGGTCAGTGGAGTGTGCCTCACCAGGAGCACGTCCACCGACTTAAGGGGCAGTGTGAGGAGCTGAGAGACCCGTCTGCACTGACACTGCATCGCCCTGGCTCTGCCGACAAAAGCCCTACACCTCTAGTCGAGCTGGTTTTATTTAGTTCAAAAATCAGGGCAGTTTCGTCTGCAGGATATGTGTGTGTGTGACTGTAGTGTGCACACCAGCACTGTTGTGTTGACAAAAGCTGACTTTTGTCGACAAAACTCTCTAGTGTAGACCAGGCCTAAGACACTTGGGCCAGCCGACCCTAATGTAGGAACTTCTTGAAGTTGTGTGTCTGTCAAAGTTGCTTCTTGTAACTGGTGTAGTCTCTTTTCTGACACTGGCCTGTATGTGCCCACAGCATCCATGTAGGCCTTTACATCATCTTCAAACTCACAGGTAGCTGAGTGTGATGCTGGGCTTTGTGACAAAGTGTCTGCTACTACCAGATTTTTTCTAGGTACTTATTTAGCAATTGGATGTCGGGCCAGACCAGTTAGGACCAACTGATAACCTGCTACCTAACTAACTTTGCAACGGGGCGACCGTGAGCCCAGCTTCATTGCCTTGCAACTGACAGAGTAGCCACAACACCTAAATAGCTGATGGTTTAGCAGCTCTGCTTATAAGTCTGGCCCCCATAGCAGATCAGCTGTTGCTCAACATGTACCACACCTGCAGGTGTGCTTGCCCTTGTTCCGGTCCTGCTCCAACCTGCTTCCAGTCCCTGTTCCTGGTCCACTCTAGCCCCTCATAGAGTCATAGAAGGTTAGGGTTGGAAGGGATCTCAGGAGGTCATCTAGCCCAACCCTCTGCTCAAAGCAGGACCAACCCCAACTAAATTATCCCAGCCAGGGCTTTGTCAATTCGCACCTTAAAAACCTCTAAGGATGGAGATTCCTCCATCTCCCTAGGTAACCCATTCCAGTGCTTCACCACCCACCTAGTGAAAATGTTTTTCCTAATATCCATCCTAGACCTTCCCCACTGCAACTTGAGACCATTGCTCCTAGTTCTGTCATCTACTACCACTGAGAATAGTCTAGCTCCATCCTCCCTGGAACCATCTTTCAGGTAGTTAAAGGCTGCTATCAAATCCCCCTCATTCTTCTCTTCTGCAGACTAAACAAGCATAGTTCCCTCAGCTTCTCCTCATAAGTCATGTGCTCCAGCCCCCTAATCATTTTTGTTGCCCTCCTCTGGATTCTCTCCATTTGTCTACATCCTTTCTGCAGTGGGGGGCCCAAAACTGGACACAATACTCCAAATGTGGCCTCACTAGTGCTGAATAGAGGGGAATAATCAGATCCCTCGATCTGCTGGCCAATATGCCATTAGCTTCTTGGCACTGAGGGCACACTGCTGACTCATATCCAGCTTCTTGTTCACTGAAACACCCAGGTTCTTTTCTGCAGAACTGCTGCCCAGCCAGTCAGTCCCCAGTATGTAGCAGTGCAGGGGATTCTTCTGTCCTAAGTGCAGGACTCTGCACTTGTCCTTGTTGAACCTCATCAGATTTCTTTTCTCCCAATCCTTCAATTTGTCTAGGTCAGTCTGTATCCTATCCCTACCCTCCAGGATATTTACCACTGCTCCCAGCTTAGTGTCATCTGCAAACTTGCTGAGGGTGCAATCCATCCCATCCTCCAGAACATTAATGAAGATGTTGAACAAAACTGGCCCCGGCACCGACCCCTGGGGCACTTCGCTTGTTACCAGCTGTGAACTAGACATCAAGCCATTGATCATTACCTATTGAGCCCGATGATCTAGCCAGCTTTCTGTCCATCTTAAAGTCCATTCATCCAACCCATACTTCTTTCACTTGCTGGCAAGAATACTGTGGGAGACTGTATCAAAAGCTTTGCTAAAGTCAAGGTATATCACGTCCACTGCTTTCCCCACATCCACAGAGCCAGTCATCTCATCATAGAAGGCAATCAAGTTGGTCAGACATGACTTGCCCTTGGTGAATCCATGCTGACTGTTCCTGATCACCTTCCTCTCTTCAAAGTGCCTCAAAATATAATCCTTGAGGACCTTCTCCATGATTTTTCCAGGGACTGAGGTGAGGCTGACCGGTCTGTAATTCCTCATTTCCTCCTTCTTCCCTTTTTTTGAGATGGGCACTATATTTGCTTTTTTCCAGTCATCTGGGACCTCCTCCAATCACCACGAGTTTTCAAAGATAATGGCCAATGGCTCTGCAATCACATCAGCCAACTCCTTCGGCACCCTCGGATGCATTACAGCTGGCCCCATGGACTTCTGCATGTCCAGCCTTTCTAAATAGTCCTGAACCTGTTCTTTCAGCACTGGTGGCTGCTCACCACCTTCCCATTCTGTGCTGCCCAGTGCAGTAGTCTGGGAGCTGACCATGTCTGTGAAGACAGAGGCAAAAAAAGCATTGAGTGCTTCAGCTTTTTCCACATCACTAGGTTATCTCTCCCATTCAGTAAGGGGCTCACACTTTCCCTGACCTTCTTCTTGTTGCTAACTTATCTGTAGAAACCCTTCTTGTTACCCTTCATGTCCCTTGCTAGCTGCAACTCCAGCTGTGCTTTGGCCTTCTTCACTCCACCATGCTCAAGCAGTATATTTATACACCTCCCCAGTCATCTATCCAAGCTTGCACTTCTTGTAAGCTTCCTTTTCGTGTTTAAGCTCACCGAATATTTCTTTGTTAAGCCAAACCGGTCACCTGCCATATTTGCTATTCTTTCTGCACATCGGGAAGGTTTGTTCCTGCATCCTCAATAAGGTTTCTTTAAAATACAGCCAACTCTCTTGGACTCATTTCCCCCTCATATTAGCCTCCCAGGGGATCCTGCCCATCAGCTCCCTGAGGGAGTCAGTCTGCTTTTCTGAAGTCCAGGATCTGTATCCTGCTGTTCTCCTTTCTTCCTTTTGTCAGGATCCTGAACTCGACCATCTTATGGTTACTGCTGCCCAGTTAGCACCCACTTCTACTTCCCCTACCAATTCTTCCCTGTCTGTGAGAACTTTCCTGTTCCCTTCTGGCTTCAATCCCCAGCCCTTCCTCCAGCCTACTACTTTGGTTTACCCTCCAGTTGTGGCATTTGGCTTGTGTTCCTCCTGTACTGACCCTCAGCTCATTCCTGGGCTCTGCCCACCCGGGACCCAGCTCTAACCAGTAGGCAGAACTCTTGTTTCAGCCACTAAGCCTGACCGCCCTTGGCTCAGATAGTTACATTGGGTTAAATCGCATTAACCTTATCAATAATGTTGACATGTCACTGGTGCTTGATCCAGATCTTTTCCATTGATGAAAGTTACAAGTGGTTTATGGTCAGTTACCAGTGTAAAAGAATTCAATCCACACAGATGTCTGTAAAAGTTCTCACATGCCCATACACTTGCCAGGCACTCCTTTTCAATTTGTGCATGTTGTTTTTCTGCTTCTGTGAGTGTGCAAGAGCAAAATATAACTGGCTTCCCCTCAGAGCCATGTTGTTGCAACAATACATCACCTAAGTCATCGCTGCTTGCATCTGAACTGACCATTGTGTGTTTGTTCACATCATAGCTCTTGAGAACTGGACCTGTTGACATCATTTCTTTTACCCTTTTGAAGGCAATTTCTTGATTTGGCCCCCATAACCAAAAAGGGTTGGACTTTAACAGTTTATCCAGTGCTTTTGTCATTGAAGAAAGGCCTTGTAGGTAATGACTGAGATAATTTACCATTCCCAGTATGCAACTCAGTTCTGATACATTTATTGGTGCATTCAATTCTCAAATTCCTATTATTGTATCAGGGATAGAACTGATTCCATCTTTGTTTATTCTCTGTCAATTTGGGGCGGACAGAAAATTTTCCTTGTTTAGCTTGAGTCCGGAGTAACTGATTAGACTTACAACTTTCTGGAGGATTTTGGTGTGTTCTTCCATCGAAGATCCATATATCAAAATATCATCCAGGAAAACTACAACTCCATTTGTGTTTGTTAACAGTTCTGCCATCTTTCTTTGGAAAATGTCAGTTGCACTGGTTATCCCAAAAAGTAATCTTTGAAAGCAAATCTCCCAAAAGGTGTAATAACTGTAGTCAGTTTGGCACTCTCTTTGGCTAAAGGAATTTGCCAGAAACTGTTCAAGGCTTCCACCCTGGTGAATACTGTAGCTCCCCTCAGTTTGGGGAGGAAGTCATCCAGTGTTGGAAAGATATATTTTTCTCTCACCACTACTTCATTAAGTCTTTTAAGATCCACACAGAGTCATATTTTTTCCATTTTTATCTACAAGTGATAATATTGGGGAACACCCTGCTCTTGGCTCAGAGATTTCCTCCATAATGCCAACATGTACCATTCTCTTTAATTCAATTTCTATTTAATGAAGTAAGGAGTCAAGAATCCTGCAAGGTATATGTACACTGTATGGTTCAGCATTGTCTCTTCAGGTTATGTGTAGTGGATGGCCTTTCAAAAGTCCAAACACTCTGTTGAGCTCTTCCACCTTCCTCAGTAGGCCCATCATGGCTGCCACGCTGGGCTGAGAAGGCTATTGTCTGATCCTTTGATCACATACATTCTGAATCCAAAGCTTTTGTCTTTGTAAGTTATTTCTGTGGTGAACTGGCCTATGCAGTTCAGAATACTTCCAGAGCTAATCAGCGCTGTGTCAGGTGATTTCAGCTCCGGGTGGATTTGAAGGTGGCTGCAAATCCCTTCTGAGATGATGGTCACATCTTCTCCTGAGTCCTTTTAAACCCAATAGTCTTTCCATGAATATTCAGTTTCACTCTCCAGGCAGGCTCACTCATGATAGATCCCAGAAACAGTGGCTCTTGCCCATCTGTAATCATAATCAGCTCCCTGACTTCCTTAATATGGCAAACGGCTCCAAAATGTCCATATTTTGTGCATTTTTAACATATTTTACCTTTAGCTAGATACACGTTTTGAGCAATGAAATTTTCCACATCTTGTGCATTTAGTCTGAAAGATGTTGCAGTTATCCTGGGATGCCTCATCACATCAGGGCTTTTATGGTAATAACGTTTGGCACTTATGCTGTATCTATTTACAGCTTCTAAGCCGGTTTCAGGTTTTTCAAGTTGCTTCTGACTTTTTTTCGGCTATTTTGCTAGTTCAGACTGCTTTGCTATCTGTATAGCTGAGGGTAGATTTAAGTTTGTCTTTAATTGTAGTTGTTGTGAGAGGCTTTTGTCTATTACCCCAATAACCAGCCTGTCTCTGGTATTTTCATGTTTTGCAGTCCCAAAATCACAGTTTTCAGCAATGCATGCAGAGCTTTCATAAAATATTCAATATTTTCTCCTGGTTTTTGAATTTTCCAATGAAAACATGCCTCTTTCATAAACCACATTTCTCTGAGATATAAAGTATGCATCTAACATAGCCAGAATCCTTTCATTGTCATCTTTGTGACTGTCTTCAGTAAAAACAAAAGACTTAAAGATATACTCTTCCTGCTTCCCCATCACATAAATTAAAGAAGATATCTGAATATCTTCTTTTTCCTGATTGAGCTTTGTAGCAATGAGAGGAGGATTAAGAGAAACATTAATACCATGGGCGCTGGGTATTATAGGTGGGAAAGGTCTTAGCCTTCCCAAACAACCAGGCGTGGCCTCACCCACGTTTCACCCTGAAGACCCACCCCCTCCTGCTGTGTCCTCCTGCTCTTCCCAACACAGGTAGGCAGGGGCATACCCGGGCAGGCACTGCAGCAGCTCTTCCAGTCCTTGCTCAGCCTCCACTGAACAAGGTGGGGCTGGACGGGGGGGTGAGCCAGACATTGGTCCAGGACTTAGGGCCACGCGGTGCTTGGACCGCCTAGCTGGTGCTCTGGGGTGCGGCTGGGTCCGTCTGGCACTGGGGCCACCAGCTGGGACTTGGGTCCTCTGGGGCTGCCAGCTGGGTCTCGCGGCAGCTGGGGCCGCCTGGCTGGTGCTCTGGGCTGGCTAGGGCCACGCTCTGCTAGAGCCGCCAGCCGGGACTCAGGGCAGCTGGAGCCGCCCAGTGCTGGGGCTACCCGGCTGGGATTTGTGGTGGCTGGAGCCGCCAGGTACTTGGGTCACCCAGCTGGGACTCAGGGCAGCTGGAGTCACCGGATGCTGAGACTCAGGGTGGCTGGAACTGCCCAGCACTTAGGCTACTGGCCAGGATTTGGGGCAGCTGGGGTCATGCGTGGCTGAGATCGCCCGGCACTGGGGCTGCCCAGCTGAGACATGGGGCAGCTGGTGCCATCCGGCACTGGGGCCACCTGGGGGGGACTTGGGGCAGCTGGAGTTGCCCGGCTGGTGCTCCGAGGTTGCTGGGGCCTGGCATGGACCCAAGGCAGCTGGGGCCACCCTGCTGGTGCTCCCGGGTGGCTGGGGCCACCCGGCCACAGTGCTGGGGCCAATCAGCCAGGACTCTGGGTGGCTGGGGCTGCCCGGCACTGGAGCCACTCTGCTGGTGCTCCGGGGTGGCTCGAGACACACATGGCTGGAGCTGCTGGGTGCTAGGGCTGCCAGCTGGGACTTTGGGTGGCTGGGGCTACCCAGCTCTGGGGCCACCTGGCCAGGACTCAGGGCAGCTTGGGCCATGCGTGGCTGGGAGTGCCGGGGTCGCCCAGTTGGGACTTGGGGTCGGCCAACTGGGCCAGCTGGAGTGGGGCTCCTCCAGCTGCCGTACAGGGGGGCAGCTCCAGGCGGCGGTGAGGAAGGGAGTGGCAGGGGCATGGGCTCAGGCGGAAGAGACAGGGCCATGGGCTAGCCTCCCCTAACAGGCGGTTCACTAACTGCCCATGATTAATACCTGTTGTACCAGGCCCAGTAACGTGCAGCTGAGTTCATCCAACATGAGTTCTCTGCAAGTATGGCAGGTCACAGTGGCAGGAGCCCTGCAATGGCCACCTGCCCATGGCACAATCCTTTAACCATGCCCGGGGTTACCCAACACAACTCCCTGCTTGGGTAAAGTGGTAAAGCTTTTTGGGCTGTGGAAGAGATGTAGGTTGAGCTACTTTGTCCTGCTGTCTTGATTGAAACCATTACATAAGACTCAATTCTGCAGGGTGCTGAGCTCCTCAAAGGTTCTGAGCTCCCTTGACTCCCATTGCCTTCAAAGACAGCTGAACGTGCTCATTCCTTTCTCTGTAGGTGCCTGGCCTCTTGTTGCTATGCTCCTCAGGAGAGGGGATGGATTCACTAGGTCCTCTCCTGCCTCCCAGTGCCCACAGCCTGCTACTATCAGAAGCTGTGTTGCCACTAGCCCGTGGCTGGGGAAAGTTTTCCCTGGTGCACACAGACACAGTTCTCTCCTGCTGTAAACAGGTGATAGTGATTCATTACCTCAGGTAACCCCAAAACAGTGTCAGAGTAACTAACAACTGGAACAACTTCGGTGTGTGTGTGTTGGTGTCTATAAATACTATAAACATCTGTCTGACTTTTATGCTGTTATTAATTATTAGTAGTAACAATGATTTGTGCCCAGCACTATCCAAACACGCACACGCAGAGACTGTGTAGGCAGCAGATATCCATTTCTTGGATTTGTAAGCATCATTTTGACAAATGGAGCAAAATTGGGAATATAAGGAGAAAATCTGAATTTTTGAAAAAGGCAAAAATAACTAATTTTTGAGCTCCAGACAGCGTGCCCGCCCTATTTAGCTATAAACATGAACAAGTTTAAGCTTTAGGTGGCAGCCTCGTCCTACGGTTACTGACAGGTAACAGTGTGCAACAATAATATTGCTTCACACCAATGCAGAGCTTCAGACATTCAAAGTGCTTTACAAACTTTCTTATGAATCCTTAGAACATCCCTTTGAGGCAGATGACTTTTAATATCTCCATTTTATAGAAGGGGAAGCCAAGGCAGAGAGGTTAAGTCTCAATTTGAAAAGGGAGGCACTAATTTTGGATGCCTCCATTTCTGAATGCCTGAGGCACCCAAAGTCAGATGCCACTTTGAATATGTGGCATAGTGGAGCAACTGTGTCTTGTTTGTAATTAACATTTGGTGTTTGTGTGGGGGATGGGAAGCATCAGCATCCCCTCCTCTCCCTAGGAAACCTGAGGGGATCGGAGGATCCCTTCTGATGGGCATGTTACACATGTGACTGTGTGTGGCAGGCTGAACACTTGGGTGAGGTAACATCTTTTATTGGAGGTGGAAGAGACAAGCTTTGCAGAGCCCCAGCCCCGATGAAGAGCTCTGTGAAGCTGGGAATTTGGCCCTTCCGCCAAAGGTAGGTGGTCCAACAGCAAACACAGCTCCTGTGTTGCATCTGCCCCACCTCACCCATATGATGCGGCAGGTTGTTTGTGTGACTGCGTCACATGCGTTTTGCACGGGTTGCCCGAGTGTTCACGGTACGTTCTGCTCCGGTGTCTGTGCGCTGCACGTGTGTTGCATGCGTGTCCGTAACTCCGTGGGCGCAGACTGCCCCAGCTCTTCCCTGAGTGGGCACCGACTGCAGCCGCGTCCGCCCCGCGCTGCACATCACGTGTTGCCTGAGTGTCCGCGACTCCGTGGGCACAGACTGCACCCGTGACGGCGTGGCGCCTCAGCCCTGCGGTCGCGGCAGCTCGGGGAGTCGGCTCGCTCCTCCACGCCGCTAGGGGGCGCTGCGGCCGCTCCGGGCGGGGCGGGGCCTGGCCGGGCTGGGCTGGGTGCTGGGTGTGAGGCAGGGCCGGGGGCCAAGGACTCAGGCCAGTGTCGCTCTCTCATGTCATGGCGGTGAGCCGGGCGCTCGGGCTCCGTCTGGCCTACGCGGCGGCCGGCGCTCTCATGGGCCTCTCGGCCTTCCTCACCTGGAGCCTGGCGCCGGCCTTCCGCCAGCCCGCCACGGCCGCCGCGGGGGGGCTCTCCGGTACGGCGGGGGGGAGCACCGCGGGGGGAGGGCTCTCCGGTACGGCGGGGGGGGGCTCTCCGGTACGGCGGGGGAGCACCGCGGGGGGGGGCTCTCCGGTACGGCGGGGGAGCACCGCGGGGGGGGGGCTCTCCGGTACGGCGGGGAGGCCGCGTGGGGGGGCTCTCCGGTACGGCGGGGGAGCACCGCGGGGGGGGGCTCTCCGGTACGGCGGGAGGGAGCACCGCGGGGGGGGGCTCTCCGGTACGGCGCCGCGGGGGGGCTGTCCGGCACGGGGCGCGAGGAAGCTGTGCGGCTCGGGGGCAGTCAGGCGCGGGGGGATCTGGCATGGGCCGTTCGGTGGCCGGATCCTTGGGGGCTCTGTGGTCTGGGCTGAGGCGTGGGGCGCAGCGGGTGGGGCTGTCCCCTGCAGGCTGGGTGCTGGCGGGGGCCCCTCGGGTTGGGTGGGGCTGCCCCGTAGGGGAGACATGGGGCGACTCACTTGTACCTGGGGGCTGGATGCAGGTAATGGTGGTACTGGCCGGTCTGGAGAACACTGGGGAGGGACTGGGGGGAGGGGGGAAATGGGGGCGTTGTCCGGTATGATTAATGAAATGATTAATAAAAAGTGGCTATCTGCTCCATTTCATGCTCGCGCTCTCATGGGTCTGGGCAATAGGGGGCTCTCCCATATGGCGGTTACAGGGGCTCTCTGTTGCTGGGGAAGGGTGGAGATGGGCATGGAGAGCATTCTCTGGTACCGGGGGAGCAGGAGGTTTTCCCTGGTATTGGGGGATCTTTTTGCAGCTGGGGCTCCTAGCACTCGGTGGTCCCTCTGGTACTGAGGGAGCAGGGAGGCGAGGGGCTCCTGTACTGGGGACCATGGGGTGTGCTCCCATACAGGGAGGTGCTAGGAGTTAGTTCTCTGGGATGGGACTTGAAGAGCAGCATGGTGCGGGGGTGAGGGGGTCTGGTGTTGTCTCGGGTGTGATCTGGGGAGCAGGCAGTGTATGGGGTCTGGTCTGTAGGGCCAGGGTCTGGTGGCAGTGTCTTTACCTTGGGAGTGGGAAATCACAGCACTTAACAGCCTGTGTTGTTCTAGCCTAGGTTGTGTAGGGGACGCAGCCGTCTATGGTCAGGAGCCCTTGCCTCTTGTACTGCTGGGACCCTGTGTGAGAGATCTGTTAGCCCAGCTGTGCTGGGGGCTTATACAGGGTGCACCCTGCCACCTGGCGGGATCAGATGGATAGAGTCCTGTGGAGATACAAAATTTGTATTCGCATCTGATCCGCAAAAGTGATCCATGGATAGATATCTGTGTCCAGAGATGCAGATATAAAGTGGATATGTGCAGATTTACTGGGCATTAGATATAAAATTTGGATCCGCATCCATCTGTGATCTGCAAAAATCATCCACAGATATCTGCGTCCTTGGATGTGGACATAAAGCAAGTATCCACGGATTTGCAGGGCTCTACAGATGGATTCAGGCAGGCCCCCAAAGTGCCTTCAGGGGCTAGTAACTGTTTCCCAGGGATCTCAAGCAGTTTCTGATTGCATGTTTTGGGCTGACTGCTCTGTTGTGGCTCATTTTATTAATCATCTGCAAAGCTCTCTCATGAAGTTTGATGTTTACTTAGTTTACAACAGATGAGGCCAAGTATAGCCCACAGCCACCGCCTTTTTCTATCGGGATGCTGCTTCCAGTATTTTCCAGACTGCTCATGTCAAGGTAGAGGATTGTATGCTGGGATTTACGCTCGACCACGTTTGTTGTAAATGTGGCTATCTGCTCCATTTCATGCAGCCCTCATACTCTTCTGAAGATACTAATGCTGTCCCTCTGGAGGAGATTTCAAGTCCCTACAGGTGTATACAGGCTATTCTGATACTTGTGGGACTGGATTTATAGAAAGCTTTTTGTCTTTGCTTACTTAGGTAATATAATTACAGCTGCCACTCTAAAGATTGTTAGGGTTTCATAATTACTAGGGAGTTGTTGTAAGATGCTCATGTTATGGTGGATGAGAGTGGGGCCTCAAGAGTCGTGATTCTGCTTTTGGGCCTGTTTGTTCATCTGTGGGAGGATTCATTGATCTGAAGGTGAGAAATGACCATTATTTTGTGGTCTGACCTGTAGCATAACACAGGCTGTGTAACTTCTGTAGGAGAGTAAAAAGTTAAAAGCTGGACAAGTGGCCAGGCCTAAATTACAGGGAACGCGTCATGGCAAGGGCATATCTTGTTTCTGTGAATTTTAGTTAGTCTGTTATCTCTCCTCTTCTCCTCCGTTCCTGCCATTTGGGCAGGGGATATCAGCATTCCTGTGCAAGGCATTGGTGGGAGGAAAAAGCATTATCTTCTTCCTCCCCCTGGCATGCCTTTACTTTAAAGAATGTTAGTGTAAAATTTATAGGTTATGTGCCTACCCTCTGTATGGTAATCCTGTAAACAACAAACGGGCAGTATAATTGTAGTCATTATGTAGCTGTTAATATTCATTTTATAGGTGTCAATGTAACCAAATAAGGGTCTATGGGAAGTTGCTGGAAATGTATACATTTACATACCGTTATGGATAAAAGGATTGTAAAGTAACCCCCTCGTTATTCACTCCCAGCGTGGAAGTGGAACAAGCAGGCAATAAAGGGTTCCGTCTCCCCAGTACACCCCCGGGACAACCTGTTTGATTATTTCTAACAACTTCATCTAGTAGTTCCTCCATCAAACCCATAACTTTTGGTTGAGCTAGAGTATATCTTGTAGAAAATACCTGGTTTTGATTTAAAGACTTCAAATGATGGTGAATCCACAGTGCCCCTAAGTATGCTGTTCCAGTGGTTAATTCCCCTCACTGTTAAAAATGTATACATTTATATCTAGTGTAAATTTGTCTAGATTCAGTTCCCATCTTGGAATTCATTATGCTTTTTTTCTGCTAGACTAGAGATCCTAATCAATCAGATCAGAAATGTCTTCCCACGACATTCGTGGGTAAGACATTTTTAGTTGTTGGTCAGATCACCTTAAGAATCACTAAGTTGCACCATGCAAGAGAGAGGCAGTAGAAATAAATGCAGTTCTTAAACAGCAAACTGTCTACTTTAAATGTGGTCAGAATAACAGAGATACTTCTAAGGATTTTGTGGAAACAGTGAAGGCTCTCTAGATGTCTGAAACTTAATGTTGTCATTGGTGACTGTCAACAATTGTCAGGGTTTTCTGCAAGACTCCTTTTCTGCAAGACTTTTGAGAATGGGAAATCCTTTATGGTTTTAGTGTGCTCCTCAAAAATGGGAGAAATATGGAAACTTAGGCGTTGTTTACACTAGAAAGTTTTGTCAACACAAGTTTTGTTCATATACAGCCACTGCTGTAATTAAACTGCTGTTGCATGTCTTCACTGTCTCCTTGTGTCAGTGGAGTGCATTCACACACTATCACTTGTGGACACAGGGAGCAGTTTGCACTGTGGGTAGCTATCCCATTGTGCAACTGCATGCGGGGTGCTTTGGGAAGGGTTTATAATGCCTCATGGGGTAGGCACAGCATCACATGTTGGTTTCTGAATCGCATTCTATTAGTTTGACAGCAGCTTTTAAACTGTGCTATCAGCCAAACTGACATTGCTGAGCACAAACACAAGAAGCCCACAGAAGTGGGGGTGGGGGAGAGAGGAGGGAGAGTGTGAGTGAGAGAGAGAGAGAGAGAGAGAGACTGTGTGTGTTGGGGCACAGTGTGTGTGTCCACACGCTCTCTCTTTAAGTTCAGACAGCAGCAGATGGAAGCAGCCAATCCTGAGGCAAAAGCTGCTGCACAGATAGAATCATAGAATATTAGAGTTGGAAGGGACCTCAGGAGGTCATCTAGTCCAACCCCCTGCTCAAAGCAGGACTAACCTCAGCTATATCATCCCAGCCAGGGCTTTGTCAAGCCTCAGCTTAAAAACCTCTAAGGGTGGAGATTCCACCAACTCCCTAGGTAACCCATTCCAGTGCTTCACCACCCTCCTAGTGAAAAACATTTTCCTAATGTCCAACTTAGACCTCCCCCACTGCAACTTGAGACCGTTGCTCCTTGTTCTGTCATCTGCCACCACCGAGAACAGCCTAGCCCCATCCTCCCTGGAACCCCTTTTCAGGTAGTTAAAGGCTGCTATCAAATCCCCCCTCATTCTTCTCTTTTGCAGACTAAACAAGCCCAGTTTCCTTAGCCTCTCCTCATAAGTCCTGTGCTCCATCCCCCTAATCATTTTTGTTGCCCTGGTGTCCCCCACCCTCCTGCCCTGGCTCAGCAAAGACCAGGTGGGCGGCAGTTCAAGTCGAGGATGACATCTGCCAGGCTTGGTGGGTCTTTAGATGACTGGGGAGCCTGATTCTGGATGCATACGTTCTTCTGCACTGGGGGCATGTTGCAGTATAGGGGAGTGGGATTCGCAGCCCCGTTTGGTCTCCTTTCTCTGCGACCGCTGTTCTGCCTCAATGTCGAGTCGTTAGGCCTTGAAGTGGCACACCTTGATGGACCAGGTGGTGCCACACCGAGCAGTCAGCAGCTTGCTCCTCCCAGTCGTTGATGTCAAAACTTCCGTGCTTGAGGGCAACCTTGAGCGATTGCTTTTACCATTTCTTTTGGCCATGCTTTGAGTGTTGGCCAACGGAGAGCTGGAAGAAGAGAACCTGGCAAGGGTGGTGGTTCTCAGACATCCGGACCCAGTCGCTCATCCATCGGAGTAGATTTCTCAAGAGCAAGGCTTCGATGCTGGTGGATGCAGCTTCATGGAGTACACTCGTGCTGGTCCGGCGGTCCTCACATTTGATCCCCGGGATTCAGCACAAGCACTGCTGGTGGAAGCTCTCAAGGGTCTTAATGTGGCATTGGTAAACGGTCCAGGTTTTGCTGCAGTAGAGGAGGGTGGTCAGCACGCCAGCCTTATAAATCAGGACCTTCAGCCAGTACCCCTTAAGGGGGGAGGAGACAGCCCCACCTCTTTCCCTGGCTTTGCACTGCACATCAGGAGTTACACCTCCCTGTAGTTAGGGCAGTCAGGCAAGACTCAGTTTGCTGCCACTGTGGAGTGAGTTCTCCATGATGAGTTACTCGAAAACTTCCTGAGGCTTTGAAAGGGCAGGGTTAGATGGCTGCAGGGCAGCCAAGTTCAAACTGCTTACCAGAGCGGTCATGATGGGCATTGTGGGATAGTTCAGAGGCCATTTACAGCGATATAACCAAGGGCAGTGGCCGCTGTTAACGCTGTGTCACTTAAACTTGCCCAAAAAAGCTTTACGCTTCTCATCGAGGTGGTTTTATTTTGTTGAAAAAACAGGGCAGTTTTGTCGGCAGGGCAGTGATTGCCGTGTGTTCACCAGCACTCTTTTTTTCCCCAACAAAACAGTCTAGTATAGACCAAGCCTTAGTCGTTGTCTACATTAAGGACTGATGTAACTACACCAGTGCAAACACTTAATGTAGGCACACTGCACTGCTGCGAACCAGGGCTAGCACCTGTGCAAGTTCATTTGGTAACATACTGAGGTTCTTTAGTGTAGACAGAGTTTAAATAAAATAAAATGTTAATTCTGGTTTAATCTTAGGACTCTCTTCACCCTTTAAATTAGTCTTTATTGGAAGGACATTGCAGGGTTATACAATGCACTTTTCAGAGCTGTCACCTTTGGGAGCAAGTGCAAAACCTTATAGGGCTTCTGTCTCTTTGCTATAGCTCATGATGTATATTGATGAGCCAATAGATTTTTAGATCTGTACTTCTAGAAGTATTGTCTCCAGTCTCTGAGTTTGGGCAGGTGGGCAGGAGGAGTACAGGGTAGGCCAGATAGTGTGCAGCATTGGAATGGTTCAGAGGGGTGAATTTTATCACACAGGTTGCCAGCTGAGCCAAAGAAGGCTGCACTTTTTGTTAAGTGGGGAATAGTTGGGGAAGGTGATCGGGATTATAAGTGTGTCAACTGGGGCTGAGAAATGGCTATGAGAAAGAAGGAAGGAAGGAAACAAACTGGAGAGTTGCAGCACATATAAAGGGAATCCTTTGAAACTTTGTCCGGTAGGATTATGAATTCTCTTCAGTGGTGTTCCTTGAAATTGAGATTTATTAAGGGGCTATATCAAAGACATAATTCGCTGTTCATGTCTGATCCAAGTTAAAACTTGCCATTTAAATTGGTGGTTCAGGGTTATGTTAACTTCTCACCAAATGTGAAAATTCAGTACATGAATAATTTAAATAAAAAAGAACTTAATTCTTCCCACTTCCTGAACCTCACTGCTAGCAAGTGCCGATTTTGTTCTTGGTTATCACATCAGTCCCTAGAATGTTGTTGCAGCACCCCCTAGCTATCGCCTAGCAGTGCTGCTGTTTTCACTGTGATGGACTGAGGGTGAATTGCATATCTGGTTTATTTCTATGGGTTTCTTTGTAAATGAGGTTTGGAGAAGTTTTCTACCATTCACAGACTCCAGACACGAGCATAGCCTCAATTCAGTAACTGATTTGGGTAGCCCAAATTATGGTGTTTTCTGGGAGGGGGGAATGTTATAAAAGGCTGGGATTTTAAACCTTTTCTGGCTGTTATGGTAAACTTATTTGGGCTAGCCCTGGCACTAAAAATGTATTCTGATAGTTCTAAGCTGTGTGGAAGGTATTGGTGTGCCCAGGATGGCTGCTGTCTGCCTGCACAATTACTGTGTTTTATGAACAACTTAAATCTTAAGTTCTCATCTTGTAATGTTCTCTCTCTCACTCACAAAATGAAACTAAATTCTATGTTTCAATTATTCAAACGACAAAAATATTCTAATCTTTCACATTTTTCACAGTTGAAAAATAGTGTTTAGAGCAATGTGTTCAGAGTATAGTTCTGCAGGATGACCAGTGTTCAACAAACATGTCCTGATTTGAGAGCTCTTTGCTTTTGGTTGGTGATTTGACAGCTATCAGCATTCAGGCACTATAAAATCCTTCAGCAGGGACCATGGATAACTGACCCCAAACTAACAAGGAAGAGTTGAAAGCATCCATAAGGTTTTTTTTCAAAAGTTTTGGTTTGGCAGCTTATATTTGATCAGCTGTTCAGTTGATGGTTTCACAGTTTTAGTCACCAAAGGAACTGAAGGGATCCCAATTTCAGGAGACTTCTTCAGTAACATCATCTGCTTTGAGAATTCCCGTTGAGCTGCTGTAATGCAGGGTGTAGCAAGTATATAAGTGAGGGCATAATTTGAAGATAATGTGGTTATACAGATGTCTACAGTTTGTGAATTTGGGCCTAAAATTTTAAGTGAAAGATGATTTTGAGTGTTTGAGTTTTTGGAGTACTCTGCATGTAAAGAGGTCTGATTTTTCAGGAAGCGTTGAGCTACCTGCCTTCTGAAAATCAGATCTCTTTGTCATTTGATAATATTGGCCTTAATTAATAATTCTGTTGATATGTGACCAGAAAAAATTCATATCAATCAGCAGACACTTTATTTATGCAGCTATGTTGGAATATAAACTCTCTCTATACAGTTACTTTTCAGAGTAGAAGTGCATTTTTAAAAGTATATGGATCTCTCATGTATTCTGCCTGGAGTCTGGAAAGCCAACCCTCCAGTGTGTTTCTGATGTGCCCTGTCCTGTGCAGCAGCGAGTCATGGAGATGCTGTGACACACAGGATACAGATATTGTCATTTTCCAGCTGTCTGTTCCTTCCCAGCTTGCTCTCTGCATTCCTTGCCCCCATGCTGCACACTGGGAACTTTCATTCTCTGCTTGTTGGAGAATACAGAGGTGCCACCTACCTGCCCATTCTTCTGGTTCTATAGAGCACTTTGGAATCCAATAACTACAAAAGAAGTTAAAGAAAAACCTATTTTCTACTACTTGCAGACATAGTCCTCCCACTCTGCAATGAGGTTTCCCGTGCCTGCCTCTTGACTGGGTATTAGTGTGAAAGGCAAAAACAATTTCAGAGCCATTCCACACCGTTGGCTCTGAGGTTGTCTAGACTGGCATTTGTGATTCTGTTTTAACTCCACTTTGCATCCCAGTGCAGACTGCATTCCTGGGATACAGTGAATCAAGTTGTTCTGGGATAAAACTACTCCATGCTAAAGAGGATGTCACTATATTTAGGCAGTGTGGCCACTTAAGTCTCAAGTAAGCAGGGCTTTAGTTTAATTTTTGTCTCTAGGATACTTCATTAAATAGATGTCTATTTTTATCTTAACTCATTAACAAGTAATTGTTTCCATTGGGAGGCCTTGGAAGGAGAGGAATTGGGCAAGCTTTATAAAAGTTCCCTAAATTTAGAAATTTCATAATAAACTGATGAGGACCCTAGGTGCCTTTTTGTGACTTTCCATATTTTTAACAGGATATTAAATACCAAATGAGTGCTTGTTAGCTAATGTTTGTGACACAGCCCACAAAGGCTGGGAGGCACAGTGTTTGTGCTGGTGCAGCTCATGCTGTTGTGAAAACAAAATGCTGAGCTAGGCATGTCAATGCCGCACTGCTGGTGCATTGGATCTGAATATGCTGGCTCTTGGTCCAAACTTCTTTTTTTTTTAACTTAAATGTACCTGCTGCATTCACAAGCTTAAAAATCTCATTCAGGCACCTAAATAAGAGTTTTAGGTCCAGTGGTTGTGACCTAGAAGTCTAATTTCATGCATGTGGGAGAAGGTTGTTGAGTGTCTTTGACAGCCTTGCAGCAATTCCTCCTTAACACGCCTCTGATTAAGCCAAGAGTTTGCCTCCCAGCTTGTCTTATCATTTTGTATTTGTTTGTATATGTTTATCTAGCTTTGACCATCTTTCTGCTTTCCCGTCACATTTTGCATTCCTGTCCTTTTCCATCAGTTGGATATCCAGTTCTGAGAGATTGCTGGTATCAGTGAAATCGATTGTTTTACTGCCTTTCATTCCTTGTTTTTGTGACATCAACTCCTTTTCAGAGTCTTTTTCCTTCTCTTCCGATGGTTCACTTTTCTGTCTGAGTCGGATTTAAGAATTTGGTAATCAGTATCAACTATTTCTGTCTCCTCCTGTTCCTCCTTGTTCGTAATCAGTTTATTACACTATACATTTTGCCTATGTTTTTAGGTTACTTATTCCCCCTTACTCTATGCCTTCTAATCTGCCTTCCACTGCTGATTTTCATTAACCTTCAATTCTTTGGAGGTGTTCTTCTTTTACAGGTTTTTACTCTTGGCTGCTTACTATTTATTTATGAAAGTTATATATAATTGCAAAGATGTGGAAACCTGGGCACTTGTAGGTGGGGTCCAAAATTCATCTTTAGGTAATAAAAGAATAGCTTAGTGGTTTCTGCCTCTGAAAATCAAACCACTAATACTTAGGAACTTAAATATGCACTTAAGCATCCAGACATGAAAATTGTGATCTGTATCTTAAATAAGTCACAGACCTATTGTACCATCCTCTCGCTTTTGGCAGACGACAAACACCACAGCTCCAGTGACTTGAGGACAGTATAGTTAATGGGCTAAGTACTGGACTGGGAGCCAGGCACTCGAGTAATAATCCTAGCTGTCTCATTGATTTACCACTTCACTTTGGGCAAATCCCTTAACATTTGTGTGTGGTAATTTCCCCCACCTGTAAATGGTGGTAAACTACTGTTTACCTACTTCTTAGTTATTGCTTGTCCATCTGTTTAGAACATGTAAAGCAATAAGTATATAAATGGTGATTATTCTTAAATTACAATGTGTTGTTTTGAGGAAGCCCAGTCATCTTAAAGATCAGAATGATGTTGCATTGATAATTTGTACTGCCATATGTGGGGTAAAAGAAGAGCACAATGGAATGGTTTCAGGATGTGTCCTGTTTAAAATTAAATATCCTGCCCCTTCCTGACTCCATTTTATTTTTTTCTTTTGTACATATTTTGTCTCTATTCTTTTTACTTAATACCACATGCATTTTGTTTTCCAAAGAGACTGGTGACTGTTTCCAAGCTGTTCAGGTCTTTCTGGCAAAACATAGAAATCTTGTGCTTTGAGAACATAATCTACACCAGATATGCTGGAACAACTGCAAAAAAGCTGATGTGTGTCAAGGATGCACTTTTTGTAGAGATGTTTTAAAGCATTTTTTAAATACCTGATGAACTGGAAGGGTAGAAGCTTGTCCTGTATAGTAGGCATACCTAAAATTGACTCTTTGGAGACCCTGCTCTCTACCCTAAGGCCTTAGGTATGTTGTGCAAATCCATACGGGCTGTCTTGATGCCTGCACAGAATTGAATATTAGAATAGATTGTAGAAAAGGTGTTCTTATGCAGCCAGTCTTTAAATATTAATAACTTTGGTTTAAATATAAAAATATCACAAATTCCTCATCTAAATTTGGGATGATTGCTGCACAATTTTATGCTTTAAAAACAGAGAAAATAGGCATGAATGAAAAAATAGGCAAAGAATGAACACTAGACACATACACCAAAACAGGAAAATGTGAATGGATGGGCTTTGAAGCCCCTTTCCCTCTCCTTTCACTGTTGTCTATTTAGACTGAGATTTTAGGGGGCCAAGAGCTGTCATATTGTGTGTCTATGAAGTGCCAGGCAAAAATAATAAATAATATTGTTGGTTTAGTTTTGAAGTGGAATATTAGAAGCACAAAGCATCTGAAATCTATAAGTCTCATTTCCTGTTACTAAAACTGGCTGATCAGACAGACTTAGAGTTGAGCAAAGACTTCAGATGCACATGTGCAGTCCAGCCTACTTTGCTATGAACCAAAAAGTCAAACCACTTGTACCGCACATGCCCAAAGTGCAATTTCATGGGCTCAGAAGTTGGCCAAATGAAAACCAGTTTTCACTGGAACACTCAAAGGCTCTTCTCCTCAGAGGATTGTTTCCCTAACAAATTTCAATTTTCAGTCCCCAGCTGTTTTGGCATAAGAACTGTTCAAACAAACAAAGTCTTAAGAAGTTTTGTTTTTTTTAACTTGTTCCCAAAAGTGGCTGAAGTTGAACTATTTTGGCTCAGACTTTCAGAAGAAAAATGTTACCCTTTCATAGAGACCCATAATTCTTCAGCCTGACAGGGCAAGGGCTTGGATAGTTCTGAATGACAAAAGTGCCTTAGAATGGAAATACTTAGGGTCTCTTCTCTATATGTGTCACTAATGCTCGAGCTTGAATAACTGCGCTTATAAAACAGGATTCCTTTGGAGGTTTGATGGAAAGTGGCATTAGGATAATGTATTCTGAAGAGACTACTTTGGTTTAAATATTTATCTAATTCTCCCCAGAAATGTGCCAATGGTTCACAATAATATTTTCTATATTTATTTTAATGTTGCATAGTCATCACATTTATCATTGTCAACAAATTCAGTGTTTATTTTTTAAATTCCTGTCTAACTGTTCAGTCTTATGGAACTCACAATGGGAGGGAGAGCTGTTAGGGTGTTTTTGCTGTCATGCCCTCTGTCAAACTGTTTGTCCATGATACTGTGCTGTGAAGGCACAAATTATAAAGGATGTTTAGCCCATACCTTGTCTGATAGCGGCGGCAGCTGTTACATTGTCTTGGTCAATAATGCAGCTCATTTAGCAAGGCTCTGAAAAATCAGAATGATAAGGAACAGGTTTTAAAAAAAATAAAACCTGGTATTCGTTTTAGTTATTGCCTTTAGCGAACATGAGACTTGTTTTATTTACCTTGAAGTATGGGAAGCTTTAGAATTCTCTTATCAAAACACTAAGGCTAATTATCAGTATTTTTCTCTTTAAAAATTGGCTACTTGGTGTCATTCTGTTTTGAACTTATTTTTAGAAATTTGTTCATTTACACACGTTCAAAGTACTCTAGGTTTTATATTATTAAATCTGGATATAAGGTTTGTCAAAATACCCAAGCTGACTTTTTCTTTAAAGAAACTCTGCTTCTGTCCACTCTGTTTCAAATCAAATGTTGATTGCTGTGAGAGTTTTAGGTATGTTTCCTCTTCCAGAGCTTTGTGTGTTTTAGTTAGTTGATCTTCGTTGTGACTGTTTTCTGTAGCTCTGAGTAAGAAATCCCATCAATTCTGTTCTGCTGACTAGCTATTTTAGCTCAGGCCAGTTCCGAGAACAATTGGACTGAAGTGGCAGCAGCCAAATATTTCCAAATATGAAGGATGCAAGATCATATGAGCAGTGTTTGGATCACTGATGCAGCTTCATCTGAACATCTCCCAAAACTTCTGCTGACCGGGTACCTCCAGTGCTCTGATACTGCTTCTGTTTGTGACTGGTGTGGGACCTGGATGCAGTGTTGGGTGGCAGTAGTTAGATAAAGTATATTTTGGGGGTAGCATTATGTAGAACAGAAGATTTAAACACAAAGTCATTAAATGAATCCCCTTGAGGTCTGTAAAAATACCCACCCCCACGCCCTACACTTTAAATGACATCAGTTTCTTTTATTCCAGTAAAAATGGTTTTTAGAATGTGAAACAATTTTTTGGAACAGAACAAATGAATCAGTTAGCTATTGTTTTAGTGTTGGAACCAGTCCAGTAGAACTCACAAAGCTGCATAGTGCTCTCACGTTAGATGTGTGCCATATTTCTACTGGAGTTGTTCTCCTATAGATAAACGTACTCCTTGTTGTTGGGAGAGCAGAATGGTTGGAACACATTCTCACCACAATATAACTGTGTAACCCTGTTAATGGGAGTGTATGATGAGATACAAAGGTAGAACATTTGGAATTAGGGTGTTCTGGTGTCTCTCAAAATCCTTTTGTCTTAAGGCCATTGTAGGAACCTGCATCAAAATGAAGCCGGGCTCAGGCTTCGTAGGTTTCATATTAACCAGGCATAGTCACATGTTGTCCTTTAGTTTCCCCACATGGTTGTTCTGATGACTGTCAAATTTTTCAGGATCTTTTTATTTTTAATCTGACAAATTGACTTGGCCCCCTCACCACTTACCGCAGGGAGGTTATGGACTAGAGATGATTTCCTTTCAAAGCTTCACTAAGACAAGTTTGTTTGCGTGGCTTTGTATGGTGAAGAGCTCTGCTTCTGTAGTCTTTGCTGGTCAAGTCAGAATCTTGGGGCTTGTCTACTTGTGCAGTTATAGAGGAACAGCTATTCTTGAATACCTCCATGTGTGGACATTTTTATTCCTCAATAAGAAGGCCTTATCTGTTTAAACTTAACCCAGTGGGCGAAACAGTAGGTTAAGCTAAACATGAATAAGGCACTCTTATTGTGAAATAAAGGTGTCCACACATGAAGGTATTCAGAAATAGCTATTCTAGAATAACTTTGTGTGTAGACAAGCCCTTACTTCAGAGAATACTTTTTCTAAGAAAGCAGCACACTTGCATTTTTTAAGGAAAACACTTTGCTTGCATGTAAACAATACTCAGCAATAGGCAGCAGTCTTCAAAATAAACCTACACATCTAGAGAGAGAGGGCAGAAAATCTACAGCTGTAGAATGCAATTCCTATGATAATTATTTGCCTTATTGTTCAAATGCCACACTCATGATGGGGTTCTACATGTGTGAGACACTGTTTAATCATATATGAAGATGTGGTCCTGAGGAGCTTATTGTCTTCTTGGCAAATAGAGCTACCCCCACTACTGAAAGGGAAGAGATCTGGCTCTCTAGTTCTAAAGGGCTTTCCTTATCAGAATACTGAGCAACAACAGCTCTCATAGACATAATTGGGAGCTGTGGGTACTCAACACTCTGAAAAATGTGTCTTTTATAACTCCGAGACTCCTCTAGTCTAAAGAACCCAATTTCTAGTCAGGTGAGTTATGGTTTTCTTTTTAATTAACATACGCAAGTTTTAAAACCAAATCTGCTTGGGCAGCTTCTTCACTTTTATGATGCTTCTAGTCATGGTCAGGAGTTTTGACTTTAGTGTCCCAGTCCAGTGTCCCACACAAGCATCATCCATTGCATAGCTATTGTTTAGTTCTGAGCAGCAGTGTTGGTGGGGACTGGATGAGGGTGAGATACACAAAGCCTGTGGTAATGATCTTACCCTTAACAGTCAGGAGGTGAAGGGGGAAGGGAGGAGGAGAGCTCCTTCCTTCCAGCAACTAAAAGTGGGAGTAACTTCAGACTTATCACACTGACTTGCTCTAACCTAGACTATGGAAACCCTATACAGAGTCTGTGTTGGTCACTCTGTTCAGAATTCTTGCACCCTCTTTTCCAGCAGCCTCCTTGCTCATTCCAGGTCATTGCTGGTGGCATTACACACTTTCATGTTGGTCTCTGGTTAGTAGACAGCTGCTAAAATGTTGACTAACTGAGGTGTCCTGAGACATCAGACATAGAACTTCCTGAAAAGGTAGCCCTCCCTTCCACTGATAGTCTCCATAACTATGCTGCCTGTCTGAAGTACAATCCTACCTCTTTTCAGTCTTGCAGTATGTCTTTAAAGATAAATCTAGGGCCAGTCTCCAACAGTGGCTTTTGTCCAGCAATCTCACTATCTGCTCATGTTTTCAATAAGAATGTTTGCTGAGCTATCCATGAACCCCACTGCCTTTATTACTATGTAAAATGCCTTGGATTCCTGTGGCTTGGAAGGAAACCAGGACTTCAGTTTTCCCGGTGAATACTTACGGTAAATGAGCGTGAGGGGAAATGACCTTTCAGGCAGAGACTGGTCATAGTTCTCCAGGAAGTTAATGCTCTTAATTTCAAAGACGCTATATATGCTGTCCTGAACAGCATCCCAAAAGCTTAGTAAGAAATGCTCCAGTCTATCATATATTTCCCTGTTATTTTTTATTGTGAAGGCTTTACTCTCAGTAATCGTAATGTTTTGTATTTAACAAAGTATTGGTCTGACTTGGAATAAAGGGCCATAGTTGTAATGAACAGCAGAAGGTATCTGCTGGCCTGTGGGGACAGCACTTCCAAATGTGCTATTCATGAACCATATAGCTCTTATAGTTCTGTTAATTTTACAGAGACCTCCCTATCAAAGGGTAGAAGGATTATCTTGTTAGAACTTCTACAATTTGAAATGCACTGGCTTGGATAGAAAGTCATTTTCATTTAATATTGCTTCTTCATTCTTAAAGTCAATTGCTTAGGCATTGGCCACTTGGAGTTGGGAGCAGCTCTTGACCAACCAGTACATCTGTGTGATTGTCATGATTTATAGATGTTAAGGTCAGAAGGGACCATTCTAATCATCTGCCTAACGTGCATAGCACTGGCCAGAGAACCACGCCAAAAGTGGACTCTAAGGGAAGAGTTCTTTTGCGTCATGACAGAGATTGTATGTGAGTGTTTCAGGTACTGTACTGTCTGTAACTGGTCGCTTAGTTTGGTAGTTTCAAAATAAAATGAAATCTTCCTCTCCCTCATATAAGCCCTTCCTCTCCTCGCCTTTGTGGGCGAGAGCAAAGGCCGTTCCATCACCAGCCCCATTCAGCCATGGACCTGTGGCCAGAACACCAAGATAGGAGCCAATTGGCATGAAATGTGATGACACCAGTTCCCTGAGAACCCAGAGCAGGAGCAGCCATCACTAGTGGCTTAGCCCCTGTTCAAATCTAGATTTGGTTCCCTAGGAATAGAACTCTCCATATGTCATTACCAGCTCCCAGAGCCTCCCAGTTGGCTTGATGTTCAGTATAGATTTCATTTTGATTGGAGACTATTCTGGTGATCCTGGAATGATTAGATGCCACTGAGGTATTCTTTTTCAGCTAATATACATATTGAAAAGGAAAGTGCACCATCCCCTTTTAAATTAACCTTTCCTTTGTGCTTATTGGGCAGTGGCTTTTAGTGCTATTGCTCATGTCCAGTGTGTGTCAGTTATGCCAATTCTGAATTAATCTGCTCCAGTTTTGAACACACTACACTTCTTAAAAATAAAGCCAACTCTGGAGGCAGCAGCATTGAAGCCAGTGCCAGGAAAGTGCTCCAGAAAGTTAACTGTACTAGGAAAGGTTTATTTTCCTCAGCACCGATACCCTTAGGGTTACTAGTCTAGCAAGTTTTCTTTTAGCAGCTCTGTGACCTCTTGTCACTTGACATTTGTTTGTTCTTTACCTTAAAATTTGTGAGGACACTTCTTAGAGCAGGAGTTTCTTTTGTTCAGCTATACAGGATTCGAGAAGTGTGACTGGACCTCTGAGAGTTTCTAAATTCTACTTGCCTTAGTTGTGTGTTTTTGTTGGTTTTTGTTTTTTTGATGGTTGAATAAAGTTTCACTAGTGGCCTTTAGCTTGAATTGTACCTAGCTCAGGGGAGTCCTGAACTTGATTTGGACCTTCATGCGCTACCACAGTGCGAGTAAGTAGGAGCAGTACTTTCATGGTTAAAAACAGGCTGTGGTTTGGTGCCTGGTCTGGCAAACTGCTTTAACAGCTTTGCAAGGCTAAACTAAAGGCGATCAGCTCATCTGATTTTTAAATATGGAAATGTGAACAGCAAGGGGTGAAGCCATCCCTGGCTTATTTGATGCTGCTAATTCTCCTCAATGAGAATTCTTTTCCCTGCAGTGTAGTTCTTGGATTCTAGTCAGCTGTGCTCTGAGTTGGATTCCAACCCTCTGTAGTATTCAAAGCATAAGAATGAATTTAAATTTGAATAAATCATAATGAGGTATTAGTTTTGTGTCTGTCACATCTCTCGTAGGCTTCTAGGTTCTGAATGCAGTGAATGCATTCTTAATTCATTAAGGATCCAGTTATAATGCACTTGTAGAAAACTGATTTTCACCATGGGCCCTTTATAGTACTGCATCATTCAAGTTTATTCTAGTCAATGGTTCCTAATCTGGGAGGCGGGATCCCCTTGCGGGAGCACCAAAGATTACAGGGAGTCCGTGAGGCTTCAGTAATATTTGAGGTCATTTAGCCCCCTGAGTCTCAAGCCCCACGCCGGCTGGAGTGGAGGAGCAACCACCACCACCCCTCCGCCCCTGCGAGGGAGCAGCAGCCCTGAGCTCTGCGCTGGCTGGAGTGGAAGAGCAGCCTCCCCATCCCCACTCAGCTCCAAGCTGGCCAGGTGCCGAGCCAGAGCAAAGGAGCAGCCCCTCAGCCCCAAATCAGCTGGGCGCTCAACCAGAGTGGAGTAGCCCTGTGCCGGTGGAGGTCCGGAGCAACCCCAGGCAATCCGCCAGTGCCCGCCACCTCCATTACCCTCAGTCCATGAGGGACAGGAAGAGGCAGGGCCGCACAGGGCATGTGGTGGCAGCTGCGCCGGGGAAGGCTTAGCTTCGTTTATGATTGATGGTTATGATGATTATTTATGATGATTATTATGTATGTAATGCAATGGTATTATCATTATATGTGTTTATAGGAGTTACGTGTTTATGGCTGGGGTGGGGGGTGTCGCGTGTTTTATCTAGTGTTAACTAGTGGGGCTTTCTATCAAAAAGGTTGGGAACCATGTGATCTGACCTTCAGTTGTAAATAGGTCATGAGCATTATAAAAAATATAAAGTCCAAAATATTACAATAATTGTATGCTGACTTGATGGATGTTGCAGTTGCTAAAGACTGCTAGGCTTCTGCACTTGTGAAACTCTATTCCTAAGGATAGTGCTAATATACTTTTTTTTTATTTTTGAGCTTCCCAATTCTGAGAGTTTGGAAACAGTCAGCATGAACAGCTGGAATTCCAGGCTAACACAAACAGTTTAGATCTTCCATTCAGCATAATGCTAAGGACTGGGTTTTGGCTGACTTTAACCTGTTTGCAAAGTTTGTGTAGTACAACAACATGACATGTTAGTGTCTGAAGGCAGAGGGCTTTCACATTCAGGATTAGCAGAGGATTTTGAGGAAAGGACCGAGGTATATGCTGTTCCTTTCAGACCGTGTGGGCTGATTCTCAGGAGTCAGACCCCTAAACCCCATTTAGAATAATTAGACTTCTGGTCTACACTAAAGAGTTTTGTCAACCAAAACCCGCTTTTGTCCATAAAACACTGCTGGGGTACACACTGAAATCACCCCTGCCAATGCAACTTTTCTGTTTTTTGACAAAATAAAACCACCTCGACAAGAGGCGTAGAGTTTTTATCCACAAACGTGGATTGGCAAAGCATCTGTGTAGACACGATGTTTGGTTATGTCGTGGGAAATGGCCTCCAGGAAGTGTCCCACAATGCCCATACTGACCACTGTGACCATCAGTTTGAACTTCGCTGCCCTTCAGCCACCTGCCACTCCCCATTTAAAGTCCCAGGAATTTTTAAAATTCCACTTCATGCTTGGTCTGCATGGAGAGCTCACATCGCATTTTCCCAGCTGACTAGGGTGGCTCCACACACCAAACATGCTCGCACTTGGAGCACACCAGAGCTTCTGGACCTGATCGGCATCTGGGGAGAGTCGACTGTACAGTTCCAGCTCTGCTGTAGGCGTAGGATCTCTGATGCCTA
Source organism: Emydura macquarii macquarii (assembly GCF_026122565.2). Classification (NCBI taxonomy): domain Eukaryota; kingdom Metazoa; phylum Chordata; order Testudines; family Chelidae; genus Emydura; species Emydura macquarii. The sequence continues at coordinate 301,290 of NW_027131139.1, forward strand.
CGGCTAGATTTCTCGAGCCATGGTGGAGAAAAGCTATGAACGGGACACACTGCAGTGCTGAGTGAAAATCAAGGAGCTATGGCAGAGCTTCCAGAAGGCCAGGGAGGCAAACCTTTGCTCTGATGCAGAGCCAAAGAGCTGCTGCTTCTGTAAGGAGCTGGAAGCCACCTCAGCGGTGACTCCACCTCAACTCCCATGACGCCCATGGATACCTCTGGAGCCAGCTGACACCAGAATCAACCCTGACGAAGAAGTCACTGACGAGGAGGTGAAGTTGGAGGACAGCCCAGGGCTGGGGACTGGTTCATTTGGTGAGGTGGGGAGTCAGGAGCTCTTCTTGACCCCGGAATGTTGCAGCCAGTCCCAGCCCTTCAGCTCTGGTGTGTCGGATACAGGAAAGGGGTGCTCAGGTAAGTGTTTTTTTTTTAATCGGATGCTGCTTGTGTAAGTGAGATAAAACTCTCCTTTGCTTTTTTGTGTTATAGAGGTGGTTGAAGGGATAGAAATGCACAACGGTTGATGTTTGCATGTGCTTCCCATACCTCTCTTCAGCTAGGCAGTGTGACAGAGAAGCTTGCAGGAATTCTCCAGAAATCTTTTCTCAAGAAAACTTTCCTGGAGGTGTACTCCCAAATCAGCTGCCAAAAGTTCCTTGGCAGATCAGCTTTGTTCCTTCCACTGTTGAAGGAGACTTTGCCGCACCAATCGGCAATCACTTGTGCAGGGACCAAAACGGCTCACAGGCGATTAGCATAGGGACCCGGTTTGAAGCTGCTCACATGAAGGAGATGCACCGGAGCACTCCTGCTTACTATGAGGACTGAGATATCGGCTTCTATGGCCCCAGCCTGCGGAAAATGGTGGCACAATTTACCATTTAGTCCCTCTCGACCTGCATCCAGACATGCCCCCCCTCACAAACAACCTTTCACTCGTAACCTCTTCCCTAGGTTTATGGCCCCCTCCAACTCCTCCTGAAAAAACTCACCATGCCCTTTTTCACCATGGAGCTGTGTGCTTGCCCCAGGACAGTGAGAGACAGGTATATTTAATGGTTATGCATCAATGCTGTTATTGCACTGCTTAACTAATAACTGTTGTTATTGTAATACTACTGCTCATTGTTTGTTGTGCTTCTCCAGATGTGGCCTTGGCAGTCAAACATCCAACACCCACCAAACGGCTGCAGCTGATAAGAAAAAGACCTTGGGGGAGCAAAGAGAATATGTTCCAAGAACTCCTTCACTCTTCTGAGGCGGACAAGAAAGTAAAAAGGGCATGGAGACACACGGATCGCCGGGACAGAAAGGAAAACCAGGAGCGAGTGGTGGCAGGTCATGAGTGCATGATAAAAGCCATGGAGGAGCAAACAGCTGCTAAAGTCGCTAATCAAGTTGCAGACTGAAATTATGCATGCTCGCCCCCCCTTGCAGCCAATACAGAACTGCTGTCTGTGCCCTCCACACAGACTCCACCCACATATGCCTACCAGAGTCCCGGTCCATCTTCGTACCCCCTTTCATTCCATGCCTTCAAACAGCTACCAGAATGAGAGCTGGACTTACACCGAATTTTGATCGCTCACACTGCCCTCACTGCTTTCTCCCCTCCAGCCCTGTTTTTGTGTGTGTTGTCAGTTATTGGTATTTAATAAAGACATATGGTTTGAAGAATAAGCATTCTTTATTTGTCTTTTGCAGATGCTGGTTGCACCTCTCATTGATGTGCAGTACAAGCTGGGTAGCAATCCGTATGACCTGTTGCTGCTTACAAAGACACCTTATTGGGGCTCATTGTCAAAAGAGTACCTCAGGACCTCCCTGATTCAAACTCTCTTTGTGTCCCTCTAACAGCCCTCGCATTAGGCTGCTCATAATCACCCACAAAGCAATCCATCTCTGTGATCCACCCAATTGGGTGGGCATGATATACTGCACAACCAGCTGTGATGTGTTCAGAATACTTACAGCAACAGTGGAGAGCACTACAGGATCCATCCTTTCAAATAAAGACGATGGGTGGTAGGGAAATGGGGACTATTGAAAAATGCGACGAAAAGCAGTGGGAAACCCCTGGAATGACAGGATGGAAACCAATGCATCATGGGATGTAGAGCCCACGCTCATGATGCACTGCGGCCCAAATGCCTTCCCACAACTCCTAGCAGCACCAAGTGACAAGTTGCCCCGTGGGAGAGCTGCCAACTGTGCACTGCTCTAATGTTGATGCTAGGGCACCAGATGTGGACACATTATGGTGACATAGTGAGTGCTGTGTGTAGGGCACAAGCACTGTAATTACGGTGCTTTTTGATCACCACTGTAACTTGCGTCGACAAAACTATCTAATGTAGGCAAGGCTGTTGTTGACTAAAACTAATCACTGTGGAAGATCTCAGGACTAGCCTTAGAGAGGGAGGCTGACTGTATCCTACTTTGCATGTCAGTCATACTTGTCACCAGATTTTTGGCCCAGTCATGTCAGATGATTATTCTAGAGCTCACAGGGTTGCAAAGGATTGATAAAGGTTGCAGTGTCATTTTTGATGCAGAAAGTGCAGTGTCACGCCTTCTATAAGGAGGGAACAGGGTGATTCTTTATGTGCTGAATCAATTCCTGTCATGGGAAAACCAAACCATCAACTTCCCCCTAAGAGCAGCAGCTTCAGTGCTGCAAGTCAAGCACTGTGAATCAGCTCTTTGAACCAAATCGAATGTGCCTCCTCATTGTGTGAAAGTGCATGCCCAGCTGTAGCAGCCCTGGGGAAGTGCTTACGTTCCGCAAACTGTGAACCTGGGGTTTACTCTTTTCTGTATTTTAAATGTGGTTTGAACTTTCAGCTACTCACTTGAGAGAGCAAGCTTAGCTAATATGGGGTTCAAACTTAGTAGCTTAACCTTCTAAGCGCTAGGTTCTTTTATCAAGCCTAGCATTATGTTGTTAAAAGCATTGCTCACATTCTTGTGATCATCTGTATGTGTCCATAGCGCACAAAAGTGCCCTTTTGCTGATCACATCCAGCTCAATTCTAATCTCTGGTACGTGTGCATAGAATGTTGTCATATGTAAAATCAGCTATTCAAAAACATTGGCAGTAACTGATGTCAGGATTTGCAGCATGAAGCTATGGAATTGCTTTAAGGCAGTGGGCTAGCGCCATGAGGAGGGGGGTACAGCCAGTGCATCGGGCACAGACTCTAGGTGGGGAGACTGGGGGCAGTCCCTCATGGGGGGACTAGATCTTCGGGCACAGTTCCTGGATGGGGTAGTTGGGTGCAGGGGCGCAGTCCTTGTGAAGGCTGGGTGCTGGGGGAAGTTGGTGGATTCTGGGAGGCAGTTGGGGGCAGGTGCATGGGTGGCAGTTCCTGGGTGGGGGGCTGGATGCTGGAGGGGGCAGTCCCTGCGGGGGCTGTTCTGCCCTGGACAGGACACCCTGTCTCTGCAAGGCAGGCATATGTGCCAGCCCAGTGTTGGGGGAGTCTGGATGCTGGGGGGACAGTCCCAAGGGGGTTGTGTGAGGGGGCGGTATTCCGTGGCTGGGAGGGCCATTTGGGGAGGGGCTGGTGGGCAATTCCTGGCTAGGGAGACTGGGTGCATGGGGGAGCGGTCCCTGGCTTGCGGGTCACCCCATACCAGACAGGGCTCTGCATCTTTGCAGGCAGGTTCCACAGCCATGGTCTCCAGGCGCTCAGCCCAGCCGTGCTGCCAGCAGCAGTGCGGAAGTGAGGGTGGCAATACACCATGCCACGCCACTCTTACAGTAAATTAATTCATTTTAGCAGTTAATGTTTGATTTATTTTACTAATTTAAAATGCTCCTGGTAGACTTGAATCGTGTTGCTGTCATATAACAAATACTAAATCTTACTAACATTTTCTGTAATTTTTTTTTTTTTACAAATCCTATGTTTGTCTCAATTTCCCATTTATTTTGCATGCCCACCCAGTGTGGGAAAAGGACGGATAGCTTTCAGGGCAGGCTGAGTCATGGGGTGGGGGATGTGTCACCACGCTGTCTGAGCCTGAATAGTTCATTGCAAAGGATTGGCCTAGGCCGACCTCATATCAGTGGAAAACCTAGTCACCAGGACATGGCACCTAGCAACCAAAGCCCCAGAGGGAGATGGAATAAGGAGTAGTTTGTCTTTAGGATCTCTGTCTTGTTTGTGGCAAAATTTGCAAGGTTTGTAGTGAAAGTGGCAGGGGACTGCAGCAAGAGAAAGGACAGTCTAATGGTTATGGGAGACGAAGGCCACCCAGGAGAACTGGATTCTATCCCTGCTTCTGCCACAGAGTTCTGATGTGATCTTGGACAAGTCACTTTTCACAAGTGGCTGCTCATTCTCTGTGCCTCATTTGCTGTGTACCCTAGTTGGGACACCTTAGGCCAGATACACAAGTACTCAGTCCTTGTGACTGCAGGTGGAGCTGTGCTTTGAACATCTAAAGTGCTATAAAATGCTAAATACTCTGAAAAATCAGGCCTTACATGTCTCCATTTTGGCACCCAGAATTAGTGGGCATGTGACAATTTTGGCTTTAATTTCTGTGCTTCAATTACCCTGATGTAAAAAGCATCAATAACACTATCATCTCTCAAAGTGGCAATAGTCATTAAAGTTTGATGCACTGATCTGCTTGTGAAGCATCTGTATTATGGTGAGAGAGAGCCATAAAAATGCCCAGGAGGAAATTTATCTTTGTATTCAGGGCAGAGTTTGGACAGCGTGTGTTAAATAAGGCGTGCGGTGATGCATTGAATGTGGAGGATAAAAAATTATTGAATGAGGCAGGGTTCCATGGAAAAAATAGTGTGTGATCCTGTAATTGAGTTCTGTTTAATAATGCATACACACGAAGGGGCTGAATTAGGGTTGTATGGCCAACCTTAATTCTAGTATTTCTTAATTTTTGAGCGCTTGACTTTGAAGCCTTAATGTTCTTTTAATGTAGCTTTTGGATGTAATTACTGTATCTGTATATTTGTTTATAGACACCTTTCTCTGCTGCTGTATGATCCATTATACTGATTCCCCTTGCTGTCTAATTGAGCAGGTGTTCTGGCGCTCTGGGCCCTAATCACGCATGTGATGTATGTGCAGGATTACTGGAGGACCTGGTTAAAAGGGCTGAGGTTCTTCCTCTTCATCGGGATCCTCTTCTCTGCTCTCTCCGTGGTGGGATTTTGCACATTCCTTGTTCTGGCCATCACCAAGCACCAGTGTAAGTATATTGTACCAAGAGTAATCATGGGAGGTCATCAATAGGGCTGGAATTAGTGGGATTGTAGAGGGGAGAATAAGCACAAGTTAGTGACTGGCCTCGAACAGTGAGTCCACGGCAGAGCTGGGGCTGACATTGAAGCATTCCCAGAATCTGTCTCATACTCATGTAGTAAACCAACATGTGGGGAGTGGCCACAGGGCTGGGGCTTGTGCACTAGCAGTGCAAGTTTCCCCCATGGTGTAAGGGATTTCCTGGGTGTGTGTGTGATTAGTTTAATTTGGGGGGGAAGGAGGGGAACTCAGCTTCCAAAAGTTGGCAAGTGCTGCATAGACCATGCTGCTGTAAACCCTGATTCTTGACCTAGTCATTCGGGGGTCATTGTGTGTGGCTCATGGATTTTCTTTGAATTTCCATATGGGAACTGGTGCTTACCTGTCAGGGTTGTGGATAATGAAATGACTTCTAAACACCCGTCCATTCAGCATTCATAAATCAGTTTGACTTGGAATTTTGTCAAATCTCCAGCGCATCTTGTAAAGTTACGGTGCTATAAGTATTTAACAATAAGCCAAAGAGGAAGGGTCAGTGCTGTTGGACTAACTTGTCACCCCCGAGATTCGTTAACACCGTATGGGATGGATGGATGGATGGAACACACTTTTAGAAAACTCTTCACATTTGTGATATTTACCAATAAACAGCCACCCAAACAAGCCCATCTGCCAAGGATTGGCAGGGTCATTGGGAACAGAACCTCTTAACTTCCCTGCATTTCGATCCAAATGGAATTTTTCTGCAGAGATTCGAGAACCTCCTTTAATTGTGGCATACTCTACTGAAGTGCCAGAAAATGTTAATTATGCCCACTCAGTCGATTCCCACCACAGCTGTGCTCCTGCTGTCATGTGGGCTTGGGGCAGGGGAGCAGTGAAGGTTACTGTAGCTGACAATATGGCTTTGGGGCCCCTACCTGCTGCTCTAGAAACTACGATGCCTAATTGGCATGCTTTACTCTGGACTGTACAGCACTTTCCTCTGTCAGAGATGGAGAGACCATTTGCCAACAGTATAAGACAACTGAAGAGCTAAGTGTGCCTGAAAGCCTCGTGCTGCACCCCATCTGAGAGCCATGTAGCACTACATTCCTAGGCAAAGGCACTTACCATCTCTAGTGCCATATTTGTTACTGGCTGTTTTCTGATGACTAATCAGAAACACTTCTTTCTCTTACTTCTCTGTGAACCTTGCACGGTATGGACAGTTGATACGTAAGCATATGCCAGTAGTGCAAGATCTTTTTAAACCCTGCAGGTTTTTTGGACTTAGTCATTAGCTGCATGCTCATCCCAGTTTGCTTTAAGTGACATGGCATAAGCTTCCAAGCCAGACAGTGTCCCAGGGCTCTGCGTGAGTAAGACTGGGTCTCCTGGCAGAAAAGTAAGAGCATTCCTCTCGAGTCCCTCCAGTTAGCATGCCTCCCTCATGCAGTCCTGTTCTGCAAATGCTTACAACACTCATGCTATAAGGCATTCCACTGGGCTCCCTTCAGTGTCCCTTCCTGTCACTGGCAGGGGAACTTCCTTCTTGCTGTGAGCGTAGGGTTCATTTCCTATCCCCAGAACCTCAGAATCAGGAGAGTTCTTAGAAAACAGTGGCCTTTTCAAATGGAAAATGGACAGTTGTATGGAAGCCTGGTCTGTCGTGTAACCACAGCTCTCTACTCTCGGGCCCAACTTCACATAGTATGGAGCTGGCTGTTGTGTTGGTAGCTGCATGATTGGTGTTCTGCTGCAAGTCACTGCTTATACGCCCAGTGGATGGGATGAGAGAATCCCTAACAAGAGGAAGAGAATGGCTGCAGAGTGAAGGGTCACTTTGACCCTTGCTCAAAACTGCCCCATGCGTGAAATGCTGCTTCACAGAACACCAATCAGAGCTATTGCAGTTCAGTGGCACCCATGGACATAACAGCTCACAAACCTCTGCTCTTCCTGGAGACAGGAGCATGGGTCTTCTGCTGAGCAGAACTTGAAGAGAAGTTCTTCCTGGGACGGTCTGTCATGGTGCATGTGGAAATCTAAAGGGGAATTTTAAATGTAACTGTCTCTCTTTCTGTCCTAGCCGTGACCAACCCCAGCAGCTACTACCTGTCGTGTGTCTGGAGTTTCATCTCACTGAAATGGGCCTTCCTGCTCAGCTTATACTCGCACCGGTACAGGAATGAGTTTGCAGACATCAGCATCCTCAGTGACTTCTGAAGCTTGGACTTCAATCCTGTCGGAAGCTGCTAATGTTTGACTGGGCTTTTGGATGCCCTGCACTGGAAGGAGGCTGCGAGAGGCAGAGAACAGGAGCCAGCCCAGCTCCATATGACTTGTCTGTCTGCAGTAGGGGTTTTTCCTAATTGCTTTTATTCAACCACTTAGTTTGGCTAATTATGTCAACCTAGTGTTTTTGTTATCCTCCGGGGAGTCCACATGTCTGGGAATGATTCAAGAAGTTCCATGCATTCACATGCAGCAGGCCTCAATTTGCTATCTGCATTCCTCTGCTGTTGTTGTAGTCCAGGGGATTTTCAATCAGGAAAGTTCTTTGTCACCCCAGAGTTGCGGGTTAGCCTGTGGATGCAGCACATGGTTAAGAACTAGGCATCCTTCTCTTAGCCAGTGATTCACCAGCGTGCTCCTTAGGGGTGCCCTGGGGTTACCTAGCCGAGGGCCGTGCCCAGTGAAGGGAGTTCTCTATTCTCACAGCAAAGTGCAATTTGAGCAGGGGTGCATGTCGTTTCTCAGCACTGGGGAGGACAAACCCAATGATACCACCAAGCCAGCCCCCCAAACCTTCAGCATTTCCTTAAGCTCCTTTCTGTAAACAGCTGGGCAAAGAATAAGGCATGGTGCCAGATCCACCCTGCTGTCTAGAGCACACACATGCGCTTGTGCAGGCCCCAAACAAGAAGTCAGCAGTGCAGTATCAGTTGTCTCAAAACTGTATCAGACAGAGGAATCCAGTGCTGGAGGGGATCAACAGTAGCTCAGCATTGCACCCGTTATTTTGCGCTGCGCATTCACCCAGAATCATTCTCAAAGGAAACCATTTTATTACAGCACTTAAGAGTGAGAGATGTAGTACGTGGCATCTGACATGTGGGCAGGGCGTGTGCTGGGACGGGTTGGGCTGCTTGAGTCTCAGAAGTGTTGTGAATGTGTTTCATGGTGTTAAAGCAGTCTATGCCATAATGGTTGTGAAGCATTTGAAGGGCATTGTCTGTGCCTCTGTTCCTGTAATGAGTTTTGTTCTCTTTCACTGTAAACTTAAAGCTACATTAGTGCTGAGTGGCTCCAATTAACATAGGGGGAGAGAAGCAAGAGCTCAGCACATCTGTGTGTTCTGCAAAGCTCAGACCAGTCACAGATTGTTGGCTACCACTCGGTAGTGTGGGGTTGCTTCCTGCTGGAGTCTGGTGTAAGGTACATAAGTCACTAGCAATTTGCCTGGGTTGCTAAAGCTTTATAAACATTGTGTGCTGTTCAGCGTAAAATGAGCCCCTGCTCACCTAGTGTGGGATGAATTTGCAGGTTGCAGGAGCACAGCAGAGGAAGCCAGATGATGAAGCTACCCTGGCCCTTCTCCAGGTTTGAAAAATACATAGGAATGTACCTGATTGGCAGCTTCAGCAGATCTCAATGACAAGAATGTCACCAGCATAATGCATGTGGGGATGTCACTGAATCAGTGCCCCATGGTAGGTCTGAACTTCATGGGACCCTGCTATGGGTGCAGCCATACTGAGTGTGCCTCCCCCTGTGCTCAGTGGAGTCCCTAGAACTGTGAATCTGCAGTGACCAGCTCGTCTGTGATACATTGGTCACTTGGACACTCTGAGTTGGTTTAATGATCTCTTTCAGTCTTGGATTTTGCTCCTTGTTAATAGTCACCCTGGGAAGCTGCAGACTGCTCATGCACGCACTTTCAGTTCAGGGTGCTTCTAGGTTGATTTGCTGGAGGTGTCTCATCAGCATGGGGCAGCTGGCATTTTCCTTTTTAATAAATTAAAATAGCAGTTGTAGGATTTTCTTTTGTGTGGGCGGGTGAGAGCAGAGGCACAAGGAGCTCCAAGGCCTGACAGATGAAGAGGTGTCGGGGAATTGTGCTGGTGGAACGTTACTGCTCCTTTACGTGTGCATGATCACAGGTCCAGTTGTAAAGTCACTTCTGTGTATGCTACTGAAAGACTCCCCTGAAATGTAGGGTCAAAGATTGCTCCTAGGCAGCCCATAGACTGTGAAGTGCACGGGAAGCTGCATAAGGTGCGGTATCTAGGCAGTGAAATGGGTGTTTGGGGGCCTTCCCTGTTTGTGTTTGTGAGGCCAGCTGTGTCTTAAAGGAGAGTGGGTTCTTTGTGCTGAGGCCTGTTTAGTTGTCCACTGGGAAATACCTTGCAGTGTCCAATGCAATGTGTCTCACTAGCTGCACTCTGTCACCTTTACACACCTGACTCAGCTGCATTGTCCAGAAAGTTAGTGCCTCCACAGCCTCACCCAAAACTGTCCTACGCCTGATTTGGAAGGTCAGTAGTTTGAGCGCATGGTTGTGTTTGCTAATTACTTTTATTAACGGGATTTTCAGAGTCTTTAAGATTAATTAAATATAAACTTCCCTTTGATTGTGGGGCAGAGACCCTGACAACTGAAATCAACCCTAGAGTAGATTCCAGGGAAAAGCAAGGAGTGAATGTTGATACTGTAGCTAACACCTGCCATCACATCACCTGACATCACAATTCCAAAAGTGTTTTAAGCTTCAGTGTATCATCCCTCTTATTCTTTTTTCCCTGAAAATAACATCCATGCATTCGCTGTCCAGATGCAGCCTCTAAAGCCCCCAACTAACAGCTCACATCTTGCTCCTGGGAGGGATCCTGAACGCTAATAGCTGCTGACTTCAAACTCAGAGGATCATCAGGCCCCTAACCTTACTCTAAAGGTGGAACTATGTCTCCATTCACTTACTAAATTACCTGGTTTAGACCATTTATTCTCTTTAACGCCTGTGTGCAGAGCCCACCTCTCTGAACTGGATCAGTACCTGTTAGCAGCATGCCAGGGACTCCTCCCTCAGGATTATACCCAAAAGGTCCATAGTAGCCCACCCTGGAGGTTGTGGGGTTTGGGGTTCTTTTGGGTGATAGTAACTTTGCTTACCAATACCCACTTACTCAACCCACCCTCCCCCCCGCGGTCTTCTCTCTCCCACGTTTGCTCTAGAATTTGTACTCACGTCACAGCTTTTTAAAAGATAGTGTTTGTAAATATATAATATATTTTTACATTGTGTTTATGCTTTGTTTGCACGCTCGGTAAGAATTGGGTCATGTAGCAGGGTGTAATTCATGGTGCGGCGTTCATTTCCATGTATCCAGTGTCTCTCTTACCTTGTATTAACCACACTGTGTAATTTGTATGTGACACCATCGCAAGAGCAGAAATACAGGGTTCTCTTTCTCACCAAACCAGAGCGTCTGGAGCGATTAACTGTCCCTGGGTTTGACTCTTCCCTGACCTCAGTAACTCTGTTCCTTTAGGAGCAAAGATCTTCCCTGGTGCAGCAGCATGTTTGCAGAAATCATTTAAAACCTGTTTTAAAAGAACTTTCTAACTCTTTCTGATCCAAGGCCCGTCCACGCTAGTTTCCAAAGACTTATTACCTGCACTCAGTTCCATCACTCTCCAATCTCAGCAGCATTAACAGCCAGACCTGCATTGTGCACAATTTTCCATGAAAAAACAGTTCTCAAGGGTGGGTTGTGTACACAGCCTGTGGCAGCAAGCCTCCCTCTCATGACTGCTCCAACGGTAGCTGTGTACCCGCGCTTTGACATGGGAGCTCAGATTCTGATACCCATCCTCTCCCTAGACTTCAGAGCCTGAGCTCCAGCCTGAGCTGCCACTTCAAAGCACTGGCTACACAGCTACCGTTAGCATGCTGGCATGAGCCCTGCTAAGCCATGTCTGCCAAGCTGGGCTGGGAGACTCGCTCCAAAATGCAGAGTGGACATATTCCAAGAGACTTGTCAGCTGTTGAAGGAGGGTGTGAGACAAATTGCATTTAACGGGTAAGTGGAAGCTGCCCCATGTGTGATTCACACCTTCCCCACTGTGAGGCTGTGTTGCCATGTCTGTTAGTTCAAGACTGCTGCTGCTTTGGAATGGGCATGTTCTGCTGCTGCTGCTTCCTTAGCACGTAGCCCAGACTCTAAAGCCTCTGTGAACAGCACAGTAGTTACAGACAGCGCTGTCCCTAACAGCAGTAATCCTACACATGCCCCAGGCTTAACCTGCCCCTTTCCCCAACTGGCCCCAGAGCAAAGGTGCGTGGTGCAGCATGCCCTGGCTCTGCTGTACCAAGGGGAGGGTGTCCCAGCATCACAGATCCCTCATCTCCGTCATGCTGCCTACAGTCTCTTTCCATTGAAATGAGGGGAGTTGTAGAGCTTGCAGCTCTTTATAACTGCAGCTTTGCATGGAGCAAGGACAATCGTGGCTAAGAAAGTGCCAAACCAGGCTGGGCTAATTTGTTGCTGCTGCTGGAGGAGCGGAGGCTGGATTCCATGTTGCTGTCACTGCAACCCTTCCATGTAGCCTACGGCCATCAGCCTACCGTCTGTAGAATCCAAAACCCAGCAAGCCATTCAGCCAGGTCTTTCCTGCATGTTTTAAACCACCCCAGCCTTCCAGAGCCTTTGATTCACTGCCACGTGTTCCTCTGTGGAAGGAAACCCACAGCAATGCCCCCTTGATGCTCATCTGGGAGCAGTACAGCTGCAGTTGCTTGCTTAGACCAAGAGACAAAGCCTGAGGGTAGTAGTCTGCAGAAGAGAAGAATGAGGGGGGATTTGATAACAGCCTTTAATTACCTGTAAGGGGGTTCCAGGGAGGATGGAGCTAGGCTGTTCTCGGTGGTGGCAGATGACAGAACAAGGAGCAACGGTCTCAAGTTGCAGTGGGAGAGATCTAGGTTGGACATTAGGAAAAAGTTTTTCCCTAGGAGGGTGGTGAAGCACTGGAATGGGTTACCTAGGGAGGTGGTGGAATCTCCATCCTTAGAGGTTTTTAAGCTGAGGCTTGACAAAGCCCTGGCTGGGATGATATAGCTGAAGTTAGTCCTGCTCTGAGCAGGGGGTTGGACTAGATGACCTCCTGAGGTCCCTTCCAACTCTATGATTCTAGTGCATAATCTCCGTAGGAGTGAGACTCCTGCAGTATCACACACAATGCATCACTAGCCCCTGGAACTCTGGACAGCAGGAAAGCCTTGAGGCAAAGAGCTCTGCGGATTGCGTAACAAAGAGACACTTCCTTGGCTCATGAGACCATCCAGTTATGTTAGGCGGGATGAAATGTGTAGAAAAAGCGTTGGTACGTCAGGCAGTTAGCGGAGTGCTGGCTGCCATGGGCTTGGTGGTATAAAATGGTCCATCCAGAGGTTAGAGTTTCCTGTGCAACCCCAAATGCTGACCTCTTGGAGACAGCGCTGGGCTAAATGGTCCCTGTTCTGATCCTCTCTGGGGTTGACTGGGTTTCTGTGACCTGAAACAGCCCCAAGCAACTTTTATCCTCTTCTAAGCCACTTTACCTTCTCATCTGCTTGGCCAGAAACCGCTGCCAGCCTTTGTTTAACCGCCTTTCTTGTTTCTAGTTTCCCTTGACCATCATGACTTACACTGAGAAGCACCGAGGGGAAAACTGGCACAGGTCATTTATAGCAGCTTGTGGGCTTCTCTGCAAGCTGCCCTATTCCTATCCTCCCCGATTCAATTCATGCACCTCTCTGATGATCCTAGTTTTTCTTGCTATTCTATTCCTGCCCCCCTGACAATCCGTCCTCTGCTTTGCCAGTCCTCGGCTTCCTATGGGCACAGCTCTGCTGATCCCCTCAATCTTGACCCACAGCCCCCCTGCTATCTCTGGGTTCCCTATGCACACAGTCCCCCTCTGTCCTGGCCTGTTGCATAGCCTTCTATCCCAGTGGTGATAGTACTGTACATTTCCACCAGTATTTGTGTTGAATTCCCTTTGCTTGTTAATGACAGCCACTTTGAAATTAAAGTTGGGTCAGTTTTTCACTTAAAATGGGAATTCATCTTGGTTTTATGAAAAGACTCTTCCCCCAATTTAGAGCAAATGATCTGTGGGTAAAGAGTGAATTTCTAGGGATTTTCAAATACCCTATTACTTAGTGCAAGGATGGACAACTTTAAGGCAGTAGAGGGCCACAAACTCCACTAAACCCTTTGACACGCCACACGTGATCTGCAGGAAAATGGGATGACAGGGCAGTGGAACAGAGGGGGGGTAAGGAGTGGGTACTCTGCATGAGGAACTAGGGAGTCGGACAGCCGGAGGAGCTCCTGGGTGTCAGTGACGAGGGGAGTAGGGACATTCAGGATGTCAGGGATGGGAGGGAGAGTGTGGTGGCTTCTTTGCATGGAGATCCAAGGACTGTCAGGGATGAGCTAGTATTAATGGGGGGTTTTAACTATTACAGCAAAACATACGACCTGCAAGTTCTTAGCATTTGTAGGGGACAACTTCTGATTCAGAAAGTTGAGGAAACATCTAGGAGACCATCCATTTTGGATCTGGTGTTGACCAATAGCTGCGAATGTGAAAGTGGTTGTGAACTTGGGAGGAAGTGATCGTGATCTGATAGAATTCAAGATCCTGAGGGAAGGAGGACATGAGAACAGCAAAACAAGGGCACTGGATTTCAGAGAGGCAGATTTCAACCACGTCAGAGAAATAGTAGGCATGGTCCCATGAAAAGACCAATTAGGAAGAAAAGGAGTCGAAGGGGGCTGGTGGTTCCTAAAAGATGTAACACTAGAGGCTCAGCATCAAACTTATTCAGATGCAGAGGAAAGCTAAGAAGAGCTACAGGAGGCCAATCTGGCTGCATAAGAAGCTTTTTAGCTATCTAAAAATCAAAAGGGATCTGTACAGAAGATGAAAGGAGAAGCATGTCACCAAGGAAATATACATAGTGCAAGCATGTTGGGATAAAATCAGGAAAGCCAATGCAAAGAATGAGTTCCAGCTGGCAAGGAATGTTAGTCAATAAGAAGGAGTTCTACAACTGTCAGACAAAAAAAGAAAGATCAAGGACTGAGTGGGGCTATTGTGCAATGGACGAGGTGAGCTAGTAACAGAAGATGATAGGAAGGCAGCTGCTCAATGCTCACTTTGCTTCAGTCTTCTCAGACATCTCTCAGTGCTGCCAATGTTACTGTGGTGGCACTCACTGCCCTCCACTTCAGCACCATCAGTTACCTCTGTACTGCTGCTGACTTCCAGGTCGACACCGTTTCTGATCCCAGAAACAATGGAAGCATACTTGGTGCCAGTGGCACCGTTTCCACTGTCGGCACCAGTCTCCTCTTCGTTCTGGGCTATAGATGAGTCAAATCGAGTGCTTGTACCTTCAGTGCTGTGTGACGGGGTCCTTTGGGTGTAACCTGGACTGTAGGACCACTGAGTCCTCCAAATCCACCAACCTTGGTTGCCTCTCACACTGATTCTCATGTCAAGCTACAAGCCTCTGACAGGGACTGCACTTACACAGACATCTACAGGTAGAGAGACACTCAACTGAGTTACATGAATGATCTCTCAGCCATTCATGAATCATCAATACGAGAGGCTCCAGCCAATTCCCCCCAGCTCCCCAGACTTGCACCCCAGAACTGTACCATCTTGCACGGAGTCAGAAGCCTAGCCAGTGTAAGTTCATTACTTAGCTCACCACTTCTTCACAGGAAAGTGAATGTGCACCAGCCTTTGGAACCTGAGCACATTTCCCAAGCACTTTAGACAAACTCACTGGTAAAGATAAACATTAAAATAAGTTTATTAACTATAGAAAGATAGATTTTAAGTGATAGGCGTAAAGGTTAGAAATAGTTACTTTCAGAAATAAAAATAGAAACGCACATTCTAAATCCTAAACTTTTAGTCTAAGCAAGGGTTGAATCAAACAGCTTTTCTCATCCTGACAGATAGTGCACGCAGATTATGGTTCCTCAATACACAGGCTGGGTCTACCTTCCAGCCTGGGACCAATTTTCCCCAATTCAAAGTCTTTGTCCTTCAGACGTTCTTCTAGGTATTGAGTTGGGAGAGGCCAAGTGATGATGTCACTTCCCCTCTTTTATACTTTCTTCCAGCTTGCTAGAAAGATCTTTGCTGTGGCGTGGTGGTCAGGAAGTCGACATTGGTCAAGCCGTCTCCATTGCATACATGTCTTCTCCAAGTAGTCTCTGGGCTCGTGGATTAGGTGTTGATGAGCCATTTATGCTGTTTGGCTATTGATGGCTACTCCTTTGTTGTAACAGAAAGGCTGGTTTCTGGGTGTTCCCAACCTTACATCATATTTCAGTAACACACACACAGCAATACTTCATAACTTCACATACAACGATAGCACATACAATCCAGCAGGGTATTAATGTTCAACAGATTAAGACTTTTAAAATGATACCTCGTAAGGCACACTTTGTACAAAACATACCATAATTTACATGACAGCGGTGAATATGGGGGTTCCAGGATGCTGCTTTGAGGTGTCACACAGAGTGTCACAGGCTGGCACCATGTTTATCCCCTGAAGCCCAGGACACCTTGGTGTCTGATTCAGGCTCGGTGCTCATCTCACAGTTGGGATGGGATCCCCTGGCCTGATGCCTACTGACCACCTATCCCCAATCCATACCAGTGGCCCCTCTGGAACCTGTGGGGGTTGCAGAGGTCCCATACCTTATCTCACCTTAAGGTGAGATCACCACGCAGGTCTGTGGTGGTGACTGTTAATCCCCTGTAGGCCCAGGCACCAGTGAACCTTCCCCTTGAAGAGCCTCCAAAATCATCCTGGCCAGGTCTGTCAGTTGCAGTCCATGCAAGCTTTTGTTGCAGTCCATGCTAGACATCGCAGATACTTTGACCAGGGTGATGGCCTCGGTGGTGCCCATGAGAGGGGCATCTTGGCTGTAGAATTCAGCCATTGCTTCTGATGTCCATCAAGCTACAGCGAATTTGCCATTCAACGGCCAAGTGCTTTTTTTGAACAAGACGGATGAGACTCTAGACTTGTTCAAGGATTCTAGGGCTACCCTGCGGTCCTTGGGGGAGCAGAGGTGCCGTTACAATTTTCAGCAATAGCAGCATTGTCCACAGCACACATTTGGGCAGCCTGTCCCTTCCCCGAGACAGTGGGACTACCCCAGAAAGAGGCTTAGGTCCCAGAATAGGAGGCATTCAGGTCCTGAGTTTGGCCAATTGACTCACCTTTCCTCGGCTTCCCCCAAGCACCCATTTTGACTCCTTGGTCCAAAGCAGTATTCCATTCATTCCCCCCTTTTCCCCATTCCCTCCGTTTGGGGACAGGCTGGCTTACTTTCAATGCTTGGGGCTTGATCACCACAGACAGCTGGGTCCTTAGCAATGGCAGATCAGGCGAGGCCATCCAGTTCCTTTCCATCCCTCCCACCTCCCTTCCTCCCTGTCCCTGTTCAGGGACCCCTCTCACGAGATACTGCTCCTTAGCAGGTCCATTCTCTACTGGCGTTGGGAGCAGCGAGGAGGTTCCACCAGAACACCAGGATCTTCTATTCCCAGTACTTTTTGGTGCCCAAATCCAAAGGAGGGGTAAGGACCCATTCTCGACCTTCGTGGCCTCAACAAATATATCAGATAGGGTGACCATTTGGAACCTGACCTATCGATTGTCCTCCCTGAAGTTTGCTGCTCTGGACCTTCAGGATGCCTATTTTCATGTGGCTATTTTGCTGAGCCATAAAAAAGTCCTTTGATTTGTCATAACTGAGCACCATTTTCAGTATAAGATGCTTCCCTTTGGCCTCTCTTCTGTCTCTCAGGTTTTTACCAAGTGCATGGTCATGGTGATGGCATACCCCAGGGAGAAAGGACTCCACATCTTCCTGTATCTGGATGATTGGTAACTGAGAGGGAAGTCCTGAAAGGAAGTCCTTTCTCGCGTTAATACTACATTGCACTTGCTTGACTGACTGGGTCTCTGCTAAACACCGAGAAGTCAACTTTTGTTCCCACTCAGAAAATCGAGTTCATTGGAGCCCTAATGGGCTCTGTGAGTTCGAGAGCATTTTTGCTCACCATCCATTTTCAGGTGATTCGTCACCTTTGCCTCAGTTTGCAGTCTCTGCCTTCCACGACAGTTCGGATGTGCTGGAGGTGCGTGAGCACATGTCCGCTTGCACACAGGTTGTCCAGTTTGCAAGGCTGCATCTTCACTCCCTCCAAATGTGGCTCAGGACAGTTTATTGTCGGACTCTTCACCTCTTGGACACACTGGTCCATCTCCCTTCACTAGTTCTGGACTCCTTGCAGTGGTGGATGCTTCCAGAGAATGTCAGGGTGTTCCCTTCATCTGGCCCTTACCAGCCAGGTCTGTTGTCACTGATGCCTCCCTGATGGGCTGGGGAGCACATCTGGAGTCACTGAAAGTTCAGGGCTGTGCTTGGAGCAGGAGGCCTCATTGCATATCAATGTGCTGGAGCTTTGGGCCATCTCCAATGTTTGTCATGCTTTTCTGGACTAAGTCAGGGGCTCAGTGGTTCACATACTTACTGACAATACCACTGTGATGCATTATGTGAATAGGCACGGAGGAGCACACTCCAGGGTGCTCTGCCAAAAAGCAATCAGTTTGTGGCCGTTCTGCATTGAGGTGAGTATCTCTCCGATAGCCGATCACATATGTGGGGCCAGAATTGTCTCCTGGACCATCTCAGCAGGAATTTTTCCCTGCATCACAAGTGGTTCCTTAAGACAAGTATCCTCTGGGTCATCGTCACAGCTTGGGGCTTTCCAACAATCAACCTGTTTGCTACAAGGGGGGGCCTCAGTCCAGCCTCCCTGTCTGATGCTTTCCACCTCCGCTGGCAGTTGACTCTCCTTTTCCTTCGATCCTGATCACCCCACAGGTCATCTTCAAGATGAGGGCAGATTGAGCCAAGCTCATTCTCATTGCCCCAGCATGGCCAAGGCAGTGTTGGTTCTCTGACCTTCTCGCAGTCAATTCAGCCTCCCATACCCCTTCCTTCCCATTCCTACTCACACAGAATCAGGGTCGCACTTTGCGTCCCATGCTCGCTCCCTGCATCTCACTGCGTGGCTGCTTCATGGCTGAATGAGGAGGAAGAGTGTTCCTGGCAGCTGTTCAATAGGGTCCTACTCAAGAGGAGAAAGCCCTCTACTAGAATGACCTATTCAGTGAAATGGAAGTGGTTTTCGGTGTAGTCATTGGTCCGTGGAGTTCAACTGATCCTGGCTTCTATCCAGGACATGTTGGAGCACTTGCTGCACTTTCAGTCATCGAGCCTTGCACTTAGATCATTGAGAGTGCATCTCACAGCAACATCAGCGTTTAATGCCCCCATTCAGGGAAGATCAGACATCTCCAGTGCCACAGTAGCAAGATTCTTAAAAGGGCTATTTTTTGTCCATATTCTGGTCCGAG
This sequence comes from Emydura macquarii macquarii, assembly GCF_026122565.2. Classification (NCBI taxonomy): domain Eukaryota; kingdom Metazoa; phylum Chordata; order Testudines; family Chelidae; genus Emydura; species Emydura macquarii. Next base: position 320,067 of record NW_027131139.1, read on the forward strand.
AGCCGGTTTCTCTGTGGGACCTTAACATACTCCTGGTGGCCTTAATGGGACCTCCATTCGAGCCTCTGGCATGCTGTCCCTTTCTGCTTTTGTGTCAGAAAACTGTGTTCCTGGTAGCAGTGATATCTACAAGGAGAGTCTGTGAGTTGCGAGCTCTGATGGCAGATCCTCCTTATACATAATTCTCTAAGGACAAAGTGACTTTATGGCCGCACCCAAAATTCTTGTCTAAAGTGTTTTCTCAGTTTCATTTGAACCAGGTGGTATATTACCTGTGTTCTTTCCTAAACTGCATTCGTCTCCACAGGAGCAGCGTCTCCATACGTTAGATGTCAGGTGATGTCTAGCCTTCTGTCTGGACAGGACCAAACTGTTTCGTGCTTCTCCTCGCCTGTTTGTGTCTTGTGCAGATCAATCATATGCCTATCTTACCTGCAGGGCCCGCTCAGGTGCACAGTCTCACAGCACAGCTAACAGCTAGTAGGAGGAGGCTCAGGCCCCCCTTTCAGCCTTTAGGCCAGCAGTTTGGACACTCCCCCAGGGTGTGGAGACCACAGGTCAGCTCCCGCTCTGCCTGCTGAGGAGGAATTTGAACAAAGGGTCCCACCTCTCAGGTGAGTTGCTCTAACTACTTGGCTAGAGGATATTTGGGGGGTGGGATTTCAATCTCCCTTGTTGAAGCGGTTCCACTTTGCAACCGTAATTAAATATGCATCAAGCCCAAGAGAGCCTGGGAATGACTGTAACAGAGGGGAAGTTGAATGGGGGACTCCCACATCCCAAGTGACTGGGCTAATGGGTATAAAGAAGGCCACCACCGCCGCCTCCTCCAACCCCATTCTGTATGGCATTTCCTGGGGGAAATAGCTCAGACTGGGGCTGAGCACACACCACTTCTGCCAGCATCTCCCCCTGGCTAACTGAGGTGGCTGCTGTCAGGATGGGATCCACAGCCGTGCTCATTCTCCCCATGCATCGTACAGACAGGCTGGCAGGTGGCCTAAGAGTGATGAACCAAGTGCCTTTGTGGAGCTGGCCCTTAGTCTCGCTGCTTTTGCTGTGGTTCCCAGCTCTGAGAACAGCACTGCCCTAGCTCACAGAAAGGGGGGGGCAGAGGATGATGATCAAAGATGAGGCTCGAATGCCACGACAATGGGGGGCAGATCAGTATCTCACGTAGATCAAATACATATTGCCTGCAACAGGACAGAAGCTGATCACAACCTCAGGATGGCTGGTGAGTCCTTCACTCGGCATGGCCCTACTAAAGATGCTGCTTCCCGTTGTTCCCAATGGGCCAGTGGGTACAGGCTGCCCCAGGAGAGATGCCCCCCTTCCCTAGAAGAGTCACTGTCGGCCTCTAAGCTTTCAAACTTGCCAATGGGTGATACAAACCATCACACACTGGGTGTGCTGGAGGCGGTGGAATCACAGTGCGTGTGGAGCTGACCTGGATGTGGGACACCTACAGTTTGCTGTATATCCTGAGGTAACTGACAGATGAGAATGGGTTTTGCTATCTCCTGTTTCAGGGCTATTTTCTCTGTGTGAATTACATGAAAGAGGAGCTGTTTTTTCACCAAAACTAGATAACTCACTCTGAGATCATGGAGAGGACTAACAGCCCTTCCCTTGGGGACCAGCTGGTAGTGACCTCTGAACCACTGGGATGAGTTGCAGCAGAAGGGTCAGAAACACTTACATTTTCCCAATGGGTTACCCAGCTATTTGCAGTAGAATGCTGGGAATCAGGACTCCTGGGTTCTGTTCCCAGCTCTGAGTGGGGAGTGGGGTCTACTGGGGTAGAGCAGGGGGCTGGGAATCAGGACTTCTGGTTCTGTTCCCAGCTCTGGGAGGGAGTAGGATCTAGTGATTAGAGTGGGGGGTGGGCTGGGAGTCAGGAAGCCTTGGGTTCTCTCCAGGCTGTTTAAAGGCAGCGATGTCTAGTGGTTTAAGCGGGACTACAGACAACACAGCCAGGCACCTAGATTGGACAGATTCTCTGCTGGGAGTGTGGATGGAACTTGAGCTCTGCGATAGCACAAACCAAGGGTGCAATCCAGGCTCCTTTAAGGTCCAGCAAGTCTCCTCTGCTAGAGATGACAGAAAGGTGACCTTGTATTTGCATATTTTAAAACGTTGCTGTTATTTTTATGGTGCAGGTTGCAAAACTGAATAATTTCTTTTATTCCAAACCTTTTGCAAAAGTTTAATTGAAAATATTTGTTTTAGATTTTTTAAATTTTCTTTCTTTTAGTTTTGGTTTTTCAGCATTCTCCTCCTTCCCCCACTCTGGCATTTTGCCATCAAAAAAGGAGATGGGGAAGAGGAAAATCCATATAATGGTAAACTGCAAAACCAAAATGGAAAAAATGGAACTTGGCAAAACAACAAATAAGTAATTTTTTTTTTCATTTTCCAGTTCCATTAAAACTGGAAAACTTTGAGGAGAAATATATGAACATTTCTGGTTTTGAAAAAAGGCCATTGTGGAAACAGAGAGAAAAACTCTCTGATAGGTTCGGTTTGGGATACGGGGGATTAAGCGAGAGTGATGATTCTAGGGGTTTGCTTAACCAATAAACCCTTTATTTTATAATAAACAATTCTATCCTTATAATATACAGTTCTATTTCTAGAATAAACAGTTTCACAGCAAGCAATTGCACAGCAAACAAACAGTGATAGCAAAGGGCAGGAGAACTCCGTGCACGAAAGGACAAAATGTGCCACCCAAGACTTTAGCGTTTTGTGATCTCTCCTGGATCAACGTGTGGCTGCCAGCATGTGACACTAGGGTGCCCGGTTTTGGAGTTCCCCAAAGAGGTTACAAGACAAACACAACAGAAAACAGTTAATCCATACTCACAAACATTATATACAGGTATACTATGCTGGCCAAATTCAGTTGCCGTTTGCTTTAGATACTGCAGATGGGAGAGAGCCACTGTGAGTGATCAGTTCACAGTGAAGCGGGCTAGGAAAGATGCGTCAGGCCACCGAGCCAACACGACCAGGCGATATGCAGGATGCCAGGTGGATTCAATTCCTCTCTGCCTTCTGCCACCTGGGTTTGAACTTTTATAGTTTCCCCTGGTCAGCAGAGGCTAAGCCCCATTGGTTGCTATTTGCTGCATGACCTTCTAAGGTCATGGCTTGGAGTTTAGCCAACCAGGTGCTCCTGATTTCCCGGGCAGGTATGAACCAGCCAACCAGGTGATTACAATTATCCTGGGCAGTTGCTGACCACGCACCAGCAGGTGGGGTCACTTCATTTCCTTATAAGGAGACAGGTACATGCGGCTCGTGCTGCTGAGTCAACCCTCCCTAGGCTGCCTCTTTATCCACGTAGGGGGGGCAGTGCATGTGGTGCTGCAGATGCCACTATGCAATTCAGTCTCCACAGCCATGTCTTGCCATAACAAAATCTTTTAAATATCCTGACCCACCCATAAAAGGGACCTGGCTGGCCCTTGACTGCCTACTTGAGGGGGAGGCAGGAGGCATTGCTCAGTAACTTGTGCTGTGAAACCCCATCCCCCCCGCCTTCCCCTCCCACACACACACTTACACAAGCAGCAGCAAGTGGAATGAGTGAGAGGTGAACCCAGTCTCCTGTCTCCCATCCCCGTGCACCCTCCGCTAAACTAACACATGCACTAATGGGATCGCCCCACTTCCCCATATAAGGAGCCCATTCATGCTAGGATATGGCATCCTTGCTGCTCGCTAGGGCACCCTGTGAAATGGGGGAATTTCCCATGAAAAATTTCAAAGAAAACAATTGTTTTTGTAGCAATTTTTCTACAAAATGTTTTATCAAAAACCTGAAAAGTGGAAATTTTTCACTTTCTGGTCACCAGAAACTGACTCCAGAATCTGACCCCTGAAACTGACACAGAACCTGACCCAGAAACATGCCCCAAAACTAATCCAGAACACTGCTCAGGACCTGACCCCCTGAAAACAAACCCAGAAACTGAATCCAGAAGTGATGCTGAAACAGATTCAAAAACTGACCCAGAACTTAACCCATTCCAGCCACTTGGGCAAACATTTGGGTTTCACTGAAGTTTTCTCCAGCATGTCTGGAATTTTATAGTTTTCAGTGGCTGAAATATGAAAAGTATTTGGAAATTTTTCTTTGCTGAAATCTGAGAATGCTTCATGTTGTGGCTGGAAACCTGTCACCATTCCATCCCGACGGGGTGTCTCATCTCTGGCTAAAACACAGCTTGTATTGCTGAAACAGCATTCTGAACAAACCACTTTGACAACAGTGCTGTTGGTGTTTGGAAATGAGGCTGCCCATAGTCAATATGGCCTCCTCTTGGCTCTTTTTCCAGTGGACTCATGCTACAAGCTGCCCACAGGGGAGGGGCCTCTGGTGCTCTAGGGCTGCAGATTGGGAAGACATGGTCCACACTGCCAACCTCAGCAAATGCACAAAACCCTGAATTATCCAGGGCTGATCCATAGGTGGTGTGTAGGTGTGTGCGGTGGTGTACAGATGTGTGTGTGGAGCATGCACAGGTGGTGTGTAGGTGTTAGGGGGGCACAGAGTGCCTGTGCAGGTGTAAGTGTGTGTGGCCGGTACAGGGTGGTGTGTAGGTGTGGTTGTGTGGGGGTATGCACAAGTTATGGGCAAGTGTGGATCATGCACAGAGTGGTGTAAAGGTGTGGATGTACTGGGCATGCACAGGGTGATAAGCTGGTGTGGGTGTGTGGGGTGTGCACAGGGAGTGTGGTGTGTGGAGCCGGCATAGGGTGGTGTAGAGGTGCAGGTGTGTTGGGTGCACACAAAGTGGTGTACAGATTGTGACCCATCCATGCTTTCTTTGATCATGGCAGACTGCAAAAGGACAGCAGATTCTCTCAGAACTGGTAGCTAACACTGCAGTTAGATTCACCAACCAGTCACAAACAGTGCTGATTCCCCACACTGGTTATCAAAAAGCCCCAACAAAGAAATACACAACCCCTTTAGTGCATTTCAGTCTCTGGCTCCCAATCAGTAATCCAGTAAAGAGACAAGTTATTTAAAAATCTCTATTCCCTTTACTAAAATGTTCTCCTGGTTCCCAAAGTGTCAGCCACAGTACCAGATTAATATTGGTTTGGATCTCACCCAATGTACCGCGCTGCCAGCCAATCCTTCAGTATCTAAAACTAAAGGTTTATTATGAAGAGGAAAGAAAGAAACAAGAAGACAGATGTTAAATGATCAAAGCAATCAGATACATACAAATGACTTCCAAGTCCATCTATATCAGATTCTTAGCAGAATTGTGGAGTTTGCAGGCTTGTACAGTCCCGCTGGTGAACATCCAGTGCCTGGCTGGATGGGTCTCAGTCCTTTGTTTCACAGCTACAGATGTAGAATTGTTGATCCAGAGGTAGGAAGCAGGAATGAAGACAAGAAGGAAATGGTGAAGCTGTTTTCTATGTATGTCCTTTTCCAAGTGACCTGTTTCAAACACAACCAACAGCACATGCACATGGAAAATCACTTGAAGTTCCCTGTTCACAGGCATGTCTCTACATGTCCTGATGACTCAGAGGCGTAGCCCCTGGCTTCTCTCCCTGGGCTTATTGTATCGCTGATGGCCCTTGAGTGGCTCTCAATCAGGCTGGTCAGTGTTGATGCTAATCTGTTGGGGATGTCACCAGTAGCACAGCACAAGTTTTAGATGTAGCAATAGCACACATATTCATAGTTTACAATACAAAGATGACACACACACACACGAGTTCATCATTCAGTAAATCAAAACTTTTCCAGTGATACCTTAAATGGCATATCTTATATGAATTATTGCAATTTTGTAATACTGATATCAATAATATTATAAATGGTCACTGATATACAGTGTCTCACCCATACACAAAATTGATCCAGAAAGCGGTGTCCCTAGACACTGCTGAACACATCACAGGAATTTTCCATTCTTGGGTTTGTATTATTACGGCTTTTAACATGTTCAGTGGTTTACAAAAGATCACACATGATACAATTTTACAGTTCTTGGCATTAGCAACAAATTAATTATGAGAAAACATTAGCATTAATAACATCAGAATCATGTTTGATTAAAACAGGCTTTTTCTTTGTGAGGTTCATGATGGAGGTAACAATGTTATTCAATTTCTTTACAAACATACCATAGTAGTCTTTAATAAGATCAATAGTGGGTTGGATCTGCTCTTGCAGCATAATTCCTGTATGTCTCATGTGATCCTGCTAGGTGTGTTCTCTGTGCTAATAGCTATGGCCAAATCTTTCCATCCCCAGCCCACCCTGGTCAGGCAGGTAACTTACATCCACACACACATTAGCTTGTTTACTAGTTTTCAAATGTTCAGTCTAGCAATTTCCGGGCTGGATTTTGTCTTAAAGAGATACCAACCATTTTTACCAGCGTGTCAGAAAACAGGGTTCTGAATGAGAATCTTTCACTACCAATCTCTGCTTCCCCATGGAATCCGATGTACCTGAGTCCATTTGAAGAGATGACAAGAACCTGAGACACAGATTGTTCACTTAATCAGTATGGAGACATTCATGCACAACAACATTGTCTCCCCAACATGTGCAGCCAAGTGCAGCCAGTGGGTTATAGGCTGTTCAAACTCCCTAATAATTTTTTATTCACGTGAAACCTCCCTTAAGGCATCCACACTGGATCTTTCCAAAACAAGGTCAGTGGATTGATACAAATGTGAAAAAAACTGGCAGTAAGGCCTTGTCTACACTACTAAGATAAATCGAACCGTTAGGCTGACTTACAGATACTGCATTAATTACTGCAGGGGCGGATGTGCACACTACCCTGCTTGGATCACTGAGGTGCATCCTCACCAGGAGCGCTTCCACCAACCTCAGAGGGGCAGTGGGGGGAGCTGAGAGCCTGGGGCTTAGCTCCACTGGCAGCTCCCTGCCAGGAGCCCAGCTGCCCCATAAGCTCCCAGAATCCCAGCAGGCTGCCCCCCTCCCCAACACACTCCCATTCCCCCCCCCAGGCACCCATTCCTGGCAGAAGCCAGGGGAAGCCACCCAGGGGTTCTTGCCCTTGGGGAGTGGGAGTGTCCCAGCTTCTCCCTCCCCCTTGCTCCCTGTGGGGAGCTGGGGAGCCTTGTCAATTTCAAGGCTTAGCCATGAAATTGACAAGGCTGCCCCAGTTCCCAGCAGGCAGCAGGTGGAGAAGCTGCTGGGCTTCTCTCCTCCATGGCATCCAGGCACCCAGGCTTCTCACCCCTGCTCCCAGCTGGAGCAGGGTCTAGGGTGACCAGATGTCCCGCTTTTATAGGGACAGTCCCGATATTTGGAACTTTGTCTTATATAGGCACCTATTATCCCCCATTCCTGTCCCAATTTTTCACACTTGTTATTGGGTCACCCTAGTGGGGTCCAGCTGCCCAGCCAGGAGTGGGTCCAACCACTCAGCTCTCCAGGGGAGCAGGGGCTTTCTTGTCAACTTCAGGGCTCCACAAAAATGACCCTTAATGTAAGGAGCACAGTGTCTACACTGACACTGTCACCCTAACTGCACCGACATAAGCCCTACACCTCTTGTTGAGGTGGTTTTATTATGTCGGCATAGCAGGGAGTTGCATGGGGGGAGGAGCATTTTAGTGTGTACACCTCCATTGTTTTGTTGGTAAAACTGCAACAATGCTTTCAACACACAAATCCGCTTGTGATTCGTCCGCCAGTGATTCATCCTGAGCTAATTCAGTCAGGTCACTTCCACACCCCTTAGCTGCAGCAAACTGCTTGCAAAAGTCACCATGTGGTTTTATCACTTTAGGAGCATTTTTAAGCAACATTTCCTTTTCCACAGAAATTCTGTCCTTTCCGTCCTCAGCTAGGGCTTGCTCTAAAGAAACTTTGTGAGCAACAACAGACGCTGGGTTTCAGCTAAATCCAGAACCAACTAGGAGACAACTGACACATCCTCAATCAGCATTAGCTGAGAGGCACGTGCTGTCTGCTTTTTAGACAGAAGATTGGAAACAGCTAAACAGCGATTCTTACCAAACAACTAGAAGTATTCTAATAGCCTGGGCTCTGGGGTTCAGATATGACATTAACTGGATTAAACCTAGTCACAATGGCATTTCCACCAACAGAAACAGGGTTAGGAACACTTCCTTCCCGGGTTTTAGTTGAGTCCAGAACCACTTCTGGTGTAACTGACAAATCCTCAGTCCCTATAAACTGAGAGGTGCTTTCTGCCTGCTCCACAGACAAAAGACTGGAGACAAACTCTCCCTCAGCAGACAAACTGCTATTTTTAACAGACAGAGAGTTTGAAATTTCCTCTCCCTGGGTGTGTGGGGGGGTTGTGTGGATTACGCTGTGCCGCTTGCAGTGCATATCCTGATCTGGTGGAGGCAGTCGGAAAGTGTTCCCTGGACGATGCCGAGTCTGTCCGTGTCAATGGGATACGCTGTGTGGGTGACAGGGGAAGTTCAGAGACAACCCCTGACTCCGTAGTTCCCTGTGCTGGGAACATCTCCCTTACCTAGCTTGGAGCCCTTTAAAATAAAGGTTTTGTGCATGGAGTAGAAAGAAAGCGAAAGCTGCAGGATGCTGGAGCGTAGGCCTTGGTTCTAATGCAAATCAAGGGCTTTGTCTGAGGAATGAGAAAAGAGGAACATCTGTGGGTGGGAGCCTGGGGCCAATTCACATTGTGCATGCACCTGCTTCTTTGTTTGGCCCCTCTCTGAGGGCTTGTCTGTACTTAAAACGCTGCAGCTGTGCCACTCTAGCACTTCAGTGAGAGGTTACCTATGCTGATGGGAGGGCTTCTCCCATCGGTATTGCTACTGCACTTCCCCAAAAGTCAGTAGCTAGGTTGATAGGAGAACTCTACACCCGGGGTTATGTCGAATTAAGTGCATTGTTCAGGGGGTGGATTTTTCACACCCCAAGTGATGTAGTTATAGCAACCTAATTTCCTAGTGTAGACCAGGCCTCAGTGCTTTACACAATCCCCATGTTACATTAGGGGAAACTGAGGCACAATGCCCCACGGGGACTTGCCCCAGATCTCACAGGAAGGTAGTGCTGGGAAGTTGATCCCAGGCCCGTCAATGGCAGAATCAGGAGAAGAACTTGACTCTCTCAAGTCCTCGAAGCACCAGATGATGCAGCCTCTGAATAAAACTGAACTACCTGATGCAGAAAGGGCTCCAGGTTAGTGATGCATGTGACAAGGCTTAGCGGCCTGGGTGAGAATCACCCCTGTGCCCAGGGCTAGCATGGCCTGTGCCCCACTTCCAGCCCCCATAACCTTGGGGGAATGGGGCCCCTTCCTAGCCTAGACTTGGCTCCAAATGATTATGTTGGGTTATGTGACCCATCTCTGCCAGCCAGGCTGAATATCCTCCCTGCAGCACAGCCCGGCTCACCCCTTGGGGCTTTGCTTCCCAACACCGGGAAGCAGAGGGGGGGATTGGTTGGAGAACCCTTTGCCTTCGTGCTGAGGGCTGACTCCTGTGGGTTGGCATGTTGCAGGGGGAGGGGAGGCCCCTCATGTTTATGTCTCTTCATCTGTTTTCTGTATCAGAGCCAGAGTGTGAATGCTGGTGGGAGGCTGGGGTAATTAGAACATTTGGAATACATTGGAGGGGAAAGCATTGGAACGGTGTTTGTGCTTTGATGCCGTTCCGGCAGGAGGAAAGAGTCCAAGGTTCTGTAATGCTGCGGTTAAAGGCACCAGCCGGCATTTTTGCAGCATTAAGCTTCAATCTGGCTCCAATTACAAATGAAATGAGTTTGGTGGGCTCAGCTGCAGCCCCAGGGGACATGAGCTTACATCATAAACACTGCGCAATGCAGCACAACTGGCAGCTCTCTCTGGAGAGGCCTAGAACTGAAGTAGCAGGGAGCTTATGGGTCAGGATTAAGGGGCATTGAGAACTATGTGTGTGGGAGCCCATGGCTGGGAGAGCAGAGGCTGTGATCAGGACTGAGGGGCACTGGCAGAGCTGTGCAGGAAAGTAGCAGAATGTCTACTAGTCTGTCCAGTGCAGTACAACTACATCTGTCCTTTATAAGAAGGGGAAGAGCTAATATCCTGGGCAAAGCCCCTGGGAGATGTTCCCTCCTCGCTGGCTCTGGCTCCGTGAAACCCAGTGGTACCAGGGGGCTGAAAGAGGAAGGTCCCAGACCCTGGTGACAGCTGTCGAGCTGCAATCCAGGAGCGAAGGACGAGAGATCCCCCTACCCTAACTGTACCTGGTTCAGCCATGACTCTCAGACCACCACCCGCCCCCCCTTCCCCCCTCCATGCAGCTGGCACCACCAGCAGGCTCTCTGGGCACTCCCTTGGGCACATGCTCAGCATGGCAGGAGCTGGGCTTATGGGAGAATCTGCCCAGGCAGCCTGGGGTAACCTGGCCCCATAGGATGTAAGACTCCTGACTAACCGCTAGAGGACAGCAGTGACTTGGACGCCAATTGAGGCACGGTTTGAAGGGCCCAGGGCTTGTGGTACGACCTGTAGGACGGACAGACAGGCAGAGCAGTCGGGATGGGGGTGGGGCCCAGTTTGCTGTGGGTTCCCATCATCCCCACCATAACAGGTCGCTGGGCCTCACCCCTGCTGGGGGTCGATCCTGCAGAACAGAGGCACTTCCCCTTCCTGCACAGTTTGCAGTTAGCTGTCAGGATTATCCCTGCATGTGGGGGTGGGGGAAGGGACTCTGTCTCACTCCCCATCTAGCTCCTGGCTTGCTTTGCCCCTGGAGGGGGCCCAGGTGGATTTAAGCCTTTGGGGGTGTCCAGAGCTGGGGTTGGGTTCAGCCCCTTCTACAGGCAGGGCAGCTGCAGAGGTCAGATTTCAGGCTTCCCTAGAGGCTGGGCTGAGGGGGGCTAACTCCAGCACCGGTACATTGGCACCTCCCGTGGGAGGTTTTGCTGTCTAGGCTCAGAGCCCTGCCCGTGGCAGCCCAAGGACCGAAACTGGGGGCGGGCAGGAGAGCCTGGTAATGACGGAGTTGGGGGCACGGTGCTCAGGGGGGCTGCGGGGCCATCAGCAGAGCTGTGTGGACTGAGTAACAGGAGGCTGTAGGGAGAAGCTCTAAGGCTTTTTATCGGGCCTCCATCACCACAGTATCTGGGCGTCTCACTCATTGCATATTTACCCACCTAACTCCCTGAGGGGGAAGGCAGGGCTCGGATTCTCATGGCACAGAGGAGGAACCGAGGCACAGAGAAACTCACCCAAGGAATCCGTGGCAAAGCAGGGACTTGACCCTCCATCTCTCAGCTGCTAGGTCAGTGCACTAACCACTGAACCATCCTTCCCCTCTAACACCTCACTCGCTAGGTCTTTCTGTCTAATGGCTCCCGCCCTTTCCCTAGCAGTGACCTTCCTCCTCCACGGGAGGAATTGTTGGAGTCTGTGCAGTGAGATGCAGACAAACCTCCGTGGAGGCAGCACGGGATGAGCGCAGCTGCCTGCTGGAGAAGGGCTGTTAGCCTGAGTGAATGCGACAGCTCCCTGGTGCTCTCAGCCCATCGTCACTGGCGTGGGAGCTAGCATCTTGGCACGCTTCCCGCAGCATTTGTGCCTGAGCTCCCAGCTGGCATTGCTCAGTCAAGGCCTATAGAGCCATTGGGGCTCCCCTGCCCCAGCAAACAGACACACACACGGGCTGGCAGCACTGGAGCGCTCTTGGTCTCCTGGAGCTGCATGTGGGCTCTTCCCAGCCTTCCCCTGAGCTCTCCCCAGGGCAGCGGTGGGCTGCCATCTCTGCCACGGCTCAGGGCTGGATGCTGAGCCCTGGGATTGGGACACTCGATCTTCAACCATGTTCCAAGCAGGGCTTGGTACCAGGCACTAAAGGGTGAGATCAGGCCCTTTGTGAGGGGTGCTGCCCCAGAGAGCTCACGGGCCAAATGCACACCCCAGGCACGGGGCAGAGGAGAGATTATTGTCCCTGTGTCATAGATGGAAGCAGCCTAGCAGGGCCTCAGAGGGACTGAGCGACTCACGCAGGGCAGAGCTGGGCTCTGAGTCCCAGCCCAGCACCCTGGGGACAAGGGCAGCCTTCCTCTCACTGCTGGAGCTGAAGGGAGGGACTCCAGATCCCGCTTTGCCAATGCAGCTAATGCCTGGGGTAGTGTGCTGGAGCGCTCATTGCTCTCGTGCAAGCCAGGCCGCCGCTCCCCTGTTGCAGCCTCTGGAGGGCTGAACTCCCTGGCTCTCACAGCACTTTACAGGCAGACCATGCCATGAGCTGCAGTGATAGACAGACCCAGAAGCAAAGTGACAGGCCCAAAGTCACCTGGCAGGCGTGTGGCACGGCTGGGAACAGGGCTCTGGTTAACGCTGGGGGCCGTTTACCTGCTCGGCCATCAACAAGAATTTAAGCAGCTTAAGCAACTAATAAAACCAGCTCCGGGATTAAAGCTAGTGGAGAGTAAGAGATGTTCAAAACTATCTTCAGCTGCAGTCAAAGGAGGCCTACACAAATCTAGTGATCCATGGAAACCAGCTGCCCCGTCCCACTGGCAGCTCCCACACCCTGCAGCTTCTGTGTCTCTTCGGAATGATTCAAAAGGCTCTTGACTCCCCCATGGGCGTTCCTGAGCGACCCTGAAATCGTTCCCAGTTCAGCCGTCTGGTGCCCGGGACCCTCCAGTTCTGTGCAGCCACATGTACTCCGCTCATTCTCCAGCGCTATGCTCAAATGAATTATACAATGAAACTGCTGCAGCCCCTGCACTGGTCAAAAGACAAACCTTTGTTCATCTTCCTTACCAGTAGCTCCCGTTGCCCTACGCAATAAACCCAAGAATTCATTAACCCTTTTCCAGCTCGCCGCACCCTTTCCCACCAGTTTTAGAAATGGGAACTCTTCACTAGCCGCCTGCTTTCAGACGCGTTTTTCACTCCTGAGTAACTTTCACCTCCATGTATTTTAGTTTATTTTTTAACTTTTTCCAGTTCCTTTGATTCACTTCCTTTACTCCTGGTACTGGGGGTTGTTTATAATCACTCCACTCCTCTCAGTGATAATGACTTGCTAGTAACTTAACAAGAGTCTTTATGAGATCCATTGCTAAGGTGTAGACAGAGCATCTTAGCTCTGGGCAATCTGTCAGTCTAACTTCAAACCAGCTGCCTCCTCCCGGCCAGTGCCCACATTCCGCAGAGCCTAGTGATTTTCTTAATGCCACAGTAACGCCAGGAAACCCACTCGTGCTCACATGGCCATTCAGTTGCCTGCATATCACACTAGACCTGTTGATAGGCCAGAGCTCCTCCCTTCCCCCCCCACCTCATCCTGTCCTGTCTGTGACCTGCCCCTCCAGCCACCCTCACCTTAGGACCTTTGCTCCCTCTTTTGGCCCACTGGTGCATTGCTCCCTCCCCAGTCCTGAGCTGCCCCAGCTGGTGGGTTGAGACTTCCGATTCTTCTATGCCCTCCTGTGAACGGCATGCACAGAGCATGACTATCCTCCTATGGACCTGAGGGGAGGGCAGTTGCAGCCCCCAAGTGCCTTTGCTTTGGTCCTTCATCCGAGATCCAGAGAGGACAAGGCTGGAAGGCAGTGTTGCGATGATCCACTCTGACCTGCAGAGCACAGGCCAGGAAGCTCCCCAGGGACCCTGCATCCCACCCAGGTGCATCAGGTGCTGGCTGTTTTCACACGGGCTGGTCACTTACCCGTCGTCCCTCCCTCTGCTGATCTGCGTGCAGATGCTGAGTAAATCAGTGCGATCCATGGAAGCCCATGGAGTGATACTGAGTTACACCAGCCGGAGTGCTTGGGGCTAGAGGTCTGCTTGGGCCTCATTTTTCAGCCCAACCTAGGCCTGGCCTGGACTCGATCTTCTTGGGCTTGAGTCGTCTGCTGACCCTTCCCGCTGAACCTGAGTCAGCACCACAGCCACCACCTCCTGCCCATGGTGGCTGTGTGTGCTGGCGGCTGCATGCCCTGCGCCTGCCAGCCACCAGCCTTTGCATAGGGAGCACAGGCCAGTCTGTCTGGTGCTGGGCTCAGGATCCTAGAGTTCTCCCTGCGCGGGGGGCGCTGGCCTGGCTGCCTGGAGCTGGGCTCGGGTGCCCAGAGTTCTCCCTGCATGGGGGGCGCTGGCCTAGCTGCCTGGAGTTGGGCTCGGGTGCCCAGAGCTCTCCCTGCGTGGGGAGCGCTGGCCTGGCTGCCTGGAGCTGGGCGCAGGTGCCCAGAGCTCTCCCTGCGTGGGGGGCGCTGGCTTGGCTGCCTGGAGCTGGGCTCGGGCAGCTGGCTGTTCACAGGCGAGCCAGCACTCTCTGCACGCACACTCCCAGGTAGGGCACATGCACGGGGCACCACGGAGAAGCCTGAGGGGAAGGGGTGTGTCCAACAGAAGGGGCTCCCCCTCTGCTCCACAAGGGCAGAGGCCCCACGGCCCCTCCATGCCAAGCCCCGCAGGCCAGTGGATGATGTGCTTTCTGGCTGGGTTCAGCAAAGCGGAGTCTGGGCGAGCACACGGCCCAGTGTTCCTGTTTGCTGGAGGTGCTGCCCTACCCCTGCAGCAGCTCGGGCAGCGCCGTGCCGAGTCAGCACATACTTGCTGTTTATTTACTGGCTGGGTGCTTGTAAAAATCCCCCAAATAGCATTTTAATAGTGGCAGCCCTTGCACACCATGTCCTGGCCCAAGGGGGAGGGGCTGCAGAACGGGCGGCGGGGGAGGTGAAATAGAGGAGTCAGTGCAGCTGCTGGGAGGTCCTAGGGACTTGGGCATGCCGGATGCACCGTGACTTGGTGGCAGGCTCTGACAGTGCCCCAACACCAGAGCCTCTGGGTACTAGTCTCAGGGGATCTGACTTAGTCCCACAGCTTGAGCAAAGGAGTTCCTGCTCAGGATGGTGGGAGCGGGGAATGCTGTAAATCAATTCAGCCCAATAAAACAAAGTGGCTCCTTGCTCGGCCCCCAGGATGTTGCAGAGCAGGACTGGGCTTCTCTGTCCTAGCACCAGGTGCCCTCTCCAGCCCAGCCCAGCTCTGAGGCCACCCAGCCCAGCTGTACACAGCACCCTTTGCAAGGCAACGCCTCTCCACTCTTCAGTTCTGTGGCTGCAGGGCCTCTTCAGACTCTCCTCCCAGCTCCTCACACCTCCTGGGTGGCTGCTGCCCTCCCAGAGAGAGCTAGCTCACATCCTGGGCCAGCCCCCCACCCCAAGAGGGGCTGGCTCTGCACGCCACCCTCGGGGGACAGTCAGTAGAGGGTGGGGGGAGAACCAGTTTCATCACAGCCAATGGCTCCTGAAGCCATGGAGCATGGATGGTAAGAGGCTTCTGGGGCACATGGCTGAGACCAGCCCTCTGGCCTGGGGCAGGCCCAGGGACCCACAGACTGAGTGCACTCCAGGTCAGAGTCCCTTGCTAGAGCGGCAGAGGTCAGGACGTCGTGGGAATCAGGAGGCAGCACAGTCCCGGCAGGGGCCTGGTGGGCCAGGCAGGCAAACAGAAGCCAAGCATGGACTGTGCAGCTCTGGGTGGACTGGCCCCGCTACCCACAAAGAGCTCCTTGTCCGTTGGCTGGAGGTGGGGCTGGGCCACCAACTTCCATCAGATGCTTGGACAATCCCAGCTCCACTCTGACCTGCCTCCCGTCCCTGCTCCCTAGCTGCCCCAAGCACCGATCCAAACGGGGCATGGCCCCCAAGGCCATACTGCCACTGGGGTTGCGAGTCCCAGCCTTGGGGGACAGTTCAAGCTAGCAGCTAGAAATAGCATTGTGGACGTTGTGGCAGGTGTGGTGGCTCAGGCTAGTCAGCTGAGCTCAGACCCTGGGAGCTGGGTGGACTCTGATGGGGGCAGCTAGCCTGAGCCTCTGCCAGAGCCGCAGGGTCCATGCTGCTATTTTCAGGGTGCTAGCTGGAGCGGAGCTAGCGTGAAGCTGGCTAGCTGAGCTGGGAATCACACCTCCCAGCTGCAGTGTAGATATACTTCAAAGGTTTGCACAGACGCCCCCACCCAAGCAGCCTCCTGTCCACCCAGGGGCTCCCTCTCCCCACCACACCAACACACCCGTCCCACAGTGCTTTCTGCTTCCCTGGATGCTTTTAGAGTCATGAAACATATGACAGCTGCATTGTCCCCTCTGTGGGGGTGTCACTGCCAGGGCCAGGCACAGGGCACCACCAAGGTTTTCTCCAGTAACTCAGGGTGTGAGTGAGATCAGCAGCAGCAGTGACTAAGTCTCACTAACATTCCCTCTGAGTGAGAGAGCAGTGCTCAGCGTGATCAATCGACTGTCCTCCAGCCCCCAGCTGCAAACACCCCTCAGTCAGCGTGGCCAGAGCAAACATGGGCCATGCCACGGGAACAATGGGATGTTTCAGGTGTGTGGAGCAAAGTTCCTAGGACATGATGTGAACACCTGGGTCACTTGATCAAGAGAGTATCCCTGGCAGTTCAATATCCTGCCCATCAAGACTGGCTGGAGCAAGAGCCTGAGCTTGGCTCTGTCTTATAGTCTGGGACTGTCCAAGCCAAGGGTTTGAGGCTGCAGAAATTAGAAAGCAGATGACAGTGACAAACTGGGCCATTTTGACCAGAAGCTGGTGCTGGGATAGGGCCTGACTAGGCAAATCCCCGTCTAGGCTGGGTCACAGCCATAGCTGATGTGGCTCGTATACTGAGCAGCTATTTTTAGGACAACGTTCAATTCTGGAGAAAGACCAAGTGAGTTGAAAAAAACGCAGAACCCCCCCAGCAGATGTGGTTCCAATATTTAAAAAGAATGGCTGGAAGCTGTAGGTCTATATTAGGAAAAGCATCTGAGATGGTATTTCTGGAGAGCTGGCAGCGTGCAGTGTGCTGGGAAGGGCGGGTGTGCAGAAGGAGAGCCATCGCGCAAAGCCGACCACCTTTCCAAACGATGGCACTGTGGCTTGGTCAGCAGAGAGCTCTTGGCTGTTGTGTTCTTCTGAGGCAGCTGGTGGCAGTGGCTGCTGGGGGCAGGACACGAGGCACAAGGGCCATCGGGGCACTCCATGGTGGCCATTTCTATTTGTTTCTGTCTTTCTCCTAAAACAAAAACAACAGAGTAAAAACCTGGAATGGGGAAGCAGTGGGGGATGGGGTGGGGGAGAAATAAAAAAAGGAAAGGTTAAAACACGAACAAAGCTAATACAATCAGAGAAGGGGAAAAGACAAATGAAAACAAGGAGGCGAACAACTGGTCTTTCCTCCCTTCCCCTCTAGATGATAAGGGCAGGGTCCGTCCTGTCTATTATATGGCTGTAAAGCACCTGCCATGCTTTGGAGCACTAGGTGAGAAACGCACAACCTGATGCCTGTGCAGTGTGCACCACTGAAGCCCCATTTACAACTTTCACATAAGACTGGCCATACAAGGGCTGACCAATGGGCATCTAGCCCAGTATCCTGCGTTCTGATGTATTGCCTCTTTATAAATCCGTGGTATGCCCACAGTTTGAATACTGTGCGCAGATCCGATCTTCCCATCTCAAAAAAGATATGTCGGAATTGAAAAGGTTCAGGAAAGGGCAACTAAAATGATTGGGGTATGGAAAAGTTTCTATAAGAGGAGAGATGAATAAGACTGGGACTTTTCAGCTTGGAAAAGAGATGACTGAGGGTGGGGGGATATGATAGAGGGCTGTAAAATCATGGCTGGGATGGAGAAAGTAAATAAAGTGTTGTTTACTCTTTCTCCTAACACAAGAACTAGGGGTCACCCAATGAAATGACGAGGCAGCAGGTTTAAAACAAACAAAAGGAAGTGTTTCTTCACACAATGCACAGTCACCCTGTGGAACTCCTTGCCGGAAGACAAGAGTCTCCTTCACTACAGGCCCTGATTCATCCCAGAGCAGAGTCCATCCTGTGCACTGTGAGAGGCAGGAGTCCTGTGGGAAAATAGCACGTGATCATTACGGTTGAGATTCTGTCACAGGTATTTTTAGTAACAAAGTCAGGGACAGGTTGCGGCAATAAACAAAAACTCATGGCAGCCCATGACCTGTCCCTGACTTGTACTAAAAATACCCTGGGGAAGAGGGAACAAGCAGAGCTGCTGGTGCTTGCAGCTGCTCCAGCCCTGCTGCTCTTGTGGCAGGAGCTGACCATGCTGCTCCAGCCGCAAGGGGCTGATTCAACCCAGGCCATTGCTCCTACAGGCCAGGGGCTGTTGCTCCGGTGGGCCCGGGGGCAGGCTGGCTGCTGGTCAGCTGTTCGGTGGCAGCCCCAGGGCTGAAAGCTGCTCCACCTTTGCCCCAGAAGTCACAGAAATCCTGGAAAGTCATGGAATCTAGGCCACATCGAATCCTCAGTGATCACGTAATTGAAGACTGTCACAGATTGTGCAGAGACAACCTTCATTCTGGCACTTCCTAACTTTTGCAAAGTTCACATTCTTTTAGCACAGGTTTTCGTGTGTAATTTCCTAGATTGGTAAAAAAGCAAACTGAAAATCCCAAGCAAATTCAATGCTGTGGAATCAAACCTGCAGTTCCAGCGCCCAGCAGCCGCGGGATGGAGCATGGTCTCTGTGGGGATGGACAGAGAACTCAGTGTCTAACAAGGCTGTATTGAGTACGTGCAAACAGGCACCTCCCTGACCCAGCACCCCTCTGGCAGGCGTGGCCTACTCTAGAGACTTTCGTCAACCAATGTCAGCTTTCTGCACCCACACGATGGAGGTACACACACTGCAATCCCCCCCTCCCCCCCACTGACCCAACTCCCCTGATTTTGCGACAAAATGAAACCACCTTGATGAGAGGCGTAGAGCTTTTTGCACCAAACTTTTAGTGACAAAGCTTCAGTGTAGACACCGCGCTTGGTTATGTCGCAGTAAATGGCCTCCAGGAGGTGTTCCATGATGCCCATCCTGACCACTCTGGCCATCAGTTTGAACTCTGCTGCGGTGCAGCCAGCATCCACCCCTTCCCTTTTAAAGTCCCAGGAATTCCTCCTGGCTGCAAACAGGCCTCATGCACTCACTCCTGCCAGGTTCAGCCCGAGTGCTTGATTTACAAGTGCTTGTTCCCCACCACAACCTTCTCCCAGTAGGAGGGAAGGGAATTTCATCTCAGCCTTCCCATTCCTCTCTTGTCTTTCCTGTCTCTTTTTTCAGCTGTCCCTGTCCTGCTGCTGTGTGCTCAATCACCTTGTTAGCTGTTTAATCATCCAGTCCTTAATCAATTAGCAACTCAATTTGGTCCATGTGGGGATGCCTGTAAAGTGCAGG
Organism: Emydura macquarii macquarii; assembly: GCF_026122565.2. NCBI lineage: Eukaryota > Metazoa > Chordata > Testudines > Chelidae > Emydura > Emydura macquarii. The sequence continues at coordinate 339,291 of NW_027131139.1, forward strand.
GAGTGATGAGTCAGCCTTTGGATACTCACCCTCTTTCCACCTTTGTTTTTGTCTCCTATTCAGAGCTTTTTCTTTCCTTCCCAAGGCTCTGCTTTTCCTTTGGGGGCTGCCCTCCCTTCCCAGGAGCAAGGATCTCTCAGCTGGCTCTCTGCAGTGACTGCAAGAGCCTTCTCCATCCTATATCCGGCACAAGTTGCACTCTGCTGGAACAGGTAACTGTGATGTCTGTTTCTGCCCAGCTGTCTTCACACCAGGGGTCACCCTTAGACATCACTGGGATTCTCCCCCATTTTTAATATCTCTGCCAGGTTACCTGGGTTTCGATACATGGTTGTCCTGGCTCTGCGTCACTCTACCCCTTGACCTTTTCACTAGGGTTGCCACTCATCCAGTTTTCACCCAGACAGTCCTGGTTTGGCCGGCTGCCATTTGACCAGCCCTGATGTCTGGGTGTTTTTAAAGAATCTGTGGCAACCCTAAGTGGAAGGAAGGAGGCAGCGCAGCAGCCGCAGCCACCACCACCTCCAGGGCCAGGCTGCGCATCATGATGTGGCTCCTGGCTGTGCATGGCAGTCAGGGGCAGGGCCTTGGAGGGAAGAGGCTGGGCAGAGGCGGGGCCTTGGGGAAGAGGCAGGGCAGGGATGGGACATCAAGGGTCCAGTTACCAGCCATTAGAAAGATGGCAACCGACCCATGCAATTTTGCCTACTTTCTCCAAGAAACTTTGTTCTGGTTTTGCCCCACTTCATTCCCCTCTACCTCGTGATCTTCGCCTAGGCCTTTGGGTCCTTGGCTTGTCTCCTGTCTAGTCTGTCCTGTTTCTTCCTTCTCTAGCCCCCATTCGGCTTCTTGACCTGTTCCTCAACACCTTGCCTGCTCTGGTGCTACCCCGGCCCTGGGTCAACACATGACCCCAGCATCCTGAGAGGATGGCTTCAGAAGCAGGCTGAGAGAGGAGGGTGTGGGCCCTCCGGTTGGCTCCCTATCTCCCTGAAGAAGCTCAGACTGCTTACCTGGTGCTGAGTGATGAGCCGAGTATGGTTATGATACTTTGACAGACTGAGGCCCGTTTCCTTTAAGGAAGGGGAGAAATGCTGGGAGAACAAATGGCCCAAGCTCAGCTCTTTAACTCACCTTTTTCCTAGGAGGTGGGAGAAGCCCCTCCGCTTATGGTACCCTGGCGAGGGATAGCTCCCTGGGGCCCTGTCCGGGGGTTGGAAGGAGCTGTTAGTGGTTATCTGCTCCCTGGGCTTGCAGTGAGGGGGGTTGGCTCTTAAGAATATTCATGTTCAGTTATTACTTTGGCTGCTGTGAATAGTTTCCTGAGGAAGATGCACAGCAGAGGGAAGTGGTGATTTTCAGACTTTTATATATCTGCCAAACATGAACAGAATTTCATGGGCCAAAGAAAAGGCACTTCTCCAGCCGAGGGCTTTCTTTCTGCCCGATTTCAGAACGTCTCAAAAACACGACGCAAAACTCCTTTATAAAGGAAAGCGTTCAACAACCATAGTATCTGGGTCACTCGCATCTCCCCTTATAATAAATGATAGCAAAGGGCCTGACCATGTCCTGGGGATCTGGGCATGGAGAGGACTCACTTGGGAAAGGGCGTGCAGCTTCCTCTGGGGTGGCATGGTCCCCCTATCCATCGTGAAGTGCGCTGGGCAGATACAGCGCTGGCGGGAGCCCCAGCCTCCAACTACGTGATCTGTCTGGGAGAAAACTCCATGGTGAAATGCCCTGCAATTTCCTCCCTACTCCACCCTGGGTGTAGGGCGTGGGGGGCAGGGCAATCACACTCCACCATCAAATGACTTCAGGTCTGAAGGGCTGGGAGCAGGACCCAAGCATAATTTTTTCAGCATAATTTTTTCAGGCCCAGTATAAACTTGTAACACGGGCTCCCTCCCACACACATACCCATGGGGGTTGCAGCCTGGGCCGGGCCTCCCAGGGCCTCTGGGCCCCAGTAAAGTGTACCCTTCCCTCCCTCCCTCCCCCCCCCATGAGGGGTCCCTGGCTGGGAGCTGTGTGCTGTCCCATTCGGCCATGCCACTGTGGAATGTGCAGGCAGGAACCACCATGCTTGTCTGGAACAGCCTTGTCCACACTGGGATTCAATCTGCCCACAAACTGAACCAGTGCACACCCCTAGAGCCAGCACAGCTGGTAGCTGTGCACACGCTAGGGCCAGCACAGCTGGTAGCTGTGCACACCCATCATTCAGTACAGCTTACACCAATCAGGTACACACATGCATCCACCCACAGTCGCACACACAGACAGACACACAATGGCGGTGAGGCCAGCACTAACACATACATGCACTTATTGTGGTCCAGCAAACCCTGTCACACACAGACACAGATACGTGCATGCTTACATACTTTTGCACAGACACACACATGCGCACACACGTCTATACACACATTGTGTTTTCCATCGGAACCAAACTTTTGCATTCACATTTCCTCAGTTCTGGCCCTGAAGGACACTGCCCCTCCTTCTCCCCGCACCCCCCATTTGCTTTAATGCCTGTTCAAGACCCCACATGAGCTGGTTGCTTGCTGTCTTCTCTGGCCCCATCTGGCATGTGTCCTGGCCCCTGTCAGCCCTTAGCTCTTTCATAGACTGAAGGCACCACTGCAACCATCCAGCCGGAGCTCCTGCACCACTCAGGACGTGGAACCTGCCTGCAGCCCTGCGCTGCCAGAGCACAGCTATTACCCAGGACAGAGAATCTTCCAGCCCTTGGTAAGGGATCCCTAGGGTTAATTCCGCTCCTTGGGAAATTAATAGCATTCACCTCACTTCCAGTCTGAGTTGGTCTGGCTTCAGCTCCCACCATTGAATTGTGTTAGACCATTGTGAGATTACAGCGTGCTCTGCTATCGGAAATCTCCTCCCCATGGAGGTTCTCATAGCTCAGGGTCTCGTCACCTCTCACCCTGCTCCTTGCTAAGCTAAATAGAGGGAGCCCTTTAGTCTCTTCCTGTCAAGCCGATTTTCTAGACCTCGGATCATCCTTGTAGCTCTTCTATGAGCCCTTTTTAATTTGTCTGCATCCTCTGCAAAGCGTGGCACCAGAGCTGGCTGCAGGATCCAGAGGTAACACCTGGTCCTACTGGATATTTCCCGTTTACTCCTCCAAGGGTCACATTAGCCATGCAGCTGGGAGGTGTGATTCCCAGTGCAAGCAGTCAGCCTGATGCTAGCTCAGCTCAAGCCAAAGCACTAAACACAGAAGTGTGGTTGTTGTGGTAAGGGCAGCAGGGCGGGCTAGCCACCTGATCTCAGACCCAGGGGTCGGGCGGGCTGGGATGCAGGTGGCAAGTGTGAGCCTCACTGCCTGTGCTGCTATGTCCAGACTGCTGTTTCCAGCACAGAGCTAGCATACGGCTGTCTCCTCGGGCTGGGAATCAGACCTCCCAGGTGCAGTGTACGTATACCGCACCATCCCACTGGGAGCTTGTGTTCAATTGGTGTCTCTGCCATGACTCTTAAAACAGAGTCTCTGCTTTCCAGGATGTGCTCCCCATCCTCTGGATGTGACCTACAGTCTTTGCTCCAAGTCTGTGTTTGGCTGTATTAAATGCATGTTGCTGCAATGAGCCCAGCTTACCAAGAGATACAGCTCATCAAGCTGGCCTGGCCTGGCCTGTCTTTACATTATTTACCAGGCCATCAATTTTGTGTCGTCTGCAAACTTTACAAGCAATGATTTTCTGTTTTATTCCAGCTCACTGATAAAGATATTGAATTGTAATAGGCCAAGACCCTGCAGGTCCCTGCTAGACACACCCCCATAGGATGACAATTCCCCATTGACAATCTCAGATCTCTCAGTCAGCCATTTTTATTCCATTTAACATGGGTTGCACTGATTCTGTAAAGTGCTAATTTTTTCATCAGAAAGTTTTGCGGGACTAAGTCAAATGTTTTATAGAGTCTAAGTATATTCTGCCAGCTCATCAAAAACCAATATCATGTTTGTATGACCAGCCCTATTAATTATGCTGCCATCCTTCGATTCCTCACCGATGGTGTCCAGTGTCAGTTACCTTCCTCCAGCTGACCTGCAGCAATTACATTCTCTGCCTGGCTTGCCGAGTCCCTGGGGGGAGTTACTTGTCCCTGTTCCTTTTTAAATCAGACCTCTTGTTTTTCTATCTTCTAAGTTGCCACAAAGGGAAGATCTGTTCAGCTGGCTGATCTCCTTGAAAGCAGACAACAGTTTGCTTTGAACGTGCCCTCTCACCCAGAATTCAGCTGTACAAACGTAATTTCTTGGCTCATGTCGCCACGGGCCACTGCAACCCCAACATGGCTAGTGAACCAAGGTTGTTTCCCACGGCCACCTGATGGGGAGGTGAAAGGGCAGAGGTCAAGGCTCTCAGGCCCCAGGCCTTCCTGGGCGGATTTTTTACCAACCTCTTTTCTTCTCTGAACTCTGAATCCCTGTAGTGCACAGAACACAGTGCGGTCAGTTCTCCTCCCAGGTGCAGTGCAACTCCAGCATGGCATTTCTCCTGACTGGCACACAGTAAGTGAGAGAAGAATCCAGACCTGAATGCCCCCATAGGTGGGGCCACAGATTTACAATTGGGTGATTTATTGGGGCAATGTAATTTGTGTCACAATTTTCCAGTGAACTCTGAGGATGCCCCACATCATAACCCTGTCCCTCCTCCATGCTGTGCCTGCCAGCCCTTGGATCCCTTTTGTCCAAGTGCAGGCTGACTGGCCAGACAGTTCTGTATCCATCCAAGTCCCTAAACCCCCAATCAACTCGAAGTGACTGATTCCTGGATCTGAGGGAGGGTTGAATCTCATATAAATGGCTGACATGGACTGTAGAGGATTCCAAAACCTCACCAAGAGGAACTGGGTGTTGTAAAGCTATGGAGTGTGTGTGTGTGTGTGTGTGTGTGTGTGTGTGGGGGGGGGGGGGGGGGGGATGAGAAGCATTTCCAGAGATAGAGAAAGGCTGGACATTTCCAAGATGTTATGTCTATTCTGAGAACATTAGAGGCACCAAGTACCAACTGCCCTCCTAAAGACACTATTGGTTCCTCCAAATCACCCCTCGTAACCTCTCCAGCACTACCCCAGCATCCTCAGTGCATCACCAAATGACGTGCAGAGTTAAAAACCAAAAAAGTCAACGACATTCAATTTTGCACTTAAATGCTCTGGTGCTAAGGGCCACACAGACAGACTAGAATAGATGATGCACAACTCATGTTTCCCTAGTTAAGCTGAGTTAAATTTTTCATTTAAAGCAGGGCTTCAACTCCCTGGTTATATAGGAAGAAGACAGCACATCCTCCCCAAAATCACAGCAATTACTCTGAGCACAGAATGAATCTGACAAAATTTACATGTAAATCAGTTAATTAGTGTTTAAAATGGGCCATTTAAGACATTTAGCCTCAGGTGTTGGACCATTTTTTTATCCTGAATGATCTTAGGGCGGGTCTACACTAGAAGTGCTACACCAGCGATGCAGTTGCACTGATGCAGTAGGGCCGCTGTAACCCATCTGGTGAAGACGCCCTATGCCGACAGGAGAGAGCTCTTCTGACAGCATAATAAAACCACCTCCGTGAGAGGCGGCTCTCCTGCCGACATCATCCTGTCCACACCAGCACTTAGGTCGATCAGGGGGTGACTTATTCACACCCCTGAGCAATGTAAGTTAGACCGACGTAAGCGATAGTGTGTACAAGCTCTTAATAATAATGGAAAAACATGAGCCCTTCAAACCTTCCTAATAGTTAAAACATTGAAATCTCAGGCACAGGCTACATTTGAAGTTTTTTGTTTTTTTTTAAAGGTTAATGGTTTTTTGGTTGGTTGTTTGGGTTTTTTTGGGCCATTATTCTTCAAAACTAAACATTATCTTCTTCAGCAGACTTCTGAAAAATACACTTCTCCCCAGAAGCACGGCCAACCCCATATACTCAAAAATCATGAGTTGAGCCCCCCAAAAATATGAGACTGGTTTTAAAACCATGAGATTTCTAAAGATAAGAAAATGATTTCTTTTTATTCACTTTCTGGTTTCTGAGTCTTTAGGCTGCACCTATTTCATGTTTTCAAGCGTTTTTTGGTAACCATGAGGGCCAGAAACTTACTTCTTTAATATCCTGTTGCTATATCACAGATCCAGCAGCTGGAGCTTCAAGAGAAACACTGAAAAAAAGGAGGGGGGGTGCAAGAGTTGGCAACACAGGGAGTGCTGCCGGTTTTCAGTAATGCTGCCTTTTCCTATTGCTCTTAACGAGAATGAAGCCACAAGGCTGCCATTAGCAAAATGCCCCTTTTCAAAATGGTCACAACCTCTCTTTGTTCCTGTCTATCTGTCCAGGTAAGTGAAGTAATATCTATCTCGCTGTCTGTCTTAGTGTTTGATCCTGTCACCCATCACCATGGTATCTGGGTGCCTTCCATGTAAAATAAATAGCAATAGCCATGTCCCTAGTCAATATCATGGACTCTCTGGTTCCTCTCCCTGTAGGAGTCAGAGCTGGACTTGGGGTAGTGGTTTTTGGGAGTGGGGAGTTGTGGATTCGGGAATGAAAGGGCTGTTTGTATTGCGAGTGGCCCAGGGAGCACAGCTGCTGCTGTGTGCCATAGAGCAAAATTCGATCTTTGATGTGGCTGGGGCTCGCTCCTTAACTGCTGCGACAAGTTGGACCAAAGCTTTAAACCAGCCCAGGGAGCTGACTGGGAGCCAGAGGAGGCACCTGAGGACAGGTCTGAGATGCTCACAGGGGCCTGAGCCATGGAGAAGGTGGGCAGCCACGTTCTGCACCAGCTGGAGCCTGCCCATCAATCAGCCTCAGATGCAGTGAGTTACGGTAACCCAGCCTGGAGGTGACAAGGGCTGGATCCCTGTGGCCAGAGCCAAGGAGGAGGGACAGAGTTTCCCACGAGCTGGCGGTGAAAGGCAGCATTTATACTGAGGGGGCTGATGGTCCATGCTCAGCGAGGAGACACACAGGACCCTGAGGCGTCCCAGTGCTCTGACAGGTGGGGGCTGCAGCCTTCAATGGATGGTGCAGACAATGTCTTGGCCAGTTTTTCATTTCCCCTTCCTGAGCAGCCCCACTTCAGTCTTGCCTGGTTTCAGTGGGAGCTAGCCACCTTTTGTCCAAGAACTGATCTTCTACCGGCGTTCTGCCATTTCAACGGTGGCTGTGGCTGCATAAGGCAAGAATGAGCTCTAGCGTACGTGCTGTTAGTGTTGAGCTCACTATGTCTCCCAGTGGACTCTTGTAGGAATTGAAGAGAAGCAGGAATAGTGCGGATCCTGGGGGACCCCATAGATTAGGACCTTTGCAGAAGAGGAGCTCTCCATCCCTGCTCTCTGAGTTCTGCTGGAGAGGAATGATTGGCACTCCTGTCACGCTGGGCCATCGACTGCTGCTGCTGCTGCATCATATAGGTGGGTCAGCAGTGACTTGTGGTCCACTGTGCCAAAGGCTGCAGAGAGGCCCAGCAATGTGAAGCTGGAGATCTTGCCTGTGTCCATGGCCACGAGCAGGTTCTATTTTAGTGCTCTGAGAGCCCTGGTCTGAACCCCAAATGAGTCTTTAAAAATCAGTTCAGTCTAAGAGGGGACTGCCAGCACTATTATGCATTAACCCATTAACCATAAGTCTGTGGTTAAAGCATGGTGTCACTAAAGGGCAGAGTTAAGGTCATCTGGAAACCCTAACTGTGCATTTCCATTCCTTAACACATTTGTTGTTGTTTTTTTTTATCTTTTACCTCATTCAGAATTTCCTGGGTTTGCAAAGCTTGTTCTTGGGATAATTACAACAGCCCTGTAATATTTTCATCCTTAAGTTACTAATATGAATTCAACCTTAGCTCCACTTGAAGGTAGTTTTTAGATTTGTTATTCACTTTATCAAGCACCATGGCTCAGATTCTGACCTTAATTACACTAGTTTGACAAAGAATCAGGCCTTGCATACCATAAAGGATTTAGCTAATTCATGTAAAAAACTTGTTTAAACTGTGGGACAATAACTAATGTGATGTGATTGCCACAGCCTGAGTGGATGTATCGTGCTGACTTCCTGCAGCCAAGACACAAGATGTCACTGAAAGTTTGGATGGGCTTCTGACATTGATGGGAAACAATCCACTGGTGATGGTTCATCACCGTGTCACAAGATATCTCACAGATAGTAGATGACTTCAAGGAACTTGGAAGTATGCTGAAGAAGAAGAATATCCAAGCAATCTTCTCTGAGATCCTTCCTGTCTCACGAGCAAAGGAAGACAGATGGCACAAGATTCTGGAAGTGAACTGCTGGCTAGATAAGTAATGTAGGGTTTTTTTATGTGTCACGTTGGCCAACCTTCTATGCTGAGAAGGGGCTGTATAGTTTGGATGGTCTCCACCTCAGTAGAAGAGGGACCAATCTTCTTGTCATGCTGGCCAGAATGGTCAGAAGGTGCACTAAACTAATTACAAAAAGAGTAAAAAAGGGAAGATATGAGTACTTGGCACAAATTGAGATGTTGAGAACAAAATTAATCAAGGAACCAAAGGACATGAAAAAAAGACTTTCTTGAATTGCCTGTACCCCAATGCCAGGAGCTTGAGTAACAAATTGGAATTACCCATTTATGAGCATAAATATGATGTAGTTAGTATTACTGAAACCTGGTGGGATGATTCCCATATGTTAAAATCAATGTTATAACCTAGTTAGGAAGGATCAAGTGGGCAAAAGTGGAGTTGGGGGGGCACTCTGTCAAAAATGGCATTACCTGTTTACAAATCAATTATTACCCAGAAGAAAATGGTCTTGAATGTTTATTGATCAATGTCCTAACAAATCAAGTTCAAGATGGGGTATTAGTTGGTGACAGACCACCAAATCACACTTGGGAACAGAATGACCAACTCTTGATGCTTTTATCTATAATGTGTAGAGAAAAAGCTGCATCTTCATAGGGGACTTAATTTGAGTGCCATATGCTGGAGGTCTCATGCTGCCAGTACTAAAACATTCTTGAAATAAAGTCCAAACCAGTGATATATATACTTGGTGTTTTAAAAGGGCCAGTTTCACAAGCTGAAAACAATTGCAAGCCAAATTAGCTGGGATGAAGAATTTAATCAGAAAAATCTGAATGACAATTGGAATTGTTTAAGAACAATTTATTAGATGCCCCAAATGCCACAATCACACAATCAAGGAAGAAGGACATATAGGTTAAAACATTGACCTGGTTTAGTAGGGAAGTGAAAGCATTTATATATATTTTTAAATATATAACAAATGGAAGAAAGGGGAAGTTGATGGTAATGAATATAAATCAGAAGCTGGAATTGTAGAAAATTGATAAGGGAAGCAAAGGGACACAGGAGAAATATGTGGCCAGCAAGTTAAGGACAATAAGGAGTTTTTTTAAGTATATAAAAAACAAAAAGAATTCTGGCAATGGTGTTGGTCCATTATTAGAAAGAAATGGTAGAATTATCAATAATAATGCAGAAAAGGCAGATGTGTTCAATAAACATTTCTTTTATGTGTTTGGGAAAAAACAGAAGATGTAGCCATATTATATGATAACACTTTTTCCATTCCACTAATATTTCAGGAGGACATTAAACCATGATTACTAAAGTTAGCCATTTTTAAATCAGCAGGTACAGATAACTTGCATCCAAGAGCTTTAAAAGAGCTGGCTGAGGAGCTAACTGTTGATTTTCAGTGACTCTTAGAACACCATGAGAATTCCAGAAGAAAAAGCTAATGTGCTATGTAGGAAGGTGCAGTGGCCTTCCTCGGAGCCCTGGGCCCAAGGAAGGGCCACGACCACAAGGACAGACAGTGATAGGGCCGGCAGCCCAGTCTGCCCAGCAACCAGGATGGTGATAGGTCCGGCAGACCAGCCAATCCGGCAACAGAAGGGCGGAGCTGCCGCTGGGGCAGGAGATATAAAAGGCAGGCCCCACAGCTCAGTGAGGGCCAGACTGCCGCTGGAGGCAGACCTGCCGTCCTGCCAGCTGCAGCGTAGGCCTGACCCCAGCCGGACAGCCGCCCCGAGCGAGCGCCTCCCTGAGCAGAGGTGCCAGCAACAGCCCAACCTACCAGGCCTTAGGGACTGGATAGGGCCTCTGGGCTCCAGTGACTGGACCGGGCCACTGAGCCCAAGGATTGGCTAGGGCCTCCAGGCCCCAGTGACTGGACCTAGCCCCTTGAGACTCAGGGTTGGGAGATACCCTCAGTGGCCGGCCCTGACCTAGAGGAGCTGCCGGACGCCGAACCCCTGGAGCCCTGTGACCTGGAGGAGATGCCCTCAGCCGAGGAACCCCAGGAACCTGCGTCCTAGAGAAGCTGCCCTCCGCAGAGGAGTTCCCTGACTTGCTGCCGATGGATGCGGAGGGACTGGTGAGCCTGCTGCGGGCCAAGTACCTCAGCGACCCCAAGGACCCGGAGGAAACAGGTACCTAGGGAACAAGGGAGGAACTGGCCCAGGGACAGCCATAATCCAGTGGCTGAGTCAGGGGCAAGGCCCCGTCAGCGTGTTGCGGCAGGAGCCCCGCCAACTAAGTGGCAAACGTCTTTGCCACTGCTAGGGCCCTGGGCTGGGATGCAGTGGAGACGGATGGGCCTACATCCCCCTCCCCCCTTCCCTAGCCACCCCAGGAGCATGTGCTCTCCCCCGCCACTACAGACAGCGGATCCACTGCTGGTCTCACCCTGCCTGAGGGTTGGAGACCTCAGACTGTTTACCCGCCTCACCCTGCCGGGGGGTCTGAGGCACATGACTGCTTGCGGCCTCCCCTGGCCCAAGGGCCAGAGACCATAGCTGACTTGCCGGCTCCCCCCGCCTGAGGGCTGGGGATTGAGGCTACTGCACAGATGCAACCACCCTCCCATTGTAGGAAGGTGCACTGGCCTTCCTCAGAGCCTGGGCCCGAGGAAGGGCCGCAACAACCCAGCTGTAAAGGACTGCCGGCCTACATGCCAATATTTTAAAAGAGTAAATGTGAAGACTCATAAAATTATAAGCCTGCCAGTCTGACATGGATCCTGGGCAAGATAATGGAGTGGCTGATACAGGATTTGATTAATAAAGAATTAAAAGGAGGATAATATAATTAATGCCAATCACTATTTGTTTATGGAAAATAGATCCTGTCAAACTAGCTTGATATCTTTTTTTTGATGAGATTACAAGTTTGGTTGATAAAGGTAGTAGTGCTGACGAACTATACTTTGTCTTCGGTGAGGTGTTTGACTTGGTACCACATGACATATTGATTAAAATACTAGAAAACTATAAAATTAACATGACATACATCAGATGGATAGGTCACAAAATGTAATTGCAAATGAGGAATCATCATAGAAGATTGTGTTTCTAATGGGGTCCCACAGGGTTCAGTTCTTGGCCCTACACTATTTAATGTTTTTATTAATGACTTGGGAGAAAAGATAAAATATTCACTGAAAAAATTTGCAGATGGCACAAACATTTTGGGAGTGGTAAATAATGAAGAGGAGAGGTCACAGATACAGAGTGATCTGGATCACTTGCTAAACTGGGTGCAAGCAAACAATATGCATTTGAATATAGCTAAATATAAATGTATACATCTAGGAACAAAAAATGTAGACCATACTTCTAGGAAGGGGGACTCGATCCTGAGCGGCAGTGACTCTGGAAAAGATTGGGGGGGTTGTGGTGGATAATTAGCTGAGCATGAGTTCTCAGTGTGACACCGTGGCCAAAAGGACTAATGCGATCCTTACATACATATGAAAGGGAATGTGGAGTAGGAGTAGACAGATTATTGTACCTCTGTATTTGGCACTGGTCCATGCACTGCTGGAATCCCGTGTCTAGTTCTGGTGCCCACAATTCAAGCAGAATGTTAATAAATTGGAGAGGTTCAGAGAAGAGCCACAAGAATGATTAAGATTAGACAATCTGGCGTATAGTGAGAGACTCCAGGAACTCAATCTATTTAGCTTAACAAAAAGAAGGTTAAAGGGTGACATGATCACAATCTATCAATACCTACTTGGGGAACAAATATTGAATAATGGGCTCTTCAATCTAGCAGAGAAAGGCCTAACATGATCCAATAGCTGGAAGTTGAAACTAGACAAACTGAGACTGGAAATAAGGTGTGCATTTTTAACAGTGAGAGTAGTTAACCACTGAAACAAATCCCCAAAGATCGGGGTGGATGCTCCATCACTGACATTTTAAAGGAGACTGGATGTTTTTCTAAAAGCTCTGCTCTAGGGATTATTTTGGGGCAGTTCTCTGCCCTGTGTTCTGCAGGAGGTCAGACTAGATGATCACAATGGTCCCTTCTAGCCTTGGTATCTATGACCATCAGCTTGACTAGACCCTGTCCTCTGACGCTGAGTGTCAAGCTGTCACACCCCCAGTAAGTAATGGAATGAGGCGGCTCTCCAGCAGCAGGGCATTCCTACCAGTCATGGTGTTTTGGGAGTAGTTCTGTCCTGCATCCAAATGCAAAGTCTAGTCAGCTACTGCAGCTGTCCTGCCCTTTGAGTCCCCAACCCGCACTTCCCAGCAGAGCTGTCAGGAACTCAGCTGGCTCCAGGCACGGTTGCCTAGCAACCCAATGAGCTTGACTGGGCCCAATAAACCCCACAAAGTGACTGTGCTCCTTGACTGGGCAACAAGGCCAACACTCACCATCTAAGCCTTGTAGCAACAGCAGCACAGTAGCTGCTTAATTCTGTCCATGCCCGCAGCTGCACCAGACCTGCTTCCTGCCCCAGCCCTCGTTCCAGCCCGTTCCTGTTCTGCTCCAGCTCTCATCCCTACCTTCCTCCGAACTCCTAGCTCCAAGCACTGCCTTGTCTCCTGGCCATGACTCTGGCTCTGCCCTTTGATGCTGTTCTGCCTCCGGACTCTGACCATTAGCTTGTCTTTTGACCACACCTCCGGTTATGCCCTCTGAGTCTGCTCTAACCACTAGGCCAGATGCCTGTTCTGACCACTAGGTTGCACTGCCTACACTCCAGTTTGTGACAACAGCCTCCTGAAGAAATGGCATATGGGAGATTTTGAAAAAGCCAAGAGGTTTATAGAATCATAGATTAGAGTTGGAAGGGACCTCAGGAGGTCATCTAGTCCAACCCCCTGCTCAAAGCAGGACTAACCTCAGCTAAATCATCCAGCCAGGGATTTGTCAAGCCGCAGCTTAAAAACCTCCAAAGATGGAGATTCCACCACCTCCCTAGGTAACCCATTCCAGTGCTTCACCACCCTCCTAGTGAAAAACTTTTTCCTAATGTCCAACCTAGACCTCCCCAATTGCAACTTGAGATCATTGCTCCTTGTTCTGTCATCTGCCACCACCGAGAACAGCCTAGCCCCATCCTCCCTGGAACCCCCTTTCAGGTAGTTAAAGGCTGCTATCAAATCCCCCCTCATTCTTCTCTTCTGCAGACTAAACAAGCCTAGTTCCCTCAGCTTCTCCTCATAAGTCTTGTGCTCCAGCCCCCTGATCATTTTTGTTGCCCTCCGCTGTACTCTCTCCAACTTGTCCACATCCTTTTTGTAGTGGGGGGCCCAAAACTGGACACAATACTCTAAATGCGGCCTCACCAATGCCGAATAGAGGGGAATAATCACTTCCCGTGACCTGCTGGCAATGCTCCTCCTAATGCAGCCCAATATGCTATTAGCCTTCTTGACAACCAGGGCACACTGCTGACTCATATCCAGCTTTTTATCCACTGTTACCCCCAGGTCCTTTTCTGCAGAGCTGCTGCCTATCTCGTCGGTCCCCAGTCTATAGCTATGCATGGGATTCTTCCTTCCTAAGTGGAGGACTCTGCACTTTTCTTTGTTGAATCTCATTAGATTTCTTTTGGCCCAATCCTCCAGTTTGTTTAGGTCCTTCTGTATCTTATCCCTACCTTCCAGGGTATCTACCACTCCCCACAGCTTAGTGTCATCCTTAAACTTGCTGAGGGTGCAATCTACCCCATCTTCCAGATCATTAATGAAGATGTTGAACAAAACCAGCCCCAGGACGGACCCCTGGGGCACTCCGCTTGTGACTGGTTGCCAGCTAGACACGGATTCATTGATCACTACTCATTGAACCCTATGCTCTAGCCAGTTCTCTATCCATTTTATAGTCCATTCATCCAACCCATACTTCTTTAACTCGCTGATAAGAATACTGTGAGGGACCGTATCAAAAGCTTTGCTAAAGTCAAGGTATATCACATCTACCGCCTTCCCTACATCCACAGAGCCAGTCACCTCATCATAGAAAGCAATCAGGTTGGTCAGGCATGACTTTCCCTTGGTGAATCCATGTTGACTGTTCCTGATCACCTTCCTCTCTTCCAAGTGCCTTAAAATGGATTCCTTAAGGACTGGCTCCATGATTTTTCCAGGGATTGAAGTGAGGCTGACCGGTCTGTAGTACCCTGGATCCTCTTTCCTCCCTTTTTTGAAGATGGGCACTATATTTGCTTTTTTCCAGTCCTCAGGGACCTCCCCCTGTTGCCACAAGCTTTCAAAGATAATAGCCAATGGCTCTGAAATCACCTCAGCCAACTCCCTCATCACCCTCGGGTGCATTGCATCTGGCCCCATGGACTTGTGTATGTCTAATCCTTCTAAATAGTCTTGGACCTGTTCCTTCAGCACTATGGGATGTTCACCTCTTTCCCATACTGTGCCACCCAGTGCAGCAGTCTGGGAGCTGATCTTGTCTGTGAAGACAGAGGCAAAAAAGGCATTGAGTACCTCAGCTTTCTCCACATCCTCCGTCACTAGGTTGCCTCCCTCATTCTCTAAGGGGCCCACACTTTCCCTAATCTTTCTCTTGTTGGCAACATACCTGTAGAAACCCTTCTTGTTCCCCTTCACGTCCATTGCTAGCTGCAACTCCAATTGCGCTTTGGCCTTCCTGATTTCATTCCTGCATGTTCAGGCAGTATTGTTATAATCCTCCCTAGTCATCTGACCAAGCTTCCACTTCTTGTAAGCTTCTTTTTTGTGTTTAAGTTCGCCAAAGATTTCTTTGTTAAGCCAAGCTGGACGCCTACCATATTTGCTGTTCTTTCTGCACATCGGGATGGTTTGCTCCTGTGCACTCAATAAGGTCTCTTTAAAATACAGCCAGCTCTCTTGGGTTCCTTTCCGCCTCATATTAGCCTCCCAGGGAATCCTGCCCGTCAGCTCCCTGAGGGAGTCAGACTCTGCTTTTCTGAAGTCCATGGTCCGTATCCTGCTGTTCTCCTTTCTTCCTTTTGTCAGGATCTTGAACTCGACCATCTCATGGTCACTGCTGCCTAGGTTGCCACCCACTTCTACTTCCCCTACCAAATCTTCCCTGTTTGTGAGCAGCAGGTCAAGAGAAGCACGGCCCCTAGTGGGTTGCTCCAGCACTTGCACCAGGAAATTGTCTGCGACACTCTCCAAAAACTTCCTGGATTGTTTGTGCTCTGCTGTATTGCTCTTCCAGCAGATGTCAGGGTGATTGAAGTCCCCCATGAGAATTAGGTCCTGGGAACTGGAAACTTTCCCTAGTTGAGTAAAGAAAGACTCATCTACCTCATCCTCCTGGTCTGGTGGTCTATAACAGACACCCACCACGACATCACCCTTATTGTTCTTGCTTCTAAGCTTAACCCAGAGACACTCAACTGGCTTATCTCCAGTTTCATACTGGAGCTCAGAGCAGTCATAGTGCTCTCTTACATACAGTGCAACTCCTCCACCCTTTCGCCCCTGCCTGTCCTTCCTGAACAGTTTATCCCATCCATGACAGTGCTCCAGTTGTGCGAGTTACTCCACCACGTCTCAGTTATTCCAATCATGTCGTAGTTTCTTGACTGTGCCAGGACTTCCAGTTCCTCCTGCTTGTTTCCCAGGCTTCTTGCATTTGTGTACAGGCACTTGAGATAAGTAGCCGATTGGCCTACTTTCACAGTATGAATCGGGAGGCCTCCCCTGCTGCACCCTCCTCCTTCTGCTTCCTTGTAGTGTCCCTCTTCCCCAATTACCTTCGGGCTTAGGTCTCCGTCCCCCATTGAACCTAGTTTAAAGCCCTCCTCACTAGGTTAGCCAGCCTGTCTGCGAAGATACTCTTCCCTCTCTTTGCTAGGTGAATCCCGTCTCTTCCTAGTAATCCTTCTTCCTGGAACAACATCCCATGATCGAAGAATCCAAAGCCCTCTCTTCGACACCACCTGTGTAACCATGCATTTACTTCCGCAATGCGACGGTCCCTACATGGGCCTTTTCCCTGAACAGGGAGGATGGATGAGAACACCACATGCGCTTCAAACTCCTTTATCTCTTTTCCCAGAGCCACATAGTCCGCAGTGATCCGCTCAAGATTATTCTTGGCAGTGTCATTGGTGCCCACGTGGAGAAGTAGGAAGGGGTAGTGGTCTGAGGACTTGATAAGTTTTGGCAGTCTCTCCGTCACATCCCTAATCCTAACTCCAGGCAAGCAGCACACTTCTCTAGTTTCCTGGTCCGGATGGCAGATGGATGACTCCGTCCCCTTTAGGAGGGAGTTCCCGACCACCATCACCCTTCTTTTCCTCTTGGGAATGGTGGTCGTGGAACCCCCGTCCCTAGGACAATGCATCCCTTGCCTTCTGATCAAACGGGTCTCCTTCTGGTCCATTTCCTCCGATGGGTCCTCCAAATCGTTCTCCGCCGTAGTACTTGTGCAGAGAGGATGAAAACGATTCCTTACTTCTATCTGCATGGTGGGCATATAGGTTCTCTTTCTTCGGGAGGTCACATGCTGCCAATTTTCTTCCCCGTTCTTCAGTTTCGCCTGCGCAGCCTTCTCTGAATCTTCCTTACACTGTGCCTATGCCCAATCGAGAAAGACTTTGTTTTCTTTAATGCAACGCAGGGTTGATATTTGGGTCTCTAGTCCTTTAACCTTCTCTTCCAATAAGGAAACCAGACTGCACTTGGTACAGATGAAGTCATCTCTATCCTGTGGGAGGAAGACAAACATAGCACAGCCAGTGCAGGTGACAGGTTTGTGGGAGAAGGAGCTAAGGCTGGGCTTTCCAAATGAACCCAAGGGATTTAGGTGCCCAAATTCCACTGACTCCATTAGGCTCCTTTAGAAACACCAGCCCAAATTACCATAACTGCCAGGGAAACACATATCCATCCTTGAAGGCCACTTAGCTCTCGTGTAGGCTTGGCCTCTGTGGTCCTTTTGCATCCCTTCCCCCTCTCCCAGGGAAATGCTCCCAGCTGCTCCTTGGGATGAGTCTTTCTGAAGCCCCGGCTCCCTTTAGCTGTGGAACCTACAGGGTGAGCGCCACATCAGGGCTTTGGCAGTTCCCAGACAATTTCCTTTGGTCTGAGCCCAAATTTCAGCAGAGTGAAGCACATGCCAAGACGCTCATCTGGGAATGACTAGTAAGGGAAAAGAAGTGGGGGAAGGGAGGGGAAGTATTCACACTGCAGCCCCAGTGTATTCTCTCTGCTCTCCATATATCTGAGGTGTGATTCACAACCTGAGTCACTCTGGCTTTCCCATGGGGCCTTGCAGGATGAATCCATGCTGGACCAGAGGGAGCATCTTTCATCTCCAAGGATCCCCAAACACTTTGCAAACTCTACATAACTGACAGCACTGAAATGCAGCCCTCTCTAGTGTGGAGGCCAACAACCAGCCAAGGTGGGAAGGGAAATATTGGCCAGACACTGGCTCCTATGAAAAGCATCCTCTGAAAGACTTCTCCACGGCATGGTCCTCAATTTGCTTAGCTCAGAGAAGGAAAGGCTGAGTCAGATGTCCTGGGATTGGAACCTTGAGGGCCTGCTTCTTTTCTGACACTGTGTACAATGAATCTTTAAATCCAGGTTAGAAGTCCTTCTGAAAGATCTGCTCTAGGTTGACCCAGACATGACTGGGCTCGATGGGGCCATTCTGTGTTAGGCAGGGTGTAAAACACCAACTTGAGCTAAATCCATACAGGACACAGTGATTCTGAAATAAAACTTTCCACACCCAGGGTCCTGTCAAAATAAGTGAAGATTCCAATTAAAGCTGATTTTGGTCTTTCAGTGTAAATTTGCATGCAGACCAGCCCTTATACAGAGGGAGCCCCAGGCCCTTATACTGTAATTATCAATGCAGACAGCATTTCCACCAATAGCTGGGTCTTTATCTTTATCTATTGTTAAGGTGCTGTCATGTTTTGTTGTTGTGTTATTGTCTGGGGTCAGGTGGCAGGGCTAGGAAGAGGTTACATCCTGCCTGTGTGTGTGCTCGAGTGGTTACTTGCAGTGTCCCAATAAGTCCTTTGATTCTATAAGCAAGTTTTACAACTAGGGGCAGCAAGTTCAAGATGGCAAAAGCACTTATGTTGGAGAAGAAATTTCCTGATCATGCGGATGAGCGTGGAACCTGTGAGCACTTGTCAGACTTTGCTCTCGGTGAATGAGTGATCTGATGAGAAAGCAGCACAATACCAAACATTTTACCAGCAGCTTCCCGCTGTGGATTGTGGTTCGTACAGACAATTACACAAACACCTCTCTGACTGCTGTGTGGGAGGCATGGCCCTTCTGAAGTCCTGAAAGGAATGACATCCCAATGGGCAGCAGGAAGGGAACCCCTATATAGTTATTTGCATGCATTGCAGTGTCAGGTCGACATAAGGCAGCTTACACGACCTAATTGTGTCAGTGTACACACTACAGCCTTGCTCCCACCGATGTAAGTGCCCTACTACACTGATATCATAACTCCACCTCCACCAAAGGCGTAGGGCTCATGTCGGTGTAGTTAGGGTGACGCAGTGTCCATGTGGACACTGCGGTTACTTACACTGGCTGCTGGCTGTCATTCTTGTCAATTTCATGACTCCATGCTAGAGTCATGAAATGGACAAGAAATCCATGTGGAAATGGGGCTCCAGCTAGAGCCCAGCTGCCCCCAGGCTCCCCACTCCCCCCACTGGGCTGCTGCCCAGGCTCCCTGCTTGCCGGGCTCCCCACTCTGCATTGGGATGCCCCCTCAGTGTCCTGGCTCCCTGCTCCCCACCAGAAGCTCAGGTGCTGCCCTGAGGCTCCCAGCTCTCAGCTCCCCGCAGGGAGCCCAGGGGCTGCTTGGGCTCCCCCTCAGAGCTGGGCTGTGCCTGCCTGGCTCCCCACTCCCAGTCAGGCTGCCCCCAGATTCCCCATTCCCTGCTGAGACCCCACCTGCACTAAGGCTCGCCACTCCCCACTGGGAGTCTGGGTCCTGCCCTGAGGCTCCCAGCTTCCCACTCCCCACAGGGAGCATGGCAGCCACCCAGAAAGGAATTGAGAGCCCAGGGGGCGGGGCAGCTGTGCTTCTGGCAGGGAGCCGAGACCCTTGGGGCAGCAGGGAGTGGGAAGCCAGGAGCCTCGTGGCAGCATCCGGGCTCCCAGAAAGGAGTGAGAAGCCAAGAGCCTGGGAGCAGACTCAGCCCCCCACACTGCCCCTCTCAAGTCAGTGGAAATGCTTCTAGTGAGGACGTACAGAAGAAGGTAGTGTGGACATGAACCATCGCAGTATTTACTGCAGTGGTTGTAAGTCAACCTAGTGTAAATCGACTTAAGTTTTTAGTGTAGACATGACCAGAGACTGTTTGATATGGCTTTTCCCTGAACCACACTGGTTAGGGGATGTCTCCTATGAGGCAGAACCTGCTATACTAAATCTGCAACTGGCAATGCCTGAGAAGCCATGAGAGAATCCTGGGTGAAAAGGCAGTTTATGAATGGTTCAACAAGGGAACTTCATGACTTGATGGTGACAGAAGATAACATACTGGATAAATCTATGGACCAGATTATATGTAGAGTTCAAATTGTAGAAGCAGAAATTGGGGTTTACTTGAAGGGTTAAACTGTTAACTCCCAGTCTCATCTTATACCAGATGAAGCACTTGAAGAAATGATTGCTAGGGAACAGGCTAAAAAATTGGAGGAGACCCAGCTGCAGCTGTTCACAGGAGTCCTGTGAGTGAGATGAGGGAGACTGCTTCCTGAGTGGGTCCCAGGCCAGATGACATTTGCAGGCGATACAAAAGCAAAGGCCATTGGAAGCAGAATTGTTCAAGCAGAGGGAAGCCACGCTAGGGAAACTAGAAGTCATTGATGCAATAGGACCAGCATCAGCAACTACTACAAGTTGCCCAAATACCTGTTACTATGTATGTGGAGACATCAATAGTGAGAAAACCACAGTACTCTTGGACTCAGGATCTGAAATGTCCGATTGATGGAGGACGCCCGATGCTAAAAGGAAAAAATAGAGCTGCAGGACTTAAATTAATGACTATTAATCATCAGCCATTGTAGACAACAGGAGAAATCCAGCTCCCAGTGAACCTGGAGTCTCTGCATACTAAACAGATTTTTGTTGTGGTGACCAATATTTCGAGTGCTGTTTTAGTGGGAGTGGATTTCATCAGAGGGGATCACAACATTCATAGATTCCAAGACCAGAAAGGACCATTGTGATCATCATGTCTGCCCTGTATAGCACAAGCCCTAGAACTTCCAAAAATAATTCCTAGAGCAGATCGTTTAAAAAAACATTCAGTCTTGATTTGAAAATCACCAGTGATGGAGAATTCACCACAACTCTTGGGAAAGAAAACTTGCACCTTATTTCCAGCCTGAATTTGTCTAGCTTCTACTTCCAGGCATCAAACTGTGTTTTTCCTTTCTTTGCTAGATTTGGGCTTGACACAACTACCATTAAGTGGATCCATAGTTGGTTAAACAACCACAAACAAAGAGTAACTAATAATGGAATAATGTCGGATTGGAGGGAAGTCTCAAGAGGAGCTCCACAGGGATCTGTTCTGGGTCCAGTGTTGTTTAACATTTTTATCAATGCCCTGGATATAGGAATAGCATACTGACCAAGTTTACAGGTGACACAAAGCTAGGGGGGTTTTCCAAAACTTTGGAGGATAGAGCTAAAATTCAGAGGGATCTTGATAAATGGGAGAACTGGGCTATAGACAACAAAACGAAATTCAACAAAGACAAATTTTGTAAGGTTACATTTACAAATGCACAAAGAAGGATCTGGGAGCTGTGTGAGGATCAGAACCTCAACATGAGTCAGCAATGCAATGTTGTTGCAAAAAAAAAATGCAATTTTAAGTTGCTTTAACAGAGGCATAGCATGCAAGTCATGGGAGGTGACAGTATTGCTTTATTCAGCGCTGGTTAGGCCTCAACTGAAGTACTGTGTCCAATTTTGGTTGCCAGTGTATAGAAAGGATGTAGAGAAACTGGAAAGGACCCAGAGGCGAGTAGCAAAGATGATCAAAGGGATGGAATGCAAGCCATATGAGCAAAGGCTGAATGAACTGGGTATATTTAGTTTGGAAAAGAGGCGATTAAGGGGGAGGGGAACATGATAGTGGTCTTCAAATACTTGAAATGCTGCCATAAAATAGATGGAGAAAAATTGTTCTCTTCTGCCACAGAGGGCAGAACAAGAGGCAGTGGGTTCAAACTACAGCACAGCAGATTTAGATTGAATCTCAGAAAAGACTTCCTAACAGTAAAAACAATAGCACAATGAACAGACTGCCTCAGGAGGTTGTGGAAGCTCCTTCACTGGAGGTTTTCAAAAGGAGGCCGGATAGTCATCTGTCTTGGATGGTTTAGACATAACAATCCTGCATCTTGGCAGGGGTTAGACTAGATAACCCTGGCCATCCCTTCTAACTCTATGGCTCTATGATTCTAAGAGCCCATTACCAAATATTTGTTCCCCAAATAGATACTTATAGACTTGTAATCATGTCACCCCTTAACCTTCTCTTTGTTAAGCTAATAGACTGAGCTCCATGAGTCTCTCACTATAAGGCATATGTTCTAACCTTAATCATTTTCTTTGAACCCGCTTCAATTTATCAACACCCTTTTTGAGTGGTGGACGCCAGAACTGGACACAGGATTCCAGCAGTGGTCACACCAGTGCCAAATATAGAGGCACAGTAATCTCTCTACTCCTACTCCACATTCCAGTTTGTAGGTGTTCAAGGTTTGCATTAGTGCTTTTGGCCACAGTGTCACACAGAGAGCTCAAACTGCGCTAATTATCCATCGGAAGACCCACATCTTTTTCAGTCACAGGTTCCTAGGATCAAGTTCCCCATCATGTAAGTATGGCCTGCATTCTTTGTTCCTAGATGTATATCTTTACATTTAGCTGTACTAAAACTTACATTGTTTGCTAGCCCCAGCTTACCAAGAACTTCAGATCATTCTGTATTAGTGACCTGTCCTCTTCATTATTTACCATGCCCTGATTTTCTTGTCACCTGCAAACAGTGATGATTTTATCTGTTCTTCTAGGTCATTAATAAAATGTTAAATAGTGAATGGCCAAGAACTGATCCCCACAGAACTCCACTAGAAACACACCTACTTGATGAGTCCCCATTTACAATTACATTTTGAGACCTGTTAGTTAGCCAGCTTTGAATCCTTTTACTGTATGCCAGATTAAATGTATGTCATTCTAGTTTTTAATCAACATGTCATGCAGTACCAAGTCAAAAGCCTTACAGAAGTCTGTCTATTGCACCGGCAGTATTACCTTTATCAATCAAATTTGTAATTTCATCAAAAAAAGATATCAAATATGTCTTATAGGATCTATTTTCCATAAACTTATGTTGATTGGCATTAATTATATTATCTTCCTTTAATTCTTTTATTAGTCAAGTATCAGCTACTCCATTATCTTGCCTGGGATTGATGTCAGGCTGGCAGGCCTATAATTACCCAGGTCATCCTTTTTACCCTTTTAAATATCGGCACAACTTTTAGCTTTCTTCAGTCTTCTGGAACGTCCAAGTTTGAAGACACTGAAAGTCAGCTTTAAATGTCTAGGGAGGTCCTCACCCAGCTCTTTTAAAACTCTTAGGTACAAGTTATCCAGACTTGCTGATTTTAAAATGGCTAACTTTAGTAGCTGCTGTTTAACATCCTCAGGAGATAACGGAATGGAAAGAATGTTATCGTCATATGATATAACTATATCTGATTTTTCCCAAATACAGAACAGAAATATTTATTGAATATTTCTCCTTTTTCTCCATTATTATTGATAAGTCTACCATTTCCATCTAGTAATTGCTGAATACAAGTGTTAGGATTCTTTTTTTCCTAATAAACTTAAAAACTCTTTCTTATTGTCCTTAACTCTGCTGAGCACAGATTTCTCATTGTGTCCCTTTGCTTCCCTTATCAATTTTTTACACTTCTTAACTTATAATTTATATTTATTATTATCAACATTACTTTTCTTTTTATTTCTATATTTGTGCTTTCACTTCCCCACTAAACCAAACTATTGTCTTTACTTACTAGGTATGGCATTTACAGTGTACACAGACTGCTGTGCCTCAGGAGTGGCTCCGTACAAAGCACAACCCAGAAGGATGCTGGCAGAGGTGTATTCACAATCTGTCCAGATCTACATTCACAGTTCACCACAAACCGAGGAAGCAAACTGGGATTGTGGATGCTCTCAACTGGGTGAGGGCACTGACAATTGACTCAGCCTAGTCTTGTGAGGACACCTGGCAAGAACAGTCTAAGGACTCTGAGTTACATTTGGTGCCAACTGAAGGAGAAGACTGGCGAGGTTCAATGCACTAAGCCAGCTACCAATTTACTGGTGTATGAAAGTAATAGGATTGTCTTGCCAGCTAGTTTACAGAGAACAGTACTGGCGTGTCATCGTGATAACGAAGCAGCAGGCCACCTGGCGTATGAAAAGACACTAAGATGGGGAAGTGGCAGATATTTTTGGCTGGGCCTGGCTCCAGATGTGAGGGCTGGGTACCGACCAGTCTGTCTCACCTGTCGAGAAAGGAAGTGCCAGCAAGGAGAGGCAGGACTCCTGAAGGGGAATGCTCTAATCTAGTAATCCCTGGGAGTTGATACAGATTGATTTGAGGCCCAGAGACACCAGCAGGAGATCAGTATTTGCTGACAGTCTGACATATTCTCAAAGCATCTGTTGGCACAGTCACTGACGGCTAAAAGGACTGGGACCGTCACGGCTGCATTGGTGAAACAAATAGTGTTGCAGTTCAGCTCAGTCAGCTGCATCTGCAGTGATCAGGGGAAGGAATTTGAATCACATTATTACACAACGTCTGCTGACAACTCCAGACAACCAAAGTGAGGACCAATGTCACCCACCCTGTGAGTAAAGGAGGAGTGAGAGAGTAAACTTCCCAGTGGGACTATGCTTAGAGTTTTAGTCGCTGTAGACCAACGAGACTGATACAAAGACACCTTTTGTCATCTCTGCACAGAACACCAGCTGGCACTCAGCTAGTCATTACTCTCCTCGTAGGATTATTTTTGGACTCCGCAAACCCATGCTTCCCTGGGACTTGATGTTCAGAAAGCAAGAACTGGCAAGGCCTCCTGCACCCTGCACCTACACAGGTGGATGATGCAGTGAACCCTTACATCAGTGACCTGAGAATAACGTTTCAGAAGGTGGGGGACCAGATGAGCTGGAAGCAAGCATGCCAGGCGCAAGATGCCAGGAAAAAGGAGAATTGTGCCCATCCAGGAAAGAGAGAAGGTGTGGCTATGCAGCTGGAAAAAGGAGCCTGGAAAAAATCCCAAATTTACTCCTTTTTGGAGCTAACTTTACACAGTGATTAAGAAACTAAATAACTTCAATTTTTGATACAAACAGCAAGCACTCACTCCTTTGTAGTGCATGGAGAACTGGCACACAAATTCACTGAAAGAAAGGGAAGGGCAAACACTGAGGATGCTCAATTACCATCCCCAAAGGACGCAGAGGAGGATTTAGAGGCACCTCAGCAGGTTTCCGTAACTGGTAATGGGCGACTGGTTGTGGAGGAGGATTTGCTGAGGTATCTTCAGGACCTCATCACACTGCAGTCTTCAACAGATAGTCTAGCCACAACAGAGAGGCTTGCCCTAAAGACATGAACCCTGCTCTCGCTGATCATCTTCTAGATCTAACTCTGAGTGAAGTGTCAATTACTGAATACAGGACTAGAGTGGGTGGATCAACACAGAAACCTGCATGGATGGCAAACTACCTGGTCTCCTAGGAGTCATGAGAATATAACACTTTACTTACTCTTTTCAAACACTTATTAAACTAGAGGGGAAAGTTGTAATGATCTGTGCAGACAGCACCTCCACCAATAGGAGGTGCTGTTGTACCTTTATGTGAGTGTTAAGATGTTTTCTTGTCTTGGTCTGTTGTGGTGCTGTCTGTGTTTGGGGGCAGGGCTAGGAGGAGGTTAAGGCTGCCTATGTGTGCTGGAATTGTTACTGGCAATGTCCCAAAAACCCTTGGATTGCTATAAGCGAGTGTTACAGTACTCAGAGAGCCAGCGTGACCTCTAACCTTTACCCAGAGGGAGCCAGCTCAACAGAGGGGCATCAGGTGGGAGGGTGAACGGAAGCAGATGCAGAAGCATCTATAGCTGGGTGCCCAGTGATACTTGAGCAACTTTGCAGGAGCCAGTGAGGCTGCACAGGTGTGAATGGAGGCAGGGTCTGCCCAGAGAACTGCAGAACCCAGAACAGCCTGAAGCCAGTGCCCTGCCACTGAGCAGGAGCAGGTGCTTGCTCCCCACCAACTCTGGAAACAAAAGTGCAGCAGGCTAAGGATTCCCAGCCGCTGGTAAAAGACATCTGTCTGTGCACCCACCAGCTGCTGTGTCGATGCAATAGGCACACAGGCCCTGATGCAGCATTCTCAGAAGTGCCTGTATCACATGGGAGCCCAGTCTCCTTTGACTTAGACTCATAGACTCTAAGGTCAGAAGGGACCAATATAATCATCTAGTCTGACCTCCTGCACAGCGCAGGCCACAGAACCTCACCCACCCCCTCCTGTAATAAACCTCTGACCTAGGACTGAGTTATTAAAGTCCTCAAATCATGGGTTAAAGACTTTAAGGTACGGAGAATTCACCAGCAAGAGAGTCATGCCCCATGCTACAGAGGAAGGCAAAAAGCCCCCAGAGCCTTTACCAATCTGCCCGGGGCGAAAATTCCTTCACGACTCCAAATATGGCGTTCACTTAAACCCTGAGCATGTGGGCAAGACTCACCAGCCAGACACCCAAGCAAGAATTCTCTGTAATAACTCAGAACCCACCACATCTAACATCCCTTCACAGGCCATTGGCATATCTACCACCAGTAGTCAAAGATCAGTCAATTGCCAAACTAGGCTGTCCCATCATACCATCTCCTCCATAAATTTATCAAGCTCAGTTTTGAAGCCAGCTAGGTTTTTTGCCCCCACTCCTCCCCTTGGAAGGCTATTTCAGAACTTCACTCCTCTGACGGTTAGAAATCTGCATCTAATATTAAGTCTAAACTTCCTGATGGCTAGTTTATATCCATTAGTTCTTGTGTCCACACTGTTGCTAAACTTAAATCATTTATCTTCCTCCCTGGTATTTATCCCTCTGATGTATTTATAGAGAGCAATCATATCTCCATCAACCTTCTTTTGGTTAGGCTAAAAAAGCCAAGCTCTTTGTGTCTCCTCCCATAAGGCAGGCTTTCCATTCCGCAGATCATCCTAGCAGCCCTTCTCTGCATCTGTTCCAGTGTGAATTCATCTTTCTTAAACATGGGAGACTTACAACGTTCTGCAAATGCTACCCCTTCCCTATTTGCCCAGTCACCTCCCTCTGCCCTTAAATGCTTCCATATGAAATGCAGAGCCTTGCACATTCCAGCATGTCCTCTCACTCCCTGCACAAGCCTCATCCTGTGCAAACAGCACCAGCGGGAGTGCCCAAGCACACAGGGCCCCTTGCACTGACACAGCCTCTCCACTCTCGGCTCCAGTAATTGGGCAGCCAAATGAAGGCAGTTGGTTCAATTACTTCCTTCCTGGCATCAGAGCAGAGCAAGTGGCCAGGCCAGCTCATTAGGGGAAAGGAGCCTCGTTTTGCACACAGTTTGTGTTTTCCCTTGGAGACTTTAAAGCCTGCAGTAAGCTGGACTCCGGGTGGGAGTCCCTGCTGAGAGCTTCTTCACTGCATGCAGGAGGCTGCAGCCGTGATCACTGAAGAGGCAGCAGCAAAGGAAAGCAACCAGTTGATGATCTGTGCAGGGACACGTCAGGCAGCAGTACATGTAGCCCTCGTGCACTGGCCTGGGGGCAGGGTAACCCCCCACAAATACTTCCTGCCTCACCTATGCTGTCGCTGCCAACCCCCAGATCCCACCTCATCGGGTGCTGTATGGGAGCCCACATTGCCTGATGTCTGTGCATTCTGCCCATCTATGCTGGGGTTGGTACTGCCTGTTCCAGTGTCTTCAGGTCAGGTGGGAGGTGTGGAATGCTGAGGAATGAAGGGCTGTGACTGGCTGAAAAGGGGGGCTGCCCCTTGGCGAGGACAGAAGGTAACTGTGGTATGAGGCTGTGGTACCCAGACAGCCACTGCAGTGCCCACTTGTTACCAAGGTTCTGCCCAGGGGCCCCAGCATGCAGCAGGAAGCTATGCTGGGCCAGTGGAGTGAGCAACGGGTTTGAGGAAGAAACTCAGAGTGACTCAGCAGCCATGCAAGGCATCCCAATGGGATAAGGAGATGGCCTGGGGTGGGCAGCCCCCTCTTCCTCTGTCATTTCCCTACTGTGTCTGTGGGCAAGAGAAAGATTACAGAAAAGGACCATGCCCCAGGTAAGGGGCCACTACAGCACGTGAGATTTTCACCCAAGCCAACTCCTCATATAAAATGCAAGCCCACATCAGCAAAAAGCAGCCCATTGCAGCTAGCTCGGGGCATGTAGCTCTCGGAGCACTGAGAGGGTCTGTGGCCTTGGCTTCACCTTGACAAAATGCTTTCTGTCAGAAGTAGGGTCTGCTGTGGTATGCCAGGGATAGCAAGCAACAGACAGCATGACAGGCAGGGCTGGGTCCATGTAGTTTCAGGGAGAGGGAATGTCACAAGCTGGTGAGGAATCCAGGGCTCTCTTACCCAATCTCCAAGGCTTGCGGTTGCCTGAACTCTGGCCCTGCATAAGATGCTTGTTGCTGAGACTTGTGGGGCTGCACACTGGGTGGGTGCTCTGTGCCAGACCTCCCAAACGCTGTCCAGGCTCTGATAGCCTCCCTTCCCCACCTGCAAAAATCCCCCTGTTAGCAGGTGTGATTCTGGGAGCTGCCTCGGTGTTTGGGGACAGCAGGGCCTTGTCCTGGGATCTTTGGAGAGAGCTTGAATGCCCCTAGCAGTGACTGAGACCTGTCCAGCCTGCCCTATCCCACTGGCCACTGCTGCCAGCCGGGAACATAACCTCTGATAACATATGAGCCTTTGTGGCCCAGCAGGAAGTGATGCATTCTGGGTTCAGTGATTAGAGCCATCTGTGAGCTAGCATCAGCCAAGGAATGGGGAGCTCTGCTTTGGTAGGGGTGTGGCTGGGTATGACTGTGCATGTGAGACCCTGTGGGAATATACGGTTGTGCATGAGTATGTGTATGGCTATGCATGCAAGTGACTATAGGTGTGTGTGTGTGAAAGAGAGGGAGGGAGGGAGAGAGAGACTCTGTGCCTGAGTGTATCAATTAAAATTATCAATGAAACCCAGGGAGTTATGGGTGATTAACTCCCTTATATCCTGCTTATCCCTACCCATGTGCATGGGTCCTTTTGTGTGCATGTGTCCCTGTGTGAGTGGGTGTCTGTGTCAGGTATGTGTATGTGTGTGTTTGTGTAGGTAGGTGTCTTTGTCCCTGTGTGTGTGTGTGTACACGGGTGTCTTTGCGTGTGCAGATGTCCCTGTGTGCAGAAGTCTCTGGGTGTGGAAGTCGTGCACACATGTGAATACTGGTGTATGTGACATTCTGGGTAACTCTTCACACTACGCTGCTCTGGTTTAACTAAGAGTGTGAATTTCACCCACCTTAGTTAACCCAGTGCAACAGGCTGTGTGGATGCTGATTTTGTTTAAACCAGAGGCTGATTCTGGGTTAGCATAAGTCAATTAGGAATCAGTTTAACTTAAACAGCAGTAAGATTTTCTGAAACCCAAACCCATTAGGGTTTGCACCACTTTCACTAAATTATCTTCAAACTGGATTGAAGTGGGAGTAATGTTGCTTTCTGATGCCTTCCGGGCCTAGACCAAGCTGAGAGAAGCAATGTTGGAAGTGATATCCCGCGTGCTCTGTGCTGCTTTAACTACCTGATTTTCATCCAGGTTTAGTGAGGGTATGCCTTCACTGACAGCGGCAAATTCACCACCATCAGATTGATTCTTCGGGATTGATTGAGTGGAAATGGAGACCCACTCAATCGATCCGGAAGTCGATTTAATAAATCCACCGCCAGAAAAAGAGTAACGCTGTGCCGACAGGAGTGCATTTCCCATCAGCGCAACGAAGTGAAGATGCCGCGGTAAGTAGAAGTTAGGAAGTCAACAGGAGATCTGCAAGCTACTCTACGTACCTTGCGTATCTCCCGTCAACTGCCACTGAATTTCCAGGTAAGTGTAGACCAGGTCTGAGACTGGGGCTGCTTCTGGTCCAGAACAGGCTGGATGGGGCTGGCTGCACAGACTGATACCACTTTTGTTTGACTGGTCCAGTTATATGAGTGCAAACCCCTGCAGACTTCTTATAACATGTTCAACTGGGTTATAGCCGTTCAGCCTGCACTGTTTCTTTACAGATACAAGCTAAACTAATTGCAGCAGCACATATGCAGCTGCTCTGGTTTGACTGATTTGGTAAAGTTAAGATTGAATTAAACAGGGACAGTTTTGAGTACAGAGCTGCTCTGTGTTTGGAGGAGTGTGTATGTGTATGCAAGCACATGTGTGTGGTGTAGCTTGTGGTCAAGCCTGTTTGTGATTGATAGGTGTATGTCTGTACAGGCAAAGGTGTGTGATGGAGGATGTGTGTGCAGGCATGTCTGTGTGTGAGAGAGATGTGTATGCATGGTGGGGGGAGGGTATGTGCAGATAGGCATGTATATGGGTGGGAACCTGCCCAGAAGTGTCAGTGTGTGCAGTTTGTTTCTGACTGTGTATGGATACATGTGTGATGGGAACTGTGGGTTATGTGAGCACATATAATGTGTGTGTAGTTGTGTGCATGTGAGCACATGTAGGGGCATAGGATACCAGATCAGACGGGGATCTGACAGTGGCCAGAATCAGCTGGTTCAGAGGAAAATGGAGCCCCGGCACCACCAGAGGATTATGGGAAAACCTGCCCCAGGGAAGTTCACTCTAACTCCTAATAGTTAGAGATCAGCTATTGCCCTAAAGCAGGAGAATTTCTAGTCCTGGCACAGCTCCTAAACAGTCTTTTAATATTTCCCATTCTAATGCTGGTCTCATTGTCCATGTAAATATCAAATCCTGCTGAATCTTGTTGATCTCTTGGCTTCCAAGGCATCCTGTGGCAGTGAGTTCCACAGGCAAAATGTGTAACGTGTGGAAAAAAGATTTCATTTTGTCAGCTTTGAATTTGCTGCCTTTCAGTTTCATTGAATGTCCCTTGTTCCTGTGTATGTTGAGGAGAACAGAAGCTGTTGGATCACCCTTCTCTCGGCAAGTAATTATTTCATATATTTTACCTTATTATCATTAATAATCATGTTTATTTTGGTAGTGCCTAAGGACCAATCAAGAGTGACATCCCATTGTTCTAGGCACTGCACAAACACAGAGTAATAGATGGTCCCTATTTTTCTAAGATCTTCTCTAATTGAACCAGGAATTATTTGGGCGAAGTTCTCTGGTCTGCGTCAGACTAGATGATCACAGTAGGCCTTTCTGACCTTGTAATCTATGAATCAAAGCATTTACCACCTAAACAGGCCAGCAAGACACAGGCTGGGAGCAGCAGCATGAGCAATGTGATAGCAGCAAGCAGCCTGTCAGTTCCAGGATGGGGGAAGGAGGCATTATCCCTTTTGACCCATGCAATTAGCCCAAAATGCAGGGTGTTGTGGGTTGTTTTCTTTGGGAAGGGAAGCTAATGATGGAGTCAGGTGTTTCTTTGGTGTAGTCCTCTTTTGTACAAAGCTCCATTTCCTTGGATACAGGAGGCATCAAATAACAGGAGACAGTTTCTCCTCTTATTTGTCTCTCACTTTTCAGTCTCTCTGCAGATGAGAGTTTTCCTGTCTTGAATGACCCTTGTCATCTGACTCTGACCCTCCCTCTGCTAAACCCTTTCTGAGAAGGGAAGACCAGAACTGCAGATGGGGTCTGGTGAGGGTGTCTCCTTGATTTATATAGAGGCACGATAACATTTCCTGCATTATTCTCTGTCCCGTGCCCTGTGCATCCTCACATCTTGTTTGCTCTGCTGACCACAGCTGCACATTGAGCAGAGCTCTCCATGGAGCTGTCCACAACGATGGCCAGATCTTTGTGCTGTTTGTTACAGCTAATTTAGAACCCAGTCACAAGTCTGAATAGTCAAGTTATTATCTTCCCTATGTGCATTACTTTGCATTTGTCAACACTGAATTTCATCTGCTACCATTTTGCCCATTCCTCTGGCTTCCTGCAGTCTCTGGAAGTTCATCACAGTCTTCTCTACAAAATAAGTTTGTATCATTGCAAATTTTGCTCCTTCTCTTCTCCAGGTCATTAATAAACACCATAAACAGCATGGGATTTAGCAGAGAGCTTTGAATCTCCATTGTTCATCTTTTGCAATGATGAAAATTCCCCATTTGTTCCTATGTATTTTCTGTCTATGACAATACTCTGCCTCTCACCTCATGATGACTTGGCTTCATTAGTAGCCCCTTGTGGGGGATCTTGTCAAAGGGCTTTTGAAAGTCTAAATTAAATGCACAGAGTTTAAGGTCAGAAGGGACCATTAGATCCCTAGCCTGAGCTCCTGGGTAGCCAGGCCCTTACATTCCACCCAGACACCCCTGTATTGAGACCAAAAGACATTAGTTAGACTAAAGCATTTCAGTCCTTGGGAGACTCAGCTGTTGTGAGCCACAGGCAGAGACCAGGGGAGACTAAGATGCCACCAAGCCCCAAAGCCCCTGCAGTGGCAGGGAATTGATTAGATGGGATGTGCCCAAATATTTTTAGCAGGCAAACAATCTCAAAGCACAAAACCGCCCAGGCTCCTGACAAACTTACCTGAGGGGAAATTCCTATCTAGCCATCAATTGGACTTTGAACATGTGAGCAGGACATGCCTGCCAGGTATCTAGCAAGAATACCATTTCAAACCATGGTTCCACCCTGTCTGGTGTCCCATCTTCAGTTGTGGGCCAATCTTCGATGAATCGGAGGAAGGGAAAATTAAAAAAACCCAGAATGCATCTGGCCACTTGCGCATTGAGAAAAAGTTCCTTCCTGACCCTGCATGGAACTGGCTGAAGCCCTGAAGCCTGAGATTGGATTATAGTCATTATCTTTACGCACAGCTGTGAGTGTTATGGGTATGCTAAGGGCAATGCAAACAATCCTGTTCTCCCCATGGTCCATGAAAGGAGAACAGATAGTATATTAAAAACTTTTTCACTAGGAGGGTGGTGAAGCATTGGAATGGGTTAACTAGGGAGGTGGTGGAATCTCCATCCTTAGAGGTTTTTAATGTGCAGCTTGACAAAGCCCTGGCTGGGATGATTTGGGGCTGGTCCTGCTTTGAGACTGGATGACCTCCTGAGGTCCCTTCCAACCCTAATCTTCTATGATTCTACAATTAACTGGTTCTCCTTTATCCACTAGCTTATTGACACAGTTAAAGAATTCCAACAGATTAGTGAGGAACAATTTTCCTTTCCAGAAGATTAGACCTTGTCAGACCACATATCTTATCATTCTGTTTGTAATTATTTTTTCAACCAATTTACTAGCTACAGAGTAATGCTCACTGGTTTATAGCTTCCTGGATCACCTCTATCACCTTTTTTTGATGTGTGTGTAGTTGTGTGTATGTGCAACTCTGTGGGTATATGAGCACATACAAGATGTGTGTATATTCATGATATGCATGCAAGGGGTGTGTGAGTGCATGTGTGAGTACATATATGAGATGCACACATGGGGAGTGTATCATGAGTGTGCAAGTGCATGTAAACTGTAAGTGCATACCAGTATGTGCTGAGAGATTTTCTGTGTGTCTGTCCTGATGCACACTCTGAGACACATTCCTTTTTGAATCTCCAGACTAAGCAGATCAGGCCCCTGCCTCCCTCCCTTTAAATCTTGTTTGGAAGCTTTTAGCTGATACATTAGCTCAATAAAGCCCAACAATTGGCAAGAAACCCAATACCTCTCCCCACCCTGCCCCCTTTCCCTCGGAGATCAAACGGGCTTTAATCGGAATAGAATTTCCTCTGCGAAAATGAGTAAAATCTGTGGCTCACATCCGCCAGCCAGCAGCTCCCCAGTGTAGGCTCCCCACTTGGAGTTTGCTCAGAAGTTTAATTCTTCATGTTTTTGGGTGGGGAAGTGGGGCTGCGGTTGTAACACAGTTACTGGGGCTTTGCCCTGGGACCCATTCCTGTCACAGAGCTCAGGTTTGCACCCAGGGACCCAATTCTCCTCTCACTGCAGTATAAATCTGGAATAACTCCCCAGGGGTTCATGGTATTGCATTGGTGTGAGTAAGAGGAGCCTCAGCCACGCAGAGTATGTCTTCACAGCAGTTAAAAACCCGCAGCCGGCTAAGGGGCTGTTTCACGGCAGTGTAATCCCACCTCGCAGGGTCCTAGAGCTCGGGTCCCAGCCCAAGTCTGTGTGTCTCCATCTCAATTAAACAGCCCCTTAGCCCAAACACTGTGAGCCTGAGTCAGCTTGCAGTGTAGACAGACCCTCCCCTGCCATGCAGGATGCCCTTGTCTGGGTGGGTTTTCTGACATGTTGCATATGAATGTCCAGGTCTGTGACACGGCCTCTGGACTGGTGTGGCCGACTCAGGCACTTCTGCCTGCTACAGCCCAGGATTCCAGGGCTAGTTAGTGAAGTCCCCCAGCACATGAAAAATCCTGCCATGGCGCTCAGGAAATGGGCCTCAAACCTGACTCCAAAGCACCAGCAACTCGTTCCAGCCGTGGGGGGATTGTTTCCTTTCATCCTCAGCCAGCAGTTTAACCGGCCTTTCGTCTCTCCAGACAGGGCTTTGAAGACTTGCAGGGCCCTCCCGCATGTGTGGCTTGGGTGGGAGCTGTGCCTGCCCTGGGATTGGGGGGGAGGCAGCACGGAAAGCAGCCCAGGAGAGAACAATCCCATCCCCAGAAGAGCAGGGACGACCAGATGGGCAGTGCACGAAGTGTGGGGAAGTGATTGGGGGGCTGCAATGAAGTGAGGCCTTCAGCCTGTGTAGACCTGGTCCCTGAGTCAGGCTCCCTGCCCCATGGAGGGGTGGGTGCAGGCAGCCAGCAAGGGAGACCCACCTGGGTGACTGGGCCTCATGCAAACTGCCACTAAAGTGAATTTGAGACATGGTGGGTGGGTGGGAGGGGTGCGAAGTGTGTGCAGCCGGCTGCCTCCATGGGTAGGTGTATACTGTTATATTCACCCTATGCAGGGCCTAGGCACCACATCAATCCCACAAGCCTGGGGCTGGGCCCCACACAGGCCTGCCCCCCAGGAGCAATTCACAGGAGACTGGGGTCAGGGGTGCTTCACTGAGCAGTGAAGGGCTAAGAGGGGGTGTTTGTAAAAGCAAAGGCCACAGGCTTGTGGCACTGAGTTGTGTGGTGGGACAAGGGGGCAGAGAGGCTACACCCATTGTGGCCTCTGGCTGAAAAGCCACCTGCTTGTTTTACACAGTCTCTGGCATCTATGATGATGAGTTGTTGGCGGTCAGTGTCCAGTGTTACTGATGCATATTTGAGTGTCTAAAGTGGTGTAAATATGGCCCTCTGTCTGGCGGCAGCACCATGCCAGGGCCAGGCTGGGGGCGTAAAGGGGAGGGGCCAGAGGATTTCTGTAATGTAAACACTGCAGGTTGGTCATCCATAAATGTCCAATCCCTTTTGAATCTTGCCAAGTATTTTACTTCAATGACTTCTTGTGGCATGAAGTTCCACAGGCCGCCTACATATTGTGTGAAAAGTTTTCCATTGATCAGTTTTGAATTTGCCTCCATGTAATTGAATTTAATTTATTCATTCATTATTCTAGATAGTTGACAGAGCACTGGCCTGGGACTCAGGAGAGCTGTGTTCTATTCCTGGCTCTGCCCGTGGCTTGCTGGGTGACCCTTCCTCTCTCTCTGTGCCTCAGTTTCCTCATCTGTAAAATGGGGATAGAGATAGTGACCTCCTTTATAGAGTACTTTGAGATCTGCTTACACAAAGCACTGGGTAACAGCTAGGTATTTACTATTATTATGATTATTTTATTATTATTATTATTATTATTATTAATAACATTTATTATTATCTACTTTTATCTTGCATTTCTTTGACATCTTCTATCCAAGCCAATCTCATACCATTTTACAAATTTTACTAATTTTTTCCCACTACGCTGCCAGTGCCATCATCCAGTATATGACAGGCGTTGGCCACATTGCTTAATGCATCTTTGGTAGGTGCTCAGAAATCATGGCAAGAACTTGAATACAATAGAAATAAATGATACATGTGGAAACACCCTTCATTGGTGACTAGTTTCAGTTCAGTTCATGGTTGTCCGCTAGTCAGTCAGCTCCAGTTGCGATGCCTCATCATCCCTTAGGAAACATTTCTCTCCATGCCTTAAATAAACAAAACTCTCATGTGAACGTTGGGTTTGAGGGAGCGAGGATCATCCAGAAGAGCTTGAACATTGTGTCAGTTTTGAATCTCTGGCAATGAAGATGCTCATATAAAAATAACCTAACGTTTCTCAGAACGTATATCTGCCAATCTATTGTGTAAGTTATACAACCTCCATCACCCTGGTCTCTGAGGCCCTTGGATTGTTTGGGAAACAGCCAATGGAAAACAATTTTGAACTGTTGGCAACTTGTTTCTCCCAAAGCCCCTGGTATGTGTCTGGCCTAGCTCCCATTGCAGTATCCGTGGAAGAGACACAGCTTCCCATGCCACTCTAGTTCCCGCGCAGGTCTGCTTGAACTAGACGTCCATTCATTTGGAATATGTCCAGTGAAACCTGCCCTAAACAACAATGCGAGGGCCCAATACAAGTCAATTGCTTAGCAGAGATGGGTCTTTAGCTAACCTGTACTAGAAACTGCTCGTCTTGTGTTAATATGATCATTTGTTCTTTGCAGAGCCCATTATGCTGGGCTTTGTACAAACACAAGAAGCTCCGAAGGACCTGCTGTCTGAACAGACAGAAACTGGCAATAAGGGTGGATTGTAACCCTCATGTGATAGATGCAGAGCTGTGATGAAGGAACAGGTTTTCTAGGGTGCTCAGCATGCAGCAGCGCCTATCGCTTTCCTTTGTGGGGGGAAGAATTCACCCTTCTTCTCAGAGGGAGCTCTTGGGGGGCTGAGCTCTTTGCAAATTCTGGCCTAAGTGATGTTGTTAAGGTCCCAAAGAACAGTGCAGCAGTGCTAGGAACTGAGCCCATGAAGTTCCTCACCGCAACCCAAGCCCCTCTTCCCTTTTTCGGGTGCATGCCCTTAGCACGGGTTTGGCTGTGCAATGTTTTCACCAGCGATGTTCTCCTGATTCACCGTTTCTGGTGCTCACGCTGTACGGCGAGGCACATTATACACAGTAGGTGAGGGTTTTGTGTGTAAAACAAGCAGGGGCAGGTGAAAAGTCTGGTGCTCAGCTCCTCCATGGGGTTTGCAGATGCCTCCCTGCAAGCCAGCTCCACTCTCTGGCCCACCAGAGCCACCAACACCCCCTCCCTGAAGAATGGCTTCTCCTGCAAAGAAAAAACATTCCCAGGACTTCTGCTCCATTGCTAACAAGTTTCACTTTCATTCGGTGCAGCCCTCTTCCCCAAAGACCCGTGAACACCTTTTCCTGGCATTGTTCACTGTGACTCCTGTTTCTCTACGAAGGCTAGTGCGGGGTGTGGGTGCCGTGCATGCCCATGGGCACTGCTGGGCAGGTGGGGATGGCTGGAGTGTACAGGGGCCTTTTAGGGAATGGGCAGAGAGGGATAACTGAGAGATTGGTCCAAGAGAACCTGTTTTGTGCACTGAGGCAGCATGGGCGTGGGAACACAAGGCCTCCTCCTCCAGGTAACACTGGGCTCTGGACACATTGTTGTGCAATCACATGCCGCGTTGTCATGTTCTGTGGTGTTTGTTTAATCAGATCTGTTCCAGGGCTATTGTGATGGGCCCATTGCTACAGTCAGGCATCTCCCCAGGATCTCCCCAGGATGCACCGACTGAGTTGTGCTGCTGTGGTGGTGCCTGCTAAGCCAGATGAATGTGCCACTGACTATACCACAGTCTGCTGCAGATGAGGACTGAGTAGGTACATGGCAGGTCCTACAGAGAAGAAGGATGGCCCAGGGCTATGGGCACTAGTCTAGGAGTTGGGAGAGCTGCCTTCAATTCCCTGCTTGGCAGCAGCCTTCCTCTGTGGCCTTGGGCGGGTTTTTCAGGTTGTAGATGCTCTAGTCCACTATGATTCCCAAAGCCGGGGTCTCTGCTCCTGCCCCAGGGCCGGGGGACTGCTGCCCACTGTAGTGCCTGGGCCCCCATCTCCTGCCTAAGCTCCACAGTGATCCATGGACTGGGGCAAGACTGGTGCTCAGCTGCCTAATCTGCATGTGGGGCCTGCTCCATGGGTGCACCTAGGGGGACATTCCCTCCAAAGGCTGTTTTGTGTGAGCTACGCCTGCCGGCTCAGGCCTCACCTGTAAATCAGGCAGTTCCCCCAGTTGGTAATTAGTGACCGGACCCCTAGCGTGAGACAGCCATACAATAAATAGCCTTTCTCTTCATTAGGGGGAGGAGGGACTTGAACCGGGCTCTCCCAAGCACAGGGCTGAGTTAGAAGGCAGGTGCCTGCCCCCTGGACTCTTGCAGAAAATGCCTTCAGCCCCTAACACCAAAGCGGGTTCACAGCTGAGAATCACTATCAGGACTCAGTGCCTCCCTGCAGCCCAGACTGGGGCCTGATCTACACAGACTACAATGGTAGGTTAACCTAAGTCAACTTGTTTCACCCTACTTTGCACATGCCCACACCTAATTTCCTACTTTAGTTTCCTGCTAAGGGAAGCGCCTTGTTATGTGGACACAATAACCCCACCTCCCCAAGCAATGCAGAGCCACAGTCCACCTACTTCCACCAACATCGTGCAAGCGTAGACACTGCATTGCTGTGTTGACTCTGACTGGCATCCAGCAGCTGTCGCACAATGCCCCTGGCCTCACAACAGTGGTTACTGTGGTCAGAGTTTTGAACTGCACTGCCCAGGGGTCACAGCCACTATAGCCTGCCCCTCCCTTTAACCCCCGTTGTGGTTTTGAAATCTCTTCTGCTTATCTGCCATAGTGAGCACCCCACCAGCCCACTTCACAAGCATCTGTACCACCCCCACACACAGAGCTACTAGACACGCTCCTGCCTGGAGTAGGAAAGGAGCCTGGGATCCTGGTCTGTGGGAAGGAGAAGCTGTGCGAGCCCAGCTAACGAACAGTCAAAGCAATATAGACATCGATCTGCAGATTGCACAGGTGGTGCTAAAACGGGGCTGTGACAAGGATAGGGATGAGCAGCGGTGCTGGGTGAAAGTGAAGGAACATTGGCAGGTGGCTGAGAAGGCGAGGGAGGACAAGAAGAAATGCGGGGCTGCCCTGCTAACCTGCTGCTTCTACAGTGACCTGCATGTGTATTTAGTGGGGACCCCACCTGCACCCCACATGTGATTGTGGGCACTTGGTGAGAGCCTGCCAGGTAGACCTCTACAGGGCACAGCAAGAAGAGGGGGGGTGTGTGTGTGTGTGTGTGTGTGTGTGTGTGTGTGTGTGTGTGTGTGTGTGTGTGTGTGTGTGTGTGTGTGTGTGTGTGTGTGTGTGTGTGTGTGTGTGTGTGTGTGGAGGGAGATGCAAAGCATGTGATGAACCAGGAGCTGTTTGAAACTCAGCTGGCATGAAGCCAGTCCCTCCAGGCCAGTGCAGAGAGCTTGGTGCTGAAGGGGAAGGGGATTCAGTAAGACAATGCATGCATTATTCCTTATAAATATTTTGTACCTTTTCCTTACATGAAACCTCCTTTCCCTCCCGCACGCGCATCCCTATTTACAAATGGTGCCTGGCCCATCCACACATTTGCAGAGCAAAGGCACCAATGTTTGATTCCTCACTTTACTTTCTAAAAATGTGTCTGGCAGTCCGAATGGCAGAGTCCACACCAGCTCAGCGTCCTGTGCTCAGACAGGGGTAGCAGAAAGCGGTGGAGGCCACATCTGCCTGTCCTTCCTTTGGCTTGTGGAGCTAGTTAGGGGTGGTGTGAGGAGGGACAATTCTCCACTGCATCGTACTCTGTCCTATCTGAACAGGGATGTCCTCTTGGCCTGGGAGCTGTCTCAATGAAACTTTCCTGGAGATATGCTGCAGCCCTCTCCCAAACGTGTCTAGGGATGGTGGCCTTGTGTCTGCCCTGCACTAAGAGGCAGCCCCACATCACTCTGCAATGACTTCCACTAGAACCATTACAATGAACAGGCTCGAAACACATGGGCCCGTGTGGCTTCGGGACACTGCTACAGTTGTGTCAATGGCTGGGCCTTTGTCACCTTCAGGAGTGAGATATCAGCCAATGTCACCACTGCCTATGCAAATGTTCACTGCAGTCTCCCTATACTCAGACCCTAGGTGCCCATCACCTACACCTCCCATGCAACAGCAGCTCCCCGCCAGTCTGTACTCACCGTGGCTTGAGCTGCAGAGCCATGCTGCAACGAAGTGCTCCAAAGGTAACGTGATAATCAGCATTTCTTGTTAAAGGGCTTGTAGCAAAGCGCTGTGGCCTTCCTTGGAGCCTGGACCAGAGGAAGGGTCGCAACGCCCCTGCTGGACAGAACAAGGCCCTGCAGGCCAAACAACCTGGGAGAAACGAGGCGGAGCCAGGACAGGAAGGGCCAGTATAAAAGGCCGGCCTAGCATCAGTTGGCGGCTCCTCTATGGAGCTGTGAGCATGGGCGTGTACCTGGCGTGGTTCACTCCCTGCCCCAACACTTGCCCCTTTTGCGGTGTGAGGGAGACCCTGGTGCATGCTTACCTGGAGTGCACCAGGCTGCAGCCCCTCTTCCGGCTTCTCCAGAACCTCCTGCTGAGGTTCTGGCTGCACTTTTCCCCACACCTGTTTATTTACGCGCACCCCATCCATGGCCCCACGAAGTCGCGGGACCTCCTCGTCAACCTCCTCCTAGCCCTGGCCAAAATGGCCATCTATAACACCAGGGAAAGGAGGTTGGCGGGAGGGTGGCTCTGCGACTGTGGGGCCTACTTCCGTTCCCTTGTGCACTCCCGCATCCGGGCAGAGTTCCTCTGGGCGACGTCCGCTGGCTCCCTTGACACCTTCCGGGAGCAGTGGGCGCTGTCTGGGGCTCTCTGCTCGGTGTCCCCTTCTGGTTCCCTCCGTTTGACCCTTTGACCATCACACCCCTTCCTGTTTTCTCATTTGTTGTCCCCCGTATTCAGTTGAGTCCTGGATCCGGTGGCTCCTCCCCTTAGGCTGGGGGAAGGGCCGTAAGTGGTGGGCGGGCTTGTGCCTACCCACCCACCCTGGTCTCAAATAGTAGCTCAGTCAGGGGGAAGATGTTGCTGCAGGCAGGTGTATTTTCCCAGGGGCTGCAGTCTAGGCCTGAGCCAGGCCTTGTGGCTGTGTAGAGCAAGCGCCCCACCGACCAGGCCTGATTGCCAGGCCCGAGTGACTGGAGAGGGCTGCTGGATCCTAGTAGCTGGGAGCAGCTACCCGAGCCTGCTGGGTGAGAGAAACCCGAGGCTGGCCCTGACCTGGAGGAGCTGCCTGATGTAGGGGACCCACAGGAGTAGACTGAGCCCGGTGCACCGGAGGAACCCCTGTGACCTAGAGGAGCTGCCCTCTGCTGATGACCTTGAGGAGTTTCCAGACCTGCTGCTGGTTGACATGAGGGACTTGCAGGATGCCTGCTTGCCATCTACTCCAGCGACCT
This sequence comes from Emydura macquarii macquarii, assembly GCF_026122565.2. Classification (NCBI taxonomy): domain Eukaryota; kingdom Metazoa; phylum Chordata; order Testudines; family Chelidae; genus Emydura; species Emydura macquarii. Next base: position 380,414 of record NW_027131139.1, read on the forward strand.
GGAGGGAGACTGCTGGATGCAGGTACCCAGGGAATGGGTGGGAGGAAGTAGCCCAGGGACAGCTGACTAGAGAGTGGCTGAATCTGGCCAAACCAGTCAGCATGTTGTGGCTGGATCCCTGCTGATAGGGCCCTGGGCTGGGATGCAGTGGATTCGGGTGGGCCTGTGTCCCCCTCCCCCCTTCCCTAACCACCCTGGGAGTGCTGGGCTTCCTCTGAGTGCCCGGAGGCTACCGAGCTTTACTAGCCCCACTGCCAATAGGGCCGGGGGTTGTAGACTGCTTTGCTTGCCCGCTGGGGGCTACTGACTACTTCACCTGCCCCACCTGCTTGAGGGCTGGGGGCACCAGACTACTTGCTAGCCCTGCCTGTGGGAAGGCCAGGGGCTATAGATTGCTTGCCCACCCTGCCTGTTGGAAGGCGGGGGTTGTGGACTCCTTACCAGCCCTGCCCTACGTGAGGGCCAGGGGGCTACAGACTGCCATAGAAGTCTGCCCTGCTGGGGGTCGGGGCTAAAGACTAGTAATCCGTGAGATTATCCCCCTAGACCAAGACGCTGTGGCCTTCCTCCGAGCATGGGCCCGAGGAAGGGTAGTGATGCTGCTGGCTGGACCATGCCACCAGCCTACAGGGCTTTATGGGAATAATGTAAGGGAGCCTTGAGATGTCTCTCCCCATTTCCATTGCAACTGGAAATCTAATGCTGTCTGTCTGTTTCAATCAGTAACCTCTGGCATGGTAGTCTTGAGAGGTGCCCCCTTCCCGCCTGCTGGATGCCTGCCCTGGGGCTGGTGAAGAATGAAACAGACCAGGGAGGCTATATTCCAAGAGATCCTGCAGCCCGCTGCAGCTGCTGCTGATGGACACAGGAGTTGGAGAGGCCAAATGGCTGAGAGCAGGGTGAAGGATCAGGAATGGAGAGATCAGTTGCAGGAAGGGAGGCCAAGAGGCAGAGAGGTGCACTGGGAATGCACCAGGACATTGTTTTGCTCAGGCAACAAATGTAGATGTCGCAGAACATTACTGAGCTACATGTCCAAAGATCCCAGACACAGCAGCTGTTCCAGTCCATGGAAAACTCCATGGTCACTGCTCCTTATCCCCCATAACATAACGGGGGCAGCATGGCTACCCTTTACCTGTACCGCTTCATGCTAGGGGAAAGCAAGGAGACCTATGATTGCACCTACACTGACCTGCGATAACCACAGGATCGGCCACCAAGCACAGCACAGGGCATATTTTGTAACACAAGTGAACCATCATAGCATGTTTGAAATACATAAACGTGGACGTTTACTGTTTGATATGTATAGGTCACCCTCTAGAGTGCTGATAATGGTTTAACTCGTGTATTTGCACTTTGACGTTGTTTCCTGTTGGTTTAGTTCTATCTGCTGAAGGCTATGTTTATTAATTTGCACCATGCAAACATACCACACAGAAATCACAGAAATGTCAGACTGGCCAGGGCCTCAAGAAGTCATCTAGTCCAGTCCCCTGCACTTAAGCAGGAATAAGCATTATCTACACCATTCCTGACAGGGGTTTGTCTAAAAACCTCCACTGATGGAGATTCCACAACCTCCCTAGGTAATTTGTTCCAGTGCTTAACTACCCTGACAGGTAGGAAGTTTTCATAATGTCCAACCTAAATCTCCCTTGCTGCAATTTAAGCCCATTATTTCTTGTCCTTTTCTCAGCAATTAAGAAAAACAATGTATCGTTCTCCTCTTAAAATAACCTTTTACATACTTGATGACTGTTATCCCGTCCCCCCTCAGTCTTCTCTTCAGACTAAACAAACCCAGGGTTTTTTTCAGTCTCTCCTCATAGGTCATGGTTACTAGACCTTTAATCCTTTTTGTTGCTCTTTTCTGGACTTTCTCCAATTTGTCCACATCGTTCCCAAAGCCTGGTACCCAGAACTGGATGCAGTACTCCATCTGAGGCCTTATTACTGGAGTGCTGAATTACGAAGTTCATACCAGGAGTCGCTCACCCACCCATTGGTAAGCTCTGTGCACTTGAAGGTAGACGAGGTCACAAAAGCAGCACATGGCAGTACTGTGGCTGGCTGTTAAAATGTTCGTTGAAGGCCTCCCTCAGCTGTATAGCTCCACGGGGGCTCTTGTGATAATCATTTTGTCTGGCTGTTCACATCCAGCTGGCAGTGGGCCCATCTTGCCGCTGCCCCCTGCCGGTAGCCTTCCCCCCTTGCTTCACAGCTATTATGTAGTGTGCACATGCAGCTAGAGGAATGGGACTGTTTGCCTTGCTGCAAGCTAATCTAGTCATTAAACATTGCCAAAAGGTTTTTAATCTACCAAAAACACATTCTAGGTCATCCTGCACCTGCTCAGCTGGTAGCTGAATCTTTCCTTGGTGTTGGCAAGGGGGCCAGGGTGCGGTGTCATGAGCCTGGGTAGCAAGAGATATGCTGGGACCCCTAGAATTGCTACTAGCATTTCAACATTACCAGTGGGAATAAGCCGGTTGGGGAAGAATGCCCTGCTTGCAGCTTGTGGGAAAGTCCCGTGTTCTTAAACACATGAGCATCATGCACCTTTCTTGATCAGCCCACACTGATGTTAGTGACGTGTCCCTGGTGTTCCATCTGTATTGCATAACTCACTGGCATGGTGGGGTGGCACCAAATATATGGACATGCATTCTGTCTATCCCCCACCATGGGTTGGGAACCCCATTATTTCAAATCCATCGACTGTGGACTGCACAGGGCCAGGAGGCACAGTGGTGTACAACAGGATATGTAACTTCCCTACACACTTGATGACAGTGGGCTCCACTGTGGATTTTTCCTACACCAAACTGATTGTCCACGGACTGATAGCAATCTAGCATTGCAAGCATCTGGCACATGATTGCCACTGGCTTCTCCAGTGTCAGTGCAATTCTCAGTCTGGTGTCCCTGTGCCAGAGGTCCGGGGTGAGCTCAGCACAAAGATCCAGGCACGTGGCCCTTTGCCTAATCTGCATTGTGAAGTTATCCCACCACTTGTTTCTCAGGCTTAGAAGCTGTGCTCCACCATGCGGAGTTGCTCCATGAATGCCAGCAGCAACTGACATTTTGATTCACTGTGTCTGTCGGCTTCCATTCATTGCCATCAAACATCTCCTCTCATTCATCACACCCTCCGCTGCAGCAGGGAGAATCGTGATCTGCAAGGAGTCGCGTGTCCTCCATCAGCAATGATGATTTGCACTGCACTCTGCAAGGTCCATGCTTCTGCTAGAGAGATGCCAGAGACATAAAAGTGGCACAGGGGAGTGTGGGAATTTTTAAAACAGTGTGAAAATTATAGGATGAAATAAATATTATGGGATGGAGAAAGTGGCAGTGTGGGAACTTGACCCCTAGTTCCCAGAAATCTCTTGGCCAGTTGCTCGTATCCCACAAAGCATTGCACAAATGTCCCTCAAGGCATTACATTGGACAGTGGTGTAGGGCACATTGGCATACCTGCTGCATTTTCCATTGTCACAGCCACTGATGGTGAGGATGCACAGCACTGATGAAGCAGCCAAATGTGCTTCATTAACATAGAAAAGTTGTCATCTATTAGCCCACCTAATTTACCTTCACCGGCCTTTGTAATGTAGACACAGCCTGAGGCGCCCATCTCCATGAGAAGGGCAGGGCTTAGCACACGCCGTGTCTTGTTGGCATCTGCCATTGACTAGCTTAGGCAGTTCACTGCCTCGTGTGCTGGCTTTTGTGAATCACATTCTAAGGTGTTTGCGTCTGTCTCTCCCTGTCGTACAGGGAATCTGTGCACTGGACTCGGGCTTTGTGAATTGCCCGTGTGTTCCTGGGATTTTCTGGGTGCCTAAAAGTTAGACATTGTGCGGCTCAGCAAAGCTGGCCAGGAGGCACCAGAGACCTTGAGTTGAGATGCACATTAGAGCAGACAGGATAGAAGAAGAGCATCCTGTTACTCAGTTGTTCTCAGATACCACAGTGATGGGGGAGAGAGAGGCTTGTACAACCCCAGAAGCTTCTCGAACAGTTGTGTCCTGAGTGATCTAACCGGATCAGTCCTTCCAGGGAACGCTCCTGACAGACTGGTCCCAGCGGAGACACACAGGAAGAGTTGCCTCAAGTGACAAATCTTAAGGGAAAAAAACTAGGCTGCATTCAGAGCCCACTCCTCATGTAGATGAACACACAGTGAGGAAGACAGAGCAAAGGGAGTCCCCTCGCCAGCGTTGTGTAATAATAACAATCGTAGCCACACTGGTATCTCTTCCTCAAGGAAACTGCTCAAAATCCTTTGCAACCATTGCTTGTCTGGGTCTCCTAGTCCCAAAGGTTGGCCAGTCAATAGCCTTTCCCCCATTTTGCAGCTGAGGAAAGAGAAGCCCAGAGAGGGGAAGTGATTTTCCCTATAGTTGCACAACAGCGTTTACACATCCAGGTGACAGAGCCCCACATGAATCCTTGTGCGCAGAACGACTCTCCCCACATCCTTAGCTCCCAGCCGAAACGATGTGAAGGGTCGGTTGTGTTACATCTCTCAGCTGATGGTGACTCATGTCAGGACTGACTGAATCACTGCACACAGTGACAAAAGCACATTTCCCAATGACCCAGCAACAACTGCCAGGAATTCTGCTACCGCTGCCGGTAACTGACCTCTTGCCTCTGGGTGACTGGTTCAAATGCAGATCTAACCGGAATGCTTGGAAGTGTCCTGACATGATGGAGCATGCACTCCTCATGTCCCCCCACTCCCTGGGTCTTGGCAATGCCTTGTGCCAGCCCCCTCTCTCACACAGGGTGTCGTCTCAAGCTTGGGACACCTTTGTGTCCCCACTAAGCCATACAAAGGTGACAGGACCTTGTTCTCCAAAACACAAGGCTCTGTGGCTGGAGCCAGAGGAAGCCAAGAGAAAGCCCAAGTCCTCATCAGCTGACACCTGAATTCTGTTGCTGCTGCAACATGAGCAGCTGGTTCCAGCTGTGTGGGGAGGAAGTCGGTGGCAGTAGCAGGGCAGAGGGGCAGGGATGTGTTTGCACAGAGGCAGGGGTGTGTTTGCGCCGTGCTGGGTCAGTGGGATTACATAGCAAGCCCTGGTGAATGGTTCAACAGCTGAGTCCACAGGCTGGGGAAGCAGTGATAAGTAGACATGGGTGTGCTCCTTCCTGGCACCTCACAGGTTGCTGCTTTGCTTGGCTTTTAAACTCTAAGCAATAAAATTATCAGGAGGAACAAGGGAAAGGACCGATGGGGCTTTTCTTCCACTGTCTTTTCAATGGTGATATCGATCTAGCCTCTCAGAGGTGGTTTATCTTTTTTTCCTCTTTTGAGAGGGAGAAACTGAGGCAGGGAGAGGCTAAGGCTGGCATTTCAAACTTGGGTGCCTAAGAAGAGGCCTCAAATCCTGGCTGGTGTAGGTGCTGAAGTATGGATTTAAAAGGCTAACTTTAAACACCCAAGTTTGAAACTTTTGTCAGGCTGTGCTGAAGTCTGTGCCACCACATCTGTACTGCTGTTATTACCTAGCTAAATGGCTACCCACATTGCAATCACCTCTTCATTTTCTATGCAGGCATACCTTTCGAAAGAGACAAAGACTGTGACACCTCTGTTTACAGATGGTTTGTTTGCACCTCTGTAACTATGATTTCCTCCAGGACGTCTTTGTGAGTGACATATGAGACCGTGTCTACACACAGACTTACACTGAAATATGGAAAGTTGCACTGGTTTACACACAGAAGGTGCATCAGGTTAAGTAAAGGTGTGATGTTGCACTGTTGAAATAATTTGGTCTAGATAAACCAATTAAATAACAGGAACAAGCTAAACGCGCTATACAGCATCCATACACAAAGCTGCACTGGGTTAGCTAAATATGTACAGAACTGCCCTTTTACCAGACCCTAGTATCTATCAGACCCTAGTTTTAATTCAGCTCTTTTGATGCAGTCTGTGTATGGACACATTTTGGTTTAAGAGCCTCTTATTTTGATTTAGCTTAAACCAGTTCCTAAATTAACTTAAACTGACCTGAAATACACTGTCACCCGTATTAATAATAGGACTTGATTAATAACTCTCATCCTCTTGTACACCTGGGTGTAAGCTGCTGTCACATGCAGCTTCCCACCCTGAGCCCTGCTCAGGCTAGCCACAAGGCTGGACCCCAGGACCCTGCAGAAGGAATGATCAGGCGTGTGTTGAGGGCTCTTTCAGCAGGCACCAGAACATGGCGCTTTGCTCTTCTGATGGAAGCAGATGGAAAAACTTTCACAGGAAAGAAAATTAACCGGAAACAATATGGCAGCCAGTGCTTGTGTCTATGCCAATGGGTGGTGGCTGGCATCTACGCACTAGCTGCAGGGGGTAGCACTAGCATCTGTGCTACATCTCCTTGTGAGTGTGTTCCTATGGCATGCTGTCCCCTTTCCTTCAACCCTCCTTACCTAGCATGCTCTGGCTCACAGAGAACAAGGTGGCCTCCCCAAGGCAGTGGATGCAGAAGCATTTCTCTGGCCACTTCTGGCCTGGGTGTGGGAGACTGATATGTCTCCCACGCTGCACACTCTGCTCAAAGGCCATGTAACTGTTTGTGTTCGAACCTCCCCTGCCCCAGGCAGAAGGCTGGATAAGGTGCCTGAGCCCCATGCTTCTGCCTCTCCCTTGGCGGCTGGGAGGAGGGGCGTTCCATGGAACATCTTTTAGTTCTTAAAAAGTTCAGAAAGTTCCAAGAACATTATGTCATTTTGACAAGGAAATGAATTGCAAGGCCATCCATCAGAGCTGCAGGCGCACAGATCAAAGGCCTCCAGAGCACTTTACAGCCAGGGCTCTCCATGATCCCCCTCTTCCATATTCCCTACGGTTGCCAGAGCAACAGCACGCTACAGTGGATGCTTAGCATTTTTATTCACACCACACATGGTTCCACTCTAGCACTGAAATAACTAGAAAAACCTGTGAAACCAAAGCTGCTTCCCCCAGCCTTCAGGGGCAGCAGCTATTCCCGGCTCCCTTTCATGTTCTCCCTTTATTAGTATTATTCTCCTTTTTTCACACAGGATAAAACAGAGATTATTTTTGTCCCCTTCACAAAGAAAAGCACAGAACAAATGTTCACCTCTGCTTTGGTGCCCAGGATTATTTGCAGATGCAATCCGGTCTTCAGCCTTTAAAGTGCCGCTGTCTGCAGCACTCAGCTCTTACCCAGAGCACTGTGTATCTGCAGATCCCAAAGCACTTAGCAAAGGTGAGTGAGAATCATTGTTCCCATTTCACTGGGTTAGAAACTGGGCACTGAGCGGAAGGAGGGATTTCCCAAAGTGACACAACAGGCCAGTGGCAGAGCTGGGAGCAGACTAGACTACAATCTCCTGACTCATCATCAAGCCCCTGGATCATGCCGCCTCCCCAAAAGCCAAGGGCCTGGCCTTGCCTCCCTACGCTGTTTGCATCAAGAAGCTACCACCATGCTTATGTTACACATGCAATGAGGCTCAAGGGGTCAAATAATAAAATCCCAAGAGTCCTAGGTATGATCCCTCAATTCTCCCTTCCCCTCATCCCATGAGCACTCTCCACCCACACACCCATCACACAAAGACTTCCCATTAGCTCCCCAAACAACTCACCTTTGGACTGTAATAAGCTCCTGATCCCACCTCTTGCCCTGTGGGTTCCTTTTCTGCTTTCCCCTACTAACCCATCTGTGTGAAAACAGCCTTTGGAAGGCAGCCACCCCCTCCCTCCCATGATAGGTGAGCCCCTAACTTGCCGACTCTGCCACTCGAGGGATGGATGAGTCCCCATGTACACAACTTCAGATTCAGAAAAAGTGAGGGACATGGCATTACACAGCGAAATGCTCATAATGCCAGTGGCTGGGGTGGTTCTGTGGTTCCCGGGTCTTCCCAGAGAGTGTCCTGGACACATGCACTTCCAGACCTTAAGTCTTTGTTATCATCCAGCCACAGTTTGGATTATTTTCTTGCTGCAAAAGCTTTGTGTGCAGCTGCCTCCTCTTCCTTCAGGGACGATGTCATGGGACACTATCTAGTATCTCCTGGGGCCAGAGGATTGAACTCTTAGCTGTATCAATGGCCAAGGCTGACCATTCAACTCTGGCAGATCCTCTGAAGAATCTGCTATAAGTGATTCTATCCAAGTGCAAATGTTGCCAAGGGACGAACCTGGGGTCTCAGCTGCATCTCCATGATGCAGCACATCCCTTCTCCAGCCACCTCTGCTCAGACTCTGAGACTGGACAGAGATCAGCTTTGGTGACCCGGCAGTGCTGCACCTGCCCTCAGGCTGTGCACAAAGCAGAGACTCTCAGCCACTGTCTGGATAGACCTGGCTCAAGCACCCTTCAGACTCAAAGCCGGACAAATGCGGAGGAACCTGAGCTCCACGGGACCCCACCATCTTCACCCTGTTCCCAAGGAGGGAGCTTTCTTAGCCTGCATTTAGAAAGTTTATGTAAAGACATCAGCACTGTGTCCCCCTCCCCTGCAGGGAGAGACCGGCCCCCTTCAAGTCACAGGAGAGGTCGGCTTTGGTGCCACTGCTCTTGTTCAGTGTAGTGCTTTAGTTCCTAGTGCAGACCTTACTTTAGCCCCAAGTTCACTGGATGCTGTGCAGGAGGCCAGCCCAAGGCCCATCTAGGCAGCCTGTAAGTGCCTAGCTGTGCTTTTCGCCAGGAGAGAGCAGAGCCAGGAAAGTTTGCTTGGTCAGTGGGTCTTTCGCCCTCCCTGGCTCACCCTCTTCTCCGTCTGCAGGATTTCTCATTCCCACTGAGACCTTTTCTTGCATCTGTAGTGGTGGTGCCTCAGCCACCTCTGCTGAGTCTGCTCCACTGACTGTTAGAGGCACTTGCTTAGTACCTCGCCAATCTAAACTTTTCCTTCCTTTGCTTCAGGTGGTTGCTCTTTGTCCATCCATCTCGAAAGACTGTGAAGAATTCCCTTTCTTGATTCCTATTGGCTCTTGGAAGTTATTTATAGGCCCTGATCCTGCTCACTCCTGAGTCTGTTATTTTCTAGACACTGTGTTCAGCTCCCTCCATCTCCCCGCATGTGTTTGCCCTTGTGTCATCTTTGCTTCCTTTCTTTCTATTTCTCCCCTTTTCAAAGCTGTGAGGACCAGAACTGCATGCAGTGGGCTCCCTTTGGATCCCCCTCATCTGGCATGGCCCTATTGGCTCCAGCAAAGTTACTTCTGGCTTATATTGTGTAATTTAGATCAGAATCAGGCCCAGCATCCAGCTGTGGTCACTCCAGGGCTATGGAGAGTGACCCTGAGCCTTCCACAGTTTGACATCAGAGCTGGTCAAAATGTAGGGGGGGAAAATGCTGCGGGGATTTCAGTAAATTCATATGCACCTTCCATCGTTTGGGTTTCAGTCAATCAAACAATCTGAACTTTATTTTGAACTTCCAATTGAAATGAAAACAATTTGTTTTAAAAATCTGAAATTTTCACTGGCTGACCAATCGAAATGAGCCCTGGAAAAAAAATCTATGAAATGGAAAATGAGAAACACGGACACTGAAAACCAAACTGATGATAAATGGACACATGGCATTTTCTTCACTAAAAGTTTGCATTAAAATGTTGCAAAAATAGAAACATTTGTAAAATTGAAACATTCTCACTAAAAAGCCCCTTGTCACAAAATGGCCAAAGTTTCATGAAACTTGTGTTTCAGATACTTTTCACCAGCTCAGCTTTCCCTACGAGGAAAGTGACCTCTATCCTTCCTGCAGATTGCAGCTCACTTGATTCACCCCTCTGCTCACCACTCAGCTGGGATCTTGCACGCTACTTTCTTCACACATGAGCATTTTAAAAAATCATTTTTTAAAACGGAAAATCAGGAAAAATGTGAATCAAAAGGGTAACTGATGCACGAGCCAGTTCCTTAGCTGGTGTGACTCAGCGGGGCTCCATTGACCTCAATGCAGCTACACCGATTTGTGCAAGCACAGGTGTTGGACCCTGAATTCTGTCTAAATCCTGCTGTATTTTGTTCTGTCCTTTCGTTTTCTCTTGTTTCCTGGAACCCTGTGATCTGTTTCTTTTCCCCTTTTATCCCTCTGATTTTGGACCCTAAAAACACTTATGCACCTAAGAGCAGTAAGAGAGTCCCACTGCAAGCAAAATAAACTTAGATAAAATCAAAGGAATGACCAAAAGTCACTAGCTTTAATCCAAACTGTTTCTAGATGAGTAGGAAGTGATTTGATGGAAATTTGGTGATTTGGTTTCTAGATGAGTAGGAAGTGATTTGGTGAGTATTTAGGTCCTGAGTCCGTCCTGATTTTTCTTTCTCCTTCCCACTCAATAATTCGCACCCATTCAGCCATTTCATTGGTGCAAGCAGTCATGTTGGGGCCTTGGTCATAAGAGCAATTTGGGCCTGCTCTAAAGCCCATTGAAATCAGGGGCAATCTTTTCATTGATGTCAGTGGAGCCAGACCCAAGTTAAGAGGAACTGAGCTTCTTCGGCAGTCACCCTGTGCAATGGGAATGTTGCCTTGTCATAGTGAACTCTATAGAAGAAAGGGAAACCTAAAATATAAAGCCGTAAATCGGGAAAAAAGTAGGGTATGTGATGTGTGTATACATGTGATACAGAGACAGGGTTCACTAACATTAGTGCGTTTGATGGACAAAGAGCATGCACCGTAACCTGAGTGTACATAGGTGCGTGTACATTTGACAGAGTGAGTGCACTACAACATCCGTGTGCAGGGGTGTGTGTACATGTAAGAGCCAGAACGCGCACTAACTGTATGTTGGTGTGTACATGGGTGCATGTACATTTGACAGAGTGAGTGCACTACAACATCAGTGTGCAGGGTGTGTGTACATGTAAGAGCCAGAACGCGCACTAACTGTGTATGGTGGTGTGTACATGGGTGCGTGTGTACATGGTGGTGTGTACATGGGTGCGTGTACATGCGCTACAGACCACACTGCAAACATTAGTGCTTCAAAGGGCTGCGAAGGAGTTTTAGGAGGATTGGCTTCTTGCCTCTGTAGCATGAGTAATTTCACACACCCCGACCAGGGCATGGCCTCCAGTCCAGGGGGTCATTAGAAATTGTCCCCTTGTAGTTTTGCAGTCAGACCCTTCTCATCCTGAGCGCGATCACAGGCAGAACTCAGGGCTCAGGGAAGACCAAGTGTGAAAAGCAGCGCTTATAGGCTGTAGAGGGAGCTGGCAGCAAAACCTTTAGTTAAGGTTGCCCAACACTTTGCATTACAAGCCCCTATTTTCAGTTGCTGGGCCAGTCATTGCTTTATCCCATCAGCTCTTGGCTAGGAGGTTGCACCTCTTCCTTCCTGTGTCTCCTCCCAGCCAGCTCACTTCCATGCACCCAAAGGTCCAAAGGCCCCAGATGGCTTCAGGACCCTCTTGGTGGGTGCTGCACAAACACAGTGAGAGACTATCCCAGCCCTTGTGGAACTATGATCTGAAGACAGCAATGGAGCATGGCAGGGACCAGATAGTGTGCACAGGCCAGTGTGTGATTGAGGTGTGGGGCAAGAGTAGTCACAGCCTTGTGCGCAGCAGGCTGGCTTTGTGAACATGGTAGCAGAGGTGATCCTTACAGAGGCACCTGAAGTAAGAGAAGGCAGCAGCTGTTTGGATTTTGTCCAGGCATTTTCCCTAGCCATAGAGAGATCCCAGAGGGGTCTGAGCCTGGGAATGGTGGGGAGTAAAGGGAGAGGTCAGTAGAAAAGATGAAAATGCTTGTGTTTGATGCAAAGGTGCTGGGGTAGCCAGGGGTTCAAAGAGGGGCCTGCTGTGGTCAGAGCCATGAGCGGAGAAGACAATTTTAGCAGCAGCCTTCTGACTAGAGCTGCGGGAGGTGAGGCTGCAGGAGTGGAGGAGGCCGGGGAGGATGTGGGAAGTGACGAGGATTTGGGTAGAGTCTGGGCTGTGCGTGGGAGAGGAAAGGCCAGAATTTAGAGCTGTTATGGTAGGACAAGTGGCAAAGCTTAGAAATGGCCTGAAAAGGAGGGTCTGTTGTGAGGACCAAGTGAAAGATGGCATTCATCGTGAGGGGCCTGAGTGACTGGTGGTGGTGGTGATGTCTACAGTGGGACATGGGAGAGCTGGGGGGGCGATGAGGAGCTCAGTTTTGGCCATGTTGAGTTTAAGATGATGACTGGACATCTGCGAAGAGGTGTTGGAGAAGCAGGCTGAGATATGAGACTGGATGGTGTGAGATTGCTCATCAGCAGAGAGGTAGTTTGTGCATCATTGGGAGAAGGATGACATAAAAACTAGTCTTGCAGATAAGAGGACCTAGCAGAGGGTGAAGAGGGGGAGGCCTAGGACAGAGACACAGAGAAGAGGAGGGGTGGTGGGTGACTCGCCCAACGAGACAGGCAAGAGGAGAGGACAGAACCATGAAAGCCAGTGGTGTAGGTAGCCACTAAGAGGTTGAGTAGGACGGAGAAGAGGTCCTGATACTTGTCCGGGACGTGACCCAGTTTCAATGGAGTACAGAGAGCAGAGCCAGGCTGGACAGGGTCAGGAAGCAAGTCGTGGACGAGAAGTGCCAGAACAGCCATGGAGGGCGAGCAAGACAGGGGATGAAGGGAGACGCTAGTCTGGGCAGGAGGTCTGAGGGGGAGCCTGAGCCAGTGATGGGTTTGTTGCAGGGGGAATCCACAGCATGTGGCCCTGTGGGTGGAAGAGGAACCTGATGGGTTGAGAAGTCAAAGAGCATGAGAGGCACTGAGGAGGAAAGTGGGCAGGGAGTCTCTGGGGTCCAGTGCTTGCAGAGGGAAGGGGGCGGGGATTGCGAAGGGAATGGAGGAGGCGGGGCATGCAGAGGTAACAGGAGGGAGGAGCATGAGGGCATCTGTGGTTTGTGACCTTTACTGGCTCCTGCCAATTCATTTCTGGGTGAAATTCAAGGTGTGGGTTTTGACCTACAAAGTCTAACTGGTTTGGCTGCTAGCTCCCTCTGCGGAGGCACTGATTCTAGCAGCCCCTGGTTTAACAGAAAGGAGCTGGAAGCAGGGAGATTTCTCTGAAAGCTCCTCCAGTCTGGTCCTCTCCGTGTGCTGGAGCCCAAGTTCCCTGACTTTCAGGCTGTGCAGCTAACTCAGGCTGTGGCAGAGGGGTTGGGCTGAGGGAGGGAGTTTTACCAGTGATGGGGGTTGGGTGTGCACTTTGTGTGTGTTCCTGTGTATAATGGTCTGCTGTACACCTCAACAAAGTCAGTGCCCACGTTAGGCTTTCAAAGTGGCATCGCAAAATCCCCAGAAGGCCATGAAGGAAACCTGGTAACTGCAGGGCTGAGGGAAAAGTCCTGCCCTGAATTATGAATAGAAAAAAAACCAATACCCAGGCCAAATCCTCAGGTGGTGCAGTTGGTGCAGCTCCACCTATTCACATCAGCTGAAGAACTGGTGCAGAGTCTCCATTAAATGCAGTAGGGACTCACCATGCCAATCTAATTAACCCAGGAGATGCTCAGATACTACAGTGATGGCCACTAGTACAAAAGATAGCGGGGTGTGTATGGGGATAGACAGCTAGATAAATTTTATTAGTGAGACGATTCGGGGAGCTGTCCCAGGACCAGTCTTGTCCAGTATATATATTTCATATGGTGAACTATTTTAAGAGACTATTAATAACATGCACAATATTAACACAGCTATGCACTTATAAATCAGAAAATGTGGAAGTGTCCCTTGTGTGTATGGAACATCATGATACTGATTCTGTCTGTCTGTCTGTCTAGTTACTTACACAACCCTCGTCCCTGAACACTTATAATATAATCATATACTACTTCTGAAATTATACACAATTTCCTTTCTATGACCTCCCACGTGGCGCATCTTCTATGATTTGTTCTTTGTTTTCTTAAACCAATGTTGTCAGAATGGTCCAGTTTTTCTTTATTGACCTAGGGTGAACATTTTAAAAGTACCTAAATAACTCAGCAGCCTAAGGTCTATTTTTGAAAGTGAGATAGGCACATAAGACCCTAAGTGTTATTGCAAGTCAATGGGATTTAAGCTCTTAAGTCACTTAGGTGCTTTGGAAAAATTTACCCTTAACTTTTGAGATGATAAGTTCCCTTCTCTCTCTGGTTTATATACACATTTTCTTGTCCGAGCAGATGTACAGTCATTAGTCTTCCTTAGGGTGCAGTTCGAGGGGTGAGGCTGTTCACTATGAAGTGGGTGTTGATGTATGCCGGCAAATGTCTCTATTACGCTGTATTGTTAAACTTCATCTCTAACAAATGGAGTCACGAGTGTTGGACAAAGCCCTCTCTCTGGGTGAAATTCACCCCAAGGCCTACACAGCACTGGAAAAGGAGAAGAATTCAATGAATCTCTGTGCAGACAAAGGGGTTCATCCTAGCTGATCCAGATGCAGGATTGAGTCAAATATTGTACAGATGAAGGATGGGGCACAAGAGTCCTCCATAAGCCAGTGACTGAGCAGTGATGTGAGACACACCTCTGGTTAGTTTCACATGATTTTAATGCTTTGGGATTTTTTTTAGGTTGTTGTTTTTTGTCATCTGTTTTGTTAACACTTCTTTCAGGAGAGGGCTGCAGTTTATCTGTGTCTGCTTGCATACTATGGTGATGCATACAGGGCTATATCAGTAGATTAGATAGATAGACAGACAGACAGACAGAGAGAGATTAGATGCAACCCCAATTCATGCAGCTTGTTCAGAATCCCCCTGCCGCCTAAGAAGAGTATGGCCTGAGGCTACTGTGTCTTCTCTTGGATCCGGTGAATGTACCGTCTTGCTCCATCCAAAAGGTACCATCTCACAGCAAATGCCTTTCCACGTTTCCAGCTGACTCTCTCACAGATAAAAGGCGTTGATTAAAAATCAGGGCTCAGATGTGGAAATAAAGGCTTGTGGCTGGTTTACAGGCTGAGGGAGAGTTGTTAAAACACTTCTTCACTGCAGTTCCTGTTGCTCAGGTTAGCAGAAGGAACTTCCTCTGACATCCGGGCAGCAGGCAGGAGCATCTGTGCCTAAGGGCTTGGGGTGTGTTGCGGGGGAAGGGAGGAAGGAAATCTGGAACCCATAAGCTCCACTGATGTTTGCATTACCTTGCACTGTTGTATTGGTCTGCGCTTGGTCCCTCCCCCAGCCCTCCCTGCCCTATCAGCAAAGGACATCCTCAAAGTTATTCAAATGGCCCTCCTCTCCTTAGCCCCCCCCAAAACAAAAAACCCAAAAAACACCCAGCTCCTTGAAGGTTGGGGAGGCTCCGAGCCTTGAGGAAGTTTGGGAAGTCTGGCCAGTGGACACGTCAGGGCTGCATTCCCTGAGCTGGCTTTGTCTGCTTTCCAGGCTGCCTCTCCAGATGCACTGTGGCCTTTGCAGGCCCTCCATCCCGTGAGGTCTAAGACCCTGGTGCCTGCCAGGTGGGAAAGGCTCCTGGGCTGAGAAGATGAAAGAGGAGAGCATGTGCCCGGACTCCCCCGAAGGCAGCCTGGTCACCAGTGAGGAGGAAGGCGAACGGCTTCACAAGAAATGCCTCCGCAAGCGCGGCCAGCTGGGCAAGCCCATGGAGGGCTGTGGCTCGCATTCTCCGCAGGGCAAGCGCAGCAAGCGCAGCCCTGTCCCGCAGTCCTTCGAGGACGTGCACACTCAGCGCGTGATCGCCAATGTGCGGGAGAGGCAGCGGACCCAGTCACTCAACGATGCCTTTGCTGAGCTGCGGAAGATCATCCCCACGCTGCCCTCCGACAAGCTCAGCAAGATCCAGACCCTCAAACTGGCTGCCCGTTACATAGACTTCTTGTACCAGGTGCTGCAGAGCGATGAGCTGGACCACAAGATCACCAGCTGCAACTACCTGGCCCATGAGAGGCTCAGCTATGCCTTCTCTGTCTGGAGGATGGAAGGGGCTTGGTCCATGTCAGCATCTCACTGAGCCTACAGGATCCAGCCAACAGGTATGTATAGCAAGATCCCTGCTGACCAACTCCATTGAGAGCATTGTTTTTGTATCCCCCCGTCCTGCCTCCTCCGGGCATCCCCCCAGCTGTATTCGTAGCTTCTCCAGGGAAAATAAATGGCAGATGCCCCCTTCCCTCTCTCTATGTGCAGCGTTTTCTAACAAATCCCAGACGTGTGACAAGCCCGGCTAGGTAGCTGACAGGATAGTTTTCATTACCAAGCCGCCACTCACATTAATGGGACCTTGGAAGGATCCGAACAGCAGAGCCCTAGGGTGACTGATTTAATTTACCAACGACAATTGGGGGGGGGGGGGGGGGGGTTGTTTCTAAAGGCCAGTTAATGAAAGGTAGAAAACAAGAATTAAAAAATCAGATTTCTCCTCTGATTGTGGCCCAAGAGTGTGGTTTAAATCAGGAGCAACTCTACTGAAATCAATGGAGGAAAACCAGTGTAAGAGAGAGCCGAATCCAGCCCAGATACTTCAGTGATCACCTCAAATGCAGCCTTCTTGTAAAATGCAGAGCCTGACTCTGATCTCATTGCACTGGTGTAAATCAGGAGTGACTCCACTGAAGTCAGTGGGGTTGCACAGGGGCCAATACCTGCAGCGGTTGCCACTGTTACTATCCTGGAGCACTTTTTACAAGGGTAGAGAGCAGTAACCTCTGATCTGATGGGAACTCAGCCCAGCTGTAAGATGCCAGGAGTAACATACTCCAGAGAAGATGCAGGAGACGCTGAGTGTCACACACACATTGCGGCAAACATCGCACTGAGCCTGGATAGTATATGCATTCTTGCCTCACACAAATGCCATCTCAGCACTCGCTGCGCTTCCGGCTCTGCCACCCGCTCTGCTCCTCTCAGTCACCGACAAAGTGGCAACAGCTGAAAGGAAAGAAAAGACCTGTCAGTGATTTACTTATTTCTGGCAGGCCATCCTGGCAGCCAGGAGCTGCTACTGGGGTAGAGAGAACCCCATGAAATGGGCAGAGCAATGTGGGGAGGCCAGGGCGAGGAAGGGTGAAAGCACAGCATGTGTCAGACCCATCCCAACCCCTGGACATCCAAGACAACTGAGTAATAATAATAATTTTTAATAATGAATTATTATTTCATTCAGTTCATTCATTATTTTAATACTGAATTAATGAATTAATAATTTGAATAATGAAAGACAACTCCTGGCCTTAGACAAAGCCGCCACTGCAGTCAATTAGGGACGGGCAAAAGCTCTTAGAATATAAACATCGGACATGGGACTTGCCAGACTGGATTCAACCCAAAGTCCATCTAGCCCCGTGTCCTGACACCGACAGTGCCCAGCACCACATGCTACTGAGGAGGAAGGAGCCGAGGCGGGGTAACCTGCCTCCACAGTAGGTCTCATCCTGTTCTCTAATCATTAGCAATCAGCTGAGGCCCCAAAGCCCTTTCCAGATGTTGGGTAGCATTAATGACAGGAACTCTGGACAGTCTCATTATCCAAGGAAATGTCGGTCCCTTTTTCCAGTCCCCAAAATGGGAGCATATCCAGCGCACTGCTGCGTCACAGCCTGCCCTGTGTGCCAAAAGCCACCTTCCTGCTCCATCCCTATGGCTTGGCCCAGTGGCCCGGCTCACTGCTGTGGCCCTCAAGCTGGGATCAATGTGTCTGGCTTTCCATGGGTCCTGACAGACGGGAGCGTGGAACACCTAGTTAATCAGCAACGGGGTGCTCTGGCTTGTGTCATCCCTGAGCTTACGGCTCACTCTGGTGTAGGCTGAGGCAAGCTCATGAGGAACATGTCTGTTATTTCTGCTTCCCCGTGGGAGATGCACCCAAACTTCCTGGAAATGCAAAAGACCCTTCTCCTTTGATTTTTACTTCTAGATAGTAATACTTTTATTAGGGCCTGATCCTGCACACCTCCATATTCAAATACACCACTTTAAATCAGGAATAAATCCACTGATGTCAAATCTGAATCAGATCCATGAAAGTGCGTGTGGGTGGGATTAGGCCCTTCACTGATCAGTTTAAATATGAAGCTACAGAGCATTTTTGTTAAACAAACATCAAGGTATCAGATCTGCATATTGTGCATGTGCCAACGTGTATAAAGCCCCACACACCGCTGTTGAGGAATTAGCCTTCCTCAGGGGACAGCCACTGGCTCTCTACACAAAGTGATCTAAAATGTGAGGTGAAAGAAAAGAGCTCAGTTCTGAAGGGATGAGCAGGGAGCTGGGAGTATGTCCTCTATTTAATAGCCAGCCGCTTGCTCACCCTCTCGGCTGTGCGAGAAGACGGGGAAGCCAGGCACCAAAGCCCCTTTTTCTCTTGGCCCACTTGAGGGAATCCCCGTTGCCTTCAAAAGATCAGGTCCCCACTCCATTGTCAATTTCATCTGATCCTGGACTGAGCTCCCCAAAGGAAGGAGCTGGAGAGAGTTTTACTTGCTGAACTGAAACCAGTCATAGGTGATTCCTGGAAAGGGACATCAATAAGGTGTGTCTTATGCAGTAGTGACCAGAATGCTCTATTCATAGAAACTGCCATTCCAGAAAGTACCCCTCTGCCTGATTACCCCTGGATTGGCTGGATTCTCAGCCATTGCTACTGGGACCATTCATTACTTAATGGCTTTGGCTTTTAGGGCCAGGTTTTCAAAGGTCTCTAGGTGCCTAAAGAAGCATTTTGGCACCTAGTGGGATCTAAAAAGCAGGTTAAATACTGAACTCCCACTGAAATCAGTTTTGAGGCCCAACTTGAGACACTTGCTAATATTCAGGCACTGAACATCACAGGTCCTCACGCTCTGCAGATCAGCAGGATCAAGATGCCCAGGAACAGTACCTGAAGGGTGGCCTTGGGCATGACATTTAAACGGCTGGTTTTGCAAACCTGGGACATGGTGTCTCATGATGGGCACCTGTGAAAACTTGGGCACCAAGAATCACGGCCACTCTTGAAAAATGATTAAATTGAGTATTTGTTGGTCTGTTCCAGTGTGACAGCTGAAAGCTCGATGCTTCCTCTGGCTGTGGAAATCTCCCGCGCTGCACCCAACCCTGACCTGAAGCGCTGCCAGTCTTTGTGTTGTATTTGCCCAGTGTCTGGCTGCTGCTTGCCTCTATTTCTGTAGGCCCCTGGGAAGCAGCGCAGTTTGAGGGATTCCCATTATTCGATTATCAACATCCTGTGCATTGGCGTCTTGTAACTTAACA
Source organism: Emydura macquarii macquarii (assembly GCF_026122565.2). NCBI lineage: Eukaryota > Metazoa > Chordata > Testudines > Chelidae > Emydura > Emydura macquarii. Next base: position 399,602 of record NW_027131139.1, read on the forward strand.
CAGCTTTATATCTGGTCTTAGTCCTGCACCAGTTCCTTCCACCGCAGCAGGGGCATGGCTTCACTGCATGCTCAGGCAGCACATGCAATCTCTGTCGTGCCTTCAGTCAGGGTTCAAAGAAAGGGAAATCTCCTTGGATCACACACTGTAAAGGCGCCATTGTTGTAAAGCCTAGTCAGTCCAAATGAGAAGTTAAAAGTAGTTTCAGGCTTTATGTCTACTCCTCAGCCCTTGCCCTGAGCTTATTTCCCATGCACACATACACACACGCAAACCCCTGCACCTGCCCTTCACCTCAGACCCATTTTTTTTATTGATAAGGGTGTTTCCCTGTTGTTTAAAAATCTTTGTCTCTGTCATGTCACTGTGATGCACTCAAACAACCGGGGACACACCCTGCCTTTGCAGCGTGCTGCTAACTGGACATGGTAAACACGTTGAAAACTAGAGTTTTTTTGCTTCTGGTGCCTGTCACTGTGAGGTGTGGGGGCCCATGCAACTACAGTGGGTGACATACAGTCAGGTGGCAAGATGTGGCTTTTAAGTTGACAGACTCACAAAATGTTCCATTGTGTCCTTTATAAGGTCTTTAACTATTAGACTTAATTAGCACTAACTGACTGTGCAATCCCAGTGAAGGCAGTGCTGATCTAACACCGCGGCGAGGCATGTCTAGGAGTAGCTCTGGCTGCCGGAGGCAGCAGTTTAAACACACAGCCAGAGAAGTGAGGTTTGTTCCTGTGACGTTCATACTGACAGATCTGTTATTGCTCCTACTGAACATTTATTAATGGTGTTGGGTAAAATGTTGGGGTTAGCAGAAAGCTGTCTCAGTCTCAATCTACGGCTTGAGCCAAAGGCCATTGGAGTCAATGCAAAGACGCTGCACAACTCCACGGGGCTTTGGAACAAGCCGCTAGTTCCCTGCATGCCTTGGCTCGGCTCTAGGGATGGAGTGCTTTCTCATTCCAGGTGCCTGAGAGCACCTCGCATCAATGGCCACTTTTGCAAATGCTGAGCCAAGTGTCTATCTGCATATCAGCGTGAATGTGTATGCTGTGCTTGTTTTGTCGGTGTGTGCGAGTCTGTGTCTGTCTGTGCCTGCGTGTGCATATAGTTAAGCCGGTTGGTGTTTGGCAGAGGTTTTGTTCCCATGACACACAGATGAATTAAAGCCCCTACAGTGAAATAACTCTTGTAAATAGCCCCCTCTCCAGTAAGTACAGAGCTATTGGTGTCATTAATAGTCTTGATTCATATTCAGCCCAGATGCCTCCAAACTGCTTGCTAAAACTCCAGGCTTTTTGTGATACATTGTTCTCCAAAATGGATGAACTGTGCATTAATTGGCAGCTCCAAGTCAGGCAGGGAAATAACAGGCAGGGGAACTTGCAAGGTAGAACTTGCAAAAGGAAGAAGCAGCAGCACTCAGGGAAATCCTCTTTAGTTACAAAGGCTGCCTCTATCTCACCAGTTGGTTAACGAATGCACCATTTGCAATGGGGCTCTCATTTCCTAATGCAAAGCAGCTAATGCCTACTGACTGTGCAGGCACATTGGCCTTCATTGGAATCTTGCCTATTGAATATCAAAGGCCGCTGGAATAGCTGAGTGCAGATACATCCTAGTGAAGCAGGAGATATCATTGGGGATGAGGGGGGAAGAGAGGGAGCCCCTGGGCAAGAAAAGCTAATGTTTGAAGTCCACCGAGCTAGCAATTTTAAGGAAAAAAAGTACACTCTTGAGCCCAGTAAAACGGATGCCTTGTTCCTTTTCCTGACGAATGGGGAGAAAATGAGACTATAATTTAAAACCTCCAAGGAAAAAATGTCTGGAGCTGTTAAGGGTGATATTCTTTGACTGAGTTTTAATTGGGTCCTTGCATTAACTGTATTTTTACAATGCCCTCACACAGTTATCCAATCTGAAAAGCCTCTGATGAAATTCAGAACTTGCCTTTCGAGGACTGTTGTCCTTGACTGGAGTCTGCTCTGTAGGATAGTTATTTCCTTTCTCCCCCTATTCTATAACTAGGGTCTACTACATCATGCTAAAGCATCATGCAACAAAGGGGAAGTTAATCTCAGCCCAAGAGGTATAGAAGGCTTTCTCTTCCAAATCCACACCTGTTTGGGAAGCAGATTTGGGATAATGTCATAGACTTAGGAAAGGGCAGGGAGATCCTGCCAAGGAAAGTCTTGCTGTGGATCAGGAAAACAAATTCCTGTCTGACTGGTCTGGTCAGTTACATCAAAATTATTATAGAAAGAAAGAAAGAAAGAAATGCAGGCAGGCAGGCAGGCAGGCCTGTGTCTGACAGTGCTGCTATTCAGGGGTAAACAGTTGGGTTACACTGCTGGAAGCGGGAGCCACTCAAACCCTTTGTTCTTAAGTATGAAAGTTAAATTCTCCATGTGCTCGTCCCCATGTGAGAGGGGGCATCTGGTATGGGGTTAATTGGGCAGCCACAGGGGAAGAGAAGTGGAAAGTCCAGCTGGGGCTCTAGTATCAAGCCTGTGTCATTTTCAGTTCTGCCCAAACCATTTGGCTTTAAAGCAACAAAAAGGGTTCTCTCCTCTGTAATTTATCCAGTTGTGCTGGGTGTTTGTGCCTTCTCTGTGCCTGCATAGACTGGTCCGGCCTGGCTCCTATGGAGGATTCTGCTAAGCCACCATCTACCCTAGAGGATCCATGAACATATCCACCCAAATTCCAAGTGATTAAGTGAGGGAAAAAATGCCTTGCCTTTCCCAATAGCCTGTGGCTGAGGGATTTTTCTTTGCCCTGCTCTAGCCTTCAGTACCAGTCATATATTAATAACAGCCTTTCTCCGGCTGGGCCGGAGCAGAACACTCCAGGCAGGCAAGCACTGTTCAGTGCCTCCATACCCAACGCTTTGCCCTTCTGTTTTTACAAAGCTGCCCATCACCACGGTGGTGCATTTCTCTGCACTTTTAACAAGCTCATTAGGCCAGTGGAAGTAGTGGAGAGGGGTCCGTTGATAGTAGTTTCCTTCTGCAGAGATCGTTTCACCCTCATCACTGCAGAATTTCATTGTGTTCTATTCGCTTCGTCTTTTGCTTTCTCCAGCGCTGGCCCTCTGGGGCATATGTTAAATGTCAAAGGGCAGATCCTTGACTGCTATAAGTTGTCAGAGCTTTTTTGATTTCACAAGAGCTATGGCAATTTACACCAGCTGTAGAGGCTGTTTTCCTCAGCTGGCTGAACCGTGTTCTTTACTATCTGGCTCAATTTTCTCTCTGCTCTTGGGTTTTACAGTTACAGGTATAATCTGATTCATGAGCAACTTCAGCCTGAGCATTGCCCAGGTACACTGAGCACCAGCCAGCACCAGCCAGACCAAGACTTAGGTGTAGCATGGAACAAACTGCCTGTCTTGAAGCTGTCTCCTAGCACTGGGGCAGTAAGAAACCATTACTGTGGGCAAGTTTTCCTAACTGCCTGGGGCCACAGCTGGGTTTTCAGCAGAGCCACCTGCACCTGGGCACCAGAGAGACATCAGCTGTGTTGTGCCCAGTGGGAGGTGGAAGACAAGCTGGGGAAGGGCCATGGCAGATGCTGTTTCATGCAATCCCTGCAGCGAGGGGACTGCTCTGCTCCCTGCGCACACTGTGAGGAAGAGCGCAAAGGGGTTAGTGACAGAAAGGCTCTCCTAATGGGCCACGGCTTCCTCCCTTGACAAGCGTGCTGGCCCCTGGCTTTCGTGCCGGGCATTGATGCTTTCACCTTTGCTAGCTCAGTTCGGTGGGTGGTGATGTGTGGCCACAGTTGCGGTTGCCTCTGTACCTCTGAACCAGATCCTCGCAGGGCACGTCTGCACGGGAATAAAAGATCCACAGCACGGCCTCGGTGTTCACCGGCTGTGTAGACAGAACTGAAGAGGGCTGGCCCTGTCACGTGCACTGGGCACAACAGGGAGAAAGGCACTCAGCCCCTGGGCACAGGGAGCGAGGGGAACTCGGCCCTGTACCGAGGGCACAGAAAGTCCCTCTTGGTGTGTTGGTGCCATGGCAGCCCCTGCTGTGTTTCTAGGGTTATGGGAGCTCCGCTCTCCGTAGCCCCAGCACCAGCACGAACCTCTGACATGCCAGACCAGCAGCGGGGTCCCAGGAGGGAGACCAACATGGCAAAGGTTTCCAGTGCTTGGAACTGGCCCAGTCTCTGCTGCTGGGCTGCTTTAGACCATGTGACTGGGCAAAAGGCTTGGGGGGATTCAGTGAGACTCAGGACCTGATGGAATGGGTCCTGTAGCCATGTGGGACATTCCTGTGCCCTGGGAGAGCCCTGCAGTCTTGTGGGGCATTCCTGCCCTGTTCTGCCTACTCTGTGGCCCACATGAGTATCGCTTTCTGCCCCCTTCCTGACTCACATGGGTACTCCCCCACACCCCCATGTTGCATGGCCCAAGTACCCTGCAAAGACACAATGTGGGAATGGCTCTGTGTCCAGATTTGGGGAGCAGCCAAAGTCTTATAACCCACTGGATGCCCCACCACATTCCCTCTGATCCTCAGGCCTCGGCAGAGGGAGCCAACCCCAACTTCCCTGTTACAAAAACCCAGGAGAGTCATCTGCAACTTGGAGCCAATTTCTCTCCCCTAGGGCATGGCTCTGACTTCAGCCGAGTGCGGGGATGCCTGTGTCCCCTCATTCTGGCTCCTACATTTCATTCCCACCCCCTTGATGGGTTATAAATACACAGCCAACAGGGATCAAAGGGATCTGCTCCTGAGAGAATGAGCTTTTCCAGAAGACCCCAGGGAGGTATGAGCTGGGACAATGCATTTGTCATTGCATCATTTTTTCCAAGTGGGCGAGAGGTACCGGAGGGGCAGGGCACATCCCAACTTGTGTGAGGAGAGGGGGATGGGAAGCAATTGCTGCACTGTAGGTGCATGCTATAAAGATTCAGTGATTCCAAGCCCAGAAGGGACCACTGTAATCATCTAGTCTGACCTCCTGTATAGCCCAGGCCAGAGAAATTCCCCAAAAGAATTCCTAGAAAAACATCCCATCTGGATTTAAAAATTGTCAGAGATGGAGGATCCACCATGACCCTTGGTAAGTTGTTCCAATGGCTAATTACTCTCTCCATTAAAAACTTACCCCTTATTTCCACTCTGAATTTGTCTAGCTTCAACTTCCAGCTACTGGATCATGTTAGACCTTCCTCTGCTGGATTGAAGAGGCCATTAACAAATATTTGTTCTCCATGTAGATACTTCCTGTAGATACCAATCAAATCACCCCTTAACCTTCTCTTTGTTAAGATAAATAGATTGAGCTCTGAGCTCTTTGAGTCTATCACTATAGGGCATGTCTTCTGATCATTTAATTGTTCTCGTGATTCCTCTCTGAACCCTCTCTAATTTATCAACATCCTTCTGGAATTGTGGGCACCAAAACCAGACACAATATTCCTGCAATGGTCGCACCAGTGCCAAATACAGAGGTAAAATAACCTCTCTTTGAGTTTCCCTTGTTTATGCTTCCCAGGATCACGTTAACTCTTTTGGCCACAGCATCGCACTGGGAGCTCACATTCAGCTGATTACCCACCACAACCCCCAAATCTTGTTCAGCGTTACAGCTTCCCAGGATAGAGCCCCCGCACATCCTGTAAGTACAACCTGCATTCTTTGCTCCCAGACGCATACACTTACATTTAGCCATAATGAAACACCTATTGCTCACTAGTGCCCTGTTTACCAGCAATCTAGATCAGTGACCCATCCTCTTCATTATTTGCCACTTCTCCAATTTTTGGGTCATCTGCAAACTTTATCAGTGTTGATTTCTTTTCTTCCAGACCATTGATAAAAATGTTAAATAGCATAGGACTCTAACCATAACCAGTTCCTGCAGGACTCCCGCTGGAAGCACACCTGCTTGAAGATCCCCTATTTACGATTACATTTTGCGGCCTATTTTTTAGTAGGTTTTAAATCCATTTAATGTGTGCCATCTTCATTTTACATCATTCCAGTTTTTTAATCCAAATGTTGTGCGGTACCAGGTCAAATGTCCTATGGACATCTAAGTATATTACCTCACCTCTATCACCTTTGTGATCTCATCAAAGAAAGATATCAAATTAACTTGATGGGATCTATTTATGTGAGGCAACAATCTGGGGCTTGTCAATATCTTTTCCCCTGCTCCTTTTGAGGAGCAGGCTGATTAATAACCCCTAATTCCCAATAATTAATAACAATCGTCATTTCTACAGCCCGTACCACGCAAAGATCTCAAAGCACTTCGCAAACACTTGTGGCTTGAAGCCTCTGGATACTGCTGCAAGGTGGGCAGTGTCATTATCCGTCTGTCAATTGGGAGACTGAGGCACAGTGTGGTAATAAAGGGCTTCCTTTCCCTCTGGACACACACAACATGTGAGCATAAATAACTGCAGGCACAAACGAACAACATCCCAGCTGTGCCTGGGCCCTGGATTCTGAGGCACGTAAATGACATCTATAGTGATGGCCAATGATTTTTGGCACAGCAGCACATGATTCAGCAGGGCAGGCGACGGCCATCCCCAGGAAAGGCAATGGGAGCTGTGGCAAATTAGACCCAACGCCTCTGAAAGTGAGCATCCCACTTAGGGAAGAATATGAGTCCATATTTGCAGTCCTTTTCCAGGCGTCATCCCCTTGGGCTGCATCAGAAGCTTTGTCTGAATAAGGGCTGCACGGTCAAAAATCCCCAAACTTTTTGTTGCAGATTAACCCAAAAGGGAAATCTTTTGCTTTTTCTTGCCAAAATTCAAAACTGGGAAAAAATGTTTCTTTTTGTTTTGGGTCAGATAAAACATTTTGTTTGACATGAAACCATTTTTTCCTGTTGTTTTCATTTTGGTTTTTTGGGAGGGAGGGAGGGAGGGAGGGTGTTTTTAATCCTTTTTTTATTGATTTTAAAAATAAATATAGCTAATTGTTTAAATGAAATGTTGTTCCAAAATGAAGTCAGAAAGTGTCATTTAGAAAATGTTGAAATGAATCATTTTGACTTTTTTGAACAATAAACAATCAGATGAAACTGTGCCGAATTCAGCCTGAATTTGCAAATAGTTTTGGTCGCCCCAAAGCTGCATTTTTCAGAGAATAAACGATTTGTCCAAAAAAATGTGACCCGGCTCTAGCTGCGAGTTCAATAGTGCCCGTCTAGCCCCTGGGAAGTTCTTTCTTCTGCGCTCATGAGCAAAATGCTTTGAGTTTTTTGAGTGGAAGGGGCTGTAGGAATGCAGTGACCTAGTGATGGAAAATTCCATTGCTCTGGTGCAGCACAACTGTGCTGGGTGGTCACTGTCATTGCAGAAGAGGCGGCTCTCAGGAAGCTGGGACCAGTCCCAGGGAGGCTGTGAATATTCTGTATTCAGTGTGGAGTGCGTAGTGCCCCTTCTCCCCCCTGGGACCTATATTTGCACTGACCTAGATGGATGGGTTGCTGTATTTTGTACCAAATGGAGCTTTTTCAGGGCATGTGCTTCCTCCCTAGTTCTAACAAATTGCAATCCTGAAGCCTCGAGGCCGTGGATATGCAGCACACACATGATCTGTGATCTGACAGGCTGGGCAGCAGCAGCAGAAGAAAGTGGCTGTTTTTTTGCTGGGAGGGTTAGTTAAGCAGTGAGGAGTTCAGAATGCCTCCCATGGCTGTGGAGTAGCTTCACAATGTGAGGGCTATTATTGTAAACAACAGGGACTCCTAGAGTTGTGGCCAGTTTACAAAACACTTTTCTCTTCCTACCAGCATCGCCTCATTCTTTGGCCAGCTACTCTGCACCGCGGTGCCAATCTTGGCCAGGTGCTCAGAAAACTGGGAGATGTCACTGCTTGCGTTTCACATTGTGGAGCTGCATGGCTTCTCCATCCATTACTGCCAGGGCAGAGTAGTTGCCTCTGACCTTCATCCCATGTTCACAGCTGGGGGAGGAGTTGGGGATTCAAGGACTTCAGAGGATTTAGAGGTAAGTTTTTCAGGGCGTGGCTAATCTCACTGAAAGAAATGGCCCTCCCTATTCCCTCTCTGTGAGTTCCAGCCAATAGTTTCAGTGACATCTTTTATCTTTATAATATAGTGCACAGCATTTAACTCTGAAGCTGTCCCTGAGTGTGGGGCTCCTATACAGAGTAGGAACACAGGTATTTAACACTGGTCAGGATTAAAGTTAAAACACAGATAAAATTACACAGCCTTGCCCTAGTGATCAATAAAATATCTGCTGGTTTATGATCCTGCAAGGAATCTGACCCTTAGGATTTCAGCATTCATTTAAACCCAAAGGAATGTCTTTGCAACAAGTCAACGTTTCATATCTGAATGGCACCGAAAGGGAGCTGGGATCTGACAGAGACTGAATGACATGCATTAACAACGTTTTTTACATTTAATTTCCTTTAAAAAAGTAGGGGGAGAGGAGCAAAAAATGTTGAATGTGCCACACGTCTGAAGAACTGTGGGCAGACTCTTAGCCAGCCCCTCCTGATGTGCTGATGCTCTTACCTGCATGAGTTGTTCCCTTTAATAGCTCTCTAGTCACATCTAGCATACTAATGCTGTCGCTTTGCATCTGCAAGGGTTATTATCCCTAGTTACAGATGGGGAGCTGAAGTCCAGAGAGGTAAAGTGACTTGCCCAAGGTCACCCATGGAGCCCTGACAGAGCCAGGAACTGAACTCCCATCCAAGTCCGAAGGCCAATGCTCCCAGTGAGCGCTGCAATCACCGGTCCAGCATCCCCCAGGAGTCATTTTTCCAATTCGGGTGCTTACAGTTGGGCATTTGACTCCACGTTGATTTTCAGAGGCACTGGGACTCCACAATTCCCAGCTGGAGTCAGTGGGAAGGGGAGGCCCTCTGCTCCCCCAGCACCTTGCAGCATCTGGTCCTTCATGCTTCCCACTCTAGTGAGCCTTGGTGCAATCTAGCCCAACGCACACAGCCTGAAGCCGCGCAAGAAAGTAGGAGAAAGCGTCTGCCCTGGGAGCAGCTGGTGCCATGTGCTGGTAATCAGCCTCCTTTTCCTCAAGGCATGTGTGTTCCTGGAGACTGAATGCTGGGATTCTCCCCAGCAAGCTGGACAAGTCAGAATTGTCACACAGAGCCGCCCAAGTAAAGCCCTCACCTTTGTATGGATGCTGGAATTTGGCCCGTTCGGAGAATACTGACCCCAGGATTTATACATTGCCACTTTTCCTAAGAGGCAATTTCTCTCTGCATGAAATAAAGATTAAAAATCACCAGCATGGCATCTCCTTATCGCTGGTTAGTCCATCCAGGACTCCAGGTACGGGCTCTTGCTCCACAATCTTCCTACAGGCTGCCAGGGCTGAAAGCCCCTGCAAAAGAGCAAAGGAAAAATGGTATGTGTGAGCTGGAGAGAGCTGCTGAAAGATACTTAGCATGAGAGCCAGCGAGATGTCCGATATGGGTGAATTCACTGGCTAAGCCATGTGCACCCATTCAGCCCGACTTCAGTTCGAGAGCATCATGCCCATCCCATCAGACAGGGACATAGACACAGATACAGATCAAGAGGGAGCAGTTGCCAAGATTTCTACAGCACCACCTGTGACATTTCCTGCAAATTACGTAATGAGCTAATTTGCATATTTGCAAAAAAGGTACATATGACTATACATTTCAGCTTATAAAGGAAGCTGTGTCTATTTAGTACTTGTGAAAGGCAATGGTTTGACAGCCCTGGTAAATAATGGAGCCTTTTGTCTATCTATTTCCTAGAGAGAGAAGGTGGGTGAGGTAATATTTTTATTGGACCAACATCTATTGATGAAAGAGACGTGCTTTTGAGCTCCACAGAGCTCTTCTTCAGATCTGGGAAAGGTAATCAGAGTATCACAGCTAACTATCAGGTGAAACAGATTGTTAAGCATAAGGAATGTCTTATTTCTACGCACCACTGGCTGCCAGTCTGATCTGTGACAGGTGACTTCCTCCAGGGATCAGTCAGGCCTCTGCTGATTCTACAGTTAGTGTAAAGGCTGGCATTGGGCTTGTGACAAATGCGCTGGAATTGAGACCCACCAAACTCAACTCACACAAGGGCCACCAAACTTCCATTAGATGAGAGTAACTTTCCATCCTCACTGAACTGGGATGGATTCATACTAGTGACCTGCAAATGAAAAGCTCAGGAGGTGTGACTGAGGCATTTGCTCCTCGTATGTGTTAATGTTCCACCTTGTTTCTGGAAAGATCAGTTTGTTACATCAACTTCTGACTAGTCTGGTGCTGACTCAGGCAGGGTCTCCCACTCTCTGGACACAGAGGTACCAGCTTCCACACTCTGCACACAGACTTCTTCAGACACTGCAATTAGGAGCCCTGTTTTAAAGCGGCAGCACAGCGCTCAAAGTGGAAGCGTTAGTGATTCAACAGTAAAACACATGAGTGCAGCACCCAGTCCACTCCTACATACCACTTTAGCATTGGAACAATCACAGCTAGGTACTCACGTGTAGTTAAGAAATGACTGTATAAGTGTATTGGATTTTTATGTGTACTTTAGTTTAAAGTCATATGAGAACCCAGTCATCCACACGGGTAATGAACAGGGGCTGGTTTTCCAACTGTCTCATCCACAGCACAGGGCTTCTGCATCCTGCTGTTCATGGGGATGTGAACCAGCCAGCAGAGGATGTGCAAACACACAGCTATTTGGGAGCAAGCACCGGAGAAGGGTTGGGACTGAGGGCGCCTGGCTGTGCGAGCAGCATGTGAGCTAGCGGTAGACAGCAGAGCCAAGCACACAGTTTGGGCCATTTCTTCTGAAGGATGGTGTGGCATGGTGGGCTTCTGTGCCCAGCTCTGTTTGAAGTGACCTGTGTAATCGCTCACTTATCTCACCTGTCAAATGGATTGCTGCCCCAAAGACCTGGCTTCATAATAAGGGCTGTAAAGAAATAAGAGCAGAGATGAGAGCTCCCAGTCTGCTCTGCTGGCTCAAAGCTCAGGGGCCTTTTCATTAAGCTACAGGCAGCTCGCTAGCTGTGTGGGGGAGTAACTCTTTGCCATGTATCTGACCTGTGGGAATGTGGGACAGACCTGCCAGATAAATGAGTGTCAGCCACGCTATGGGACATGTGGCAGGTCTGAACGTGCCAGCCATTTAGCTGCTTGGTGCTTGGCCAGGAGATGGAAAGGCATGCGCTGGCTAGAGGTCACTCAGCACCCGGGAAGGGAAGGAGGGCTCTGTCCTTTGATTGGGGCAGCCCTGGCATCTCATGTCTCTTTCCCATCCGCAGATTCAGAGAGAACCACAGACTCTGCTGCTGTGTGAGCTCATGTGTGCATAGAGCTCATATGTGGAGCAGCAGGTGCGTGGATTGGGTAGGGCTGCTGGAGGTCACTCCTATAGAAAGGCCTGGCATTGGCCTCAAAACATTTTAAGCGAGCTGAAAATGTCGTGTTTTATCTCTCTCTCTCTCTCCACATGCAGTGCTGGTTTATCGCCCCTTGCTAATGCAAGATCTTACATTCTGCTATGAGAGGCAGAAAGAAAAATGGAGAAAGAAACAGAGACTCTAGGGGCTCTGCCCCTCATGGGGGCTGCACAATTAAAATGCAATTACAATAATGGGTAGCCCATAAACAACATGAATATCACGAAACGCTGAAACCCCAGAGTGTTCTTTATGTTGTCAAGGAGCAGCCCAGAAAAACCTGTCTCTGCAGAGCTCGTTGTTATCAAGCATGTTGGCTATGACTGTAACCCCTTTCCTGGCTCGCAAATTGCTCTGGCCCTGACCCTGGCCCGTTCTGTTTATTACATGTAAGCAGAGCTGGTTAAAAAAAATGGGAAAATAATTTTGTAAAAAAAATCTGATGTTTTGAATTTGATTCCATTTCACAGGACTCGGAATGGAATCTTTGCTCATTTCTTCCAAAGTTTTAGTGAAATATTTTTTGAAATATATCCAGAGTTCCTAAATGTTTAACGTATTTGCATTTCCCCGTTATTCCCGTCTTTGCCATGAATGCAATAACATGAATAATGGCCAAGCTATGTTTGCTTTTTTCCCTTTTTTCATGCTGTAGCTTTTCCAAATTTCTCCAACTCTAGGCCAGTCACCGAGTTTTGCAGACAGAGTTTAATTTCTTCTCTGGGCTCTCTAGGGCTTTGCCAAAGCTGGAGAAGTTTTGAAAACTTACAGAGACAAAAGGAAAAGTTGTAAAAGAAACCATGGCTGTTGCTTCTGCTGTAAAAAAAGAAAAAGGAGGAGGGAATTCAAAACAAAATTTCTTTTTTTTTCAGTTTTCAAAAACGTAAATGAAAATTTCAATTTGAAACAAAATTGAAACAAAAAAACAAAACATTTTGCCACAACAAATTTCACTTTTGATTAACTCCCCTCTCCTCCATTTCTCAGCAGGAAAGTAGCTGGGTCAAAAGTGTTGCCCAGTTTCACTACTCCTCAGTATTGGCCCAAGCGCCTGGAGGCTTCCCCTTCCCAGGTTAGGGCTACATTGGAAATGGTTTGTGGAGCTGGCCCACTCCAGCCTGCCAGACCCTGGGAATAACTTTGTACGTCTGGATCAATATTCTGGAGTCACATTCCCACCCCCATTTCCAGAGCCTCCTTCACCACAGCCAAGGTTCCCCTATGGCTGGTTTCCGACACAGCCTCCGCATAACAGGCAATGCCCCAGGTTTTTGCAGAGCAGACAAGCTGCAGCTTAGAAAGAGACCCAACTGGTCCACTTCCTGATTGGGCCCTTCCCTGCATCTGCATCTGATTGGTCCAGTCACCAGCCACCGCTGCTGGATCTGCCCATCCAGGCCTCAGCTCCCAGCTCTGGGGAGGAGGGGGGGCCCACAGGGATCCACTGACTGATGACTGTCCCTGTGTTCTTGCCTTGCACCAGCCGCCCTGCCATGGTGCTGGGGAGCGACACTGCCTCCCACCTCCAGTGAGTGCCCCTGCCACAGGCACCCCCTCCAACACTCCCAATTATACCCCCCAGCTCCTCCTCCTCCGCCCCCCTTTCTCCCCCACTTTCCCCCACCCCTGGCACTGTCCTCTTTTTGGGAACCTGAAATAGGGTAACCTGAACCACAGCATCTGAGTGGCTATCACACTAATGGACTTTCCCTCACTCCAGTATACAGAAGGGGAAACTGAGGCACAGAGTAGGGGTGTGATGTAACCAAGATCACATGTAGAGTCAGTACTGGAGCTAGGAAGAGAACCCAGGTGTCCTGAGACCTACCCCAGTACTTTAACCACTAGGCAATTCTCCCTCTCTTCGGACAGTTTGTGACTAGCCAACAGTGGACCCTTGTGACTGCAGGCCGGGCTCACTGTCAGCAATGAGGGGTCATGCTCACAGCATGACAGGCAGCCACTGCGGGGAATGTGGCAGGGCCAGGCTGTCCAGCCCTCTGCATCCAGAACCAGCGCTAATGCAGGTGCCGCCCCCGCACCAGCAGGACAGGAGGCCTGGCTCACTGCCAGACAGGTTTCCCTGTCCCTGGCTAGGATAGGGTAGAGTGGAGCAGGCCCTGAGAATGTGCCTGGCCTCTGGCACCGAGCCGCATCCCAAAGCCATCTGCGTCCCATATCACCCTCCTTCCCTTCTGATCCAAGTGTGGCGCCCTCTGGTTCTGATTTGCTGTCTCCTCAAGGCCTGCCCCACTGAATTCTTTGTCTTCCTCACCCTGCCTGACTTCAAAGGGCAGCCTCCTTCCTTTCATATCCACACACGCTACTCGTAAAGCAGGCGAACCCTGGGGAGCCCAGGCTAGGAGCCCAGCTATTCCAGGAATATGATCTAACGTGGCAGCTTATTAGCTCCAGGCTCCAAGGAAGGGGCATGTTGCAGACAGTGTGTGCTGCAAAGGGAAGCAGGGCCTAGGAGACTGGGGCAGGATGGGATCGGATTGGGAGTTTGGCTGAACTGGCCTTTTCTCCCTGAGAGGGGGGAAATGTTGGTGTGGGGGGAGGGGTTGCAGTGGAGAGAGAGTGGAGTGGGAGGGGATTCAGAAGAGTAGGGTGAGCAGTGGGGAAGGGGGATGCAGTGGGGAGGGCAGTGAGGAGGGGGTCGTGCAGGGGGTCGGGGGTGCAGTAGGGAGGGGATGCAGCGTGGGGAGGGCAGTGAGGTGGGGGTGCAGCGGGGGAGATGCAGAGGTTCGGGGGTGCAGTAGATGCAGTGGGGGGGGGGCACAGCGGAGGCGCGGTCGTGGAGAAGAAGATGCAGCAGGTTGGGGGTGCGGCAGGGACAGGACACAGCAGCACATATTGTTTATTTATTTTGATCGTCTCCAGCTGGGCCTAACCCCCCCCCCTTCCCCCGGCAGTGCTGGGTTCGCGTCTTGTTCCAGCCACTCCCATGGGATCCCCAAGTCCATGTATGCAGCCAGCACAGTGACTGCGCTCAGCTGCGGTCTGCATGGAACCAATGGCGTACCGAGGGTCTCCAGCACCCAGGGTCGAGCCTGCATTTGCGCCCTCCCAGGCACAGCAGGAGGGGTCCCCGGCTCCACAAGACGAGACCACCCCCCAGCTGCCCTGGGGAGGAGGAGGGTTTGTACCTGCAGGGTGGGGGGTCAGGAGCGAACACACTGCTTACCTCCTCCTGCTCCCGCCTCTCCAGCTCCAGCCCGACAGCCGGATGCCGGCTCCCCCTACCAGGCGTGGTGACCTCACTCCCCGGCCAGGGAGTAGCGGGCAGTGGGGGGAGCTCCTCCTGGTCACTTACAGCACCCCACCCCCGCCTGCTCCTGGGCTTCATCCAGCTGCCCCTCAGCTACTGTGCCCCAGGCCCCATCCCTTGCGCGTTGTGAAGGGCCGGCCCAGTGCCCCTGCAGGCTGACGCCCGGGGGCCTGGTCCTCGAGACGCCACTGCACTGAACAACGCTGCCCCAGCTGTGAGTGACCCCGGGTGACCATTCTCTAAACTGTCGGCCTGGGGCTGCCATCCTGCTCCTGGGGAAGCCACTGGGAGCGTCTCTGCTGACGTCAGTGGATCAGGATTGGGCCCTTAGATTGTAAGCTCTTTGGAGCAGGGCATGTGTCTGGATCCAGGGAGATTCCTGGTCCCTTACCTGTCTCACTGCCCAGGCCTGCTGGGCACCCAGGAGTCTGGGCTTGAACCACGGGCACAAAGCTGGGCCCAGCCTGGGCTAGGTAACTTCATAACAAATAAGAAAAGAAGCCAGGGCCCTGCAACTTCTCCGTCCTCCTGGGAGGGGAGGCTCTGGGGGAGGGGATGGAAAGGCAGGCTAGTTGTTTTAAGCAAGTGACACCATCATCATCTTCTTCCTCGCTCCTTCTTCCTCTCCCTGGGACAGATGTTTGCAGAGATGAAAGAGAAGCGGCCTCAGCCCAGGGGCTGCCTTCAATCAGTCCCACATTGTGCCGTGCCAGCTCCTCCCACCTTTGTGCCTTTCACTGCCTGCCATATGTTTTAGAGTAGTTGGCTGGGAGCACACGGGACCTTCAGCCCCGCTCCCCCTGGGAGCGGCACGTGGGTACCCCCCGGCTCAGAATCAGGCCCTGCTGCAGTGGCTAGCTCCCCACTGGGTTAAGCAAGCCCGTAACCGTGCCTGACCCCTGCAGCTCCGGGGAAGGGGCAGCAGGAGAGAAGTGTCTGCCCTGCACAGGCCAGGCCCTTAGTGAACCCCAAACGCCAAGTCTTGCCTGCCACGAGCTACTGGGAAAAACAGAGATTCAGCCATTTCCCTGTCCAGCCAGGGCCCCTCGTTCTCCAGACTCCATGAGTAGGGAACCGCTGCCAGGCCAGCACCAGTACGAGGGGAGCAGGGCACAGCACTGTCATCGCTTGTGATTTCATCATCCTTCTCCCGACATTTGGTGTTTTTCTTAAGGCGCCAGCTCCTGCCGTAATGGAATGCTAAATTTCTTACCCTGATCAGCCACTAGGTGGCGCTTTGTGTGACAGGCCTCATTTCAGCTAACCCCAACCACCCTGGCAGAGCGTGAAAGGATCTTAGCGTGAACACATCTGGTCTGTATCTCTCTGAGAAGGAAGCTCTGCACTCAGTCCCTATCTGGTACAGACACCTGACCTGCTAGTAGCAGCCCTGCAAAAGAAACACCTGATATGGTGTCAGGAGTAAACTAGTTCCAGAGGGGAACACAAACAGAAGGAAAATAGCAACAAAGGGGTCAGACAGAAGGAGCAAAGCAACAAAGGTTGCAGGCTCAGTCTCATGCACATGCCACTCTTCAATGCCCCCAGAGACCTTCAGCTTTGACAAACCTGCACAATGACCAGACTGGGAGCAGTATTTTGCAAGATTTTGAATGGCTACAAAATTCTTCAAGGAAACTCAAGATACACAGAGATGCTCTTTAATTTATGCTGTGCAAAAGCAGGCAGAGCATATCTTTAAATCCTTTGTCTTTACTGAGGACAGTCACAAATATGACTGTGAAAGGGTTTTGGCTATATCCGATGCATATCTTCTACCTCGGAGAAATGTGGTTCATGAAAGACCATGTTTTCAGCAAAGAATTCAAGGACAAGGGGCAAATGTTGGATGTTTTATAAGGGGTCTGCATACATTGGCTGAAAACAGTGATTTTGGAACTGCGAAACATGAACATATCAGAGACAAGCTGGTTATTGCGTTAACAGATAAAAAACTTTCACAGCAGCTACAATTAAAAACAGATTTAACCCTATGCACAGCTATTCAGAGAGCCAAGCAGTGTGAGCTGGTGAGATAGCAAAACCAAGAGAAACTTGCCACACTTGCAAAACAAGAAACTAGCTTAGAAGTGTTGATTTATTCCTCAGGAAGAACAATCTACAGATGATGGATTCAGAAAAAGAAGAAAACACAGAGATTCCAAACTAGCTACTGCCAGATAACCAAGTTCTTACGCATTCGGGTCATGTAATTAGAAAACCTAATGATTCAGAGATGCTTAACAGACTGTTCCGTACTGAACATCAAAGATAGCGTGATAGCGTAAACGCTGTAAACACATCTGATGTGTATCCTCTGAGAAGGAAGCTCTGTAGTCAGTCCATATCTGGTACAGACGCTGACCTACTAGTAGCAACCCTGAAACCTACCCTGTACAAAAAATACATGACACCTGGAGTCAGGTGATTGTGTGAGAATCTGTGCTTCACTTACAAACAAATATTTGTTTCTAGCCCTCCTGGTGATGGGGAATAGCCTGAGAATGTGAAATCTCTAGGCTGACAAACCAGAAGACAAATGAAAAGACCCAAATAAATTATTTTTCAGACAGTCTTCTGATTTTTCCTGGCCTAAGTGGCAGTTTGTGAAGGCTTGGGTTAGCTGTGCTGAGATGAGGAGAGAGAGCGAGCGAGCATGTAACGTGCCAATGTAACAGAAAGGGAGCAAGGTCTGAGGAGTGGCTGCCTGAACATACAGCTGCTCTGGGAGATGCCTGTGGTGTAGTAGTTACAAAATAAAGCCCAGAAAGTGCTGGGTTCTAGACCTAGCTCTGCCACTGACTCCTGGCATGCCCTTAGAAATGGGGATTCATTGACTCTAAGGCCAGAAGGAACCATTGTGACCATCCAGTCTGACCCCCTGTATAACACAGGCCATAGACCTACCCCAAATAATTCCTAGGGCAGATCTGCTAGAAAAACATCCAGTCTAGATTTAAAAATTGTCAGTAATAGAGAATCCACCATGACCCTTGGTAAATTGTTGCAATGATTAATTACCCTCAGTTTTAAAAATTATGCCTTATTTCCGGTCTGAATTTGTCTAGCTTCAACTTCCAGCCTTTGGATCATGTTAGACCTTTTGCTGCTAGATTGAAGAGCCCGTTATCAAATATTTGTTCCAGGTTTAGACACTTACAGACTATAATCAAGTCACCCCTTCACCTTCTCTTTCTTAAAATAAAAAGATTGAGCTCCAGGAGTCTCTCACTATACGGCATGATTTCTAATCCCTTAATCCTTCTTGTGGCTCTTCTCTGAACCCTCTCCAATACAGCAACCTCTTTCTTGAATTGTGAGCACTCGAGCAGTATTCCAGCATCAGTGGCCCCTATGTCAAATACTCCTACTCGAGATTCCTGTGTTTATGCGTCTCAGGATCACATTAGCCCTTTTTTGGCTACAGTGTCATGCTGGGAGCTCATGTTCATCTGATTATCCACCATGACCCCTAAATCTTTTTCAGAGTCACTGCTTCCCAGGACAGAGTCCCCCATTCTTTGTTCTAAGATATATCCATTTACATTTAGCTGTATTAAAATGCATACTCTTTGCTTGTGCCCACCTTACCAAGTGATCCAGATTGACCTGCCCTCTTCTTCATTTCCCACTCCTCCAATTTTTGTGTCATCTGTAAACTTTATCAGTGATGATTTTATGTTTCTTCCAAGTCATTTATAAAAGTGTGAAATAGTGCAGGATCACGAACCAATTCTTGCAAGAGAATTCTGCACTCTCCCCACTGGAGACACACCCATTCAATGATGACTCCCTGTTTACAATTACATTTTGAGATTTATCAGTTAGCCAGTTTTTAATCCACTTAATGTGCACCATAATATCATTTTAGTTTTTAATCAATGTTGTGCAATACCAAGTCAAATGGCTTAAAGAAGTCTAGGTATAGTACATCAATATTACCTTTATCAACCATACTGGTAATCTCATCAGAAAAAGCTATGGAGTTTGCTTGACAGAATCTATTTTCCATAAAACCCACGTTGATTGGCATTAATTACATTACTCTTCTTTAATTCTTTATTAATCAAGTTCCGGATCAGCTGCTCCATTATCTTGTCCTATAATCACCTGGGTCTTTCCATTTAAAATACAGTACAACCTCAAAGATATGAACAGCAGAGCTATCAACCAAGTGGAATCAGAAGTAAGCAATCGGGCAGCAGTGGAGGGAGGGGCGGGGAGGGAAATAGCAAATACTATACTATGCCTCTATTGCATCTTAAAGGTCGGAGTGCAGAACAGAAGCAGCCTGGGGTCTGCACTGTTTCCTGTAAGCCTAGTCAAGGGTGCTGTTTCACCCCCTCCCATACCACTCCACTGGGAGGGGAAAGCTGTTTTCACCACACCCCCCTTAAGGAGGGAGACAAACTTGTAAGCGCCCTCAGAGCTGGGAAAGAAGCTGCCACAGGGAGCTGCTGAGCTGCTGCTGTTGCAGCCAAAACCTGGCCTGGAGCTAGAGTGGGAACAAGCGTCTAAGGCTCCAAGCTGCTGCCTGCAGGCTACTCTATGGAGGAGTTTTAAAGGGCCACAACCTGTGCACTGATGTGGCCCAAGTTTTGCCCGTGGCTGCGCTCCTGAATCCTGCCTGCACCTCTGGAACTGCCAGGGGCAGGGAGGGAGAGACGCTAGCAGTGGGCTGGCACCAACCCCCTGCCACATGCTGTCTCTGGAGTGTGGCAGTGCACAGAGCAAAGCGAGCCCTGGAGAGAGGCGCCTGAGGGCTGGGGCTTGTAGTGCCAAGGGTGCGGGGCAAAGTTCAGCCTAAAGGCAAGAAGCAGGAATAGGGCAGGGAGCTGCTTGCCAACCATCTGTGCTGTTAGATGCCACCTTTGCAGAGATCTCACCCAGGCCTCAGCTGGAAGACACTGACTGCAGGGTACTTTGCCATAATATTTTGTTCAGACTTACAAACATTTCAGAGTTATGAACAACTTCCATTCCCGAGGTGTTTGTATCTTTGAGGTTCTACTGTATTTGGCAGAACATTAGCTTTTTTCTGGAACTCCCTCAATGTTCCAAGTTTTATTGTAAATCTACATTAAGGGTTCAGCCAGCTCCTTAGCCTGCTCTTTTAAAACTCTTGGATGCAAGTTACCTGGACCTGCTGATTTAAAAATGGCTAACGTTGGTAGTTGCTGTTTAACATCCTCCTGAGATACAAGTGGAATGAAAAGAGCGTTATCATCATCATATGATATGACTACATAATTTTTTCCCCCCAAAACGGAACAGGACCATTTCTGACCATTTCTGCCTTTTCTGCATTATTATGGATAATTCTACCATTTCTATCCAGTAATGGAAGAATACCATTGTTAGGATTCTTTTTGTTCCTAATATACTTTAAAAACTGTTTTTCATTATTCTTAACTCTGCTGACCCTAGATTTTTTATTGTATTCCTTTGCTTCCCGTATCAATTTTCTACAATTCCAGCTTCTTTTATATTTATTACTATCAACTTCTCCTTTCTTCCATTTGTTATATACTGTATTTTATAGCTTTAAACCAGGTCAATTGTTTTTAAACCACTATGGCCTTCTTCCTCATTGTGGAATTGTGGCTTTTTGGGAATCTAGTAAAAAGTTCGGAATTTCCAATTATCAGTCACGTTTTTCTGATTAAATTCCTCCTCCCATCTAATTTGGCTAATGATTGTTTTCTGCTTTGGGAAATTGGCCCTTTTAAAGCACCAAGGCTATATTTCACTGGTTGGGACATTATTTGCACATTATAAATGTGATCAAGACATGATCACTTGTACCTAAGCTACCATTAATTTTTAGTTCTGTGATCAGTTACTTGTTATCTGTTAGAACAAGGTTTACTATAGAATTCCCCTATGTTCGATGCAACACTTTTTGATTTAGGAAATGGTTATCTATAATGTATAGAAATTCCAAGGTTGCTTTAGTACTGGCAGCATGAGACTTCCAGCATGTGTCACTCAAATTGAAATCCACCATGATCACGCAGCATTTTCCCCTACATATTATAGATAAGTGCATAAGAAGATGGTCACCCTAGTGTGATTTGGTAGTCTGCAGCACACACCAACTAATACCCCTTTTTGTGCTTTATCTGTTAGGACATTGATCCTGCAAGGGCATTTTCTTCCAAGTTATCAGTGACTCAGGCCAGGTCTACACTACAGGCATACTGGTATAACTATGTTGCTTAGGGGGTGTGGATTTTTTTTGTGACAAATCCACACCCCTGCGTCTATAGTAAAACTGACCTAACTCCTGGTGAGGACAGTGCTATGTCAGCAGACCTGCTTCTGTTGATTTAGCTACTGCCCCTCCAGGAGGTGGATTAACTATGCCAATGGGAGGAGCTCTCCCATCAGCTTAGGAGCATCTTCACTGAAGTGCTACAGTGGCATCAGTGCAGCTGCGCTGATGCAGCTTTTTGAGTCTAGACCTGCCATCAGAAACAGATCATAGATTTTTGAGAGCAAAAATTGGCCCCTTGCTCCTTATTCTAGAACCATAGATTGGAAGGGGGGGTGGCGGGTGCTGAAGCCTGAAGCTGGTGCCAGTGGGTGCTATATTTTCACTGCTGTTAATTTATTTGAATTTTTACGGCTCCACACTAAATAGCTGCACAGAATGGCACAGCTAAAGGGCAGAATGCTGTATTCCCAGGGGACAGAGTGGGTGTGGGTGTTCTTAGTGGCGCAGCATGGCATGCAGGGAAAGCCTGGTATTCCCAATTCCCATTCCTCCACTGGACATCAAGACCCAGAAGGGCTGCAGTGGCAGTGTGGATTTGTGTGCCTCCATGTGGCAGGTGCACACCTGGAGCAGAGGGTATATAGATACCATGCTTCCTGCTCCAGAAGATGCTCTGTGGGTGCCCTGTGCCATTCCATGGCAGGTGTTATACAGGTTGCTAATGTGCCCATCTGTGGAAGGCAGAGTGTAGGGGCATGCACCCTTTTGTGCCAGGTGCCAGCTAGGCTCCCTTGTACTGTCTCCAGCTGGTGGCATTAGGATGCCATGCACCTGACTGTGTCAAGCAGACTGGGGGTGCTATGAGTCCATTGGCAGGAGGTGGCACGCTTGGCGCCTTGTGCTCTGCTGCGGCCGATGTGTGATCAGTGTATTGGGGCCAGCATTGCTGTTCTACAGCAGGGAGTGCTGTGTGCTGCTAGGCTGGCTGCCATGGCTCATTGGCGACCGGCAACAATGACCTGCATATTTCACTGGCAGGTGTTACTGGGGTTCTGTGCACCTCTTCTTGGCAGGTGCTGGAGTGTGCTGCAGGTTGCCATGCACCTGTTTGAGGCAGATGTTGCGAGCTTCTCAGGCCTCCCTGAACGAGGTGGTAGCAGGGACGGGGCTCATCAGCTTGTGCTTTGTGGAGGGAGGTGGTGCTATGTGTCACACGGTTAAGAGACGGTACAGTGGGTGCCATGGAGGGCTAGCAGGTGCCCTGGAGATACAGTGTGTGCAATGGATGTATAGCGAGTACAAGGGAGCTTTACGGGATTTATTGTGGGTGCCATGGAGATATAGCAGGTGCCATGGAACTATGCTGGAGGTACAGCGGGTGCCAGGGAGGTACAGCGGGTGCCATGGAGTTATATGGGAGGTAGTGGGTGTGAGGCCGGTATAGCGGGTGCTATGGAGCCATACGGGAGGTACAGTGGGTGCCAGGGCAGTATAGAGGGCGCCGTGTGTTGGCCTGCAGTTAGAATAAGGGAAGTGCCATCTCACTGTGTCAGCTCATGGGGCAGGCTGTGTGTGCTGATCTGCGGCGTATGGAAGAGCGGGTGCAATGGGAATCCCAGTGACAGGCTGTGCCCTTTCCCTGCATTCACTGGGGCAGGTGCAGGCCAGCAGGACTCCTCCGAGCTCTCTTCTTTCTAATCTTTGAGGCTGGGGCCGAAGAACAGAAACTGGGCAAGCAGCCAGGTTAACGCAGGGGCCAAGGGAGCCCTTGGAGCAGTGTCTGTGTATGAGGCGTAGGAAGAGGCGAGGCAGCCCAGTGCCTCTGTCTGTCCTCCAAGTGCAGTAACCCGTCCCCTGGCACTGGCAACTGCTGCAGCTGCAATGGAGCGGCACAGAATGCTGCCCTGGGAGAGACAGCCAATCCGTGGGCAGCTTGAGCTGGGGAGGGGGCTCGGAGTCACCCCAAAGGGGCAGATGGAAAAGCTGTTAGCGAAGGAGAAGGATCAAGATGCTGAGCTAGCAGGTGGGTCAGGGGGGAGATGATAAAATAAGAGGAGAACAGGAGAATAAAAGTAAGAGGCTGGGACGCAAGGAGGAGGAGGAAAATAGGCAAGGTTTCAGGTCAGGAGAAGCAGAAATAAATAGACCTGGGTGTGTGAGCAGGCATTATTAGAGAAGGGACGTAGCAGGAAACAAAAGCTACAGGTTTATCAGACAGAGAGTATCAAGGGAAAAAAGGGGAAAGGAAAGAGAATCGGTGAACAAGGGAATTGATCAAAAGGCTGGGTTAGATGAAAACAGATCCTGGAAACAGTAAACGAGAAGCCCGCCCACAAGGAACCTGAAGTCCATGACCAGAGAAAGGGACTGTTTGAACAGCTATTGGTGGAATACAGGTCAAAGGTGCCTAATGGACACGTGAGGACCCAGTGGGTGAAGAAACCCCACTTGTGGATAAACTCAGTGAAAAGAGGGACAGCCACAGGAACATTGAATCTAAAGAGCATGTCCAGGCGAAGAGAAGCGAAGTCCAGGACAGCAAGAGGGGAGCTGGACTTACAGCCAAGGCGAGGAAAAGTTGATTCTCCTCTGATGTGATACAGTCTATTGTAGAGTAATTGCTTTTGTGCTGGTGGTACTAACCGCGCAGTGTGTACCAGCTCACCAGGTGAAGGAGTTGGTAACCTATAGTTTGTTAGTATAAGCAGGGAGTCTTTGGTAATATCCTATATTATTTATGCTCCTGGTACAATTTGGGGAGGGTTGCCTTATAAAGTTCTAAAAATGTAAAATGATCCCTTTTGTCTTGGTTTGCCTCTGCCTCTCCTTACAGTGAGCATCGCCTGGCTTAGTCAGAGCCCCAGCAAACTCGGCACAGTCGTTCCCCCAGAAGGCTGAGGGAAACAGGATCCCCCGACTGAGTGAGGAACCAGAGTGGTGCTGGACAAACGGGCAGTGTGGACAGCATGTAGCGATGACACCCATGCAGCCAGTTAGCCAAGGCTGACACTGCCAGACTTCCCCTGGGGAGGCCATCCTGTTCCATGCTGTGCCTGAGCTCACTGAGATACGCCATGTGCTGAGTTGTTGGGGAGAGGGACAGATTTGACAGCTCTGAGAGCAGAGCCTCCAGTCCCAGAACAGGCACCGAATGGGCAGCAGATCCACTGCTGCTCTGTAATGCTGTCATCTGCCACCTTCCCAGCCTCTGGGAAGACAGTGTGCGCTGGCATAGGGGGCTAGCTACACACCTGCAGTCAGGTCCCATCCGCTGCTCCCTGTCAGGTCTCATATAACAAGTACAGTCAAGCCAGGCTAGTCCTTGAATGGCAAACCTCCAAGCCCAGGCCAGGTGCTGCAGGAGGGGGCACACTGAGTCAGAAGGGGGGGGGAGTTCCTTCTCATTCAGTGCTGATCCAAAGCCTTGGGGTCATGGAGGGGCACGCTGCGTCACTGGGGGTGCTGCCTGCTCACTGAGTCAGCAAGGGGCGGTCCTGGCTGTGTGTGGGCACTAAGGAACAGTTTTCATGAACTGGTTCATTCCAGGCTGGGTCCCTATGCCCTGCCTGTGCTGTGTGACCATGCAAGCACGGATAAAGAGCTGCTGCTCGGGCAGAACATGCTGGCATTGGTGCTGAATGCTCCAAGCAGGCTAGCCCAGGGCTCCGCTGCTTGCAGTTCAGTCCCTGAGCAGGCAGCAGGAGGTGTGCCTGGAGCTCAAGGGAGACCATACATACAAAACTGCTGCGCACCATCTGGGGACGGTGCTCAGGCTGCACCCCTCGACTGCTCTTCCATTGTTCCTGGATGCCCCAAAGACCAGTTCTCCAGGCAGGAAGGGAATTCTCCAGAAGAGGAGGGGGTAGAGGATTTTCCATTGAGGTGGGGAGATTCTCCTTGGGGGCAGGGGATTCTCCTTGTGGGTGGGGGATTCTCCATGGGGGGAGGAGGATGCTTTATTGTCTTCAGTGGGAGGTGATGGACACCGAGCATTTTTCTCACCCATTCTCCTAGCCCTTGTCTGAGAGCAAAGTGGTTTCTGTTGCAGGGGCTGCCTGGCTGTGGCTGACTCTGGCTCTCTCTCCCTAGGTGTTCCTGGGATGAGGGATGAACAAGTGTCATGCTTCTGCCTCAAAGAAAAGAAAACATCAACTAAGCCAGAAATAAAGCACCCCAAAGCCAACAATGCTCTTCTTCTCCTGAGCCAGCCCCCAGGCGAGGGCAGGACGAGCAGGCCCCCCTTTGGTACGACGATGACTTCTTAGTGCAGGAACCACTCTCAATTCCTCAGTCCTTGGACAAAGTCCTTGGAAAACACTGGGTCTCTCGTAGAGGCAGAAATCCAAGCCAAGCCTGGACCATTTGGCTTGTCAGATATTGTGTATAAAACTCTTTTGGAAGATAATTTATTTTTGAATAGCAGATAACAAATAGCCAGTTGAAAACAAATTCTGCATTGGTACTAGCTTGCTTCCCAAGTTCCCTGGGTACCTGCCAGAAAGGAGCCAAAGGGCCCAGACACTCCCATTAGCATCCAGTGCTTGGTCTGCAGATGGGAACAGCCCTGGCATGTCTCATCCATATATCCTGCAGCAGGACTGGAGAACGCAAGAACAGAATCTGCTGGAAGTGATCTGTGTCCCATTTAATCTGCCCTCAGCTGAACTCTCACAGCAGCCTGGACTCACTTGGGAGTCTCTCCCATTTGCCATCAGCAACTTCCCAGATAAGAGAGCTCCATTTTGTGCCACCCTGCAGTCCCACCCAGAATGGTCCCATTTTTCCCAACTCCCATTTTGTTGGGTGCTGGAAGCCATAGACAGAAGCCACACAGATTCCCTGGCTTTGCTGAGCTGTGCCAGAAATGCCAATGAGGAGCTTCGACTTCCAGCAGCTGAGACTCTGCCACCTGCTTCCTCTGGACTAAAGGACCATGCTCCAGTGCAGGCATCTCCAGAAATGTACCCAGTTGCTTATTAGAACTTGAAGCTGCTCCTTTGTCTCTAGCACCAAGCAGTGTCTTTCTGGCCATATTTCCTCAGCTAGTCTCCGCCTCTTGTAAATTACCAGCATAGCTCTCCTGTGAGTGAGTGGGTGGAGCTGATGGAGGACAGAGCAAGTGCTGGCAGGACAGAGGCATCATGCTCTCAAGTCCTCACTGTGACTGGTGGGTGCTGATTTCCTGGGTGACAGCTCAGTCCAGCCACATTTGCAGACTGTTTGCATCTTGCTTTAGGGCTGCTTAGAAAGGCAGGGGTAAAATGAAAGCCCCAGAGGGCAAAGAGGAGAGATGAGACCTTCTCTGACTAGCCAGTCCTCACTGTTGTAGCGCTTCCTAGTTTTGGGAATGCAAAACCACAGCATCAAAGGCTTTGTCTAATAACTGAGGAGAAGCCTTGGCCCATCTGTGTTTAACATCTGTTATGATGTCACTGTAAGGACTCTGCTCTCTGAACAAACCTGCATGACAATAAAATCATGATTTGTGCCCCTGCCTGGCACACAGCGTGCTGCGTAAAGTGCTTTGTTGTGGTTGGTGCTGACTGGGCTGATGTAATACCACATGTGTCATTCCCCCCTCGCTGAGTGTAGTGCAAAGCCCTGGTGCTGCAGGATGCTGGAAGTTTGTGGCCACCTCTACTACACTCCTCCTACCCCCCCAGAGATTTAGCAATTCAAACCCTTAAGAAACTTCCCAGAGACCTGGCATTTCAACCCTGTTGGTTGGAGCCAGTACAGTACACTAGCTGGGGGTGGTTGAAAAACTAGGACAGAAAAATCACACTCTCAAATTCCTGGGTTTTTCCCCATCAATATTAGAGAGTTTTACTGATATTTTAAATTGAACATTTTGCCCAGCTCTGACACTAGGCAAGACTAAGAATTTGCCTCTAGATAAGACTAAGGGTGATCTCTCCAAGCACCTTCAGCTGTCAGGTGAGGCTCAGAGGATGGTGGAGGGACCAGCCAGTGAATCTGCAGCATCACCACCAAGCTGGTCCCCAGGGTTTTGCTTTTTAAATTAACTGATAAGGCACCTCCGCACTGATCCTTTCCCAATCCAATAGGGACCAGCAGTGCAGCAAGGCCAAAATGTTCTAACCGAGCACCTGAATCCATCTTTACATATCTAAATCTGGTGTGTTACTGGAGCGAAAGGTCTTGGCACCTCTGAAAATCAGCCCACTTCTTTAGGCACCCATGTGTGAATGCTTTGGCTGAAGAATACATAGCAAAGTTGTGGGCATTTCCACATGGGTTCTTACTGAGCTGATGACAGATTGCTCTGGAGGGGCCCAACACTTAATTACTCAGACTGATGAGCTTTTCTCTGAGCAATGTTCTGTGCACAATAGTTCTCTCCTCCAAGGCAAAAACTGCAAATGCTGAAAACTGCCCCGGAACCCATCTTAGCTCTTCGAAGACTGGGCTTTCTGGAACCAGCCCCACCCAAATCTCCTGCTGCGTCACGAACTTGGTCATTTTTCCTGATTCGCCAGACACAAAAGGCCAGTTCCTAATATTCAGGTGCAAACCCACAGGGCAAGCAATAATGAAAAAAGACAATGCCGCATCTCCCCCGCCAATCTGGCTGCTGATAGGTGGGAACTGTTGTTCTCCTTCCAGCAGCCAGGAGTCCAGGCTGACTCTGGTTTCTGTTTGACTATAAACGATAAAACAACAAAGTCTGTATTCTTCATATTCACTCTTCCTCTCCCTCGCTTGCCATGAATCTCACCATAATTAATTGGGGAATGTGTGTGCCCAGGCAACCTTCTGTCTCCAGCTAGAATCACAGCTGTGTGACACTGTGTCACAGGCCATGCTCTAGCCCCATGTGACAGGAGATCAAACTGGGGTCAGCTACATCAGTGCAAGTCACTTTTTACACCCCTTTGGCGCCATAGGATTGAACCCTTGTAGCTGCACCCAAACTAGTCAAACCCTTATTGAGACATTAGAGGAAACTCAACCAATCATCACCCTGCCTATCATGCTCATTTGCATACAGCAATTCTGTTGGGTGAACTGAGTCAGAAGGTATCCATTAATAAATTAATGGCTATGAATGACAATACACATGCACATGACATTTTACTCACATGCAGTCTTGTTACAACATATGTATGCAGTTGCTCATGTGTGTATTTGTTTGCAGGCCCCAACCATTCCGTTTTATCTGCCAGCCACCTGAAAGTCTGGGAGGAATTTTTCAGGATTAAATATGTTTTTCCCCTATGTAATCCTTACTTTTTTCACACAAAAACTAATGGATTCTCTGCCCTCATGAGCTGATAGCAATTTTCAAATTATCTATTGTTCATTAAAGTAAATAAAAATCATATTAAAATATGATTTTGTATGTCTTCATTTATTAACTGCTCAGATCCAAAATGTATCTGAAATATAGTCAAAGCCATTTTTGTAATGCATTTAAACCCCAACCCTAAAAAATCCTTTTTTAAGTTAAGGTTGTCAAGCATTAATCAAAGAATAGAAAAGATAAAAATTTAAAGAAAAATAGCTTAAAATCTGCTTTAAAAAAGTAATGTTGAGATTTATTAAAAAGTCACTACACCATATTACTTAGAATATTTAGAAATATTAATCCAAACAAAAAAATCTTAACTTAGATCTGTCTTTCAAAATTTTATAACAGCTATTACTATGATTATTTATTAAAGACACAGAAAAATAAAGAAAAGCAGTTAAAATATTTAAAATTTAAAGTATTGAGCAAATATTTTATTTGACAATGTGGTATTCCTTTTCCCTTTGGCTGGCTAGAGCTTTTTATAGGGAAAAATGCTGTTTGACAGTCTTTTAGACCAGGACACCAACTCAAAGCAGCACCAGACCCTACCAGAGCAACAGATACAAAACCTGCAGACATATCTGCACTGTAATGATGATCAACGTGCCCCTCCCCACCCAAAACACCTTGCAAGAACCATCAGTCCTACACATGCCTATCACAACATATGGTATACCTCATCGTATGCCCCCAATAACAACTATGTGGGTGAAACGAGAAATGAACTCACACAGAAAATACGATAAAAGACAAACAAACCCTATCACCTGTGGGTGAACACTTTTCACAAAAAGATCACTCCATATCTGACCTCAGTCCTCATACTCAAAGGAAACCAGCACAACACTTTCAAAACACAAGCCTGTGAACTTAAATTCATAACTTTGCTACACACTGAAAGTCATGGATTGAATAGAGACACTCAATTTATGACTTATTACACCAATCTATACCACACTAACAAATCCTCCCTCCCAACTTTTTTCCCCTCTTTTCCCCACTAAGACCTGAGGGATGTTAAAGGACTACTTCAATTTGAATGGTCTATGTGTTAACTACATATGCTTATAATCTATTCGACCTTGTATTTATTTGTGACACTCTGGCCTGGTGTGATTAGCGGCATGTCTACACTACAAAAGTAAGTTGACCTAACTTACGCTGGCATACAGTTACCATGGTAATTACATCACTTGTGTATGTGTACACTTTGCTCCCTGTGTCACCAGTGTGTGTCTGCACCACAAGTGCTTGCGTTGCATGTACTATCAGTGTGAGCCATTGTGGGACAGCATTTGAAAGCCAGTAACAGGCAATGTAAGCAACGTCCACACTGATGTTGCATTAACTTAATTACAGTGACACTGCTTCTCTGCCCCTTGTAGAGGTGGAGTTATTCAGTCAGCATAGCGGGGCAGTTAAACTGGTGGGAGCGAAATTTTAGTGTAGACACTTACATCACCATAAGCTGCCTTGCGTCGACCTAACTGTAGTAGATCAGGCCTAGGGAATTAGATCGGTGTAACTCCATCGCTCAGGAGTGTGAAAAAGCCACTTCCATTAGCAATGCAGTTAAACCAACCTAACCCCAGGTGTAGACAGCACTAGCTAGAGACGCTCTCATGTCAGCATAGGAAGCATCTTCGCTTAGGAGCTATAGGGGTGCAGCTGCACTGTTTTAAGTGTAGATAGGCCCTCTGAGTACCTTTTGTAGACCTGAAGAAGGGCTCTGGGTAGCTTGAAAACATGTCTCTCTCACTAACAGCAGTTGATCCAATAAAATATATATTACCTCACCCACCTTGTCTCTCTAATGTCTTGAGACCAACACCGCTACATCAACACTCCATGCAGTCTTTTAGATGGCATTAAAGATGGCATTAACTGTGCTTCTGGGGGGAAAGAGAAAAGGTTAGTTCAGAATGGTCTGGAGTGCTTGTTGCTGTTAGTGGAGATGGAGCTTGTTTCCAAGACAGTCACACGTGAAAGAGGAGAGAAAAGAACAGCAAAGCTAGAAAATGCAGCTGACCTGCCTTGTGCTGACTCTTACGTGCAGTCTCACTGCTGGAGAAATATAGGCCCAGGACAGTGTTGGGTCAGCCACTCTGAGACCTGGCAAACTTGGGCCAGTGTTGCATTATTTCAGGCATTGTTTGTTGCTGCCATGCTGTTCACAGTACTGTTGTCAGAGGTGGACTTGTCTCGGTGGCTCAGCCAGACTTGTTACACAGAAAGTAAAAGGTGAGAAAAAGGCAAGAGGAATAATCCTTAGGGGAAAGAAAATGACACATGATGAGGAGAGGGCGACAGCAGGAAATCTGTCTCACATCTCAGGATTTAGCCAAAGACAGGGGAGAGAGCAATTAGAGCAGAGCAAAAATTTCCAACAAATAGTTTATTGTCCAGAAAAAATCAAAACATTTTGGCAATGTCGAAAGGAAATGTTTTGTTTCCACCCAACTCAAAACTTTTGTTTCAGTGCCAGGCATGTTTGACTAAAGCAAAGGAAGGGGGACTTGATTCACAACACAGCTGGAGGAGGTGGTGGTACTGCTGCAGCACTTCTATGCTTTACTCCCGTGGTAAGGCATTCACTTGGAATGGGGAAAGATCAAGAGCAGGAGCAGGGATTTGAACTTGAGTCTCTCTCTCTCTCACATTAGCAGAGTGCCATAATCACTGGCTGATGGGGTATTCTGACACAGCACTTTCTCAAGCTCACCTGGTGGAGGTATTCCACTTTGTATAAATTACCTAGTCATTAGTGCAGTGACTTCAGTTGGGGTCTCCCATGAAGTAGGTGAGCTCCCTTACCACTAGGCTGTAGAGTCCTTTTCATTGCCTTTCCCTGGCTCAGACACATTCACAGTGGCAATCCATAATAATAGAATCCTAGAGATGTGGAGCTGGAATGAAACCTCGAGCAGTTACCAAGTCCAGCCCCTTGTGCTAGACCATCCCTGACATGTTTGACCAGCCTGTTCTTAAAAACCGCCAGTGATGAGGAAGGAGTCCACAACTTCCCTTGGAAGCCTGTTCCAGAGCTTACCTACCCTTAGAGTTCGGAAGTTTTTCCTAACAGCTCCACTAAATCGTCCTTGCTACAGATTATGCCCGTTATTTCTTGTCCTACCATCAGTGAACTTGGAGAACAACTGATCACTGTTCTCTTTATAATGGACCGTAACGTATTTGAGGACTGTTCGTTAGCAGATCCCCCATCAGTCTTTTTTTCTCAAGAATAAATATGCCTTTTTTCTTTTTTAACTTTTCCTCAGAGGTCAGGTTTTCTAAACCTTTGATCATTTTTGTTGCTCTCCTTTGGACCCGCTCCAGTTTGTCCACACCTTTCTTACAGTGTGGCACTCAGAACCAGAGCCAGCACTCAGCTGTGTCTCACATTGACACTAGCCCCAGAATGCTAGTAGCCTTGTTCACAACTGTGTCCCATTGTGATGCTTGTTCAGTTTGTGATCCCTGCAAATCATTCAGAATGACAAAAATCCCTGCTCCATTTTCTCAGGGTTTTGTTTGGAGTTGGGGGACAGGGGGATGTTGACTTTTCAAAATGTTCTGAAAAAAGTGATTTTCAATTCAACCTGGAATGAACTTTTCTTTTTGTGGGGGAGAGAGGAGGATTGCCAGTGAAGCAAAAAATTCATGATCTGCCCAGCTCTTGTAATGAGGTCATCTCAGGTCCCTCTCTCGCTGGCCAGTATCAGGCTGATGAAGGACTACGGGTGGCTCCTGGGATCCCAGGCAAAAGCAGGCATAGCAGCTATGCTGGGAAAGCTGGCGCCTTCCAGACCAACCATCTCCTTGCTCCCATTGCTTGACACCCCGCAACAAACACTGTCCAAAGCACAGCTGCCTTGGCCCATTAACATTCATCAATTAAAACACATTGTGGTGATTTCAATTACAAACATTTCCTCCCACTTTCAGGATGATTTAGCTCGTTGCCATGGCAACCAGCGGCCTTCCCAAGAGCCTTGCAACCCGTTGGCACAGCGCATTTCACTCCAACAGGCCCTTCGGTGCCCAGCTTGTGGGCACCTGCTTCTGCCGACTTGCAGCAACCATTTTATGTAGCAAGATGAGTGGGGCTCTTGTTACCGTAGAAACCTCAACACTCAGGCCCCTGCACAAGAGCATCCTTTGCTAGCCCAGGCAACGGAGCAATCTGCATAGCAGTCCGGGAGGGAGGAGCTTGCAGGGCGGCTGGCCTCCAGCCCCCCAAAGAGCGCCTCCCCCCACAGAAAGGACAGAGCCGAGCTGAGACCTGCCCGTGCTCCCAGGCCACCTTGCTTTGGCCTCCAAACATGTGAGTGCAGGGAGAGCGGCAGTGCCAAACTCCGCTTCAGCCACAGCACCAGGCCCCAGGCAACCAAGGCAAAGCAGCGAGGGCAGCCAGCCCGAGATCGCCAGGAGGCCCAGGGAGGGCTGTGACTGCTGTGGAAGAAAGGCGAAGCCTGGGAGTGGGCAAAGCGGAGGCCTGTGCCCTGGGGCGGGAAGGAGGGAGCACTGCCTGCTAATTGCAGGAAGTGAGCAGAGGTGAGAAGTACAGGAGAGAGCTACTGGGAGGGCCGGCATGCCAACAGTGGAAAACAAGGGGGGGCAATTGACCAGGAGCCCGGTGATTTAAAAGGGCCTGGGTAATTGGGAGGATTGATATGTATCTTCTCCTCCACACACTCCCTGCCCCCGTGGCCCCTGCCACTCACACTCTCAGTGCTCCCCTGAGCCGAGCTTATTTATTATGTGCCATCCCATTCCTGGGTGGTGGAGGAGGCGGTATCTGCTACTCAGCTTCCCAGGTTTATCAGTAACCCATGGGGAGTCACAGGGCCCAGGAAACTGAGTAGCAGATACCACCTCCTCCGCCACCTGGGAACCTGCATGGCACATAAGTAAAAATATTCAGCAGAAGCCCACTTGGGACCTCAGGCCTCCCTTTCTGGGGGGCCACTTACTGTCTGCTCTGGAGCCCAGAATTACTGTCGGTGTGTCTGGGGGAAAGCCCCACATTGTGTAAACTGATGTTTCTGGGGAGATTAGAGAGGCAAGAGTGGGGTGGTATGTGGGGGTGCCAGCAGTAATTGTCCAGAGGTGACAGAAGGGAGATCTCATTGTTTTCTCTCTAGCCCCATTTTTTGGGCAGCAGCTGCCCCTGAAGAGTTCAGCAGCCTGGATCCTGGCAGGCCCAGAGCCTGCTGGCCACCACTTGCAGAGCCAGGACATGCTTGATTGTGCTTTGCCAGGATTTGAACCCACGTCTGAGCAGCACCGTAACTGTATGCCCACAGCTAGGGGGCCTCACCAAAAGCGGGCCCAAGGGGGGCTGCAATCCCTTCTCGGAGGAGTTCTCATTTCCTAGAATTTAAGCCCAGAAGCTCAGTTCTGACCTCCTGGCCAGCAGAGGCAGGAGAATTTAGCCGAGGTCCATATGCATTGAGCCCAGTAACATGGTGACTAACATTTCCTCCAGAAAGACAGCCAGTCTCCACTGGAAGACACCAAGACCCGGAGAATCCACCACTCCTCATGGAGGCTATCACCACGGTTACTCACCTTCCACCATGGAGGCCCAAGCGCAATCATATCCCACAAAACGTGAGGTGCTCTATGGGGATGGCCTGTTCATCTCACCCGTCCCTGCCCCTGCAGCCGGGACTGAGCAGGGCAAGCAGCCCTATGCGTAGTCCCAGCCCTTGTGGCCATCTGGCTCTGCGGGAAACATGTCTGCAGGGGAATTGGCTCGGGGACAGGAGAACACATGCCTGTGGTGGCTTTGGGCTCTGGGGGGTGAACACCCATGGCAGCACCAGGCTCGGCGGATGAGGGGGAAGAGGACCTGCCCATGTGGCACGGGGCTCAACACGCCCATGGGGGCACGGGGCTCGGGGTGGTGGGGCGCCACATCCATGGGTGCACATGGACAGTGCAGGCCATGGCACAGTCTGAGCTGTGTGATGTGTGTCTGGGCCCTAGGTCGGCGATGCAGCCATCTCCCCACACACAGCTTGTGCAGTTCAAAGGCAAAGAAATGTTTATTCTTCCACGGTCTTTTTTCCTCTTTCTGTTATATTTTTACAAAAGACTTGTTCCTTTCCCTGCAGATGGAGCCTTGCCAGACGCCCAGCCCCGCGTGCTTGCCCCACACCTCCAGAGCCTGGCTAGGTATCTCAGGCCGTGCAGTCCCCCCACCAGCCTCACTGGCTGGAGGGCATTGCAGTGTCTCCACACTTCCTTTCTGCTTGTTTTGGACATAGGCATGGGTCAGGCAGCGCTGGTCCCAAGGAGCCAGGGCGTGCCCACACCAGGACTCCAGAACCCCAGGAAGTGCCCGTGGCCCCCACACTGGCCCCCCGTAATGGGCCTAATTGCTCCTATTGCCGTACAGCCTATCAGCTTCTGGGCTGGGCCCCTCTCTAAAGAGATGGTGAGATTGTCCTGGAGGACACAGCCAGGAACAGGAGAAGAGTCAGATCCCCTGCACTCCTGGCAGAGGAGGGCTTGCTCCCGTTACACTAGGAGACTGGACATGATGACCCCACCTGGACAAGGGCCAACTGGAGTGAGATTAACTCAGGTGTGTGGCCTTATAGTCCCCAAACTCCAGCATGTCAGTGCAGGCCGAGAGGCTGGTGCTTTGGGGGGCTTGCTCATTGCCCAGGAAACTGCTGCCAGCCGGCTTAACTCTCCCTCTGCAGAGGGCTGGGGTGGGCTGGCTGTTTTTAGCTCTCCCATGTCGCTGTGAGATGATACAAACAGGGAAGCTGGGATCAGGTGGGGGCCATAAGAGCTGCCAATTCTGGAGGCCACAAGCTCACCAATGGCATTCCTGGACAGCAGAACCACTGGTCTCCTCCAGCTGTATAAGTTGAAGAACCACGGCTCTGGGGGCGCGTGTGTGGGTGTGGGAAACTGCATGGTTTGCCCAGAGAGGGGGGAAACTCTTTGCAAGATCAGCCCTGATCTCGGTGGGTGTCTGTGCAGCATCTAGCATGATGGGGCCCTGATCCCACTCAGGGTCTGTACATCACCCACTTCACAGAGCCCCTCTCTCGGTCTGATCTGTGCAGCACTGACCACAACAGGTCCTGAGCTCAGTCAGGGTCTGGACAGCACCCATGACAACCAGAGGAGCAGGAATCAGGCTGCGATTTCTGCTCACTCCTGGGAATAAGAGGGTCAGAGAGGCTTCTGGCTGGATCTCGGGGGCTCTCTGGATTGTTTCTAATGTGTCCATCCTGGGCTAGCTAAGCACTGAGCAGTATTCAGAGTCATGCTGAGCTGAGCCCATGTTAGCCCCACAGCTGGAGTACCGGGCAGGGAATGGGGCTGGGGGCTAAGGCAGGCTCCCGTGTGAGGACTGTTTCAAGGACACTGCAAGAGCCCTCAGTGGCTACTCTGGAAGAAGGCCCCACTCCCTTGGAGCAGGACAAATGGCCCCATTACAAAGACAGGTGTCAATGTCAATACAGATCCTCACATCACTGGCTTGGCTGGCTGTTTCAGGGCTCAAATCACCTCAAGAATGTTCATCTGCAGAGGATTTTGTTCCCCGAAGGCCCATGGAAAGAAGAGTATGTCAGGTTCATATGAGCCCGTGTGTAATCTGTATAGTGCAAATCAGAGAGGCCCTGTCCCCGAGGGCTAACGTTTGGGCTAGTGGTTAATGTGGCCATGGCCCACACCTGCAGTTCTGGGCACATTGGACACTGGGGTCCTGGCTCTTTCCCACTTCCATGTGATCTGCATGTTGTCAACCATCTTCTAACTTCTTCTCACTCATAACAGGGCTCGAGCCTCAAGCCATCGACATCCCTAGCTCCGGCCTCATGCCCTGAAGGGTTCGGGAGGGAATGCCTGGCAGGATGCTTCGATCCCTTCCAGATAAAGGTATAAGGACTGTTCCTGTCCCCCCAGCTGAGCAGGCAGTGTAGGGGTTCCGTAGGAATCTTTGGCTGTCTGGAGAAGGACACAATCCTGAGGTTGGTTCTGACCTACACATCACCCACCACTGTCCATCCCAACCCTGCCCAGCTCCGCACTGCCACCAGGATGCGCCTTTGGAGAAAGCAGCTCTCCACCAAGCAGGCAGGGCAGAGAGGCAAAGGCCTTCTCCCACCCCGTTGGCCCGTTACACCCTTGCAGGGCCCTGAGGGGAGAGCAGTTGGAGGCACTTTGCCGGCACTGCAGGGCGGCTCTTCGGAGAGGGAATTCACGGTCCTTGGCTATTCCCAAGCAGAAGGGCGATTCCCAGACAGAGGCTGCGATAGGAGGGCCAGTCCATTTCAGGGTCGTCGTGACTTGGGGAGAGAGAGAGGACGAATAGGGAGCCAAGAGTCGAGAGCGAGTCACTGGCGAGGGAGAGTCCAGACGCCTTCCTGCCACTGGCGACTCCGAGAACAGCATTGCTCATCACTGGTTCATGAGCTCGTCCTCTTCCTCCATCGGCTCATCCTGCGGCCTGCGGTACAGGAAACCAGCCACCATGGTCAGAGGGGAACGGGTCCCCCTAGGAGTACAGCTGGAATTCCCCACACACCATGGTCAGAGGGGGCCGGCTCCCCCAGCTACCCGCAGGGGAGCAGCTGGAATTTCCCACCTTTGATTTCAGGGCAAATGAGAAATACAAGAACTTTCCATTGTGTCAAATTTTCTGAGCTCCCTTGCACTCCAAGGCATTTCCCGTATCTGACTGGGGTGGACATGGCCCCACGTTCCCTGCCTCCTAGTAGGCACTCACGTGAGCGGGTGACATTGAGGAAGTGGAGTGGCTGGCTGCTCTGCTGCAGCATCCCTGCCCCACCCACACCAGGGGTTGGGAGCTCAGGTCTCGTACCCATCTTGTTTTGTCGGGCTATGTGGGTTTTCTAGCCTCCTATCTTCTCCAGCCCCTGGGGAGCTATGGAGTGGCTGGCCAGGCTCTCTTGTACTAGCCACCGTGGAGCCTCCTGTTTGTGGGGTGCATTTGCAGACGTGGTACTGCAGGTGCAAACCCTGGGCGCTGAAAGCCCTTGGAGTGATCTTGCTCCATGGGCCAGGCCCTAAGCTGTGTGAATCCCGATGCTGCCTTAATGCCCTTTGAGAGCAGTCTGTGCAGCAGTCACACAGCTGGCACCGGATGGGCTCAGGGGATTGCTGGTTAGGGGATCTGGAGGCTTGTGCAGAAGCTGGGGTGCAACCCTCCCCGATCTCCTCTCAGAAAGCCAGCATCTCTCTGGAGGCCCAACTGGCTGCACATAGCTCGCCTGTGCTCTGGTCCCTTGCTGACAGTGCATTGGAGCCTGGATACCAAGAGGCTCAAGGCCAGAGAGCAGAGCTGGGGTTGCGGGTGACCCTGGGGCTACAGGGAATGGCACCATCACCTTTTCTCCACCACCACTGCCACCGACAGGGAGGCCAAGGCTGTCACCGTCTCCACCTCCTCTGGGTCGTGTTGCTGCGCCTCCAGGAACGAGCAGTTCACCTTGGAGGCAAAGTGCTGCACAGCGCCCCAGTATTTACCTGAAAGAGAGGCCAGGCTTGGGAATGCCCTCAGCCCAGGAGGGCACACGGGGGGCAGGGGAGGAGGGGATGGGCCTCCCCATTCTCCAAGTAGGGGAGGGGAGAGGAAGAAGGACGGCTCTCCCTGCTCAGAGGAGAGGAGGAAGAGCGGGGGGCTTGTTGCTCACAGGGAGGAAGTGGGAGGGTGGCTGAGCCTTGCCCAGTCTCTGACTGTCAGGTTGCCCAGGCTAGGGGCTGCCCCAGCTCCCTGGGCTGAGCACCGTGGCTCTGCCTCCTCTGGGAGGGACGCAAGAACTTGACACGCCCACTGGTGCTGGGGCTGAGCCCCTGCCTGTAGCTCCAGGCATGAGGCAGCCACGCAGTCAGTGTGTTGGAAACTCCAGCACCCCCACCCCCACCACGCTCCCAAGCCCCAGCTGAGGCAGGGGCTGAATACAAGTGATGGAGCCAGCTCTGCAGTCGCAACGTTATTGGGGTCTGGGACCTGGATGCAGATCCCTCCCAGATCCCCTTCTCTGCCCCCTGGAGTGGGCTCCTCCCACGGACACTCACTCTGGACCCGGATCACTGCTTCCAAGGAGCGCACAGCATTGGGGTTCGGCTTCTGCCTCACGCTCTCCTCTGGGAGGGGATTCAGCTGCAGGGACAAATGCCACTGAGGCTGTTAGAGCTCCGTGCAGAGTTGTGTGTCCCCCACCCCCCGCTCTGCAGGAGCAGCTGATGCTGCAGCCTTTGGCCAGCCTGCGATGGAACGCTGGTCTGGGGGCTGGCTGCGGGTAGCTGTGCCCTGCTGCCTGACGTGGAGGATCTGGGGCACCTGGGGCCGGCCTATTGGACAGGGCACCAGGTTGGCTCCAGTCCATCTGCACAGTTAGTGGGTGCTGAACAGTGAAGCCTGCTTCAGAGAGGTGGAAGGGGAGCAGACTGGTGGGGACCACAGGGCTCGTCGTAATGGATCAGCCTGAGTTGGCGCGTCTGTCGTCCTGCCCCCGCGCCTGCCCCGCAATGCTGCAGAGAGCAGTGAGCTATGGGTAGGGGGAACCCTGCTGTGTGGCAGTGCCCAGTGGACAGGAGCCAGGCGAGTGCACCTCCCCTAATGTCCAGGGCATCTAGCCCCTGGATCTGCCTCACTGGCCTCCTGC
Organism: Emydura macquarii macquarii; assembly: GCF_026122565.2. Classification (NCBI taxonomy): domain Eukaryota; kingdom Metazoa; phylum Chordata; order Testudines; family Chelidae; genus Emydura; species Emydura macquarii. The sequence continues at coordinate 438,491 of NW_027131139.1, forward strand.
CAGTTCTACAGGGCAGCAGCCACTGGGGCAGGGCTCCCCTGTCCCCTCACTGGGGCTGGGAGGAGCAAATGCCAGAGCTCACTGCCTCACCTCATTGCCCAGCAGGGCAGACACACAGGCCTCCGAGGCATCGCAGATGGCCGTGAGGTCATGGCCCCCTTCCAGGCTGAGGACGATGGCTCCTCCTGCCAGACTCATCAGCTGTCGGGTCATGTAGCCGAAGCCTGCAGAGGAAGAAGCCAGTGAGCAGCCTGCCAGCCAGCCTGCCGCACTGAAAATACCCCGCCACATGCCGGCTTTGCAGACTGCCCTGGCCACCAGGAGCAGGGCTGATGGGGTCAAACAGCTGGCATCAGAGCCCAGCCCTGACCATCGGCCTCAGGGAGTCTGTGTCCCCCCATGGACAGTGTGCCAGTGACTAGAGCAATAGGCTGACCTGGCAGGTGGGCTGCTCAGCTCCCCCATGGCCTTCCTGTACTGAGCACGCAGCTAGCAAGGCTGAGCCACTCACAGTCCAGGGCTCTCTGGTTACTGTCAAAGTGCCAAGGAGGGAATGGGGTGGCTGCCAGTGCTGCTATTACAATCCCTCAGAAGCAGCCCCCTCTTGCCCTGGCTGTTGGGAGCAGCCATGCCATGTGGAGAGCCCCTCTGGGTCAGCACCTGCTCTGGGAGCAGCTCTCCCCTCCTCAGAGCAGTCCCACACTGGGAGCACACTCCTCTCCTGCTGGCCTCTTGCAGCAGCTCATGAGCTGTCCTGCTCTGGGCAGCCCCAGCCCAGCTTGTTTTCTAACCAGCCAGTGCACGAACATCAACTGCAGCTCCTTACATTTGGCAGAGACTTTGTAGCCTCCCAGTGGTGGTGGGTGACCATCGGCTGCGTCAAACCCTGCAGACACCAGCACCACGTTTGGGGAGAACTCGTGGGCAATTGGCATCACGACAGTCCTGATTGAAGAAAACAATGCACATTCAGTGAGGACAGTGGCCAGGAGCTGAGCATGTGGCAGGGGCTGGACCTCCCGGCTTCCAGTCCCAGCTCTGACACTGACACAGCCAGAATAGCATTAACAAGGAATTTAAGAGGAAGCAACATCCATGGAGCATGCACACCTGGGGCCAGCCCCATGGCTCACCCAGCTCTGCACAAAATTCCAGCCTAGCACACGTTCTTCTCTTCCTACAGCTCTGCCTCAGGAAACGGCTGCTCTGGGCCTGCGCAGTGGTGATAGGCACTGTCCAAATGCTGTGATTAGATCTTTATATACAAACACATGAAGGATACCCCAGATCAGGTGTCAAACTCCAGGCCACAGGCTGGAACTATTCTGTTTGATGGAGCCCCTGTGACGTATGCTGGTTTGGCAGGATCTGTGCTTTCTAGCCCTTGGAGTAGTGAAGCTGGCGACCTCAACATAACCTGAGCCTGCAGACAGCCTGAAACGAAGGCTCTGGGAGGTGTGAACTTCCTCTTATTCAGCGATGGGGTGTTCACTCTGAAGCATAATGATTACACTTGCTATGTCACTTCTAACTAGTTGTTGCTGATCATGTTATCAGATGGGTTGTGAATGCAGTGGGGGCTTGCTGCTGATGGTGAAGGGAGAGGGAAGGAATTGGGAGCCGATCCTGGAGAGGAAGTGAGGAAACACATGGCCAGGGATGGGGTTAAGGAAGGAAGAGGAGTTTGGGGCAGAAGAAGCTAAGGCCACAAGAGCGTGTTTGCTTCTACTGAGTGACACTGAGGAGAATGCCTGGGTTAGTTACTGCATGAAGGCCGCACAGTCCCTCGTCAATAGTGGCGCTCCACTGGGGGCTGAAGGTCCTGCATGTACATCCCAGAACACAAACCCACATGGATTCTGGCTCCCTCCCTAAGAGGCTATGCCTCTCAGAGACAGAGAGGCAGGCATATGGCATGGACAGCACAGCCAGACACTGCAGACCCCACAGGGAACAGAGCCAAAGACGGGAACACTGGATCCCAGACACAGACAACGTCCCTTGTGAAGAGCAGCCCCAGCAGGGCCTGGATACTCCCTGGATCCTCTCCATTAGATCCCAGCTGGGAGCCTAGGGCCGGGTTCCTGGGGGACTGGTGACAACAAGAGAACCTGGGGCCCATTGGCTGGAGGCTGGTGGGGAACAGAAGGGAAGTGACCAGGCTGTTAGTTCAAAGGGCCGGATATTCTGTGGGTTCCACGGAAATGCGGCCTCTCAGAGGGGAGGGGCTGCTGCTACTCATCAGACCCTCTTCCCCTATCAGCCCTGCTACCCTCGGAGGTGTGGCTGTCCTGGGGCTCGAGGAAGGAGGAGGTCCTGGTGCACAAAGCAGGAAGGTCTGTGAGCAGCACGTGGGTCACTGATCCATGAGTGGGCTGGCTCCAGCACTGGCGAGGCCAGGGGGTCTGGGAGACACAGTGGTGATCACATTGCTGTGTAAACACAGCTATTGATAGAGTCTTTCAAGCAAAAGCAAAGCACGTGTGCAGGAGCAGGGGGGATGATTGCCCGGAACAGCTCCTGGTCATGTGCGTGGGCTGGCTCACACAGCGCGTGCAGCTCCCAGCTAGTGCTCGGCTGAGCTGGCCCAGCTCCATTAGGCCCTGGGCCAGGTCAGGGAGAGCCCCGGAGGGGGAGGGGCTGTGCCAGCAGCGACAGCCCCCTGCTGTCTACCTGATGCACGGGATCTTTCCAAATGGATGGGGTTGCACCTTCCTAACCTCCCTTGCATTGGGCTGCCACCTTTGAGAAACCCGAACCCCTCCTGCTTTGGGCTGCCCCTTTTGGGAACCCCCTGCCTTGGGCTGTCCCCTTTGGGGCCCCCCCCAACTCTCCCCTGCATTGGGCTGCCTCCTTTGGGACCTCCCAGCTTTGGACTGTCCCCTTTGGAGCCCCCTCTGCTTTGGGCTGCCCTCAGAGTCTTCCCAAGAGGCAGGATTCCTACGGGAGTCAATAAGCATCCCTTATGGGAGCAGCAGTGCTGCCCTGGCCAGCTGGTAGCTAATGGTGCCATGCAGAGGATGCTGTCTGTTGGTGTGGGCCTGCCCCGCTCTGCAGAGGGACTGGCTCAGAGTCCTGGCTGTGTGCCTGGGCCAGCGGGATCCTGGCTAACAGTAATCCCATACCCAACCGGGCTGTGCACGGGCCCCTGAAGCCACTGGGTGGACATGCTTCCCACCAGTGCTGCCATTCCCTGGCCGTGCTCCCAGTAGGACCATGAGTAGCCCTCAGAAGCCACATGAATCATAGAATCATAGAATATTAGAGTTGGAAGGGACCTCAGGAGGTCATCTAGTCCAACCCCCTGCTCAAAGCAGGACTAACCTTGAAATATAACCTTGTGTCCACGCAGGCCCAGGGCTGCTGCTGCCCCAAGCCCTGGCCAAACCCTAGCAGGACTGAGGGGGATCCATGTCCAAGCCATTGTCTTGCTGCCCCTATGCGAGGACAGCCAAGCACACAAGGGTATCATTCTCAAGCAGCATGGAGCCACCTGGGGCCCCAATGGGACCATATTCCAGTGACATGGCCCTGCCTAGCCAGGCAGGAGCCCAGACTGACAGATGGGCAGACATAGTGATGGCCCCTCCTTTACTGCCTTAAACACACAGCAGTCTTGGTGGCCAGTTCCCACCTCGCTGGACGGAGAAAGCAGCAGGGAGTTTGGGGCAGGATGCAGTCCATCAGAGCAGCGCACAACACACGTGCAGGGCTGGGCGAGCTGGCTGTGCCGTGGCACTGTCACTACAGCATCCCCACCATAGTCTGGTAGGGGGAGCTGCCAACAGCCAGTGAAAGGGAAATGCAGCATGGGGAGCTTTCTGGAGGGAAACAGGTTGCCTGAGTGTGTGGAAACAAGGCTGCTGTGCCTCAAAGCCAGACGGGGAGGGGCACAGAAGAGACGGGGAGGGGCTCAGCTGGGATCAGAAGGGGAGGGGCTCGGCTGGGAATTGGGATCAGAAGGGGAGGGGCGCGGCTGGGAATTGGGATCAGAAGGGGAGGGGCATGGCTGGGATCAGAAGGGGAGGGGTGCAGCTGGGAATTGGGATCAGAAGGGGAGAGATGCGGCTGGGATCAGAAGGGGAGGGGCGCAGCTGGGAATTGGGATCAGAAGGGGAGAGATGCGGCTGGGATCAGAAGGGGAGGGGCGCAGCTGGGAATTGGGATCAGAAGGGGAGAGATGCGGCTGGGATCAGAAGGGGAGGGGTGCAGCTGGGAATTGGGATCAGAAGGGGAGAGATGCGGCTGGGATCAGAAGGGGAGGGGCGCAGCTGGGAATTGGGATCAGAAGGGGAGAGATGCGGCTGGGATCAGAAGGGGAGGGGCGCAGCTGGGAATTGGGATCAGAAGGGGAGAGATGCGGCTGGGATCAGAAGGGGAGGGGTGCAGCTGGGAATTGGGATCAGAAGGGGAGAGATGCGGCTGGGATCAGAAGGGGAGGGGCGCAGCTGGGAATTGGGATCAGAAGGGGAGAGATGCGGCTGGGATCAGAAGGGGAGGGGCATAGCTGGGAACTGGGAACAGACAGGAAGGCACACAGCTGGGAAGTGGGAACAGATGGGGAGGTGCCTGGCTGGGAACTAGGATGAGATGGGGAGGGGCGTGGCTGGGAACAGAACCCCCCAAGGGAAGGCTACCTGAAAGCCGCCAAGTACTCCGGGTCACCCATGGGTGGGTCGAGCCCCCCGGTCCAGGCCACGTTGACGTTAAAGCCCTCGCCAGCGCCAGAACCCACCTGGAAGACAGAAAGGAAGAGTGCTGAAGTTGAGGGCATGGTGTGCAATGGCAGGGTTCTTCCTGCCCACCAGCCCCCCACGGGGAAGCTCTTAGCTATGCACTCCCCAGCCAGGATCAACTACAGTGCCAGGCTCCAGCTGTGACAGGCTCGAGGCCCTGGAGCTCCATGACCTGTCTGGGGGAATCTTGTGGCCCCATCGCTGGGTGCAGGATCCAGCCCAGGGCAATGGCTCCGCCTCACAGGAATTCTCACAGCAGAGCCCCTGAAGTGCAATAAGGAGCTGGGTGTTTCCCTAGGGCCTGTCACTCCCTGTGCTTTGCAGAGTCACCCCTGCAAACCAGGGCTTGGTCACGACAGCTGTTCACCTGGGCTCAGCAGCGCTCAGGGACAATGTGGGCTAGGTTCCCCTGCAGCCAGCTGAAACTCGTCCTCAGGAAGTTCAGAATTAAGTGTGGAATTGATTCCCGGGGTGTGGAGCATTTCCCCTTCACTCACAGCCCGTAAACAGGCTGGCTCCACTGTCAGACCTGGGCTGGGGGCAGGAGTCATTGGGAGGAATCTCTGGTCTGAGCGGTGCAGGAGCTCAGACTGTGCAGTCAGAACGGTCAATCACAACCTGACATCCATAACATAATAATCCCCGGTGGCATTCCTGCAGGGGAAGCCCTGGAGGCCCGAGTCAGGGTTGCTTTGCACTGGTGTGATGGCTGCACAAAGTGAAGCTGGCAGTGAGGTACGAGGGAGGGGGGGAGGGCGAGGTGGCTCAATTGACAAGTTGGAGGTGGTGTATCTCAGTGCTGTCTGCTGTGGGAAAAGCGATCCTCAGCCAGATGGGCAGGCCTGATCACATGCAGCTGGGTGTGCGAAGGGAGGAGCTGACCCTCCCACCTGTGCTCTGAGTCCCACCAACGCCCAGCACTATCAGCAGCTTCCACGTGAAACCCTGAGGATTCCAGGACAGGCAGGAGAATGCGGAGGAGAAAACAGATCATAAGATGCTTTGTAATCACAGGGACTGGCTGAGCACCATATACCATCCTCAGCAGCTTTGCTGTCCCCCAGGATAGGGACGGGAGCCACGTGGCAGCTCGACCCAGCCCTGACCACACTCAGCTAAAGCCCCTTCGAAAGCGCATTGTAAAGGATGAGGGATTGAACAATATCCTTCTTCTGCCCTTTGCACCCTGCAGGGAGAACACGGATAGGGTGGAGAGTGGGGAGGGACTGGGACAGGACAACCTCCAGGGGAGCTGTGCAGAGCACTCAGCCCTGGGATTCTGGGGCAGGACAGCCTTGGGGGTCACTGTGGGGAGCACACAGCCCTGGGGGCTTGGGGCCAGATGGCCTTGTGGGGGTCACTGTGGGGAGCACCTCGCCTGGGGGGGTCTGGGGCAGGGCAGAATAGTCTCCGGGATCACTGTGCAGAGCCCACAGCCCTGAGGGGTGGGGGTGGCCTGGGAAATTCTTCACCTCAGGAACTAAGCAGAGTTCAGCCAAGGACAGCAGAGAGGTGCAGGGTGCACTCAAGTGCGCACAGCACAGATCCGGCTCAGCCTCCCTGGCCTTGGCCATCCTCCCTGGCTCAGACCTTCCCCAGCCTCACCCCACCCACGCCCAACCACCAGGTGCGCTTTGGCCTGCCCAGCCTTCACCAATCACTCCAAGACTTTAGCAAAACTTCCCCCAGCCCATATCTTGTGGAAGACTCCCCTGATCCTTGTCCCCCATTTCCACCCGACCTTCCCCTAATGACCCCAGGGTCCCCACAGATCTCCCCCAATCTCCTCCTGATCCCCACAAGACCAACCCCAACTTCCCCGGCCCTGCCTTGATCACTGCTGTGCTCACCCAATTTCAGAGTTTAAGGCAAGAAGGGACCGTCATCACCATCTGGTCTGAGCTCCTGCACCGCCCAGCCCACAGAATCCAGCAGGGATTCCTGCCTCCAGCCCAGTAACATCTGGTTGAGCCAGAACAGATCTTGTAGAAAGTGACACCCAGCCTCAATTTACAGACTCCAAGCAATGGAGAATCCTCTTCCATGGGGGAGCTGTTATGAAGGCTAACTGTCCCCCCACCCCCGCTTTAAGCATTTGCACTGTTTCCAGTCTGAATTTGTCTGGCTGCAGTTCCAGTCACTCCATTTCCTTCTGCCTTTGTCTGCAAGATTAAAAAGCTCTCTGCTCTCGGAAATCTCCTGCCTATGTATGTGCTCATAGACCTGGATCAGCTCTTCCCCTGTGCTGTTAAGCTAGGAAAAGGTGTTCCTTCAGCCTCTTGACATCACACGGGGTCTCCGGGTCTTGGCTGGATCCTGGAGCTTTTCTTTGAACTTCCCCTTTGTCACCATCCATTTCAAGTGTGCATTCTTGGTTCCAGAGTGCAGACCTGCCCCAAACACACCGGGCTCCACACGCCTGGAGCACGAGTGCAGCACTGGCTCTCTCTAGTCGGCCACATGACCCTTCCAGGACGCACAAGTGCTCCGAAGAAAGGAGTACAAAAGGGGTCAGAGTGAATCTACTCAACAGCCAAACAAGCACAGGGCATCTGGCCAGCTCTGCTCCTGCCACGCTCCAGTCTGGGCTCCCGCACGTTTGTGGCACCCCCTTCTGCGCTGCCCCCATCCCCTTGGTCTCCCAGAGGGTGTGGAGCTGAGGGAACCTTGGAGGAGCTCAGAGGCCAATGCTCTCACCTCGTCAACTGCCCCACTGCCGGGGAAGAAGTTGCCGTCGTCATGACGATGTAAGGAGATGTAGAGAACGTCTGGGTCTCTGTAGAACACTTGCTGGGTGCCGTTGCCATGGTGAACATCCTGTGTGTGAGAGAGGCTATAAGTGAGCTCCTCTCAGAGGAGTCCAGGCAGCACAGTGACTGCCCAAATCTGTCTGCTGCTGCCCACTCCCTTCTCCGGTCCCATCCCATAGCTCTTGAGTGCCTCTCAATCCCCCCCCTTGCCTCCTGCTACCCCACCCAAATATAGCTCTGCCAATGCCCCTCTGCTAGCCTCCCCCACAGCTCTGCCGGCGCCCCTCAATCTCTACCTGCAGCCCCTATCTACAAAGCCATTGGCCCCTGAGGCAGGACAGTGCTGTTTCCATCAGTGTAAGCAGTGACCTGTCCTTTACGTTACAGTCCAGCTGGCCTGAGCAGGGCACTCCTGGAAGGAAGAGCACAGCACCGCTATGGTACATACAGATCATTGGGGACGTGGCTTGTTGCATCACACACAGCTGACTGGGATCTGCCCAGAGCTAGCAAGCAGGGAGGAACCATGGGTGGCTGCCCCATCGAGAACATCGAGAACAGAGAGGACAGAGTGGGAAGAAGGTGGGGGGCTGGAGGAGACTCACCCAGTCCACAATGAGGATCTTGCTGAGCTTCCCCTTCTGCTTCAACTGCTTAGCAGCGATTGCCACCGAGTTGAAAAAGCAGAAACCCCTGCAAGGAGGGAAGAGCAGGAGCTGGTCAGAGCCTAGGCACCCTCCCCAAGCTGCCACAGCATCCTCCAAGACAGCTCCCACCCTGCCATCCCCTCCTCTGCCCTGCCCTCGGGATGGGATGGGTTCTCCCCTCCCCTCAATGGGGTGGATTCTCCTGTCTCCCTCCTCCATGGAGTGTGCTCCCCCCTCTGGAGAGGGTGGGGGGTTCTCCCCTCCCCCTGCCCAGCCACTGCTGGTCTATCCTGCCACAGACACAAGGGAGCCAGGGTTGGGGGCTGCTAGAGACTCCCAGCCTGGGCTGCTGCTGCCCTGTACACCCGGCTACTGCAGGGCAGGTGATCCAAGTGACCCCGGACTGCTCTGCTCCTTGCCGAGGGCAGGAATCCCAGTGAGAGGAGCCTGGCAGAAGCAGCCGGGGCTCAGGAGGCAAAGAGACGATGTGCTCTTACATGGCAGTGGAAGGGTCCGCATGGTGTCCTGGGGGTCGCACCACAGCAAAACCATTCTGGGGGCAAAACAGAGAAGGTGATTGTGGGGCTGTTATTGCCGATCTCTTCCCCAGCTGCCTGGAGCACAGGCCAGGCTTGTCCTGGGGGCATCCGGGGTGCTATGTCCAATCCCAAGGCAGCCAGAAGGCGCCCAGGTGAGCCCGCTCACCCACACGCAGAAGTGCCTAGGCTGCCTGGTACCAAGGCCCCAGGAGACTCTTCCTCGGGCTCAGAAGGGAAATGTGTCTCCAGGGCCTGCCTGGAGGGAGCGAGAGCTCAGCCCTGGGGCCACTGCATGGAGCACGCCGCCATGAGACCCCAGATGGCTCCTGTCATGGCACTCAGGGGTATGAAACCTGCCCCGCAACCTCCCTCCAGAACCTGCTGTCAGCAGGCCCCTCCCAACCAGGCCCTTGTGCTGGTGCTAGAGGTGGAGCTGGGCAGGCTGCCTTCACTCCCATGCTGAATTAACATCTCTTGGCTTGAGCCACGGGGTAAGTCCATCACTTCCGGGGAGCCCTGGGGAGCATCAGACCCTGCTGCCTTCGGTTCTGGGCTGGACGCCTGTAGAAGCCCTATCATGACCACGTCAAGCCTGTTACCCCATCCAGGTGAATTCCAGGTGCCTCCATCTTCCAGAGGAAAGTGCCCTGTGGGGTCTGCTGTCCAGGCCCCCAGACTCTGATGGGAATGCACCGGGGCCTGGAGCCATTGCTGAGACCCACATAGGAGGGTGAGAGCACCCTGCAGAGTCCCCACCAGGGAGGGGAATGGTCAGTTTCCCCACTGGCACGATGCCAGCCCTCAGTGCCCATTTCCCGGCCTCCTCCTACCTTGAGCTCCCTCGTAGCCACCTTAAAGGCCAGCTCAGTGACGCTCCCAGCGGCCCAGCGAGCGGCATTGGAGGAGTGCAGCTCGTTCCAGATAGTGTCACTATCCACCTGGAAACGAGTGGACAGGAAAGTGTGAGTAGGGCAGGCCACCCCACCAGTGCTGGGGAATCTTGCAGATGGACCAACGTGTGAAGTGTGGGCTGGCCTGTGGTGGCAGTGCCCTGGTAGGCTGCTCGGTGCCAAGGGCTGATCCCAGCCCTTGGAGGACAGCCAAAAGGCACTGAACCCCCCAACTCCACTTCCCCAGCTACTGTGCGTTGAGTGCCCTCCCATGGCCAGCTGTCCAGGCCGCCAGCCCCCCACTTGGCCCCACCCCTTAGCCAAGCAGGGCCAGAGCGGTGGGCAGGGTGGAGTCCACTGTGGGCTCTGCACTGTGCGGCTCCCCTGCGCCAGGCTGGAGGGAGGGATGCAGAAAATGCATTTTACCTTCTTCATTTTATTTTATTGTTTAAAAAAACATCTTGGTTTGATCAGGATCACGTCATGGGCCGAGCCAGAGCGGAAACCTCAGAGTCTCTTCTGATCAAGTCCATGTGTGCGGCTCAAACGCCCCCTCTGCCCAGAGACAGGGGCAGCGTCCAGCTGAGGAGCCGTGCTCTCTTGCTCTGCCGGGGGGACGGGACGGGACGGGCAAAAGGAAGGACAGGGGGAGGCAGAGAAGGAGAAGTGGGAGCAGATGGGACAAGCAGAGCCAGTGGCCCAGCAGCAAGGGCTGGGGAGGAGAGAGTCAGAGCAGGAAGGCGAGGAGTGAGCGAGGCACTTCCTGAAAGAGAGAGACAGAGACGAGAGGACAGGAGAGCGCAGTGAGTGGAGAGAAATCAGGGCAGCAAGTTGCAAAAGGAGAGAGGCAGCAGGGTGTCTGGAGCATTGGGTGAGGGGACGGCTGTTTTGCTCTCCCTAAGTGACACTACTCTGCCCCTGCCCCACCTTTGGCCTTCCCGGCCCTCCAACCTGCCTGGGAAGGGAATCCCCCCCCCCGCTGCCCCATCCCCACCCCAGGCTGCTGTCAGCCAAATGCTTTTGGTGAAGGGGGCACCGGGCTGCCAGCCGTGTCATGGAGCACTGAACAGCTGACGGGTCGCCCTGACCCTGGATCCCATCACCTGGAGTTGATCTTGGTCCCTTGAGCTGTTCCATGCTCGGAGTCCAGGGCAACCGGAGCTCTGAGGGCCCTGCTTTAGACTAGGGCTTTCTCAGACACCCCAAAGTCCTGGGGCCATCGTGCTCGGCTAGGCCCTGCTCCCACCCGCTTGGAGAGGGCTGGGGAGCTCCCCTGCACCCCCAACGTTACTGAGCAGAGGCCTCTGGCTCCGCTTTGGAATGGGGGGCTCCTGCTCCATCTGGCCTGGGCAAGGGGCCCAGCGCCCTGAGCCCACATCCGCTCACTCAGGTCAGCCGGACCGCGAGTCCTCCCCACCAATCCCCCGCGGCAGAGACTGACACTTACCCCCACCCCCCCACAGGGCAGCATGACGAACATCCTCTGCGACAGGATCCCTGCAAGAGAGAGAGGCTGTCAGAGATCAGGGCAGGGCGTGGGGGCACTGCAGGTTGACAGGCAGGCAGCAGGAGCAGCTAGGCATTGGGAGGCAAGAGGGGCAGGAGGTGCCTGGAGGATGAAGGGGGCAGGAAGCACCTGGGAGGAAAGGGGCAAGGGGGCAGGAGGCACCTGGCCTGACTGCTTGGCAAGAGGTAGGATTTGCCTTCCAGTGCCTGGTGGAGGTGAGTGGCAAGGGCTGGCTGGAGGGCCCACCGCAGCAGATGCCTGGTAGGTGCAGGTGTGTGTGGACCAGGGAGATACCAGGGTGCTGAGTGTAGTACAGAGTCCAGGAGCGGCAGGATCTAGTCTGGTGGCAGGAGCGGGCCCAGATGGCATGGCTGCATGTGCCTGCTTCTCCCCTGAGCCCTGGCAGTGTCACGGGGGCAGCACCCCAGGGCTAGTGCTGTTACCCCTCCCCAGGAGTCGGGATGCCCTGCTAAAGCTGGGAGGAGAGCTCCCCAGCTTTCTCCTATGAAGCATTCCTGCCAGGAACTTGCCCCCATCTCCGCTGCCAGGCATCATCCTGGTGCAGCTGCAATCCCACATCCTCCCTGGCTTGAGCTGAGCTCGCCCAAGCCACCAGCAATGGGGGCACAGTGATGAAGTGGAGCCAGCACCCCACCTCCCCGGAGCTAGCGCCATGGCACGCAGGGTGATGGAGGCTTCCTCCAGGGCTCCAGGCTTAGCCTGGCCATGCCCAGCTCTGCACCTGGAGTGGCATTTACCCAGCACAATGCCAAGGTGCAGGGCAGCGGAGAACCAGCCCTGGTGTACTCTGGGGCCTGCATTCTCCCTGCAGCCTAGGAAACCAACCTGCTCAGCTAGTGCCAGCTGCCGGGCAGGGACCCACTTGGGACCAGGTTTTCCAGTGCACCCAGCTGCCAGCAGCTCTTGCTGTGACCTGGCCCCTAGCCCCTAAGCAGTGAGCAGAGCGCTTGAGGATGGGCCCTATGGATCACTGCGCCTGGGGGAAGCCAGGGGAGGGCTGGGCCCCAGTGCAGAGAGAATGGGGCTAAAGCTGGCCAGTGCCCAGAGCATGTGACCCAGGGACAGCCCCAGATGTGCTGCATGCCCGGGGCAGTGGGGCCGGCAGTGCCCACAGGATGCAGCCTGCTGCTCAGTGCAGGGTGCACTGGCTTCTACAGGGGGAGGGGTGGCCTTGGCTCCTACCTGCCAGTTTCCCGTTGTCCAGTTTTAGGCGATTGAGGGGGTTGGTGCCATACAGGAAGACGTGGCGTTCGGTGTGCACCGACTGCAGCTCCTCCAGGCTTGCCTTGCGTCCCCGCAGGCACTGGCAAGGATTGGGAGCAGCGCAAGTTAGCAGCATCGGGAGGCAGGGACAGGCACCCCTCCCCGCCATGCCCACGTGCCACCGCCGGCGGGAATCCCAGGTACTGCCCTCAGCCGGAAAAACGAGGGGGCAGAACGACAGCCGCAAGCTGGAACCAGCATCTTAGCTCCAGGAAGGGGAGGCCTGAGGGTGGATCTGTTGGGAGGCTGGGAGCCCCTGGAGGCTCAGCGTGCCAGCCCCACACCCAGCACCTGAGGCTCAGCGTGCCAACCCAAGACCTGCTTGATCTTTAGGCCCTGTCTGAACAGCAGCTGCACCAGTTCAAAACTGATGTTAGTTAAATGGGTGCAACTTCTGCATGAGGACCTGGCCTTCCTCTTTGAGCTAAATCAGCTAGAGCATGATTGGGGCCTTGTCTACATGCAGAGGCTGTAGCACTTAACTACAGGAGCGAGGAGATTGAGGGGGCTGATGCACGGACAGGTCCACTGCTCACATGGGTCCAGTGAGCCCAGATGGGACGGGGAGAGGCGACATGACTAGAGGGCACCTTTATCCCGCTATAACTGCATCCGCACTGGGGCTCTGCCTGTCTATCTACGGCAGAAACCCTGCACCCCACGGCTCCCCCAGGCCAAATGCAGAGTGCAGAGCAGGCCTTCAATTGGGCTAAGCACGCCAGCATCACAGATTGCCCCAGTGTCAATAGACCAAAGGTTTGTCCTCAGAGGACCAATCCCAGGTGGGTGAGAAAGTCCAGTGCGGTCATTCTCCCTGCAGAACCCCACCAAGGCGCTCTTCTTCCAGGATCACAGGGACCGCTGGCTTTAGCTTATGTTGCTTTGGAAGGGTTTAAAACTAAACTGTAAGAATCATAGAATCCTAGAAGATGAGGGTTGGAAGGGACTTCAGGAGGTATCTAGTCCCATCCCCTGTTCAAAGCAGGATCAACCTTGTCAAGCTGGGTCTTAAAAACCTCTGAGGATAGAGATTCTACCACCTCCCTAGGTAACCCACTCCAGTGTTTCACCACCCCCCTAGTGAAAAGGTTTTTCCTAATATCCAACCTAGACCTCCCCCACTGCAACTTGAGACTATTGCTCCTTGTTCTGTCATCTGCCACCACTGAGAACAGCCTAGCTCCATCCTTCCTGGAACCTCCTTTCAGGTAGTTAAAGGCTGCTATCAAATCCCCCCTCATTCTTCTCTTCTGCAGACTAAACAAGCCTAGTTCCCTCAGCCTCTCCTCATAAGTCATGTGCTCCAGCCCCCTAATAATTTTTGGTGCCCTCCGCTGGACTCTTTCTAATTTGTCCACATCCTTTCTGTACTGGGGGGCACAAAACTGGATGTGGCCTCACCAGTGCTGAATAGAGGGGAATAATCATTTCCCTCCATCTGCTGGCAATGCTCCTACTAATGCAGCCCAATATGCCATTAGCCTTCTTAGCAATAAGGGCACACTGTTGACTCATATCCAGCTTCTTGTCCACTGAAACCCCCAGGTCCTTTTCTGCAGAACTGCTGCCTAGCCAGTTGATCCCCAGTCTGTAGCTGTGCATGGGATTCTTCTGTCCTAAGTGCAGGATTCGGCACTTGTCCTTGTTGAACCTCATCAGATTTCTTTTGGCCCAACTCTACAAACTAGCTGAGGGTGCAATCCACACCATCCTCTAGATCATTAATGAAGATGAGGCCAGATGCAGAGGGTGCTGATGGAGCTGGCTGATGTGATTGCAAAGCCATTGGCCATTATCTTTGAAAACTTGTGGCAATCGTGGGAGGTCCCAGATGATTGTAAAAAGGCAAATCTAGTGCCCAACTTCAAAAAAGGGAAGGAGGAGGATCCGGGGAACTACAGACCAGTCACGCTCACCTCAGTCCCCAGAAAAATCATGGAGCAGGTCCTCAAGGAATCCATTTTGAGGCACTTGAAAGAGAGGAAGGTGATCAGGAACAGTCAGCATGGATTCACCAAGGGCAAGTCATGCCTGACCAACCTGATTGCTTTCTATGATGAGATGACTGGCTCTGTGGATGTGGGGAAAGTGGTGGACGTGATATACCTTGACTTTTGCAAAGCTTTTGATATGGTCTCCCACAGTATTCTTGCAAGCAAGTTAGAGAAGTATGGGTTGGATGAATGGACTGTAAGATGGATAGAGAGCTGGCTAGATCATCGGGCTCAATGAGTAGTGATCAATGGCTCGGTGGCTAGCTGGCAGCCGGTAACAAGCGGAGTGCCCCAGAGGTCGGTGCTGAGGCCGGTTTTGTTTAACATCTTCATTAATGAGCTGGAGGCTGGGATGGATTGCACCCTCAGCAAGTTTGCAGATGACACTAAGCTGGGAGCAGTGGTAGATATGCTGGAGGGTAGGGATAGGACACAGTGACCGAAACAAATTGGAGGATTGGGCCAAGAAAGGAGTGAAAAGCTGCAATTTCTTCTCCCATGGGCCTGCTGGCTGCGCAATGGGCAGGACTCATCCTTGTTGTGAGTTTTGGCTCCACGGGGGCAGAGCCAGGGCTCCCTGCCTCTGCACAGAGACCACCTGGGCCTTTCTGATGTAATCTGGCCATCCAGCCTGTGGCCGCCTTCAGCTTTAGTAGCACAAGGTCAGCCCCCACTTTCTGCCCTTACCTCACACTGGCTGCGCAGGCCCCGCTCCTGCAGGCGGGACCAGATGCTCTGAATTCTCCCAGCATGCTCGGGGTGGTTGCTGTTGTCCCCGCAGGAGCACTGGTGTTTGAGCATCACAGAGTCATACACGATCCCTGCAACATAAAAGTAGGCTGGGGTGTTAGGGCAGAGGAACACCTGCCCTGGCTCCTCCTACTGCAATCTCCGATACCCAGCCTCAGGGTTCAGTGCAGTGCTAGGCTCAGCGCCACAGCACTGCTGCACTCACAGCCAGCCAGCTGTGGGACAGCCCAGGCTGCAGTACTGCCCAGCTCTCTCCTGGGCACCTAGACCAGCTGCATGGGCTCCCATCCTGGGCACAGGATCCCTGGGCCTGCCTGAATTTGAGTCAAGGACAAGTGTGCTGGCCCCAAGGACTGGGCCTGCGTGATGCTCCCCTAACCCACGCCTGCCTCCTTTCTGTAGGCTATTGCCCCGTCTCCTCACACTACCCTGGCTGCTGTCACGTGGTGGGGCAATCCTGGGGCAGCCCTCTCTGGTTGGGGCCCAGAGACGTCTCCTCCTATGCACCATCCCAGGCAGGGAGTCCAGCCCAGAGCCCTTGGCTGCAATGAGGGGCTCGCAGCAAGGGGCTGGGGTCTGGCTCTAGAACCGCTGCCGGGCTGGGCAGGGCTGCGCAGCGAGGTGCTCAGTGGCGGCACGAGCCACGTGGCTGGGAACTGGAGCCCTTATACTCTGAAAATCAGTGAATACGCCACACTGCCACTGTACGCTATCACACCTACTCCCCCAGCCCCCAGGCGCTGACTCCCCAACCCCATGGGAGCACTCTTCCCCCCAAAACCACAGGTGCTCACCCCTGTATCCTAGCCCTGGAAATTGGCTCTGAGTTTCTTCTAGAAGCTGAACCCAAGGACAGTGCCCGCAGCCCAGACCCCGATTCCATCCCTCTACGAAGGCTGGACTGGGGCTGGGCTGACCCTCCAGCAACCTCAGTCCTTTGTCTCCATTGTTAAGGCAACACCCTCAGACCAGAGCCTCCACTGGATGCCTCCCGTCCCAGGAGGCCTGACCTGAATCCTAGTGCTGCCGCAGAGCCAGCTGCGGAGGAGAAGCAGGTCATCACACTCCAGCCTAGCTGGACTGGCGTGGCTGGCGGTCGAGTTAGGGACTGGGCTGTTTGCTGGAGAGCATGTGCTGCATGCAGCCAAGGACAAATATCACAGTGGGGACACCAGGCTGGGCTGGCCGGGATCCTGACAGCTCAGTCCTGGCGCTTCGCGCTCACCTGCAAGAGCTTGGGCTTCAAAAGGCACTGTGGGCCCATGCTCCTTTGACCCACCAGCTCCTCTGGTGCCCTGCTGCCTCCTCTCCCATCCTGGGGCTCAGGAACATGCCAAGGGGCAGAGTCCCAAGAGACCATCCCCCTGGAAGGCTGAGGGAGGTGACTGAGCCGGAAGGACAGTGTCTTCCGCTGGACACGAACTGCGCCTGCCACCCTCGTCCCATATGCACTTCTAGGGAGGGGACCATAAGCACAGCAGGAGACAGGCCTGCATGGGCTGCTCCCCAGGCCCTGGAACCAGCAGGGTGGTTTAGGGCTGGCACCGTGTGGACAGAGACATACAGGGTTTATCGGCTGTCCTTGGGACAGAGTGTGACTGGTACACTGAGGCTGAGTGGTTTGGTGCCTAAAGCAGTGGAATGGCAGTCTGGACTCCTGGATTTTATTCCTGGCTCTCACCTCCTTGTGACCTCCCCACTCTATGCCTCAGATCTCCCTGCATATCATTTGCTGCTACGGGGTTTAATTACCGTGTGAGCAAGTGGCTCTCATTTCGCTGCTGTCAGATGAAGGAGACAGTTTTAACCAAGAGGTTCACAACAGCTTGGCTGGGCTCTGGGCTGAGCAGAATGGACCAGGCTTTACCCTTCACCTCTCTATGCTTCCTAGGCTGTGCTCCAGGTAAGGAATAAAACTGATGGGTGGACAGTGCTGTGTGAGTGTCACTGCAAATGCTGGGTGTGGTGCATTAATCCCCAACGTGTGAGCAGGTCTCCACTGGGGTCTGTCGCAGTTGGATTTGTTGAACGGAGCTCGCGGTGTGAAGCAGGAGTGCTGCAGGCCCACAGGTCCTTCATAAAGAGGCGGTGAAGCTGTGTGGCTTATCCTGGAGCAGGAACAAGACCCATAGGGGGTCTGGCACTGAAGGACCCTTCCAAAGCAGTGGCCATAGCACTGATCCGGTGGCTCTGTGATGTACCTGCAGCCTTCCTACAGCCCCCCTGCTGAAGACAGCCCACATTACCTGTTGTGAAGTGCGGTTTGGCTGGCGGCTCTTGCACCGACAAGCAGAGAGCCTTGGTGGGCGCGTCCTGGGCAGGAAGGGTGATGGTAGCGGTGGCAGGAGACGACTGGGCCCTAGAGAGAGGCCGGTGCCCTCCGTGTGTGGCAGGGACCATCAGGGTGTCGGCTGGTGGCTGCCGCTTGAGCAGCGGGTGCTGCATGCGCTGGTGCTGCTCCCACAGGTAGGCCTGCTGGGGAGAGGGTGTGAGCGGTGAGTGTGGAGCCAGGGGCCAGGGGTGGGCTGGGGGACTCTGCAGGACCATGCCAGCCCCAGAGGGCCCAGGGGACACATGCCACTCTCTAGATTGGGGCAGACCATGTCCGTCAGGGAACGGAGCACAGAGGCCATGTAGCACCCCCAGGCCAGTCTGTGCAAGCGGGGCCAGCAGCCCCACAGCACCTCTGCCAGCTCTGCAGTGCCAGGCTTGACACCGTGTCTGAGGGGAGGGGATCTCTGCACTGAACATCAGACCCACTCACTATACAATGGGCCTGGTTCTCTCTGGTGTGTACCCAGCCCAACCCAGGCTTGGAAACCCCAGCCCAGGGGCTTCCAGAACTGATCAAAGCACAGCTGAGCAAGCGCAGGCTGGGCCTGGGCCAAGGCACAGTGTCTGCTGCCCTCTTGTGGCTCAGCATGGCATTACCCCCCATGGTGCGTAGGGGAACAGGTGTACAAGCACATCCTTGTGGGGGCACACAGTAGGGGCACAGATCATCTGTCATCTGCACACATGCGGCTCCGGCAATACTGTAGGGGACCCCGGAACCCTGGGGAGGAGCTCGCCCAGCCTCGTAAAAGTGCTGCAAATGCTGGTGGGGCAGTGGCGTAGGTATATCGGTACTTTATGGTGGCCCAGGTGACTCTGTCCGGGAAGGGGCTAAGTCATCCCAAAACAGGCCCCTTTCAGACACAAATGACACACAAGGAAACTGTTGAACAAAAGCTAGGGTGGCAAAGTTGAGCACTAATAGAATCCTGGCTGCCCGTGCCACCCTCCTTCAGCGCCTGGCGCAGAGGCCTTAGCTAGTCGTGAATGACACGGCCACAGAACAGGTTTCCAGAGCCCCTGGCTCTGCAGCGCCCAACATGGGCAGTCCTCACTGAAGGAGCAGCCAGGCAGCACTCTGGCTTCTCCTCATTGCTCCCTGTGCGCCCTAGGCCTCCATCACTGCACACGAGCTCGCGAGCCTTTTCTGCAGACAGAACGGCCAATTCCCTCGCCAGCTTGCTGATGGGGTGTCGGGCAGCCTTAGCTCTTCGGAATGCTG
This sequence comes from Emydura macquarii macquarii, assembly GCF_026122565.2. Classification (NCBI taxonomy): domain Eukaryota; kingdom Metazoa; phylum Chordata; order Testudines; family Chelidae; genus Emydura; species Emydura macquarii. The sequence continues at coordinate 457,144 of NW_027131139.1, forward strand.
CGTCCTTCTGGCATTAACATCTAGGAATCCATCTCACTGTCCCTCCATCCTCAGAGGGGCCTGGAGCAACTGGAACAGGCCGGAGCCAGTAGCTGAGGGGTAGTGAGGGGTGCCCAGGAAGTTCCTCAGTCATGTCGCCTTCACTACCACCACGGGAGCAGTGTCTGCCTAGCAGGGCTTTGTGCCCTCCCAAACGGAGGAGCTGACAGCCAGTCAGCAACGCAGGCTGGGGTGACATGAGCCCTGATAGCTCTGCGCAGCCCCCTCCTCACCCCGGGCACCAGTGTGGAGAGGACACTGGCACCACTGGGCAGGCTGAGCAGCTCTCCATGGCCAGGGAGGTGACGGCTGCTCTAGGCTGGCGCTGTGCCCAGCTCCCCTGGGTGCCCCGGTCCCTGCCAGTCCTTAGGTACCTGCTGCAAGACAAGCTCCTCCTGTGACTGCATCAGCTTCGGGCTCCTCTCAGGCTCCTTTGTGCTGACCCCTGGCCGTGTGAGCTCCACTCGGCCCCTGGGCTGATCACTGCGCTCGCCCCTTCCCTCTGGGAGCCCCGCCTCGGCCTCCATATCCTCTGAGGAGGGGATCTGCCGCAGACGAGGCTTCTCACTGGACTTGGCCATGAGCTGCAGAGGGATGGGTCAAAATCACTTTGGGGAAGAAAGTTACCAGAGGCTCCCCTGGGACCGTGCCTTGGGTCTGCTACAGACCCCCAGAATCTGATCTGGATATGGACAGAGACCTCCTTAATGTTTTCAATGGAATAAATACTACGGGGAATTGTGTGATAATGGGAGACTTTAACTTCCCATGTATAGATAAGAGGAAAGTGCAACTAATAATAGTAGGGCCCAGATTTTCCTGGATGTGATAGCTGACAGATTTCTTCATCAAACAGTCACCAAAATCCAGAAGAGGTGATGCCATTTTAGATTTGGTATTGCTGAGTAGTGAGGACCTAGTAGAAGAGCTCGTTGTAAGAGACACTTAGTTTGAGTGATTGTGAACTAATTCAGTTTAAACTAAATGGAAGGATAAACAACAATAGGGCTGCAACGAGGGTCCTTGATTTCAAAAGGACAAACTTTAAACAATGAAGGGAATTAGTTAGGAAGCGGGCTAGACTGAAGAACTCAAGGATCTGAATGTGGAGGAGGCTGGGAATTATTTTAAGTCAAAGTTGCAGAAGCTCTCTGAAGCCTGCATCTCAAGCAAGGGAAAACATTCTTAGGGACGGTTGCAGACCACAGTAAATGAACAGGCATCTCAAACAGGTGATTAAGAGAAAGCAGAAAGCCTGCAAGGAATGGAAGATGGGAGGGATCAGCAAGGAAAGCTACTTCTTGGAGGTCAGAAAGTGCAAGGAAAAAGGGAGGAGTTATTTAAGTTAAGCGCCAATGTGGACACAAGAACAAATGGATATAAACTGACCATCAACAAGTTCAGGCTTGAAATTAGATGAAGGTTTCTAACCATCATGGGAGTGAAGCTCTGGCAGGGCCTTCCAAGCGGAGCCGTGGGGGCAAAAAAATGTAACTGGCTTTAAGACTGAAATTGGTTAATTAATGGAGGGGTGGGATGATGGGACTGCCTACAATGGCGTGTAGCTGATCTGCGACTGCTAGTAGCAAATATCCCCAGTGGCCGGAGATGGGACACTAGATAGGGAGAGCTCTGAGTTACTCCAGAGAATTCTTTCCCAGGTGTCTGGCTGGTGGGTCTTGCCCACATGCTCAGAGTCCAACTGATCACCAGATTTGTGGTCGTAAAAGAATTTTCCCCCGGGGCAGATTGGCAGAGACCCTGGGGTTTTTCGCCTTCCTCTGTAGCATGGGTATGGATCACTTGCAGGTTTAAATGAGTGAAAATGGTGGATTCTCTGTAACTTGAAGGCTTTAACCCATGATTTGAGCACTTTAGTAACTTAGCAGAGTTTAGGGGACTATTACAGGAGTGGGTGGGTGCGGTTGTGTAGCCTGCAATGTGCAGAAGGTCAGATTAGATCAGTAGTTCTCAGCCAGAGTACAGGTACCCACGGAGGTACGCAGAGGTACGCAGGGGGTACATCAACTCATCTAGGTATTTGCCTAGTTTTACAACAGGCTACATAAAAAGCACTAGCGAAGTCAGTACAAACAAATATTTCACACGGACAATGACTTGTTTATACTGCTTTATATACTCTACACTGGAATGTAACTACAATACTTATATTCCAGTTGATTTATTTTATAATTACATGGTAAAAATAAGAAAGTGAGCAAGTTTTTCAGTACTAGCGTGCTGTGACACATCTGCATTTTTATGTCTGATTTAGTAAGCAAGTAGTTTTTAAGTGAGGTAAAACTTGGGGGTGTGCAAGACAAATCAGTCTCCTGAAAGGGTCCAGCAGTCTGGAAAGATTGAGAGCCACTGGACGAGATGATCATGATGGTCCCTTCTGGCCATAAGTCTATGAGTAAGCAATGGAGGCTCATGGGTACAGGACAAGAGGGGAGTGCAGAACTCTGAAGGACTGGGGGGCAGATCCCAGGTGAGGGAACTCTGAGGGTGTGATGGGAGGAGCAGTGCAGGGGTGGGGAACCCCAGGTGGGGGGAACTCTGTGTAATGGGTAATGGGGAGAGCTGTGCGGGGGTGGGGAACCACGGGAGGGTGTTCAGAGGTTGATATGGAGAACCCTGTGCTGGGGGGTGATGTGGGGTGCTCCGTAGGGGTGCATGCTGCCTAGGGAGCTCTGTGCAGGTTGGTGATGAGGGAGCCTGTTGGGGGGGGTGGGCTGTGGGTACCACACGTGAGGTAGCGCTGTGCTGTGCAATGCAGGGGTGGTGACAGGAGAAGCTCTTTGTGTGGGGATGATGAAGGAAGCACTGGGGGGGTGGGCCGGGGTTACATGTCAGGGAGCTCCCTTGCTATCCTGGGATCAAGGGAGGGCAAAGCAGCTGCTTTTGCCTGTGGGCAGTGTTGCCGCCCAGTGACCTGGCCTGGCAGTTTGAATGCTGGGTGCCACATGGGCCTTGCTCTGTCATGCGCCTGACGTGCCCTCAGTCCCAGGTGCTGCCCAGCACAGCGCTCTCCTGCCCTGGCAGCCTGGATGCCTGCCAGCCTCTTACCTTGCCCAGGTGTGTCTGCTGCTTGAGTCTCTCCAGGAATTGGGCGTGGTGCTGCTGATATGCCAGCTGCTGCTGGATGGCCTTGGGGTTGGGGGGCAGGGGCTCAGAGCGGGTCCGCCCCAGCGGTTTGTGATGGCCTGGCAGCGACAGCCGGTCGGTGGGCATTAGTGAGTGGGCGAAGTGGAACGGGACCGTCCCCAGGCCTGGCACTGTGGGGAGAGAGACGGGTGAGGTAGGCCTGGAGCTGGTGCAACACCAGGTGCTCAGGAACGGCAGCCACAGCACCACAGGCAGCCTGGGCTATGGGGTGGCAATACTGCCCCGCTGATCTGGCCTGTCGCAGCTCGGGTGCCACCCACTGCCCCTGGGGCACCAGGCAGCCCCACAGACAGCAATTAGCATGTTTGCCAGGGCCCACCCTGCCCATCTCACTTTTCACACGGACCTTACAGACACTGAGGGGGGCCTGAACTCGTGGCAGCAGGGGGAACAACTGTACCAGAGCCCCCTCATCAGTCTTGGGGTTCCACGCTGGGCCCGCTACAGCCCTGCGATCCCATGCTCCAGGGACACCACAGGCAAGCACTGCCCAAGGAGACTGGCTAAGGTCTCAATGGGGAATGGGGGGAATCTCCATGGTGTTCCCTTGGGGGAGGGGGAAACTCCATGGTGCTCACTGGGGGAGGAGGCTGAGCTCTCCCAGGGGGTGGAGGGGTAGGCCCTGACATCTAGGCTAGCTGGCTCCCCAGCCAGGTGCCAGCCCGCAGCACGGCACGTCAGGCTGGCTGGTGAGCAGCAGAGGGCATCCATGTTATGTCTGGCCCCTGCTCCCCCACCACAGCCCATCATTGTGCAGCGTGCGGTGCTTGGGGAATGGCTCTGGGTGCCCCCACCCGCTCTGCCCCTTCTGCTCCACAGTTGGTGTGGGCAGGAGGATTGGGAGAGCCCTGGAGAGGAAACCCAGAGGAAGGAGTTTGGGAGCTGGGAGAAGAAGACTCATCCCCCTCCCAACTGGCTAGTCAGCTCTGCCCTTGGTGCAGCTGGAGAGCTGAGTAAATCCCAGCAGGGTTCGAAGGCTGAGCTATGCAGGGGCGTCTGCCTGAGCCCACTGGCAGCTGGAAGCAACCCCTGGCAGCCAGCAGCTTCCCCCGGCATCGCTCCTGATTGTTAACGCTGAAATCTACCGATGTGGAATTACATAGCAGCATCCGCTACCTTCCTGCTCACTTGCCAGCAAGTCAGCGGGGGGATCAGGGGAAATCACGAAGCATAGCCCAGTTCTCAGGGCTGCCCCGGGGTCTCAGGCAGCACTGCAGGGAATCTGCCGAGATCACAGAGCCCCTTTCAGGTACAAGCCAGCAGGGCTCTGAGCTGCACCTGGTGCTAGGACTGCAGCCTCAGCACCAGGACCCTTGGTCCAGTGGGAGCAATACGTACTGGCCACAAGTGGTGCATGGGTGATCGAGGACTCAAGGATAATGACAGGCTGAAGCCGAGGGGACAGGGGCCCCCCGGGCTCGTGCTGCTCCAAGCCAGCTGGTATGAACATGGATGAGTGGGTGCCCGTGAGGACGGGCCCGTTCAGCACAGGCACCCGGTGTGCCAAGCCAGAGAGGGAGCGGCGGTCTGTGTCACCCTGCAGAGAGAACGGAGTCCATCAGCAGCGTACCAGGGCAGCGGCAGAGGAGCAGACTGTGATGCCTGGCAAGGGACTTAGGGCCTGGCAGGGGCACTGGGCACAGTCCAGAGGAAAGGAACCCACCCCCGGTTCTGTGTCCCCAGGGGAGGGGGCCTATGGGGCTGTATCACATCCAGGACTGTTGCTCAATGAGCTGCCTGTCAGTGGCGTAGCCAAGGCCCCCCACTTTGAAAGCAGGCCCACCCAATCAGATTTTAAGCAATTCATCCCATATTTTGATCAGCCTCTGTTTCGCTTGTGACACAAGGCTTACGCCCATTCGTGTCAAACACAGGCCCTGCCAAAAAATCAGTTCTGGCTATGCCACTGCCGCACGTGCAGCGGTTCTGGTCCTCGGAAGGGGAATTGGGTTCCCTCTGCCCTGCAGGAGCCCTCAGCAGGATTGTGGAGTCCCTTGTGACCCAGCTACCTACCCTGGCACTGGCAGTAGCTGGCAGTCCCAGCGTGAGGGCCGGAAGGGAGGCCGTGCTCTGCAGGGCAAACTGGGCCAGCGAGCTCTCCTGCATCATCAGGCGCTGGGCGAGTGGCGCCTGCACCAAACAAAACATGTTAGTTGCCAGACAGGTACAAGAGCAGGAGGGGGCAGCCCAGCCCCAGCTCTTTGGGGAGGAGGGGCTGCAGGGCCAGTGCCAGCAAAGGGGGGCAATATGGACCCCAGCAGGGGGGACAGCACCACCAACCAGAAGGCAACAAGGGGACACAGTGCCAGACAGGGAGCAGTGTGGGATCTGGAGAGCATCAGGGCAGCAGTGGGGTGGCTATGACTAGCCGAAGGCAGTAGGGTGAGCTTTGGAGAGATGGGGGCGGGGGAAAGCAGGGCCCAGAAACACTGGCAAGGCCATTCTCCGCCCGAGGCAGCGCGCCCTGGACTCCTGGCTCCCTTGGACAGGACTGCAGGCTCCGTACCTCATGGGCCATGCTGGGCCCAGCGGGGAAGGCTCCATGTTCTGCTGGGAGGCTGTCGTTGGGGGAGCTGCAGCCAGACACAGGGGTGCTGCTACTGCTGGGGGAGGAGTCTGAACAGGGAAGAGAAATCAGACAGAAGAGCAGCAGGATGATGCATCCAGGGGCACACCCTTCCTCCCTCAGGTACCCCGCATCCCCTTGCAGGGATGCAGCTTAGCTCCCCACTCACATGCGCTGCTTCCCCTCACCCCACAGCTACAGCAGCCCACTGCTGCCCTCCTGGCTCCTGCTCAGTGCCCTTGCCAGCCAGGTGACACTCGATTCCTGCCGGACTGAGCACTCTCTGACTAGCTGCCTGAGCCCAGGGGACGAGCAAGGATGGCCCGTGCCCTGAGAGCACATACTCCAGGCAGTGCGCCAGCTGAAGCCAGCTGGCATTGCTGCAGGGACTGTACCTGACTCTGCACCCAGCCTGAGACAGGGCAGGGTAGGCCATCGTGGGGCGATCCCTGGAGTCTGCCACCATCTGCCCAGCTGTGCTAGCGGAACAAGCACCATACATGGGTATGTCCTGCTGCTCCCGGGGGGGGTCAAGCAGCCAGGCCGGGGGACTGGACAGGCACGGTTTGCTGGGGTTGCTTAGGGCCATTAAGCTCTCGAGTCTTTGAGGGGTCAGAGAAATCGCAGCGCAGCTCCAACGTTGGCCTCCCCATTGGCTGGGCCTGGCCCTGCATGGCACGAGGCTGCCTTACAGAGCATTGCTGCCACAGGACCGTGCTGAGCCCCTTGCAGCTCTCTTGGCACGTCAGCCCTGCCCGGAGCCTCGGGTGCAGGCTCTCCCCTGGGTCCCAAGCTCCTGCAGAGCCAGGAGCTGTCACCCCAAGAGACCCTCACCAATGGCCTCCGCTGGCCTCCTCTTAAGGGACGGGGGGGCGCTTTCCTTGCGGGTCAGCGGGTTCTTACGCCGGTCCACCGACTTCTTGGGCTTGTAGCGCACCTTCAGGTTGGGCTCAGATGCTGCAGGCAGACAAGGCGTTAGTGGTCTCCCTGCTCTATGGACCCGCACCCTTCCCCGGAGTCATGCCCCAGCCCATGGGCACAGAGCCAGCACGGCAGAGCCTTACCTGTTTTCCGCAGAGGAAAGTGCTCTGGGGGGTCTATGGAGCTGCTGGGGACTTGTGGCAGGAAGGGGCTGAGCACAGGGGGGGCAGGGCCTTCAGCATCCAGGGGCTCCAGGGATCTGCAGGGAAGTAGCAGCGTGATTAGAGACCCTTCTTTGGTGGGCACAGCAGCCCTTGGCTCCAGGATTCTTCTCAGCCCTGCAGCCCTGGCATTCCCCTGACAAAGCCTGGTGCAGTCTGGCCTCACCATGCCCCCAGTCCTCAAATTCCTATCAGCACAACAAAGTGCATCCCCCTCCCCTGGTGCTGGGATTGCCCCCAGATTCCCTCTGGCTAAGCACAATCCCGACTCCTAGTATTGGGACTGCCCTTCCCCAGATTCCCCCAGTTCAGAGCAATCCCCTTCCCTGGTGCTGGGACTGCCCCCAGGCTCCCCAGGCCAGCACAGTCCCCTGCCTTTGAGCTGGGTTAGCCCCACATGCTCCCTAGGCCAGCGCAGCCCCCCGCCTTTGTGCTGGGTTAGCCCCCACATTCTCCCCAGGCCAGCGCAGCCCCGCCCCTTGTGCTGGGACTGCCCTTCCCAAGATTCCACTGGTCCAGCACAGACTCCCACCCCTGGCACGGGTTTGCCCCAGCCTGGCCTGTTCCCCTGGGAAAGGTGCACGTGGGCATCCCTCTGCCAGAGGTTTTCTCCCCAGTCTGTACAGGAAGTGCCATCCCTCACAGAGTGGATGCAAGGCACAGATGTGCCTGTCCCAGAGGCAGCCCGTCAAAGTGTGGGCAGTGGGCAAAGCCTTTGTGTGCTGCAGGGTCCCCACGAAGAGCAGACCAGGTTAGGCCACTAGAGGGAGTGCCCTGGTTGCTGCAAACCACAGTAAAGTCCAGCACTGAGGAGGCCGTGGGGTGAAGCCAGTATAGCCCCAAGGGGAGCCAGAGCTGCGAGTCCAATTGGCCCTGAGTGAACAAGGTGTCGCTCCACAGGGTCACCACACCCACCACCGTGCTCCATAGAGACAGATCCTGGGAGAGTCCCTGCCCCACACACAGATGCAGGCCTTCCCCCACACACAGCCCCCTCGGGAGAGAGGCTCTCCCACTGAACGCCCAGTATCTCTGCCTCACCTGTACAGCCGGGGGGTGGGGAGGTGAGATGCTCAAGTGTCTCTATCTCACATGTATGGCATGAGGGTGGGGTTAGGGATTTTCAGGTGTCTCTATCTCATCTTTTGGGGGGCAGCGTTGGGGACGCTGAAGTGTCTCTATCGCACCTACATGGCGGTGGGGGCGAGACATTGGGTATGCTCAGCTGTCTCTAACTCACCCATATGTTGTGGAGGTGGGACGTTGGGGGTGCTGAGGTCTCTCTAGCTCACCTATACAGCATGGGGGCGGGGTTAGGGATGCTCAGGTGTCTCTATCTCACCTGTAAGGCAGGGGGTGGCCACTAGGGTTGCTGGTCCTTTCCAAAGCTGCCTGCTGTTTCTTCAGGATGACCTCAGCCAGCTTCTGTTTCACCACCGTGCTTGCCACAGCACCTGCAGAGAGAAAGGGAATAGCCATCCTACAGGGCTCCCAGTACAACATGGGCAGCCTTGGAAAGGCCCGGTCCTGGGCAGCCTCCCCACCGTGCCCAACAGACTTCCTGTTCAGGGGCACCTGTGGGGCCTGCAGCAGAGCTGAGCGACCAATGCCCAGGGCACAGTGACTTGGCTCCACAGGCCCCAGAGCTGGGCCTCTCTAGCACATCCCTGTCAAGCCTTGCTCTGGTGCCATGAGTTTTCCAGTCAATCCCCCACCTCCATCAGCCCCTACTGCTCTGTACTGACCCTCGGGGGCAGCCAGCTGTGGACCCTTGGCCCAGGATGGAAACCTTTGCTGCCCCGTGCTACATAATCCCCAGGTCTCATCACTTATCCTTGAGAAACGCCCCTGACTGCATCAGTGTCTTGCCTAAAGGTCCTGGGCTGGATTGGTGCCCCACTGTGCCAGGAGCTGCCTGGCCACAGAGTACCTGAGACTGGGCCCTCGTTCTGCCAAGTAAAGAGATGCACACATGTGCACACACAGTACCTGAGACTGGGCCCTCGTTCTGCCAAGTAAAGAGATGCACACATGTGCACACACATGTGCACACACACACGTGCACACACAGTACCTGAGACTGGGCCCTCGTTCTGCCAAGTAAAGAGATGCACACATGTGCACACACATGTGCACACACACACGTGCACACACAGTACCTGAGACTGGGCCCTCGTTCTGCCAAGTAAAGAGATGCACACATGCGTGCACACACGTGCACACACAGTACCTGAGACTGGGCCCTCGTTCTGCCAAGTAAAGAGATGCACACACGTGCACACGTGCACACACAGTACCTGAGACTGGGCCCTCATTCTGCCCAGTAAAGAGATGCACACATACGCACACACACATGTGCACACACAGTACCTGAGACTGGGCCCTCTGCCAAGCGAGGAGACGTGCATACACAAAAACACACACAAGATTGGACCCTCGTTCTGCCAAGTGAGGAAACAGACACACACACACAGTACCTGAGACTGGGTCCTCATTCTGCCAAGCGAGGACTCCCTCCCCACACATCCAGAGTACCCGAGATTTGGCCCTTGTTCTGCCTAGTGAGGAGACGCACACACACACCCGTGAGAAAATCTTTCAAAATTTTCTGTATTGGATCCCCACTTGAAGCAGAGTGTGGCCAGGATCAATTCCTTGGATGTAGCCAGTCACAGGTGGTCTCTGGTCTCTACTGCAGGCTCCCGGATCCATGGCAAGTGGCTGGCACACAGAATCACAAGGCCTGATCCTGTGAGGCACAAAACTCTCCACCCTAACTTCACCTTGTCCATGTTGTCCTGGACCCCAGCTCACCTGTAACTCCCTGCCCACCCCCAACACACTGTGCTGGCCATGCGGCCACGTATACAATACACTGCTTTCACTTCGACAGTGGCAATCCTTCTTGAGGACACAGGGCTGCTACCTCACTCCTCACAGATCCTGCACCAGTTCCTCAGCTGCAATGGCTGCGCCAGTCCATCTTTGGTCCAGTTCCTTTTGCGTAGGAACCCAGGGCGTTGGGTAACTTTGCAGAGCATGGGGAGCCCAGCCTGGCGAGCAGTGATGTTGTGGCAGTGTCAGTTAAGCAGGGTGGCCTGTCCCTTTCAGGGCTTGCAACACCACAGAGCAGGAAGCCCTGATCTAAGGAGAAGCCCAGCAGGCTGGTGGTGTGAATCAGCAGATCCAGCCAAGCAGCAGCTAATGATTGGCTTTGATTCCCAGCTGGGAGACATAAGTAAAGGACCCTGCCCTATAAGGGCCTATTTGGTTCCCATGTACATGATGGATCCATTTAATAAATCAAAAGGGCCTCCACCTCTTCAGAGGGGAAAGACCAGAAAAAACACAGGGATCAGCTGATTCCGGGACACAGCAAATGAAAACCAGGAATGGGACTGAGGGTTGTAAAGCTACAATCACGGCTCCAGAGGGAGACATCAAGCAGAGAAACCCAGACAGCACCCCACTGCTCCTCCAAAGAGTCCAAGAATGTCACCCAGAGGCACTCTGGCCAGAGATGTGAATGAACAAGTGCACAAAATTGAGCCCCACAGTCTTGATTGCAGGGAACATGCCTGTCTCACCCCCTCCTCCTTGACTGATAAATGGCCAACGCGAGGAGGAGGTAGAAGAGGCGGTCCTACAACGTTGTGGGGCCGTGGATAGGGAGTGCACAAATAAAAAGATGTGGGGAGAAGTGCAGCCAGAATCTCAACAAGGGATTCCAGAGGAGATGGAAAAGGGGCTGCAGCCTGGCGCGCTGAGAATATGCACGAGTCAGGGGAGCCTAAAAACCATGTCAACAACACACCCATGTTCAAGGTTCTGTGAAGCAGCCACCAACTTATATCCTTGGCAGACTGTAACAGCAAGGTGGAATACAGATTGGCCCATGGGGGCTCCTCGCCCTCCAGAGATGGCAGCTGATTCTGTCATTTCGTAGCGGGGTAGGACACAAGGGTGAGGAAATTAACAGTGCGGGGCATGTGCGTGCACAGCTGTTCCCATGATGTGGCTCAGAGGCAGAATGGCTGGATCATACTAAGTCAGCTCATATAGGCGGTTTGAAGCAGCCGGGGGGGAAGAGGGGGCGGCTCACAGGGCAGGGGTCTGACATTTTGCAGAAGAGAAGAATGAGGGCGGATTTAATAGCAGCCTTTTCTTCTGCAGACTAAATAAGCCCAGTTTCCTCAGCCTCTCCTCATAAGTCATGGGCCCCAGCCCCCTAATCATTTTCTTTGCCCTCCCCTGGACTTTCTCCAATTTGTCCACTTCTTTTCTGTAGCTGGACACAATACTCCAAATGTGGCCTCACCAGTGCCAAATAGAGGGGAATCACATCCCTCGATTTGCTGGCAATGCTCCTACTAATGTAGTCCAATATGCTGTTAGCCTTCTTGGCAATGAGGGCACACTGTTGACTCATATCCAGCTTCTTGTCCACTGTAACACATCCAGGTCCTTTTCTGCAGAACTGCTGCCTAGCCCGTCAGTCCCCAGTCTGTAGCAGTGCCTGGGATTCTTCTGTCCTAAGTGCAGAACTCTGCACTTGTCCTTGTTGAACCTCATCAGATTTCTTTTGGTCCAATCCTCCAGTTTGTTTAGGTCCTTCTGTATCCTATCCCTACCTTCCAGGGTATCTACCACTCCCCCCAGCTTAGTGTCATCTGCAAACTTGCTGAGGGTGCAATCTACCCCATCCTCCAGATCATTAATAAAGATGTTGAACAAAACCGGCCCCAGGACCGACCCCTGGGGAACTCCGCTTGTGACCGGTTGCCAGCTAGACATGGAGCCATTGATCACTACTCGTTGAGCCCTATGCTCTAGCCAGTTCTCTATCCATTTTATAGTCCATTCATCCAACCCATACTTCTTTAACTTGCTGATAAGAATACTGTGGAAGACCGTATCAAAAGCTTTGCTAAAGTCAAGGTATATCACATCCACCGCTTTCCCCACATCCACAGAGCCAGTCACCTCTTCATTGAAAGCAATCAGGTTGGTCAGGCATGACTTTCCCTTGGTGAATCCATGTTGACTGTTCCTGACCACCTTCCTCTCTTCCAAGTGCCTTAAAATGGATTCCTTAAGGACCTGCTCCATGATTTTTCCAGGGATTGAGGCGAGGCTGTAGTTCTCTGGATCCTCTTTCCTCCCTTTCTTGAAGATGGGCACTATATTTGCTTTTTTCTGGTCATCAGGGACCTCCCCCTGTTGCCATGAGCTTTCAAAGATAATAGCCAATGACTCTGAAATCACATCAGCCAACTCCCTCAGCAGCCTCGGGTGCGTTGCATCTGGCCCCATGGACTTGTGTATGTCCAATCTTTCTAAATAGTCTTGGACCTGTTCCTTCAGCACTGCAGGATGTTCGCCTCTTTCCCATTCTGTGCCACCCAGTGCAGCAGTCTGGGAGCTGACCTTGTCTGTTTGAAGACAGAGGCAAAAAAGGCATTGAGTACCTCAGCTTTCTCCACATCCTCTGTCACTATGGTTGGAATCAAACCAAAAAGGGGGACAAGGGAAAAACAATCAAAGGCAAGGGGAGTTCATCAGGAGCTTGTCCCTCCTGGCCACACTTCAGTGAGAGGGAGGTGAAGGGTTCAAGCTAAACACATCATAAGGTGGGGGGGAAGGAGATGTACGCAGGGGGGCTACTGTTGGTGATACTGACACAAACCATTCACAGTAGATTCCCGGCTGAGGGCCATAGGGGCCTCTGGGATTTTTGTTCTCGCTGGCTGAAACTAGAGACTCCTTCTCCAGCAGAAATTGTGGAATTGGTGACATCAGAACAAAGCTGCCAAATTCTTCCAGCAGGGTCCAATGGGTGGGTCTTCTGCCACCTGGTGACTTCCCTAGAGGAGGCGTACATCTTGCAGAGAACTTTCTGGATGCCAAATTATAGTTCCAGTGGGAAGAGGGGGAATCTTGTGGGGACCCCGGAACTAAATTCAAGCAGGTGTTGGTTTATGTTGGTGATCGTTGATTACGCTGCTCGGTGCCCCAGAGCCAGACACCCGTGCTCAGCAACATCCCAGACAATAGCTACCAAATCAATGGAAGCATTTGCTAAAGTAGGGTTTCCAAGTGTTATCCTGATGGATCAGGGCACAGATCTCATAATAAATTCAGCTGGTTAAAACTTCATACATTAAAGGAGATGTTGCAAAAATTTGTAACTAGGAATCCTGGAACTGAGAGAAAACGCTACTGTATTTGTTGTTTGCATTCTGGAAGATCCCACAATCTTCCACTGGCCCTTTGAATTGCTGTACAGGAGACACCCTGGAGTGGATCTTTTACAGGTGTCTTGGCAGGAACAAAACACTACTAGCCAGAACGTAATCCAGTAGTTCAAGTCAAGAGAGACTGGATTTGGTAGGGGCTTTTGCCCAGGAGAACCTGAGGGTGTTCCTAGGAGTGCTGCATTGCTAATATAATAGAAGTGTCCACCTTTGGGTCTACTGGGGGGTAGGTTCTCCTGCTGCTCCCTCAGCAGAAAGCAAACTGCTGGCAATGTGGCAAAGGCCTTTTGCGATCCTCAGATGAGCTGGGGAGGTGGACTATGAGGTTTGATTAATGGGCAAGAGACAGGGGTCCCAGATATATCATATCAACTTGGAGGACCTGAGAGGTGTGTCGTGCCCATGTCTCAATGCCTGAGGAAGCATACAGTCCCTGAGAGTTAAACACCGGGTCATGCACAGAGATACCCTCAGGGAAAACCTGTCCCTAGCCCAACGGGAGTAACTGATATCAAGCGTATATCTGAAACCCAGGAGCTGTGTCCAGAGAAGCCACGTCTGGATATCTGAGCAGTTGAAGGACAGTTGACTAGGAATTACAACCTACATTACAAATGGGTGTAACTAAGGAGGATTGGGCCAAAAGAAATCTAATGAGGTTCAACAAAGAAAAGTGCAGAGTCCTCCACTTAGGAAGGAAGAATCCCATGCACAGCTATAGACTGGGGACCGACGAGCTAGGCAGCAGCTCTGCAGAAAAGGACCTGGGGGTTACAGTGGATAAAAAGCTGGATATGAGTCAGCAGTGTGCCCTGGCTGTCAAGAAGGCTAATAGCATATTGGGCTGCATTAGGAGGGGCATTGCCAGCAGGTCACGGGAAGTGATTATTCCCCTCTATTCGGCATTGGTGAGGCCGCATTTAGAATATTGTGTCCAGTTTTGGGCCCCCCACTACAAAAAGGATGTGGACAAGTTGGAGAGAGTACGGCGGAGGGCAACAAAAATGATCAGGGGGCTGGAGCACAGGACTTATGAGGAGAGGCTGAGGGAACTGGGCTTGTTTAGTCTGCAAAAGAGAAGAATGAGGGGGATTTGATAGCGGCCTTTAACTACCTGAAAGGGGGTTCCAGGGAGGATGGGGCTAGGCTGTTCTCGGTGGTGGCAGATGACAGAACAAGGAGCAACAGTCTCAAGTTGCAGTTGGGGAGGTCTAGGTTGGACATTAGGAAAAAGTTTTTCACTAGGAGGGTGGTGAAGCACTGGAATGGGTTACCTAGGGAGGTGGTGGAATCTCCAACCTTAGAGGTTTTTAAGCTGAGGGTTGACAAAGCCCTGACTGCGATGATATAGCTGAGGTTAGTCCTGCTTTGAGCAGGGGGTTGGACTAGATGACCTCCTGAGGTCCCTTCCAACTCTAATATTCTATGATTCTATGAACCGTGAATGGTGCAGCCCAATTATGCTGGTCCCAAAGCCAGACCATGGCATTTGGTTTTGCATCAATTCTTGCAAATTAAATCCAATGTTCAAGTTTGATGCTACCCTGTGCCCCAGGCTGATGAGATGCTAGAAGGCCTGGGGAAGGCTTAATACATGACCACTCTTGACCTTATGAAGGTCTATTGGCAAATCCCCTTGGCACCTAACTCCAAAGAGCTAAGTGCATCTGCCGTGATGGTATCACTGCTGGAACCTTCTCTCAGACTCCAAGATGCTCCTGGAACATTTCAGAGACTCATGGACAAAGTATGTCTGAATGTACATCACTGCAGACTCCACTCTGCCAACTGGGCAGAGCCGTTATGGGCCTGCAGAGCTGGCGAGTGGCAAGCCTTGGCCTAAGGAGAAGCCCAGCAGGCAGATGTTGGGAATCAGCAGATCCAGCTGAGCAGCAGCTAATGACTGGCTCTGATTCCAGCTGGGAGACATAATGACCCAGCCCTGTAAGAGAGGGGCCAGGGAGACAAGCGTTTCTGCAGCTCCCCTTGGCAGGAGGTGGGTGTGGGCACTGAGCAGGACATTTGCAGTTTGCAAAGGCCCTTAGTGGAGAAGCAGAGTGAGAGTACATCCCTACCAGGAGCACACCGCAGGGATGTGGCAGGCCTGAGCCAGGGCGCAGTGCCACGCTGCGGGCAGGGCTGTACTCAACAGGGTCCCAGCACCTGCAGGGAGCACCCACGTGGGAACCATCCCCTCCCCACCAACTGGGCAGGGGGCCTGAGGCACTTCCCCTCCTTCACAGACTCCCAGGCTGAGCCATGGCACCCACCACATTGCAGACAGACAGACAGACGGACACAGGGAGGGACTCTTACTTCGTTTGCTCTTGTCCTTATTGAGAAGTTGCCGCAGCTCTTGCTCCTGCTGCCCAGCCTCTGCCTCACGCTGAGAGGAGTCCATGTTCACCTGCAGTGGGACAGAACATAAGCATCACAGCAACAGAGCCCTGCCCCAGCCAGTGCCCTTTTGGGATGGCCAGGGTGGGGGGAGCCCTGGCCAAGCCAGTTCCCTGTGGAGGAGGGAGGGAACTCTGCAGGGGAGATGAGGGGGGAGCCCTGCCATAGCCAGCATCCTGGGGGGAAGGGAGCTCCACCCCAGCCAGACCCTGGCGGTGAAGGGGGAGCCCCAAATGAGCAGCACCTTGTGAGGAGGTCAGGAGAGGTGCTGGCACCAGAGTGGCTCATTCTCCATGAGCTCATCCATTTAGCAGGGCCCCAGCGCCAGGGGGGAGGGTGATAGTGGAGGTGCAGCTGCAAAGCACAGAGCAAAGCCTGAGCCCCTCAGCCCTGAGTCACGGAGACATGAAGGAGCGACAGGACTGCAGGGCGAGTGTTGCCCTGTGGGCTCTCAATAGATGGGGCCTCTTGAGAGTCACTTGGGGTAGGTGAAGCGCCAGTGGTCAGGTACGTGTCCCCCTGAAACAGGGATAGGGAGAGACAAAGGGGCCCATCCTGGTGCTTCAGGGTCCCAGGAAAATGGAAGAGATGTGAGGGAAGTGCCTGTCAGTCCTACGGCTGCTCTTGATAAGCAATCGGGCTGGGGTGATGCGAAAGCCAGGATTGGTAGCCAGAGCACAGTGGAGCCATCGTTCAGGGAGGAGAGTGAGGTGGAGTCCCAGGGACCAGGCAGTGAAAGCAGATTTGCCACTGAGCCCTTGTGGGGTTGCAGGTACCCAGATGAGACTGTTGGGGTGCAAGTGTAGGATCTACGGGCTGTGCTGGCCTCCAGACCGAGACAGCTAGAAGCTGCTGAGCACCCCTTGGGCTTTCTGTCCCTTTGCTCCAGTGAGAGCTGCTGGCTTGGTGACTGTCCAGCCAGCCTGGAGAGGGGGCCTTAGAGAATAGGGCCTCTGGCTGTGACTTCTTCCTCGAACCAGCAGGAGGGATCAGTTCTGGGGCTCCGGGGATGGACTGGGCTTGCCTACACCACCATATTTACCATAGGCTCTGGAAGGCTTGTCCTAGCCTTCATGAACATGGACGTGACCAGGACGGATAGCAGAGACCTGGTGATGCAACCTTTGCGGACAAGGTTCTGCCATGGCCTAGGGAATTGATCTGGCTTGTCAGCTTGGCTCTGCTCTGGACACAACTCTTGGCTCTGCACCGTCTGAGTCAGTCTCAGCCCTTCCCTGGGCCACATTTCAGGACTGCCCAATTGCGGTTTCCTTGCTCTTTCTTCTCAAGCAGCTGGTGCTGCCACTGCCAGAAACGGGATGGGAGGGTCACTGCTGGGCAGTGCCTCCTAGAGACCAGGAGAGGTGTGTTCACATAGACACGGACTATAGACTTCTCAGGCCTTGACAGGGGAAAGCACTGCTGAGCATGGAGCAGTGTCACTGGCCTCCCGTGATTCTGGTAAAAAGTCAGATCAGAAGGTGGCTTCCTGCTTTTCACTGCCAATGGTCACACTGCACGGGCCCGGCGCTGAGCCACGTGAAGCTATGTGGAACATAGGAGGCGCTGGGGCCACTGTGCACAGGGCAGGACAAAAAGCTAATTACAGTGGATGACTCTGCGCCTGCTAGGATAAAAGGTATAAGAAGAAAGAGAGGCACCCAGGGTGGAGGGTGCTAGGGAGCACAGCGTGCCTAAGTGGCAGATAGGGCAGAGTGGCTGAGACCCAGAGGCTGGCACAAGTAGCGCAGTCTTTGCCCTGTAATTCCCTCCATTTTATTTGGGATGATTCGCTCCAGTCTCAGAGACAAGAGACAGAAACTCTGACGTCTGAGGAGAGGCAGGGGGCCAGGGTATCTGCCCAGGGCACTGCCAGGAGCTGCCCGGCAAGTCAGACAGAACCACTACCACTCGTGCTCCCTCGAGTTCTGATTACCAACAGCAGCTTTGCCCTCCTGGGCTGTGGGGGCCTGCCTGCTCCCCAGCACTGCTGTGCTTAGAGCTAGCTCCCCTCCCCCTGTGCTGATTGGCTACGGCTGGCTCGGAGCAGCAGGCAAGTGCCTTTCCAATTCGCCCCAAGGGCTGCTGGCACCATGTGCCCCCATAACCTGGAGCTGGGTTTGGCCTGTGACCCCCCCCAGAGGCCCGGGAGCATGTTCCTACCCGCATGTGCTGGTGGGTGAACTGCTCCATCTGTTGCTGGTGCAGGCTGGCCAAGAAGAGCTGGTGCTGCAGCTGCTGTGTCTGCTTGAGAGCTAACAAGGTGGTGTCGGAGCCGGGCTTGACGAAGCGCTGTCCGATCCGCAGGTCCATGGGGACAGCCTGAGGCACCCGCAGGGAGACGCACAGGTTCACAGCAGCTGGCAAGAAAAAAGCAGGGAGAATTCAGTTGCTGCCTGGTCTGGCATCCTCCATGTGTCCCCACGGGCTGCTGGAGTGAGGAGAGGCCCCAACGGGCTGCTCATGCCACCACACTGGGACCCTTGACCTGACTCCCCAGGGACCAGGCAGTGGCCAGTGGCATGGAGCCCCTTCACTCCAGGGGCACTGAGCACCCCTGCAGCAATGAGAAGGGTTGAAGGGCTGAAGCAGAACACAGAGAAGCTGCTCACCCAGTGCAGTCTTGTGCCTGAGAGGGCCCCAGCCTGTCGTGTCTGACCTGGATGCAGATCCAGCTAGGTGGGGATGAAGGATTGGATCCAGAGGTCCATGTCAGGCCCATCCCCATTGCACAATACTCAGAACAGAAACCCAATGCAGGAGCACCAGTATCTTTTGCAGTCAGCAGTTATGCAGCCCTGGCTGCTGGCCTCTTGTGAACTCCAATCCAGCGTGCGCAGCTTAGTGCTAGCTAGGGGGTGGGTCTCTGCCTGCTGGCCTGGCAGGGTCTGTCTACATTGCAATTAAAGATCCACAGCTGGCCCGTGCCAGCTGACTTGGGTTTGTGGTATAGATGTTCAGGCTCGGGCTGGAGCCCGGGCTCTAGGACCTTGGGAGTTGGGAGAGTCCCAGAGCTCAGACTACAGCCCAAGCCAAAATGTCTACACCACAATTAAACAGCTGCTTGGCCCAAGCCCCTTAGCCCAAGTCAGCTGGCACAGGCCACCCGCAGGTGTTTAATTGCAATGTAGAGATACCCACAGAGTCCCCTGGGAGCGGAGAAACCCTCTGTGCTCTTTCCATATGCATCCTCTCTGTCACAAAGGTCCTGCTCCTGGAACTGACTCGCATCTCTCTAGCCAGGCTGCCTCCTGCAGAGCTAAAACCCTTGAAGGGCGTCTCTGCCAGAGCATGTTGCAGCAGCTGAGTTAAGGTGCACTTTTAAACAGATTTTGTTCAATCAGTTCTGGAATCAATTTAAGCTAAACTGAACTGAGCCTGGTTTAAACCAAACTAAAATCCAATTTAAGTGAACCCAGTGCAGCTCCTGTGTATAGACAAGGAATCAGACACTAAACCCAGGAGGTCTGTCACTGAACCGTAACAGGAACTGCTGGACAAGACAGTGTCATTGTGAGTCACTCTCCTGAAACTATAACCCCACTTAACAAGGGAAACCTACTAAAAAAATCATTAGAGGCCCTTCCTTGCCTCTGCCTCAAACCCCTCCTCCCATCTGACCACCACACACACCTCTGTCCTCATAACAACACAAACTACTTGGCAATCCAAACCCAGGGCCCAGACTGAAGATGTTCAAGTTTATCTGGAGAATACTCCTCCCCGTCAGACATCCCCCATGTTGAAGGATAAATTCCTCCAGTGCATGCAGTTGTTGGCAGCTTTCATGCTTTTACTGCAATTCTCATAATATTTGGCGCATTTCTTAAAGCCTCAGCTACTGGAGTCAGATGATCACGAGATAGAATCTCAACTTTCATTTTTTTTAAAAAAGGTAACTTTCCAGTTCACAGAATCATAGAAGATTAGGGTTGGAAGGGACCTCAGGAGGTCATCTAGTCCAACCCCCTGCTCAAAACAGCAACAACCCCAACACAATCATCCCAGCCACGGCTTTGTCAAGCCTTCAAAACCTCTAAGGATGGAGATTCCAAGACCTCCCTAGGTAATCCATTCCAGTGCTTCAGCACCCTCCTAGTAAAAATGTTTTTCCTAATATCCAACCTAGACCTCCCCCCACTGCAACTTGAGACCATTGATCCTAGTTCTGTCATCTACTACCATTGAGAACAGCCTAACTCCATTCTCCCTGGAACCCCCTTTCAGGTAGTTAAAGGCTGCTGTCAAATCCCCCCTCACTCTTCTCTTCTGCAGGCTAAACAAGCCTAGTTCCTTCAGGCTCTCCTCATAAGTCATATGCTCTAGCGCCTAATCATTTTTGTTGCCTTCCTCTGGGCTCTCTCCAATTTGTCCACATTCTTTCTGTAGTGGGGAGCCCAAACTGGATACAATACTCCAAATAAAAACGAGAGTTCTGTGGCACTTTAAAGACTAACAAATTTAATTCAGCAGGCGTAAGCTTTCATGAGCCTCAGCTCACTTCCTCAGTTGCAGTAGATAGAAATGATACAGCAAATGGGTAATATATAGGAGGCATCATATACATATACAAGCACATAGAGAACAATGGGGTAGGGGGATAAAAGCCAGGTACTTGAGGTCTAATGAGCTTGTATATGTATATGATGCCTCCTATATATTACCCATTTGCTGTATCATTTCTACCTATGGCATCTGAGGAAGTGAGCTGAGGCTCACGAAAGCTTATGCCTGCTGAAATTAAATTTGTTAGTCTTTAAAGTGCCACAGAACTCTTGTTGTTTTTGCTGTATACAGACTAACATGGCTACCCCTCTGGAACAATACTCCAAATGTGGCCTCACCAGTGCCAAATAGAGGGGAACAATCACTTCCCTCGATCTGCTATCAGTGCTCCTACTAATGCAGTTCTTATGATTGTACAGAAAAGCTTGAGAAATTGACCCTAAAGACTCAGAAACTAGAAGGCAAATAAGCAGAACCCCAAAGTCATTAAAAGCTCATGGTTTTTAAGACAATTTCATGATGGGGGGGGGGGGGGGGAAGGGGGAACGGGACAGAGATGCCTGACCTGTTAAATGCTCAGAGTTGGCAGCATTGCATCTATCCAAGCAAGTGCAGAAGCATGTGTGTCACCAGCAACACCCGCAGAACCATTCTGCAGTATCCCCTGAATCACTGCAGGTCTCCCAGTGGGCCCAAGGGATACTTGCTGGCAGTCTACAGCTTGCTGGAGGTGTCCCAGGGTGCTGGCTCCTCCTCCTTGATTCCAGTTCGTCAGTTGGAGTAAATCAAGCTAACAATGCATTCAGGACTTTCTTATGTTAGCAACCGCTGCAGTTCTTTGAGGGTAGCCTGAGCCCCACTGTGCTGGGCATTGCACAGTCACAGCACGAGGGCCAGTCCCTGCCCTGAGGATCTCGCAATCTGAACAGTCAGGGAGGACTGTCAACCCCATTTGGAGTCGGAAAGCTTAGATCCTGAGAGATTCATGGTTAGGAGAAAGTGAGGACTCTCTCAGGCTCCTTGGAAAACCTCAACCCAGATGACTTGCTCAAACTCTCAGAGTCTGCATTGGAGCCAGGAGCTGAACAATCCTGAATCCTAGTCCAGAACCTCCCAGTGAGACCAACCTTCCATGGCACGATGCCTCTGTTAAACCATGTTCCACACACTATGAAGAAGTTTGCAAACCCCTTTCCTAGCCAGCTAGGAACAATCCAAACATATGTGGAAACCAAACTGAAATCCACCTTGAGCAACAAAAGCACTAATCACATCTTCACTCTCCAGACATTAAGAGCAAACCTGAAAACCTCCAGCAACCTGTGCTTTGCTTTCTTTGCAGCAGGTGATGAAATCTGGCAACTGGGACTAAACTGCTACAATACAAGGCAGAAGAGCTGAGGAAACAACCTAAGTGTCAGATCAAAACCAACCACAGCCACCCAGACCTTGTAGAAGGAAGGTGTCAGCGACCCTGACGCTATGGGATGTCTCTTGCTGAACCCCATTAAGAATTCCAGTTTCAAGTGCTTTAAAATCCACATGCATGCTCAGATTGAAAAATGTTATGCCTCACTGAGGCCCAGGTTAGAGTTACTGGTGCAAATCTGGGGGGTTACCAAGAAACAGCCCCTGCCTCAAAAAAATGAACGGCCTTTACCTATTTTCAGTGTTTTGATCATTCTTTCTACTTCATCTGTGGTGAAAGGCAGGAAGTCTTCTTCAGTTTCAGGTCCGCACTGTTAGTACTATAGTTATTTCTTTTTCACCTCTCCTTCAAATTTGCGTGGCCACTGATGCATTCGCATAATACAAAACATCCCTGCCTCCGCCGGTGTGAACTCCAGATGCAGAAATATTAGCTAATAAAACCTGTACCAAACATGGTCACATTTAAAATGCCCAGGTCACTGCTGAGTATTACAGTAAAAGACTAATTCTAATTTTTGGTAAGTTAAATGATAATGCAACAACCTACATTCAATTCCATATAAGATAACACAAAATGGAATAAAAATTACAATGCAGCTCAGAACTTTCTCAATAAAATACAATGTTCATTTGTCAACAGTGTGACAATATAAATACTATTAGACTTGCTAGCAAGAAGCAGATTGTCTGATGTGCCTAATTTACAGAGTTTCATAACCCTTTATCTGTGTCTGTACTTTTGCCCACCCCGGGCCTCCTTCAGAAGTTTTGTTCTTGAGGAACTCAGCGTACATATTTTTGCATTGCCCTGTTAAATTGACACATACCTGGAGCTCTGCTCTAATGCTCTCTACATCAAACCTATTCACTTCATTTCTCCAAGCTGCAGTCATCAGAGAGAAAACCCTCTGCAGGTGAACATTGCTGCACGGTACTGAAAAGATGTAAGAGCTGATTTTCTTCAAATTCTGGAAGTTGCTCTGTGCTTTGGTGAAAATTTTCAGGTACCTCTCCTCAATAGTCAGACAATCCTTTAATGCAGGAGAAGAGGTTAGCACTTCTACAAGGCCAAATTCAAGCTGCAAGCGTGACCAGTTTCAGAAAATTCTTCAAAGCTGTTGCGTTTTTCAAGACTTAAATTGCACACGTTGCTGTGAAGACTGTCTTCAGAGAAGTCAGACCTATCATGCAGAGTCTTCTTTGCTCTTTCATTAAAAGGTCATTAAGTCCTTTTTACACCTTCCAGCAACATCTTGAGTAACCTCCTTGAGCTTAGAATTCACTGTGTAGCCAAAGAACTTGTCCCTAATCGTTCTCTCCAGTTTTATATTCAGTCCATTCAAGAGCTCACTCACGGAAAGAACACTAAAACACGTGGCCTCCAAAGCCTCCTTGCAGTCCTTGAACAGCTTCAGAGCACAGCTCAGAAAGAGAAAATATTGTTCAGCGACCTCATTGGCAGCATTTCCAAATTGTTTTGGAACACTTACTCTCCTAAGCTCTGGAAATGACCAGTTAGTGGTTTCCAGAAATTCAGTAACCTATTAACTGCCTGACGGAAACAGGCATATGCACTGTACTGTGATGGGGACAGGCAATGCAAGGAGGATCTGAGGGAGAGACAGGTTTCTCTGGAGAATTATGAATCTTTTTTTCATTAGTTTTAATTACGTTCAAAACAAACTCTGAAACCAGCAGAAGAAAAGAAATGGGAGCAAGTGTGCTGGTGGGATAGGCAAATGGCCAGAGGTGAGTGTCCAGAAGAACAAGTTGCAATCCCTCCCTGCTTGCCCTGAGCTAGGAAAAAGGCTGTGAGCATCCATGCAGCAAAGAGACTCTGTTTACAGGGGAGGGAGCTGCTGCTGACTGGTTGCTGGGCTAGGCTGGGCCTTAGACAGCAGGATTGTCCTCCTTGCAAAGTTTCTCCAGCAGCTGGTCACTCTTGGTGTGTGTTAACTCTGTAAGGGCCTTTGTCAGCCATCTCCCCTCCTGGAGCTCCTGCCAGCCATTGCCCCAGAACCAGGTGGGGGAGAAGCTGGCTCAAACTCTCAACTCAATGAGCACAAAGCTTAGCCCCAACACAAGAGTCACGGGAAGCATTGCAGTAACTGGGACAGAACAGGGCTCAGGCAGTAGAGAGACTCCCCCTCCACTCATGTGTGTGACTCTGCATCTCCACTGGGTACCTCTGCACAGAGAGGGTGGGCTCAGCACAGCAGCTGCCTTTCAGTGAACCCTTTGGCACAAAGGCACATCTGAGATCACTAGTCAGTGCTGCATTTGGAGACGGGCACAATGGCCAGCACTCGGAGGCCAAGGCTGCCTTGGCTGGCTGCAGACAGGACAGTGACAGACAGAAGAGATGCCTGCAACTACAGCTTTCGAAGTGAAGAGAAATGGCCGATATATGGAATAATGCCAGGAGGCAGTGGATGGCAGGAGCACTTTCCAGCCATGTCTGAAAGTATTTAACAAACAAGGGGCCACATTGCCCCACATCCCATCCCCCCACCTGGTGCTGGGGAGGGGCAGGACTGCCTGGCTCAGGTGGCCAGTTGGGAAGAGAGCTAGAAAGGGAAACCAGGCCTCCTGGCTCCCACACCGGAGCCATCTCTGTCATCTTCTGGACCCAAGGCCCTGCCTCAGTGCAGCAGAAGTCTCCCTACCATTCCAGTCAGGGCTCATCAGCGCTGGTTCCCTCATGGGCCCTTCCTGCCCAGGGAGCTGTTTGTTTCTGCCGTGACTTCCTGCTGCAGTTTGAAGTGATTCGGGGTTTGAATCTGGGTCTTCTACCAAGAGCTACAGTAAATAACTCCCCTTCCCCCACCACCTCCTGATGCTCACACAGGATTCAATAGGCAGCCCCTTGGGTGCACATATTATTCCCTCCTTGCCTGAGAAAGGAGCACGAACAGAAACAGCATCAAGGCTGCTCCCATCCTGCTGGGGTCTGCAATGCTGAGCCAGGCAAGCCCTCATCTCCCCTGCAGTGCTGAGCTATGGCGTTCCTCCACCCCATGTCTGCTGGCCCATGGCGATTGGGTTTTTCCTGGGCCCTCAGCACAGGCTGCCACGTAACGGAGAGCAAGGCCAGAGAGATCTCACATCAGCCTAGGCTTGACTGTGGCAGAAAAGGGAGGAAATCCATGGCGAGCAGAATAAAATCACAGCCAGTCTGAGGGTTGGCACCAGCACACCCTGAGGACATGGGGTCTATTCGACCTGCCCACCCGCTGGGGCAAGAGGGCTGGGTTTAAATGACAGGCATGTAAAATGGCTGCTGTTCTTACGAAGCAGGATGAATCCAGCTGTGAGAGCACTGGGGCAGGGAGGACCCAGAGGCTGCCAGGCCGGGAACAGTACCTCCCTTCTTTGTTTGCTTTCCGGCAACATTCCCGCCAGTGAACGTTAGTTCACAAGAACATTGGCGGGGGGGGGGGAGGATGGGCACTTGTGGCAATCTGTGTTCTCACAACTAGTCACACTGCAAATGCCTCAGCAGCCACCACCCAACCAGGGGGCAGAACATCACTGCGACTTGGGGGACTGCTCACTGCACGATGGATGGCGAGACTCAAAGCAAACTGCCTGCGAGCACCCCAGGGCCTGAGCTCTACTGGCATTCACAGGACATGGCTGACCAAGGAGCACATCCAGCTCTGGCTGCAGATTATCCTCAAAGCTCAGACAAGACCACACCCCCCGAATAAACTGCTCCTGGCCGACTTGCTCTGCTCCAGTCGTTCAGAATGTTCTAATGGAACACAGAGACCTGGGCTGGTAGAGAATCCAATTATCCCCCTCATCTGCTCTCCTGGGGGTCCGGCAGTGGGGGGCAGTGGGATTTAGGTTATGGAACTAGACCAGGCTTCAGGGGCCCTGGGGTCCATTCCCATCTTTGCTGTACATGCCTGGAAAAGCCATTTTTGCTCTGTGCCTCAGTTTCCCTGGTCTGTACAATGGGGATAAAGCTATGCATTGTTATTTAGCAAGTCATCAGGACAGGGAGAGATCAAAGGAGGTTCAGTTTATATCCCCAAACTACTCAGATGTGCTGCCCTGACAGCTCTGCTGCAGGGAAAAGATACGTATTTCCCAAAGGAGCTGAATCAATTCCATGTAATTCCATGCACCTGGCAGCCAGGGAGCAGCCACCCCAGTGCACCCTCTGCATTCAGCAGCTGTTTTCTGCTCAAAACCATCCTTAGTGTGGAGGCTGCAACCCAGCACCCCCTGCCCAAGGAGTGTCAGTGTGGACTCACTCCCTGGCATGCCCTGGGAAAGCCCTTTGGCGGCACAGACAAGAATGCAGACTCTGTGCTCAGCAACGCAAGATGACTTACAAACATTTTCCAGCTTGCTCACTCTCTCAGGGGGCCTGACCTATTCTTCAGCCTGGCACAGCATGGAGAAAACAGCATTCTTTGCGTGTCCGGGAGGAGGTGGAGGCGGAGGAGAGAGGAGAGGAGAGGAGAGAGCCTGGGCAGTGGCTGCAGACGCCTGGTGCCCAGGAGGTGGAGAAAAAGACTCTTCAATCTGAGTCAGGCATCTACCGCATTACTGGGCATGAAGACAACTGGCCATGGGCTAAGCCTAGCCCTCCCTCTCCCGTGTGCCACAGTCAGAGAAGTCAGTGCAGGCAAAGGATGGTGTGGAGAGAAAGGAGCGAGACAGGGACAGTCAATGCAAAGCAAATGTTAAAACTGTGCAATGAAAATCAAATCAAAGGCAGGAAAGTTCAGGTTTGTGCAGCATAGAAACACGGATACCATTAGCTAGCCTGCTCCAATCAGGCCATCAAGCCCCGTGCCCTATCCCCAGCATCAGCAGCCTCAGAGAAGGTGCTAGATAGGCCACATCCTGCCTACTGGGACAGTTTTTTCATAACTTCCTGCAGGGGGAGAAGTGCTGCCCCTTCTGAAACTTGCTGGTTGGTTGTTAATTCTTATTGTTTTAAGTAGTTATCCATATAAATGTCCCATCCCTGCTGGAATGCTGCTCAGTTGTTGCCATCAGTGAGAACTGGTGGCATACCATTTCACAGCCTAACTGTGCTGTGATTCCGTTATCAGTTTTAAATTTGCTGTCTTTCAGCTCCAGTCTCCGTCCAGCTACGGAATATTTTCTAACCCTGTTTTTGCGGCCAAAGTGTAGTTTATTATAAGGCTGTTCACATCACACAGTGGACACCATCCCACCCCAGGGAGGGTCAGTGCCCAAAGCAAAAGCTGCAGAAACCTTTGCTTTTGCATCTGCAAGGCTGAGTTAGCATGGTACCAGCTCACCTGTTGATAGTGCAAAAGCTCCATCATTGTGATGGGGGAAAACCCTAAGAAATCTTAATTTGCAGAATATTAAAAAATGCAGCAAAAACTGCAAAAAGACCCTAAAAATCACAGGAGCTGCAGCTTTCCCCACACCCCCTGATCTTCCCCCATTTCTGATATTAAGTCAGGCTGGGTTTTGTGCAGATCTGGATTTTGCTGTGGCTGTTTTAATGAGACATTTATTATCTCTCACATGCCCATTATCCCACCAGCAACACCCGGACCTGTCAGGCTCAGTGTGGAATCAGGCTAGTGAACATGCTCCAAAGGGATTTTTCAATCACTTAAGATTGCTTTTCCACCTCATTCTTCAGCACATCATTGGTTACCTGCTAAAGGTTCAAAAGGTTCAAAGTTTGGCTGGTTTCGAGTTCTGTGTAATTTAAAAAAAATCCCCCTTTTTTAATTCTTTTGTTATAAAAGGAAAGTGTCTTCTTCAGAGCCATGAAAATCTAACAAAACTTAACCATAGGGATTTTGCTCACATTAAATATATTTATAAATAAAACATACCAAAAAAAGCTATGTTAAAAGAACAGTAAGATTGCAAAGTCAAGCACTCAAAATTGGGAAATGCTAGAGCCACAACTCCCTCTACAACTTTACTTTGGCCACTTAATGCTTTGCATTATAATACTGTTGTTAATTACATGGTTACAGGACCAACCCCAACTAAATCATCCCAACCAGGGCTTTGTCAAGCTGGCCTTAAAAACCTCTAAGAATGGAGATTCCACCACCTCCCTAGGTAACCCATTCCAGTGCTTCACCACCCTCCTAGTGAAAAAGCTTTTCCTAATATCCAACCTAGACCTTCCCCACTGCAACTTGAGACCATGGCTCCTAGTTCTGTCATCCACTACCACTGAGAACAGCCTAGCTCCATCCTCCCTGGAACCCCCTTTCAGGTAGTTGAAGGCTGCTATCAAATCTCCCCTCATTCTTCTCTTCTACAGACTAAACAAACCTAGTTCCCTCAGCCTCTCCTCATAAGTCATGTGCTCCAGCCCCTAATTATTTTTGTTGCCCTCTGCTGGACTCTCTCCAATTTGTCCGCATCCTTCCTGTAGTGGGGAGCCCAAAACTGGACACAATACTCCAAATGTGGCCTCACCAATGCTGAATAGAGGGGATACATTCAATAGATATAGATATATTCACCGCTGGCAGACACTAAGGGGTCTCACTTACACAGATGTAAATAAGGAGTAACATCAATGGCGTCACTGAGATCAGAATCAGCCTCCAAACCTGGGAAATTCAGCCCAAAGATAAATTTTTCAGATAGTTTCTGAGTGTGCAAAAAAAGGAAGGGGGTAGCTAAAACAGTTTTGCCCCATTAACTGCAGCAGTGGGCATGGCTCAGTGAGTGCTCTAAGGTGGGCCTGCTCCTCACACACAGTGCTGTCTGACCAAATGTCTCACCCTGCAGGGCCTCTTTAGTGATGGGCGGTAGCAGAAAGGTGGAGCTTAGGGTGATACAGAGTTGAGCAAAAATCAGGGAAGAGACTGAAGAACCACAGTCCCAATTTAACAGCTGAAAACCAGCCCTGTCTGTGCTCCCTCCTGAGCAGAGAGTGTGAAGCCCACCTGACAAAGCTGTGGCCATTGCTCGGAGCTCAAGTATACCAAAACTCTACAGCCTCGACAGTGCCAAGTTCTAGGAATGAGGTGCTAGCAGTTTCCACGGGGGAAAAAAATACAGATCTCTGAGCTCAGGTCTAGGCCCTTTATCTCCCAGGGGTCGGTGCTGGTGCCGGTTTTGTTCAACATCTTTATTAAAGATCTGGAGGATGGGGAAGATTGCACCTTCAGCAAGTTCGCAGATGACACTAAGCTAGGGGGAGTAGTAGATACCCTGGAAGACAGGGATAGGATACAGAAGGACCTAAACAAACTGGAGGATTGGGCCAAAAGAAATCTGATGAGGTTCAACAAGGACATGGGCAGAGTCCTGCACTTTGGATGGAAGAATCCCATACACAGCTACAGACTGGGGACCGACAGGCTAGGCAGCAGTTCTGCAGAAAAGGACCTGGGGGTTATAGTGGATAGAAGCTGGATATGAGTCAGCAGTGTGCCCTGGTTGCCAAGAAGGCTGATAGCATATTGGGCTGCATTAGTAGGAGCATTGCCAGCAGATCGCGGGAAGTGATTATTCCCCTCTATTCGGCATTGGTGAATAGAGTATTTGGAGTATTGTGTCCAGTTTTGGGCCCCCCACTACAAAAAGGATATGTACGAGTTGGAGAGAGTCCAGCGGAGGGCAACAAAAATGATTAGGGAGCTGGAGCACAAGACTTATGAGGAGAAGCTGAGGGAACTAGGCTTGTTTAGTCTGCAGAAGAGAAGAATGAGGGGGGATTTGATAGCAGCCTTTAACTACCTGAAAGGGGGTTCCAGGGAGGATGGGGCTAGGCTGTTCTCGGTGGTGGCAGATGACAGAACAAGGAGTAATGGTCTCAAATTGCAGTGGGGGAGATCTAGGTTGGACATTAGGAAAAAGTTTTTCACTAGGAGGGCGGTGAAGCACTGGAATTGGTTACCTAGGGAGGTGGTGGAATCTCCATCTTCAGAGGTTTTTAAGCTGCGGCTTGACAAAACCCTGGCTGGGATTATTTAGCTGAGGTTAGTCCTGCTTTGAACAGGGGGTTGGACTAGATGACCTCCTGAGGTCCCTTCCAACTCTATGATTCTATGTCTGTGCCTGTCCCCTGAGCAAAACTACTCTCGATTACAAGGGTGGTGGCAGCCACGCCAAGGCTGTGCTTGCATTGGTCTGTCTGTTTAAAATCCATTTTTCAATACGCTCTAAAAGCCACTGGCCGGAGGACTGTTAGGGCAGGAGAGGGCCTGTGCTATAAGCCTGGGGTCCATTGGTCAAGAGCATTTCTTAGACTAACCCTGCCCCCCCATCAAAGTTAGTAGTGGTAGTGGCAATACTACCATAGCACCCACTGGCCCCAGCATTAAGCCAGGACCCCGTGCTAGGTGTTGTACAAAACACAACCACCTGCTTTTCCAACTGCTATTTCTTACCACTCTTGTTTTGTGCAGAAAAACTCTGGGCATCCATGTCAAAGACACACATGACCAGAATTGTACCCAGTATTCCAAATGAGGCCTTACAAATGACTTGTACAGGACATTAAGCCGTCTCCATCACTACTGAAAATGCTTCGCCTGATCCATCATAAGATTGCATTCACTTTTTTCACAGCTGTATCACATTGGTGGCTTATAGTCCTGTTGTGATCAACCCAAACACCCAGGTTTCTCTCCTCCTCTGTTGTTTCCAACGGGTAAGACTCAAGCTTGTAGCAGAAATTCTTATTATTAGACCTTGTACCTTGCACTACTGAATTTCATCCCATTTCTGTCACTCCAGTTTTCAAGGTCATCCAGATCTTCCTGTATAATACTCCGAGCTTCCTCTGTATTGACAATGCTTCCCAATCTTGTATCATCAGCAAATTTCATTAGCATGCTTCTACTTTTTGTGCCAAGATCATTAAGAAAAATATTGAATGAAATTGGTCCCAAGACAGATCCTTGAGGAACTCAACAGTAACTTCTCTCCGGTCCAATAATTTGTGCTGCCTTTGCCCCTTTAGCTAATTCCTTATCTATCTTACGATGCTTGTACTGATCCCTACATGCTCTATGTAACTAATAGTTTCCCACGATACCATGTCAAATGCGTTACTGGAGTCCGAATATATTAGCTCCCCTGCACGTCCCTTAACTAAAATATCAGTTATTGCCTCAAAGTAAAAGTGTTTAGGCAAGGGGTATCTGCAAGGGGCTGTTCCATCACTGCTCCTAGTCCTGCCCTTCTCCTGCCACCAGGGCCTAATTAGCAGAGATGCAGAGGTAAAGCTCAGACAGACATGGACAGCACACAAGTCTGCCTTTGGGGGTTATCGGTGCTGGGACTGTGGCCCTGACTGTGTTCCGCCCCCTCCCCCGAAGCCAGCCCATGCTCCACCCACACTCCACCCCAAGCCCTGCTCTCCCAACACCACCCCATCCACTGCTTGCTCCTCTTCAACCCCTCCCACGAGGTCCCCCTTCCCCCAGCCACTCGCATCTCTCTGGGAAGAGGGAAAGAGGTGCGAGTGGTGGAGGGGGAGCTCAAGGGAGGGGGTTGAGAGGAAACGGGGCCTGGAGTGGAGTGTGGGTGGGGTGGAGAGGCAGAGCGGGAGCTTCTGGCGGCAGCTGTTTGGGGAGGTTTAGCCTCTCCAAGCCCTTATACCCCACCGCCCATGCAGACAGATGATAGGCAGCACTACAGCTGCCTGACTGCCAAGCAGGCAAGAGTATAAAACTGCCCTGCGTGGGTCATTACTGAGCAAACAGTCCATGCCATGCGGTGTATTACAACACAGGAGAAGCCTGCCTCAAGAGAGCAAGGGCATCCTGATTTAGGGCATTAAACTTCATCTGCGTGAGTGACTGTCACAAACCGTCCTTCCCA
This sequence comes from Emydura macquarii macquarii, assembly GCF_026122565.2. Lineage (NCBI taxonomy): Eukaryota > Metazoa > Chordata > Testudines > Chelidae > Emydura > Emydura macquarii. The sequence goes on from NW_027131139.1 coordinate 488,451, forward strand.
AATATACAGTCCATGGCAGCAGCCACCGCTGGAGAAGCTTCCTGCAGGGATCTGCGTGCCCCCTTGTTTGAATGAAGAGTAAATAGAGCTGTAACTGCTCCAGCAGCTCTCCAAAGGCAGCCACGTGCTCCTGGGAAAAAAGACAGCACCTTCCTCATGCAGGATGCTTCCTGTTCTGGCACCAGATTGTTTACATCAATGCAGTAGGATACAGCCCCAGTGCCAAGGGAAGCAGAACGAAGATCAAAGGACAATATGAGCCTCTCCTCAATTAACAGCTATTTGCATAAGTGGAGAACATTTCAAACCGGTTTGGATGGAATGTTAATGGGCCAGTCAGCACATTCGAGCTGCGCTGTAGTGCTGTGCTCTGGCTTGCAGCTTGTCTAGGTACCAGTGCAGAGAGCTGTGCATGTATTAGCATACATTCTGCCTCCACCATGCCTAAGTGCCCTCATACAGCTCACTGTGCATGCACCAGCACACACTCTGTCCCCCACTTGTGCACACACTATGTCACCATACCCTGCACCATGCATGCACGGGTACATACTCCATCTTAAGCACTAAAGCATCTTGTTCCTATTTGCCTTGCAAGTCCAAAAATAGTCTGAACAGAGGGGGCTGGATTTTCTATTTTTTCCTGGGCATAATAATCCCAAGAATAATTTACATCTGTGACACCTACACAGACCCACTTGCGACCACTGGCTGCACTGATATCACCAAGGACATAATTCAACCTGCATAATCTTTATTACCATGCACAATATAGCAAAAACCTAGCTTGACTCTCAGATCCCAGCAGAAGAGCACAGGATTCAGAAGTGGCACTTTATTTGATCTGCAGTTATTGAAAGACAATAGTTATTGAGTCCCATGATTCCACTTGCAGCGAGTAACCCCTCAGGGTGGACCTGCCTTTTAAGAGGAGACTTTATGAATGCTGTGGGAAAGGAACCCATTTCAGTGCATGTTGCAGAAGGGTGCAAAGGCCAGGCCAGAAGGCAGTGCTGCTAGAATGCTGACAGTAGCATGGAAAATGAACTGAAGTGGAGTTGGGCAGACAAGAAGGGACTGAACACCAGCACTAGAAGATACCATCCCAGGAAGAGACAGGCACACCTTGAGGTCTCCTTTGAGATTTACAGTGTCTCAGTAAGCCGGCACTCAGATACCATGGTGATGGGCAACCTTATAGATACATAGATTAGGGTTAGTTAGATACTGCATGGCTGCCTGTTGCAACCTGCCTGCCTATTTCCAACAGCACTTGTTACAGGAGCTACAGTACAGAGTGAAGCCATAGAGGGAACGGGCTCAACTTCTTATTCATTACTATTATTACCAGACACATCTGGAGTTCCACCTGTGTCCTGACTCCCCGAGCACCGTGGCTATTGTTTCAGATTTGGAGCACCTGTACCTAAAAGTCCCCACAATCTTACATAAACCAGACAAATTCCAACCCAACAGCAAAGGGATTTCTCTGCTGTGTTAATGACCTCTCCAGACATTGCAGTAGCAGGGCTCTGACCCACTCCATTCAGATCAGCATGAGCAGAAATGCCACACACGCACACCTCATACAGGTTCCAGCCTTTGCAAATTTGGAGATGGGCTTTGAGAAGAGTTCAGCTCCCATTAGGCACTGAAATAAATGGCCAGATTTTGCAAAGAACTCAGCGCACTGGGTGCCAAGCACTTTAAAAAATCTGACTCCCATTGTGAGCTTGGAGCAGGTGCAAATCTGGTCCCTAGACACTGTCTTGGGTGCACACAACTGTGTACTGCAACTTGGCCTTGACCTGGCAAACCTGAGCATTCCAGCCTCAGGCCAAAGTTTTCGGAGCCTTCAAACTTTCCCTGGAAGCCGAACCCCACGCCCTTTGCAGACACTGCACCAGGCTGGAACTGATCACCTTGAGTTTATCAGCTTCACTATGGCAGGCATGGGGCCCAATCCTTCAATGGGAATTCTGTGAACTGGAGCAAGTTGCCTCTTCTTGGTTCCATCTACAAGGAATGATGCCATTGCATCATTTGGAGTCTCACTGGTGAGGCACTGCCCAAACAAACACATAGCACACTCTCCCTCTGAAAGCCTTAAAATGCACTAGGCTTCCCCTGCTAAGCTGACCAGCCTAGGCCAACCTGTCTGGCTCCCAGGAAGCGGGTCTTAGCATCTGATGGTTCCAGGTTTGCAATGTGCTTCTATTTCCCACCCTCCAGGAGAGCAGTGACTTGCACTGGCAGTGCCGACCTCTGCTTAAAACCGCAGGCATGTGACTCTCTGATATTCCCCGTTTCAAGGGAGCCCCCATTTTAGTCCCAAAGTTACAGACAGTCTGTCTGAGTTCAGTGTCGCCTGCCAGCTAGTGCTAAAAACTACTGACACCCAGGTCAGAGCAAGAGAGCTATTTATGCCAGAGGAAGGAAGCCCACAACATTTTCAGTTTCCTGCTTGAATAATTTTTTGGTGTCTGTCATTGTGGGTCTTTGTCACAAAGCATCTCCTGCATCTGGGCCTTGAGAGATGGCTGGGGTCATGCATGGCTTTGCCTGAGGTCTGCACCCACACAGCTATGTTGGCCACTGATTAATGAAATTGGGACCAATCCCCAGTACAGAGAAGGCATGAGCACACGAACGGAATTGCCAGGCCTGCAGTCTTTGGAAGCCGCCACCACAGGGAAGCCACGCAGCGTTGCAATAATTCCTACATTAGGTATGCTTATGGACGTGTCGGTGGCTATTCTGAGCCTCTGACCTACATACAGTGCCAGCTCTGTGCAACGGGAAGAGCCCTTGAATACAAGTAAATGCTGCAAAGGATTTGCAAATGAGTCTTTACTCATTCATCTTCAGAGAAGAGGGGCATGGACAGGGCTCAGCTCACCAGCGGGCTGCATGACTCTCACTGCCTGGGGTTATTTTCAGGATGTCAGAAGTCAGCTCTCCACCAGTCTGGTTTTACCAGTGAAGTTGACAGCCACATGCCAAAAGCGGAAGGCCAGAGGTGCAGCAGGGCAATCCACAGTCCAGCGCTTCCAGGACAAAGGAGTGTCGGCAGGCAGCTAGACACCAAAAGAACAGACAGTAGTGGTGGGAAGATAGGACTCTTGGGTGCTATTCTCAACTCTTCCGGGGGGTCCCAATCAGAAGGCCATCCCCTGCAGTTTCCCTGGGGAACCTATGCTCCTTTTGTATCTTGATCTTCTGAATGCACTGGGAGGGGTATCTGATGAGCCTAGCACCCTATGCACAGTTGGATCCCACTGGGACTGAATGAAGCCAGGAGGATGTAGGGAGCTTTGGATCCAGGCCCTTGCAGGAGCTGCATACAGAGTGGGGTACAAATGAGTGAACAAACCCTGGAGAAGGAAAAGAGGGGTGTGAGAGGGTGTGTGTGTGTGTGAGGAGCTGCCATGTAGTTCAGCCCAGCAAGCAGGGACAGAGAAGCTACAGAAAAGGAAGTGCTGTCTCGAGCCACTGTACAGCTCGCACCAGAAAGGAAAGCAAACTGCCCAGAGAGAAGTGCAGTGGAGAGTCAGGCTCATAGGGTTTCACTGGGATGTGAGGGCTCTCAGCTTTTCACAGAACCAGCATCAATGCAGGAAAACCACAATTAAGCAGAATTCCACTGCCAGAAATAACAGGCCCTCAGAGCCACCACCTGGGCTCTCTAGGGCTGTTCCAACTAGGCTAAGAGGTGGTTTGTGTAAGCCAGGCCAGCTGATACACCTAGCCCCTAATGCCCAGCGGCCTGCTGCTTTTTTACATGTTAAACATCAGACTCAGAAATAGCCCAGCCAATGACCACATCCAGGTCATTTGCATATTACAAGCCAATTGGTTAAAATGCTGAGTCACGCCGACATCTGTGACATCCTAGCCCTGCACTGGTGTTCTAGCCAAGTCACTGGGGTGGCGCTCTCCCATCTGCTGGCAGTAGAATTCATCCACAGCTGGAAAGGTCCCATCTATGCTACAAGGCCTGTCCAGTGCTTTGGCCCGGTCACGGTGTCCCAGCCACACTACACCTTCTAGCCATGTTGTAACAAGGTCAGGGGACTGACCATGGAGCCCCAGCTGGCTTACTTAGAGAGGCAATATTAGATAAAGCCATACCACCTATGGGCCACCAAATCCTACTGAATACCTGCAAACACTTCCCAACACAGGGCAGTGATGCTTCAAGGAGACTGGGACTGCACCAGACACTTGTGAACACCTCCAGCATCAACCTGTGTCCTTCAACCAGCCCAGCCCAGCCCAGGGCCTTGCATATAGCTCTGAATAGCATCATATCAGTCCAAAAGTAAAAGCAACCTTCCCAGCAGTGGCATAGCTATGGATGGGCCTGGGTGGGCTATGGCCCACTCGCTTTGAAAGCAGGCCCACCCAATCAGATTTTAAGCAATTCATCCCACGTTTTTATCGGCCTGTTTCACTTGTGAACTTGTGACAGTTCTGGCTATGCCTCTGCTTCCCAGCCCCCTGGTTTTAGATCATGGAGTCCATCTCAGTGCCTCTATCTGGCCATTCTGCAGCCACTGTTACAACATGAGGGTCTGAGCAGGATAGGGAGGAGTCTCACACTGTGCCACAGTGGAGAAGGGACACAGTCTCAGACAGCCTGGAAGTTGCTGAGCTACATCAGCCACTCTGCAAACAGCCTGGTAGGCCAGAAGTGGATAGGCAGCCAGTGAGCAGTCCTGTGATGTCACTCAGATGCACAGCCAGGGGGTGCTTCTTCTGAGCAACCTATCCCCTTACATGGCCTGCAGTGTCTCCATCTATACAGACCCCTTCCTTCCGTGTTAATTCAGATCCCACAGCAGTCACCCAGGGGAGGGGAGTTCTGAGGTTTGGTTACTGTATTTAAGACAATTTGCCCCCTTCCCAAACCCCTCCCCTCCAAAGAATGCTGTGGATTCTAATGGTCCTCAAAGTGGGAGGATGACGGCCCCGCTGAATGGAAACCTCTATCCTTCCATAAGCCAGGGGCAGCTGCAGTATGGCAAGGGATGGGGCTGGGCTTCCTAGTTTGATGGAGAATCTATAGGGGCCTGTCTGCACTGGCTCATCTGCTATTGCTTCCTCTGCTGACAATGCCTACAAGTAGTCCTAGGTGCAGTATGCAGACCTATTCCACAGGGAGATGGATTGTGGCCCCCAAACTCCTTTCACACTGAACTCAAACATCCAGACAGCAGCTTCCTTCCAGCTATGTTGAGCTGAGGTGGATTGGAAGCGGTATCCTAAAGGTCAAAGGTTCAGGATCCCAGTTTCCAGCTCCTTTAAGCCAGTCAGTTCCTCCACCTAGGCAAGCTTAAAGCCAGAGCTCTAGTGATGAAAGACTCAGGATTCCATTCCTTACATCAAGTCTGCCAGTTCCCCTTTAAAATGTACTGTCCATTGAAACAAGAGTGAATCAGAAAGAGCTCTGTCTGGGAGCAGTTCCCCATGGACTGTGCAATGATACTGTGGATTCCTGTGCTGACGGCGCCAGGAAGTTGGATCACCCCTCTAGCCAAACCCTGCAACAGTGGCCTGGCTGGTAATGACCCCCCACCCATAAGAAAGAGCACTAGTGTCAGTGGATTTTCAGATCTTCTAATACTTGCAGGGCCAGGTGTGGCGAGAGCTGCTGTTGTGTGCTCACCACACCCTTGCAGTTCTCACGGGCAATTACAGACTTTAGCAAAAATGTTAAGACTCTGCTGGCAAGGAGCCCACTCAGCCACATTCAATGCAATTAAATTGAAGTGTGCTTTTCACCCCTTCTTTCTGGGATGTTGCTTTTACACAAAACAAACAGTCACGGTTTGTGTGGGCAGCAGGCAGATGGCTGGCACTTGAGCCATGTGCACTTCACCCAGGTTCTCATTCAGAAAACCAAAGGCTGGATGAACCAACAGGCGAGCCCAGCAGTGGTTCCAGCTCCTGGAACAGGGGGGATCTACCACTTGTCTCACACACTTGAACATCCACTCAGACACAGACATTCCCAAAACCCACTCGCCTGAACCTGGCCAAATGAGCAGCTAGAGAAGCCATTGGAAAAAGCAACGTCAGAAAACTCCTGGGGCATCTTTGCCTCTGCTTTGCTAGCACAGCACGTTGTCTCTTGCATTCATGTGCTGCATTAAGACGATGCTGTGGCTGGGTCTACACACCAAAGGGCACCAGTTTAACTAAAGGGGTGATGTTGCACTGATTTAGTCAAGCCAGTGATGTGTTATGTGCGGACACGCTAAAGCAGTTTAAATCTAGCTTATAGCAGTTTAGCTTAGCCATGGCTAACGCAGTGAAACGTATGTGTGCAGATAAGCCCTATGACAGTGGAGGGAGAGACAATCAGCAGGAGGGGAAGAAAGGAGAAAAGCCTGGATTTCCCCCCACAGGGAGCTGCCTTGCAAGACCCCAAGAAGAGACATTTAGACAGCTATTCCCAAGGCATGATGAGAGTGAGCCAGGTAAGACAGGGAGAAGGGGTTATTCCCTGGGGCACTGAGGACAAGTTATTCACATTTTCTGTTAATGCCCACAGCTGCTTTTCTCACAGTGCAAAGTAGACACTCGATTTCCATTGGCACTGGCACATAGACAGCTCCTTTCACCAGTGAAAAGGCCACCAAGGAATCTGTACATTTCCTGGCAATTGGAATGTCCCCAAAATTTGTGGGAATTTGCATGGGCTGGGTTGGGCACCCTGAGTTTTGTCAAAAATACTGTGATACTCTTTGAACGTGAGTTTATTTGGTGCGTCCTTAAGAATTCTGGGAAACTAGTCCCACTCTCAGAGGACCGAGATAGGGGTAAAAGGCAAAGGGGAAAGTGGGTTTTGTTCCTGTTTATTTCTTTAGGAAAGACTAAGGAGGCCAGAAAGGGTTTTTTAGGATTTCTGCTCATTTTTCCCCCTTAGAAATATCAGGATTGTCAAGTCTTTTATTCCATTTCTGTTGGCGGATGGCCTAATTGACTCATAGTTTATAAGGTCCGACGGGACCATTATGATCATCTAGTCTGACCTCCTGCACAACGCAGGCCACAGAACCTCACCTACCCACTCTTGTAATAGACCCCTAACCTAAGACTGAGTTACTGAAGTCCTCAAATAATGATTTAAAGACTTCAAGGTACAGAGAATCCATCAGCAAGTGACCTGTGCCCCATGCTGCAGAGGAAGGTGAAAAACCTCCAGGGCCTCTGCCAATCTGCCCTGGGGGAAAATTCCTTCCCAACCCCAAATATGGCGATCAGTTAAACCCTGAGCATGTGGGCAAGACTCACCAGCCAGAAACCCAGAAAGAATTCTCTGTAATAACTCAGAACCCATCACATATAACATCCTTTCACAGGCCATTGGCATATCTATCACTAGTAGTCAAAGATCAGTCAATTGCCAAATTAGGCTGTCCATCATACCATCCCCTCCATAAACTTATCAAACTCAGTCCTGAAGCCAGTAAGGGCCTGATCCACACTACGGTACACTGTCCTGGTGTACATACTACAATGACCCTTTTGTCGACAAAACTTCCCTGTTTTGTCGATAAAATAAAACCATCTCGACAAGAGGTGTAGAACTTTTTTCGCCCAACTTCTTTCACAAAAGTGTTAGTGTAAACACTGCTGTATGTTTATGTCGCAGTAAACGGCCTCCAGAAATGTCCCACATTTCCAATCCAGACCTCTCTGGACATCAGTTTGCACTCTGCTGCTCTGCAGCCACCCGCCCCTCCCCCTGTAAAGTCACAGGAAGTTTTGAAATTGTTATTCCACTTCCTGCTTGGTCAGCATGGAGAGCTTGCATCTCATCTTCCTAGCTGACCATTGCGGCTCCACACAGCAAACGTTCTTCCGCTTGAAGCACACTGGAGCTGCTGGATCTGATCAGCATTTGGGGACAGTCAGCCGTGCAGTCTCAGCTCCGCTCTAGCCGAAACTTTGATACCTACAGCCAGATTTCTCGTACTATGGCGGAGAAGGGCTATGAGCAGGACATGCTGCAGTGCTGAACTAAAATCAAGGAGCTGTGGCAGAGCTACCACAAGGCCAGGGAGGCAAACCATCACGCTGGTGCAGAGCCAATGAGCTGCTGCTTCTACAAAGAGCTGGAATCCATCCTCAGCAGTGACCCCACATCCACCTCGAAGATGCCCGTAGACACCTCTGCAGCACTGGGGCCACCGGATACTGGACTGAACCCTGACAAAGAGGTCATTGACAAGGAAGTGGAGCTGGAGGATGACCTGGAGCTGAGGAGCAGTTCAGTTGCTGAGGCTGGGAGTCAGGAGCTGTTCTCAACTCCAGAAGGCTACAGCCAGCCCCAACCCTTGAGCTCATGCACCCTGGATGCAGAAGAGGGGAAAGGAGTGTTTGGAAGCTGATGTTGCTTGTGTACAGGAGCCATGGGGGTCATTAGGTTGGCTAAAACATACAAGTAGTTGAAGGGATAGAAATGCACAGGAGTAGCTGTGTTCGCATGTGGTTTCCCATTCCCTTGTGCACCTAGGCAGTATGGCTGAGAAGCAAGTTAATGCACGCCGAGATTTCATGGGTATCCTCTGATGTGACCTCAAGGAAACTTTCTTGGAGGTATTTCCCGATTCTCTACCTCAGATTCCTTGGCAGAGCAGCTGTGTTTCTTCCCCCATTGTATGACACTGTCCTGCACCAATTGTCAATCACTTGAGTGGGAACCAAAGCAGTACACAGTCGTGCAGCATAGGGACCTAGTTGGAAGCAACTGGTGTGGAAAAGATGCATCCTAGCATCCTTGCTGACTCTAAGGAGCGAGATATCTGCTTCTATGACACCAGCCTGTGGAGAATGGTGGCAGAATTTGAAATCTGTTTTCCCTATGCACCTGGACTCGTGCCCAAAGCGAGCACCCACCCATCCAGAACCCAGAACCTTGACCTACTTGAATGGCTCCCCCCGGCAAACTCACCATTCCCAGGGTGATCAAGGAGCTGTACTCTGTGCAGGGGGACAGTGAGAATGAGGTGTGTTTCACAGTGATTCATGTATGCTGTTAGGGTGCTTACAGTAATGCTTCTGTTCATTGTTTCTTGTTCTTACACAGATGTGACCTTTGCAGCCAAGGTCCCTAGGCCAGCTGACCACCTCCAGCTGATAAGGAAGCGACCACGGAGAAGCAAGAAGGAGATGTTGCAGGAATTCCTCCTGTCCTCTGAGGCATCCAAAAGAGAGAAAACAGCTTTGAGACAATCAATGTCAGAATCTCAAAAGATGGGGAGCCAGGAACGGAAGGAGAACCAAGAACAAATTCTAGCTGGGCATGAGTGCATGACCAAATCCATGGAGGAAGCAGACAGAGCTGCTAAAGAAAATAGTGTCATTGCAGACACAGTTAATGCAAGCTCATCCACCATTCAGCCACAACAGAACTTCTTTCCCTGCACTCCCCAGACACATTCCTTCCAAACTCACAGAGCGTCTCACTACCCTCTTCATTCCACCCCTTCAGAGAGCTATGAGAACGACAGCTGGACAACTGTCATATCTGGCACTGCCCCCCACTACTTTTCCCCCTCCAAGTTTTTTTTTGAGTTGTAAACTGTTTTGTGTTTAATAATAAAAATCAGTTCTGAGAAAAATATACACTCTTTATTTCTGTGTTGCACATAACATTTTCACTTACCACTAACACACATCTACAGCTTTACAGCAATCATACAATGTCACAGCACTATTTCAAAAACACCTTATGGGGTCTCATTGTCAAAATGGGCCCTCAATGCCTCTCTTATCTGTATGGCCCCCTGTTGCACTCCCCTAGTATCCCTGGCATCTGGTGCTCATATGCAGATGCAAGGTGATCCACCTCTGCAGTCCACCCAGGGGCAAACTTTTCGCCCTTAGCTTCACATAAATTATGGAGCACACAGCAGGCGGCGATAACCAGATAAATAAGGAATATTGTCCTCATTTAAGAACAGCCTGCCATAAAGGCATCTGCAGCGTGCCTTTAACATGCCAAATGCACATTCAACAGTCATTCGGCACCTGCTCAGCCTGTTATTGAAGAGCTCCTTGCTGCTATCCAGGTTGCCTGTGTAAGGCTTCATGAGCCATGGCATTAGTGGGTACGCTGGGTCTCTCAGGATCACTATGGGCATCTCAACATCCCCGATTTGAATCTTTTGGTCAGGAAAAAAAGTGCCTGCTTATAGCTTCTGGTACAGGCCAGTATTCCTGAAGATATGAGCATCATGAACTTTTCCTGACCAACCCGTGTTGATATCAGTGAAACGTCCATGGTGATTCACAAGTGCCTGCGGTACCACAGAGAAGTATCCCTTTCTATTGATATACTCTGTCGTGAGATGGTGTGGGGCCATAATTGGATATGCATCCTATTTATTGCCCCGCCACAGTTAGGGAATCCCATCACTGCAAATCCTTCCACTATTTCATGCACATTGCTCAGAGTTACAGTCCTTCACAGCAGAATGTGATTAATGGCCCTGTACACTTGTGATAACACAGCTCCAACAGTGGACTTTCCAACTCCAAACTGATTAGCGACCAACCGGTAGCAATCTGGAGTTACCAGCTTCCACACGGTGATTGTGACATGCTTCTCCACTGAGAGGGCAGCTCTCATTCTGGTGTCCTTGCGCCGCAGGGCAGGAGCCAACTCTGCACAGAGTTCCATGAAGGTGGCTTTGTGCTTTTGAAAATTCTGTAGCCATTGCTCGTCATCCCAGACCTGCATAACAATGTGATCCCACCACTCAGTGCTTGTCTCATGTGCCCAGGAGTGGTGGTTCACTGTGTGCAAATGTTCCATGAATGACAGCAGTAATGTGGTGCTGTTTGTTTGTATGTCACTCAGCAGGCCAGGCTCCTCAGATTCCTGTTCCGATTCGGAGCTCATGATATACTGCGCGACCAGCAGCTATGCATTCAGAACCCTAAAAGCAACAATGGAAAGTAACAGAGGATCCATCTTTTTGGATACAGATGGCGGGTGCACAGGAAACGGCGGGGAGCTATTGGGAAAATGGCACAATTTGCTGCCAGCAACGCAATGACTGATGGTACGAAAACACAATGCACCATGGGGCATTGAGCCAGCACCCATGCTGCTCTGCGCTCCTCTCCCACATCCCACAATTCCTAGTAGCAGAAGGTGCTGAGTTGCACGGTGGGATAGCTGCCCACGATGCACTGCTCTCACTGTCGATACTTCAGCAACAAGTGTGGATGCATTTTGGCGACAAAATAAGTGCTGTGTGGATGAGCGTGAGTGCTGTTATTATAGCGCTTTTTTATCACCGATAAATTATCGTTGACAAAACTTTCTAGTGTAGACAAGACCTAGGTTTCTTGCCCCCACTGCTCCCCTTGAAAGGCTGTTCCAGAACTTCACTCCCTGATGGTTAGAAACCTTTGTCTAATTACAAGTCTAAACTTCCTGATAGGCAGTTTATATCCATTTGTTCTTGTGTCCACACTGGTGCTGAACTTAAATAACTCCTCTCCTTCCCTGGTATTTATCCTTCTGATGTATTTATAGAGAGCAATCATATCTCCCCTCAGCCTTCTTTTGGTTAGGCTAAACAAGCCAAGCTCTTTGAGTCTCCTCTCATAAGGCAGATTTTGCATTCCTCGGATTCTGTCTTTGTCCTACAAGCTAAGGTGTGACTTTACACTGACCTAAGTCCACTGGTAGAGCTGCCAGGTAGGCACTCTTATTCCGGTATGAGAAAGGCTTTTAGTAATTTCTGGGAAGGCTTATAACTACGTGGGTAGAGCTTCTAAAATTTCCCCATGCAGACAAGCCCTGAGATATGTGTAGTGGGTGATTTCTTAGCCCCTAGTTGTGTATGTTTTAACTAAGAGAGCTTTGCTCCCAAGTGGTTTAGTTTTATTGGTGTTAAAACCATTTAACCAGTCTGAATAAAAATCACTTCCCATTGCAATTAATCCTATATTCACTTCCTTTCCCTTTGTGAACCTTGTCTTTTCCCCAGTTAAACAGAGAAGACCTGACACAGCATTGCCTGACACTCAAGTCCGTCAGTCACTCACAACAGTACAAGGTGGAAGCAAACGTCACCATGCTGACTGGATAGTGATTTGGTGGCATCCTGAATGGTGTGCAGAGCAATGATAAACTGGGCTCAGTCTCCCAGGACAGGTGACACCTGAATGTCTAGTCTGAAAAATAAATTTCTTGGCTTTATTTCTCCATCACAGAGAAGCCAAAATGAGAGTTCAAACCCCTTTTCTTTCCCTTTTGCAGGTCTCCATTAAGAATTCCAGAGGGGATTACCTGCAGATTTGAGCTACTGTGACCAGAGCCTTCTCCAAGGACTATTCATGCTCCCCAAGCACATCCACTGTGCCACCAACCCACATCTCTGCTGGAGACACCGGAGAGGGCACTTCTAATCCAGCATCGAGCCTTTTTCCAGCAAGACGGCTAATAATATTATGGTCACACTTTGCCTTCCATTACATCTTTCATCTAGGGGAGATGCTGTCACCCCTTTTCCCAAGGGGGAACAGAGACCACAGGAGGTCATTGGCAGCAGCAGCAGCAACAGAGAACACTTCTCTCAGCCCTGTGTTTAACCACTACACTAACCTCCCTCTCGGGGAGGAGCCTTCACTGACCAGGACATTGCTGTGCCTCACAACACATGCCAACCCGTGCCTGATGTTCTCACTCGTAACCTGGGCCTGAGATCATGGACTCCCTGAGGGACATAAAACGAGCTGCACTATTGCTGCCAGAACCCGTCAGCTCTTCCCTCTGTGTCTGTATTGAGTAAGGGAGGAGGAGGCCTCACGGGGCTTCCAGCCCAGACAGACAGACCCAAGGACCTGGATGGAACCAGACAGTGCTCTGGAGAGCAATGATCAGCCTATTACACAATTTACCTCTCTCCTCTACCTGCCCCATGGCCCTTCTTTGAGGCAGAAGGGAGAAATATGGAAACATCCTTCCTCTCCTACTCACAATGAACTGGAAGCAGCAAGGGAGCAGGGGCAGGAAGCCTCGATCCATGCAGAGAATAGCACTTCGCTTCCATGCAAGGAGCTGTTCATGACCCAGATCCAGTGCTTCCTGCCATTGCCAGAGCTCTGCAATAAAGTCACATGGGATAGCTGCAAACCCTGCCCCGGGAGCCAGAATGCAAAGTCCAGGGCTCCATTCAAAGGCTGCCCCAGGAATTACAGACAAACTCCCTCCGTAGCTCCTTTTGGCCATTGTAGCTCCCCATGTGGTTTGTGGCCGAAGCTGGTGTCTTCCCCACAACATACAGGCTGATTTAAGCTGAGAATCACAGCTCAGAATTGCATTCTCACACTCTGCATTCAGTTCAGAACACAATATGGCCAACCCCAACCCTGCTGTCCCACCTACGAGAGCTGGAGGGGCCAGGGGAATGCACTAACATCACTGACGTCCTTTCTGAAGGGGACACACGCAAAGCGCAGTGATGGGACACTGCACTTCCAGCAACAGACCCTTCACTGGTGGAGTTCCACAATGATAAGTTCTCTCTCCAGTTCTATTCAACCTTTATATGCAGCCACTAGGAGAACTGAGCAGACGACATGGACTCAAGTACCGGCAATTTACAGATGACTCAGCTCTACCTATCCTTCACCACATATGACCACACGACCACCACCCAGATGATTAGTGCCTTGACAAGATCAGCTCATGCATGAAGAATAGCTGGCTGAAGCTGATCCAGACAGATCTGATGCTGCTGGGCAAAGGAAAGCACTTCAGGTTGTTTGCAGCCATGGTGCAGCCTCCTTTGGTCGAAGACACCCACCCATAATTGGTCAATTCAGTTTGTAGTTTAGGAGGCTCCTGGAATCCTTGCCAATGCTGAGCTCTCACATAGCAGCAACCACAAGTAACGCCTTCTACCATCTCCACTTGGCTAGGAGGCTCTATCTCATTCTGGCAGACAATGAGCTGACCTCGGTTACACACTCCTTTGTCACCTCCACTCTGGACTGCAGCAATATGACAGACTTGGGCAGGTAGCCATCAGCCCGACGGGAACTCTAACTAGTACAGAATGCTGCCGCACAGCTCACCAGCAACACGGGATACCGCAAGAACAACATACCAGTTCTCTGCTCTCTATGTTGGTATCCCATAGAATAGAGAGTTAAATTGAAGGCCTCAATCCTGATCTCCATAGCTGGGGCCAAGGGCATCTATTTGTAGAAAACTGATCAGGGAAGTTAAGGGACATAAGGAGAAAATCATGGCCAGCAGAGTTAAAGAAAGAAAAAGTTTTTAAAATATATTAGGAACAAAAAGAATTCTGACAGTGATATTGGTCAATTACCAGAAGGAAATGGGAGAATTAGTAAGAGTGCAGAAAAGGCAGAAATATTCAACAAATATTTATGTTCTGTATTTGGTGGGGAAAAAACAGATGATGCTGTCTCATCATATGGTCATGATAACATTCTTTCCATTCCAGAAGTAGCTCTGGAGGATGTTATACAGAAGCTACTACAGTTAGACATTTTTAAATCAGCAGGTTCAGATAACTGCATCCAAAAATTATAAAAAATGCTGGCTGAGGATCTCGCTGGACCATTAATGTTGATTTTCAATAAGTCTTGGAGCATTGAGGAAGTTCCAGAAGACAGGAAGAAAGCTAATGACGTGCCAGTTTTTAAAAAGGGTAAATGGGATGATACAGGTAATTATAGGCCTGTCAGCCTGACATCAATTCTGGGTAAGATAATGGAGTAGCTGATAGGGGACTCAATTAATAAAGAATTATAGAAGGGTAATGCAATTTATACAAATCAACATAAGATTATGGAAAATAGATCCTATAAAACGAACTTGATATATTTTTTGATGCGATTACAAATTTAGTTGATAATGGTAACAGTGTTGACATAATATACTTAGACATCTGTAAGGCATTTGACTTGGTATCACAGAATATTTTGATTAAAAAACTAGAACAATTAAAATGGCACACATTAAATGCATTAAAAACTGGCTGACTGATAGGTCTCAAAATGTAACTGTAAACAAGGAAATATCAATGAGTGGATTTGTTTTTAGTGGTGTCCTGCAGAGATCAGTTCTTGGCCCTACACTATTTAACATTATTATCAATGACATGGAAGAAAACATAAAATTTTAAACATAAACTGATAAAGTTTGCAGATGACACAAAAATTGAGGGAGTGGTAAATAATAAAGAGGACAGGTCACTGATTCAAAGCCATGTGGATAGCTTGGAAAACTGGGCACAAGCAAACAATATGTGTTAAATGTAAACGTGTAAATCTAGGAACAAAGACTGCAGGTCATACTAACAGGATGGGGGGCTCTATCCTGGGAAGCAGTGCCTCTGAAAAGATTTGTGGGTTGTGGTGGATAATCAGCTGCACATGAGCTCCCAGTGCAACACTGTGGCCAAAGGGTTAATGCAATCTTGGGATTCATAAACGGGAATCTCAAATGGGAGTAGAGAGGTTATTTTACCTCTGTATTTGTCATTGGTGAAATACTGTGTCCAGTTCTCATGTCCACAACTCAAGAAGGATGTTACTAAATTGGAGAGGGTTATGGGAATAGCCACAAGAATGATTAAAGGATTAGAAAACATGCATAATGGTGATAGACTCAAAGGGCTCACTCTATTTATCTTAACAAAGAGAAGGATACAGTGATGATTACAGTGTATACGTGGCTACATGGGGAACAAATATTAAATAATGAGCACTTCAATTTAGCAGAGAAAGGTATAACACAATTCAATGCCTGGAAGTTAAATGGCTCGTGAGCTTAAACACAAAAAGGAAGTTTACAAGACGTGGAAGCTTGGACAGATGACGAGGGAGGAGTATAAATATACTGCTTGAGCATGCAGGAGTGAAATCAGGAAGGCCAAAGCACAACTGGAGTTGCAATTAGCAAGGAACGTGAAGGGTAACAAAAGGGTTTCTACAGGTATGTAAGCAACAAGAAGGTGGTCAGGGGAAAGTGTGGGCCCCTTATTGAATGGGGGAGGTAACCTAGTGACAGATGATGGAGAAAAAGTTGAAGTACTCAATGATTATTTTGCCTCGGTCATCACAGACAAGGTCAGCTCCCAGACTACTGCACTGGGCAGCACAGAATGAGGAAGAGGTGAGCAGCCCTCAGTGGTGAAATAACAGGTTCAGGATTATTTAGAAAAGCTGGACATGCACAAGTCCAGGGGACAGATGCAATGCATCCACAGGTGCTGAGGAAGTCAGCTGATGTGATTGCAGAGCCATTGGCCATTATCTTTGAAAACCTGTGGTGATTGGGGGAGGTCCTGGATGATTGGAAAAAGGCAAATATAGTGCCCATCTCAAAAAAGAAAGGAGGAGGATCCAGGGAACTACAGACCGATCAGCCTCACCTAAGTCCCTGGAAAAATCATGGAGCAGGTTCTCAAGGAATCCATTTTGATGCACTTGGAAGAGTGGAAGGTGATCAGGAACAGTCAGCAAGGATTCACCAAGGGCAAGTCATGTCAGACCAACCTGATTGCCTTCTATGAGATGAATGGCTCTGAGGATGTGGGGAAAGCGGTGGATGTGATATACCTTGACTTTAGCAAAACTTTTGATACAGTCTCCCACAGTATTCTTATCGGCAAGTAAAAGAAGTATGGGTTGGATGAATGGACTGTAAGATGGATAGAAAGCTGGCTAGATGATCGGGCTCAATAGGTAGGGATCAACAGCTCGATGTCCAGTTGGCAGCCAGTAACAAGCTGAGTGCTCCAGAGGCTGGTTCTCAAGCCGCTTTAGTTCAACATCATCATTAATGATCTGGAGAATGGAGTGGACTGCTCCCTTAGCAAGTTCGTAGATGTCACTAAGCTGGCAGGAGAGGTAGATACGTAGGAGGGTAGGGATAGGATACAGAGTGACTTAGACAAATTGGAGGATTGGGACAAAAGAAATCTGATGACATTCAACAATGCAGAGTCCTGCATTTAGGACGGAAGAATCCCATGCACAGTTACAGACTTGGGACCGACTGGCTAAGCATCAGTTCTGCAGAAAAGGACCTGGGGGTTACAGTGGACAAGAAGCTGGACAAGTCAACAGTGTGCCCTTGTTACCAAGAAGGCTAATGGTATATTGGGCTGCATTAGTAGGAGCATGGCCAGCAGATCGAGGGAAGCAGAGTGGATAAAAATCAATGATTTTTTTTAAAAAACCAAAAACAATTGGATTTTTTTAATTTAAATCAGATTTGTTTTTATTTTTTTTAAATCATCAATAAAATACTAAAATTCTCTCCTGTTTAAAAAATAACAGCTACAATTAAATCTCATCACAAACATGCTAAACCTACACTTAACAATCTCATAAAAATGAATTAATGGCTGTAGTCTGTCCAGCCTGACTACCAGCTCTTGCTTCTTGAAAGTTCTGGATTTTCAGTTTCTGTTTCTCAGCAGACTAAAGGCACATGTGCAAAAGAAAGACACAGGCTGGATAGGATTGTTGTTGTTCTGTGCTTATATGGTGTTGGATCTGGGCCAAGTAAGACAGAGGAGTTAGTTAAGACACTGCCTTAAAGGCAGAGAAAGAAAGGACAGAGGCAGAGTAGAAAGGAACAGTGGAGTGGACTGGAAAGAAAAAGGGAAGACATTATTCAGTACACACACAGCTTCCTATAGTCCCCCACACTTTTGCCACAGAAAAACTGTCATGGCTTCTGGGTATAAGAGAGACCCTATCTGGGAATATTTTGAAGAAATTCCTTCCTTGGGTAAAAAAGGAAAACGTGTCAAGTGTAACCAGTGCAAGAAGGAGATGCAGGGCCTAGTTGCAAGAATGAAACATCATAATGAAAACTGCTTATTGGGAAAAAATGATGTGGATGAAGATGGGGATATGTCTGAAGAACAATGTGGATCAACTGGTTAGTAACTTAAATAATTCACTTTGCAATGCATCATTCTTCAAGACTCTCTCTATGCCTTTTAGTATAAGTGTGATTTAATGTAAATTCCCAAGCTATTTGCTATGTTGGATGTTGCTAGAAAAAAAAGTTTAGCTTAGTTAATCCTTATGGCTTGTTTAATTAGTTAACTAGGTTTAGAATCTGTCACCCAAGAATACGGTACAGAAAGCTGCAGTAAGATAAATCTGGAGTTGCCAGTTGCCACTGGGTATCATTTTCTTATTTTAAATTATATAATACATGCCCCTTATTTTGGAACATGATGGCCATAGACCATAGTGGCGATGCCATAAGTCTATTCCCTGTTTTACTTCAGCATAACTCAGCTTTCCCAAGGGAACCCCATCCTATACTTGTTTTCTCAAAAAACAGAAGTGCCAGTGAGTTCTATAGGGCTTACTCCAAAATTAAGTGCACTCTAAGTTCAGTCACTCTTAGCTTTTTTGGTAATTTGGAATCAGATCTGCGTCCTTGCTGAAAAAAATGTAAATGATTAACTGAATAATAGAGTGAGAAGAACTGAGAAGAACGACTATTCAAAATCATTTTTTAATTTTGTTTCAGGATTCCATTTAAGCATAAGAGACTTTGACTGTGACTGTCTATCTGCAACAACTTCAGAGTCATCCGTTGGTACTTTTAGCAGCAGTGCTGCAACTAAACGTATTTCAGACAATAAAGTATCAGTAGCAAGCAAAAGATTTCAATCATCCAGTAAAACCACCACCGTGGATGGCTTTGTAGTAAGAACCAGCAAATACCAACAAGACACCATAGATGAAAAGATTGCTTGGTTCATTTATGCCACAAATTCTCCTTCTCACATTGTTAACAATAAACACTTCATTGACGTGGTTGAGTCCTTACAACCAAGCTACACTCCACCTGGAAGAGCAGACATTGGTGGAAGGTTGCTAGATATAGTGCATGAGAAGGAACTTGAACAGTGTGCAATAAATACTGAGGGGAAATTTGCCAGTTTAAGTCTTGATGGGTGGAGCAATGTACACAATGATCCAGTAATATGTGCCTGTGTGACAACAGAAGATGGGGTTGCATATCTTTCAGAAGCAATAGATACATCAGGAAATGCCCACACAACAGAATATTTATAAGAAGTGGCAGTGAAAGCTGTAATAAACTGTGAACAAAAATTCAACTGTCATGTGCGCTGTTTTGTCACAGACAATGCTGCAAACATGGCAAAGATGTGAAGATACTTAGAAGAAGAAACAGAAGGATGCTCCTTAATAACATATGGCTGCAGTGCCCATTAAATGAATCTTTTAGCCAAAGACTTAAGTACGTGTTCTCCGGGAATAAAAGAAAATGTTGTTGAAGTCACAAAATACTTCCGTAACAACCATTTTGCTTCAGTTTCACTGAAGAGAGCAGGGGGATCCAAACTAATTCCTCCTCAAGATGTTCGATGGAATTTTGTGGTTGATTGTTTTGAACAATTTTTTAAGAACTGGCCTATTCTCATAAAACTTTGTGAAGAAAACCATGATAAAATAGATGGAAGTAACTCATCCAAAGTATCTAACGTTGGATTAAAGAGGAATGTAAAGGATATGTTCAGTATACTGAAGCCTATATCCATAGCCTTAAACAAACTTCAGAGAAATTGTTGCTGCATTGCTGATGCTGTCAAAATTTGGAAGGCACTTCAAGAGACATTGAAGAAAGAAATACCTTGCCAGAAAGTTAAACTGCAGGCAATAAAGAAGTGAATGGATCAAGCACTAATTCCATCTCATTTTCTTGTGAACATTCTCGACCCCAGATATAAAGGTAGATGCCTAACTTCTGAAGAAGATGCTGCTGCCATGGCATGGGCATCTCACAATCACTCTTCAGTTATGCCAGTCATAATAAATTTCAGGGCTGGAGTGGAACCATTTAAACAGTACATGTTTACTGATGATGTTTTGAACAAAGTCACTCCCCTGAATTGGTGGAAATCATTAGCCAGGCACCTTGAAACCAAGTTCCTTCAGTTGCTAAGCCAACTTTTCACAGCAGTAGCTTCCTCTGCAGGCACGGAGAGAATATTTTCATTGTTTGGTATTATTCACTGTAGGAAGGCGCAATGGCTTTCCTCCGAGCCTGGGTGTGAGGGCACGATCAGACCCTAAACAGGCCGGCAGCACAGTCTGCCCGGCAACCGGGCAGCCGGCCACCAAAAGGTCCTGCCGGCCAGCCAACCCGGCAGCATGGGGGCGGAGCCTCAGTAAGGACTGCAGCTACAAAAAGCAGGCCCTGTGGCTCAGAAGGGAGAGGCAGACGTGCTGTCTCGCCGGCTGCAGCGAAGGTCCGAACCTTCCCAGGCCTCCGCCCCAGGCAACCGCCTCCCAGCTTCGAGGCCCCAGAAGCGACCCTGGCGGCCCGCCTCTAAGGCCTGGATCGGGCCTCTGGGCCCACTTGACTGGCCAAGGCCAACAGGCCCGAAAGACTGGGCCCAGCCTCGGGGCTGCAGCGACTGAGACAAGCTCCCTGAACCGGAGGGCTGGGAGTTCCCCCCGGAAGCTGGCCCGGACTTGGAGGAGCTGCCAGACACTGAACCCCTGGAGGCAGGACCAGACCTGGAGGAGTTGCCGGAGGCTGAGCCCTACCCCAAGCCCTGTGACCTGGAGGAGCTGCCCCTCGCCGAGGAGCTCCCCGCTCTACCACCCATGGACGAAGAGGGACTGACTGGTCTACCCCGGGCGGTGTATCCCAGCGACCCGGAGGAACCGGCGGACGCAGGTACCGGGGAACACGGGGAGGAAGGAGCCCAGGGACAGCCATAGGCATGGCTGTAAAAGGGGTAAGCCCAGTCGGTGTGTTGCGGCGGGTGCCCTGCCGACTGAGTGGCAACGCCTTTGCCACTGCTAGGGCCCTGGGCTGGGACGCAGTGGAGTTGGGTGGGCCTGCATCACCCTCCCCTCCCCCTATCCTTGCTACCCCCAAAGAGCGAATATCGTCTACTGCCCACTTGACTCGAGGTCACTGCTCTTTGCTTGCCCGCCCTGACTGAAGGGCCGGGGCGATAGCCTGCGGACGCTAATATCCCCCCTTTTTGTGGAGGGCGCAGTGGCCTTCCACCAAGCCAGGACCAGACTGGGCAGGAGCCCGTTCTACATTCACTCAAAGCTAAGAAATCGACTGGGAGTTGAAAAAGCACAAAAACTCGTATTTCTGTTTCAGTCTATGAATAAAAATGACAGTGGGAGTGGGGAAGATGTGAGCTAGTTGTAGAAGTTTTAAGGACCGCATATGTTTAATGTTGTGATGACTTGTCTGTTAGAGTTAATAAAATTTGAAAATTAAAAAAAAAAAAAAAGAGTTTAAGCCATCAGCTGGCAACTCAGGAGACTGCTGCAATTGCAAATGTGAAACATGTATGTACCATTTAAGCTTTAGTTTAATAAAATATAAGTGCTATTGTGTTTGTGTGTCTGATTTAGTTCTTATCGTTCGTAATGTAGTGCTGTTGCATCTGCAGCTTGACACAGGTAATGAGTATTATGTACTACTTCCTAAATTAAGAAAAAGCAAGTTATCTAAAAAATTACACAAAGTATACCCTCCTAGATGGGTAAAAGGCTGTATTGAGTTGTAAATTAACATGTTTTAGTGATCAGATTTGCACCATTGCTTAAGAAATATGTGAAGAAGTAACAGTGGGAAACTTGATTTAAATAAATGATTATCTTGGTGATTTAAATCAATCCACCCTGGAGGGAAGTGATTATTCCCCTCTATTCAGCACTGGGGAGGCCACATCTGGAGTACTGTGTCCAGTTTTGGGCCCCCCACTACAAAAAGGATGTGGACAAACTGGAGAGAGTCCAGCAGAGGGCAACGAAAATGATTAGGGAGCACATGACTTATGAGGAGAGGCTGAAGGTACTGGGTTTATTTAGTCTGAACAAAAGAACAGAAGTAAGAGGGGATTTGATAGCAGCCTTCAACTACCTGAAAGTGGGGGGGGGGGGCGGGGGAGGATGGAGCTAGGTTGTTCTCAGTGATGGCAGATGACAGAACTAGGAGCAATGGTCTCAAGTTGCAGTAGGGGAGGTCTAGGTTGGATATTAGGAAAAACCTTTTCCCTAGGAGGGTTGGTGAAGCACTGGAATGGATTATGTAGGGAGTTGGTGGAATCTCCATCCTCAGAGGTTTTTAAGGCCAGCTTGACAAAGCCCTGGCTGGGATGATTTAGTTGGGGTTGGTCCCTTCGAACGCTAATCTTCTATGATTCTCTGAAGTTGAAGGTAGACAAATTCAGACTAGAAATAAGGCTTTTTTTCTTTCTTTTTACGGTGAGAGTAATTAACCACTGGAACACCAAGGGTTGTGGTGGATTCTCCATCACTGACAATTTTTAAATACAGACTGCATGTTTTTCTAAAAAATCTGCTCTAGAAATTATTTTGGGGAAATTCTCTGGCCTGTATTACACAGGAGATCAGACCAGATGATCTCAATGGTCCTCTCTGGCCTTGAAATCTATTCATCTAAAAGAACTGAAAGCTCAGAGGCAAGAACAATGGTTGACTGCTCCACTCCTGAGACTCAGTGGAACTTTCTACCACAAGTAGAGCTGACCCCCTGCCCCTCTAGAAAGTATGCCCCCTTGGCCGCTACCCACTCTAATAGCCTCAGCTGGAGGGCACCTCAGCCCATGGAGGAAGGTGACAGACTCAGACACACAAGCAGGAGTGGCAGCACCATCCCAGGCCCATGCAGGTACACATCCATCCATTCCCATCTCCCACTCCTACAGCATCCAGTCACCTTTCCCTCAGCCAGTGACCCTTGGGAGTTCAGCTCCTGGAGCCACCCCAGTTCAATACAAACACCAGAGCATGGGTCACATCCAACCAGGAGTATCTGGAGCAGCACATAAACAGTTCATGCAGGGGGTAGATGCCATGGGACCATGCTGAGCTCTGCATTACACTGTTCCTGATGCTGTTAAACTCAGCCCTGATCACACTGGGTAAAGCTGCAACCACACGGCAGAGCATCAGAGCAGAGGGTCCCCTGAGGTTTGCCCTAGCAGGAGAGATCAGAACCTTTGGAGCACATGTGGGGCTGTGCTCTGAATCCTCCCTCATGCGGGCATCCAGGCAGGATTCCACTGAGCTCTCTCTGGGCAGAGGGCACTGCCCAGGGTCCTCCTCTGGCACTCCTGTAATGACCTGTCACCTCAGCTGGTGTGTAGCACCTCCCCTTTCTGGAGGAAGGCTCTTGCTGTGTTTCAGGGGGGTCCTGCCTCCTCCAAGGAAAGGTCACACAGCCTGGCCCATTTGAAGAAGGAGCAGAACATGCTGGAGCATATGTAATGCTAGGTGAGAACAAAGGAAATCGGCCTTCCTTGGCTACTGCAGAGAAAGCCCTCAACTTGCACGTTAATAATAGCAGAATGTCTTACCCTGGCCACTGATCCTGCAGACAGCATTGTGTGCAAAATCTGAACAGGAGAGTGGATCATCCTTTCCACAGCACGGCTCAGGAAACTGAGGCAGAAGAGAGGCAGGGGCTCAGTGAGTCAGTGGCAAAGAGCTGGGAAGTCCTGATTACCAAGCAGTGCCCTAGTCACTATAGCACACTGCCTCTAGCATTTACTGCTTGTGTCCAACAGGTAAACGCGAATGATTCTACCAGATCTAGCTGCACTTTCCTTACAAACACCCGAATAGGAAAACCACCAGTGACCTCTGCAGTCAGACATTGGCCCAGCCTAAACTTCCCCATCCAGTCTCGTCATCCTGCTGACTCAGCAGAGAGGGTGGGGCTCCAGCTGACCATGGTTCCTGGCAAGGGGACCTTTCTGCGCACTCTGTCTGTCTTTCCATGAAAGTGTTTGCACTCACTAAGGCATGAGCCTGGCTCCCCACCCAGCTGGGATGTTTGTCTAGATCCAATTTCACTTTGTTTTCTCAGAAAATAACATGGGAGACAAAAGGAATGCATCTGGTTGCTGTTCCAGCTCCAGGTCAGAACACTGGCTTTCGCAATCCGCAGCCCTAAGGGGGAAACCTGAACAGGGAATGGGAGCGGGGGGGAGGGAGTTCTCAACCTGCTGATGTCCCACTCACAGATCCAAGAGACTGAGTGAGGAGTCTCCCAGTGCTCACTCACTCTTTATTTTTAACTAGAAGGTGACTTTTGTTCCTTTACTGAAAGCCTCAGACAGCGCCACCTCAACAACGCTTCCCGCAAGGTGCCAAGACAGCCTTTCTAAGCATTTCTGGTGCTTGGCAGACAAGTCTGGAGGTGACAAATGAGTTGTAAAAGCAGGGAAGAAGTTGGTTTGTTTTGCAATGCATTGTGGATCCACTCTCTGAAGCCCACAATCCCTGCTCAACTGATTACACACCGGATGGTCTGAGGCTTTCCAGCAACATCTACAGGCTGCTCTGTACCACTGCTCTGTACCTATTTTGCATGGACAAAGCAAGACCCCCCACCTCCTCGCCTCAATACAGACCTATGCATAACACCAAAAGAATTTGATCAGGTGACTGCTGACCTGCCAATGATGAAGGGTGAAGACAGCCAGACACTTGGGGTTCAGGTCTTTGCACAAAGCAAGTGTGCAACTGAAGAAATGGAGGTATCCCTCCACAGGAGGACAAGGAGTGAAGGAATTGACGGGTCCATTTGCAAAAGGCCTTGGAACACTAATGCCACTGAGTCTCCTCTCCCCAGCTCACCAGCCACACTGCACAACAAACTCTCTTTCTGTTGACTATCGGTAGGAAATGAATGTGTGAATACATACATGCAGATACAGCCGGCAGACATATAGAAGTACATAACTGAGCGAAGAACCACACCCATGAGAGAATGAGGAAACCAAGGAGAAGAACTGCAATAATCATAAGTAGCCATGCAGTCACCTGAGTCCAAGGGGGTCCTGGAAAAGCACTGCAGAGTATGTGACCACAGAATTTCCAGGATCTCTTATGCTCCAGTTACATTCTCAGGCTTTATCATTTCCTATGTAGTTAGGTCTGCCCTTGGCACATTCATACATGAGCACTACCCAAGTTGCTGTGCCCCTTCCCAGTGGGTATTATGGCAATGACGCATCCTATTAAACAATGCCAGCTTCTTGAAATGCAGCATGTTGAGGCCATTTTCTCCTCCATGGCTTCTGCTCAGCCAGCCCTGTGTGCATTTCAGCTGGCATGTCACTGTAAATTCAATGCCAGATATCTCTGTGCTGAGCTAGTGCACTTGGAAATATATGACGCTTTCAGCAGATTAATTGGAAACACAGCCTGGATGTTGCAATCCACGAATGACTCCAACCTCAGGAGCAAATGTTTTCATCTTAAACTGGAAGCAGTTACTCAAGTGTAAGGGCACATTTTTGTTGCTCTAGCTCACCCCTCTCCCGGTGAGAGAGAAGCCGAAGGAGAGCTTCATCTCTGCCAGCAGCACTGTAGGGATTTCACAGTCACACCCTGTGCGCCGCAGCAGGAACAGATGCAGGACAGCTTGCATCAGCAGAGGAGGTGCTCCTGCTGCTGCAGGGATTCCTGATGTTCACACCCACGGCTGGATGGAAAAGTAGGAAAATTGTCTACAAGAGCCTTCCCATTTTCAAAATTTCATTTCAGCTGAGGTTTTCCAGCCAGCTTTACCTCAGGCAGAGGGAGTCTGAGGGCTAGGGCTCCTCCCACAGCAAGGAACAGACACAAAGGATGGTCTGATGGTTCCAGGTCTGGACTGGGGCTCAAAAGATCTGCATTCAGAATTCAGCCACTCACATGGGACCAGGTTTTCAGAAATGCTCAGCTCTTGTTGGCATGTTTATGGGCAGGTTTTCCAAGTGCCCAGCACCCAAAGTGCTGTACTCTGGAAAGCTCTAGCTCTGATTGGACATCCATTTTCTTGTTCCTCGATGGCCCCTTTATGTGAGCTGAGCTGGTGCAAAAGGACCACAGTACAGGTCTATGCCCTCCTCCTGCAGACCTGTGCCCCAGAAAAGCTGTATAGGGACTACAGAGCCAGCCCCCAAAGCTCCTGATTACAGGAGACACAAGCCACCTACCCCCTACCCTTGCATCTGTGCCAGCACACCTGCTCTTCGAAGTCTGTGTGCTCTGTGTGCCCATCCATGAAAGGAAATAACAATGTGCCCCTGTCTCAGAGGTTTGGAGGAGAGACCTCTATTTAGTTTTTTTAGAACCCAGATTCCAAGTGACACAATCCTCAGAATCCAGCAGGACACGTGAGAACTGACTCCCAGGCCCTATAGACAGCAAGGCCAGAGCTCAGAGGATTTATCTTCTCTTGCAACACCAGAATGCCCTAGAATGCCCTGCTGGTGCTTCCACTAGCCGTGGCAATACTGTAGACACACAGCTCAGAGTGGGTCTAGAGAACGTGAGGCTCAGACACTGGTACTTTCCTGCTCAGGGGCTCCCACTGTTGATCCCACCAGCAGGCCAGAACCAGGCATACAATTTTTAGGGAGATAAAAGCTTCCTGTAGCCAACTGGCTACATTGTAGTGTTCTCTGCACATGCTGCTTTAGAGGTTACAATACAGACAGACAGACCCAGCCCACTGATCAGTCCAGCAGTGAGGGAAGAAGGAATCAATGTTCATAGAATCACAGAGTTGGAAGGGACCTCAGGAGGTCATCTAGTCCAACCCCCTGCTCAAAGCAGGACTAACCTCAGTTAAATAATCCCAGCCAGGGTTTTGTCAAGCCGCAGCTTAAAAACCTCTGAAGATGGAGATTCCACCACCTCCCTAGGTAACCCATTCCAGTGCTTCACCACCCTCCTAGTGAAAAACTTTTTCCTAATGTCCAACCTAGACCTCCCCACCTGCAACTTGAGACCGTTGCTCCTTGTTCTGTCATCTGCCATCACTGAGAACAGTCTAGCTCCATCCTCCCTGGAACCCCCTTTCAGGTAGTTAAAGACTGCTATCAAATCCCCCCTCATTCTTCTCTTCTGCAGACTAAGCAAGCCTAGTTCCCTCAGCTTCTCCTCATAAGTCTTGTGCTCCAGCCCCCAATCATTCTTGTTGCCCTCCGCTGGACTCTCTCCAATTTGTCCACATCATTTCTGTAGTGGGAGAGGAGGGAGACTCAAAACCAGACAGAGTACTCCAAATGAGGTCTCACCAGTGCCGAATAGAGGGGAATAATCACTTCCCGCGATCTGCTGATGCTCCTACTAATGCAGCCCAATATGCTATTAGCCTTCTTGGCAACCAGGGCACACTGCTGACTCATAATCAGCTTCTTACCCACTGTTACCCCCAGGTCCTTTTCTGCAGAACTGCTGCCTAGCTCGTCGGTCCCCAGTCTGTAACTGTGCATGGGATTCTTCCGTAATAAGTGCAGGACTCTGCACTTGTCCTTGTTGAACCTCATCAGATTTCTTTTGGCCCAATCTTCCAGTTTGTTTAGGTCCTTCTGTATCCTATCCCTACCTTCCAGGGTATCTACCACTCCCCCTAGCTTAGTGTCATCTGCTAACTTGCTGAGGGTGCAATCCACCCCATCTTCCAGATCATTAATGAAGATGTTGAACAAAACTGGCCCCAGCACCGACCCCTGGGGCACTCCACTTGTGACCGGCTGCCAGCTAGATATGGAGCCATTGATCACTACTCCCATGTTCACATGGAAGGTGTCTATAAAGAATTCTAGAGGTTGGCAATGGGAAATCCCCAGGTGATCAGCCAGCTGTCAGGAAGCAGGGCCTGCAACAAAGCCAGTCTCCAGTAAACCTAACCAGAGCAGCTGGTCTGTAGGAGGCTGCCTGGTTGGCTACACAACTTGATTTGTGGGAAGCCTCTGCAGCAGCTCTTAAACCCAGCAGCAGGCCAGCAGCTGCTCAAAACATTTGCCCATGGCTATGATAGCTACTGTTCCCAGTCTTGCTCCAGTCCTGCTACTGCCTTGGACCAAGCCCTGCCCCTGCCTGGCCTCCCTCCAAGTAACTGGGTTCTGATCCTGGACTCCGGTACCTGGCCTCTGCCTCTGCCCTTGGGCTATGCGTCCTGGCTATCAACTCCTGCCCCAACCACTAGGCCTCAATGCTTATGCCCTGGTCCCATGATGCTAGCCAAGGGATGGCTGCTCCCCTTCTCCTACTGCTCTGTTCAGCTGAACTATAAAGATCGCCATGAGTGGGGCCCCCTCCTCCACAGCTGATACCAGGCAGTGTGATGACTATTTCCCCTAATATTTCCACTTTATCCCATTCCTCCCAGCCCACCACAGAAAAGCACATCCCCCTTAGCTGCCCCACCCCACAGCCAAGCATAGGGCATTGAAGACCAGCCCTGTCCCTGGAGCCCAGAGTGGCGAGGACTATTTGGGCACCAGGACGTGGGCAGGCTTGAAAGTCCCCCCCATGCCAAAGGGAAGGAGCTACTAAGCCCAGGACTCAGCTGGTTACAGGGGACAGCAAATGAAAAAAACAGGAACAGGCATGAAGGTCAGAGGGTTAAACAGGGAACCTGAAGGGGACACTGAGCAGAGAACCTTGGACAGTGCCCACTGCTCCTCAAACATGGCCCAGGAGCCAGCGGATGCAGCCCAGAGAAACTGGGCCCGGATGCGTGATCGGACAGAGGAGCGGAAACAGCTCCATAGCCGCCGAGCACCTCTTCAGCCAACATCCTTTCCTTGGTGCTGTAAATGGCCACCTTGGCCAGTGCGAGGAGGAGGCTGATGAGGAGGTCTCACGAATTTGTGTCACAGATGGGGTGCGCATAGATCAGAAGGTGTGGAGAGAAATGCAGCTAGAACCTAGAGGAGGTTCTGGAGGAGCCGGAACAGGGGCTGCAACCTGGAGCACTCCAGTTAAACATGCTCAGAGACTCCCTCACACCACAGAATGGACAGGTATTGGGACGGGGAGTGAACTGCACCAAGTGCACACCGATGCTCACGGCTCCATGCAGGAGCTGCCAGCTAATATCTCCTGTGGGCCATGGGACCAAGTGGAATACAGACTGGCCCACCAGGGTTCGTCACCCTAGACAGGTGGCAAAATGTCCCACACTTGGTGTCAGGGCGGAACACGAGGATAAGGAAATGGAGAGCGTGGAGCACGAGCGTGCACAGATGTGTCCGTGGCACAGTTTGGAAATGAACTGACTGCAGATCTTGCAGTCGGCTCGGGGGATATGGAGGGGGCGGCTTAGAGGGCTCACGGGGCAGGAGCCAGATGAAAAGATCAGGCCTGGGGTGAGGGGCAGGCGGGGAGCACCCTCCCGCAGGACCCGCTCAAGGTAAGCCTGAGAGGCAGATGACAAGGCTGCCCTCACCTCCTGAAGTACCTGCCGGGGGGCCCGAGGGGTGGGGAGCCCCATGCACTGACCCAGGGCTTGGGGATCCACCCTGTCCTGCCGCTTGTAGTCCAGGAGGTCTCTGATCTTGGTGACTCCTGCCAGGACCAATCTCTGGCACTTCGATGGAGCCTCTGCCACCCGCACACCAAGATGAGGTTGTGTAGCAGGGGCTCCACAAGGAGATCTGCCCCCTCGGCTGCCGCCATGGACCTTGTCGCCGAGACCAGCTTCCCGGTCCGGAGGAGGTCCTGCTGAGCAGTGAGGAGAGAGGCAAACAGGAGAGCCTGTGGCTAAAGAGTAGCCAGAAAATGCTGCCCCTCCCTCCTGTAGCTGCCACAGCTGGGGTGTGGGGGGTCAGCTCTAATGGGTAGGGCTGGAGCCAAGAGTCGGAGCCAGAGCTGGCAGGTAGGAACCAGGGCTGGAGTCAGA
The DNA here is from genome assembly GCF_026122565.2 of Emydura macquarii macquarii. Lineage (NCBI taxonomy): Eukaryota > Metazoa > Chordata > Testudines > Chelidae > Emydura > Emydura macquarii. Next base: position 518,197 of record NW_027131139.1, read on the forward strand.
AGCCAGGAACTGAAACAAGGTGAACAAGCAGGGCCTATTGTAGCTTCCAGCTGGGATCCACCTAGCTGCACAGCAACTTCCTGGTGCCTCAGTAGTGTGCCTGGGCCTGTGGGTGGCACAGTCTGTGGTGCTCGGGCCCACCAGGCTCACAGCCCCTCGATCGCTGCTCTGTGGGGGTCACTCAGGGATCACCAGATCAAATTCTAGCCCCGTGGATCCGCACAGCTGCTGGTTCCATGTGTGGGCTGTGGAAGGGCATGCGCTGCTCCTCCAAGAGCACAGCAGGCATAAGTAAGTCTGTGGGACAGGCCCAGGATGCCGCCTGGGCACTTGGCCCCTCGGCATCTGCTGCCAGAATCCAGCCAGAGGAGCAGCCAGAATCCAGAGAGGAGGCCCCAGATCAAGGACTGATGCTGGGATGGCGGGTGCTAATGACAGAGGTGTAGGAGTGATTTTGGGGGAATGCTTGTCTCCCCAGTGACTGTATGAGGGTCTTCCCCAAAGGCAAGGGGGGGGGGCTTGGAGTTACCAACATGCCTCCCACCACCACATGAGTGAGGCAGGAAAAAAAAATCAGTCCCTTCAGGCCCCTGATCGTTTTGGCTGTTCTCAACCCAGCTCCCAGTGCTTTGGCCACTCTGACTCTGGTGCCTGGAACGGGACCCTGTATTCCAAATGTGGCCGCTCTGGGGCCAGGGAGGTTATGTCACCACCCTGTGCTGGGAGGATAAGCTTTGGCACATGCTGTCGTGAACTGCACTAGCCTGTTCTGCAACCATATCACATTTCAAATGCAGTTCATCACTGCCATGCTCCTTGTACAAAACATCACCATTCTGGCTGGGGATCTGGCACTCACTTAGCACTAGCGTAAGGCAATGATGAACTGGGCCTCATGCTGCACTGCTGCTCTCTCTAGCTTCTTAGCACAGCTGCTGCCCAAGGTTTCTCTCTACCTTTTGGAATTTTCCCTAGATATATAAACTGCATTTTTCCAAGCCAAATCTCATTGTGTTGATTTCTGCCTATTCTTCTAGTCTCCCCAGAATTATTAGTCTGTCTTTGGCACTCCTAGCTCCTCTGCATTTAGGATCATCTGTTGGTTTCATCAAGGTGTTTTTATCTCCCTTTTCCAGATCATTAGGTATATTAAACAACACCAGTCTCTAAAAGCCATGCTTTGCCGTTAATCATTACCCACTGAGCCAGTTTTCACTCCACATGACTGAGTTCCCATCTAAGTCAATTTGAATGAAATTTTCAGTTAAGATTCCTAGAGACTCTACATCAAATACTTTCCTAAATTCAAGATATACTGGACTAAACTACCCCAGTGTAACTCCCTAACCTCCAACACCAGCTTATCTACAGTCCTTCTAATTTTGTGAGTCTATCAAAATAAAGCAACCAAGTTTTATAATTAGATGTAATTAGGGTTTTGTGGAAGCCTGGAGGAAGGTTTGGGTTACGAACTGAGAGCTCCCACTCTCTCTAACTGGGAGATTCATTGTGCTGATGCTAAGTGAGAAGGCAAGTGTGACTGGCAGCGTATTGGAGCTGAAAGCAGTTTGTTTTGTTTGGAACTCAACAGTCTCTAGCCCCACCTTATCTGCCTGGATTCCAGATTCCTGGCCCCATACTTAGCAGAAGGAAAGGTCAGGCTGCATGCTATCCATTTGATTTAGTTCACCTGGGTCACTGCCTAGATCTCGCCTCTGTGGACTCTGCAAGGTTTTCCCTTTGCTTCATGAGATGTTACAGGATAATACAAGTCCCAGTGTCCAAAATTCACAGATAACTCTGGAGTGCACTTACTGACAGGCTGTCATCTAATCACATTCACCCCTCCTTTGAATTGACCTCGGCTCAGGAACCTGTTCTGGAGAAAGCAATGGCAGCAGGTGCCTGCCTCTTGCTCCTGTTTCTGGGATTCCTCCACATCTCAGCCCACCACCCCCAGCCATGCTTTGCTGCAGGCAGCCCACACTCAGCCCCAGCTGCCAACTTTTGGCTTTGCTCAATTGAGGGGTCCTTTAGAACTGCTCTGCTGCAGCCAAGGAGAAAGTACAGCTTAGGGAAGTGATGGTGCTGTTGTTTGGGGGCTAGCGGAGGACAGGAAGCCTGAGAGACAGCTCAGCTGTGTACAGATTCCTTCTAGTTGTTCCAGACATCAGATATTAGCTGTGGAAACATCCTGTTATTGCAGTTCAGTTACGGGGCTAAGATATGAATATTGACATGGCATCCTGCCCACTGGTGCTGCGTGAAGCATGCAGGGTAATGCACAGGACTGCATACAGGGATGGATTCTGTCCGTTGGGCTTTGAGCTGAAGTATACACAGGACACCCTTCAATGGAGTATCTGAGCAGCAACAGATGGAGTGCAGAGCTAACAAGTATTTCCCATCTCAGATTCCTGGAACTGAGCACTACCCAGCTGCCTGTTGGGCAAATGAAAACTGTACAGTTCTGCAAGCAATCAGCAGTCCCCTACACCAGAGTCCAGCAAGGAGGAGAGCCCTCCGTCACCATGAGCCAACAGGGGGGAAGGTCAAAATGGAGAAGGAGTGAAATTCTACAGAGACAAAGAAGGCCCAAAGATCAGATAAACCCAAACTACAAATCCTTCCTGCAAACCTCTCCTCACCACTCGCCATCTCCATCCCACCTTCATGTGTGGCTTCAACCCATCCCATGCCCTGTGGCCCACCCAAGCTTCTCTCCTAACCCACCCTCCATCTCCTCTGCTCATGCCTCACTTTTCAGATGCTTTCACACCAAGCCCATGTGCCTGGAACAGTCTTTCAGATCTCCTGGTCTCTCCCCTGCCACAGAACAGCTAAACCCAGCTCTTTCACAGACTCAGGGTTTGAAGCCGGAATGGACCATTATGAGCATTGAGTCTGAGCTCTGGCATAGCACAACTCAGGAGAGATTCACCCAGCAAATACTGCATTGAGCACAATAACTGGTGGTTGAGCTCAAGTGACCAATACCCAATCTTGATTTAATGACTCGAAGTAACTGATAAACTCACCACAATATGCTTTATAGTGATAGACTCAAAGAGCTCAATCTATTTATTTTATCAAAGAGACAGTTAAGCGGTGACTTGATCCTAATCTGTAAGTGCCTACACAGGGAGCAACTATTTGATAATGGGCCCTTCAATCTAGCAGACAAAGGTCTAACAAGATCCAGTGGCTGGAAGAAGCTAAACAAATTCAGACTGGAAATAAGGCATTTTTTTTAACAGCCATTTAAACAACGTATTAAGGATTGTGGTGGATTCTCTATCACTGGCAATTTTTAAATCCAGATTTTATTTTATTTTTTAAGATATGCTCTAATTCCAAAGGAATTATTTTGAGGAAATTCTCTGGTCTGTGTCACACAGGAGCTCAGACTAGATTATCGCAATGGTCCCTTCTAGCCTTGGAAATCATCAATCTATGGTTATGAACCAGGTAAGTGGTTCCAATTAGAGCTGGAAAAATAGTGGAATTTTTGATTCGCTGGCAATTCTGAAAAGTGAAAAATAATTGTTTTAGATTGAGTGAAGTGTTATGTTTAGATTTCCAGCACTTAATTTTTTTAATTAAAATTTCAAAATAAAAAGTATTTGAACAGAAAAAATAAAATGTTTTAAAAATGTTAAAATGTTCAGATTTTTTGCTGTTCTTCTAAATGAACAAGTCTGTGAACTCAACAGGAATGCATGAAAAGCTTCAGTGTCAACGATTCTTCTTTTTTTTCTGAAAAATGTTTCAGTTGAAAAATTTTTCCCAGCGCTCGTTCCGAAGGTTAATTACCCTCACTGTTAAAAAATCTGCACCTCAAAAAACATCAACCTGCAAAATGAACAGAACACTCCTACAATCAAAGCCTTTACATCCCAAACGAGAGGGAGAGCCAGAGACTTCACTGTTGCTACCTGATTTTCTATGGAGAGCACTCAGATAGTATGGTGATGGGCAACGGCTAAGACTCTAAGACGGACACAGAGATAATTTCCAGTTTGTATTTGTCAAGTGTCAGTTTTCAGCCTTATTCTTTGTCTACTAGATTTAAAAACCATTTATTAGAAATCTTCCCATATAAGTACTTTATAGACCTTGATCAAGTCACCTCTTCGCCTTCTCTTTGCTAAACTAAATAGATTGGACCTTCTCTAATCTCTCTCTGTCAGGTTTTCCAGACCTCAAATCATTCTTCTAGCTCATCTCTGAACCCTTTCCCATTTGTCAATGTCCTTTTTGAAGTGCAGACACTAGAACTGAATGCAATATCCCAGTAATAGTCTCACTAATGCTTAACACCACCTCCATACTCTTACTTGATATCCCTGCATTTATAGATCAGAGGATTGTGTTAGCCCTCTTAGTCATCACATTGAACTGGGAGTTCACATTCAAGTTAGTTTCCACTGTGACCCCGAAACCATTTTCTGAGTCCCTGTCTCCAGGATGCACTCCCTATCCTGTAAATGAATGTCAAGTTTGCATATGACTTCCAGCTCCGCAGTTTCTCGCTGAAGTCTGTTTTTGAAGTTTTTTTGTAGAAGTATGGCAACTTTCAAGTCAGCTACAGAGTGTCCTGGGAGACTGATAGTGACCTGAGACCGACTGGTTTATGGATGTTACCATTTTTTATGTCTGATTTGTGTCCATTTATTCTTTTGCGTAGTGACAGTCCAGTTTGGCCAATGTACATGGCAGAGGGGCATTGCTGGCACATGATGGCATATATTACATTAATAGATGTGCAGGTGAATGAGCTCCGTATGGTATGGCTGATGTGGTTAGGATCTGTGATGATATCCCTAGAGTGGATGTGCAGGCAGAGCTGGCAACAGGGTTTGTTGAGCTGGAACTCATACGCAAACTTGACACAATCAAACTGGGTCTGCATAGGGACTTGGAATGGTTCTCTCATTACAAGAAGTAATTGTCACTGTTCACACATTCTCACCTTCCAATCAATGGATGTGAATAGGCCTCATCTACTCTAACTGAATGGACTTTGCTAACACCTACCCTCCCCATTGTTGTTCCTTACCCTTGGATGTACATATATACCCCTATCTGATTTCTATTTCTTGCATCTGAGGAAGTGGGTTGCAGTCCACAAAGCTTATGTCTGCAGAAATTAAATGTGTTAGTCTTTAAAGTGCTACAGGACTCTCATTGTTTTTGCTGTATATAGACTAACACAGCCACCCCTCTGGAGCTTTTGATAGAGTCTCCCACAGTATTCTTGCCAGCAAGTTAAAGATGTATGGGTTGGATGAATGGACTATAAGATGGATAGAAAGCTGGCTAGATCATTGGGCTCAACAGGTAGTCATCAATGGCTCAATGTCTAAATGGCAGCCAGTAATAAGTGGAGTGCTCAGGGGCCAGTCCTGGTCCAGTTTTGTTCAACATCTTCATTAATGATCTAAAGGATGGGGTGGACTGCACCCTCAGCAAGTTCATGGATGACACTAAGCTAGGGGCAGTGGCAGATATGCTGGAGGACAGGGATAGGATATAGAGTGACCTAGAAAAATTGGAGGATTGGGCCAAAAGAAATCTGATGATGTTCAACAAGGACAAGTGCAGAGTCCTGCACTTAGGACGGAAAAATCCCATGCACTACTACAGACTTGGGACTGACTCGCTCAGCAGCAGCTCTGCAGAAAAGGACCTGGGGATTACAGTTGACAAGAAGCTGGCTATGAGTCAACAATGCGCCCTTATTGCTAAGAAGGCTAACGGCATACTGGGCTGCATTAGTAGGAGCATTGCCAGCAGATGGAGGGAAGTGATTATTCCCCTCTACTCGGCACTGATGAGGCCACATTTGGAGTACTGTGTCCAGTTTTGGGCCCCCCCACTACAGAAAGAATGTGGACTAATTGGAAAGTCTAGCAGAGGGGGGAAAAATTATTAGTGGCCTGGGGCGCATGACTTATGAAGAGACACTGAGGGAACTGGGCTTATTTAGTCTACAGAAGAATGGGGGAGAGGGGTATTTGATAGCAGCCTTCAACTACCTGAAGACGGGATTCCAGGGAGGATGGAGCTAGGCTGTTCTCAGTGGTGGCAGATGACAGAACTAGGAGCAATGGTCTCAAATTGCAGTGCGGGAGGTCTAGGTTGGATATTAGGAAAAACCTTTTCTCTAGGAGGGTGGTGAAGCACTGGAATGGGTTACCTAGGGAGGTGATGGAATCTCCATTCTTAGAGGTTTTTAAGACCCAGCTTGACAAAGCCCTGGCTGGGATGATTGAGTTGGGGTTGGTCCTGCTTTGAGCAGGGTATTGAACTAGATGACTTCCTGAGGTTCCTTCCAACCCTCATCTTCTATGATATCTCTGGGTTTGTGTGTGTAGCTTTCAGGGTTTTTGCATGTTTCCCTTGGAATGTGGCTGCTTGTGCTCATTTATCTTCAGGTCTGTCTGAGTTTGCCTGTCTCTCTGTGCATTGAGGCTTGTGCACCTGCAGAGCTGTGTTGATGGATTTTGGGTGTGCAGCAGCTCTGTCCTCTGTGCATTCATATACACACATATACACGTTGTCACTCTACCTATTAACATTCTGGGGATGGATTATCTCCCAAGCTTCCTTTCTGGGTCTCTCAGGGACCATGCCTCCCTCACCCTCCCCCACAGACCAATATCCCTTTGCCCAGCCCCCCCATCTGGCTCTGTGTTCCCTTGGTCAGCCATTATGGGTTCCAGTAATATGGAGATAAATACCCAACCTGGCCACTTTCATGCTGGAAAGGGACACAACAGCACTTCAGCTGGATTCCTACCCTGCCCTGTCAAGATTGATTTGAGGAGCCAACCATTTACAAGTCACCCAGGGCTAATATTCAGGAAAAAGAACCAGATTTAAGGGGATTCAAAATGCCAGGACCAGCACCAACTGTGCTCCCTCTGTGCCAGGAACAGCTCAGGAGTCCCTGGGCAAACCAACAAATATCCCCATCAGCCTGGGGTCACTCACACCAACAGCTTTGCTGCCCTAGGTGACAGCCTCTGCTGCCTGCATGACACAGCCAGACAGAGTTACAGCAGAACTCTGCCTTCAAGCCCCAGGCTGACACACTTCCCAGCTCTCAGCCCTTCTGAACATCTCTTCCCAGGGAAGTGAAGAGAATATGTTCAAGTGATGGCAGTTTGGATGCTCATTACCTCAGATCCGCTCTGTCTCGTGCAGTTTGCCCAGGAACCCTGATCTCTTATGCACACGAATTCAGTTGTCATGGCTATGAGGAACCTCAGCTTGGGAAATGCAGCATTTAAAATGATGACGCAACTCAAGGGAACATTAGCTGTTTTAAGGGGAAGTGGCAGCTTAGCCAGCCTGGTTTTGGAATTGATTCTTGGTGCAGACAGCCATGGTCAGCAGGCTGGACAGTGTAGCCTATGTGAGCTGTAACCCAATATCCCTCCCCCGCAGCCCGAATCCCATCACTCACAGGGCCTGGGCAGCTCCTTTGCTGGCCCCCTCCAGCTCCCACTCTATGTTTTGCATGGCTTTCTGCCACCATCTGGGCTCCATTTAGGGAGAGCTGATGTTTTTCCCAGGACTGTGTAATTTAAACTTCAGTATTGAGTTTACATCTCACATACCAGCATCTCGCTGCCAACCTGAACACGTGGAGGGGGTTGCTCTCAAACTTGTCCGGTCTTAGCCCACAGCAGGAAGATCCAACATCCAGCCCATCAAAGGCTCAGTGCACCTGGGAATCATTCTGCCTGCACACCCGCATCCTGGGAGAAGCTGCAATGCGCCAGCCCATCATGGTGCATTACTGATCATCTCTCTCTGCCAATGAAATGCAGGGCTGTAAAAGTTGAGGGGCTGCAGATCACAATGCAGCTTTCCCTGGCCAAGCTGTGACTGGGGAGTCCAGGCTGGAAAAACAGGGAGCAGGATTTCTGGTCAGAATTGAGGCGCTGAACTTAGCATTAACAACTGGTTATTTTTATGAGTAGAAAATTCACTCCCACATCTAAGTTAAGACAGATGGAATCTTCATTCAAGCACCTGCTGAGTCTTTGAAGGAAAACTTTTGCTCCCTTAAGGAAGCATTTCTTACAGTGGGTCAAGATCGGAGACGGAGCCTGGGCTTTGAAGAAGGGTTTCTGTCACATGGATGTGGGGAGCAAAGGCACAGGGCTATTAGTAGCAGGAACTTGGGAGTATCAAACTAACATGCCTGGGGCTTATAGCTGGACTGCTCATCTTCCCCTAAAGGCATTGGCTAATGTGGCTTGGAGCTCAGTTGGAAACAGACAGATCCGCAGTCTCCCACTCAGTGTGATTCTAATTGACCTCTGTGCTGTTCTGGAAGGCCTGGGCAGCCCATTGACATCATATAGCTTCCTTCGGTGTTTGGAGTATCAGCCATTCAAACCAGGCTCATGGAGCATGGCTGCCTGGGTGCAGAGACCTCAGCAAAGAAGGCTGCTCCCCTCAGGAGAGCCAAGCTACCCTTCAGCAGGTCAAGAAGCAAGGGTTAGTCTCTGGCTGCAGTTCTGCACATACTACCCTTGTGTGGCATGACGACCCCCACTCTTTTGAATATGGAAGCCTGGGCCCCTGAGCTCCTGAGCGAGCAGCTGGTCAGTTCTGGTAGCTTCAAAGGCTGAGCTCTGGTTTCCCAGAAATTGGGAACAACCGGACCATTCTGGCTGGGATGCTGCTCTCTTCATGAGAAAGAGAAGGCTGCCTAGGGACCAAGTCCTCAAATCGGAGCCTTGGGAAGGCAAGGCCCTGCCTGGCCTGACCCTGAATGGCCAGTCCCAAGGGCCTTCTCCTCTAAGAGCTGTTTGCCTCCCACAGCAGAGTGTTCCCTCAGCTCCTTCTCACACATTTTCCTGCTCCTTACCTGGCATGATATTGCTGACAGCCAGAAGCCAAACTGGGTCCCTTCATTCATCCCTGCTGGCCCTAATCCCCAAAAGCCATTTAATCACTGTTCCACACCTGCACCAAATGAATACTGCTACATCCTGGGGCTGGAACAGGAGCCTTAGTAGGAGGAGTATCATGACAGCACCTCAGCCAAAATATAGGCCCCATTGTATGGGCACAGACCCACTGAGACCAGTCCTGCCCTGAAGGGCTCACAGGCTGACGGGACAAGTCAGAGAGAGTGGGAGGGGAAACAGAGGCACAGAAGAGGAAATGAGCAGCTCAGGCTCCCACAGCAGGCCAGGAGAAAAGCCTGACCTTCCAATCCAGTGTCCGATCCACTAGCCCAGTGTTTCTCAAACTGAGGGTCCTAACCCAAAAAGGGGTTGCAAGATTATTGTAGGGGGTTGTGAAAACAGCGGTGATGTGACTGAGCATTTGGTCTATACTCTATCAGAGAGAAGGATTCTAGTCCTAGGTCTGGCAGAAGTGACTGTTATCTGATCTCTAAAACTGGCAGAAATGCCTGACTGCGCCATTCCTAGGGCAGGTGTACAGGGACTTAATTAACAATGAAGGGTGACAGTTATATTCGTTATTATAAAAATGTTGAAGTTATAGAAAGGTCCTTTGAGATGAGGTTGGGGGCTGTACATGAACTGCAAATTAATCGAAACTTATCCACCACAAACTCTACTCTGGCCCTGGTGCTAACAAACCAGTTTCCAAAATCCAGCTTTCAGAGAGGATGAAAAATTCAGCTTTAAACAGACACTGGGTTGCAACTGTAACTGTGGAGTCCCTATTGCTGCCCCATAACCTCAACTTTAAATTCCCTGTATGCTTGTTTGATCTTTTCCTTTTTACATGGCTGACGAACTTCATAGCATATTAATGCTCTATTCCTCCCAGCTGCTTACTTTCAGGTGCAGCTTCTTCCCTACACCCAATCCCAGAGCTCAGAATGAAACCTCCTCATTGCTTCTGTGTGGTTTACAGAAAGGAAGCTGCATTCAACTCAAGTTTCCTTTGTCTGCTTTTATTGCCATGGTGATCTCCATTTCCCTCCCCCTCTCCTTCCCCAACCTCTACTCCCAGCCCTAAACTGGGAGCTTCCAGGACAATGACTCTTGGTCCGATAACAACACTAGGCCTTTGATGGGTGAGACCAGAAGCCACACGTCTTCCTGCCAAATTAGAAACTCACTCTTGGGAGGTGAAATAATTACCCAGTTCTGCAACAGCAAAGAAGGAAAGCCACAGGCTCACAGTGAAGGACTCCATGCTTGTAGCAGAAAGTGAGAGCATGAGGCCTGAGGCCGAGCATAACCGGCCAAGGCGTAAGGCCTAAGCTAAAAGAATGGTCCAGTCTGTTATAAAGCCACGTTAGCAGGAGTCAGGCTGTGAACTTATCACCTCACAGACACTGGCAAGAAGAGCAAGAAGAAAGCTGATACTGCAAAAACAGATTTCCAAAACACTACTAAGTGCAAGAGTCTAAAAATACATCTCAGAGACGGACAGTACCAGGACATCCTAACAACAAAGAGATAACAAGGGCCACCTGACCCCCCCAAACGACATTTTAATGGATAGAAATGTCTTTTAATATGACAAATAGAGATATTTTGCCCGAACCATCCAGTGCAAGGTAATAGGTGGTATCAGACTACGTCAAGAGGGTGGCAACTACCTGCATCAAAGGGGCAGAACGAAACTTGTCTGTAACAGTGTATAAAAGAGGGTGTCAGAGGGAACGCCTTTGTCCGGCTAAGGGGATGACGGAGAGTTCTGCCGTTAACTGAGTTGTTCCATTATAAAGGAGCACTTGTACTTGAATTGTACTTGTGAGATATAGAGCGCTTCTCACTGCACTTCACTGCATAAACCTGGCTGACATGGACCGATCCATGACTGTGTCAATTAATTCAATCATGAGTGCCGTCTTGGTTACCTGCGCAGAGCTGGGACAGCACAGTCATGGGTGATGAACACACACAGCCAACAACTGACAAGCACTACACAGCTGACAACTGACAACAATGCTTATGAGACTGTCCGGGGCAGTAGCTTTTTAGGGAAGTTTAAACACAATTTAGAGGTGGTAAAGGCCCGGCATCCCATTCATTCACTGCAGTTCAAAGGGCCCCAAGTGTCTCCTCCTACGTGGCCTGCCTCCAATGAGTGCAATCAGGTCACTGCAAGTTCTAAGGGCAAGGGATGCTCTTGCTCTTTGAGGGGGAAGTAGATTTCCATATGAAATACAGGAGACACACGCTACCCAACCAGCTCAGGAATGACAGCCATGTTCTGGTGCCTTTAAAGTTACCCGAGAGACTCTCAGGGTAGTCTACATTGCAATAAAACATCCCCAGCTGGCCCATGGCCACTGACTTGGTCTCACGGGGCTATAAAATTGCAGTGTTGCCATTCAGGCTGGTCCTAAAACCAAGCCCAAATGGCAATACTACAGTTTTAAAGCCCCACAGCTGATGGCTGACATGGGCCTGACATCCCCTAACACTTCGGACTTGTTTTCACAGTATGTCTGCACTGTGTAATTTCCATCTTGGGCAAACATACCCACACCAGCTCTAATCTAGCTAGGATACTAAAAATAGAAATGCAGCCATGGTGGCACAAGGAGCAGGAGGAGTGCGCTGCCCCGGGTATATACCAAGTGTTTCTGAAGGGATTGTACTCAGGTTGGCTAACCTGTCCCACTCCTTGTGCTGTGGCAGCTACACTGTTATTTTTAGTGTTTCTAGACCAGATTTTAGTATTTCTAGAGCTAAGCTAGCACAGGTATTAGCTATTTGAGCTGGAAATTACACCATCAGCTCCAGTATAGACATACTCTGAGGGTGACCATACATGGAAACAGCATGGAGCCACACACGGTGATCAGATTAGCTACAGAGTGATATGATTAGCATCTGATTAATTGTTATATCCTGTCTTGCCCACATGCTCAAGGTCTAATTGATCGCCATATTTAGGGTCAGAAAAGAATTTTCCCCTGGAACAGATCATCAGAGACCCTGAGGGTTTTTCACACATGGCTCACTTGCAAGTTTAAATTAGAGTAAATGGTGGATTCTCTGTAACTTGAAGGCTTTAACTCATAATTTGAGTACTTCAGTAACACAGCCAGAGATTAGGGGTCTATTACAGGCATGGGTGGGCGAGGTTCTGTGGCCTGCAACATGCAGGAAATCAGACTAGATCATCATGATGGTCCCTTCTGACCTTAAAGTCCATGAGTCTATGAGCTGCTGTATCTTCACTTCATTCTTAGCAGGAGCATCAGTAGCACTTGACCTTCAACCCCCTCCACCCCAACAGGACAGTTAGTTCAAGCTTAAAGCACCACTTTACTCTAGCTCGAGATTGTGTGTGGACAGGAGTTTGGTTAGGGGAAAAATCATTATTCCTTGAGCTAACTAACACCACAGTGAAGCCCAGTCCATAGTAGAAGCACATGTGCCATTTCAGCCACTGCTATTCCTCTCCCGCTGGAGGACCACAAAAGCCTGTGTACACAGGAATCATGGTAACAAAGTGTGTCCTGCATGAAAGAGCAAGAGCCCCTGAACCTGGCCCCATGCTGCAATCCAGTTTAGAAACCATCCTGCAGGCCAAGCCTGTATCCTAGCACTAGCATAATCTTGGTCACAGCACCACAATCAAATGTGGGTGGGGCAGAAAGCCATTCCCTTATCTCCAGAATCCATTCCTATTCATGTGTAATGCAGATCCTCGGAGCCTCTTCATTCCAACAGGCATGGTGCATATGACAGAGAGAGGTGGCGTTTGCCCACAGGCATAGCGCCTTGCTTCAGGCGGAGGTTACCCTGGCAAACTCTTTTTGGTCTCAGTAAATAATGTGTGGGCTAGTGGTTATGGTAGGGTAAAGGCAATCAGCACACCCAGCTTCTATTCTTGGCTTCAAATAGTAATTTAGGGATAAAGATGTGTGAAGGAGGCTTAATTACCAAAATCTGTGCAGTTGCTACACAGTCTGAGATATCTCTATGGCCCCCACCACTGCAGTAGATGAGTGCTTTCAATCAGCCATAGAAGACCCTGCTGTTCTCACTGAAATCTCGGGAGATGGTACCTGAAGACTGACAGACTCTGTGTAGTTATTCTCTGCAAAAAGGGAAATTGCAACAGATTATAATTAGTTTGCTTCCAATTTGGTCACGCACAAGCCAGCTTCTTGTTCCCGTCTACTGTGAAGCCTGAGTGCAGCCATTCCTGCTTGCTCATTTGGTTGTGAACACATGGTACAGAGTTGGCAGAAGGGCTCGGACTGAGCAGTACCCAGTGGCACAGTGTGCCTCTGCCTTACCCAAGCCCCAAGCTTCTCCAGAATCTTGGTTTCCATGCAGTCTCTGCATTTATGGCTGTGAATAAACCATGAGCAGAGTATAACCAATGCAAAGCTGTCTAATCTGATGGGAGCCTTGATGAATGCCCCATTCATCTCAGTGAGGTATTAACTCAGACATACAGTGATGATCATTTAAAATGTCAAAATTCCTAGCTATTACCCTGCTCAATGCAAAAAAGGAGAGGGCTGGTGAGTGGCTGCAGGGGGTTGGGAGTTACAGATCTACACAATTTACTGTGTACTTCTCATTTTGTGCCACAAGTGGGTGGTGTTTGGGAAATTCCATCACTTACCCCCAGAAGAGTGGATGCAGAAGGCACAGTGACAGGTAGATTAAATTATGTGGTTTCTGTTCTTTATTAAAATTATACTCAGTCTTTGAAAACTAGGCCTCAGTTGTCTCAGCCGTGAAGCCTTCCATCCATTTATTATTATTTCATGTTTACAGAACATCTTAGGTGTACAAGGTACTTTCTTACACAGAAAATCTGGAGTAACTATTCAAATTAATGGAGTTATTCCAGATTTACATTGTGCTTCTGAGATCAGAATATAGCCCAGGATTTCTGCCCAGAGAAAGTCACTCAGATGCACAGCATAGCAATGCAAAGCAGGGTGGTATTGGGTCACTGGTAGGGAGAAGGGTTCTGTGATTAAGAGACTTAGTTCTTGTCTACACTTGGGAGCAGCCATGATGCAGCAGTTGGTGCTGATCCTTAAGCAATGCATTATGCCAGAAAGAGAGTGCCTCTATAATCCAGTGGTTTGGACATTCACCTAGCAGCAGGGCACCTACAAGTTAAGCTATGTCTACACTACAGCCTATGTTGACAAAATTTACGTTGCTCAGGGTGTGAATATTCCACCCCCTGAGCAATATAAGTTACACCAATATAAGCGCTAGTATGCAGATTATCCTGCCAACCGAGCTTATGCCAATTGCAGAGGTGTTTTTTTTATGCCAATGGGACAGCTCTCTCCCATTGGTAAAGAGCATCTTCACCACGTGCTGCAGCAGTGCCAGTACAGAGGAGACAGATGGAAGCAGAGAGAGGCCCAGAATGAGGGGCCTTGACCAGAGCTGGGTGCCTAACAGCAGAGTCCCTTTGGCATGACGAAGGCATAGCCAGGCCAAAACACAAGTGGCACTGCAACCATGTGCACCTGCTTGGCCTCCTACACGTTTGCAGTCCTTCCAGCACCCATATGCACCCCCAGACGGCCGGGGACCAAGCAGAGCAGGGGCACCAGCCACCCCCAGACTCCTGGGAAGGTGGGAGGATTGGATCCAGGCTTTATTGCTCCCTGGGGAAGAGGAAATGCAGGAGGAGGATGGGGTCTGGGACTCCCAAAACTGCTTGGCCCCTAACGGGATGGTGCTCTTCAGCCTGACTACTTCTTTGGGCTGGGTACAGGATGGGCAGAGCTTGGGGCTAGGTCAGAGGCAATGTGGGGAGCAAGGGGAAGAGCACAGGGCTGAGTGTGGGGTGAGCTTGGAGCTGGGTGTCAGGGCAACATATGGGGGGGAGGGGGCAGGAGAGTTCCGGGGTGGGTGTGGGGCAGGGACAACAGGGGTAGGGACTAGGGAAAACACGGGGTAACGTGGGGCGAGAGCATGGGGCTGGGTGAACTTGAAGCTCGGTGGTAGGGCAATGTAGGGGAAGAGCTCAGAGTTATGTGCAGGTCAGGAAGAGCTCAAAGCCTGGTGTGGGGTGGAGAGAGCATGGAGCTGGGTGCAGACGCAGCATGAGAGGCAGGGTGTAGGGGAACAGCAGGGTGAGAGGGCAGGGCAGGGCATGGGGGAGAGCTCTGGGTCCCATCCTTAGGAAAATTCTGGCTGTGCTCCTGGAAAAAGGCACAGAACGAGGAATATTCTGGATCACTGCACGTGGCAACCTTGCCTTTCCCAACCCATTGCTGGAAATGAACTGCAGTAACATATACTGGGAGGTTGGGGGGTGGAATTCTCTGCTGCTTGCATTTTTTTTTTTTTTTTTTTTTTTGTGGATTTTAAAACCAGGGGGGTTGGGAAGCCAGGCAGTGGTGGTTGTCAGGTAGACAGGGAAGGCTTCTGAGCTTGGGGGTAGGGGTGGGATTTTGGACCTGGAATGGTTGTGGGTGTGGGTGCTTGCTGATTCTGAGCCTGGGAGTGTGAGGGAGACAGGGGCAGTGCTGAGGGAGGCGGTTTTGAGCTGCAGAGAGGTCAGGGAAGAAGAGGAAGGAGGAGAGGGATGTGGGAGGGGGCGATATTTCTCAGTAGCTGTAGGTTGGGTTGGAGGGAGCTGAGGACACCTGGTATGTTTGAGCTGGAAGGGTGGGTGAGGTTGAGTGCAGAGAGGAACGGAGTCAACAGGTGAATGAGGGAGGGGGGAGCTGGTGGTGAGTAGGGGAGAGATGGTAAGATAAGAGGTAGAGTGTAGGACAGACTGGGACTAGGAGAGAGCACTGACAAAGACCTAAAAAGCCTCTTCTCCCCTGACCCGTTACAATAGAGCCTCCCAGTTTGCATTCTGGGAACAAGGGCCACAAGAGGGAAAAGAAGAGGGCTTCCCACCCCAAGGAAAGGCTTCACCTCTGAGTTTGAGTATTGAACCCCTGAGATTCAAAACACGGTTCAGTCAGATCCAGAGAGCTCCACTGGGATCTGCTCTGAAACCAGCAAGCACCAACACTGCACGCTAAAGCCATCAAATGGCATGGAACTCGGCCTGAGCTCACTGGAAAAGGCTAGTGAACCTCAGCAAGTCTTTCAATGCAGCTAGTCTGAGTAGGTAATGACAACTAAAAATCCAGTTGGGAATTTGCCAAAAGCATTTTTCACAGCTCCCATTTTCACACACCATGAAAAAAGCCATGCAGTATAAACACTAAGCCTCTCACCAGGGGAGAAAAGGTGGAGGAGTTGCACTGTATGTAAGAAAGCAGTATGACTGCTCAGAGCTCCAGTATGAAACTGGAGAAAAATCTGTTGAGAGTCTCTGGGTTAAGTTTACAGGCGAGAACAACTAGGGTGATGTCATGGTGGGCATCTGTTATAGACCACCAGACTAGGAAGATGAGGTAGACGAGGCTTTCTTCAGACAACAAATGGAAATTTCCAGATCACAGGCCCTGGTTCTTATGGGGGACTCCAATCACCCTGACATCTGCTGGGAGAGCAATACAGCAGAGCACAGACAATCCAGGAAGCTTTTGGAGAGTATTGGGGACAACTTCATGGTGCAAGTGCTGGAGGAACCAACTAGTGGCCATGCTCCTCTTGACCTGCTGCTCACAACCAGGGAAGAATTGGCAGGGGAAGTAGAAGTGGATTACAACCTGGGCAGCAGTGACCATGCGATGGTCAAGTTCAAAATTTTGACAAAAGGAAGAAAGGAGAGCAGCAGAATATGGACCCTGGACTTCAGAAAAGCAGAGTTTGACTCCTTCAGGGAACTGATGGGCAGGATCCCCAGGAGGCTAACATGAGACTCAGACTCTATGGTCGGAAGGGACCAATATGATCATCTAGTCTGACCTCCTGCGCAATGCAGGCCACAGAACCTCACCCACCCACTCCTGTAATAAATCTCTAACCTAGGACTGAGTTATTAAATCCTCAAATCATGGTTTAAAGACTTTAAGGTACAGAGAATCCACCAGGGGGAAAGGAGTCCAAGACAGCTGGCTGTATTTTAAATAAACCTTTTTGAGGATGCAGGAACAAATCACCCCGATGTGCAGAAAGAATAGCAAATATGGCAGGGGATCAGTTTTTTTAACAGAGAAATGTTTGGTGAGTTTAAACACAAAAAAGAAGTTTACAAGAAGTTGAAGGTTGGACAGATGACTAGGTAGGAATTTTAAAATATTGCTCCAGCATGCAGGGGTGAAATCAGGAAGGCCAAAGCACAATTGGAATTATAGCTAGCAAGGAACGTGAAGGGTAACAAGAAGGGTTTCTATAGGTATGTTACCAACAAGGAGAAAGTCAGGGAAAGTGTGGGCCCCTTACAGAATGGGGGGGCAACCTAGTGACAGATGATGTGAAAAAAGCTGAAGTACTCAATGCTTTTTTTGCCAACATCTTTAGAGACAAGGTCAGCTTCCAGACTACTGCACTGGGCAGCACAGCATGGGAAGAAGGTGAGCAGCCCTCAGTGCTGAAATAAGAGGTTCAGGCCTATTTAGAAAAGCTGGACATGCACATATCCATGGGGCTGGATGCAATGCATCTGAGGGTGCTGAGGGAGTTGGCTGATGTGGTTGCAGAGCCACTGGCTATTCTCTTTGAAAACTCCTGGCGAACAGGGGAGGTCCCACACAATTGGAAAAAGGCAAATATAGTGCCCATGTTTAAAAAAAGGAAGAGGGAGGATCCGGGGAACTACAGACCAGTCAGCCTCACCTCAATCCCTGGAAAAATCATGGAGTAGGTCCTCAAGGAATCCATTTTAAGGCACTTGGAAAAGAGGAAGGTGATCAGGAATAGTCAGCATGTATTCACCAAGGGCAAGTCATGCCTGACCAACCTGATTGCCTTCTATGACGAGATGACTGACTCTGTGGATGTGGGGAAAGCAGTGGACGTGATATACCTTGACTTTAGCAAAGCTTTTGATACAGTCTCCCACAGTATTCTTGCCAGCAAGTTAAAGATTATGGGTTGGATGAATGGACTATAAGGGGGATAGAAAGCTGGCTAGATCATCAGGCTCAGTTGGTAGGGACCAATGGCTTGATATCTAGTTTGCAGCCGGTAACAAGAGGAGTGTCTCAGGGGTCGATCCTGGTGCTGGTTTTGTTCAACATCTTCATTAATGATCTGGATGATGGGGTGGATTGCACCCTCAGCAAGTTTTCAGAGGACACTAAGATGGGGAGAGTGGTAGATATGCTGGAGGGTAGGGATAGGATACAGAGTGAACTAGACAAATTGGAGGATTGGGCCAAAAGAAATTTGATGAGGTTCAACAAGGACAAGTGCAGAGTCCTGAACTTAGGACGGAAGAATCTCAGGCACTGCTACAGACTAAGGACAGACTGGCTAAGCAGCAGTTCTGCAGAAAAAGATCACTATCAAATCCTCCCTCACTCTCCTCTTCTACAGACGAAACAAGCCTAGTTCCCTCAGCCTCTCCTCATAAGTCATGTGCTCCATTTTTGTTGCCCTCCACTGGACTCTCTCCAATTTGTCCACATCCTTCTTGTAGTAGGGGGCCCAAAACTGGACACAGTACTCCAAATGAGGCCTCACCGGTGCAGAATAGAGGGGAATAATCACTTCCCTCGATCTGCTGACAACGCTCCCACTAATGCCGCCCAATATGCCATTAGCCTTCTTGGCAATAAGGACACACTGTTGACTCATATCCAGCTTCTTGTCCACTGTAACCTCCAGGTCCTTTTCTGCAGAACTGATGCCTAGCCAGTCAGTCCCCAATCCTCCTGTTCTCCCCTTCCGGATCTCCCTCCTGCATGAGCTCCCATCTCAAGTTGTGGCCCTCTAGGTGTTACTGCAACACAAATAAGATGAAACACATACATTTATCATATGAGGGTTTCATACATAAGTGTTGGCTTCAAGATGGGAAATAACTCGCCACCTGCTGAAAGCCCTTCTGGTGCAGATTCTCACCTGTAGAAAAACAGCTTTCCACATAAAAGAGAACAGGCTGGAGTGTGTGTACAGAAGTCCCCCCTGTAACCCCAATGCTCCAACAGTCTGAAAGAGGGAGTGGAGTTCACTCCAGTCTCTTTGCACTTTTGTTACTGGAAGGAAATGTGTTAAAAGAAGTTTGAACAATAGAGCCTCTTCCCACAGCCCCTTCAGAGCAGCACTCTGCCTCCTTGCTCTGCTGGGCTGCCCTGGAAAGAAAGCCTCTTTTATCCCTTCCCACTTGCCATGGGAGCACATACAAGACTCCAGAAGAAGCAGTTCTGTATTGAGAAACAGAGCCCAAGGCGCTTGGGAGGAAATAGGCAGGGAACGCCTTCAAAGATGACCTTTGACAAATGAGCTTTGACACTGCTTTTTGGTGGCTTTGATCTCTGATGGGCTACAAACTCTCAGGCTTTCAGTGAAAGAATTTCAACTGCAGTAAACTGTGCATTTGAAGCCTGCTGTAAGGGGCTGGACTCACTATTGATCTTATCAAATACTCAGAGATTCGCTGTCAAGACCCTTAGGAAGCACAGCCCATGGGATCTGTCACACGGGAACACTTACAGAGAGGTCTTATACATTTGAGTTTATAGCAAAAATCTCAATTGCGGCTCTACCCATTAGGGCCACATTTTCAGAAGGGCACAACTCCCATTTAGGCACCAAAATAAGTGGCTAGATTTTTTAAAAGAGCCCATTCACAGTTGCTGAGCTCTTGAAAAACCTGTCCCATAGTAGAGCAACAATGCCAGAGCAGCCTCAAAGAACAGATTTGACAACAAATGCGTGTGGAACAGGTTCATCAACTGTGAGAAAAGCAGTTTGGCTCCTCTCTCTCCTGGCAGAGGTCTTCCTCCAAACATCATCATCACCTGCCTCCGAACCAGAGCCAAACCTCCAAGAAAGAGCTTCCTGTGCCAGAAGTAACTCTGGCTCACAAATATGATCTCTTATCCCTGCACCTTGATTCAGTCTCCTGCACACAGAATATCTGCCTGTGTACGTCATGGCTGGAAGGAGCACTTTCAGACAGGTCGGGTGTGACCAATCCTGTGTGGTATGTAGCCATGCCAGAGAAGGGAAGTCACACATGCTAATCATCCAGGAACACACTTCCAGTGACAGAGATCAGTAATGGGGCAAATATCCTCAGCCCTGGTGCAAAATCCTGCAATGAATAACATGCAGCTGGTCCCACTCCGGGGAACCTGTCTTTCATCCCCCTCCTCCAGTATAGCTCCCATCATGTCATGCACACATCCAGTCATTGCTCCAGCAGCACGACCACATCTGAGAGGATCAGATGCTTCAGAAGTGACAGACCATTCAACAAAGTGTGTCACATACTCTTGGGTCATTTTGCCTGTGTCCTGACCAGTCTGGTTACTAAGACTACATACCAACCTCCGTGGCTGTTATTTCATACTTATGTGATTGTGGCTCTAGTGGATAGAGCATAATGTTTGCATGTTTGTGATTGCTGGGTAGGGATATGCACGTACTTCAATTTAAGCTGCTATGAAATTTAAGCAAAAATTTTGTATGGGGCATAATTCGCCATCCTTTCTCCCTACAGTTTTGAATGCCTGACTATTGAGTAATGTGACTTGCTCAACTAACCAGTGAGCTAAGAATAGAAGCTGTTTATGAAACAAAACCTGCCAGGATTGGCAGCTATTTCAGGCACATTCGGCTGGTGGGACAGAATGACATAACAGGACATGAGGAGGAAGCTGCATGTGACACATCTGTAACCTCACTAAGAGCCATGAACAATCTTAGGTACTACGTGATGGAGCTGGTGCCATCGTGTGTGCTCCTCATACACAGAAGCATTGCAGGGACTGGGTGTGAGACATGCTGTGACAGCCTGTCACTGCAGGAAGGAGCCATGGGCCTGGATCTGAAGCCCTGGCTACACTACAGGAACTATACTAGCACAGCTACAGCATTGTAGCTATGCCAACATAACCACGCAGCCTAGTCACAGCCTACAGCGATGGAAGGGGTTTTTCCATCACGGTAGAAACACCACCTTCCCAAGCGACGGTAGCTAGGACAACGAAAGCATTCTTCCATCTACCTAGCTGTACCTATGCCGAGAGTTAGATCAGCAAAACTATGACTCCCTGGGATTTTTACACCCGTGAGCTCCTTAGCTATGACAACCTAAATTTTAAGTGTAGTCTAGGCTTGACCTTGGTTGATTTCACGAAAAAATCCACCACTGGATTCCAGGCACAGGAACAATCAGTGAAGGTTGGGGTTGGTCCTGCTTTGAGCAGGGGGACTAGATACCTCCCGAGGTCCCTTCCAACCCTCATCTTCTATGATTCTACAAAAGGCATAAGGCCTCTCCATTATCACGTCAGATACACACAGCACCCTTCTAGCAGACCCTTTTCTCCACAGCACAATGGACAAAGTAGCAGAAGGTGCGGGGGGGGGGGGGGGTGTGAGGAGGGGGAAAAGTGTGGGGGCTGGAACACAGAAACTGTAACTCTTCAATGCAGCACCACAAAATGCACTCAAGACAGGAAGGGACTGGCCGTGCCTATAGCAGAATACCAAACACACAGCCTGCAGCCTGGATCCAGTCCTAGGCCCCTTCCTTCCAATCCCCAACTCGTCCCATAAATTTCCAAGGGACCCAACCACAGTCTCTGGGCCAGTTTTGTTTGGAAACAATGCAAGAAGCACAGCAGGTCCTGGAAGTGAGCACACACAGCCACAGATTTGGAATGCTTGATATATAATGTTTTAAGCTAATGAGTTCTACTTTAGCTGTGCAAATGATGATTTTTCATGGTTTGTAACTCAGTCCAATCTGGGATTATTTTCACAGGAACAAGGAAAGACACTTCTCTGTCTTAAACTGAGCCCCATCCCCCTCCAGCTATCAAGTAACCATTCTTCAGTCACCCCCCTCTGTCACAGCATCCCAGCCTACCTGCCACCACTGATCCTGCAGACTTGGGCTCCTGCTCTCTCCCCCAGAGTGGGGAAATGGAGAATTATTCCTCCAAAGAGGGAGGAAGGGAAGGAGGGAGGGACAAAGAAAAAAGAAAATTCCCAAAGGTGAAGGGAGGGATGTGGGGTGAGGGTCTTAAAGTGTTGGGAAAGAGAGGAAGAACATCATAGGGGAAGGGGACCCCTAACAGGGCAGAGGAAGGGAAGGATCATACAGGCATGTACTCGGACAGCATCTTTATCCATGAGAGCCTGACTGGAGAGGCCCATTCTACAGCAGGACAAGTCCACACTGTTAGCCTCATGCCAGCGAGCTCTCTATTCCCCAGCTCAGAGAAAGGACATGCAGCCCTCACACAAAACAAGTTAGACACCCCACGCCCTTGGCACAGTCCATGCAGCAGCCCCAGTAACGTGCTTTAGTAGCAGAAGAAAAATAGAACTGATGAAGTTTTTTATTATTTGTATTACAGCAGCACCTAACAGCATTGGTCACGGATCAGGACACATTCTGCTGGGTGCTGGACGAACACTGAAAAGAGAGTTCCTGCCCCAGAGAGCTTGGTCTGTCTGTCCCTCCCACTCCCTATATGAAGCGCTTCCACACTGATAGCAAGATCAGGGAATTGGATGGATCCAGGAGAAGAGAGCACTACGTGAGAATGATGGCAGCAGCATGTCACTAAAATCCACTTGCCAGTGGCTGCTGAAGGGATGAGTATCTCACCCTCTGCATAATACGCAACCGGAAAACTTGGAAAGGAGTTGGCTGGATTGAACACATCACCTAGAACTGGACCCAGTACCAAATCAGCCACTACCACTTGGATGAGTCACTGAGCCAGGTCCTAAAGCCGCTGGTGGCTCATTAACTTGAGAAATGTCCCACCACTGAGACACAAGTGTAATGCCTGAAACATGAGGCCTAGTATAACAGGCCAGTTATGAGGTTCTCCCTTTTCACTACAACAAGATTACAGACCTGACCCGGTTGCACCAAAGGACAACACTTCTAGGCAAAAATGAGGTCCTGTGGTGTGGATGGACTTTGATGACAGAGGTTGCAGTGGCTGGGGAACATGGCTTCTCAGGGTTGAGAGCTGGGAGTCAGGCTAAAGGAGAACAAGCTGCTAACCAGCCTCCTCCACAGAAGTGCAGAGGATGGGTTGTTTTGTTGTAGATTGCAACTCAGATGGGTTTAGCAAACAATCAGTCAGGCAGAAGAAACCTGCGTGGAGAGCTGGTGGCCCCAGCAGAGTTGGATCTGATGATAAGTTTTACAAGCCAAGATTGGCCCTCTCACTGCTCCACACTAGCATGGAGAATGCAGGAACTGCACCGTGCAGCTGTGGTTCACCCAAAATGAACTTTGCTCTGCTCAGCCTCGAACTTGCAAGGCCTTCAGAAGGAGCCCACCAGGTCCTAGAGGGGCCAACTCTGTCCAGTTTGTGGGGCAACTGACAGATCTCCTGCTTATACAGATCCTGAGCAGAGATGTCTCAAGAGACACAGGGCCGTGCAATGTGCACAAATAGACTCCAGGGCACTAGAGCATCTACAACATGCTGTGCAGTACAACCTATGGGGACAGCTGCCCAAGAGACCATCTTTATTGGGCATCCTCCTGCCTCATGAAGACTCTTCAAACAACTGTGTGTTTTCCTGCTCTACCTTCATTACAACAGCTCCCTCCATGAGGCAGCTGATTTTCACTGGCCCTCTGAATGGCCGCTTAAGACAATTAAAGCTAGAAGAAAGGGCCAGTGGCAGAAACAGTCATTATGGAGGTACATGCTGGGAATAACCAATTTGTTGACAGGTCAATGCAAATATCTGGATGTCCTGGAAACCCCACAAGAGGAGTGGGCACTCCACATCCAAGTTCTCTTCTAGTCTCAGAGAGAGACAGGTGACTAGCCCAGCTTAGTAGAGCCAGCCACCAGCTCCTCACAGCTGGAAGATTCAGCACCACAAACCACCCAACTGATTCTAACAACTCATTTCCGCGTCCAACACCATTATGAAGAAATTATTCTACTCTGATCTGCCGACTGAATCCGCAGGGTTTCTGCCATGATTGGGGCCACAGTTTGTAAGATCTTCAGGGCTAGGACCATGCTTGTAAAGTGCCAGTGCAAACCAGTGGTGCTGAATAGCCAGCAACAATGACTGCTGGATGCCTAAAAGTTTGAAAACTAAAAGCCACACCACATCACCTCAGCAAATAAAGCAGCTTTTGTCGGGAGCCCCAGTGCAGGGGTGTTAAGCTTCCCCTTCTCTGCCGAAGTAAATAACAAAATCTCTTGGAATTTGGAAACCAGTGCAAATGCCCGACCCCCTCTCAGGGTATGCGCAGCTCCCATTATTGAATCCAATAGGAGTTACTCTTATGAGAGCCATCAGACCCCTGGCTACATGTATCCTTTCTAAAACACTGTAAACACAGACTCCCAGCTGCATTATGCCCACTCAGTGTCCACTCTGCTCCCATGCATTCATTCACTCTCTCCCTTTTTTCCCCAGTTCCCTCATCTCCTCCTAGAATTCATACTCTCTCCCTTAAAAGACTGTGGGCCTGACTTGCTTACTCTGCACCATGTGAGATCATTTACACCAGTGCAAAGCAATGGAAGATTGAGTGCAAGACACCACCAAGTCAGAACAGCTCATCCCAATGGTGACCACACATTTTGTATTGTTCTGAATACTTGAGAGATATTTAGAACCATCTCAGTATCACTGTGCAATGCAACAGATTTGGACGATGGTGATGGGTTTTACTTTAACATTATGAGGAGGAGCAGGGGGTAAGAGGACACTCTGCTTTTAAGCAAAATCCTTGTGTGCTAAATTTTAACGTGTTTTTAGATCCATCTACAAATGTTCTCTATAGAGTCCATCTCTGGGAAGCTGCACAAAGTAGGGCAATACCTGTTTTGTATTGTGCGTGCTGTGTAGCACCCTGCACACTGGGGGCTGAGCACTACTGCAATACCAATAATAAAAGCGAGATAAAGGAAAAGAAAGAGCCCCTTGGATAGCATTTTTATTAATATGAATTTGCATTATAGTAGCATCTAGAGGCCCCAGCTGAGATCGGTGTCCCACTGCACCAGGTGCTCCACAAGCAGCATGAGAGACACATGGCCAGCTGACAAGACAGACATACAAAGGAGGGAAAGAGAGATAATTGTGCTTGTGGATAAATGATGGTGCCCAGCCTCCCCAGTGCACAGGAGGGGATCAAGGACAGAGCAGATACCAGCAGGAGGAGTTGTGAGGCTTCGTCATTGATAGTCCAATTGCACCAGTCCTGCCTCTCCTGCTTCTAACAACTAGCACCAGGCCAGGCCCTCCAGCGATAACATTGCTTCAGCGTGTCTGGTGTTTGATCCCAATATCCATGGTGAGGAGAACTCAGGGAGAAAGAATCTGAAGGACTGTGACCTTGGTGTCTGAGCTCTCGGTGCACAGCACAGGCAGCACAACTGCAACACATGGCACCAGCAATTTATTTACTGGTACTTCTGCCTCACCCTCCAACAGCCAGAGCAGATGCTGCCTCCAAACCCCATCCTGCCAAGGGTTAACTTGCTCTTGGCCAGTGCCAACCCTCCAAGATGTGCTTGGGAATTTTCCAAGGCCAATTAACAGCCGGCCATCTGGGTTCCAGCTACTATTTATAACATGAATAATGGAACCAGGAGCCACCCAAGCATACCAGCTCCATTTGTAATGGCTAAACCTGAACCTCAATGGCTGTGTCCTGCTTAATAAACAGAAGCTTCAAGCACTCCCTAGCTCCCAATGCACCTTCAGTGTGGGGTTAGCAACTGCTGGAGAAGGCACTGCTGGGAAGTCTGGGAGACCAGTCCCCAGAGCAGAGTGAGCTCCCAGTTAGAGGCAGAAATAGTGACACATCAGCAATCCCCTACCCCAGGGGACTCTGCTCCGCTCTCCTCCCTGGGCTCTCATTTCTGTCTCTACCTTCCCATGAAGGAACTGTTTGTCTCACTCACCTGCTTTGTCTTGTTTTTTAGGCCAGGTATACACTAGGAAATTAGGGCGACATAATTACATTGCTCAGGGGTGTGCAAATACACCCCCCTTCCCCGAGCAAAGCCGTTAAACTGACCGAACCCCCAGTGCAGACAGCGTTAAGCTAACGGGAGAATTCTCCCATTGACATAGCTGCCACCTCTCAGGGAGGTGGGTTACCTATGCCGACAGAAGAAGCTCTCCTCTCGTGTAGGTAGTGTCTTCACTGAAGCTCTACAGTGGCACCACAGCAGCATTTTAAGCATAGACCTACCGTTAGAGTGTAAACTCTTCTGGGAGGGGATTATTGTTTGCTGCAGGTTTATACAGTGCCTAGCACAATGGGCGCCAAAACGGCAAGCCTCTAGTTGCTACCACCATATAACAACTATTATATAAGCAGGACCCTAACCCCATTTCTCTGCACTTGGTTGAACAGAAGAAAATGTTTTAGTTAAAAATGGAATGCAAAGCTCTTTCCTCCAAGTATTAGAGTCACAGGAGACATTCACAGACATGGCACCCTGCTAGGGTCCCTTACACTTCCTCTGCTGGCTGCATGTCCCCAGGGATCCATCAGGATGGTTTCACTCCCCCCTGCCCCAGCCAATGCACATAAGAACCATGGCCTTCTTAGAGTGACACAGAACTCAGTAGACTCCAGGCCTAGCTGCCACAGGATCTCCTGCCTATTAGCAGCAGATTCAACCAGCATTTTTGCATTGCTTTTGCTCATTTCCCACCCCACTCCAACAATAGTCAAGTCAAAGAACATCCTTGCCCCCAAAGCTAATGTCACAGCAGCTCAATGGCAGCACCAGAATAGACCCACCACGTTTACCATGTGTCCTGTATTTGTAGAGGGCCTTGGCACTCTAATGCTATGGATGTGCCACATACAATTAATAGCCAACACCTTAGCTTCTGGCTCCCCTTTATTGTTTTGGATGGGACTATCAGTGAGACAGGCACTGGGCTGCGCTGTCCTCTTTCCCCTACGGAAGGCCAGTCAAACCCATTGTGAGGAAAGCTGAAAATGCAGAACTGAATGTAATATGGTCTGGCAGCTTTGAACCCCTTTGATTCTTCAGCCAAAGGCAACCGCACATTCTGAGGCAGGGCCACCCAGCTGTGATGAAGCTTTTCAGACTCAGCCAGGCCAGGAAATTCTCATTTAGCTTTTGCTTACTTTCCCATGCTAACTGGACTGCATGAGAACCACAGCAAAGAGGGGGTTAATATGCACACAACAAACAAGACCTGTGACAGGGAAAGAGGCATTCTTGACTCAGGACTTCAGGGAGCACAGCAAGATAATGAAACACCGACACTGGGAAGTGCTCTGAACACAACTGCTCACACAAGTGACTCACCTACCCTCCTGCTCCCTTGTAGCTGGAGCTGGACTGAACACTACACAGTGATAGGGTGGCAGAGCTGAGAACAGAGACCAGCCATCTGTCCAGAGGCAGGGGAGCCCCACAGCCCAATTTTCACCAAATCAGAGGAGAGACACCTTCCCTGCCCTCTCCACAGAGCAGAACAAGCCTCCCAAATTCAGAGGGGATACAAATGGTGGTGTGTTGTGAGACAGAGCAAGTGCCAGCTGGTGTAATGTACACGTCAGAGTTGTGGGAAGCTGAGGGTGTAGCAGGGAAGGCAACCAACAGGAGGGAACCAGAGTAACAAGGTGCAAGGAGCTGTTTTATCTTGCACTCTGCAATGCTGCCAACTCATGATTTTGTGCACAAGACTCATGGATTTTGGTGTTTCTCCTAAAGCCCCATGCTCCATTCATGGGATTACATGGGCATCTCCACTTTCATATTTTTTAAAAAAAAGTTTCTAGCCCTCCTGGTTACAGGAAAAAGCTTGAGTGTGTGACCTCCAAAGGCTCTGGTATTTTTAAAAAATCTCCTGATTTTTGGAGCCTTACTAATGAGGTGTGAATTCTTGGGGTTGGTGATCATATCCTCCTGTGAGTCACTCTTTGTGCTTCACTCCTGTATGTGTAAATTACACCAGCTTGCACTCATGCTAACTAACCAACAAATGATTAGCACCACCATTCACATATCCACAGACATTACCACTGGACTCAAGTCATCCAGCACCAAATGGCTTTCATTAGAGCAACTTCAGCTCCTTGACCGAGACAAAACCAAGTTCCCAGTACCAAATACCAGACACAAATCTAGGGTTTTATTTTAAGCCACAGGCCGATTGAAATGTAAACATAAAATTGAGCGCCAAAAATCCAAGCATTGAGGCCTATGCTCTAGCAACAAAACATCTGAATTCTCAATCACCACAAAAAGCACAATGCAAATCCAGACCCACACGCTAAAGTGAGCAGAGATGGCTCATTACTATGGGCTTGTCTACACTTACAGTGCTGCAGCTGCAGCCTCTCCCACTGGTGTAGGTACTCCACCTCCCCGAGAGGTGGTAGCTATGTCAGCAACATAAAACAGTGGGGATTAGGTCAGTATAACTGCATCGCTCAGGGGCGTAGATTTCTAGTCTAGGTCTGGAGACTAGTTTGGATATTATTATGTAGCATCTGCATTCCAGAACCACTGAAAGACTCCAGATCAGATCAGGACTCCATTGTGCTGGGCACTGTGCAAGCACACAGTAAGAGAGACAGTCCCTGCCCTGGGGAGCTTCCAGTCTAAATTCAGACAAGATGCAACAAGCTGGTGTAAGCAACAAGTGAAAAGAGTGTACATTCGCATGCACATGCATGGCCCCCAACTCCACCCCACCCCAGGATACCAGAGCCAGGAACATGTGGATGCATGGACTGGCTTTGTGCCATTTACACAGTTGAAGCTTGTAAGATATTAACCCACAGGAGATATTAACAAGGTCAGAAATCCCTTCTGATAAAATCTAAACTGCCCTGACCCGTTTCCCCAGACTCAAACTGAAGCCCCAAACCTTTTCTGACATGCAAACTATCTGACTGCTGTTTTGTTTTCACTCTCTCTTGCTTCCTACTCACATCAGGCAGCTGAATAGGAAATGCTGAAATCCCAGGAGTGGCTGAGCCCAAATCAGGAAGTACTGGAGATCTTCCAAGAAAGCCTGCGGTTTCCAGGCTGAAGAGCTCTGCACACATCTGGTCATAAGCATCACATTCTTATCTCCACAGAACTTGAGCCCCACCCTTCCCTGCCCAGACCCAGAAATAAAGTACACAGTGGGGACTAGATGGAAAGCACACCTGAAGGGCGGTCACTGCATCCTTTATACAATAGGACAGTCAGGAAGAAATCGATCTACAATATGTTCAGTGCTGCCTCGTGCCCCAAGTGCTTGGGACGGCAGTGCCTCTGGTTCTCCCAAACTCAGAGAAGGGCACTGGTTATCACACACACACAGTGACAGTGATGTCAATTTCAAATATTTCTAAATCCCCAAAGGTTGGCAACTGGGTGGGAAGTCCCAAGAAGCACTGGTCCCTCTTGGGATGATGTCCTTTCTTTCCCATGCAGCCAGTGCCTCTGACTTACAGCACATGGCATTGATGTTTCAGCTCTCAGAGAAGATGTTGCATGTGCTAAGGTGAGAGTTCTTAACAGTAACATATTACACTGATGCCTATGGGGTTCCTATTGCAAACTCTATTCTCTTCCTTCCACCTCCCTGCACACTGGGCAGATTTAGATCTCTAAGCAGAGGGGCCCCTATTCTTGCCCAGCACACATACACCTGAGCCAAACCTTGCCCCGATGGCACAGCATCACCACTTCTGCAGAAGTCCCTGAATATATTCTAGTTACAGGGCTAAGCAGAGTATCTGTCCAAATCCCCCATTCTACACACTAAAGCCATGCTAACTTGGGAGGTGCTGGAAGCTCAGGTTTTCTGGAGCACCAGTAGTGTCAAAACAGAGCTGTATGCTGCTCCTGTTCATTTTCATACAATACCAAAATATCACAGTGGCATCTCAGCCAAAGTGTCCAAGGAGGGTAACATGCACTGCAGTGTTGCCAACTCTTGCAATTTTATCGCAAATAGCATGATAGGTTTTTTTTTTTCCCTTAAAGCTCCAGTTCTGGCAGTCATACAATTACATGAGAATCTCAGCTTTCATTTTGAAAAGAAAGTGTTTCTAACCATCATGGTTTTTGCAGAAACACTTGAAAAACCCAGAAGGCAAATAAAGAGACAAGTTTATTATTTTTTTTAAATCATGATTTTAAGGTACTCTTGATTTTTTTTGGGGGGGGAAGGGGGGGGGAAAGGAAGGGGGACCTTACTCATGATTTTTGAATGTTTGGATTGGCAATATTTGTGTAGCTAGTGAACTGAAATATCTGTGCCTTAGGGCTTGTCTACATGGGGACACTCAGAAAATTGAAATGAATTAACTAAAGCTGTGAAGTTAAAGCATATTAACTCCTGTGTGTGGATATTCTCATTGAGAAGTGGCCCTAGTTCACTGCAGCATCACCCAAGAGTTTAATTCACTTTCACATCACATCTTATAGATTCATAGACTAAAAAGGCCTGTTGTGATCATTTAATCTGACCTCCTGTATAGCACACGCCGTAGAACTTTCCCATAGTCATTCCTAGAGCAGCTCTTTTAGAAAAACATCCAGTCTTGATTTCAAGCTTAATTTGTCTTAACTTTCCTGAGTGTCCCCGTGTAGACAAGCCTTGGAGTTCTCCACTCCCTGTGATATCCATGAAGGTGCTAGAGACGCACCAGGCTCCCTTAGAATACTCCTTAACCTAGGCTGGGCATTCCCTTACATCTATGTCCAATGCAGCTCCCAGCGAGGGATACAAGCGTCACTCTCCTGTTAGTGGCATAACAGCCTTGTTTTAAGACCAGGAGATGCCATCACACACACAATTCCCAGCACATATCTGACACAAAGATAACAGTGCAATGGCCTCACAGAGAACGGACATAACACTCATCACACACTGTATATCTCAGAACAACAAGACCCCAGACCCAAACTCACACTAGCATCATGCGGTTTGGGACTGGATGATTTTGCAGTACCCTGCCTCACATACTGACCAACCTCACCTGAGGAAGACACAGGCTCTGCATGGCGCTAGGGCTCTGGAGGACATAAGCAGAACTAACAAATCTCCACATGTCCTGCTCCTTAGTTTCCAGATGGGTTAAACATTCTTCTAGTCTTGGACTGGATTCCTCAAATTACCACCCCCATGTTTTGCTTTGCAGAGACTTACAAATGATCATGATGCCTGGGCCTCTCTCGAAGCCACCTGCAAGAGACCTTCTGATGCCTTGGCTTGGAGAACTCCTGCTCTATGCTGGCAAAGCGGAGGATTCATCTTCCCTAGGGGAACCATCACCTGCCTACTGTCCACTGAGGCCCTTACACCAGCAGTTCAGACTCATGGTAGGGCATACACCCCAACCAGACAGCCTGCCTGATTTACAGGAGCACTCAGCTGTCCCGCCTCTGAACATCTGACCCAAGGAATCCCACCTCTTAGCTGCTTAAGGCCTCCCTCTCAAGTCAGGGGGGAGAGAGGAAAAGAGGAGTTGTGGGGAGGAAAGGAAATCCCTGTGGCTGGCTGACTAAGTCCATTGCATGTCGCAGGGCCTAGTCATGTGAGGAGATGCAAAAATAGCTCAATCTCCTTTCTCATTTCCCTTTTCTCTGCATCCCAAGCCTGGGCGCAGCCCTCCCTGCCCTGCTGGCGCAGCGGCCCTGGCCCCGTGCTAGGTAACCTCAGGGCTCTCGTCTCTGCACCCGGCCCTGCCCGAGGGCCAGGCGGGGTCACTTACTTTTGCTGGAGGCGCTGCTCCCTTGGGCCAAGCTCACACTCGCTTCTCCTCCTGTAATTCCATCTGGAGAGAAAACAGAATCCGATTCGTAAATGGTGTTGAGCATCTGATGTAGCCCTGGCATGGAGCCTGCTGCCGGAGCCCCGGGCTCGGGTGTCAGTGGGGGCAGAGGAGCAACAGCGTCATCTCCAGCCAAGGCAGCGGGCGTCAGAGCCGGGTTCGGCCGCTCTCGCATCCAAGGAGCTGCTTCCTGCCGGCTGCTCCTTCAGCTGGAGGAGGGGCAGGGCGAAGGGGCTTCCCTCGGTGCCATGATCGCAGCCCGGCGGCCGGGGCAGCTCTCAGGAGCCAGCGAGAAGCTGAGCGCCGCCCATCCCCGTGCGCTCCGAGCTCTGCGCCCCGGCTGCAGCCCGCTCCGCTCCGCTCCCCTCCCGGCTTTCCGTGGCCGATCCACCTGCGGCGGCCTCCCAGTCCCAGTCCGGGCCAGGCGCAGCACAGCTCGGGGAGGGGCTCGCCCCGAAAGAGCCCGAGCGCAGGAGCCGGGCTCGGAGCGGCGCACGGAAAAAGTTGCATTGTTTGCGAAGGGCGCTCGTGATTGGCCGGCCCGCAGCCAATGGCAACCGAGCGAAAGTTTGCAGTTGAAGTCGTGCCACTGCCGTGCCCCCCCCCCCCGCCTCCAACTCCATCCGCGGCGCGGCACGGGGACGGTCGGGCGCGGGTCACCCGGGGCGCCTGGAGCCGCGCGCTGCCGAGCTCGCTCCCACCTGTCCGGCCGGGGCTCGCGGCTCGCTCCCCTCTCCGCAGCTCGCACTGGCTCCCAGGCCCGGGAGGGGGCTGAGCCGAGATGGCCCCCACCCGCTTGGGAGAGCTCGCGCTCCGCACCCACGTTGTGCAAGGTAGGTGCGGCTCTGGTGCAACATCCCCCGGGCGGGGATCTGCGGGGAGCGGGCAGCGCTCAGCCAGCGGGGCCGGGGAACATCCGGAGTAACTCCGCTGCCGAGATGAGCCCTGACTCTGGCCCTGTCCAGAGGCTCATTGGAAGCCCAGCCTCCCGCGAGCGTCACTGGAGGCGCCAGGCTGCCCCCCTCACAAGAGCTGGAGTTACGCGGTGCTCTGCTTAGAGGACAAGTCTGTTCTGCAGGCGGGGCTGGGCCGCACAGTGCCAGGGGCACACCCCGAGGGAACAGCAACCTCGGGTCAGGACCAGCTGAGAGCAGGCCGCCCTGCTTTCCAGGGCTGGCAAGTCTCATGACATCTGGGAAGTCTCAGCTCCTGGAGTCAGGTGATTGATTACCTGAGCCTCTTCGCCCTGCTGCTGTGTGTGTGTGTTTACATTAACTTTCTACCCGTGGTGGTTGCATAGGGAAGCTTGAAAACGTGACATCTCTCTCCCCTCCCCCCTTCAACCTCTAGAAAGCAAATAAAATAATCTAAAATGCTTATTTTTAGGCCAGTCATGAATTTTTGAGGGCCCAACTCACAACATTTGAACTCTTGGGACTGGCAGTTCTGAATCCCTACAGCCAGAGAGCAAACTGGCAGATTAGTAACCTGTCTCCCAGACACAAGAGAATGATCCACTCAGGCACCAGCCCATGCTGCTCCCAGCGCACCAGCTGGGGAAATCTGGGCAAGGCTATTAGAAGGCACCATTGTGTGTTCTCAAAGTCACTCCCTACACATCAGTGAGAAGGTCCCCTCCAGTGCCTTCTCTCAACCATTATTATTATTTACTGAGCACCAATGGGTGGGCTAGCTAGTGCAACAGAAATCTAACGAGACAGGCTTTGTGCCATAAAGTATATCTGAGACACAGCCAGATGTGCACACATATGCACCATAACACACCAGGTGACGGTAAGTGCTCATGGAGGTGCACAGATTTTGCAGTGATCATGCTTGAAAAGGCTTTGCAGGAAGGATCTGAAGGAGAAGGAGAAACATGGACAAAGTGAGGGAGTATAAGACCCAGCATGGAGATGAAAGAGGGGGAGGGAGACAAAGAGTCGGCTCAAGGGGAAGTTTTGGAGAAGGGATGCAGGCACAGAGGTATGGCTGAGGTAGAATTGGCAGGCTAACAAACGATGGGCCAAGTGGGCTGAGAAATATAAGAAACCAAAGCATTACCTCAAATGAACTGAAAGGAAAAAATCATTTCTGGGGACAAATATTTCTGATTTATTCAACAATCTTGCCACCTCTGTGCACATCCTGGTTTCTTCCCAAAGTAGAAGCTGTTAAAGAAAATCCTAAAATAGTTTTTCAGTTTAACACCTATCACCAGAATACTGAACCCCCAGAAGGCAAAAAAGATTACAAAAAGTTGTTCTATGATCTGCACTTCAAACTATGACAGCTGTTTCCTGCACACTGTGCATCTTTACACTTAGGAACTCTGCTTGTCAGCAGCCACATGTTGTTCAAAGACATGATCCAATCTCTAGCAAAGGAGAGGCACATATTGTGCTCTCAAATGGAAACTTTACTTTTGTTCTTCTTTTGATGTTTTCATTAATCTGAAATAAATCACATGACTGAAAGGACATTTGGCTCATTGTGTGTGAAGAATCACATACTTATTGAACTAAATCTCCAAATCTTTGGAGGTTCCCCCATTGCCAGTTGTAATAATATGTTGTTAACCACATATGACCACCAAAGAGGCTCTGACAGGTCATCAGAAATATGACTCCCCCATCAGGAATGTGACATATAGTCTGCATAATCTCAGGCTTCTTCATTATGCTTAGAAGGGAATTAAGAAAATCACCCACATGGCACTTTTTGCAGGTAGCAATTTTCACTTAGTGGAAATAATGAAATAGACACAGTCTGGCGTCCATGACCTGTATGACACCAGGTTCCTGGGACTCAGTCCACTTCCCAGTGGAGCAGTGTTCACAGCACAAAAGCCACCATCATGCCTGGCACTAATTGGCTCATCTGCTGGCAGCCTGAATAGAGGGTCCAAGCACTGAAGAGGAGCATGGAAATGAGACTCCTGTCTCACCTACAGAGATGTCTCTCAAAGTCAGGGTTGAGAAATCTTGGCTGGAGATATTGTGTAGGGGAAGTTTCTGCTGCTACTGCCCATGCTGTACTTGCTGCATGAATACAGAGGACAGAAATGCCCTGGAAGGGTTGGGGCAGCAAACAGCCTTGTTCACCAGGGGCCTGACTCATAGATTCTAAAGTTGGAAGGGACCATTGTGATCATCTAATCTGACCTGTATGGCACAGGCCAGAGGACTGCCCCAAAATAATTCTTAGTGCAGATCTTTTAGAAAAATATCCAATCTTGATCCTGCTCCTGCTCCCAGGAAAGTCAGTAGAGAATTTACTATTGGCTTTCATGGGATAAGAACTGAGACCTAAAACACACACTAGCACAAGCAGTTGTCCATCCTGATGATGTCTGACAAACTTCCAGCATGTGCACTGTTGCAGCATTCTTTTCAGCCGGTAATGTGGAACTTATTAACCAGAGTGCACGTGTTCTTGCATGTCTGAGGCTATTACAGCTTGTCATAAATCCCAGAGCCAGGGGGGTGAAGGATATTTCAGGGTAAGGTTGGTTAGATGTAGGAACTTAAGAAAATGGCCTGTTGCAGCAATGCTTTGCAGCTTTTTACTTTGTTTCTCAAACCTGCCTCCCTGAGCTGCCCTGCTCACATTAAAACAGTAATATGATGTGCTTTCCTAGAGAGAGCTCAGCATGGGGACCTGAGTCACAGGTCGAGTTTAAAGACAAGAACTGTGAATTGTAGTTTTGCTGCTGTTTTTTAAAGCTGATGGCATTTCAATGATGCTCATCCATTGCCCATTCCTCTTCTCTCCACAGTCCACCTGACAGCTCAAATATCAGGAGCAATATGATATATAGAAAAAAGTCTGTCTGTTGAGACCTGAGCCAAAGCCCTATGAAGCTGACATGAGGAGCACTGGTTCATTTCTGGGAGCATCTGTGCTCAGGGCCTTCCATCAGCAGAGACACTTAGTCTTCAAGGCTCCATCTTCTCTGTTAAGGCCACTCCAATCCTGCACCACTGAACTCCCACTGACTTCAGTGGTGCAGGATTAGGTCCTTTGATGGGGAGAAGAAAAGGATGAGGTTGCCATTGGCAGATTGCTGCCATTTCTTGCATACAGCCCTGGAGTCTCAATTACCAGTGACACTTCCTTTCAGATAGTCAAGTATTTTATACACCTGCTTGGAAACCAAGAGAAGCTACTGACTGAGACACAAAAGAGAATGGAGCCATACAATTAGCGCAGCCTACCTCACCTATTACTATTTATAATAACCTCCTAAGTGTATTACTTTAGTAAATATAATAATGGTAATAAAAGATATCTGTGGATTCACAGTTGCTGTGAACATCTGTCTTAAATGGTTCTGGGTTACAGGATTACCACACCAGCCCTTTCAGAAAGAGGAAGGGAAGGAATGAAAAGTAGCAGCTACATAAAATAGTGACTTGGACCAGAGGAGGCCATTTAAATGCTGTTCTTTACCATATCTAATGATACCAGAGTAAAAGAAACACAATGGAATTAAAATCCAACAAAATTGGAGCAAACAGTTTTTGGCACAACATATAATTAACAAGCAGAACTCTCACATGATATTATTGAGTCAAAATGGCTTGGCAAGAGTCATAAAAGGATCAGATGCTTATGATACAAGAGTGCTAATGTCTCCAAGTTAAGGTCTGAACCAAGCTCTCACATTAAGAGCCAATGTTTCAAAGTGCTCTCTAATGTACATGTGTATTCCATTTGTCTTGAAAACTGACATGCCTAATTGGGGCTCAGTTTTGGATTATTGGTGCCAAATCTGGGGTCATTTAGGTAAGGGGTTTCAGAGATACAGGCCCTGGAGAAAAGGGACCTGTCACTCTAGTCTCTCATTCTTTTAATGCTTTTTTTGCACACACATTTGGCTGAAACTATGGCATTGATTGATCTGCCCCAGAGTGTCCTTAGCCAGTCAGGTCTGACCTCAGCAACTGTCAGGCAATGCGGTTCCAGGTATGGGAAGCAATACTTAAAGAACGACTGGAGGTTCTGTCTCGGTTCTCAGGGATGTGCACCAATAAAAGTGATTTGCTTATGTGCCATGAGATTGGTGTGCCTGGGTGCACTGCTGTGTGGTGATTACCTGAGGAGGAGCTCAACTCATGTTCCAGTCACTGGGGATCATGCAATAATCTTTGAATCCAAGCAGGACCCAAAGGCTGTGATTTCCACTCCTGTACCACGTGGATTTGGCATGCACGTTATTGCTTCTGCTTGGCATCAGGGAAGCTTTGCCCAAAGTAGAGACACGCTAGAGCCAATGTTTGAAAGTGCTCTAAAAATCCACATGCATAGGGAAATTGTCTTGAACACTGGTGTATCACCACAGGATTTGGGGTATACTGTGGTGCAAATTTAGGGGCATTTAGTCAAGGGATTCCAGAAGTACAGCTCCCCTTCAAAAATCAGCTGCTTTTAAAATGGTCATAGATACATAGATTTATGGATGGCAACCAGAAGGGACCACTGTGATGATCATCAGTTAACCTACACCTCCGGCATAACACACACCATAGGTCTCCCTGAATTAATTCCTGTTTGAAATAGAACAGATCTTTTAGAAAAACATC
The DNA here is from genome assembly GCF_026122565.2 of Emydura macquarii macquarii. NCBI lineage: Eukaryota > Metazoa > Chordata > Testudines > Chelidae > Emydura > Emydura macquarii. Next base: position 555,591 of record NW_027131139.1, read on the forward strand.
CAGTCCTGATTTCAAATGCGCCAGTGAAGAAGAATGTACCAGAACCCTTGGTAAATTGTTCCAGTGGTTAATTGCCCTCACTGTTAAAGATTTTTGTCTTATTTCCAGGCTGAATTTGTCTAGCTTCAGCGTCTAGCCATTGGATCATGTTATATCCTACTGTACTAGATTGAAGAGGCCATTATCAGATATTTGTTCCCCATGTAGAATCATAGAACCATTGGGTTAGAAGGGACCACAAAGGTCATCCAATCTAACCTCCCTGCCAAGTTGCAGGATTTGTTGTGTCTAAACCATCCAAGACAGCTGACTCTCCAGTCTCCTTCTGAAAACCTCCAGTGGAGCTTCCATAACCTCCCAAGGCAGTTTGTTTCATTGCCCTACTGCTCTTACAGTTCGGAAGTATTTCTGTGAGCGGCACAAGCTGTATTGGCAGGAGAAGCTCTCCCACCAACATAGCACTGTGCACATGATTGCTTATGCTGGTGTAATTTATGTCACTCAGGGGGCTGGAATATTCACACCCCTAAGCAACATAAGTTTTGCTGACATAGGCTGTAGTGTAAACATAGCCTTATTGAAGATGGTACTGTGCCGATGGGAGAGCTTCTCTCATCAGCGTAATTAATCCACCTCCTCAAGAGTCAGTAGCTATTCATAGCACTGTCTACATGGGGGGTTAGGTCAGTATAACTGCATTGCTCGGGGATGTGGATTTTTCACAGACCTAAGCAACGTAGTCATACTGATATTGGTCTATACTGTAGACCTGGCTTGATGCATGCACTGACTATGTCTAGTCTCATTTCCCCACCTGCTCTAATCACAGTGCACTTGGTGCATGCACCAAACATGCCTATCCCCAGCTCTCAGCACAGACCCAGGCCATCATCCCTACTGCTACCTGGCAGGAGATCAGCAAGCTTCTTCCAGGACAGAAGTGATTCATTCTGGCCAGGATTCTAGTGTCATTTTCAGTGTGGCAGCTATTTCCTCCAATATCAGTCCAACTCTGCACCAACCCTACCAGGCTTCATATCCCAGGCATAGTACTGCCCACCAGACTGTTTCAGTGTGAGACTCAGGCAGACAGGTAGATGGCAGTGGGCATACAGTTGTAAGACACTGACATTTCTCAAAGTCACACACGCTGCGCACACCATCACCAATTAAGCTGTAGTGCTGTATGCATAGACATACCCTAAAGCGCTACAGCGACACCGCTGGATCGGTACAGCTGCACCACTGCAGTGCTGTAAGTATAGACACACCCCAAAGGACTATAGTGAAGTAGCTGCGTAGGTACATGAAGACAAGCTCTCAGGCACAGTGCTCAGACCGGGGAGGGAGAATGACCAGGCTCAGCGCATGCCAAATATCCATATTGCTAAAACTGGGTGAGTGGGGAAGAGAATAACTTTAGATAACTAGGGCAGCTCATGCCTCTAAGAACGATAGTTTCAGACTGCATAGACTGCATTCTCTGTGGGGTTGTTCTCATTTAACAGAGGACATGCCATTGAAATGAGCAGACCTTTTCATGTCCTTACGAACCTGCATGCTGCAGACGGAAGTGCAGGGCCCTTCTTCCTGTACTAGCCCCTGCAGTGGAATAGGCACTCTAGAGCCAAGTCTACACTCCAAATTTCTGCCAGTCAGGGTGTGATCCCTGCCCAGCAGAGCTGTGCTGGCAAAAGCTCCTATGAAGATACAGTTGTACTGCTGGGGTGAGGAGGTAGGCCTGGAATAAGCTATATATATATATGCCAATGTAGCTACTGCGCTCTCTCTCGCTCTCTCTCTCCACACATGTATGTATGTATGTATATGCCAATATAGCATAAAGGTGCAGTTATACTTGCAAAGGGCTCCTAGTGTAGACCTGGCTTGGGGCTCCCTGCCCTTCTCCTTTCCTGCATCCAGCTGGTAGATGCACTCCCCAGAGCCCATTGCTTCCCACCTTGTCTCCCCATGGCCCCTCTAGCCCTACTATGGCATGGACGAGCCAGGAAGAGGACAGTAGCTGTGAGGCAGTGAGCTGTGTCCAGGAGCCCTATCATGTCTCCCCATAGCTGCCCCTCAGTCTTGTACTTCTCACTGTCACCACTTCCTCAAAAACCAAGGCAAATTCATTGCCAAAACAATTCAGGCTGGGACATCACTCAAAGGAGGCAGAATGAAGGTTGTGGGTGGCCTGTTGTGGAACGTGTTACCAGAACTCTTTATTTCCTGATTTTCAAAGGTTTGAATTTAGCCACCCTCCATGTTCTAGAAGAAGATAAGCCAGTGCTGGACAACCTTAACTCTGGATTAACAAGGTTCTGCTGGGCACTGAGAATGTGTGAGCAGTATTGCCAATCCCACCCATTCAAAAATCATTAGTCTGCCCCCAAAATCAAAAGATTAAAAAAAACCCAGCCTCATAAACGTTGGTTGGTTTTATTTGCCTCCTCATTTCTGAGCATTTGCGGTTCTTTTAGGCCACAGTTTCAAGGTTTCCTCTGTAACCATAAGGTATAGAAATTACACGTTTTAAAAAGGAAAGTTGAAATTCTCATATCCACATGCTCCCAAGTGCTGGGGCTGTGAGAAAAAGAACAAATATTGCAAGACGCATCATAAAATCATGAGCTCTCTCAACACTGAAAGAGTGTTAGAACTGGGAGAAGCAGACATCTTTTCCCCTAAATGGCAACTTCTGGAGGGACAGTTGCAGTCATTCAAACTTTTTACAATGCTTTCAAACATTCTTAGCTTTCAGAGCCAAGGGGGCCCACTGGGATCCTCTACAATATGGACTTCCTGCCTAACACAGCACAGAAAACAGGTAGCCTATAGCTACAGCTGAACCTTTTCCCAGATGGCAGCTTGCTGGAATGAATCCCTGGTTCCATACAGTTACACCTAACACAGTGGGGGGCCGTGAGAGCATTGTACTAGACAGACAGCTCAGCGCAGAAAATGGCAAACGTCATTAGGGATAGGTCAGGTTTTGTTTGGCTTCTGGACCTATTGCCAGCACTGAGTGGCAGAGTTAAGGTTATGTGGGAGATATATTAACTCTTTATTTGCTGATTTGCAGAGGTTTATGGTTAGCCTCCTCATTCCAGAAGAGCACAAAGCAGCACAAGACATCCTTAGCTCTGTGTTAATGAAAATTTTGGTTGTGAATATGAATAAGAGTAGCTTTTGCAGGATGGGATTTCAAGGGCTCTCACAAGGGACGTCCCATATTTTTCATCTCTGTACAAGATCAGGAGTTGCTGACTGCTGCAAAAAGCATTAAGAAATACCCCTGACAAATGTAGATGAGTACTGCTTATTATTCAATAATAATGGATCAAAGTGCATCAAAGCCTCTGAATTTAGCAATACATGTTTAGCCTTGTTAAATGCAACATCATAGGCTTCAGTCCACATCCAGGCCTTGTTCTGGCCAAGGAGTTCATGTAGTGGCTTTAGTAGTGTTGCTAACTGTGGAATAAACTTTCCATAATAGTTCAATAACCCAAAAAAAGAGTGAAGTTGGCTTACGTTTTGAGGAGGTGGAGCTTCCACAATAGCCTTAACTTTTGTAGGAGCCTTGCGAAGGCCAGTAGCATCTATGATAGGTCCCAAATATTCTACAGAGGGCTGGAAGAATTCATATTTGTCTTTTCGGACTCGTAGACCATACTCATCCAGTCTTTGTAGGGCAGCCTCCAAGTTCTTAAGGTGATCCTCTTCATTCTTGCCAGTGACCAAGATGTCATCAAGATAGCACTGGACTCCTGGCAAGCCACTCAAGATCTGGTCCATAGCACTCAGGAACAAAGCTGGAGCAGACATTATTCTGAAGGGCAAGCAACAGTATAGGTACAGCTCTTTATGTGTCACGATAGTCAACAGCTCTTGGGACTTCTCATCAACGTGCATCTGTAAATATGCCTGACTCAGGTCAATTTTGCTGAACTTTTGGCCACCAGCCAGGCCAGCGAAAAGGTCCTTGATTCGGGGAAGAGGGTATTGCTCTGCACACGACACCAGGTTAACAGTGACCTTAAAATCCCCACAAATCCGAATTGAGACATCTTTCTTCAATACTGGAACAATTGGGGTTGCCCATAGGCTGTGGTTAACTGGTACTAGGACTCCATTTTTGAACAGGTGCTCCAGGTCCACTTTATGTAAGAGAGCACTATGATTGCTCTGAGCTCCAGTATGAAACTGGAGATAAGCCAGTTGAGAATCTCTGGGTTAAGCTTAGAAGCAAGGACAATAAGGGTGATGTCGTGATGGGTATCTGTTACAGACCACCAGATCAGGAGAACAAGGTAGATGAGGCTTTCTTCAGTCAACTAGGGAAAGTTTCCAGTTCACACGACCTGGTTCTCATGGGGAACTTGAATCACCCTGACATCTGCTGGAAGAGCAATACAGCAGAGCACAGACAATCCAGGAAGTTTTTGGAGAGTGTTGCGGACAACTTCATCATGCAAGTGCTGGAGCAACCAACGAGGGGCCCTGCTCCTCTTGACCTGCTGCTCACAAACAGGGAAGATACGGTAGGAGAAGTAGAAGTGGATGGCAACCTAGGCAGCAGTGACCATGAGATGGTAGAGTTCAGGATCCTGACAAAAGGAAGAATGGAGAACAGCAGGATACGGACCATGGACTTCAGAAATGCAGAGTCTGACTCCCTCAGGGAGCTGATGGGCAGGATCCCCTGGGAAGCTAATATGAGGGGGAAAGGAATCCAAGAGAGCTGGTTGTATGTTAAAGAAACCATTTTGAAGGCGCAGGAACAAACCATCCCAATGTGCAGAAAGAATAGTAAATATGGTAGGTGCCCAGCTTGGCTTAACAAAGAAGTCTTTGGTGAGCTTAAACACAAAAAAGAAGCTTACAAGAAGTGGAAATTTGGTCAGATGACTAGGGAGGATTATAAAAACACTGCTCGAGCATGCAGGAATGAAATCAGGAAGGCCAAAGCACAATTGGAGTTGCAGTTAGCAAGGGACGTGAAGGGGAACAAGAAGGGTTTCTACAGGTATGTTACCAATAGTGTGAGCCCCTTACAAAATGGGGGAGGCAACCTAGTGATAGAGGATATGAAGAAAGCTGAGGTACTCAATGCCTTTTTTGCCTCTGTCTTCATAGACATGGTCAGCTCCCAGACTACTGCACTGGGCAACACAGAATGGGGAGAAGGTGAACATCCCTCAGTGCTGAAGGAACCGGTTCAGGACTCTTTAGAAAGACTGGACATACACAAGTCCATGTGGCTAGATGCAATACATCCAAGGGTGCTGAGGGTGTTGGCTGATGTAATTTTAGAGCCATTGGCTATTATCTTTGAAAGCTCGTGGCAATGATGATTGAAAAAAGGCAAATATAGTGTCCATCTTCAAGAAAGGGAAGAAAGAGGATCCAGGGAACTACAGATCGATCAGCCTCACCTCAATCCCTGGAAAAATCATGGAGCAGATCCTCAAGTAGTCCATTTTAAGGCACTTGGAAGAGAGGAAGGTGATCAGGAACAGTCAGCATAGATTCACCAAGGGCAAGTCATGCCTGACCAACCTGATTGCTTTCTATGAAGAGGTGACTGGCTCTGTGGATGTGGGGAAAGTAGTGGACGTGATATATCTTGACTTTAGCAAAACTTTTGATACAGTCTCCCACAGTATTCTTATCAGCTAGTTAAAGAAGTATGGGTTGGATGAATAGACTATAAAATGGATAGAGAACTGGCTAGATCATTGGGCTCAACGGATAATGTTCAATGGCTCCATGTCTAGCTGGTAGATGGTAACAAGCGGAGTGCCCCAGGGGTCGGTCGTAGGGCCGGTTTTCTTCAACCTCTTCATTAATGATCTGGAGGATGAGGTGGATTGCACCCTCAGCAAGTTTGCAGATGACACTAAGCTAGGGGGAGTGATAGATACCCTAGAAGGTAGGGATAGGATACAGAGTGACCTAGACAAATTGGAGGATTGGGCCAAAAGAAATCTAATGAGGTTCAACAAGGACAAGTGCAGAGTCCTGCACTTAGAACGGAGGAATCCCATGCACATCTACAGACTGGGGACCGATGGGCTAGGCAGCAGTTGTGCAGAAAAGGACCTGGGGGTTACAGTGGATAAGAAGCTAGATATGAGTCTGCAGTGTGCCCTGGTTGCCAAGAAGGCTAATAGCATATTGGGCTGCATTAGTAGGATCATTGCAGCAGATGGAGGGAAGTGATTATTCCCCTCTATTCGGCATTGGTGAGGCCACATTTGGAGAATTGTGTCCAGTTTTGAGCCCCCTCAGTACAAAAAGGATGTGGACAAGTTGGAGAGAGTCCAGCGGAGGGCAACAAAAATGATTAGGTGGCTGGAAGCACAAGACTTATGAGGAAAGGCTGAGGGAACTAGGCTTGTTTAGTCTGCAGAAGAGAAGAATGAGGGGGGATTTGATAGCAGTCTTTAACTACCTGAAAGAGGGTTTCAGGGAGGATGGAGCTAGGCTGTTCTCCATGGTAGTAGATGACAGAACAAGGAGCAATGGTTTCAACTTGCACTGGAGGAGGTCTAGGTTTGATATTTTTCACTAGGAGGGTGGTGAAGCACTGGAATGGGTTACCTAGGGAGGTAGTGGAATCTCCATCTTTAGAGTTTTTTAAGCTGCGGCTTGACAGATCCTTGGCTGGGATGATTTAGCTGAGGTTAGTCCTGCTTTGAGCAGGGGGTTGGACTAGATGACCTCCTGAGGTCCCTTCCAACTGTAATCTTCTATGATTCTATCAACCTTTGGCCTGATGGCATATGGTACAGTTCTGGCTTTCAGACATTTTGGTTGGCTGTCAGGCTTAATGTTCAGTTTCACAGTGATTCCCTTCATACTTCCCAGCTCCCCTCCAAAAACAGCAGCATGTTTCTTTAATAAAACTGTCAGACCTGTTTCTTCTTTAGCCGTCCTGTGCACTTCTGCCCTGTTCAGCTGGATCTTCCTAAGCCATGACCTTCCCATTATGGCTGGGTAATTGCCTTCCACCAGAAACAATGGCTATTTAGCAGTCTGTCCATTGAGCTCCACCTTAATATCAGTAGTGCCCAACATGCGTACAGTTTCTCCAGTGTACATCGTCAGAGCCATTTTTGTCAGCTTAAGTGGGAGATGCTTTAGCTTCTCCTTATACACAGTGTCTGAGACCAGCGAAACTGCTGCGCAGGTGTCCAGTTCCATGTGTACAAGTTATCTTCCAACAGCGGGGTTACCCAGTATTCATGTGAGCCAACTGCCATGGACAAGACATGGAATGGCACTTCTTCTTCTGACTGGGTGTCACTTTGATCACCCTGAGTCTGCTCTACCACGTGCAGATTTTCCATTTTGATCCACCAGGCAGCAGGTTTCTTTTTCTCTGGTTTGCCTGTTCTGTTTGTCTCTTCCTTCTGTTGTTTGCAGGCACGCTCAATGTGTCCCTTTTTGCCACACTGTTGACACACTAGGTCTTTACACCCACATTCCGATGCATGGTGACCCGGCTTTCCACCGTGGTAACATTCCTGGCTCCCCACTGTCTTGTGGGTAGGTTCTTGTGACACCTTATGCACTCTGGTCAATGCACTGAGCTGTTGGGCTTCCTTCTCGGCCAGCTCCATAGAGATTGCAATTTCAATGGCCTTCTGCCAGGTGAGCTGGACCTCTGTCAATAGGTGCTTCTGTATTGTTCATTGTGCAGACCACACACCAACCTGTCACGTAAGGTGTCATTTAACATATCATTAAATTCACAGTGTTCAGCAAGCTTCTTCAGAGCTGCTACAAATTGCACAATTGTTTCACCTTCTTCTTGATTCCTTTTGTGGAACCTAAATCTTTCTGCAATTACCAGCGATTTTGGAAAAAAATGTGCCTCCAGGATTTTCACAATGTCACTGTAAGATTTTGTCTCTGGCTTATCAGGAGCTGCGCAATAAAGTATAGATTTTACCTCCTACAACACTTAAGAAAATGGGCACCTTCTTTGCATTTGTAGTATCATTTGCTATAACAAAAAGCTGAAAATGCTCCGTATATGAGTTCCATTCCTCTAGAGTGTCGTCAAAAGGACCCAGGGGCCCCGTAAGGGTAGCCATTGCTGCCCCTCTTTTTCTCTCTCTCTCTCTCGTCTTTTAATGTCTTTTCTTCATGTATGTTGGGGTCATTCACACATAGTTGCTGGCTATTTCCATTCACTAGCACTGCTTTCCCTGTTCCCAATCTATCTGCTTCACTTCGACGAAAACAAAGCAGAGCCTGTTTTAGTTTCAGTTTGAACCATCAGTGTAAACAGCCCAGTCCCCAAAACAGCAAAAAGGTTTTTTTCTTACATTGACTTTTACTTCTTTGCTGGTGCAGCACAGGTGGCTCCCAGGCCTCCATCTCCACTTCTGTTATGTTAAATCGTTAGGAAGTACTTGTATTCAGAGAGAAATCAGCAGGGAACACAGAGAGATGCAAACCCATGAAAAGTCTTTATTGAACTACATTAAAGACCAGCCAGGACTGGCTGTTATCCCCTAATAGTCTAACTCTATTGCTATGGTAACAAGCTAAGCTCTGTTGCTACAGCAACAAGGCAAGACACAAAATACCCAGTGACTTACCCAGCCTCGGCCATTGCTCTGAACACCAGGGCTGCTCCAGCCCCGGTTACTTTTCAGGCCACCTAAGCTGTTTTGTCTGCTGGGAACTGACCCAGTCCCAGGGACTGACCCAGCCTCAGCTGCTGCCCCAGCCCTGGCTCCTGCATTGGGAGCTGGTCTTGCAGTCAGGGCTGAAGCCGAAGAAGTCATGGAGGTTCCTTTAGTCACGGAATCTGTGACCTCTGTGACGTTCATGACAAAATTGTATCCTTAATCATGAGTCAGACCTACAAAGATCATGAGATTATCTGAAAAATCATGAGTTACCCACAAGCACTAATAAATCTGACTGGTTTTTGTGCCTCCTACTTGTTATTAACCCTTGGGGGAAGCCGCCACTCCCAATTTATGTGAGATCAAATCAGATTTCTTCAGAATACTGTAGAAGTAGTTCATTTGATTCCTTTTATATTTACTCACTTTTAATTCCATTTAATTTCCCCTTGTACTTGTGTTATGTGATCAGAACTGCACACAGTGTCCAGGTGCAAGCATTCCATTGATTTATACAGAGACACTATAATATTTCCCAAATTATTCTCTGTCCCATGCCCTATGCATCCTAAAATTTTGTTTGCTTTGCTGACCAAAGCTGCACATTAAGCAGAGCTCTCCGTGGAGCTGTCCACAGTGATGGCCAGGTCTTTCTGCTAATTGCTACAGCTAGTGGAGAACCCAGTCAGATGTAGGCATAGTTCAAGTTATTCCCTCCACTGTACATTACTTTGCATTTGTCAATACTGACTTCCATCTCCCTGCCCCTCACCACATTTCTCTACACCCACAGTCTCGCATCTGCCCTCACAATTTCCCCTAGCCCCCAGTTTCATTCACTGTACCTCTTTATTCACTGGTCTCCTCACTGTCTCCTACTTGGGCCACAGATGATAAATAAAAAGTGGCCATCATAGCTGAGGGCACTCTGGCTTCAAGCCCATTGAAAATGAGATGACCACCATGTTTGGTAAGGGCAAAAATCATGAGCGCCTCAGCTTTTTCTAAAGTCAGGTAGAGTCTGTATGGATGCAAGGGTCCATTATAACTGCTCCCAATATAAGACTAGGACCTTAAAATGTGAAAAATAAATAACTACTCTTATATAGCTGACATAGGACGGTGGCAGGACTAGCAGGTCTTGTTACAAAAGGCTAAAAATCTCCCCTGTCAATGTGGCTAAAACTCCCTGCCAGGTTTCCTTACTGAGTGTACAGTGAACAGTCTTCATTGACATTTACTTCAAGTGGCTCCTCTTTACATTCAAACAGCTGCATTTCCAGGAAACCCAAAACAGGGGGTTTCTCTAGCTACTGCATCACACTTCTCCTTTCCTAAGAAGCCACAGAAGAAAGCACTGTCCCAGAGTGAGCTTGCCTTTCGCCCTTTGCTGCAATATCTTCCATTCCTGCTTGCAACAAGGCTGACAAGAATAAAGTCTAGCTGCTTTGATTTTACAGAGGATTATTCTGTGCGCGGCTCCGTGCACTGTGAGAGCAGACTATGGGAAGTTGCATATTCTCACAGGCACACACAAGCGCAGGGTATATCTAGGGTGCAGCTGGGAGGTGCGATGACGGCACATACAGACATGCCCTTGCTAGCTTTGATCGAGCCAACTCCTAAAAATAGAATCATAGAATATTAGAGTTGGAAGGGACCTGAGGAGGTATCTAGTCCAACCCCCTGCTCAAAGCAGGACTAACCTCAGCTATATCATCCCAGCCAGGGCTTTGTCAACCCTCAGCTTAAAAACCTCTAAAGATGGAGATTCCACCACCTCCCTAGGTAACCCATTCCAGTGCTTCACCACCCTCTCATGGAAAAACTTTTTCCTAATGTCCAACCTAGACCTCCCCAACTGCAACTTGAGACCGTTGCTCCTTGTTCTGTCATCTGCCACCACTGAGAACAGCCTAGCCCCATCCTCCCTGGAACCCCCTTTCAGGTAGTTAAAGGCTGCTATCAAGTCCCCCCTCATTCTTCTCTTTTGCAGACTAAACAAGCCCAGTTTCCTTAGCCTCTCCTCATAAGTCCTGTGCTCCAGCCCCCTAATCATTTTTGTTGCCCTCCGCTGTACTCTCTCCAACTTGTCTACATCCTTTTTGTAGTGGGGGGCCCAAAACTGGACACAATATTCTAAATGCGGCCTCACCAATGCTGAATAGAAGGGAATAATCACTTCCTGCGACCTGCTGTCAATGCTCCTCCTAATGCAGCCATATCCAGCTTTTTATCCACTGTTACCCCCAGATCCTTTTCTGCAGAACTGCTGCCTAGCTCATCGGTCCCCAGTCTATAGCTGTGCATGGGATTCTTCCTTCCTAAGTGGAGAACTCTGCACTTTTCTTTGTTGAACCTCATTAGATTTCTTTTGGCCCAATCCTCCAGTTTGTTTAGGTCCTTCTGTATCCTATCCCTACCTTCCAGGGTATCTACCACTCCCCCCAGCTTAGTGTCAAAATAGCAGGGTAGCCCTGGCAGCACAGACAGTGCGATGAGCCAGCTGCCCAAGTACAACCTTCTCCAGGCCCTTTTTCTGAGGATGTACCCCAACAGCTGGCCATCCCACTGCATGAGACACTGTGGCTTCTTGAAAAAACAACGAGAGTACTGTAGCATCTTAAAGACTAACATGAAGTGGAAATCACAGATAGGAGGTATATATATACACATCCAAGGGAGGAAACGAGAGGGCAAGTGCTAACAAAGTCAATTCAGTTAGAGGAGATGAGGCCTATTCACAACCGTGGCTTCTTGCTACTTTTAGTGAACTGGCTTTTTCAAAGCAAGTGTGGGGATGTTCACATCTGCTGCTATCACTTGACCCGATTGCAGTGTAGACACATCCACATACTGTACACACACAAACATATGCACACACGGATACATTTGCAAACCCCAGTTTACCAGACAGCTACTTTCAGCAAGCTGTGGAAAAATGGCTTGGCATCGTCTGTACTCATCTATCAGCACTGTGTGGCTCAAATTGCAGACATTAGATGTTAATTCAATGCTTATGGAGTCTCTCTTTTCCCTCTCATATACCTCATCCTTTTCCTGGATCAATCAAATCCTTCTGCCCACTCCATTTTCCCCCTTCATTTCCAGACTCCCAAGAACTTCCTTTATCCACAATTCCTTCTTCCACGTCCCTGGCAGAAAGTCTTGGGGGCGGGGGGGCCCACTGGTAGGGAGGACTTTTTCACTGTGATGCTGGTTGGGGATCCAAATGAGTTCAGTCTGAGGTTTTGGCTGAACATGAAGACAAGTTTTCTTTCCTAATTCACAGTTACGAAGCATGTGGTGGAATGCTTTGCTGATTTGGGATCTAATACACGACTAGAACTCCCATTCATTTACAGAGGTTGCAAGTGAATCCAGTCCCACTGCTTAATGAGAGTTACAGTAATGCTCTCAAATGCAATAGCTATAGTGGGACCCAGCTGGTGTGGGAAAGAAGGGCTGGAAATATCCCCGCCTGACTGCTGGCCATTTACCAAGCAGGTGAAGAAGTCAGTGTGAGGGTGGAGGAGGCTAGTTGGAGGTAGAAATCCCCATTGGGGGAGAGGCATGTCCTTTCTATAGGTTGTCCTTTGTGACACAGCAGCCTGGCCTGGGACCAGCAAATGGCAGCAGAAGAAAACTGCAAAGGGATGAAAAGCAGTCACAAGAGGGGCAGGACCAGGAGACATGGACCAATGGACAGGGTCAGAGAGACATCCGAGTCATCTCTTGGGGAGTGCAAACAATGGGAAAATAAAACAACATTCCAAAATAATTCTCAGGGCAGAATGGGATGACCTGACTTGACCTGACCTGACCTGTCTGGCTAATGCACGAGCCCACTCTAATAGTAACCCTAATTGATATGCACAGATAATTCTAAGGCAGTGGCGCTGAGAATTACCTGGGCTACTGTTAGCAGAGTTGCTTTGTTTGTATTTTTAGTTAGAACTTTCTTCAGTCATGGGAACTTACCTTGAAGAGCTGAGTCTGTCTGGAGCAGTTAGTGCTCCTGACCTACTTTGCCAGTCTCTGATGGTGCTGTTAACTCACGCCCTGAACCCAAACAACAGAAAAATCACCATGGTAACATTTTTATGACTAATAGCTCCTTCTGAGAACAGACAATAACTGCACAATATAAGTCCCCTCTCAGAGCTGAATTTGCATATTACTAAGATGGAGCAGATCAACGACAGAGTCATGTCTCCATGAGGATGTTTTTATACATATGTTTAGGAGTGGGGGGAAGAAATGTCTTACTTTTTCGTCAGTCCCCAAGTTCCCTCAATCCGTCCTTCCATCCTCCCCCAACCTGTCCCTCCACCAAGTCTTTCAGACAGCTGCAGGCCTCAGTCTCATGTTAAATTTTGGGGGACTCCTCAAATGCCAATCAAAGCTGATGTAAGTTCTTTCAGGTCCTCAGAAAAGTGGTTTCCTTCTGGACAGTCATTCCCTAAAAATGTCATGAAAGGATCCAGTCTGGGGGTGGATTCAGAATGGGGAGCTGCACCCAAATCTGAAGCATCATCCCCAGCTCCCAAAGAATGGGTCTCCACTAAACTCCTCAGGCTTGTGGAAGAGACACAGAATCAAACCCTCCGCCCCCTCCCCCACCATGTGTGAAAACTTTCTGGAGTTGACACAGACAGGAAGCATACATAGGGGAACCCATATTTCTCCTAGGAGTAGAGCACACTCTAACCTCAAGACGCATCTCGGAGGAAGCCAGTGTCATTCTTTCAGCCTGGTGGCTTGAAAGACAATGACAGAATTGGAGCCGGTTCGAAAATGGAGACAGTTTTGTGAAGGATTTTAAAATGTGTTGTGATTTTTTTGACATTGTGAAAATCCAAAATATTCCAACCAGCGCAGAATCCTGGACTTCTCAGAACACATGGTATGTCTGCTCTCTTGCCAGTTACCAAGGACTTGTCAGGTGAGCCCTGAACATATCTCAGTAGAGCATTCAAGGCTAAGACACTCCACCAAGAGCATGCACAATCTCCCAAATACCTGTGCATTTAAAGACAAAATAAGGGGCCAGAATGGGAAGCACAAGTCCAGCCCCAAGCAGCAAATTCATCCCTGCTGGCACTCTCTCCAGTTCAGGGGCGAGGTGAATGTGGGACGCAGAAGCATATTTCTTGAAAAGTGAATCATCCTGCAGCCCAAAAGAGTCTAGGGGCAAAGCTGGGCAGCCAGCATTGCACTAGCATATGCACAAAGATAATGGTTCATCGCCAGCATACCTCTGCCTCCCTCTCTCTCTCTATACACACCTATTCATCTAATCTTTTGTCTAATCATCTGTTCCTTGCTCATCACAGCAGTATCTGAGCACCTCCTTCTCTACCAATGATCTCGATCTACTCATAGCCACATAGCTAAGATCTGGCATCTGAAGACTCATGGAGGAGGTGGGAAGGTCCCATTCAGATCCACCCTCTGTCAGATGTGCCAGGCCATTCAAATTCTCCTGGAAGCCAAGCCAGCTGATTCCAGCATCGATTTCAGAAGGCACCTGTGCCTCTTCCAGTTCCTGAAGCCAAGAGAAGAGGATTCTCTGCATTTACAGGTCATTGCTAGACCCCCAGGACTATGTACTGGAGAGACTAGGCTTGGGGACTGAGTGCAGAATACTCATGGCTCAGTTGTGAAAGCAATGTTCTATTTTGATCTGGGGAGATGAACCTGATTCACTCCCGCATGTTGAGCAATCACCAGGCTGCGAACACAGGAAGAAAGAAAAGTCAGAGCTGGCTCAGCTGGTCCAAACTCCCCCTTTCCCTTCCCTTCTCTTCTCACTGCTAACCCAGCAAAGATGCTCTCTGCAGCATTCTTCCAGTCAGTCCAGAAGTTCGGGGGGAACTGGAGCTGGAGTTGAGGGAGGGCAAGAGGATTAAGATCTTGTATGTTAGTCAGATTGAGGAGAGACCAACCCACTGGACTGGGATTCCCCACTCAAGGCTTGATTGAACAGCGGGATGTTTAGGCAGCAGAGGGCTCAGCAAAAGCTTATCCAGATGGCTTTCCCAAGGCAGCACAGAAAGGTGGGAATAAAGCTAAGGGCACCCACTATCACCCCAGTGCAGAGGGCTTTGGTTTAGCCCTCTGCATTGTGGAGTGTATTCAGGAACCTCTGATTTAGCTTTAGTTGAGGTTGGTCCTGCTTTGAGCAGGGGGTTGGACTAGATGCTTCCTGAGGTCCCTTCCATTGATTCTGTGATTGACAGGATCCCATTACCCACTCCGGAAATGCAGCCGCTTCTGAGGTGGAGCTCACACATTCTGCAGTAGCCCGCAGCAGAACACAGCCACTGCCTGCAGGGCTGTTCCCAAGAAGGAGCACACTGGGCAATTACATGCAGACGTGTGGTGCATGAGTTTGGGAACCGAGCCCAGGGCACAGTGGTGGTGAAGAGACCTTGAGGTGTCAAAGAGGGGAGCTCAGCTGCCCTGAAATACCAGCAGTGGCTCCAGGGCCAGCACTGCAGGGCTTTGTTTGACTGGGGACCCCACTCTCTCAGCACCACCTCCTGGCAGTGGCATACATCCTCTGTGCCTCTGAGCTTGAAGCATTCACAGAGACCAGCAGCCTGGTTCCCACATGCCCTTCTTCATCCTTTGCCCCCAGCTGGCAAACCCTCTACTTTGCCCAAGAATACATGCGGGTCTGAGTCCAGGATCCTGCTGAGCCCAGGGCCTGCTCTGACTCACACTCATGCTGCAGTTCCCAGGAGCCTCCTCACCCACCTGCCACTGTGAGAGGCAGGAAAGGCGAAGCCCAGAGTGGGAGGTGACTGTGACTATGCAGCAAGGGCGTGGAGTGTTTCCATTGCCCAGAGAAGAGCTGTTCCCCAGGGGAAAGTGTCTCATGACACCTGAGCTTGCTCCCAGGCCCACCCCATTTTATAGAGCTGCACTTGGCAGGGGCCTCTGGTGTGACGGGGCAGTGAGGGCTCTGCCAGCCTTCCCATGACACAGGCCTTTCCTAATCTGTACTCAGCAGCATCGCCCTGGGAAAGGAAATATCCCCAGCATCTTTCATGGCGCTGTGCCTAGAAGGTCTGGGCAACCTCAGTGCTACTGAAGGGTATGGGATGGCCTGGGACACATGACAGTGAGCTGGGCATCAGGCCAGACACATGTGAGTGCCATGTGCTATTTGGTGCACCTGAGAGCCAGGCAACCTGGGCTCCACCATAGGTTCTGGTCTCATTCCTGGGACTCAGTGATCCACATAGCAAGAACGGGCTAATCTGAGAAAGGGGCACAGCAGCACATTGGGAGCACCAGGCAAGCTGCACCCACAACGGCAATGTCCGGGCACACAGCATCTATAATAGATGGGGCATAGGTACTGCAGGAGTGTATAACAGAGAGCGAGCCAGTGAGCAGGAGAGTGCGCACTACGGTAGGCCACGCATGTACAGCAGCTGCAGCAGGGACCCTGAACACCAGTGATGCCTCCGTCTCCTTTTCTTGGTGTTAACTCTGATCATCCACTCCCCTGCGCTGACTGGCTCTTCACTCCAGTCCCCTGCTAGTCCACCTGCCTGGACAGTCTTCACTGCAACTCCACTCCACGCCCTTCTCACCTTTGTTGCCTCCTTTCAGTGTCACCTCGCCCTCCTGCCTGGTCTGCAATCCCCTCTGAACAAACCTCCCAACTAAAAGCAAAGCCACATTCTGATAAACATAGTGGCATGAAGACAAAGTTGGCTCACTCTGGGTGGGTATTTTATCCCTTTCTTCCAGCCTGAATCGAGCTGTTTGTTTGCATTGCAGACAGAGACAGGCATGCAGCTCAGGTAGGGATTTCCATGCTAGCTTTCACCTAGCTAGTGTGGCTAAAATCACAAAGAAGATGCCATGGCCTGGACATCAGCATGGCCTGTGCAAGCTGCTTGGAACCCTGGATCCATACTAGCCAGGGCTATGCTGCGGCTTCACTCCTATTTTTAGCCACATCAAGGGCTTGTTTGCACTTAAAATGGCACAGAGGCACTGCTGTAGCACTTCAGTGAAGACACTACCTCTGCTGACCACAGGGGTTCTTCCGATGGTGTGGGTGCTCCACCCGCCTGAGAGGCAGTGGTGAGGATGACAGGAGAATTCTCCGATTGACCTAGTGCTGTCTACACCAGGGGTTAAGTTGGTTTAACTGTCACTCAGGGGGTGGATTTTTCACACCCATGAGCGACGTAGTTATACCAACTTAATTTCCTAGCGCAGACCAGGCTCAGGTAGCTCAAAGCTGCTATCCCCACTCCAGTTGCAGTGTAGACAGCCTCTTAGACTATAAACTCTTCTGGACTGGGAGTGTCTCTCTCTCAGGCCTGATCTATGCGAGAAAATTAAATTGGCTTAACTACATCACTCAGTGTAGACGGTGCTCGGTTGATGGACGAGTTCTTCCATCAACCTATCTATCACCTGCTGAGAAGGTGGGTTACCTATGCCAACTAGCGAACCCCTCCCATTGGCACAGGTTATATCTGCACTGAAGCGCTACAGTGGGGCAGCTACAATGGTGCCACTGTGGTATTTCAAGTGTCGACAAAGCCTCACTCTGCAGACATGTCTTCACGGCAGCTGAGAAGTGTAACGTGCACCTCAGGCACATGAACTCACCTAGCTCTGCTTGAGGAAGCACACTAAAAATAACACGATGGTCACGGTGGCCTGGTCTACAGCCTGGGCTAGATGCCCTTAGTACCACCCTGCCAGAGAGCCCAGTATGTAGCTGGGGACAGCTAGCCCAAGCTGCCACCCATGCGACTGCATTACAGTGCTATATGTTTACATGCACTAGGCCATGTATGTACATGCACATGTACCTCTACCTGAGCTGGGTGTTCACCTCCCAACTGCAGTGAGATGTACTCTGTGTGAGGATCTGTATGGAGCCCAGCGCAACAGGGCCCTGAGCTCAACTGGCCTCTCTAGATGCTACTGTAATACAAACAATAAATGATACAAATATTAAACTTGTCTCATGTTTCCTATTCTAAAAAATGGCCTGGGAGTTGTTGAGGCACTCTATCAGCGCCATGGTTTGCAGCAAGAACTTTAAAGCTGCCAGTGGGATAGTTCTTAGGTCAGAGGATGTCTTTGATTGTCCTCCTAGAAACCTGTTCAGATTTGGCTGCATTACAAACTGCTAAGGATCACTTTTTGCTTCTGCTCAGTCCAGCTTGCTAGAGGCTTGTTGCTAAAGCTGAACATTCCCTCTGCACTAAGCATGCTCTCATTACCACCCTGCATCATGCACTCCGAACTTAACATCTGGACAAGACTTGGCCACAAGGGAGAAGAAGGATGCTGCTCCTCAGCACAGCTGTTAGAGTGCAGTATAAGATCAGAGCACACCAGACACCAGTGAAAATGCCCGAGATGGCAAGCCTCTGCTCTGACGGACGTTTGAGGCACTGCAGTCAAGAGGGGATCCTGATTCATGTCCTCTGCTCCTGCCAAAATGATCTCCTCTTATTCCAGGTATGTCTATACTGACAGCGGCAAAGTCGCTGCCATCAGATCGACCTACCTGGATCGATTGAGCTGTCAGTGAAGACCCGCTCAATTGACCCAGAAGTTGATGCTGTTAACCCACCCCCTCAAGTGGCGTAGCGCTGCGTCAACGGGAACGCGCTTCCTGTCGGCACAGTGCAGTGAAGACGGTGTGCAGAAAGGAAGCACAGCAGTTGATGGGAGTTACACAAGCTACTCTGTGTAGCTTGCATAACTCCTGTCGACTGCTGCCGAATCACCAGGTAAGTGTAGACAGGCCTTCGTATCTGTGGCTTTTGACTGCCCCAAACTCTAGCATCAACTCTTGCTGCTGGCCACGCACTCAGTTATTATAAGAGAAGGCAAAATTGTGAGCACTCTAGTGTTTGCTCCCTGCTACGTCTGAGAGGCCTGGAATCTTGGAAGGCCACAAGCCATTGCAGCTGGGCTCAGAGGAGACATGCTTGCTCCCGTACTCCATACATGCTTTTGCAAATTATTTTCACAAAACAGGCTGTAATGTGGAATGCTGGGAAACCAAGTGTGTTCCCATCCCCCACAGCACTGACCAGGGGCACACAGCACCCCACCCTTGCAGCAGGCAGGGCATGCTGAGACATGAGGCACACATTGAGACATGCATTGTGATTGTCACTGGGGCTAGCAGCAGGGATCACAGTCAGGAATTGAAGAAGTTACCTCAGTTCATATCATTCCCTCAGGGGGCAGCTCCTCCTTTCTCTTGTGGGTCAGAGAGCTCCCCTTTCCCCAGGGGAAGAGGGCCCCTCTTTTCTCTGCAGTTGGGAGTGGATGTTTTGGATGGTGCAGTCCCCACTGGGGTGAGGTTTCAGGGGTGACCCAGGATCCATTCCCAAGCCATGGTTAACTTTCCCAGGCAGTGGCGGGGCTGGCTGACTTGCCAGACAGGTGGGTGGCAGGGTGAGTTGCTGACATGGGCACAGAAGCGTTTGATGCATTTTATTGCTGATGTGCGATATGAGGAAAGCTGGAGCAGCGAATCACACCCTGCGTTGGGCAATGCTCAGCCAGCTGAGCTGGCAAAGCTGCTGTCTTGCCTCAGAGCAGGCATTCAGGGCGGCACTCTCTGAGACAGCAGCATTCGAGCAACAGAGACAATACCTCAGCCCATAGGCTTAATGGGCACTAGGGGATGATGGGAACTGGAAGCTCTAGAGGCTAAGAAGCCCGGACCAGGCCTTCCCCTTTTTAATCTCATTGCACAGACTACACCAGCTCTCCTAGCATGGCACTGGAATACTGGGATCTGCACTGACTGCAAGGAAAGTAGGCCCCTCCCGATCTCCCACCCCACTCCCTTCAGCACAGGACCGCTAGCACCACATTAGGGCAGTAGAACTAGCACTGAATCTGAAGGAAAAGCATGCTCTACAGCAGAGTTTCTCAGCCTCTTTTCATTTGCGAACCCTGACAAAATTTCGAAGAGAGGGGCGGACCCTTTGGAATCTATTGTCTGTATAGATAGTTGAATTCTGTTCAGACAGTTTTCAGTCACAGGCCTGGTCTACACTGGCCACGGATTTCGGTGGCAGTCGACGGGAGATACGCAAGCTACGTACAGTAACTTGCGTATCTCCCATCGACTTCCTAACAGCTACTTACTGCAGCATCTCCATTGCACCAATTGGAAATGCCCCCTCACCCCCCATCGACACAGCTCTATGCTACTTGCCAGGGTGGATTTACAGAGTTGACTTCCGGGTTCGACTGAGCGAGTCTTTACTGCTGCTCAGTCGAACTTGTAAAATCGATCCTGCACTGCCAGTGGTGCCACCGGCATGGCCCCCACATGGGGGGGAAAAGGGTACACTTTACCGGGGCCCAGAAGCCCTGCCCAGGCTGCAACCCCTATGGGTATGTGTGTGGGAGGGGGCCCATGTTACAAGTTTGTACCGGGCCTGAAAAAATTATGCTTGGGCCCTGGCCGCTGGCAGTGTAGACATAACCTGTCTTTCACAGACTCCTTTGACATAGTGGGTTCATGGACCACATGTTGAGAACCACTGCTCTACAGAGACTCCCACCAGTTCCTGCAGCACAGTGCCCCCTAGTGACATGTTGGGGCACTGGGCCAGCACTGACTCAGAGGCGAGCCCCCCCCTCCTGGTGCTGAGATCCTCAGGCCAATTCCTGCAGCACTCAGAATTTTTTTAGGAGATTAACCAGTCTAACTCTCCATCATCTGGGAGAGCTAATGGGAGCTCAGCAGATGGTGCCATCCAGCTGCAGCAATAGCTAAACTCCACTGGACAAGCGGAGGCTTCCATTCTACTTATCACTACGTGGCTGGTGCCCAAGTTCAGTTGGAGCAAGGCTCATTGTGACTTTCCCGTTTAATAAACTCACCAGGCTCAGATAGGGCAGCCATTGGGGTCCATGTAACTACTGAGATAGGAAGCACAGTAGACACTAGATGATCCTGTTTGGTGGAGTGAGAGGCTACAAGCAGCAGGGCAACGGGTGTGTCACTGTGAACTAAGATTTTGCCAAATTTATTTTTCAATTATAAAGCGTAAAAATGTATCAAAATACAGCCTCTTATTTATTATAACAAAAAACAAAGCACTGTTGAGTATTAATATAATACTGTTGTGCATTAAAACATCTGCATACACAGGTGCTAAGGTAGAATTAAACAGTTAACTAAAAGCCACAGAAGTAAAGCCATTCAGAATTCAAACAGACTCTTGGAACTACACTAGGAAACAGAATGTAAAGAGCAATGCTGCACAAATGAGCTAGATAGAAAGTTTTATTACGAGAGAATCTCTCTCTTCTTCCCAGGGCCCTGATCCTGCATTGTGCATGGGCACAATCCTCTGTGTGGATTCAACTGCAACACCAGAGTTTAAGATTCTACAAGTGTTAAAGATTATTCTCAAGATTCATAGATCCAAAATGTCAGCAACATTAACAGAACTAGGATCAGCCAAAGCATTTCCCCCAAGAGTCCATATTACTTGTGTTTGTTTTTTAAATTAAATGTCACTTAAGAAGACAGAGTATTTTTAAGATAGGTATTTTTGTAGGTCCTATTAAAATACAGGCTTTGTCGTTCCTTTTGCTCACCCTGAAACCACAGTTACAATAAAGCAGAACCATCAAGTTAAAAAAAAAAATCACACCTCTGTCTGAAATGTTTTAGCCTATTGTTGTTACAAGCAAGCCCTCAGACTGCGCAACCCCAAAACCAGAGGAAAAGAAATATTTTTATCAGTCTGTTTACTGCATGCTTGGCAGCCCCTGGGTGGAGTCAATCTCACTCTTTCCCTTCTAGAGACAGCTTCCCCTCTAGCTTGTGTGGGTCTTTCACACAGCCACAGGGGAGAGAAAAACATTTATTTTAAAAACAGGAAAATGTGATTGTAAAACCACAACAATGGGCTAGGGAAGGACATGGAGCTGCTCGGGGGCTGAGCTCTGCTTTTGAAACTGACTAGACTGCAACCTTACAGTTGGCTGCTTGCCTCTTTAATAGGCCATCTCTAGATCCCTGTGCTGAGCTCCCCCTGCTGACTGCAGAAGCGGCTGTAGAAACGACCCCTATCTCCAATGCTTAGCTGGGTTCTGCATCCTGAACCTACAGCAGTGGAGCTGGACTGCCCGAAGCCATCAGTGCCAAGGAGATTTGTGAGACCAATGACTATGGCATGAGCACCTTACCAGAATGATTGGCTCATCAAGCCATAACTTTTTAAATGGGGGCATTTCTGTGATCTTGAACATTTATCACCAAACCTGTTTAATAATAAACACTGTAAAGTCTAATAATAAACACTGTATACCTGCGTCTGACAAAGTGGGTTGCAGCCCATGAAAGCTAATGCCTGCAGAAATTTGTTAGTCTTTAAGGTGCTACAGGACTCTCGTTTTTACTGTATACTCAGAACAGCAGCTCTGATGTGGGGAATCTGCACTGAAAGCCTTTAATGATCCACATATGTATATTGTCCTCCCGCTGCTTGCTACTCTAATCACTGAAACTCAGATTGAATGGCTTCCTGGAAAGACCTGTGCAGGGCCAGAGGATGTTTTGCAGATGTCACCACCTGAGTGACTGGAAATTGTTTGTTTCCTTTTAAAATATCAAGAGGGTTTGCAAAAAAAAAATTCATAAACAAAAACAAACCTGAGGAACAAAAGCATCTGGCAGCTCCTGGAGATTGTGTACTCCTGCCATTCAGAGCTGCCAGGCAGCTTGGCATCTGCAGTGCTATAAATCCTTCCCTTGCAGGCAGATTCCCCTGGCCTGCAACACTTCGACGTCTACAGCTAGGTCCTGAACCCAGACAGCAGTGGAATCATCCCAGAAGAGCTATCATTCTCTGCAGCAAATAAAGCTGTTCTTATCAGCAATATGTTGCTCAGCTTTAAGCAACTTCTGTAAATAATTCCTTTTTAAAAAAAAATCAGATTGGTAGCAGCATGTTCAAATTTCAGGTTTAAAGTCCGCCCAGGTCATCAGAGGTTGGCTGCGTAGGATATTTCTCCTATTAACATCTACCATGTGGCATAGGTGCCACTTGAACTAACCGCACTCCAAGGGCTAAACTGGAGGAGTTGTTTTGTCTCCAGAACTCTTCCCTTGTGCTGTCACTGGCATGAAAACAATTCAGAAACTGCTTCCTGGACCAAACCCTTCTCTGTTCCTGCTCTTGAGTTGCTGTCCTAACAGGCCCTGCAGAAGGAGAGAAAGCCAAGCGCTTCCTCCTCCAGCTGGGAGGCAGAGGAGGCTAAGAAAACTGGGGGACAAAAAGCCCAATGCTGACATTAGAATTGTCCTACAGTCCCTACACTCAGCAGATGGTCCTAGCCTGCTGATCTCTGGGAAAGCAAAAGTCCTAATTTTTCAACAGTCTGTTGGGCAAAAAGTCCACAAGAGACACAGAAAGCCCTGAGGGAACAGTGCACTGAGGTGGGAGTCAGGAAACTATGAATTTGAGTCTCACCTCTTCTACTGTTGATATTTCTGCCCACATCCCAACCCTTCCGATTGAACCAGGCTTCATATCCCTCTCTATGAGATGGGCAAATATCAATCCCTATTTTACAAATTAGGCAGAGCTGAGAATAGAACCAGGGATTTTAATATGGCAAATGCACCTCAGCCCCTCCAAGCTTGTCTGTACACAGAAATTGGTCTGTTTTAACATGTCAGTTTAGTTAAACGGACACAACTTTTGTGCATCGACACTTTTAGAGCAATTTAAAATTGATGGTATCAGTTTAGCTTAAATTGGCACAAGCAATGCCAATATAGACCAGGCTTAAAGCAATATAAGTGTCCACACATGAGGCTGCACCAGTTCCAGTTGAACTTAATTGGTATAAAAATCACAACTAGTTATATAGATGCAGATCAGGCCTCCAAAAACTCCTGCCAAATCTATGTGCTTGCCTGTCCTGTTTGTAGTAATTGCCTTCAACACCAAGGCCTGGTCTACACTTGAAAGGTTTAGTGGTAAAATTATGTCGGTTAGGGGCAATGACTTTTTTTTTTTTTTTTAACCAGAATAGTTATAGTGGTACATCCCCTGTGCAGATGCAGTTACACTGAGACAAATGTGCCTTATATTGGTATGTTTTTCCCCTTCCTGAATGGGAATAGCTATACCAATATAAAGCACTTTCATACTGATATAACTACAGCAACACTCAATGGGTGATACTGAAATAGGTAAAGCAGTACAACTTTCTGGTGCAAACAAGACCTTAACCATAGTCTTATTCCAGAAGTAGGAATAGAACCCAGGAGTCCTGACACCTAACCCTCTGCTGCTGGCAAAATGTGTATCACACCACATTCCAGTGGATGGGGCACACAGAGGCTAACAGCCTACTTCTGTTGATCACTGGAGACAAATATATAACTGACAGGTCTGTACTGTGGATCTGGATTCAGATCCTGCTCATTATCCATGCAGGAGCAAAATAGTCTGTGATCATGTAATTAAAAGCTACATCATAATGCATCTACAGCAGGAAGTGCAGTAAAGTATAATGGTGGATAATGATATGCTGATAGTTCTCCTAGGCACATCCCTGCACGAACGCAATCCTTGGACATGTAAACAGGAATATCAAGCATGGCCTAGGTATTACTCCTGCATATAGCACTAGTGAGACCATTCCTTTGTGATGCTGGCAGACACAATACTAGCTCATGCCAAGGCCTCAGGCCTCATTGAACACTGACAAATGCAGAGCAGGACACCAGTCTGACTCACCTGTGTGTTCGCATTATTAGAATAGACATTAAGCTGATAAGTGTGTTTAGTCTGGTGAAATGCTCGTGTGGATTTATCTCACTTATAACCTCTGTAACCCATGGTATCAAGCATGGACGGCTCGTGACTCCTGCCTTTGGGGAGGCTGGGTGGAGGGCACTGCCCCCTGCTCCACCCCTCCCCCAAAGCCCCACACACACTCCACCCATGTTCCTGCTTGGCCCCTTCCCGAGATCCCTCCTGCTTGTGCCTCTGCTCACTGTCTGCTCCTTGAGCCAATGCTTGTCCCAGTTGAGTCAGGCTCGTCCCTGCCCGGCTCTGCTCAGCAGCCCAGCCTGGAGGCCAACGGGAACATGTTTTTCACTGGCCCAAGCACTTTGGCTCATCTCCCAGCCGTAACTCTGATCCCTCCCTAGCAGCAGCTGGGGGCTTGCCTGGGCTTAGTCCCCATGTGGTTGGAGCGAGGGGTCCAGGAAACTCCCCCTCTGACCCAGAAAGTTTATGATAGGATTGGTAATAAGCTTGTCTTTGGTTTGAAATCTGAAGTACAATTGAACTGGGAGAAGGACTTTGGGACTGGGAGTAACCTGGATGTTGTGATTTTTGTTGTAAGGGACCATCTATCATAAAGACAAGCTTGCTTGGCTGGCAAGATAGACTGGGGTGCTCAAGGAGCCTGTCTGTGACTCCATGATAAGGCTGTTATAGTGCTTTAGGAGTTCACACTTGTTACTGGGTTGGTGAAATCTAGTTATAGACCATACAGCCAGTCTGGTTTGTGCCTTGTTCTTGGAAAGTCTGCCCCCCCGAGGTTGGCACTCCTGGTCATGAGCCTACATACTGCAGCCAAGTCTGGTGTGTTGACAAACTGGAAAGGAATCCGAGAAGGGCTACAGGAATGAGTCAAGGTCTGGAAAACCTGCCTCACAGAGAGAGATTAAAATAGCTCAATCTATGTAGTTTATCCAAGAGCAGGGTAAGAGCTGACTTGCTCATGGTCTATACAAGTACTTCAGTAGGCAGAAGTTTTCTGATAGTAGAGGGCTCTTCATTTGAAGCAGACAAAGGCAGAACAAAATTCAGTGTCTGGCTTCAACTTCAAGCCAAATTCAGATGAGAAATAGGACATCTGTTTTTAACAATGTGGATAACTGACCATTGGAACAATTTACCTAGGATTGTGGTGGATTCTCCATCCCTTGGAGTCTTTAAATCAAGACAGGATGTCTTTTTAAAAGCTATGCTGTAGCTCAATCAGATGTCATGGGCTTCACGCAGGAATTAGTGGGTGAGGTTCTCTGGCCTGGGTTGCGCAAGAGGTCAGACTAGAAGTTCACAATCATCCCTTGTGGCATTAAATCTATAAATCTTTGATTAATTCTGGCATTATCTATTTTTTGAGTTCTTGACTTTGCAAAGAATGGTCTTTAACGTATCTCTAGATAGACAGCTAGAAAACAAAACAAAAACAAAAAGGAACATAAAGGGGGACACAGAGCCTGGAATAAGCAGACACAGATTGGGATAGAGGGACAGGGAGTACAGGGGGGACGGCTGTACACAGAGTACAACACATGGACTAAGCTGTGGGATGCCGTGGGGGGAAACCCAAATCACTATATATAAGTACATGCATATACAGGCACGGTCATGCACACGTGCACATGCCCAGGCAGACACATATATGCTTCCTTTTGGGTCTGTCTACACTGCAAGTGTAGCGGGGATAGACCTAGCCATGCTAACTTTAATCTAGCTCGTACTAATATCAAGAGTGGTGGAGATGTGGTGGCATGAACTTCAGCACAGGGCAGCTGCCCCCATAGCTACATATGGTCGCAAGTGAACTTGTACTGAGGTGGCTGGCCTGGTTCCACTGCCACTGCCACACCTTCACTGCTTGTTACTCATGCGGGCAAGAGTAAAGTTAGCACAGCTATAGCTCCCTTTGTTACAATCACAGCTGCACATGCGGGACAGATGTGCCCTTTGTCCCCACACGACTTTGGTTTCCAGAACAACTTCTCTGTACAGCTGCCGTCCCACGTGCCTGCCCTGATTTTGGGAGTTGAACCTATGGATGACCACACCATGACACAGCTATCCCCTCCACAGGAACTCAGGTGCACACATTCAGATACCCCACACAGACACACATGCATCCACATGAACCAACACATTAGCCACACGTGGACAAGTACATGTGGCTGTGTGCACACAGACACAGAAACACCTGCTCAGAGGGGTTCATGTGCACACAGACACAAATAAACTTGCCACCTGTGCCACAGAGTCTGTGCTCCCAGCATATAATTTTCCAGTCCTAGCAGCTCCCTCTGTGTTGGGAAAACCCACCTTAGTTCTTACCTTTAAAATATATACACTCAGCGCAGCAAAGCAAACACCTCTCTGTGCTGTGTGGAATGCCAGCCTGGCTGGTGGGGCCCAGGAGCACCATCCCCCAGAAGAGCCAGGTCGCCTTGTAACAAAAGCTGGATTCTTTCCCTTCTCTTTAAAAGAGATGCAGAAACCACATCAGAAATGAATGTGTTGGTAAATCTTTCCACCAAGAGAGCTATGATCTCAGCCCCCACCCCATCCCAGCAGACTGGGGCAGGAGCTGACGCCAGAGTGTTAGCACAAGCTCCCAGATGACAATCACCAGTGGCTTCTTCTCAGCAGTGAAGGCTGATGGTGCGCAAGGGATTATGTTATGCCAAGAACTCATTGAGACAGACCTGGCAAATGGATACCTCAGTTAGTCCCGGATGCTTCATTTTCAATTACAGCTGCACTTAGGACAGGAGCCAAACTGGGCCTGGAAGGCTGGAGGTGCTTTTAGTGCCTTTCTCCAGCTTCCTGCTGTTCTCAGCCTGGCAGCCTCCAGATAACAGCAGCCACTACTGTAGTGATGCCGCAGCCCTGTGTGAGGCTGCCCACAGCTGGGGCCTAGTCCTCTGGGAGAGGCATTTCAGGACTGCTCTCAACCATGATGTAGTGAACTGCTGGCTCACTGCTGCCATCAGCAAATCGCTCAGATTGTCTTCCATAAAATGATAACACTAACAATGACGATCACTGCTACCACGCGCTTCAGCATCCCACCAGTACAGGGCCTCATAGTGCCTCCAGAATAGGAAAGGGTCTCTCAGTGGCAGGAGCTGCAGACTGGAGGCAACACCCTGGGATTCTTGGGCTGGAGAGCCTGAGAGGGTCAGAAACTCACCTGTTACTGCCAGGGGCCAGCAGTAGCTGCAGCAAGAGAGCACAGAGGTACCTTCTCAGCCTGGGGCTGGGCTGGGAACTGCAGGGTTTCTCTTATTTTGCGTTAGCAGTTACAGCACATGTGCCTGACACCCTGGATTGAACCAGCAATCTCCAGAGTTGAAAGCATGAGCTTCTACAACATGAACCAAAGATCCAGGCTCCCAAGCTGGGCTGTAACAGACTCATTGCTCTATATGTCAGCACACAGGGAGCCTATAAAACACACTCACCAGTGGCTCACATTTTCATGGTAGAACCCTGCAACCCCAGTGAAGGAATCCTCAGGTGTGCACAGTGTGCAATTGTCTATGGGAACTCACTGGGGGATAGAGCCATTAGAGACCAGCAGTGGAAGGCTGAAAGCACTTTCCTGTAAGTTTATGGCACACTCAGCATGCCAGACATTGGGGGCAGCTATCCGATTACCAGACATTACATGGAGGGGGGGCAGCTACCATGGCACTCCCAGCCATTTTCTGCACGGATATCAATTACAGCAATGCTTTCATCTGGTGATCTCACAGCTCTGTATGATTCATAGAGTCCAGGGGCAGAAGGGACAATTGTGATTATCTAATCAGACCTTCTGTATAATACAAGCCAGAGGACGTCCCCAAAATAATTCCTAAAGCAGATCTTTTAGAAAAACATCCAAACTGTCACTCATGAAGAATCCATCACCACCCCTTGGTAAATGGTTTCAATGGCTAATTACTCTCACCGTTAAAAACTTTATGCCTTATTTCAGTCTGAATTTGTCTAGCTTCAACTGCCATCCCTTAGATTATGTTATACCTTTCTCTGCTAAAACTGAAGAGCCCTTTATTAAATATTTGTTCCTGCGACAGAATTCACCCCTGTATTCACATCCTACAAAAATTTCAATAATGTGTATAAAGTATGCCTTGTGAGGTGTCATTTAAAAACTCATGATTTGCTGGCCTAATAAAATGTGTGGGGCAATACTGCAAATGTGAAGTTATAAGATACCCCTGTATGGTGATATTGACACATGTCCCAAACCCCACAGCACTGCCCAAACAAAAGTTGGCAAACAGATCTGTCTCAAACAAAGGAATGTGTGCTCTACTTAATTTGGATTTAAGCAGTAAACAGAGTTATCAAGCAGAAAGGGAAATAAAGGAAGTTCAAACAGATGAGGAAAAGCAGTAGGAATATCCTTCCACATAGAGGTTTTGTCTCCTAGTACCCAGGTGCAAATATTTTTCAAGAGGGGGACAAACTATAAAAAGGAGGGACAAACACCCCAAGGCACCCCTCTCTCTCCCCGTCAATCACATTCATGGCACCTGAAGAGACAAAGGAAAAATTTGTTGGAGAAGGGGACCTCAGAGCTCCAAGCCACTGAAAGTGGCAGGGGGACCCCAGAACTGTCAGTTGCAGCAGAGGTGGGTGTTGGACCCCACCCTCCTCCTGCAGTGGGGCTCAGACTCTCATCCTGTCAGCCCCATTTTGTCACAGTTATTTTTAGTAAAAGTCAGGGACAAGTTACAGGCTTCCATGAATTTTTGTTTATTGCCTGTGACCTGTCCCTGACTTTTACTAAAAATAACTGACAAAATCTTAACCTTAACTATAAGGCATATTTTCCAATACTTTAATCATTCTCATGGGTCTTCTTTGAGCTCTCTCCAATTTATCAACATCCTTCTTGAATTGGGGGATCCAGAACTGGACACAGTATTTCAGCAATGGACACACCAGTGCCAAATAGAGAGGTAAAATAGCTGTCTTCTCCTACCTGAGATTTCCCTGTTTATGCATCGCATTAGCTCTTTTGGCCACAGCATCACACTGGGAGCTCATGTTCAACTGATTATCTACCATGATCCTCAAATCTTTTTCAGAATCCTTGCTTCCCAAAATAGAGACTCTTATTCTGTAAGTATGGCCTACATTCTTTGTTCCTAGACATATACAATTACATTTAGCCATATTAAAATTCATATTGTTTGCTTGCATCCAGTATACCAGACAATCTAGCTCATTCTGAATCAGTGACCTCTGACTTTGGGACTCCATGTTCTGAGTGACTTTAGGCCCTATGCTGAACAGCCACAACTCCAAATGAAGTTAGTGGAAGCTACGGAAGCTCAGCATGTCTGGAAACCAGGCCCAACGTATCCCAAGTTGGGCTCCCAGAGACTGCGATACCCATTACTAGTGGACAATTGGAAAAATTGGGCCCAAGGAAAAAAGCCAACCAGTCAAATCCAAAGAACTGCAAGAGAGATGATCACGCAACCTGATGCTATTGGGCAGACACACTTCCCCCATAAAGAGACAGTCCTCAGCAAGCAGGCCAGCTCAAGAGGCCCTTTGTTTCACCCCCTCAAATCTCCCCATGACAAAGTCTACAATGCTACTTCTCCAAGATTCCCAAACAAGCTCAGGGATAGGCTTAGACTCAGTTTGTTGCTGTGAGTTTGTCCCCGCCCCTGTAAGACAGCTATGGGGAGAAAAGGGACACACTGGGAACTTGAGTTCACATCTCAGTTCCACTTCTCGGGCAAATCACTTTGTCTCTCACTTTCCACATCTGTAAAAAGGGATGATGTATTCTCCCACCGAGGGTTAAAGGCTGCAAGGTGCTATAGATGTGCTAAGTGTGATTTTGAATAAGGAGAGCGCCTTTCTGAATGAACCAGCCTCCTTGGCATTTAATTTAGTCTCTTGTGAAGCTCATATCTCACTAACCTAGCAAAGGTGCCTGCTCCAACACAGCCCATCGCATCACAGGCTCCCCTGCACACAAATTGTGGGAACAAGCATCCCCTTTGGTCAAACGCTCTTGCTGCACCTTTGAATGTAAGGCAATGGCCCAGTTCCTTGATCAGCCTCCAGCAAAGAGAAGTGAAAGCAGCAGCAGCTCTGCAGCAGTGAGGACAGGGTTTCTGCTCTTCATCAAATTGATCCAGTTTTTCCATTTCACACTTGAAAGCTCTTCTGGCTTCAATTTCTAGCCCCAGGCAAAAGAAGGAAACTTTGGAGGCAACATACCACCCTGTGCCAGGATGACTTCACTCCTACAAGAGTCCAGTACAGGCAGATTGGAAACCCAGGAGATCCTGCTTCAAGGCTAATGTCACTGTTGCTAAGAATGGGAATGAAATCCTCACCTCCTCTTCTAGGGCTCTGCCCCTGAGATCCACCACTGACCTTGTTTGTCCCACTGTCCCACTGAGATTGGTCCTGCTCAGTGCAACTACTGGGCAGGGTGAGGGGTCATGCCCCCCAAATGTTACTCTCCTGTCATGGTGCCACTCAAAGTGGTTCACACAGAGCAGAGATTCAGGTGCAAGGGTTAGAGCTGGAGAAGCAACTGTAGTTTGAGGTAACAGTCTTGAGCTGGGACTCAAGCTCTGGAGTCTCTTCAGGGGATGTTTACATTGCAGTTCAGTGCGAGTTTTCCAGCACAAGGAGACAGACTTGCACTAGCAGGGTTCAAAGTAGCATGCTAAAAACAGCAGTGTGGATGCTGTGGCTCATGCTGGAGTTCTGGCTTTGAAGCCTAGTGGGTAGGTTGGCGTTTTCAGTGTAATGGAATGCTAAGCCATACTATACTGTTCAGCCACTAGGTGGCACTCTTTGTAAAACACATTATGTAAATAAATCTCAGCCATATCCAGTAGAACATTAAATAATCTTGTGATGAACACATTGGTGAGTATAAACAAGTTCTGTCACCAGTCCATATCTGGTACAAAGGAGCATGAAATGGTATCAGGAGTAAACTAAGACCAAAAACAGAATAAACAGCAACAAAGCTTGCAGACAGAAGGAACAAAGCTACAAAGGTTACAGGATCTCATCTCATGTCTTTCTTCAATTCTCAAATTACTTCAGCTTTAAACAAACCTTCAAAATAGACAGACTGGAAACAATATTTTGCAAAATTTCACATTGCAGATAAATTCCACTAGAAACTGGAGATGTACAGGTATCTTCTTTAATTTATACTATGCAGAAGCAGACAGAGCATATCTTTAAATCCTGAGACACTACTGAAGACAGTTCATGACTATGAAAGGGTTCTGGCTATGTTGTTGTATACTTTATCTCTCAGAGAAATGTGGTTTATGGAAGAGCATGTTTTCACCTGAAAATTGATTTGAGGAATGCAAAACATTCAAATATCAGAGATAGGCTGGTTATTGAGTTAACAGATAAAAACTTTTAAATAGTAGCTGCAGTGAAAAATTTTTAAGGAGAGATTTAACCCTAGCCAGAGCTACATAGATACCAAAGCAGTCAGAATTAGGCCAAGTCTACGCTAGAGAGCTTACAGCAGCACAGCTGCACCGATGCAGCTGCTCCTCTCTAATATCTCTTGTGTAGCCCACTGTATGCCAATGAGAGAGAGCTCTCCCGTCAACATACTTAAACCACCCCCAAAGAGCAGCAGTAGCTATGTCAGCGGGAGTAGCTTCCACTGATATAGTGCTGTCCACGTTGATGCTTATGTTGGTGTAACATATTTCTCTATGGGGTGTGTTTTTTCACACCCTTGAGTGACATACTTTATAATGACATAAGAGGTAGTGTAGACTTAGCTTTAGTCAGACAGCACAACAAAAGGCAGGAGCAACTTGAGAAACCTGAAGCTAGCTTAGAAGCTATAAAAAGACACAAGTGTTAAAAGTCATCATAAAACCCCCAGGGGCAAGCAAAGAGAACTCCTAGAGTAAGAGGAACAAATCCCAGCCTATACACACAAGGTGTGAGAAAAAAGTAATCTCCCAAGAAATCATGTATGTCCAGCCAGAGGTGCACAGTGTAATAATTGCATGAACTATGGACATTTTGCAGCTGTTTGCTGTACCAATGCAGTCAGGGAGTTGACTCATATTACAAACAATCAAGAAACATTGTTTCTGGGATCTATCACTAGTGATAACATAGAATCTGTCTGGAAAGTGAAACTGAATTTTCATGGCAAGACTACTGACTTTAAACTCGACTCAGGAGATGACATCACAGACACCTCAGAGGGGACTTAAAATCACCTTCATAGAATCATAGAATATTAGAGTTGGAAGGGACCTCAGGAGGTCATCTAGTCCAACCCCCTGCTCAAAGCAGGACTAACCTCAGCTATATCATCCCAGAGCTGAAGTCACCTGACACAGCTCTGACTAGCCTTGGAGGTATTCTGAACTGCATGGCAGTGGCATAATGTGGATCTCCAATGCCCGGGGACCAAGACTTACATTTGCACTCACCCCGTTGGTGGCAGTGGCAGCAGCAGTAGCACCCCACCGGGGGTAGGAGGGGGTGTCTGCAGGCCCATTTCCTGCTCTCCTCCCTGCTATGGGATCAGCGGGTGTGGCGGGGAGCGGGAGTGACAGGGACAGATGCCCCCAGGCTGCCTAGTGGGGGAGGGGGGAGCATGACAGTCTCTGCCCCGCAGCCCTGCCTTTGTCTTCCTGGCCCCTGTGCGGCCCGGATCCCTGCGGCTCTCTCCTTGTGCCCAGCATGGGGGTGGAGGGGCTGGGAGGATGCTTGCTCCCCCCCACAGTGGAGCCCTCGGCCACTGGCAGGCCTGTGCTGAGGACAGAGTGGCTGTTGGGGATGTTAAAGCCTGGCCAGTGCCACCCCCCCCCCCTCCCGGCCAGTGCCCGGGGGCATGGCCTTCTCCCTCCCCCCCCTCGGTTCACCACTGCTGCATGGGCCAGTTCACTAAAGGAACAACTTACAAAGATGAAAGCTTTACATTCAGAGTGCATGTGATCAAAGATAAAGAGTGAACCACGGTGTGGTAGCCACGATGGGCCTAGGGAGGAAGGTAGAAGAGCTCAATGAAGGATTTGATTATATTGGATTTTTGAAAAGAGATACAGTACAAATCAACTTAAGAGATAATGCTGAACCATACAGTGTACAAACACCCCTACCGGATAGACCTTGGAAGAAACTAGCTACATATTTATGCATATTTACCTAGTCATTATGGACTATTTTTCTAGGTATATAGAAATAATATACTTGAAAGACATAACATGTTGCAGTGTCAGCAAGAAACTAAAGTGCATTTTCTCTCATTTCTGTATTCCAGAACAACTAGTGATGGACAATGGATCATAAGCAGAATTTAAGTCGTTCCAAATGAAATATGATTTTGATCATATTATTAGCAACCCATGTTACCCACAAGTGAATGGAGAGGCTGAGGGAGTTTCACAGCCAAGAAAGTCCTAAAGCAAGAAGATTCATTTCTTACTCTTCTGAGTTACAGATCAACATCATTAGCAGGTACTGGATATAGTCCAGCACAACTCCTGATAGGAAGATAACTCAGAATTATTGTTCCAACTTTGGAACATAATCTTTCTGCAAAGTGGCCAGACATGAACAGAGTAGCCAAATTTGATGAAAAAGGCTAAAAGACCCTATGAACACTTTTACAACAGACATCATTTAGTTAGAGAACTGCCATCTAGAACCTGGTGACCATGTTCATGTCAAATTGGATGGAAAAAAAGGACGGAACCTCTAACAGTCATGAAGAAAAATAATTCAGCATCTAGATCATATGTGGTTGAAAACGACAGTGAAGAGTTCCACAGAAACTGTTGACATCTACAGCTTGTTCATCAGAAAACGCAATCAACAGAGAAATTCTACACATGATGGATGCAGAACAAGAAGAAAACTCAGACTCCAAACCGACCAGTCAGTCACTGCAACCAATGAACAGCCAGATGAGCAAGTTGTAATGTGTTTGGGTTGTGTAAGCAGAAAACCAGTACAATCCAGAGACACTTAACAGAGTGATACATGCTGAACTTCAAAGATAGTGTGATAGTGTAAATATTGTAAATGGCAGGAAAGTAGGACTTAAAGAGGGAGATGCAATTGAATGCTAAATTGTATTATACAACGCAGCCACTAGGTGGCACTGTGTGTAAGATACCTTATTTAAACAGACTTCAGCCATACCTGGCACTGGCAGACACTGAAAGCTCTTCTGATGGACACATCTGGTGTGTATAAACAAACTTTGTCACAAGTTCATGTCTGACACAGAGGAGCATGACATTCTGGTTACATAATTTCTCTTGAGCCAGTGATAAAAATTCTCAGCTTTTGAAACCCGTTACTCATTTTACAGTGGGGCAGGGAGTTTCTCAGCCAGTGACATGGTTTGTGGCAGATCCCTGATGACACCTCCAGCTGTTTAGTGAGGGCTCCCAATCTGGGCTCAGCCTCTCTCCTTGCTCTCTTAACTTGCCTCCTAAGTGATTGGGCAGCATCAGAAGCAGGCAGGAGTCCCACACAGCCAGGATTCCTGAGGGAAAAGATTTGAATGTCTGGAGGAGAGGCCAGCGCTTCCGGCTCACTCACATTCCAGCTTAGCCTCTCGTCTGGTTTGAGAACAGGCTTTTCATGAAACAAAGGAAACCATGGACAACAACAAGGAGAAGAGAAGGGGACCAGGCCAAGAAGTGAATCGCGCAAAGGAACAATATGAGATGTGAGCTGTCTGTGGCTGGGTTTTAGAGGGGAGGAGTCTATACTATCACTGCAGCTGAGTGATGTTTTTTGGGCAAATAGTTTTATTCGACAAAAAATGTTGTTTCAGGTCAGCTGCAAATATTTGTGAAATTGGGTAGAAGACAGAGAATAGTTCCAGCCAGACCAATGGAAAAAATTTCAATATTTTGTTTTGAAACAATGTTTCACTTCATTTCATAAGCTAGACTTATTTAAAAATGAAAAGGGGTATAAACCATGTGAAAAGAAAAGAAAAGAAACATGACAACAAAACAGAAAATGTTTCATATCAAATGACCATTATGTTGAACACAGAATGATGTTGCAGGGGAGGTGGAGGGGATATTTTAGCTCAGCCATCAAACTGAAAAAATCAATTATTCACTCATCTCCATTTACCACACAGCTGGCAGAATCCCCAGGCCACCTCTGCCTGCTCCACTCCTCTCTCAGCTCAGTTTGCTGGCCTCACATTTCAGGGAGAGTTTAGCACTCGATGGCTCAGCTGTGGCTTTCACAGCCCCTTCTATGTGGGATGCTGTTTGTCCAGTCCCACAGGATCCCCAGGCTGTAAAAGCATCTCTCACAAGTGGTGGTATCATTTTCTTGGTCTGAAACAGGGTGTAGAAATCCCATTGTCCTGAGCCCCTGTATGGCAGCACTTGCAGCTCCCACTCTGGGCTCTGCTCCTTCCCAGCTCCAGTGCTTTCCCCTTCACCCTGATCTCCACTCACTATGGGAGGTTACCCCAACTGACCCACTCCATTGAGGTCCCTTCCAGTCCTACTTCTATGATTCTCTGCACCTGGACTTCCTTTTTCTTCATGCAACTTTCTCTCTCTCCCCTTTTCCTCTCTTTCCCCATGCCAGTCTCACTTTGTTGCCTGGATTGGCCCATGTGTGGGGTCAGTGCTCTGCACAAAGCCTCCCCCTCCCAGCACCTGTGTCTGGATAGGCAAAGCCATGCCATGTGCTGGGACATTCTGTAATTTTCCTCTGCAGTTTTAGCCCCAATCAAGTCCCCCGTCACTTGGCTGGTTCAGGGTTCGCTCCCAAAGGTGAAACATTCACCCTGAAAAGCAGGCACTTTCTCCATTAATTTTATTGGGGTTCCCATTTTGCAGACGGGAAATAAAATATCATGAACCATACAAAGAGCCCAGCATCAGTTGCAAAAGCCAGTGCGAGCACTTTCCCCTCCTCACCTGTACCACATGCTAAGGGAAACAGAAAGCAATGACATAAGAGGCATCGCTCATCTGAAATCACTTCTAGTATGCACCATTTGCACACCATTTCTGCCAGACCAGTGAGTGGGAAGATTGTGAGACCCAGGGAGCTGTGGCAGAGAGGTATGCAGCAGCATGTTCTAGACAAATTTAACTGTATGGGCAAACACTGACCCCTAGAGGAGGGATAGACACTTGTTCAGTTGGTGGGAAGTTGCCTGCCAGGCACAGCAGCAGAGTAGACACCTGCTAATCTGTGATGAGGTGGGTGCACTCACTGATCCCACACAAGACCTACAGAGAA
Organism: Emydura macquarii macquarii; assembly: GCF_026122565.2. NCBI lineage: Eukaryota > Metazoa > Chordata > Testudines > Chelidae > Emydura > Emydura macquarii. Next base: position 592,339 of record NW_027131139.1, read on the forward strand.
CTGGCTGTTTCTGAAGGATAAGGGCTGGCAAACCTACAACCACCATGCAGTGCTGCACCTCTTTTATCTGTGTTTCACTGGGCTCTGGCTGCCCAGGACACCCTGGGCTTTGCTGGCAGACCCAGCCACTGAGTTACTCATTTCCTGGTAGGATCTGTTTTCTTTTTGCATAAACCAATCCCCAGTGAAACACTCTCTCTCGCTGAGCTAACGGTCACATCCCAGAATGGACTGCAGAGCACTCCAGGCCCTGCAATGAGCAGAGACTGACTAATTGGATGCAAAAGGTACATGGGATGATATAGCAGAGGTTAGTCCTGCTTTGAGCAGGGGGTTGGACTAGATGACCTCCTGAGGTCCCTTCCAACTCTAATATTCTATGATTCTATGCTGGAGGCAGAGGACTCTGGCAGCCTCTGTGCATGGAGGAGCACCCCTCCCGTCAGAGTGGGGGTCCTTAGGATATACGATTACTCACTGTATTGTCAACACCAAGCACTCAGAACACTTAATTAGCCTTCAAAAATGAGCTTAAAAATCATGAGATTCTAAAGATGTTGGGTTCTTTCCATTTGCCTTCTGGTTTCTGAGAACTCAGGGGGCACTTGGGACATGTTTTCAAGCTGTTCTCTGGCAGTGCTAAGAGCTAGATGTTTACTTTTTTTCACAAACATTGAAATTCTCACAAAATCCCATGACTGCAATAGCTGAAGCTTTCAGAAAACTCCCGAATATGAAAAGTGACAACACGGCACATACAGAGCTTGTTAGTTCATTGTTAAAATGGCAGAATGGGTATAGCTAAAAATTCATCCCCGCAGCCTTTGAGCCCTCTGATACACAAACGTGCAAATCCATGTGATCAGACTTCTCCTAGATGTCCATGTCCATGCAATCACACACATACAAACAGGTACTTACATATTCACTGCACCAATACATACATTAGTTACTAAAGATGTGACACTGCAACCCATTGCTAATATGCAACCCTGATTCATGCAGGGAATCCCATTAAAAGCAAGATGACTGCTTTGTAAGGTGGGTCTAAACCTGTGAGTAAAGGATTGTAGGCTTAAGCCATAACAGTGCTTCCAGTCTGGCAATTCCTATATTCCTATGAATGTTAGAACTGTACTGGTACAGCTGGTAATCCTGGAGTAGCACTCTTAGCTGGCCTGCAATCCCACATATATAAGCCATGGAGGTCCCTCAGGCTCCCTGGAGATGCACCTTTGCTCACTCATTGCATGGGTGTCCCCAGGAGGGAGACAGAGAGGTGTCTGCTCTGCCCAGGGTGAAGGAGTCCACAGCACAGTTTAGAGCCTTGGCTGTTGGAGGAAATCAGCATGCTACCCAGTGAAGAAATCATGGGGAAGGAGTAAGAGAGGGAACTGGGGTGGGGGGGAATGGTAAGGGGATCTTAGGAGGAAGCTGGAGGAGTGAGACAGCACTAGGGGATGGGGAGTGAGGGGGAGGGAGAGCAGGCATGTCTGAAATGGAATGATAGGAACACTGGAGTAGTGGTGGGGAAAATGATCTTAATTTCCTGGCCCAACCACTTGATATGGGCCAAGGTTGCAAAAGGTTAAAACCCACTGTTCTAGGAAACTATGTAACCTGATATGGTGCTGCAGTCAGCACAGTTCCTGGTTTTTATCCTGGAGTTAACCTGTGTTTGTCCAGACATTATTTGCTCAGCAGTGCTGCATGTGCTATGGGATCATGTGGCACTGAAATGCCAGCACACAAGGGGGCAGAGTAACAGTTGTCAGAGCAACCATGCCTCTGAATTTTCTGATTTTGGGGGTGAAAAGCCCAGCCTTACCCTGAATGTGTGATGCAAAGTAATGTAAACCCTGTCATGCTGCCAAATGTATCACTGTTCTTCGTAACCATTGGAGAGGAGAGGCAGGGGAGGGCACCAGGATAAGAAAGGCACTTAGTTCTTTTCCTCTCCAAGGAGGGTCATCATCCCTAATTTTATAGATGGGAAAACTGAGGCTCAGAGAACTCAGGTCTCCTGACAGTTAATCCAATGCCCCTGTCACTGGATCTATGCTGTGAGCTTGGAGTTTAATGCTGTCAGGGGAGGGAGCTCATCTACCAGCACAGAGCCTACTCACCGTAGTCAATGACCATTGGGTCAGGCAGGCTCTTACTGCACTTCTAAGATGACGGAGATATAAGCGGACTATCCAATATGTGCTGAACCTAGCTTCATCCCAGAGACCTACCTATGCCAGGACACTGCATATCCTCTCTTCTTGCAGGGTTTATGAACCACCTCACACACAGCAGGGGCTGGATCAATAATAAATAAGGACACAAATACACCAAAGATTAAATATGTTTTAAAACCAAAGAAGCAGCACGAAGATCACCATCCACACCACATCTTACCGCACCCAGCTCTCCTGCTCCTTCCTATCAGCCTGGGTCAGCTTAATGCTAAAGGCCTCCATGCATAGATATGACAGTGACAGTCACTATAGAAGCACATCTAAAAGAGCGATAGGTGGTCAGGGAAGTGTTGGGGGAGGGAAGCAGTCACCTTGATACAATTTTACACAAAAGGGGAGTTGAGAAGAATATTTTGCCGTTACCTTTGTTGCCTGTGCTCATCTGCCCGGCCAGAGCAGAGGACTGTGCTGCGTGGTCCCCCTCGACTTTCTGTCTCACTCTCCCCCTTGTGCATCTCACACTGCTCAGTTACAGCAGCCCTTTAGTGTGGTCTGCCCTCTGTGCTGCGAGGAGCCTCAGCCCTGCTTTCTACCTTTTTTCTTCTCAGTGTAATTTCCATGATCAGTTTCAGAATGACGGCACCTGACTCTGTGCTGTCTCAGTCACTGGCTCTCTCTAGTACAAGTGGGTTTATCTTGCATCCTTTTATTTTATGCTGTCACCCATCTAGGGACCAACAGGTTTCAAAATAAAACAAACCTGCCAGAGAGCGCTGGGTCTGCACTCTCTCTCTGCAGATATCCTCCAAGAGTCACTGAGAATGGCTTAGCCAGAACATTCCTGCCAACACCTTGGTCACTAGAATATTCAAGGACAGGACACAGCCAAAGCGGATCTAGCTTTTCAGCTAAGTGACTGTTGGGGGTGAGGGGGGAGGACTGGAGGTATTTGTATTCTTTGTATTACAGCAGCACTTGGAGTGTATCATGCTGGGTATTTCACATACACAAAAGCTCCTGCCCTTAAAAGCTAACACTCTAGACCTGAGATTTCTAAAGTGCCTAAAGGAGTCGATGGCACCCAGTTCCTTTAAGTCCCTGCCCCAGATAGCACAGCAGAGAAAGGAAGAATTATTAGCCCCATTTTTCAAAGAGGAGACCCAGACACATCCAGCAACTTGCTCACAGTCATACAGGGAGGCTGTAGCAGTGCAAGAAATTGAACCCAGCTCTCTGGAGTCCTAGCCCAGCACCTTTGACTGCAAGGCCAGCCTTCTTCTCACTTGGGAGCCTTCCTCCTTTCTGCAATATTCACTAATATATGCGTAATATTGGCTATATCCATGAACATTCCTGCCAGAACATTTCTCCACTAGAATGTCAATAGAAAGCAGCCTCATAAAAGGGCTTGAACCCCAGAAAGCAAATGCAGGTCTTTATTTGAGTGGCTGTTGAAAGAGAAAACTGCTGAGGTATTCTTCCAGCTATAGCACTGAAACAGCCTGTGGCAGGGCTCTGGGAGCTGGGAAGAAACAAGAAAATTCACACACATTTCATTTGAAATATTTAAATGTGGGGAATTTGCACCAGCTTTACTGCTCAGAGAGGTAACACTGTTCAATGTGCTTGCAAAAAAAATTGGCTCCTTATAATTGGCTTACTGTACACAAAGAGCTACTGTGTGCTTTCAGTCAGAGGAACTTTTATTTTAGATTAAGAGAAAACAACAAAATGAGAAAGAACAAGTAAAGTTTCCACGAGAGAGCACTATGTGCATCTTCTCTGTAAGAGTCTGCATCAACTCTGCCTCACAAAATGGCTGCTGCCCCTGAAGCTAGTTAAGGCTTGTCTATACTTACAGTGCTGCAGTGGCACTTATGCTACTTATGACGATGGGGGAGAGTTTCTTCTGTCGGTGTAGGTACTCCACCTCTTCAGGAGGCCGTAGCTGTACTGGTGGGAGTAGCCAGTCTACACCAGGAGTTAGGTCACTATAACTACATCTCCCAGGGGTATGGATTTACCACACCCCTGAATTACAGTTACACCGACATAAGTTTGTAGTGTAGACCAGAGCATAGACTCCTTTGAAATTTAAGAGTGCAGGGCATAACAGTTGCATAGCTATGTACCACACTACTACCCCAGTCCTCATTCACACTTCCTCTCTTCTGTATTATACAATTACATAGCACTCTATTGCAAATACAGTATCTACCAGCAAACTCTAGCTGGAGTTAGCATAAAGAGAATGCCCAGCCTACTGTATAAAGTGAAAGGGACTTAAATCCAATCACCTCTGAGCTTTGGGAAACTTTGGATCCGGACGTGAATTCTGACTCCAGTTTAAACTGGTCAAACATGTGAATCCATAAGTTGCTACAGCCTGAGACGAATGAGCCCGGGAGCCCCCATCTATAATAGACACCAGATAACATTGCAGCATGTAACATTGCTGGCACCAGACAGTGCCTCCACTAGTGATTGCACTGCTTTTAAATAAAAGGGGAATCACAGGCATTTGTCCCTTGGGGTATGTCCAGCCAGCTGCTGGTCACTGGAGTTTTCTCCCTGCCTGTTTATATTAGTCACTATTAGACCAGGTCCTCTGCTAATTAAGCTAATGGGGTTGGAGAGGCTCTGCATCTCAAGGCTATCCGGTGTCTGTATTACTTTCTTGCACGTGCCAGAACAAGACTCCTCTGTGCTCAGTGCAGCTGATTGATCAGGAAAGGCTCTTCCACGTCACATGCTGGGCACAGCACCCCCTCTCCACACCTGTTGTTCTCTCCGGCTTTTCTCTTCATCTTGTGGTCACTAGGGTTTTTGGACCCATAAGGAGGGGCAAACACTGGCTGCAGTTGGCTCCTTCACCTCAAGGGTCAAAGAGGACCCTGGAGAAGAAATAGTTTTGAAAGCAAGCAACAGCTGTGATCAGAAATCCCTTGGGTTCAGAGATGGTAGCTCTGGGCAGAGGGCCGATAACAGCCCTCATCTCTCAGGGGGGTCCAGTTACTTACACTGCCTCCCATTCTAGACATCTCCCCGGATGCATTTCATTAACTGAGTGGATTGACTCATGGCTCTTTGTTTTTAGCTGATTTTATGTTTTATTTACTTTGATTCTAAAAAAGTAAGGGAAGATGAAACAGTGCTGACTGGCCCCTGCCATGTGGCAGTACCATTCTGTAACTCTGAACTGGGTCAGCCGGCTGGGGCAGAAACATAAAGAGCAGTCCCTTGTGAGCTCCTGTGTGCTCCAGGAGGTGCGTGAGCTTTAAGCAGCAGGCTGGCAGTTTGCGCTTGCTGTTTGTTTGGTGACTGTTCTGCTACAGTTATTTTTAGCCAGTGACACCCAGGGTATTTTGCTTCAGGATGTCCGGTCTGAGCCTCTTTCTGGGAATCCCATGCACTCTAATTGTAAACAGCCCCATTCAGTTGCTGTGGGAGCGCAAGGCCCTGTCTTATTCAGCAGGGTTGTCAGGTGTGAGTCAAACAGGAAGCCACTCGCAGTAGCAGAGATAGGCTTCCTCAAGCTGCTATTACCAGAGAAAAAGTGGCCTCACTTAATTCAGTAAAACAAACCCAACAGCTGCCACCTCTGTGCAAAGCTGAGTTAAAGCAAATAATGCTACCAATGATTTGTTACAGGGCATTCATGGATGTTGATTTCAGTGGGATTTCTCTGGAGTCATGTGGTGAGAAACTGGTTCCCCTCCCACATCCTGCTTAGTAGAGGGAAGATGGAACTGGTCTGCTTTTGCCATGAGGAGCGACAGACGGTCCAGGACACTTCCTTATATCTCAGACTCTCCACTAGAACAGATGAGACGCTTAGGCAGAGCAGGTAAATGCCATTAACATCATTATCAATATGGCACTGCTAGGACAGGCCTCCCAAAAGCATTGATGCAGAGTGTGTGCATGGTGCTGGAGGATGGACGATCCTGTGTAGATTCCCAGACCTGAAGAAAAGCTCTGTGTGGCTCGAAAGCTTGTCTCTCTCACCGACAGACATTGGTCCAATAAAAGCTACTACCTCACCCACCTTGCCTCCCTAAAGCTGGGTAGAGTCCTGTGCATCTGGCTGGACATAGCTACTTCTCTCTCAAGCTAAGTGTTCAGGGCATTGCGCACACACAGTTCAATGGTCACTGACTACAGGTGTCCTCAGAACGCCCTGTGCACCCTCATTGGTGTCTTCACTAACCTGGCACGACACCCTCCAGGCTGAGATGCTGACCTTCTGCAGCACTGAGTTTGCCTTTCCCTAGAGGAGATTCTGCTGCCTCTGCATTCTCCTCCTGCCTGGGCTCTTCGATGAACATGATTGGAATCTGCAATCTCTGTCACAGTCAGTGCAGTCCATTGGGGGGTCCTCAGCAGGAATAATTTTGGCCGCCCCCCTCCGCAATGCTAAAGCAAACAGTTCTTATAATAAAAAGCGAATAGGGGGCCCTCTTGAGCTGCTGAGGGCCCTAACAATTGCTTAGTCTGCTTATGCCTAGCATCGGCTCTGATCTCCATTATTAGTGATTTGTTTCTTTGCATTTTCAGACTAAGTGCCATCCAATGTCTGGGCATCAGTCCCATCAATTCCAGATCACTCCGTAAACCCAGACAAAGGACTGGACACCAACACCTCCCTCTGCCCATGCGCTCCTCTACAGCTTTGCCCAAGAGCAGGAAAGACGGGCGTTTTGATGTACCTGGAAAGTAATAAACCTGGGCTCAGGGAAGCCAGGCAGAACAAATTCCAAAACTGATGAGCCTCCCCACCCCACCCCCAGGGAGTGTCCTGCCCGCAGTTCCCTCTCATTCACATTGAGAGAGCGCAAGAGAGATGCCTGTCTGATCTCAGCTGTGGCACAGTGAGAGAGATTTCCCAGGGTAACCAGGTCCCAAACCATTCTATACTGAGATCATCAAGTCAGTGTAGCTCTAGAATCTCATCTGATAAATTGCACCTTCCAGACCATCCCTCTGGCCTGACCCATCCCAAAACATTTTTCTTCCAGCCCCCAGCTTTTCCCATCCCAAACCACTTCCTTCCCCTTTCCATCTCAAACATTCACAACACCACAAATATGTCAAATCCAAAAGGAGTGGCTGGGAAACTGATGCCATGAGTGAACTACCTGGCTACTAACCCCAAAAAGAACTGTTTAGAAAAGAGAGGCGCTACAGGTCACAAAGGAGACCTTCTGACAGAGGGGTAGAGAATCATCCATCTCCAGCAGGACATGAATGGAGGCAGAGAGCAGGAAGGCATCTGGCTGTCCCTCATGCCTCAAGAATATTCTTTTTAGAATCTTATAAAGTGCCTTTCACTGTGATAAGATTTGAGAAAGAATGGAGGTGCGGAACTGTCATCTTCAAACACATGGGAAGCAGGCCTACTAGAATGGAGACTGTGGGAGTGGCAAGAGGTTACTTAGTAGGGGATCTCAAACTCTTGGGACAAATAGCCCAGTTTTTATGTTGCTTATCTAACCCAAACCTCTGAAGCAACTTGGACATTTGCCTCATACTTTCCTAAGATAACTAAAACACAGCGAGGCACTTAGCAGAATAACCCTGGGGTGGGAGCCAGAAGCTTTGCACTCATCCTACCTATACTATTGATTCTGTCTGCAGGTCATTTGTTCATATGCAAGTCCCTTGGGTCCTGGTCCAAAGCCCATTGAAGTCAATGGAAAGATAGTCATCAAAAAACTTTTCAAACTTGAGTGCCTAAATAAATGGCTTGATTTTGAGTTAAGTTGAGGGCCTGCAGTTCCTGTTGACTTCAACAGGAGCCACAAGTGCTCATAATCCTTATTTAGATGTTTAAGTATGGATTAAGAGGCCAAATTTGAGGCATCTATGCTTGAAATTATTTACCTTAACCTTTGTGTCTCTATTTCCCTCTCTGTAAAATGATGATAACACTATCCTACCTCACCAGCGGTCAGGAGGACTAACTATTGTCTATAGTGCACTTTTAAAATATGTAACTGGATAAATGCTAAGTGTTATTGAGTCAAAAGGTTTGTTAATGAGGTTGCTGAGTTATAACAATTATAACAATGTTATAACAAAAGGGTTATGAATGAGATTGCTGAGTTATAACAATTCTGTTTATTTCATTGGCTTTTTGGCACATTTCCACTGAGGTGCTGAGGTGGTTGATGAGCAGGAGTTTTGTGGCTGGCAGTACAGCCTCAAACTGCAACTCAGACATCATAGTCTAGGTTTAGGCACCTAACATTGAAGGCACCTAAGTTCACTCAGCACCTAAGTTTTCACGGTAGAAGTTCCATGCTGCTTAAGTTCCTGCCTCTGTGTATGCACAGTGCAGCCTCACTGTAGGTGTCTACCCAATTGGGTCCCATTCAAAATCTAGTTGGAGAAAGAAGTAGCATGGCCTACCTTGGAACTTATTTCTACTTGTGATCTATGATCAGGAAGCCCGCTCTGTGCTGCTGCCCATCTTATTAGTTTTAGCCCAGTAGTTCGTGCATTCACTTGAGGAATGGGAGAGCCAGGTTCCCCTCTCTGCTTGATGGAGAGAAAGGCTTTGACAGGGCTCTCCCATTGCTCAAGCGAGTGCTCTAACCATTGAGCTATAGGATATTCTGCTGTAGGACTGCCTCACTATCTCCTGGTGAAGATGCTTCACTTTGGAGAAATAAACAATCACTGTATCAGGGTGACTGGATCCTGGGGAACAGTGTGTGCCCTAACCACGGGGCTGTAGAATCATTCTTGAAATCATGGTCTCTCTGGCCGAATGACTCTACAAGTATTTATACATAGTGGAACAGATCTAAGAAGAAACTCATTAGGCATAAAAACCAACTGATGCCAGGAGAGGGGTTCCTGGTTGCGTATCACTAGCAGAGACAGGTGCCTCCAGACTTAGGTGACTACCTCTGTGAGAAGGGCATGGCGAAGGACATGCTCTGCTTGCCATCATCTCCTATTGGCTAGTTTAAGCAGGGAGCCACCTAGAATGATGGCTTTGATGGACTGCATTCTTAGGCACCTCTCTTCTTGTGCATAATATAGGGAGGCTAGGACCAGCTTTTTAAGGTATGTAGGTGCCTAGTGGGATTTTCAAAAGCACCTGGGTGCCTAAACTCACCGATTTCACTGGGCATTGGGCAAATGGATGCTTTTGAAAATCCCACAAGACACATAACTGCTTATAAAAATTAGGCCTTCAGCACCTAATTCTGGCTTAGTGCACCACACTGGTGTTGCATAGAATCATAGAAGATGAGGGTTGGAAGGGACCTCAGAAGGTCATCTAGTCCAACCCTCCGCTCAAAGCAGGACCAACCCCGACTAAATCATCCCAGCCAGGGCTTTGTCAAGCCGGGCCTTAAAAATCTAAGGATGGAGATTCCATCACCTCCTTAGGTAACCCATTCCAGTGCTTCACCACCCTCATAGTGAAAAACGTTTTCCTAACATCCAACCTAGACCTTCCCCACTGCAACTTGAGACCATTGCTCCTAGTTCCGACATCTGCCGCCACTGAGAACAGCCTAGCTCCAGCCTCCCAGGAACCCCTTTCAGGTAGTTGAAGACTTCTAACAAATCCCCCCTCATTTTTCTCTTTTGCAGACTAAACAAGCCTAGTTCCCTCAGCCTCTCCCCATAAGTCATGTGCCCCAGCTTTCTAATCATTTTCATTGCCCTTCGCTGGACTCTCCCCATTTTGACCACATCCTTTTCGTAGTGGTGGGGGGCAAAACTGGACACAGTACTCCAAATGTGGCCTCACTAGTGCAGAATAGAGGGTGATAATCATTTCCTTTAATCTGCTGGCAATGCTCCTACTAATGCAGCCCAATATGCCATTAGCCTTCTTGGCAACAAGAGCACAGTATTGACTCATATACAGCTGCTTGTTCACTGTAACTCCCAGGTCCTTTTCTGCAGAACTGCTGCCTAGCCAGTCGGTCCCCAGTCTGTAGCTGTGCATGGGATTCTTCCATCCTAAGTGTAGGACTCGGCACTTGTCCTTGTTGAACCTTGTTAGATTTCTTTTGGCCCAATCCTCCAATTTGTCTATGTCGCTCTGTATCCTATCCCTACCCTCCAGCATATCTACCACTCTCCCCAGTTTAGTGTCATCTGAAAACTTGCTGAGGGTGCAAGCCACCCCATCCTCCATATCATTAATGAAGATGTTGAACAAAACCAGTTCCGAGACCAACCCGACCCCCCCCGGCTCTCCGCTTGTTACCGGCTGCCAACTAGACATTGAGCTGTTGATCACTACCCATTGAGCCAGAAGATCTAGCCAGTTCTCTATCCATCTTACAGTCCATTCATCCAACCCATACTTCTTTACCTTGCTGATAAGAATACTATGGGAGAGCATATCAAAAGCTTTGCTAAAGTCAAAATATATCATGTCCATTGCTTTCCCCACATCCACAGAGCCAGTCACCTCTTCATAGAACGCAATCAGGTTGGTCAGGCATGACTATGAATCCATGCTGACTGTTCCTGATCATGATCCTTGCTTCCAAGTGCCTCAAAATGGATTCCTTGAGGACCTGCCCCATGATTTTTCCAGGGACTGAGGTAAGGCTGACAGGTCTGTAATTCCCTGGATCCTCTTTCTGCCCTTTTTTGAAGATGGACACTATATTTGCCTTTTTCCAATCATCCGGGACCTCTCCCAATTGCCATGAATTTTCAAAGATATTGCAGACATTTTCCAGGCTCCAGAATCCCTTTGTGGATCTGGGCCTTTGTCCCTATTTGTGTCTTTCTGCAGATTTATTCAGGGAACACAATCAAATCCTTCAGCAATTGTTTTTTACTATTTGTCTTCAAATTTTAAAGCGCCCTAAACATTTGCCACCTCTGGAACAGATAGATGTCAGTGTTTAGACTCATGTGTCACTCCACTGGATTATTAAAGTTCTTGTCACTAAAGGTCCCCGCTGCATTCACATGTTTAGGGAATTTCTATTTACGTAACTGCTCCAGCTCCCCAGCTAGTGTAAAACAGTATAGCTCCCCCAAATTAAAGGAGCTGAGGACCTGCTCCAGTACATTTAGTAAAACATTGAAAGTCAATAAGACTTTGGCTCCTAAATCACCTAGACATCTTCACGTTACCCGAAATGACTCATGCTGGGAACAGTGTTGCAGTTGCTAGTGAAATAGGGCATGTGTACATTGTGTGGGTCTCTTATCTGACTCATTTCTGTGTCTCAGGGGAAACACTAGGGATGATAAACAGTTCTCTCTTCCCTGCCTCCGCATTTACTAACCGAAATCTGGAGTCTATTTTTAACCCTCTCACACCCACTCCATGAGATAGCAGCAAAAGGAACTGTGCTGTATCTTGCAAATGTGTCATTGCAAATGCCAGGTTTGAGTCTGAGCTGGCTTAAACTGCTGTTTATCAGGGTAATTTGACTGTGGCATTGGCAAACTCTCAAGCAAAGTGAGACCAAAACAAGACTGTTGATATCTGCACACGTGCACTTTCCATGCTCTGACTCTGCATTGTTTCCCCAGATGGTGTATACAAAATGGAAAGGCGCCTGTATTTCGGTGGTCCAACATATCCCTGAAATAGGTGCCCCCTCTTACATCTACTACATCCTTTGCACCATAATGGGATTGAGTAGCTAATTGTCAGAGAGGTTTCCTTCTTGGAAGGAAAGATTGGGGTCCAAAGGAAGATGTCTCCAGTCTACAGATTGGCCTGAACTCCATAGAGCAAACCAGATGCAAACCTTCCCTGAGTCTGTACATTTGATCCACAGCCTGATCGCTTACACTCACCATGGCTTAGGACTCCAGATGAATAATCTGGTGAAGGTATCTGCTGTCCTGCTAACAAGTAGTCATATGCACAGACAGACATGCTCACAGATACATGTGGGCATGTGCGTCTTGGAGTATGTGCCTGACCCTCTCAATGTGTTCTGACTTCAGGCACTGGCACCGCTAGGACAGTTGGGAGCTGTACCAGCATGCAATGAGGGAACATCAGACTAAGCATCTCTGGATCAATTGGCTCTGAGAATCTCAAACTGTCTCTCATGAGACTTTCAGTCCTGTGTTGGAAATACCAAGAGAAGCAGCATTTCCATGTCCTAGCCTGACTGAAAGCAGAAAGAGCAGGTGTGTGGGAGCAGTTTCAAACACTAATAGGCTTCAGATTCAAATTGAGGTCTTCAGGAGAGCTTTACAGTTCAGATTCAGGCTGGGGGGGGGGGGGAGGCTCAGCAGCTGGCTCACGCTGCATTTAGTGAAACCAAAGGGCAGTGTCAGGTGTTCACCACCAGGTGATTAGCTTAACAACCTTTCGTGGGGGGCTCATTACATGAGCAGCGTCAACTACAGAGCAGGCTTCCTGGGAAAGTGGCAGGCCTTTCGCCGAACCAGCTGGATCCAGGCAACCCCATCTGTCAGACATACTTGCCTCCTGAGGTACAGAGAATGGATTACAACATACCTCTGCTCCAGATAGCAGAGTCTCTGACGTTTGCTTTAAGTGTCTAATTTTTTTGACTGGTTAACTGAGCAGCAGGTTCAACCCTCAGTCTGCCTTTCCCCCAGGCTCCACAGTCTAAGGTTCTCCGAGGCCAAAAAACTGCAGGCTCAGCAACCCAGAAATAGCTCAGGAGATGTAAATCAGCCCCTAGCCACCCCCTTCTCTCGACTTCCCCTTGTAAGAGAGGCCATGCTCCAGGAGGACTTGGGAAGGCCGGAAATGGAGGGCAGGTTGTTTGTGTGTCCCTGCGCTGAAGTTCCTGCTCTGGCTGTTTCTGCTCCATTGCAAAGACATCCTATAAAACCTTCATTTCCTGACACTCATGGGATGAGGCCACGGGTTCATGTTTTTTGACAACCTGGCTTCTCCATAGCAACCAGCAGTGATGTCACCAAAGTGAAATGATCGGAACGGGCCTGGGGAACAAAAAGTTGCTCTGGAACAAGGTGGGGAAAGCAGGCTGTGCAAAAGCCTTGGCCATGATTTTTTAGAGCCAGTGCGTCTGTGAAAGCAGCACAGGGAATGTTTTCCTTGGACAGCTTGGACATGAGCCTCAGCTGAGCCCTACTTAGCGCTGGCTCTGTTGGGAGCCCATGACTGTGGGCTTGGGAAAGAAGTTCTACAGGATGCAAAACACAGAGGGCAGAGACTCAACTGGTGACTTCAGTGACCAGCTCCTGAGGATGCGGCCTAAAACTCTCTCCTTCCAGGGAACAAGGTCCAACTTTCAGAGACCTCCAGAATCAACTGGTCTCCCACCAGCTGCTCCAGCAGAGGGGCATGGACTGAATGGGCTGCCCTCTTGTCCCTAGAGGTGAGGGCAGTGGTGCGGCACATCACCTCTCTTCCCCCTCTCTCTCAACTCATGCCACCTGCCTAGTCCTTCCTACTTTACCCACCACGGTGATACCCTGCAAGGCCTTAATCCAACACTTTTCATCGCCATAACACTGGCTCCCAATATGTGGTAACCCTCTCACACAGACACTACTCTTCTTTCCTCCAGCCACGCCTGTGCAGGACTGTCCCCATCCCCTTCATTCCCCCTCCACTGCACAGGCCCACATGGCCTTCCATCCCCCCTTGCTTCAATGGCCTCTCTCCCTTCCTCATCTCACTATTTAGAAAATCCCCTCCCAACCCAAACTACTGTGGCACTAAGATGCTGTTTGTTCTCTCTGTGTGGGTGTCTGATCCTACTCCCGGTCTGTGTCCGCCTGTGAGACTGTGAGCTCTTGAGAGCTGGGGCTGTCGATTATAGTGTTTATACAGCACCTAGCACAATGTGGCCCTGGTCTCAGTTGGTCCCTAGGCTCTAATGAAATAAATGCAAATAAATAAACCTACCTGTATTGGGAAAAGTCAAATCTCCTACAAACTATTTCTACTTTATACAATGCAGGCACTGGGTAAGCAGCTTTCCGCTTCCAGGAACAAAGGTTACACTCAGTGTTGGCTTATCAGAACAAAACCAGCGCCTGACTTTTTTTGGATGCTCCACGAAACAGGATTAGACATGGTTCTGTATCAAGGAGGGAACATAGATGCAGGAAAAGCATTGTGGAGACTAGAGATGACCAGCTTGTGTTCTACAGAATGGAACCCTGTGACCTATGTGTTTAGTCTGAACAGCTTAGATTTCAAATATCCAATTCCTGCACCATGGATTATTTAGTGATTCATCAAATCATCTTGGATAATAAACTAGTTTGAGGAACTTGTGATCCACCTGCTAGCAAACCAAAAGCAGAAATATAGAAGATGGCTGCCAAATAAGTGATCTATTACATATTATTTAGTCAGCTCTGACTCAAAACTGTCAGACTATGTTATGCAACCAGCTAGGAAACAACAAGATCTCTTTCCCCTGAGCTGGCTGAATATTGCCAGCAATTAGCTATCCCATAATAACCACCAACAGAAGCTGACAAATGTATTCAAGCAATACTCTCTGAGCTCCTGATATACCATCAAAGAGCATAGGCCAATGAGAGCTGCCATCCTAGATCAGAGCAGGGTCCAACTAGGCTAGTATTCTGTCTCTGGCAGTGGCCAGCACCAACAGCCTCAAAAAGCAGGAACCCCTGAAGTAGCAGCTACAATAGAACATGCTCCATGGACATTTTCCTCACAAAATCCATCAGCTAGATGTCAGCTCACACCATGAAATGGGAGGATTTCAATCCTTTCCGGTGCTCTTATTTATTCATTTTTAATATTTCCCATTCTAACACTGGATAGCTTCATTGTCCATATCAATGATCATTCCAGTTATCTTACTAAGTTCTTTTCCTCAATGTCACCAGCGGCAGTGAGTCCACAAGCTAACTGTCAATGCTCAGAAGTTGGGAATGCAAGATTTAATTTAGTCTGTGCCACCTTAATTCAGTCCTCTTGTGCATATGCATTATGCTAGTCTTAATTACAGGATCACATACTATTTATTCCACATGACCCTTGTAGTCAGGTGGCCACTTACCAAGCACTGCTTGTGGCCTATTGACAGTCTGAGGAGACCCTTTACTAGTTTCTCCCTTCTGTAAGGTCCCTTAATAACTCTCTGTCCACATGTAGTTCCATCATTCTCCTGGGCTCCCATTTATTTAATCCTACAAACAGGCCCTCCAGCCCCAATCCCAGTTCAGTCACTCCCCCACTTTAGTTAGGGAGTCCCAAGCTCTTCTTCCCAGAGCTAGGTCCCAGTTCAAAGTCTCAGGCTTTACCTGGCTGGAATGCAGCCTCTCAGCTTTCTGGCTTCCAGGCTCTCCCAGTCAGGTCTCTAGCAGGAGCTGGGGCCAGTACTCCCAGTCTTCCTCAGCCCTTTCATTCTGGCTTCCAGGCCCAAATCCTTCTCTGAGTCAGGGGCTTTAGCAGGAGCCTCCTACTCACTGCAGCTCCACTCTGTCATGGGTCATCTTCCCTGCTGGTGCCTTTCACTCACACGCTCAGCCCTGCAGCCGGGCAGGGCAGACTAGGCTTACCTTGCCCCATCCTAGAGCCCTGCACAGAACTTTTTTTTTTTTTTTTTTAAAAAGACTCCCACTGTTATTGCTGTGGGATACACAGGATCTGAGTTCTACTGTGGGGCTGATACACCAGCCCTGCAGCCTCCTGTAGCTTTTTATAGGGCAATCACCCTGATCTCTCCCAGGTGTGGTTCATTCTGTACTCAGGGTTGGCTAGCCCCAGCCCTCTAACTCTTAAAGAATGAGCCACCCTGTTACAACCCCTTTTTATCTGGTGCACAGGAAATGAGGCAGCTGCTCAATAGTTCTTTCTATCCTCATCATTCATTGTACAGCCTGTTGCTTTGTTTAGGCACTATCCAAACCCTGCACTGAATACAGGGTTATTAATTGTCTTATGGGATTTTCTGTGGCACACACCGCAACTATTTGACTTTCTTTCAAATATTAACAAGTTTATCTTCACAAATGCCTTGTGAAGTAGGAAAGTATCATTAGCCCCATTTCACAGATGAGGAACTTAAGGACAGAGAAGTTAAAACCAATGTTTGCAAAACTGTCTCCTAATTTTGGGTGCTTCCACACTCAGGCACCCAACTTGAGAAATCTAGGGTCTTTTTTCAGAATACTTAGCTTTTGGCAGCACTTTATAAGTTCAAAGCATTGTGCAGATGTTAACTAACAACACCCTGTGAGATAAATAGCTTCATATTATCATTCTCATTTTGCACACTGAGAAAGTGACTTGACCAAGGTCACAACTGAGTCAGTGGCAGAGCCAAGATGAAGAATCAGGAACTTCAGCTACCCAAACCTGTGCTCACTCCTCCAAACCACACTGTCAGATGCTCCCATTGACTTTGCTTGTAGTTGTGAGTGCTCAGCAATGCAGAACCTCAGGCCCAGATATCTAATGCTGGGCACCAAGAAATTAGAAACACACAACCAGGCACCTCTGCTGAAGGATCTAGTTTAAGTGACATGTCCAGAATCACACAGGAAATCAGCAAGTTCTCCCAGAGAGCATTCAACTGCCTTACCCACAAGACCATCCTTTTACTTCCCACAGTCCCTTACATCATTCTGTACATATCTTCCAACTGCTAGGCACTACAGCAGAGGCAGCTGGTGTCCTACTGGCAACAACCTCACTCACTACACAACTCTGATTCATTCTCTGAGCACTGTTCATAATGTGCACGAACTCGGGCAGAATCCCGAGGGGAGAAGGGGAGGAGAGGAGAGGGGAGGGAATAGCATGTAATCATGGAATTAGAGACTGTGATCCAGACTTAGAAAGGTATTTTGATGCCTAAAGATGAAGATAGGTGCTTTTGAAAATCCCAGTTGTCACCTATGTGCATCTTTGGGCACCTAAATACCTTTGTATGTCTGGCCTTGAGGAGTTCAAGTCTCATTAAAAACCAATGGGACTTAGGAACTGAGGAGCCTATGTCACATTTGTAAATGCAACTTGGTCTCCTACATCACTTATGAGCTTTTGAAAATTGTACACTGTCATAATGCACATACAGAAGGGGGCAGAATTAAGTTTGCATCCTTAATTCCGGCATTTCCTAACACTTGAGTGCTGAACTTTACAGTCTTAATGACAGATTTTAATGTAGATTTTTGATTGTGAGAACAGAAGGATATTCTCATTTAACTGTGCCAGATTCACTGGGTAGAGGTGGGTTTGGATATCATGGGAATGGCAGCACAAAGGCTCCCATCTTTCCTGTGTTTTAGAGGCATAAATCTCAAACAATAAGTTTTCTAAAGAGTCTGTGAATACTTTAGGTTAATTGCTGTAGTCCATCTCAGTTCAGTTTGATCAGATTTCCTAATATTGATTCAGTACAATCACTGAACATCATTCCCGTGGGGACCCCGGCAATTCAAACCCCACTAGCAGGGGACAAAAGAGAAAACAAAACATGACCAGAAAAGACTTTCCAAAAATGTTTCATGAAAAGTGAACACTCAGCAGAGCTGAGCTTCCTGCATAGTGAGAGTTGGCCTGCAAGTTAACAGGAAATCACTGCTTCCTGCCTGCAGAGGAAGTGCCCTATCTAGTGCCTCTGATCAAAAACAAACAGCACTTCAATTAAACAAACAAAGGGCCTAAGGCCTGGGTCAGCTCCAGTGTTAGGGAAATGAGTCCAAAAATAAAAAGCTTGTAACCTTGTAAAAGGTCCTTATCCTGTTCCCTTCACACTGCATATGCCCCAAGCCAAGAGGAGTCAGGGCAGCCTTGTTTTTCATGTTCATGAGGTTAGTGGACAGCACTGACACTAAACACACCAATTCACATTGGCTGGGGTACTGGCCCACAATGTTATTCCTGATTTAAGCAATAGAAGACTCATGGGAATGGGCAAGTCCACTGCTTGCAACCAGAGCTGAATGTAGGCATCAGCCCTATAAGGCCATAGCTTCTGGAGTCACATGATGAGACCAGAATCTCAGCTTTCATTAAAAAAAAAGCCAATTTCTATTCTAGCCTTCCTGGCTGTGAAGAAAAGCTTGAAAACATGACGAGCAGTCGGTGCAGAGAGCCTGAAGTAGTAGCCCTATGAGGGGTGACCTGCCCTCTAAATCTCAATGGGATATCAACGGCAGGACTTACTGTTCTGCACCCATCACACCAGCCTGGCAGGGATCTGTGTGTCAGGAAGAGAAGGCTGCAGCTGGCCTTTGTGCTGCCACCCCCACTCCCTTGAAACTGATACACCTCAGCCAGTGGGATAAGTACTGGGGAATCCCTTACTGCCACCCTACCTCCAGGAGAACAAGGGGACTTTCTGCTGCTCCCAATCCTATTGCCCTGCCACTCTGAGAGGGTCCCTCTGGTACTGCCACTGCAGCTGGAGGGGCAGGATTGTGGGAGTGCTGGTGTCATGAGGTGCCTAGGACTACAGAGACCTTTAATCCAGCCCTGCTTGCAACATTTGAAACTAAACTGCTGAAAATACTGGAAAAAACACTACAGGGAACAGTCCTGTCCTGTTAACATAAGCCATCCCCCCATCTCTGCCCATGTCTCCTAGGGTTTCTATATATTAAAGGAACTAGATGCCTTTGATAAGGGAAGCTAAAGGCATCAATGACAAATCTATGGCCAGTAGGTTTGAGAACAATAAAAAGGATTTTAAATATATATATATATATCAGGAGCAAAAGAACTCCCTAGCATCTACTATTAGATAGGGATGGTAAAAGTGTCAATAATGTTGCAAAAAAGCAGAAGATTTCAATAAATATTTCTGTTCTGTATTTGGAAAGAAGCTGGATGATGTATTCATATTTTATAGTGATGATTAAATACTTTCTATTCCAACAGTAAGGAGGCAGGATGTTAAACAGCAACTGCTAAAGTTAAACAGTTTTTAAATCTGCAGGACTGGATAACTTGCACCCATCAGTTGGCCAAGGAGCAGTTAAGCTATTGATATTGATAGTTAACAAATCTTGGAACACTGGGGATGTCCCAAAGAACTGGGGAAAAATGAATGTCTTGCCAATACTTAAAAAAAAGAGTAAATGGGATGACCAGCATAACTATGGGCTGGTTAGCCTGATATTGATCCCAAACAAAATCATAGAAAAGCTATTTCAGGATGCAATCAGAAAAGAGTTAAGGGATGGAAGCATAAATTAATGCCAATCAAGATTTTATAGGAAAAAAGGTTTATCAAATAAGCTTCATGTATTTTGATGAGATTACATGGTTGGTTGACTGAGGCAACTGCGTTGGCAGAATATTCTTAGATTTCTGATTTAGTCCTGCATGACATTTAGATGAAAGCAAGATATCAGTATACAAAAATCAGTGTAGCACATATTAAGTGGATTAAAAGTTTGTTAACTGAAGTAATTGTAAGTGAGGAAGCATCATCTAATGAGGGTGTTTCTTGTGGGGCCCCCCAGGGATCTGTTTTTGGCCCATCACTATTCAAAATCTTTACCAATGATCTGGAAGAAAATAGAAATTCACTGCTGGTAAAGCTTGCAGATGATACAAAAACTGGTGAAGTAGTAAATAACAATAAGGAGAAGTTAGTTCTACAGAGAGATCAGGATCACATGGTAAGCTGGACTTATTTGAACAGCTTCCAAATGCAAGGTCATACAGATAGGAATAAAGAATATAGGTCATAATTATAGGATGGGGAACTGTATCCTGGAAACAGTGGCTCTGAAGAGGGGTAAGAGGTCATGGTGGAAACCAATTGAACATGCGCTTCCACGGCCATGCTGCTGTGGCTAAGAGAGCAAACCTGAGCCTTGAATGTATAAACAGGAGACTATCAAGTAGCAGCAAGGAAGTGTTTTTACCACTGTATACGGCATTAGTGACACTTTTAGTGGATTTCTGATACTAGAAGACTGTAATCTTTCAGACAAAGGTAGAACATAAAATGAAAGTATTGGAACTTGTACCTGCTCTCTCCAATAGGCAGAGCCATCCCTAGGGTATGGCAAATCGGGGTGACTGCCTGGACCCCGCACTTTGGGGGACCCAGACAGTGGCATACCGAAGGGCAGTAGGAAGGGGCCATGCCCCCGGACACTGGTCTGGAGGGGGGCTCTGGTTGGGCCCACATGGGAGAGGGGTGGGGCTGGGAGAGGGGGCAGCTGCTGCGCTCCTTTGGGCAGGAGCAGGGCTCTTGGCCAGGGCTCTGGGCCCATGCTGGAGAGGGTTAGGAGGAAGACGTGGGGCTGAGGTGGCTGCCATGCTGCTTGGGGCCAGGGACCATGGGCTGGATCCATGAGGAGATGGATGTCCGGCCTGCCATCACATGACAGTGTGATTTGCCCTGGGCCCCGCACCCTCCTAGGGACAGCCCTGCCAATAGGCCACCTTGACCTCTCTCCCCTGTTTGGCCTCAGCATCTCCCCTTACAAGTTACCCACTTTCACCTTTTGCGACTTGCCTCTCTGGGAGATGGCGAGTGGGGTTTCCAGGGGTATGTCTACAATGCAAAAGGGAGGTGTGGTTCCCAGCATGGGTTCCCAGCATGTGGTTCCCAGCATTGATCTAGCATGCTAGCATAGCAGTGTGGATGTTATGGCACTGGCGGTGGCTTGGGTTAGCCTAAGTTGACCAGATGTCTCAATTTTATAGAGACAGTCCTGATATTTGGGGCTTTGTCTGATATAGGTGCTTATTACCCCAGACCTCTGTCCCCGCATGGTGTGTCCTGTTTTCCCTTAGGGAAATATGGTCACCCTACCCCTCCTCCAAGTTTTATGTTGGGATTCAGCATCATATTCTGGGCTGTCTGCCTGCATATGGTTTATTTATAAAGCAGATTCACCTCTCTCAGTTATAAAACAGAATTTAAGAAATACAAACAGGGATCATGTCTTGTCCTGGTTGAAGAAAAGGAGTATGCCTCCTGATCTGAATTTGATCTTCAGCCATTCAGAGTTTGTGGGTCTCACCTCTGCTGAATTTTTATAAGAGGAGCAAGAAGATGTTGGTAAGATTCCTCATAATGTTCCTCCAGGAGAACTGGAGACAATCCTTTGTCTAAAGCAAATTGATTTTAATTTTCAAGCAGTCAGCAGGACTCAAGAAGCCGGTACCCCAGAATGCCAATAAAAGGTTTTCCTTTACTGGGTGTCCTGTCAGAGCCCAGATCAGTAATTGGGGCTAGAGAACAACTGAACAAGGAGGCAGCCTGCGGCAGCATTTATAGAGCGTGTTAACAGGCCCTGGGACCTGCTGAATGGAACAAACACGTCTGGAATTCATTCTCTTTAATAAATAGGAATTAGAGCTTCAGAGTAGAGAGATGGAGAAAGCTGGTTCATTTCAAACAAAGCCCCAGGACTGTTCTGGCCTTTTCATTTCTTTTTTATTGCAGCCAGTTTCGTACTGGGGAAGGGCATGCTCACATGGAGACTGAATGCCTTTAGCCCCAGAACACATGCAGCATGAGCAATGGCAGGGCATGCTGCTCCAAGCCCCAGGTGCAATGACTCTGCGAAGGGTGAACAGACACCTTACAGCACTGGTTTTCAAACTGTAGGGTATGCCCCCCAATGAGGTTATCAGGGGGTGTGAGGACCGCAGCTCCAACTCCTGCCAGGCTGGAAGAACAAGGAGGAGGCCTGAGGAGTGACCTGTACACAAGGAGCATGGAGGGGCCCTTCCAGCTTACTCACTTCTGCAGAGGCTGATGTGCATGCACTACCTTGTGGGGTAGCTTCTGACTGTGGTCTGATGGGACTGCTCATCCAGACCGTGTCCCAGATGGGGGATATCCATGGGCCAGGGAGCATCTGTGACCTTAGCCTGGATGGGCTCCCAGACCTCAGGCATGCCCAGAAATACTGTTTTTAAGGAAGCATGGAGCACACAGAGAACATGAATCTCCGAAGGGGAGGGGGACAGCAAAAAAGGTTGGGAATCTCTGCTGTACAGGATTCCATTTCAAACAGCCAGACACCCCCTCCGGAAGGGAAAGGGCCGGCTCTAGGTCTGTGGGACAGAACACAGCCCAGGACACCACCTTTAAGGGAATGTGGACCTCTCAAAGCTAGCCAGCCTGCTGGCATTTCTTCACCACCAACTTGGTTTAAGGATGGGAGCATGAGCTGATAGGAGAAAGAGGAAGCACAGGTAGGACACGTCTCACAGGAGAGTGGGGCCACACTGTTAAACTGGCTGCCTACAGTCCACTAAGCAAAGGTTTAAGGAAGAGCTCCAGGGAGAGAAGTCAGACATATGCACTGTTCCACGAAGGGACAGGTGGGACACTGACAGAATAAGATGAAGAATACTATGTCCAGCTGAAAGTTCAGGGGAAATTTATGGTATTTATTATTAAATTGATGTATTTGATATATTCATAATGATCTGGAAAAGAGGTTGAGGTGTGAGGTGGCAAAAGTTGCGGTAACCCTAGTTATTTAGGTTAGTCAAGGCAAAGAAGGCAATGAGAGACTTTAGAAAAGAGCTCAGCAAATGACTGATTTGTTTGGTTTGTTGGCAGTTCTGAAAAATTGAAAAAAAAATTGGTTAGCGCCAACTGAATCCAGAAAAATGCCAAACATTTCAGCAAATCAACAGAGTCTGTGGCTGGTCAAACAAAGTTTCATTTGACCCAAAACATTTTGTTTTCAAGCCTTTTTAAAAGGCTGGCATCATAAAACAGGAGGAGGAGGTGTAGTAGAGTAGTAGTTAGAGCTGCAGGGATGTGGGAGCCTTGGGTTCTATTCCCCTCTGTCTGGTGAAGCAGGGTTGTCCCCTTCCCAGGGTGGGGGAGAGGTGCCCTAACCATGGGGCTATGCAATGTTTTGAGGCAGGGTTTTCTCCATCTCTCCTGTATGAAGCTGTTCCACTTGACTAGTCACTGGAGCAGAGACTTGAACTTGGATTTCCAACTTCCTGAGTGAATACTCTCTCACGTTATATAGTCATTTGTGTTGTCTCTGTGTGTCCCAATGGCTATTCAAGTATTTTATACACACTGGAACAGCACAGAAACATAGAATCATAGAATATTAGGGTTGGAAGGGACCTTAGGAGTTCTCTTCAACAGAAGAGGCTGGTAGGGAAGTGGGGTGTGTTCCCAGAGGGAAAAACAGGTGATAACAGCTAAGCTACTGCAGGGAGACCTCATTTAATAAAAACATGACTGCCTTAGAGCCTGAAGGAGTTGTGTCTGAATTGCACCTGACTCCTGGAAATGACCTCTAACTGGCTTTCTTGCCTGAGCAATGTTAATATTTTCATACACCCTGCTGTAATATATAGGAATTCTTCTTATACCAGCTGCAGAGAATATAGTGGTACCCTGACTCCGCAGGCCTGTGGTCCCTGCAGAGTCTGCAAACGATTAGCAGAATGGGCTTGGCTTCTGCTTCAGACACTGCATTATTTTGAAGTTGGTGGCAGTATCGTTGTTCTTATTCTTATTCAATGTTGTATTTCACTGGAATCAGGTATTCTATTGGCTGAGGGAACACGCATTCATATTCTTTCCCTTCTCAGACAAAGCTGTTCCTGAATCAGCACATTGTCCATGCTGCTAGGAGAATCCTGTCCTCCCCATGAAGGGGAAGTGCCTATGCTGGATACTTTTATTTTGAGATGGCATTCCTAGAGCAGATGGTTATACACAAAAAGCCCCAAGGCCAGCCATCCACTGTGATTCAGAGCAGAAAGTCACAAGCTGGAGCAGCCAGCTTCATGTCTACAGAAAAACACAGATTGTCATGCTCTGTTGATGCAATAGACCACATGAAACGAGAGTCTGTCACTGCTGTGTTTGGTGCTGGACTTGAGGGGTCTGCAAATGGAAAGTACATTAGCTGGAGCAAGCCCGCAGAGGCTGCTGCCACAGCCAAGGAATCATAGAACCATAGAAGATTAGGGTTGGAAGGGACCTCAGGAGGTCATCTAGTCCAACCGCCTGCTCAAAGCAGGACCAATCCCAACTAAATCATCCCAGCCAGGGCTTTGTCAAACTGCACCTTAAAAACTTCTAAGGATGGAGATTCCACCACCTCCTTAGGTAACCCATTCCAGTGCTTCACCACCCTCCTAGTAAAAATGTTTTTCCTAATATCCAACCTAGACCTCCCCCGCTGCAACTTGAGACCATTGCTCCTAGTTCTGGCATCTACTACCACTGAGAACAGCCTAGCTCCATCCTCCCTGGAACTCTCCTTCAGGTAGTTGAAGGCCTTTATCCAATCCCCCCTCACTCTTCTCTTCTGCAGACTAAATAAGTCCATTTCCCTCAGCTTCTCTTCATAAGTCATGTGCCCCAGCCCCCTACTCATTTTCGTAGTCCTCCACTGGACTCTCTCCAATTTGTCCACATCCTTTCTGTACTGGGGGACCCACAACTGTACACAGTACTCAAAATGTGGCCTCACCAGTGCTGAATAGAGAGGAATAATAACTTCCCTCAATCTGTTGGCAATGCTCCTACTAATGCAGTCCAATATTGCCTTATTGGCAATAAGGACACACTGTTGACTTATATCCAGCTTCTTGTCCATTGTAACCCCCAGGTCCTTTTCTGCAGAACTGCTGCCTAGCCAGTCAGTCCCCAGTCTGTAGCAGTGCACGGGATTCTTCTGACCTAAATGCAGGACTCTGCACTTGCTCTTGTTGAACCCTACCAGATTTCGCCAATCCTCCAATTTGTCTAGGACACTCCGTATCCTATCCCTACCCTCCAGCATATCTATCACTTTCCCCACATCCACAGAGCCAGTCATCTCATCATAGAAAGCAATCAGGTTGGTCAGGCATGACTTGTCCTTGGTGAATCCATGCTGATTGTTCCAGATCACCTTCTCCTCCAAGTGCTTCAAAATAGATTATTTGAGGACCTGCTCCATGATTTTTCTGGGAGCATGTTTATGGCATATTGCATTAATAAAAATAACTTTTAAAAGAAGTAAGCCAGAAAGGAAAATCCAGATCATTGCTCCTCCTGTGGCCCAGTTGGGGAAAGGTTTTATTATTAATTATAATAATAATAATAATTGTATTATGGCAGGACTTAAGACTCAAATCATGGACCAAGACAGTACTGTGCCTGAGTCTGTATAAACACAAATCTCAGAGATGGTTCTGGCCCCAAAGACCTTACAATATAATAATAATAATGACTTTGGCAGCACCTTTTGTCTGAAAGGGTCACAGATGTTGAGAATATTAATTTATTAATTGATTGAGCCTCTTAATCACCCTCTGAGAAGTCATCATTTCCTGCATATTACAGAAGAGGAAATGGAGGCACAGAAGTCACATGATTTATCTGGGCTCCAATTTTGCTGGGTGCTTAAGCATGTGCGTAACTGAACATTTGCATCTAGATTAATAGATTCCAAGGCCAGAAGGGATCATTGTGATCATCTTGTCTGACCTCCTATATAACACAGGCCACAGGACTGTTCTGAATTTCCATTAGAACTAGAGCAGATCTTTTAGAAAAACATCCAATCTTGATTTTAAAAATACCAGTGATATGGAGAATCCACCACAGCTCTTGGTAAATTGTTCCAGTGGTAATTACCTTCATTGAAATCAGTGGAGTTACTCATGTGCTTAAAGGTATGCACATGCTTAAGTATCTTGCTGTGAGAACCTGAGTCAAGAGCAGAGCAGAAGTCCTGTGCTCTAACCATTAGAATGCTGCCTTCCACAATGAAAACTGAACTGAAAGGTCAAGGAGAGCTGACTGAAATACAAGAAGCAGCTAGCCTGTCAGTTTTGCTGTCATTGTACCCAGGGCTTCACAATACCATGCATCAGCCAAGGCATTCAAACCACAGTTACCCAAAATAGTGCCTGCAGAGGAACATAACTAGACCCAGAACATCCCCGCCTTCAGCACAAGGGCAGGAGAAACATCTGTGCAAAAGCAGCTTCTTTGCTGATGCTTTCATTGTTTGTAAAGTTTTACAGGTACCAACTGCTGCCACTCAGGGGCTATGATGGATTTAGAGGCAGTGACATATGGTGAATGGCAAGAGTCAATGATTAAGGCCAAATCTACACTTGGAGCTGGGCTGTGCTTCCCTCTTTCACATACTCATGCTAGCTCTCATTGAGCCAGCACACTAAAAATAGTACTCTAGTTGTGGTAGCATGGCCACCTCATATATGTACCCACAGGGTCCAGGTGGGTTTGCTCTCGGGACAGTTCATCTGTGCCACCATTTGCCATGGCCCATGCTATGACGGCTACACTACTACTTTTAGCATGCTAGAGAGCTAGTGTGAGCATGTCTACATGATCTGGGAATCACATCCACACCTAGCTCCAAGTGTGGATGTAGCCTAAAAGAAATGGTTACAGGCATGCTTGCTCTGTATATATGTAAATAACTAGGAATAGATAAAGTGTCAGTAGATGGCACTCAAGAATATGTAGGATATTTTCTGGGTTTTGTAGGACCAATAAAACTTGTTGTGCACAGAAAATGGTTTCCTCTGTCTGCCCTTTGCATCAAGATCTTAACCAAAATACTCAAGATGTGTTTCTCTATTGAGCTGTAAGCTGCCCTGCATTTCTGACATACAGGCTGTGCTGTTGGTTTCCTCCAGTGTGCTATAGTTCTAAATGGGTTTTACACATGCTCACACATATCTACCCAGCATACACACAGGAGAACAAAATGACTTTTTCTCTAGTTCATTTTGCATTTGGAAGATGCCAAAGCCCTTTAAGCAGCAGTGACGTGGAGACCAGTGCAGGCAAATGTCCCAACTTTTCCACACTAAGCAATAGCTCACACACAGCCTAGGATATTAGAACCTATTCCACTGAAGGAGGAAATACAGACCTGGACCCTGGAGTTAAAGATGGCTCTTTCTAAAAAAGTACCTCCACTGCTAATTTTGTAAAGCATAAATTCTCTGTCCTGTGGTTGTAGTGCTATACAACATAGCCCAATAAATCTATATAAGTCAATGCGGAGATTGTCCCTACCTGTGTGAAACCTTTTACACACATGACTTTGGGGAACATGTACAACAACTCCATTGCGCATGGAATCAGAAGTCTCTATTTTTGGGTGTTTTACATGCATGATTTTACAAATTACACCAATGTAACAGAATGACTTGCCTCTACTAGCACAGGGCTTCTCAACCCTTTTCTTTCTCAGGCCCCCCCCCCAATATACTATAAAAACCCCAGGGCGGGTTGAGGGCAGCTGCGAGGCTCCTGGCTTCAGCCATTGGGTATATGTGTCTGAGGTCCCAGGGTCCCGGACTTCAGCCACTGGGTGGAGGGGGTCTCGAGGCTTCAGCTGTGGAGGGGGCTCTGAGTGGGGAGGGCTTTGAGATCTAGGCTTTAGCCCTGGGGGGGAACTCTGGGACTGGGGGGTTCAGCTCTGGGACTTTGGGTTGAAGCCCTGCAACTATGGATTCAGCCAGGCGGGAAGCACCGAGGCCCTGGGTTTGAGCTGTGCAGCATCGACTTTAGTCCCAGGGGAGCCCCAAGATTTGTCGGCCTCACCCTGCCTGAAGGTTGGAGACCCTAGACTACTTGCTTGCTGGGCTCACCCTACCTGAGGGTCTGAGATGCCAAACTGCTTGCCTGCCTCGCCCTGCCTGAGGGCCAGAGGCCATAGACTACTTGTCGGCTCACCCTGCCTGAGGGCCGGGGCTGAGACTCGTGCCCAGACGCTAACACATTCCCCTTTTAGGAAGGTGCAGTGGCCTTCCTCGGAGCCTGGGCCCGAGGAAGGGCCACAACGAAAGGCTGGAAAGGACCACCGGCCTACAGGTATGTAGTATACCAGGGAAAAGAGAACTATGATTGTGCTTGCTTGAATCGGTGAATAGTTGTGCTCCTGTGTTCTGCAAAAGCTCCCATGTTGATACTGCAATGTAAGCCCAGGTTTTGAAGCCAGGCTCAAGCCTAGCCCCCATTCTGTCTACACACAAATCACACTAACCCAGGGTTCAGAGCCAGGGTCTCAGGACACCACAAGTCAAGCCAGGACCGAGGTTCAAGCCCTATTGCTTTTCAGTGTAGATGCACCCCACTGGAGTCGTGTTCTGAAAGGCCCACAAGAGTATTTCGCAATCCTACGGGCTGACTTTCCTGGTCCTTTGGACGTCAAGTTTGGTGGCCAGTCAAGTTTTCCCACACTGCACCACGAATAAAGGGCTAGAGCAGCCACATTTTGGGAGGGTGCAAGGAAATCTGCGGGATGGGTCTTTGGACTCAGGCCAGCATAATCAGTGTTGATACTGGAGCCCCAGGTTGGGACCAGGGTTCAATAATTCCTAACCTAGGGCTACAAATGAGTGGAGATGCTCAATTCCTAGGTTAACAAATCCAGGGTCTATTAACTCAAATTCTACAAACCCAGGGCTTACATTTTCAATGGGAAATTTTGAAATGAAAGAAAATTTTGCTTCATTTTGTTTTCAGCTGCATTTATCAGGATACAGTTTCCAAAATTGAAACATTTTGATATTTACTTTTTGTTTTTTATTGTTTTTTCTTCATTTTGTATTACTTTCTCCATTAGAAAAAGATGGGAAAGATTTTTTAAAAGTGTGCTGAAAGTGTAAGGAAAAACATTTTCTCACACATTTGAAAACATTTTTTCACCTAAAGAAGTATGCAAATAGTTTTTTAAAAGTGAAAGTGATACTTTTTTCTCACCTTTAAAACATTTTTGTACTTTTTTCTACACTTTTTCCCCTCCCCCTTCCCTACCTTTTAATAGTAGAGAAAAAGAGGGAATATGGAAAAAGGGGGGGGGGGGGGACTGGAAAACTAAATTGTATCAACATTTTTTGTTTTGTTTCATTTCTAAATTTCTCAGAAAAAGTAAAAAACAATTCCAGGAATTTTTTTTGCCAGCTTCATTGTGTTCTCTTGAAGCACTATGCTTCTTTTGATGAGATTACAAATTTGGTTGATAAAAGTAAGTGTTGACATAACATACTTACACTTCTGTAATGCATTTGATTTGGAAACACATGACATAGAGATTAGAGTATCACTGTGGTCTCTTCTGGCCTTGGAATCTATGCATCGACGAAAACCCCACTGCATCAGTGTTGCGGGGAAGTGTGAAACAGACATGCCCAGCAACAGTATTACGAAGGTGTCTGACCACCTTCTCAATATTGCACCAAAAGGGCTTGTGTGTAGTCTCGTCTGAAAACTAAGTTCAAGCTGATGGTCTTGGTTCTTGCAAGATGTTTATATGGGAAATAGCTGAAGAGATGTATACAACATAGAATATTAGGCTTTACACCTGTTGAAATGAAACTTGTCACCTGAGGTGAGGTGGGTCTCAGGGCTCACTCAAGCAACACTGAGAAAAATGAACCTCTATGGACAGCCCTGTATTTACTGTCTGTATCAAGTGCAGGCCTGAGGATTTACAAAGACAAAAGAAACCACAGAAAAGTCTCTGAACAGGGGACTCCTTCCAATAACAGACAATAGTCTGTAACTGTATAAGAAGAAAGGATACAAGATTTTCTCTATTCCAGAGGAGACATGCTGCCAGTGGAGGTATCTGTTGAAAGGTGGATCCCAGCTTTCTGCTCTGGAAAAGCACTGTAAGAACTAACCATTGGGTGAGAAATACTATACTGGACTAGAAAGTAACTTGTTAATAAGTATAGGCTATCGATTGTGTTTTGTTTTTCCTTTACTTGTAAACTTATGTTTCCAAACCCATGTACTTGCTTTTATTTGAATCTGTATCTCAAATTCTGTTAAATAAACTTCCATCTGGTTTTACTACAGACATGTCTGTGTTCCTTGTGCTAAGGAAAGCACTGAACTGTGGAGAAACTACTGAACTGGTGTGCCCTGCTTCCACGGAGGTGGTGGATTGAAGTACAGGGAGGGTGTACTGAAGATAAGGGACTGTGCACTTGAGTGTAACAAAGTGGGGTGTGTAAACTGTTAGCTTGCAGAAGGAAAGAGCTGGATTTGAGGAGTCTGGAGGGGAGCACTTACATTGCCAGCAGATGGTAGTTGGGGAGGGTCACCCCTTGTGCAGACAAGGCTCTCTTACACTGCAAGAAGATGGTAGCAATTCACCCCGGACACCTGGATAACCTTGAAAAGTGTCAGAATTCCCCCCATGCCAATATCCAACAGGAAACAAGTTACCTTCCCTGTGTATGCAAATGCCTGTGAAGAGGAGAGGAGACCACTTCCTTTCTAGGGGAGGGACAAGACCTACTGACCTGAATGGAAATTCTGAGTTCTGAAGCCCAGGCCAGAGAAATAAGCTCTTTGCCTATCCTTACTAAGGAACCAGCAGCAGCACAGAGCGTAGTGATAGCAGTGTCTCTAGTCAAAAATAGGGACATTGCGGCAGATGCAGTGCACTGCCCAAGCTATGACACCCACCCACAGATGGGAAATGCCCAAGTGCACAGCAACTACTCAGGAGATGACGATGGTAACTACAGCCAGGAAGGAGAGGGGAACTTCTGTGACTACCTGATGGTCTGTGAAAATCCTGAGGTGGATGGGAAAAGAAATTCTGCTCACCTTGACTCAGTCTGTGGTGAACAAAAGACAGCCCCAGTGGGATGATGGATCAACTCCCCAGGCCTTATCCCCACAGAAGCTCTGAGACCCCAACCTCTGAGGCTCAGGCTCTGAACCTGGTGAGGAGGGAGGGTGTCAGAGCTGAGCTCCAGTCCAGGTGGCAATTTCTACACTGATATTTTTAGTGCCACGGTATAAGATCACAAGCCCAAGTCTGTAGACGTGGACTCTGAGATTCACTGCGTAGTGCCCGTGTAGATGTACCAATAGTGACATGAATGGGATCTACGAGTGACCAGCACATCTCATGAGCTGATTGATGACAGCACAGTCTTTAGTTAATATTTCAGTTTGACACGTGTGCTACGAGTGCTGAGGATTGT
Source organism: Emydura macquarii macquarii (assembly GCF_026122565.2). Taxonomy (NCBI): domain Eukaryota; kingdom Metazoa; phylum Chordata; order Testudines; family Chelidae; genus Emydura; species Emydura macquarii. Next base: position 623,401 of record NW_027131139.1, read on the forward strand.
CATTCCACAACATGTTCTTCTGCCCAATATCCACATAGCAGAGCACAGGGCCCCTCCTCAAGGAGACTGCAAAGAGCTGCTGGGGACAGGGGCTAGTGAAAGGGATGCTGGGGAAGGGGAAAGTGGCTATTTACAGCTATAATTGTGTGAGAAAAATATAGATCCAAGATCCCAATAAGCTTAGAATCAAAGGCCCGAATCCATCTCTGGAGTAACTCCACTGAAATTAATGCAGTTGTACCAGGGAACTACATCTTCAGTGATGATTGCACATTCCCTTGTGGAAAAAAAAAACCCAAGATCCTGATAGAGCTCTAAGAATATGAGAGAAATCCCAGTGACAACTCTCATTGTAACACAAATCTGATAAGAATGGGAGATCCATGCCAGATACGTGAGAGACCCAGCTAATCTCTTGCAGAAGCAGATGTTCTATGATTACAATTCCTTCCATAATGCTCACATGCACAGAGGTAATGGCATCATCAGGAGAGATGAGTCCATAAGGACCCTGAGGATGTTAAGATATTAATGGATACAGCTGTGTCAGTGACAAGGCATAAGGCCATCAGGCCTTCATTGGTTTGTAACGTCATCTTTACTGAGAGCAGTTTAGGGTTCTCCTTATAATATTTCTGACAGATGGTTAAATCAGTAATTAGATGGAGGGGTGGAGAGAGGCAGAATGCCCTGAAGTAGCTAAGCAGGGGTTTCCTCCATTAGAAAGGGAAATAAATAGTATCAGTTTCCCTTGTAGGGATCCTCAAGGAAAAATTAGCTGAACCTTCTTCTTTGGTTTTTATACAGAGTCCCTGTTGTGCAACCCCTCTAGCAGCTCCTATTTCTAGTCATATAGGCCCAAATTTCCCTTCTCAAATGAGGGATGAGACAGCTCCCAACACAGGGAAACTTCGGGCTCTAGTGTGAAGGGGTATATGTATTGTGGTGTGGTGCTTGATGGGGCATCTGCCAAGCACCCCTGGGTCTGGCACGTCCCTCAGCAGTCAGCCCTCACCGTAGCTTATAACCTTGGCTGGGGCCCGTGGGTCTTCACCCCTTCTCTGGGGAGAGCTTTGGCCATCCCAGCTGCAACCAGTGGGGGGGTGTCCAAGCCCACCCTCTTCTTTGGACACCAGCCCAGGGACCCTGATGGCAGCAGCCTCCTGCTACAGTCTTTTCCCTGGGCTGCTTCACAACGCTGCCCTTCCTGGGCTTTAGTAGCCACCTTCCTGGTAGTGGTCTCATTAGCCTAAAGTTACCCCTTCCTAGCTGGCTGGGAACAGGGCCATGACCAATCTGAGGCTTACATATCTGCCTTCGGTGACTCTCTCATAGCCATTTGGCCATACCTTATCACAGTATATTCAGGATACCAGGGGTATAACCCCCTACTTGAGTGCCACAGAGCACAGCTTGACAGAGGGTGGAGATAGCAGTGGAGTCAGCTACTTGACCGGTGAGGGGGAAGTTGCTATGGTCATCCTGAACTTCTCACCGCAAAAAGATGATGAGCAGTATGGAAGCTACTTCAAGCTGGACTAGTATCCACATAGCAACCTCTGTGCCTTTCCATCACATAGTGGTGAGGATTCCTCTCCTACCAGTGCTTGGGGCAAATGCTGGAGGCAGGATTCTGAAATAATCGTTCACTCTGGCCATTATAGCTTTAAGAACTCCCAGCCTAGTCATGGACTGATCACTCATCATTCCCAAAGTAGAGTCACAGCTCTGGCCTGGCAGATAGTGCCTGCTGCGGCTGTGCCATTCTCCCAAGGAGAATGCATGCAATGTCCCTGGAAAAATCTATCATTAATATGGAAAACCTGGCCAATGTCCACAGCAGGTAAATGCCTATAACAGGCATGAATTTCTGGAATGCAGGGGGCTGATACAAAGAAAAGCATAGGGCTTTTACACATACGTGGATCCAGAAAGGTACTGGAGGAAGATTTTCCAAGGCACAAATGGAAAGTAGGTGCTAAATTCCTGTTGAAAGTCAGTGGGACCTGGAGGCTTAACTGCCTATGGAAATCTTCCCTTCAGGTCTGAAGATTTTCTCTGCATTTGTTGAACCCCTTCCCATCCCCAGTGCAAATGCTGCACAAAGAAAGATCTGACCAGGGCAGCTGGACAATGGCCTTCAGGCTCTATATTAAGGATGAACATTTTTTTATCTAAACCCTTTTGTCTAGTAAATGTTATTTTGAGAGAATGTACCGGCTCCTCTTATTTTATTGAGACACCATCCTCTGTGATGTGCATCAGCCATGGCTAATACTGACCTCCACCTGGTATAACACCCATTCCAAAAGTCCACAAGCTTACATGTAAATTTTCATGATGGGTGAAATGTACAAAGTCAGAATCACTGGGATGGAAGAAGCTCTTTGCTTTGAGTTGGGCTGAAAATCTAAGGAAATTAGCTTCCTCACAGGATTTCACATTAGAGCTGATTGAAATTTTTCAAATTTTTCAAAAATTTGATATCCCCCCACACACACCTCTATTTCCAGACCTGCTGTGGTCCCAGCCACAGGAAGGCAAAGGCAAAATTAATTAAAATGAGCTGCAGAGGAAACTTTTTTGGGATTTATGCCTCTCCCCATTCCTTCCTCTTACCACCTTCATTATGATTTATGCAGAAGGCCTGAAAGATTTTAGTTAAGGGCCAGACTCTTACCCCCTAGGAGATGCTGACTAAGATGCTGATTCCTGCATCACATGTTCAATGGGACTATTATACAGTAAGACCCCGGAACTCCACGTGAGAAGGAAAATCACAATGTGGTCTTTAATGTTTTTCTTGTTCCTGCTTATTTGTTAATCCAGAGACCTTCCGTGAGTTAATTCCTGTTTGCACTAGAGCAGATCTTTTAGAAAAACACCCAGTCTTAATTTCAAATTGACAGTAATAGAGAATTCACCATTGTTCCAATTGTTAATTACCCTCACTGTTGAAAAATTGTGTCTTATTTCCAGTCTAAATCTGTTTAGCTTCAACTTCCATGTTATACCTTTCTTTGCCAGACTACAAGGCCTCTAGTATCAAATTTCTGTTAACCATCTAAATACTTATGGATTGTGATGAAGTCACCCCTTAACCTTCTCTTTGTTAAGCTAAATTGATTTAGCTCGTTTGAGTCTATCACTATAGGGCATGTTTCCAATCTTTTAATCATTTTTATGGTTCTTCTCTGAAACCTCTGAAACTTTTTAAGATCATTGGACTAAACACAGGATTCCAGCAGCAGTCACACCAAGTACAGAGGAAAATAACCTCGCTATTCCTACTTGAGATTCCCCGTTTATTCATCCAAGAAATGTAGTAACCCTCTTGGCCATAACATCATACTGGGAGCTCATGTGCAGCTGATAATCCTTCGTGACCCACTAGGCTTTATCAGAGTCACTGCTCCACCAGGATAGAGTCCCCCATCACATAAGTATGGCTTACATTCTTTAGACTCATAGACTTTAAGGCAAGAAGGGACCATCATGACCATTTAGTTTGACCTCCTGCACATCACAGGCCACAGAAACTCACCCACCCACTCCTGCAATAGGTCCATAATGTCTGGCTGAGTTACTGAAGACCTCAAATCTTGATGTAAAGTCTTCAAGTTACAGAGACCTCATCGATGCTAAGGTCAGAAGGAACCAATATGATCATCAAGTCTGACCTCCTGTACAACGCAGGCCAGAGAACCTCACCCACCCACTCTGGTAATAAACCTCTAACCTATGACTGAGTTATTAAAGTCCTCAAATCATTGTTTAAAGACTTTAAGGTACAGAGACTCCATCAGCAAGTGAGCCGTTCCCCATGCTACAGAGGAAGGTGAAAAAACGCCAGAGCTTTTGCCAATCTGCCCTGGGGGAAAATTCCTTCCTGACCCCAAATATGGCGGTCAGTTAAACCCTGAGCATGTGGGCAAAACTCACCACCCAGACACCCAAGAAAGAATTCTCTGTAATAACTCAGAATCCACCCCATCTAACATCCCATCACAGGCCATTGGCATACCTACCACCAGTAGTCAAATATCAGCCAATTGCTAAACTAGGTTGTCCCGTCATATCATCCCCTCCATAAATTTATCAGACTCTGTTTTGAAGCCAGCTAGGTTTTTTGCCCCCACTGCTCCCCTTGAAGGCTATTTCAGATCCTCACTCCTCTGATGGTCAGAAACCTGAGTCTAATTTCAAGTCTAAACTTCCTGATGGTCAGTTTATATCCATTAGTTCTTGTGACCACATTGGTGCTGAACTTAAATAATTTCTCTCCCTCCCTGGTATTTATAGAGAGCAATCATATCTCCTCTCAACCTTCTTTTGGTTAGGCTAAACAAACCAAGCTCTTTGAGTCTCCTCTCATAAGGCAGGTTTTCTATTCCGCGGATCATCCTAGTAGCCCTTCTCTGCACCTGTTCCAGTTTGAATTATCTTTCTTAAACATGGGGGACCAAAACTGCACACAATATTCCAGATGAGGTCTCACTAGGCCTTGTATAATAGTACTAACACCTCCCTAGCACTACTGGAATTACCTCGTCTGATACACTCAAGGACCGCATTAGCTTTTTTCAAAGCCACATCACATTGGCAGCTCATAGTCATCTTGTGATCAACCAAGACGCCCAGGTCCTTCTCCTCCTCTGTCACTTCCTACTGAAGCATCCCCAGCTTATAGCAGAAATTCTTATTATTATAGTTATTAGTCCCTAATTGCATGACCTTGCATTTTCCACTATTAAATTTCATCCTATTTTTATTACTCGAATCTACAAGGTCATCCAGATCTTCCTGTATGATATTCTGCTCCTTCTCTGTATTGGTAATACCTCCCAACTTTGTGTCAGCCGCATACTTTATTAGCACATTCGCACTTTTTGTGCAAAGATCAGTAATAAAAAGCTTAAATAAGATTGATCCCAAAACCGATCCCTGAGGAACTCCACTAGTAACCTCTCTCTTCAGCCTGACAGTTCACCTTTCAGTATGACCCGCTGTAGTCTCCCCTTTAACCAGTTCTTTATCCACCTTTCAATTTTCATATTAATCCCCATTTTTTCCAATTTAATTTATAAACTCCCCATGAAGAACTGTATCAAATGCCTTACTGAAATCTAGATAAATTAGATCCAGTGCATTCCCTTTGTCTAAAAAATCTGTTACCTTCTCAAAAAGGAGATCAGGTTGGTCTGGCATGATCTACGTTTTGTAAAGCCATGTTGTATTTCATCCCAATTACCGCTAACCTCAATATCCTTAACTACTTTCTCTTTCAAAATTTTTTCCAAGACCTCGCATACTACAAAGGTCAAACTAATAGGCCTGTAGTTATCCAGATCACTTTTTTACCTTTTCTTAAAAATAGGAACTATGTTAGCAATTCTCCAGTCATACGGCACAGCCCCATGAGTTTACAGATTCATTAAAACTCCTTGCTAATGGGCTTGCTATTTCATGTGCTAGTTCCTTTAATATTCTTGGATGGAGATTAGCCAGCCCCCCCTCAATTTAGTCCCATTAAACTGTTCAAGTTTGGCTTCTACCTCAGATGTGGTAACTTCCATATCCTCATTCCCATTAACCACCTTACTACTATCCCCAAGCTCATCATTAGCCTAATTAAAAATTGAGGCAAAGTATTTGTTTAGATATTCAGCCATGCCTAGATTATCTTTAACCTCCATCCCATCTTCAGTGCTTAGTGATCCCACATCTTCTTTCTTGGTTTTCTTCCTATGTATATGGCTATAGAACCTTTTACTATTGGTTTTAATTCCCTTTGCAAGGTCCAACTCTACTTGGCTTTTGGACTTTCTCACTTTATCTCTACATGTTCTGACCTCCAAGAGGTAGCTTTCCTTGCTGATCCCTCCCATCTTCCACTCCTTGTAAGCTTTCTGTTTTCTCTTAATCACCTGTCCGAGATGCTTACTCATCCAGCTTGGTTTACAATTCTTGACTACTAATTTTTTCCCCTTTCTTGGGATACCAGTTTCAAATAGTTCCTGCAACTTTGACTTGAAGTAATTCCAAGCCTCTTCCACCTTTAGATCCATGAATTTTTCAGTCCTGTCCACTTCCCCAACTAATTCCCTACTTTTTTTTAAGTTAGCCCTTTTGAAGTCAAAGACCCTAGTCACAGATCTATTTTTGTTTATCCTTCCATTTAGTTTGAACTGAATTAGCTCATGGTCACTCGAACCAAGGGAACCAAGAGAATCTAAAGAAACTCTAGTTCAAAGAAACATGTGACCCATGCCCCACACTGCAGAAGAAGGTGAAAACCTCCACAGTCTCTGCCAACCTGAGAGAATATTCCTTCTCGACCCCAAATATGGTGATCAGTTAGACTCTGAACATGTGGGCAAGACCCATCAGCCAGACACCTGGGAACAAATTCTCTGTAGTAACTCAGAGCCCTCCCCATCACCTGTTGCTGGGGATATGTGCTAATAGCAGTCATGGACGGGCCATGTGCCATTGTAAACAACCTCATCATACCATTCTCACCATAAATTTATCAAGCTCAGTCTTAAAACAGGTTAATTGTTTTTGCCCTGTGATGATTCAGTCGGGGGGAGGGGGAAGGGAAGGAGGGAGGAAGTCCAGACTAGTGAGAGGTTGTTTCACCAATTGCTCTACAACCCTGGATGCCTTGTAATATTTTGCCACTGTACCTCTCTGCCTGGGATGCTTACAATCAGTAACAAGCATGCAGATCACGCCCTGAGTGTCTATATGCTAGATAGCTCTGGTTCAGCAACTCTGACACCAGCAAACTGTTTACAACCCCACAGCCCCACTCTGGCTTCCATCAACCAACAGAGTGACCCCAACGCACTCCCAGTCCTAAATTTTCCCAAAACTGTGTGCTCTGCAATGGTCAGCCCCCTCCCGGACTGTTCAAAGAAACAATGAGGTTCATTTGTTCCTCTAAAGACATAAAACTCACCAGCTTGCCACATTAACTGGAGTTTAATTCAAACACAGCACTGAGGTTTAGATTAATAGTAAAACAAATTTATTAACAATAGGACATAGTTTAAATGAATAAAAGAATAAAGTTAGAAAGGGTTACAAAGCACATAAAAGTGAAAAAACACATCTAAAAGGTTCAAGCTGGGTTTTCACCTATATTCAGTTTCCAGAGACTTCAAATCCTTGGTTGAAGGACTTATATCTTTCTCAGCTTGCAAGAGCTCTGATCGCTTGTGTCTGTCTAGTGATGGATACCAGAGATGGCTTCTGACTTTGCTTACTTTCCAAAGTTCAAAGACTTTGTTTCAGGGGGCAGGATGATCTCATGCTGTTTTTCCCTTCCTGAGGGCTTCCCATTTCCCTGAATGATTTCTAGGTAAATGGAGCTTCCATTATTTCTGGTCATACCTTGCTTAATTTCATTGGAGACAGGAGATAGCTGCCTTTTCTCCTGTCTGGAGGAGAACCTGTTTGTCCCTTTGTTTGGGCACAGGCTGTAAAGCATAATATCATTAAGTAGTCATAATTCCTTACACAGTGTTAATACATATATTTTATGATGATATTAATCACCAGTGTGTCATAAGCTTTCATAAAAGACCTCACTATATTTTTATAATACAGTAATATTGTATACAATCAGCTGATTCAATTGCTTATCACTTGAGGGTCAGTCCCCTCCCACTCACCGTCTTTATAGACCAATAAATCTTTGAAATGGATGCTTCTGAGGGTTACCCTCTAAGTAAAGTTTATTCACGCTGTGAAGAAACTGACATGGAGGTAGGTAGTGAAGGAAGCTCCCTGTTCTTTCTTTCCCCACTCATGTTTGCTGAAAAGCAAATTGTTCTGTTTCCTGCCATCTCCTTCCCCTGCTGCCTTGATGGTCCTGTTTACGATGTATATGTAAATTGAGGTAAACACTTATTCCTTTGCTTAAGATAGACCTGTTTAACAATTCCCCATGACATACCTGGGTTACACATACTTTAGTCATAATTCCAGCATATATTCATAACTGTTAATACACATCATGGGCATACATCATGCAAGAACATTAATGATCAGTGATGATTATTATTAATGATTAATTAATGTTGATGAATATTAATGATCATTAGTTTTCAGATGATATCTTGCATGGCATATTTTGTACAAAGATTATTACAATAGTGTGTAGGATATGAATATATCTCCTGCATAAACTTATCAAGCTCAGTTTTAAAACAAGTTTGGTTTTTTGCCTCCACTACTCCTCTTGGAGGGCCGTTCCAGAACTTCACTCTTCTGATGGTTAGAAACCTTTGTCTAAGTTCAAGCCTCAACTTATTGATGGCCAGTTTATATCCATTTGCTCTTATGCCAGCACTGGCCTTTAACTTAAATAACTTCCCTCCCTTCCTGGTGTTTATCCCTCTGACGTATTTACAGAGAACAATCATATCTCACCTCAGCCTTTACTTTGTTAGGCTAAACAAGCCAAGCTCCTTAAGTCTCCTCTCATAAGGTTGGTTCTCCATTCCTGAGATCATCCTAGTAGCCCTTCTCTGAACCTGTCTGAATTCATCTTTCTTAAATATGGGAGACCAGAATCACACACAGTATTCCAGGTGAGGTTTCACCAGTGCCTTGTATAATGGTAATAGCACTTCACTATCTCTACTGGAAATACCTCGCCTGATGCATCCTAGGATTGCATTAGCCTTTTTCATATCACACTGTCACATATCCCATAATCATCTTGTGATAGACCAATACACCCAGGCCTTTCTCTTCCTCTGTTGCTTCCAACTGATACGTCCCCAGATTACAGCAAAAACATTTGTTGTTAGTTCCTAAGTGCATGACCTTGCAATTTGCACTATTAAATTTCCTTCCATTTCAATTACTCCAATGTTCAAGGTTGTCCAAATCTTCTTGTATGATATTCTGATCCTTCTTTCTGTATTGGCTTTGTGTCATCCACACATTTTATTAGCCCACTCACACATTTTGTGCCTAGATCATTAATGAAATGTTAAATAAAACTGATTCCAAGACTGATGTTTTAGGAACTCCAGTAGTAATCTTCCTCCAGCCTGATAATTCACTTTTCAGCATGAACCGTCATAATATCCCCTTTAATGAGTTACTTGCCCACCTTTCAATTCTCATAGAATCATAGACCCATAGAACCATAGGGTTAGATGGGGCCGCAATTGTCATCTAGTCTAAACCCCTGCCAAGATGCAAGATTTGTTGTTTCTAAACCATCCCAGACAGATAGCTATCCAACCTCTTTTTGAAAACTTCCAGTGAAAGAAGCTTCCATGACTTCCCATAGCAGTTTTTTCCATTGTCCTACTGTTCTTATAGTTAGGAACTTTTTCCTGAGATTTACTCTAAATCTGCTAGGCTGTAGTTTGAACCCATTGCCTCTTGTCCTGCATTCTGTGGCAAGAAAGAACTATTTTTCTCCATGTTTTTTATGGCAGCCTTTCAAGAATTTGAAGACCACTATCATGTCCTCCTTAATTTCCTTGTTTCCAGACTAAACATACCCAGTTCCTTTTGCTCATATGGCTTGCCTTGCAACCCTTTGATCATCTTTGTCGCTCTCATCTAGATCCTTTCCAATTTCTCTACAGCCTTTCTATACACTGGTGACCAAAATTGGACACAGTACTCCAGCTGAAGTCTAACCAGTGCCGAGTAGAGCGGTAGTATCACCTCCCATGACGTGCATGCTATGCCCCTGTTAATGCCTCCCAAAAACTGCATTTGCTTTTTTGCAACAGCATTGCATTGTTGACTCATATTAATCATCATTTTCTCAAATTTAACTAATAATTTCCCATGTAAAACTGTATCAAATACTTTACTGAAATCCAGGCAGATGAGCTCTATTGCATTTCCTTTGTCTAGAAAATCAGTTATTTTCTCAAAGAAAAAGATCAGGTTGATCTGACATAATCTACCTATTGTAAAAACTGTATTGTTTTTTATCCCAATTACTGTTTACCTCTATGTCCTTAACTACTCAACCTTTCAAAATTTGTTCTAAAACCTTTCATACAACTGAGGTCAAACTAACAGGCCTGTGGTTTCCCAGATCGTTTTTTCCCTTTCTTAAATATAGGTACTATATTGCAATTCTCTGGTCATGACCCCTGAGTTTATGGATTCAATAAAAATCCTTGTTATTGGGCCAGTTCCTTTAATATTCTTGAATGGAGATTATCCGGGCTCCCCAGTTTGGTTCCTTTAAACTGTTTGAGTTTGGCTTCCACCTTTCATATGTAATTTCTACTTCCATATCCTTGTCCTGTTAGCCACCTGGCCACTGCCACCCAAGCTCCTCATTACCCTTATTCAAAACTAAGGCAAAATATTTGTTTAGGTCCCTTTGCCCTCTCCCAAGATGGCCCTCATGGCCTTGAGGACACAGTGGAAGTCCCCCCAGCACTGCAGGGTGAGCTGCACCTTGTTCCTGGCACCATGCGTGTCCTGGAGAAAGAAGCATAGCTCATCCTGCAGTGCAGAGGAGTGGTCATCCTCTGGCTGGCCCCTGCAGAGGCCTTGTGGCTCACTGAGATGGGCTGGGAGAGGGGAACACAAAAGCTGGCTCCCCGGAGCTGTCAAAGGGAAAGGAGACAACCCCGGAGGCAGCAGCAGTGCAGGAGGCAGAGGGAGGAGGGAAGCTTTCTTCCCATCCTCCGACTTCAGAGGTACAGAGACCAGGGAGGGGAAGCCCCACTCAAGCAGGGCAGGGGTGGGGAACTTCTCAGGCACCAAGGCCTAAGGAAAAAGGCCCTGCCCAGGGGAGAGAGAGCTGTGAACCCAAGAAGCTGAAAAGGATGGGCCTGGGTTCCCTCCACCTCCTGCCCTCACTGGGCACTACTGGAGTGGCCAACGCCCCGAACCAGGAGTGAAAGATGGCATCTGGACCCATCAAAAGCATGGGACCCATGACGGCAAAGCCGGAAATTTGCTACACTAGGGCAGCTGTGTTTGTGTGTGTAGCTAGGGAAGCAAGTTGTGCGTATATTTAGTAAACACAATCATTTGGAACCAAACTCTGCCTGTGTGTTTTTTTGTGTAAAGAGTAAAACATGCTATTATGAGACAGCCTATTCTGTCTCAGAGGGGGAGCCTCCCAGCACACACCTTTCTGTCTGTGTTCACCTTCCTTCAGACATTGTCTGTGACAGGCAGGATCAGGATTAGCCTCCAGGAGCAATGATGGGAATTTTGGACAACTGAGGGAGCTGTTGCCTGACTCGTAACTCCCTGCATTCCTTCCCTAGAAATGGTCCTGGTTTTGGTGATAGGAAGTCAGAGACATAAAGAAAATTTCCAGAGAAAATTGTGGGGTCATCACATTGCACAAAATCTTATTTTGTAAACTATTCAGCTCTTCCCTTCCCCTCTCTTGCTGGTTCAAAAAGCTCCACTCCAGTATGATGATGATCTCTGCAGTCCCGTCCTTTGGATAGAAATGGGCAAAAGCAACAATAGGCAGCAATGTCAATCTGCAGTTAAATACACCTGGGGGAGCTGGACTGACCCTATATTATCTATAACGTCCTCCAATGTCTATGAGACCCCTGCCCCCCGAGTTAGCCCTCCTTACCCACCAGCTGACCCAGTTTTCTCCAAAATCTGCTCTGTTGAGCCCTAGTGTTTCTTGTGGTAATCATTCCCCAGACATTCATAGTAAACCATTTCTTCTCTCCATACTAGCACAGCTAAACTTCAGGTCACTAAAAGCCTCCCCTGCTTCTCAGTCTGTCTCCCTTTGATTCTATCTCTCACATTCAAAATAGGTCACATACAAAATAGGTCAAATTCAGAAAAGGCCAGATTGGAAAATCCCTGTGAGTCTGTTCAAGGCAGGTAATAGAAGTGATATACATGTCGGCAGGAAAAGGCTGGTATGTCCAGTCAACTCATCCTCCCTTGAACTTCTGTCTCTTAAACTCAGATCTGGTAAACTGTGGAGCTTAGTATTCTTTCTGTCAGAAGTGATTCTGGGGTTTCCATTGCTGGTGCATTTCTTTTTGGGGTCCTTTAAAACATTGCAGCTGGGATTGCACCTTGTCAATACTAATGAGAAAGATTTCTCCACAGAGCCCTGCTCAGGGTCACACTCTGTGCTGTATTGCATTTTATTTGTTTTTCTTTTCTCAGCTTCTGAGAAGGTAAGAATCCTTCCTGCCCTGCTGAAAATCGAGAGTCTGTTCAGTTGCACAGGGGTACTTGTTTAGCAAGCCAATGGAGTGACTCCAAATTTATAGAGGTGTAACTGAGAGCAGAAACTTGCCCACTGCATCTCACAGGGACACTTTACTCTTTCACATATATCCAAAGTTCAGCACAAGCCCAGGCAGTGCTCGGAGTTTTTCACAAGCTTAGCAACAATAGCATTTGCCCTTCCTCCACACATCTGTGCTGTAAGTTGCCTCTCCAGGCTGAGATAAATAGGAGAGGAGCCCAGGACCAACCCATACTGGGGGAAAATACCTACCACATTCACAGTTATTTCACTGCAGGCAGAAACACAGTCACATTTGCAGAAGATCCAGTGACTAACAGGACAATAGGCAGCCTACTCACCCTGATTTAGTCCTTGCATCCAGGGGAATTAAAGCCCTTGCTGAGGAAGTCTCATTGTTCAAGTTGTTTCTTAAGGGAGGCAGTTGCTTTCTTTATATCACAAGATTCACTGAGGTTCTGTAAGAGAGAGAGAGAGGGAGGAAGGCAGAAGGGGAGGGACTGAGAGAAGGGCCCAGAGGCCGTATAGAATGACAATGGAAGGAAATGCTTTATCAAACCTTGAAAGCCTGGCCAACCGGGCCCTGGGAACAGGGGTGGGGGGGAAGGCTTGCAGAAGACAAGTTAGCTAAATTGTTCTGGGTGCCTCTTTTGGCCACACATAGCTCTGCTCCCCACTGACCCTCATATCACACGCACAATGCAGCATGAGGGAAACTGTCAGATGAAAAGCTCTTTTTTGATTAAGCAAAGAGAAGTTTTGGTGTTTAAAAAATCCCCCAAAAAGGAATCGTAATCTAAAGTGCTTCCACCCCCCCACTCCTGACTCCAGCCTTCCAAGTTTCTATGAGTCAAATGTTAGCAATGTGTTACCGAAATGTTACCAATCTGGTATTCAGCATCTGAGAGAGTTTAGCTAATAAAATTTGTGTTTGTTGGCTGGGGAAAAGTTGTCATCAGATAGAATTTTTTCTCTCTCTCTCCGGGGGGGGGGGGGGGGGGGGGGAGAGAGAGAGAGAGTCCAATATTTTCTTTGAGTAGGGTTAACTAATGTGTAACGCTGACATTATACTGATATGGCGTTAACCCAGCATTCTCTTCATGAAACTCAAGGGGTGGTCACATTATTTATTGTCAGAGAGGAAAAAAGGGATATTATCCTCATTTTACAGATAGGGGAAACTGAGGCCCAGAGAGATCAAGTGACTTGCCCAAGATTATACAGGAAATCCAGAGCTCATTCATGTTTGAACTCAGAGCTTGTGAGACCCAGGCATAGGTGCTGGAACTAGGGGTGTTGGGGGTGCTGCCTCACCCTCTGGCTTGAAGGGTTTCCATTATATACAGGGTTTCAGTGGCTCTCAGCATCAAACTGTACAAAATGTTCCAGCACTCCTGGACCTGGGCCTTCATTCACATAACAGAAAGGCATCCAGTCAGTATATAAAACCATCAGGAGATGGAGTATCCATCACTTTCCTTAATAGGTTGTTCCAATGGTTAATCCCCCCCTCTGTTAAAAGAATTGTGCCTTACTTCTAATTTGAATTTGCCTGGGGGATGGCACATCAGACAGTTGTGGTGCCATCATGACTCTCTCCTTGAGTATGAGAACAAATCAGGTTCAGGCTGCTGGGACAGGCAAGCAACAGAAAACAATACCAACCTCTGTGCATGCAACAGAGCTAATAGGGACATGTCCTGTGCAATTTCAGCAGGATAGCACGGTCTACTGCAATGTGATGCCTTGGGGTGAATAGGATTCGAACACACCCATTACAAAAAGCAAGGGCAATCTAATAATATACAAAGAGATCATAAAGCAACATTAGGAAAATGTGAGCTCATAGTAAATTTAACTCATAGTAACTTAAAAAGTAACACACTGTCAACTAAAGATTGTGATGGTGGATAGTAAACATCACATATCCCTCTTGGGGAATACAGCCATACAAACCATGGATCTGATCAAGGTGCAGCACAATAATTTTGTAGTGCAGTGCAAGAAGTGGAAGGAAGAGTCCCATGGACAGTGGGAAGTGACAATTTTAAAAGCATATGGGGATATTTTCAAAGGAGAAAGGTGCCTTGAAAGAAAGCTGTGAATGGAAGCAGACCCCCACAGTGGAACCAGTATGCTTACCAGGAAGAAAAATTCCAGTAGCACTACCTAATCCAGCATGTAAAGAGCTCAAAAGTCTTCAGAGCAGAGCTATGATAGCACCTGCAGAATGGTGGTAGTAAGGAAGCCATCAGACAAATTACATATCTGCATAGACCCAAAGCCACCAAATGAGCATGGAAAATATGTTGCTATTCACTGTCCACAACTGATGACAGCTTGCCAGAAATGTCCAAAACCAGAATATTATTTATCGTCTGTGATGTGAGGAATGGGTTTTGGCACATAAGCCTACGTAAAGAGTTCAGCATGCTGACAACTTTTGCAATACCATTTCATATGTCATCCCATGCTGATGGGCATAAGCCAAGCATCAGACATGTTCCAGAGAGGATTCCCCCAAGTTCTTAAAGGAAATACTTGCAGATGACATCCCCATTATAGGTGAAGGGAGCAATGATACAGACAGTGAATGAGACCATGACAGATAACTACAAGATTTTCCACAGCGAAGCAGGGACAAGAACACAAAACTCAACCCATGAGTTGATATATATTGCACATCTGCTCACAACAGAGGGCCTGAATGCAGGTCCCAATGAAATCAAGGCAGTCAGAGACATACCATCTCCAGTGGATGTGAAAGGGCTATAGGACTGATACATTTTCTGTCCACGTTCTGTCCACACTTAGCTACAGCAGCGAAATCCATACGTCAGCTCACAACACAGATGTTTAGTGGGACTGGCCAAGTTACCAACAGCAAGTACTGGATATGATGAAACAAATGATAATGGGTGCGCCTGTCCTGAAGTACTACCACCCAGGAGAGCCAGTGTGATGCAGTGAAGAAAAGATTGTGTGTGGCTCTTTTGCAGGAGCAGCTGATTGCTTATGACAGCAGAGCCCTTTCAGAGACTGAACAGGAGTATGAGCAAATAGAAAGTTTGGTTGTAGTATTTGGAGTGGAGTGATTTCATCAGTACATCTATGGCTATGCAGTGTAACTGCAATCAGACTACAAACCCATAGAGAAAATTATGCAAAGGCCCTTTTTAGTGCTAAAAAAAATTGCAGTCCATGTTGATACACCTCAAATACTATTAGATAGAAATCAGATATTGTCCAGGACAATTACTGGTGTTTGCCAGTACCCTGAGCAGGTCATATATATCCATCTAACTGTCTTAGATGAGCTTGAGAGTGTCCTTGCTGTCCAGGAATGAATGCACAACTCTGCTTCTTGATAAAAAGGTGTGACATCTGCCTGTCGTGTGTTAACTGCCAGAAGAAAGAGCCTCTTATCACATGAGCTGTCCATCCAACCATTGGAAAAGGTAGGAGTGGACTTATTTACGTAAAAAAAAAGAAAAAGCAATATTTGATTATAGTGAACTGCTATTTAAACTTCTGGGAGCTTGATGCCCTGCCTCTACCTGATTAAAGAAGCAAATCAGTGATTGCCAAACTGCAGGCCCACACTTTGTGAAATATATCATTCCAAATACTGTATTCACCAGCAACAGACCCCCATTTGCCTTGGAAGAATTCAAGGAATTTCCACACATGTGGGAGTTTGACCACCTCACCGATTCCTCAACCACAGAGTGATGATAAGGCAGAATTAGCTATGAAAACAGCTAAGAGACTGTTACATGAGGCGGTTTCTTCTGGTTCAGACCCTGAGTTAGCATTTTTGGAACACAGGAATACTCCATCACAGTGCTGCCAAAACAGTTGAATGCAAACACTGGTGGAATAAAGGACCAAAACCCTGCTACCAATGAGGGGAGACCTGTTGCAGCTTGAAGAAGATTCTGCTGAGAGATGGCCAACAATCTTTTCTAGCTTTTTAGTTACCTTATCTTTTCTTGTTGCACACGTGATTACTCTACAATTTCTTACACATGCTGGCAATGTACTTTGCTGTACATCACAATGACATAACTAGGTACCATGTCACTGGGAACACATGAGGTGTGTGGGGTTTTCCAGACTCTCCCATCTATCCTTACCAGGCTCTGAGGATGAGTGACATGTTCTTTTATGATGTAACCTGCCATGGTAGGTCCAACATACCTATGGACTGGACATTATACACTCTTAATGACTCATTTAGTCCTGTGGCCACTGGAACTGATAATACCATAGGAAGGATGCCTGTTTCCTCATGCTTGCTCCTTTCCTAAAGCTTGATCTACACTAGGAGCTTCTGTTGGTATAAACACATTGCTCAGAGATGAGGAAAATCCATGCCCCTGAGTGACATAGTTATAGTGACCTAACCCCCAGTATAGATAACACTATTACAATGGGAGGCCTTCCCCTGTCGACGTAGCTACTGCCTCTCGGGGAGGTGGAGTACCTATGTTGACTGGAGAAGCTCTCCCATCAGCATTAGTAGAGTCTTCTCTAAGGCCTTGTCTACACTAGCACTTACACCAGCAAAATTTTTGCTGCTCAGGGGTGTGAAAAAAACCACACCCCTGAGCAATGTAAGTTTTGCCGGCATAAGCGCTTGTGTGGACAGCGCTATATCGGTGGGAGACACTCTACCAACATAGCCGACATAGCTACCACTGCTCATTAAGGTGGTTTTATTATGTTGGCAGGAGAGCTTGCTGAAATTTTGCTCTACTGTTGCTATCATTTACATATAAAAGCATACATATTTTGCATGACAAAACTGCTGTGGCGATGTAAAATTAGTTAAATCTGTTACTACATGTGTCATTTGGTACTGTACATTATTATACATAACATGATGCTCATGATTTATCACTAGTCCATTGTCAGGTCCTGCTTCTATTTCTGGGCATGGTTTATCATTTTGTTTCAATTCTGGATGAGGAGGCATCATTACTCCAGTATATTCAGGATTGGTAGTGGTGCTCTGCCAGTCCTTAATAACTTTCAGAGAGAAGGTCAAAGTCTTAGTCACTTTCCTGGCGTGGTAAGTGGACTCATGGGCAGCAGTTCAGTGATCTGCTAAAATAACTGTAATATTTCCCGCATGTGTTAACTGTGTGCTATGAAGAGTTAAGTTAGCCATTATCATTCCATTTAAAAACACCACACCCTCAAGGTCCCCCAGTCCAAGTGCCTGCTTCTCAGAGTTACTCGTGCTACAGGATCCTCCACCCTGGCTGTGGTCCACTCTTTCCAGAACACTGTATATGGTGCCCCGAGACAGTTTGAAACCACATTGGGGTTCTGGAAGGACGTTTTCAGCAAATGGGAGGAGACGGTTCAAAAAGATGTGAGCAAGGATCTTCCCAGCAATGGAGAGGAGGGCAATACCTCAGTAATTCTCACACATTGACTTGTCCCCTTTCTTTAAAATGGTCACAATATTGGCATTCTTTAGATTGGGTGGAATTTCCTCATTAACCTAAATTCTAACAAGAAGTTGATTAAGTTTTTGCACAAGTGCTGTTCCACTGGTTTTGAAGACCTCCCTGGGGATGCCATCTGGGCCAGGTACCTTTTGGTTTCTAATCTGAGTGGTGGCTCGCCAAACTTCGTCAGAAGTTGGGAGGTCAGCAAGAGGTTCTATTACTGGATGCTGTGGAACAGACTCGATGGTGGCAGCTGAGACTTCAGATTTGCAATTCAATAGAGTCTTGAAATGCTCCTTCCAACATTGCTTGAGGGCTACATTGTCCTTAAGAAGGGTAGAGCTATCCTGGGATTGCAGAGGGATTATGCCATTTGAACTTGGCCCGTAGATAGCTTTCATTGCTCACAAAAAGCTTCTCATGTCATGTTGATCAGTGAAACTCTGGATCTCCATGGCCTTTGCTTGCCACCACTGATTCTTGATGTCACACAGCCTCCTTTGAATTACAGCTTTAAGACAATGATAATCTTTTGTTTCTGCTGATTAGAGAGTTCATTTTGCCAAGTGCAAAATGTGCTTCTCTTATGAACAAGTGCTAGAATTTCCTCGTTGTTCTCATCAAACCAATCAAACCACATCAAATCATATCAAACCAATCCTGATTCACATGCCTTGTGAATAATGGTCTTGAACGCCTCTCAATGTGTTTGGATGTCATTGATGTCGTCAGGTAGGTCAGATAGCCTCTCAGTGAGGCATTGCTAAAAAGTGTCACAACTAGCATGATTCTGAAGTGCCTTAATGTTAAATCTCTTCCACATTCCTTTAGGTTGTTTACAGCATTGTGGTGCAGTCGGAATATTCATGACTGATCTGACTAAACAATGGTCTGTCCAGCAGTCATCCATACCTCTCATGGTTTATGTAATATGGAGATCAGTATGATTATGAGCTCTGATGATGATATAGTCAAGAAGATGCCAGTGTTTGGAATGTGGGTATTTCCAAGAGGTCTTATATTTGTTCCTCTGTCTAAAGATGTCTTATCTGTGCATTTATTTACCTAACTAAGGCCTTTGATACCGTCGGCTGTGAAGCATTATGGAAGGTGCTGTTTAGCTGCAGTAATTCATTGAAGTTCATTCATGTTCTCAGGCTACTTCATGATGCGATGACCACCACCATCCTCTGCAACAGGTTGGAGATGGACCTGTTCACCATCTGTACTGATGTTAAGCAGGCTGTGTTATTTCCATTTCCTTTTTTCCATCTATTTTGCTATAATCTTGATTCTTACTTGTGACCACCTTTCTTCTGGAATTGGGATTGAGTATCATATGGACAGCCAGTTCTCCAATCTGCAGCATCTTCATTCTAAAACTAAAGTCACCAGGACTCTTATAACCAACCTTCAATATGCTGATGATTATGCTATCCTTGTGACACTGAGGCTGACTTGCAATCCACCCTATATCTTTTCTCAGATGCCTATTATAGCCGGGGACTTTCCCTCAACATTGGGAAGACTAAGGTGCTCCACCAGCTTGCCACAGCACAAATTGTCCCCCTTCTCCCACAAACTGTTGGTGGTGGTGAACCTCTGGAAAACATTGAGCATTGCCCTTACCTTGGTAGCACCTCTCCCAGGCAGCCAGTCTTGATATGAAGATCAAACATAGGATCTGTTGTACCAGAGTAGCCTTTGGAAAGTTGCTTTGTTGTGTCTTTATTGACAGAGATCTGTGGATGGAAACTAAGATCTTGGTCTACAATGCAGCAGTCATTCCCACTCTTCTTTATGGGTGTAACACATGGATGACAAATCAAAACCATCTTAAACATCTGGAGTGGTACCAACAGTGCTGCCTTCGGAAGATGCTCCATATCAGATGGGCAGACTGTTGCACCATTGCCAATATTCTTTCTGCAGCTAACATCATCAGTGTTGAAGTGAAGATTATGAAACCTCAGCTTCTCTGGGCTGGCCATTATGTGCAGATGGCTGATATTCATCTTCCAGAATAAAGCCTCTTTTCTCAACTTAGTCATGCTAACAGAATCCATGGGGGACAAAGGAAACACTACAAGGACACCCCAAAAGTATATCTTCAGAAGGGATGCATTGACACCACGAATTGGGAAGAACTGGCTGGCAATAGGCAACAATGGTGTCACATCATACATCAAGCCTCAGTCTGAATTGAAGAGAATCACCTTGCTCAAGAGACTGAGAAATGGCAGAGGAAGGAAAGTGTACAGCATCTCGGTCACCTGTTGTGGTCTCCAAGCAACACTTGTTAAATACGTGGAAAAACCTGTAGAACTTGAATTGGATTCCTCAGTTATCTTAAGTCTCATCAATGACTTCACCCTGCCAGACATCCTCCTTGTATTGAGGGATAGCTGCCACCAGAACATTGTAGGCTTTCCTGCATGATTACCTGGGAACCATAAGGGTAGGGAGGCATTCTCCCCTGTAGCTGGGAGGTGTGGCCTCCCTCAAAGATTGACAGCGAGGGAGAGCCAAACCCTCCCTGGGGGTTGGAACCAGGAGTACACCACCTGACCTGAAGCAGGTAGGCGGGGCTAGGAGTATAAAACCCAGGCCTGCCCACTCAGTCAGAACCCAGAGGCTGAGGGAGAAGGACACCTCTCCCTTGGTGCCTGAGCCTAGAGCTGACCTGACCACTCCACAAAAGAGAGACTGCTGGAACTACTCACTGCGTGGGGCCCTGCGGACCTGGAGGATCTGCCTGAACCTGGCAAGCCGGAGGAGACCCCCGAATCTTGCGATCCAGAGGAGAGGCTGCCGGAGCTGTCCACTGCCTGGGGCCCTGAGGACCTGGAGGAGCTATCCGAGCTGCCAAACACCTGTGAGCCGGAGGGGACCCCAGGACCTTGTGACCTAGAGGAGCTGCCCTTCGCAAACGACTCCAAACAGTTCCTGGACCTGCCGTCAAGCGACGAGGCTGAGGGCTTCTGGAGCTTCCCTCAGGCAGAGCACCCTGAGGAACCGGGGTATGGCTCAGGAGACCAGGTACTCTAGGGAGAGGGTGGGAGGAAGTAGCCCAGGGGAGCTGACTACAGTCCGGCTGAGTTTGTGCTCGCTCTGAGACAGCATGTTTTGGCTGGACCCCCGCTGACCCAGTGATGGGACACCCCATCACTGCCAAGGTCCTGGGCTAGGATGCAGTGGAGACGGGTGGGCCTGTGTCCCCCTCCCCCCTTCCTACCCTGACCTAGGGGTGATCGCCTGCTGAGGGCCAAAGCCTGTTCCCTGCTGCCTGCCCCGTCCTGTCTAAGGGCTGGGTGTGGAACTAGCTGGTCACCCTGCTGAGGGTTAGAGACTGCTTCCCTTCTGCCTGCCATGCCCTGCCTAAGGGCTGGGGCTTTGGACTATTTCCTTGCTCCTCTGGGGGCTAGAGACTGTTTCCCCCCACTGCCAGTTTGCCCTCCTGGAGGGCTAGGCCTGAGACTATTTCTTCACCCCTCTGGGGGCAAGAGACTGTTTCCCCCCATTTCCTGCTAGGGGCTATGCCTGAAACTATTGCCTCACCCTGCTGAGGGCTGAAGGCTGTTTCCCGCTGCCTGCCTGTCCTGCTGAGGGCCAGGCCATAGACTGTTTGCTCGCCCTGTGAGGGCTGGAAATTGTTCCCTTGGTGACACCTGCCCTGCCTAAGGGTCAGGGCTTCAGAACTGCCTACTTGCCCTATGCAGGGCTCAAGACTGTTCCCCTTTGCCGGCCCACCCTGCCTAAGGGGTGGGGCCCTGAATGGCATGCTTTCCCAATTAAAGGGCTAGAGTGTACTACTCCTAAGGGGCGGGACCTGAAACCAAGGCTCATCTTGCTAAGGGCCGGAGACGGCCCCTTTATTTTGGACTCCCCACAGGGAGCAGGTGCCGGGTGGTGTGGCCTCCCTCGGAGACTGACAGCGAGGGGGAGCCACCAGTGCTGCCCACAAACAGTAGAACCTTTATATCTCTCTTGTGCACTGTCACCATCTTGTTCCTCTGCTGTATCCAGAATTCCTTGGACCCCAACACAATGCATTTTATCCCTCCCACAGTGATCAACACCTGAAAAAGAAAACAATCATTCTCACTTCCCTCTTTTTACATCAGTAGATTCCCCTCTGTGCTTTCCTCTGTATGGTTTCAGCAGCATAGCATGCAACCATTGATTCACCACCCCTTTTTCATTTTTTACCTGAACCAGATATACTTATAGACTAGCCTTGTCCATTACGTAGTAGGGATCCTCCCTGCTTGCTTTTGGAAAGGGCTTTTTATCTGAGACATACAGCACAAGTACCTGATCTCTCACTTCATACTACTTGCCAGAAACTTGGCCATCAAAATATATTTTTCATTGGGTCTTCCCTAAATTAAGTAGCTCACATTTCTAAACTGCAATATTTTTATATTTCAGCTTTGAATACATTTTTCAAAAGTGAGTATATTTTTCTTTGGTCTGACCTCTGTTAATTGCTGTATTTTAGCAATGTTCTATTTTACTGCCACATTGATTTCTTTATTCTTTTCTAAATCTCAGCCAAATTAGATATCAGTACCTCTGCCACTACTCTTAAACAGTTCTTCTGACAGGCAGTGTTAGCTACTGTGTTATGCATTTTTTTTTCTTCTTCAGCATCCTAGGCATTTCCTCCCCCACCCTTTTTCCCCCCAAATCATTAATATTCTCTTTAACACTTACACTTTTTAACACTTTGACACTTGCACTATCCTGACTGTTTAGTCCCTTCCAAGCTCTGCAGTGTTCTTACAGTCTGTGCAAAACTGCTTTTAACTTCATTCCTTTTCCTTAAATCACTCAGCTTCAATTGTTCATTGTGAAATAGAACATTTCCCAAAGCCTCACTAGGTATTACATTTTTTGATTTTTACTCAGTGTGCCAGTTTTCAGCCAATGTATTCAGCAGCTTTAAGCTTCTCATTGTGCCTTTTATACTTATTTTTCAGCTTAGTATATTTTGTAGCTGTCTCTGCCATATTCCAAGAATCATGGGCCACAAAAACATGAGTAACAGAAAAGTTGCCTGCAGTGACATCTAAGGCATTAGTAAGTCAAAGAGTGTGGCTTCTTACCTTGTCACTCTGGTCATGGTAATACATTATGTGACTGTGACGCTATCAAGAGTGGTTCACAACCATGAGTGCCAATCTTAGGGGAGCTGTCAAAAACCAAGGCAGACACCTCAAACTGGTTGTTTGTTCTATAATTAGATTTCACCAACCCAGTAACAACTGTGAACTCCTGAAGCACTATAACTGTCTTACCACAGAGTCACAAACAGTCACCTGGGCATTCCAGTCTATCTTGCCACCTAGACAAGCTGGACTAGTGATAGTTGGTTGCCATACCAAATATCATAAAGATTTAAGTTGCTTCCAGTCCCAAGAGACAAGTTACTTATCCCTGGTCAATTTGAACCTCAGATGTCACACCAAAGACTACACTTGTAGCCAGTCCTATAGTAAACTAAGTATTTATTAATTAGGAAAAGGAAAGGAGAAAGTTATTTATAGTTTAAAGCAGGCAACATATGAGTTACACTCTATGGTTCCAAAAGGCGATAGAGTTGTAGTAATCTGTCTACTGAATATCTTTTACAGCCAATCGAGCTTGACCCTGGGGTCTCTGGATTCTCACAGGGCTGGAGCTAGGAAACAAAAGCAAACAGCAAAAAAATGAAGAATTTTCATATCAGCTATCTTTGTTTCCAAAATTCAAACTGATGGGATGAGCTTCTTGCATGCAGCACCTTCATGGGTGTGAGAACACCATTATCCCAGTCCTCTTATTGTGATGTTTCACAATGGCCCAGTTAGTTTGGATAGCCCATCACGATGGGCAAGGGAATCACTCCTCCTACCTGGATTCACAAGGTCAGAGCACACCGGCATTTTTACAGCTATAAAGCAAAACTTACATAGTACTTGATAGCAGGGGATGCAGACGTTACAAGTCAGATTAATGCATGCAGCAACTTGCAAGCATTTTATAGAGTCTAAATACTAAACATCTTTACAAGTCTAACACCTATCTTGAATATACAGGTGAGCTGGTCTGGTTTCCAGCTGTGAATTTGTCAGTGCTCAGCTAACACCTACAGCATTGGCAAGAGCTGACACCTGGTCTACTAACATCACAGTGACATCCCCTGCCTGAACTCTAGATGTTAAAGAAACAGATGCCCCAGTAACTTGCTTATGAATGCCGCATATAACTGAGGACACAGTGGGATGTCCCCACTCATCCAAGGTAATGTTGGTAAGAATCTTGGATGAATAGGAGGAGGCTCAATATCCCTATTGGGGGTGGAGAAAAAGATTCCTGCTGGTGGACTGCTCCTTATTCCCCAAGGTCAGCTCTTCAAGCCTCTGCACTGCCTCCTCCTACTCACTGCTGCCTCCTTTCCCTTGGTCATACCAAGTGCAATACCCAGGGGTTCCTGTACTACCCTGAGAATTGGGTTCCTGACCACTGTATGCTTTAGCCTCACCCACTAGGTCCCTATTACCCTCCAGGGCATAGGGAAAAGCACATTCTACTTTTTCAGCCAAAGTCTGAACATTAGCATGACCCCATCAAATTCCATTTTAACTGCCTTACCTCTGGAAGTAGTACATGTATAACAAGTTGTGGGTAGCCTAGATCATCATGAGATGGATTATTCGTACCTAGAGAATAAGTAAAAAATGTTGCTCTTCATATTCTGCCAGGAGCTTGTTAGGTTCTGCTTAACAGCATTGACAATGGTGATTGCTTTGTCAGACCCAAGTAAAATTTGGATAATCTCTGAACACAGGAACTGCCACTGTCCCTGACCTCTATAGCCCAGTGAAATATGAAGCCCATCTCCAGAGCTAACCCCCTTCTTCAAAATTCTCTCCCAATCTCTTCTAGTCAGATCACAGAATTCAACTTGCTCTCTAGTTTTCATGAGCCACTTTAACACATCCTCCCTGCCCTTGCCTCTGGGGCAAGAGCCTATTTCTTTCATTATGGCTGATATTTCCTCTGGTGAAAGGTTTCCCTAAAGTGAAAAGGGAACACACAGTAAGCAGCGATGCCAGGCGACTCAGACCTGACATCGCTGCTTATAGAATCATAGAATGGTAGGATTGGAAGGGACCTTGAGAGGTCATCTAGTCCAATCCCCTGCACTCATGGCAAGACCAAGTATCATCTAATCCAGTCCCCTACCCCCAAGGCAGGGCTAAGTATTATCTAGTCCAGCCCCCTGCACTCATGGCAGGACTAAGATTTATCTAGACCATCCCTGACAGGTGTTTGTCTAACCTGCTGTCAAAAATCTCCAATGACAGAGATTCCAGAATCTCCCTGGCAATTTATTGCAGTGCTTAACTACCCTGACAGTTAGGAAGTTTTTCCTAATGTCCAACCTAAACCGCTCTTGCTACAATCTAAGCCCTTGCTTCTTGTCTTATCCTCAGATGTTAATGAAAACAATTTTTCTCCCTCCTCCTTGTAACAACTTTTTATTTACTTAAACTTATTACATTCCCTCTGTCTTCTCTTCTCCAGACTAAACAAACCCAGTTTTTTCAAACTTTCCTCGTAGGCCATGTTTTCTAGACCTTTAATCATTTTTGTTGCTCTTCTCTGGACTTTCTCCAATTTGTCCTCATCTTTCTTGAAATGTGGTGCCCAGAACTGGACACAATACTCCAGCTGAGGCCAAATCAATACAGACTAGAGTAGAATTACTTCTTGTGTCTTGCTTACAACACTTCTATCAATACATCCCAGAATGATGATGTCTTTTTTTGCAACAGTGTTACACTGTTGACTCATTTAGCTTGTGATCCACTATGACCCCCAGATCCCTTACCACAGTACTCCCATTTTGTATGTGTGCATTCTTTCTTTGACAGGGTAACAAGCCTTGTGGACAGGAGGGAAGAAGCAGATGAGGTATATCTCGACTTCAGTAAGGCTTTTGATGAACTCCTCACATGACCTTCTTATAAACCAACTAGGGAAATGCAGTCTAGATGGAGCTACTATAAGGTGAGTGCATACCTGATGAGAACTATTCCCATAGAGTAGTTATCAGTAGTTTACAGTCAAGCTGGAAGGGCATATTGAGTGGGATCCCACAGAGATCAGTTCTGGGTCCACTTCTGTTCAATATCTTCATCAATTATTTTGATACTAGCACAGAGAGTACACATATAAAGTTTGCAGATGATACCAAGCTGGGACAGGTTGCGACTGCTTTTGAGGATAGGATTAAAATTCAAAATTAACTGAACTAACTGGAGAAATGGTCTGAAGTGAATAGGATGAAATTAAGGACAAATGCAAATAACTCCACTTAGGAAGGACCAATCAGTTGCGCGCACACACAATGGGAAATGACTGCGAAGGAAGAAATACTGCAGAAAGGGAGCTGGAGTCATAGTGGATAACAAGCTAAATATACTTTTTGCCTGAGACTCACTCCACCATGCTGAACGGAGGCATCTTGCATTGCTGCTAGCCCAAGACCCCTCACATGGGATCACCGTTCACCCGAGCCAACATCACAGACATCATAGCTTTTTTGGCAAAACTGGGCATTTGGCCCATTTGCTCCTGCCCAAACATTCCTTCCTGCCTCCCTTTGCAAGGTAAATGGGACAAATCCCCAGTTTTGACAAAAAAGTGTTGACACCCTGGACAGAGACTAAAAAGGGAACTATTCTATGATTCCATGATTCTGTTTTGGCCAGAAGATTAGGGTTGGAAGGGACCTCAGGAGGTCATCTAGACCAATCCCCTGCTCAAAGCAGGACCAACCCCAACTAAATCATCCAAGCTGGGCCTTAAACATTTAAGGATAGATTTTCCACCATCTCCCTTTGTTACCCATTCCAGTGCTTCACCCCACTCCTAGTGAAAAAGCTTTTTCCTAATATCCAACCTAGACCTCCCCCACTGCAACTTGAGACTATCGCTCCTAGTTTTGTCATCTACTGCCACTGAGAACAGCCTAGCTCCATCCTCCCTGAAACCCCCTTTCAGATAGTTAAAGGCTGTCATCAAATCCCCGCTCGTTCTTGTCTTCTGCAGGCTAAACAAGCCCAGTTCCCTCAGCCTCTCCTCATTGGTCATGTGCTCCAGCCCCCAATCATTCTTGTTGCCCTCCGCTGGACTCTGTCCAATTTGTCCACATCCTTTCTGTAGTGGGGGTGAGAGGTGGGGACTCAAAACTGGACACAGTTCTCCAAATGAGGCCTCACCAGTGCCGAATACAGGGGAATAATTACTTCCCTTGATCTGCTGACAATGCTTCTACTAATGCAGCCCAATATGCTATTAGCCTTCTTGGCAATAAGGGTACACTGTTGACTCATATCCAGCTTCTTGTCCACTGTAACCCCCAGGTCCTTTTCTGCAGAACTACTTCCTAGCCAATCAGTCCCAAGTCAGTAGTAGTACATGGGATTCTTCCGTCCTAAATGCAGGACTCAGCACTTGTCCTTGTTGAACCTCATCAGATTTTTTTTTGGACCAATCCTCTAATTTGTCTAGGTCACTCTGTATCCTATCCCTGCCCTCCAGCATATCTACCAGTCCCCCCCATCTTAGAGTCATCCGCAAACTTGCTGATGGTGCAATCCACACCATCCTCCAGATCATTAATGAAGATGTTGAACAAAACTGGACCCAGCATCGACCCATAGGGCACTCTGCTTGTTACCAGCTGCCAACTAGACATCTAGCCATTGATCACTACCCATTGAGCCCGATGATATAGCCAGCTTTCTATCCAACTTATAGTTCATTCATCCAACCCATATTTCTTTAACTTGCTGATCAGAATACTATGGGAGAGCATATCAAAAGCTTTGATAAACTCAAGATATATCACATCCACTACTTTCCCCACATCCAGAGTCAGTCATCTCATTATAGAAGGCAATCAAGTTGGTCAGACATGACATGCTCTTGGTGAATCCATGCTGACTGTTCCTGATCACCTTCCTCTCTTCCAAGTGCCTCAAAACGGGTTCCCAGAGGACTGCTCCATGGTTTTTCAGGGGACTGAGGTGAGGTAGATTGCTCTTTAGTTCCCCGGATCTTCCTTCTTCACTTTTTTGAAGATGAGCACTATATTTGCCTTTTTTTTTTTTTTTCAATCATCCTCCAATCGCCATGAGTTAAAGATAATGGCCAATGGCTCTGCAATAACATCAGCCAACTCCCCCGGCACCCTCAGATGCTTTGCATCCGACCTCATGGACTTGTACATGTCCAGCCTTTCTAGATAGTCCTGAACGTGTTTTTTCAGCACTGAGGGCTGCTCACCTCCTCCCCATTTCCCCTCCTTCCCTTCTGATGGAAATGCAGTGTTTGACATGGGTAGCTGATCCTCTTTGTGTGAATTAAGAGCTTCTGCTCTGCTGAACTAAATGCTTGGAGATGAGAGCAGCTAAGATATTTTTAACAAGTTTCAGCAGAGCTCAGACTGTCCGCACTATTGGCCTGGGATTGTTCTCTCTGCCTTTATATGCAGCACAACTGGGAATCTGCATGTGGCCAATGTTCTCCACCCAGATAAAGGACAGTTACAAAAGGGAAACCTACAGCCAACTCAGAAGTCCTGCTTCTCTCACTTGTATCAGGGAAATTCAGGAATAGCTCCATTGTAGACAACAGTGTAGAGAAAGAAGGATGAGGTGCAGAGCCCTTCAGACAAATGTATTCCTTACTGCTGGGGAGGAATTTCTTTTTAAGCCACATGCCAATATCCTGTGTAGTCTGATATCAAGGAGGTGAAACAAAGACCCGTTTCATCTCTGTCACAGCAAAAACATAAGCTGAGGACAGAAAACTGCCAAAGGACTCAGTGCCCTGATGTGCACTTTCTAAGGGCAGGGGGAAGGGGCAATGGCACCAGCATATGGGGCATTTCTCCAAATGTGCAGTTTGAGCACTTTGAAAAATCCAGTAAATCTTCCAGAAGTAGAAATACAGGGCTGTTTACCCTGGAAATCAATATTCAGCCTCTCCAAAGAGTGGCCTTCCTTATTCCTTGTAGCTGTTCTGATGTCATGTCCTTACTCAGAAGGAGCTTCAGGGGGAAGGGACCTGGAAGCTCATATTTCCCCCCACAATGTGACACAGGCCTCAACTGGCATTCCAAGTCCCAAGACAATTGACTTTGTAGGTCCAGATTATAGCACTGGGAAAATTAAAAGCAATGCTTTTAAATAAAAGCAATGTTTTTAAAATAAATTATATTTGTGTGTAGCAGGGGGGAGCGGGGTTTGAATGTTGGGTACTTCCCTGACTACATGACTTCAAGTTTGTACCACACGCTCAATCCCGGGCCTTCATGGGGCATACCAGTGGTCAGGTGGATGTGGCTCCATATATGCATTTTACAGTACATAGAAAAGAAACCTATATTGAAAGGTCTTCTGTGCATAGAATGGGCATAGCATTTCCTGTGAATGCACCAGCTGTTGCAAGCTCTGGCCATGTTTAAACTAGGGATGTAAAAGCATAACATTTTAAACAGTTGATTACCATTTAAACTGGGAGGGGGGGCATAGCTGCAGCTGGGCTTGGCTCCCTGTGAATGGCAGGGTGGCATGGAGCCCAGAGTGAGGGGAAGGGGGCACAGCTGGGCTTGGCTCAGCTTCCTGTGAGTGAGAGCTGCTCAGCTATGACTCTGCACACGTGAAAGGGAGGAGCCGCAACTTGGCAGTGAGGAGCCAAGCCCAGCACAGCTTCCCCCGCTACATGCATTCAACTGTTTAAATGTTCTATTTTTAGAACATTTAAATGGGTTTTTAATTAAACTAATTTTTACATCCCTAGTTTAAACTGATGAGTGATATCAGAGTGTCCACACACAAAGTTGCACCCGTTTACTAAATCAGTGCATCACCATACCTTTAGATACACTGGTGTCATTATGTATGTATATCAGGCCTCAAAGTTGAAGGCCATGTCTACATGACAAAATTATGGTGACCTAACTTACAGCGACATACAGCCACCACAGTTATTAAATCGCTTGTGTTGTGTCAGCGGTTCACTTCTGTGACACCCTGCACCCCCATGTTTACCCTTACTTTCCATTAAATACACAATTATACTGTATGTCAGATAAGATGTCTTTGGTATGCTGAGGTACTGATTATTATTGTTGTAGTAATATGTCTGTTGCAATGTTTTGTCTATGATTGAGGCTTCACTATGTAATATTCCCAAAAATGTGTCCTCATGGCTTGAAATATATCCAGGCAAAACTCTTCAGGAGTAGAGGAACAATTCACACCTCATCAAGATGTTTATAGGAGAAACCCAGCTCAGCCTTCCAGGAACAAAGGACTGGCCTGAACATCAAGTGAGGATCAGTTGGACTCTTGAGTGAGTCACCTCCCTTCCTTTGGCCAGCTTGGAAGCATGACAAGGTTATGCTCACTCAATCAGGACATGAATGAGTCCATATAAGGATATTGTTTGTCACCTGACCCTGAGTGGTGGGCAAAGCCCTAGAGGGGAGAAAGAACATTATAAAAAGACATTTGCCATACTCTCTCTCTCTTCCACTTCCATCTACAAATACCACCAAGCAACTGAAGTGCTGACTAAAGGGGAGAACCTGGCTGAAGGGACGCCACCAGCCAGCTTGTGGTGAGAATGACCTAAGTTTAAGGGTGCTGAAAGTGTTAAGCTTAGTTTAGAATGTGTTTTGCTTTTGTTGCTCTTAACCAAATCTGACTTGTTATGCTTTAACTTATAATCACTTAAAATCCTTCTGTAGTTGATAATTTTGTTTGTTTGCTCTAGCTAAGTATATTTGGTTTGGAGTATATGAGAGACTTATATAATAACAAGGCTGGTGCACATCCATTTCTTTGTTAAATTGATGAGTTAATATAAGTTTACACTGTCCAGTCAGCATAACTGAACATTATAAGACAGAAGTTCCTAGGGTTGCATCTGGGACTGGGGGTAGTGACTGGGGTCATTCAGCTGCATAATCCAAATAGTGGCTGGCTAGAACCACTCACTCATTTATTTGGTATGAGCTTCCATGCTGGAGATTGTGCATGAACAGTCCAGGAGTGGGGGTTCTCACAGCACAGCAGAGTAAGATGGGCTCCAGGAGTGGGGGATTTGGGTGATGCAGCAATACACCAGTCCACATTGCATCATGGAACGTCACACTGTCCCCACCAGGAGCGCTTGTATTTATTGTATTGGCAGTGTGCAGCCTTGTGAGATGTCCCTGAAAGCCAATAACAGTCGACGTAAGCAACACAGTGGCTACACCGACACTGCATTGACCTAATTATATTGACTGACTCTATGCTGCTTGGAGAGGTTGTGCTACTAAATAGGTGGAGACACAAATTTAAGTGAAGATAAAGGCAGCTTACTACCTAACCATGTAGAGTAGATGAGGCCTTGGTCATAGAAGAGATGATAAATTAATAGCTCAGAGGGGTGAACTGTCTGTAAACAAAGGTGCTTCCTCTCTAAGGCAGCTGCTGTCATATCAGCTCAGAGTACCACTCCATAGAACCAGTATGAAAGTCCAATCACTTTTGAAATATTGGGTTTCCAAACTGATTATTTGTATTAACTATATGAGTTCAGGGACAGTCCAATTATATAGATTTTAGGTGAATCAGGACCGGAGATTTTCCCTAGCTCTGCACAAATAAAGTTACAAGAATCTGAACTTTAAAAGCAGGTTGTTTGAGTGGGAATGTACTTAGGGATCCCTTCTCCAAAGAACTTCAGTTTTGCACCACTATCTTTATCTGGGATCCTTAAATGTTATAGCAATTTTCAGATCAAGGTGATTATGCATGTGGTTTAGAGCACTTGAAAAAATCAGGTCTAGATAGAAAGCTCGTTCAATTTTAACTGTAATATGGCTAGAATCACCCCATGAGACAGCAAGCAGAAGTGGCGAGGACACGCATGTCCTTAACGCTCATGAAGCAAGGAATGCACCAATTATACAAGAATGCTCAATCACATTTATCAGTGGGTGACAGGCTTCCTGGGGTAAGATCAGGCTGTAAGTGCCTTTCTAGACAGAGGGAGACACTGCTAGAACCTCATTTCAGTCTACTGCTCCATTATATCTTATGTAGGAGGAGCAGTGAAGAAATCCCAGAATGCTTACTCCCCTGGTCAGAATTACTGGGAGTGAGCCAAAGGAGAGATGTAAGAATGATGTGCTGGATACTGAAGCATCTCTGCCTGACTGGGAAAGGGCTGTATGATGTCTGTAACCAACAAGTGCTGGAGTGGGTCTTAAAAAAACTCCTGAAACTGCAGATCCAGATTGCCTATTGCAGAGAGGCTGATTTAGGTTGAAAGAAAGAGCTAAGAGATTCAGCAGACATGCTTCTTAGTTTTTTTCAGTTTTCCTTTCATTCAAAAGAAAAAATGTGAAGGACCAGGATAGTGGCCATTGCTGAGCAGGGATGCACTATAGGAGTGCAACCTCCTCCCCACCAGGAGCACAACTGCCTGCCCCCTGCTTTCCACTCCCTGCCTCAAGCCCAAGTGCTACCGTGAGGCTCACTCCCTGCTTCCCTAAGGCTTCCAGCTCCCTGCTGGGCACATGGCTTCCCCCCAGCTCTTGGCTTTCCACTCCCCACAGAGAGCATGGCAGCCTCAGGGGCTTTCCCCACTTCTCTTGGCTCCCCTCTTCCCACCGGGAACACAGAAGCCACGCTGTGGGGAGGCAAGAGCTGAGATCCTGGGGGGAGCAGCTGTGCTTCTGGCAGGGACACAGGGAGTGAAAATCTGAGAGTCTCATAGCAGCAACCAGGCTCCTGGTGGAGAGTGGGGAACTGAGTGGACATAGCCTAGTTCTGAGAGGGTAGTGGGGAGCTTCAGCAGCCCCCGGGCTCCCAGTGGAGAGTGGGGAGCTGGGAGCTTCGGTGCAGCTTGGTTAGGAGTGGGAAGACTGGGCAGCAGCCCAACGGGGAGCAGCGAGCCCAGAGGCAACTGGGATTTAGCTGGCATCCCCTGCCCCTTTCTTATCAATTTAATGGCTGTAGCATGAAGCCCTGAAATTGACAAGAATGCCAGCCAACCGCTGATGTAAGTAACCACAGGGTCCACTTGGACACTGCGACACCCTAACTACACCGACACAAGCCCTATGCTTCTCATGGAGGTGGAGTTATGGTGTCAGTGTAGCAGGGCACTTACAGCAGTGGGAAGCTGTAGTATGTACACTGGCATAATTAGGTCACCATAAGATGCCTTTTGTCAACCTAACACTGTAGTATAGAGCAAGCCTCAGGTGAACACTGGAAAAACTGGAAGGGAAAAGTGGAGGCTACATGGAGCCCCTAGCATTTGATTACCACAGGCTGCAGCTTCAACCATGTCTGAATTGTCTATAGATCACCAAATAGGTTAATGGCAGCCATTAACACCTTCCAGCATTACAATGCCCTCCACTCTAGCACTGCCCATCCTTCCAATTAGAGCTGGGCAGAGATGTTTCCATTTCAGGGAGGTTTTTTTTCTATTTCAAAATTTGGTTTTATTCTGCTTCAGAACAAAAAATAAATAAAAAAATCAAAATTCTCAGAAAAAGGGGATGGATCCCTGGCTTTGGAGTAGTCTGTCTAGCTGTCCTGGGGCTGGGGACCCAGCTCTGGAGTTCCCAGTTTATGGTATTGGTGGGGGGGGGGAGGGGTGACAATGGGGGCATACTGAAATGCTGGCATAAGGCGAATGAGAGAACCCACAGAGTTCCTGGCAGGGAGAGGATGAGGTTTCAGGGATTTCCTTAAATAGAATGGGATGGGAGGGAGACTTGTGTCAAGGGAATGGCGCATACGAGAAGTGCCTGATAAGTTGGATGCACAACTGGTTGAAGTTGTACTCAAAGAGTAGTTATCGATGGTTTGATGTCAAAACAGGGAGGATGTATTTATTGGGGCCATGCAGTCCTCCATCTGGTATTATTCAATATTTTCATTAATGACTTGGTTAATGGGGTAGAGACCACACTTATAAAATTTACAGATGACACCAAAGTGAGATGGGGGGGTGGGGGGTTGCAAGCACTTTGAAGACCAGGATTAGAATTCAAAATGACTGCAAAAAATGGAAAATTTGTCTGAATTCAACAAGATGAAATTCAGTAAAGACAAGTGCAAAGTACTTCACCTAGGAAGGCAAATGTTGTCCATGTCTGCTGATGGTAGGATAAGAAGTAATGGGCTTAACCTGCAGCAAGGATGATTTAGCTAAGATATTAGAAAAAGTTTTCTAATTCTAAAGGTAGTTAAGATCTGGAATAGGCTTCCAAAGGAGGTTGTGGAATCCCCATTATTGGAAGTTTTTGAGAACAGGTTATGACGGAGTCCAACAGGAACCGTGCTCTAGAACCACTCAGGGTGAAGCCAGTCAGGACTGTAGGGCTTGGAGTCTGCCTCCCACCCCGGTTCTCCACACACCAGGGCAGCCGTCTCCTGAATCTGGCCTCAGAGTGTTCAGTACTTCTGCTCTGCCAGAACACCCCCTGTGAGTCCCCCTGGACAGGACTCTGGGGAGTTCCTACACGCCCCCAAAGGGGGCGTGCACCCTTCCTTGCAGTCAGAAGTGATTCACAGCCAGGGTGGAAATCAGAAGGGTTTATTAGTTCTCAGGATCACAGCGTAGAAAAACTTTGTTAGCAGATTAATTAGAAGTTACAATAGCTACCAAATAGAGAGTCTCAGAGCCCATTCTCAAGCCTTGCTCTTGAGACCCCTTATGAGGGCTTGGCCTTCCCAGCCAGCCACCCCCCTCCCAAGCCATCCCATTTTCCCTCCCCAGTCCTTCGACTCCTTCCCAGGCAAGGTGTCTACCCACTCCTGCCTCTGCCTGCCGCAATTTGTTACAACCTGTTGCAGCTGGTTGACCCAGGGCAGGGGGTCCTGGCCATTGTTTGTGTACGTGTGGCTGGGAAAGGCCCATCTGCCTTCTAAGGGCTTCTGCAATGATCACACACTTGAGTCCCATCATCAAAATACATGAACAACATATGGGGGAAACTGAGGCACGCACACACGAGAAAACCAAGAATATCTCCACTTCATCACACAGGTTAGACAAACACCTGTCCAGGATGGTCTAGGTTTACTTGAACCTACCTCAGCACAGGAGGCTGGACTTGATGGCCTCTCAAGGTCCCTTCCAGCCCTACATTTCTATAACTCAATGAGTGCAATGTGCTCAGTCTCCAGAAGCAACAAAATGTGTACCCCTCTAGCATGAAATGCCATGAGAATGAAGCTAAAGCTATTGAATTAGCCAGTGTGTATCTAGGCCTTACCTCACAGAGCAGTTTTGAAAATCTCTTGAATGCAAAATTGGAGCTGTGCTTCCCTGGTCAGAAAGATGCTCCTCCTAGGCAGCTTTCACTGACACAACTGTAATACAAATGCCTTCAAATCTCACCGGAGTGGAATCCACATTCTGATTATTGTATCCAAACCTCATCTTGCCTTGCTGCCTTCAGGATCCCCCTGCATCTGTATAATCCTGGTATGGAGGCAAGGGGAACTATACACACTTCTCCAGCACCTGGACTCTCTCAACCCAGACCCATTCACTCCCTATCCCAGGCCTGCTCCCATTTTCTGCCCAGATCCCAAGCTTGTTTACCATCAGTGTTTGAAACCAGGTGGAACTAGTTATACCTGAGGAAGGGAGGAAGGGCCATTTTTTTCTTTACAGCCCCATAGATGTGTATCACCCACCATTTGCCCTGCTTCCTCCTCTCAGGATTTTCTATTTTTCCCTGCCCCAAAATCACCCATCTTGGGCCACCAGGTCCTCCTGCATCCCTCCAATCCCCTGTCTTCCCTGTTAAAAATGTCCATGCCAGTCTCCAACTCAATGGAAGTGTTGCAATGGAATGCTAATCTGTATTATACTCTTCAGCCAGTAGGTGCCACTGTGTGTAAAATACCTAATTAAAATGATATACCTGGCAGAGCATTAAAGGATCTTATGATGAACCCTTCTGGGGTTTACAAGCAAGCTCTGTGACCAGTCCATATTTAGTATAGAGGAGCATGACATGGTGTCAGAAGTAAATTAAGAACAGAAACAGCAACAAGAGTTGCAAACAGATGGAACAAAACAACAAAGGTTGCAGGATCTCATCAATATGGTGCTCTTCATTGCCCCAGAGAACTTCAGTTTTGACATACCTTCAGGATGGACAGACTCTAAATAATAATTTGCAAGATTTCACATTGCTACCAAACTTGACAAAGAAAATGGAGATATCTTTTTAAAACTTTTAAAAATCATGCTGTGGGGAAGTAGGCAAAGCATATCTTTAAATCCTTTGACTTTACTGAAGGCAATCAAAGATACATATGAAAGTGTTCTGGCTACATTTGATGCATATTTTATACATCAGAAAAATGTGGTTTATGAAAGAGCATGTTTCCACCAGACAATTCAAGAAAGGAAAATGCTGAATGTTTTATAAGAGTTTTGCATACATTGGCTGAAAACTGATTTTGGGAATACAAAACATGAAAATATCAGAAACAAACTGGTTATAGGGTCAACAGATAAACTTTCACAGCAGCTACAATTGAAGAAAGATTTAACCCTAGCTACCATTATACAGAAAGCAAAGCAATCTGAGCTGGTGAGACAGCAAAACCTAGAGCAACTTGACAAACATGAAGAACCTGAATCAAGTTTGAAGTTGTTAACAACATGCAGCATAAGTGATAAAATTCATTACCCCTGAGGCAAGGAGGGAGAACTCCCATGCTCAGAGGGACAAGTTCCTGCCTATATGCATAAGTTGAGGAAAAAGTCATATCCCAAGAGATGATGCATGTCCAGCCAGGGGTGCACAGTGTAATACAGGCCTGTATTATACAAGAAGTCAGACTAGATGATCACAATGATCCCTTCTGGTGTTGGAATCTATAAATCTATAATCCTGGACCAAGTCTTCCTTAACTCTGAGGAACACTCTCTCGGGCTGGCTTTAAACTCATTTATAGTCTCCTCTTGAAGCATTTTATACAGAAGGCTGCAAACACCTTTGGGAACACACATGAGGGAAATGGAGCCACATTGAGGCATTTTGGCTTGGCCTGATTTTGGATTCCGAGTGTGTTGGAAGGTGGTGCCAATAGGATATATGTCACTGGCTATTTGTATCTCACTTGTGTTTTCCAGGGTTTATGCTGTTCTCACAGGAAAGGTTGTTTGCTCCTGAGACTTGTCTTTTTTGGCACAAGTCAACATTTTAAGTGCAAAACTACTTACAAAAAAAAAAGCTGATATATAAAATCTTAAGTTCTTCTGACAACCAGGAGATCTTTTGAAGCTGCAGCCCCAAGCGTGGGTGCTGAGCATTTGAAAATCTGGCTTCATGAAACCAGAATCTATCCCAGATGTTACACATGTGACTAGTGAATGCTGGGACAAGACTCGAGACTCCTGTCATTGCTACAACCTCCCCTGTCCACAGCATCACCCTGTATTATCCCATCGCCCAAACCGAAAGTCTGTCTGATGCTGGGGACAGTTTCCTTGTTTGAATTGTTTCACTTGTTTCTAGGTTCGTATTTCAAATAATTTTTCTCCTGCAAAGTCCTGTCCTCTGTGGGCTGCTGTGTTGCTGGAGTATGAGGAGGAACCCATCTGGCCTCAGTCCCATCAAATCACACTCCAATTCAGAGGCAGCCACAGCTGATCTCCATTTTCTGATTATTAACCCCAGACCTGCTCCATTGTTTTGGTCTGTCTGAAGCTATATATAGCTGCTTCAAACAACGACGGAGATGGGAGAGAGTGAGATTGTACTGGGGAGAACCATGTGCAGCTGTTGAGTTCCCACCACACACACTCCTCCCTCCCCCTACCCCAAGGGTATGCTCAAATGTTCCAGCAAAACAGGAAGAATCTATGGCTGGGAAATGAAGAACAGCTGCGGGAGAGAAGGAATGAAGTGTTGTACAGGGAGGCCTGACTTCAAACTCACAGGAAATGTATGAGATTTCACAGCCACTTTTCTAATAAGCTTTATTATTATTATTCCACCCTTATATTACAGCACCACCACCTCCACGCATCCTCCTAAGCTGTGACACCAAACTGTACTCAAAGGCTAGAGGCCCTCTCTAACGAAGGGAGCAGGGGCTCAGCAGTAAGTGAACAACCTGGATTTGCTGCCTTAATCCTCTGTCCCCTTCCCACCCATACCCCAGTTTGAATGAAAGAAAGAAAAGGTGTGTGAGCAGACAAAGGGTTTATGGGGCAGCTGATCAGTTGCAGTCGAAGCCCCTGGGTGGGGATAAGCTTATCTCCACAAACAGCAACAGGCCAGCTGGAATGGAAGCTTCTATCAGCCTGTTTCACAGCTAGTTCTCTCTGTTCTGTGTCCTTTGTAGCCAGGCTTATGCTTTCATTAGCAACAGGGCCAAGGGGATGGCAGTCACATGGGGATATAGTGGGAGCAGGAGCCACTGTCTCTTAAAAACACGCCCAGATCATTCCTTCTTAAGGTCTGTCATGCTGTCAACACATCCTGACTAGAATGAGTGGAAATCCTGCCTCCCATTCCACATAGAGGCTGCTAAGAGAATTCATGACAGAATTTCCCC
Organism: Emydura macquarii macquarii; assembly: GCF_026122565.2. Classification (NCBI taxonomy): domain Eukaryota; kingdom Metazoa; phylum Chordata; order Testudines; family Chelidae; genus Emydura; species Emydura macquarii. The sequence continues at coordinate 661,764 of NW_027131139.1, forward strand.
AGTGTAGGCCATGGCCCTAGGCAGCCACAATCACAAGCCCTTGTGTAGGAGTTGTTCTGGGGCAGATTGGGGCAGGTCCTTAGCAGATGGTGCTTCAGGGATTCTGTACTGTGCTGCAGCTCAGAATGGCCTTGGAACAGCCCATAATCTGGAGAACACAAGGGCAACATCTCCACTCTACTTACATGTGTGTGCTGCACTGCCTTACTGCCTTCTTCCACCACATGGACTCAGCTCGCTCTGACTGGCCCTGCCAAGGTCTGTTTGTGATCAGTTTCTCTATACAGTCTCTTAACCTTTCTTGGAATTTATTTCAAGTCAAGGAGTCAACGTGTAACTAAAAAATTGAACTACATTTGCTGCTAACAGGCTTGGGCAGAGGTAGGACAGCATGGACTCCTCTGGAGTGAGGTTCCAGGGGGTGTGGCACCTATGCCAGACACTGCTCTGTCAGAAGAGAAACAAGGGGCTGCCTTCAAGAGGACTGCTCTTGTGATTAAAGCTGGAGTGGGACTCTGGAAGTATAGGATCAGTTCCTGGCTCTGCCACAAACTCCATCTGCGATACTGGGTAAATCTTGTGGGACCAGATTCCCAAAAGTACTCAGTACCTAGCAGACCTCCATTAGGGGAGTGTGCGGTTCTCAGTGGGAGCATCTGGGTGCTGAGCACGTTTGCAAATCTAGTTCTTAACCTCTCTGTGCTCGTTTCCTAATCTGTTAATACTGAACTAGCTCCCAGGGGTATTGTGAGAATAAACCCATAATATCTGAGAAGTGCCCTGACACTATGGTGATGGGGCCAATATAAATACTCAGATAGAGATGAGACTGAAGCTGGGCTAGGAGAATTATGAAGGAGTTAGGGTGTTGGGGAAAGTGGGCATGACTGAGAGAGGAAAAGGTGATTGAGCCTTTGTGTCCTCAGAGTCCTGAGGGTTAAAGGGAAAAAAACGAAGCAGGAAATGTATCATACACAAGAAAGTGTGAAGGGCTGAACATACCTTCCTTTCCGTGCTGTGCTCATGGGAGGGCATTTATCAGATCATTAAAGAAACCACATTTCCTCTCTCTGCAGGTGCAAAGAACTCAAGCTCCAAACTGTTCCAGTGTCCCTCATCAGCCCACGGCGGGACTCAGAAGGAACTGAATACTAACAGCAGCCAAAACCAGAGTCAGGACAATGTGCTCGGAGCCCATTGCTGACGATTAGGGTTAGAAGGGACTTGATGAGGTCATCTAATCCAACCCCCATCTCAAAGCAGAACCAACCCCAACTAAATCATCCCAGCCAGGGCTTTGTCAAGCTGCAGCTTAAAAACCTCTAAAGATGGAGATTCCACCACCTCCCTAGGTAACCCATTCCAGTGCTTCACCACCTCCTAGTGAAAAACTTTTTCCTAATATCCAACCTAGACCTCCCCCACTGCAACTTGACTCGCTCTTTCCTGTAGTGGGGGACCAAAAACTGGACACAGTATTCCAAATGAAGCCTCACCAGTGCCGAATAGAGGGGAATAATCACTTCCCTTGATCTGCTGACAATGCTCCTACTAATGCAGCCCAATATGCCGTTAGCCTTCTTGGCAACAAGGCAACTGTTGACTCATATCCAGCTTCTTATCCACTGTAACTCTCAGGTCCTTTTCTGCCAAACTACTGCCTAGCCAGTCTGCATTCCCCGGTCTGTAGCAGTGCGTGAGATTCTTCTGTCTTAAGTGTAGGACTCTGCATTTGTACTTGCTGAACCACATCAGATTTCTTTTGGCCCAATCCTCTAATTTGTCTAGGTCATTCTGTATCCTATATCTGCCCTCGAGCACATCTACCACTCCCCCCAGCTTAGAGTCATCCGCAAACTTGCTGAGGGTGCAATCCACGCCATCCTCCAGATCATTAATGAAGATGTTGAACAAAACTGGGCCCAGCACCGACCCCTAGGGCACTCTGCTTGTTACCAGCTGCCATTAATCCATACATTGAGCCATTATCACTACCCATTGAGCCCAATGATCTAGACAGCTTTCTAGCCACCTTATAGTTCATTCATCCAACCCATACCTCTAACTTGCTGATAAGAATATTGTGGGAGACCTTATCTTTGCTAAAGACAAGGTATATCACATCCACCACTTTCCCCACATCCACAGAGCCAGTCACCTCTTCATAGAAGGCAATCAGGTTGGTCAGACATGATTTGCCCTTGGTGAATCCATGTTGACTGTTCCTGATCACCTTCCTCTCTTCCAAGTGACTTAAAATGGATTCCTTGAGGACCTTCTCCATGATTTTTCCAGGGATTGAGGTGAGGCTGACCGGTCTGTAGTTCCGTGGATCCTCTTTCTTCCCTTTCTTGAAGATGGGCACTATATTTGCCTTTTTTCAATCATCAGGGACCTCCCCCAATTGCCACGAGCTTTCAAAGATGGCTCTGAAATCACATCAGCTAACTCCCTCAGCACCCTCAGATGCATGCATCTGGCCCCATGGACTTGTGTATGTCCAATCTTTCTAAATAGTCCTGAACCTGTTCCTTCAGCACTGAGGGAGTTCACCTCCTCCCCATTGTGTTCTGCCCAGTGCGGTAGTCTGGGAGCTGACCTTGTCTGGGAGCTGACCTGCAGACAGAGGCAAAAAAGACATTGAGTACCTCAGCTTTCTCCACATCCTCTGTCACTAGGTTGCCTACCCCATTCTGTAAGGGGCTCACATTTTCCCTAATCTTCCTCTTGTTGGTAACATACCTGTAGAAACCCTTCTTGTTCCCCTTCACGTCCCTTGCTAGCTGCAACTCTAATTGTGCTTTAGCCTTCCTGATTTCATTCCTGCATGTTCGAGCAGTATTTTTATAATCCTCCCTAGTCATCTGACCAAGCTTCCACTTCTTGTAAGCTTCTTTTTTGTGTTTAAGCTCACCAAAGACTTCTTTGTTAAGCCAAGCTGGGCACCTACGATATTTACTCTTTTTTCTGCACATCAGGATGGTTTATTCCTGCGCCCTCAAAAAGGTTTCTTTAACATACAACCAGCTCTCTTGGATTCCTTTCCCCCTCATATTAGCTTCCCAGGGGATCCTGCCCATCAGCTCCCTGAGGGAGTCAGACTCTGCTTTTCTGAAGTCCATGGTCCGTATCCTGCTGTTCTCCTTTCTTCCTTTTGTCAGGATCCTGAACTCTACCATCTTATGGTCACTGCTGCCTAGGTTGCCATCCACTTCTTCTCCTACCGTATCTTCCCTGTTTGTGAGCAGCAGGTCAAGAGGAGCAGGGCCCCTCGTTGGTTGCTCCAGCACTTGCATGAGGAAGTTGTCCGCAACACTCTCCAAAAACTTCCTGGATTGTCTGATCTGCTGTATTGCCCTTCCAGCAGATGTCAGGGTGATTGAAGTCCCCCATGAGAACCAGGTCCTGTGAACTGGAAACTTTCCCTAGTTGACTGAAGAAAGCCTCATCTACCTCGTTCTCCTGATCTGGTGGTCTATAACAGATACCCATCATGACATCACCCTTATTGTTCTTGCTTCTAAACTTAATCCAGAGACTATCAACTGGCTTATCTCCAGTTTCATACTGGAGCTCAGAGAAATCATAATGCTCTCTTGCATACAGTGCAATTCCTCCACCCTTTCACCTCTGCCTGTCCTCCCTGAACAGTTTATACCCATCCATGACAGTGCTCCAGTCGTGTGAGTTACCCCACCAAGTCTCGGTTAGTTTTCTCAGCCTCGCCTTATAAGTCATGCTCCAGCCCCCTAATCATTTTTGTTGCTCTCCGCAGGACTATCTCCAATTTGCCCACATCCCTTCTGTAGTGGCAAGTCCAAAATGGGACACAGTACTCCAAATGAGGTCTCACCAATGCCGAATGGATGGGAATAATCACTTCCCTCTATCTGCTGGCAATACTCCTATTAATACAGCCCAATATGCTGTTAGCCTTCTTGGCGATAAGGGCACACTGTTCATGCATATCCAGCTTCTTATCCACTGTAACCCCCAGGTCCTTTTCTGCAGAACTGCTGCTAGCCTGTTGGTCCCCAGTCTGTAGCTGTGTATGGGATTCTTCCATCCAAAGTGCAGGACTCTGTACTTGTCCTTGTTGACCTTCATCAGATTTATTTTGGCCCATTCCTCCAATTTGTCTAAGTCATTCTGTATCCTATTCCTAGACTCCAGTGTATCTACCACTCCCCCAACTTAGCGGCATCTGCGAAGTTGATGAGAGTGCAACCCATCCCATCCTTGAGATCATTAATGAAGATGTTGAACAAAACTGGCTTCCGGACCAACCCCTGGGGCACTCCATTTGTTACCAGCTGCCAACTAGACATCAAGCCATTGATCACTAACCGTTGAGCCCAATGATCTAGCCAGCTTTCTATCTATCTTATAGTCCATTCATCCAACCCATACTTCTTTAACTTGCTGATAAGAATACTGTGGGAGACCATATCAAAAGCTTTGCTAAGTCAAGATATATCACTTTCATCACTTTCCCCATATCCACAGAGCCAGTCATCTCATTATAGAAGGCAATCAGGTTGGTCAGACATGAATCCTGACTGACTGATCACCTTCCTCTCTTCCAAGTGCCTCAAAATGGAATCCTTGAGGACCTGCTCCATCATTTTTCTGGGGACTGAGGTGAGGCTGACCGGTCTGTAGTTCCCCAGATCCTCCTCCTTCCCTTTTTTTGAAGATGGGCACTATATTTGCCTTTTTCCAATCATCCGGGAGCTCTCCCAATCACCACAAGTTTTCAAAGATAATGGCCAATGGCTGTGTAATCACATCAGCCAACTCCCTCAGCACCCTCGGATGCATTGCATCTGGCCCCAAGGACTTGTGCATGTTCACCTTTTCTAAATAACCCTGAACCTATTCTCTCAGCACTGAGAGTTGCAGACCTCCTCCCCATTCTGTGCTGCCAAGTGTAGTAGACTGGGAGCTGACCTTGTCTGTGAAGACAGACACAAAAATAAGCATTGAGTATTTCATCTTTTTCCACATCATCTGTCACTAGGTTGCTTCCCTCCTTCAGTAAGGAGCCCAAACTTTTTCTGACCTTCTTCTTGTTGCTAACATACCTCTAGCACCCTTTTTGTTACCCTTTTATCACTTGCTAGCTGCAACTCCAGTTGTGCTTGGGCTTTCCTGATTTCAGTCTTGCATGCTTGAGCAGTATTTTTATATTCCTCCCTAATCATCTGTCCAAGCCTTTACTTCTTGTAAGCTTCCTTTTTGTGTTTAAGATCACCAAAGACTTCTTTGTTAAGCCACGCTGGTCACCTGCCATATTTGCTATTCTTTCTGCACATCGGGATGGTTTGTTCCTGCACCCTGAATAAGGTTTTTTAAAATACAGTCAGCTCTCTTGGACTCCTTTCCCCCCTCATATTAGCCTCCCATGGGATCCTGCACATCAGCTCCCTGGTTGGGCTGAGAGTTTCTTATGGCACCACTGCAGGTCTCACAGGCCATTGGTTAGATTCCCTTGTATATTGGAACCAACACTTTAACACTGTTCCTTGATTCTAGGTGCCTTAAGAAAACCATTGCTAGATGAGATAACATGAGATGATATACTAGTTGGATGTTTGTTCAAAGCCCAGTTTATGTGGCTATGACTCTGTTTTCTGTGCACATCTTTAAATGTAGTAACTCTAGACAGAAAGTAGGACAGAGTTAGGCGAGGATGCGCTGCAGAGAGGTTTTTACAGAGTGAGACACTGATTCATTTTTGCCCTGCACCCTGAATACTCAGCAGTGCAAAGTGTGGGCAAGAAGGATGTAAAATGCTGCTGCCGATGTGACCAACTGGAGAATTTTTATTTGGTAGCATTTTTCTGTACTCATGCATTACCATTGCTCCTCACTGAGCTGGACTAGCAGAGAATGCTACAGTTCATGATTGTGATCCATTGGCAGAACTGGCAGGAGTGGTGGTGGGCAAGTGGCAATACAGATCAGGAGTAAGTTGTATCAGCAGAGATTGCAGAGAAGTATATACCCCAAGCATGTCTTCAACCAGCACAATGAGCCATGACTAAAAAGAAATGTTTCTGTGCGCTGCTGGAAATGAGCTGTGGGAAGCTTCTGCTGTTGTCCAGCATCATCTCTCACCCTGATCTTTCAGAACCAGGGTCAGAGGAGTTCCCAGTGAGGGGCTGTTCCCACTAGACAGTTGCTAGAGATGCAGATACATTTAAACGGGGCTAAACCTTGTTTTAAATAGTTTTAGCGTCATTCAGTAATTTACCAAAACAAGCTAAACTGAATTAAGTAAGTGTTAAGCAGGTTTTAAGTGTACATTATTTAGGGATTTGCACCAGTTTAACTGGCCTGGTTTAAAATTGATTTATCAAAGCTGGTCTAATTTTTCTCCAACCCCTTCCCATAGGGAGATCATTCCACAACCAAATGCAGCTCACTGCAGTGCAGTTTCCCCTAATTTTCAGCCATTTTTTTCTAAGCACAATTTCATCCCATTCCCCCTAGTTACACCATCACTTATCAACACCCTCCCCCTGGGTGTTTACACCCTTGTGATACTTGGAGACAGTTACCTAGTCATTCTTATTGTTCCTTTAAGGCCCAGCGCCGAACCACTCCAGCAGGAGGCCAAGATATCTGAGCTGATATTTCCTGTCTTATGTGTGTTGTTGCAAGACACCTTCATGGGGTTGCTAGGAAAGTATCCAGAGATAAATGATCTTCATCAAAACCAGGGAAAGCAGGAAATGGGACTCACTGGAGGAAGTGGGAGGCTTCATATTTTCTGCCTTGTCCACTTCCATGTCTAGAGGACACGACTAATGTCTGTACTGGCCATTTCCAGCCAGCCTACTCTTTATTGTTATAGAGAAGGTACTGGCTTGGCCTGTGATCTCAGTGCCAGGCCTCTTAGCCCTTCGCCTTCTTTTTCTCCATGGCTCTAACAGCAGCTGAGGGAAATTGTAACTGCACCTGAGTAACCACTGCAGTAGCAGGTGGCATGTCAGTTTAACGTCTCATCTGACAGTTCATTAAGGTGGAAAGTACAGAGGGGGAAAAGCAAACACCAAATTCTTCTCCAGGTCCCAGATGAGTAACAGAATCATAGAGATTAAGGCCAGAGGGAACCACTAGATCATTAGTCTGACCACTGTGGCAAGGGCAGCCTGTTTTGCCCTTTCATGGGTACTGTGCCTTCTTTGGCTACGACTATGATACACCTGGGTGGGAGCAACCCCTGCCCCAGGCCCCAACCCAGGGACCCTGTGTGGAGTAATCTCAAACTGCCCAGTCTATGACTTACTCCCTTCCCTGGGTCACCTGTGCTTGGCCCCACTGCTCACAGTCCGCTTCCTGGAACTGGGTGGGGAGGGGTTCTCCCACAGACCTGTGTCTTGGATCCCTGGCCATGCCCAGACAGGTACCCCCTTTTGTCTCTGGTACCTTTTGGGGTTGTGGTATGTGGCAGTGGTTGCTCCAAGTCCTATAGCCACTCCACTTCTCCTCTTAACTCCCTTCCAGCTGCCCCCATCTGTCTGGCAGGGAGGCTTTTAACTGCTGGGGCAAGCTCCTTGATTGGCCTCAGCTGGCCTAATTGGCCTAACTGGCTAATTGCCCTGGAGTAGCCCCAGCTGGATCACCCAGGGAACAGGGATTTGTTAATCCTGGGGCTAATATAGATCCCCTCCACTACTCTCCTGTAGCTATCTGTAGCCCTGTCACACCACTTACATATCACAGGCCACCACCACCACCCAGCACCAACACATTAAACACAACAACAGAAATGAGACCACAGTAAATGAGACCCTCCAGAGACATTATGTACAACAGGCAGAGAATAGAAGGGACCAAGGTGCACCAGTGCCTGAGGCCCCTGCAATGTCAGGGAAATGATTAAGTGAGATACACCCAGATAATCCTTGCAAGTGATTTGCACCCCACACTGCAGAGGAAGGCAAAAAAATGACAAGGTCAATGCCAATCTGACCTGGGGGGAAATGCCTTCCCAACCCCACATGTAGCAATCAGTTAGCCCCTAAGCGTGTGAACAAGAACCAGTCAGTGAAGAATCTGAGAGAGACAATAGTCGGTGCCAGTTCAGAGCCCTGACCTACCTCGTCCAACATCCCATCTCCCTGAAGCCTCAGAGGAATGAAATAAAAAATCCTCTCAGAATACACTTGGGGGAAAATAATCCCTTTCTGACCCCTGCCGATGGCCAGCTGAAACATGAAGCATGAGTTTTAGGAACATAAGATATGAACCAGAAGCAAGCCTCAGGGCTGTTGAGCCCTTCCCCTACCATCACAAGCAAACCCATCATACAACTGAATGTCTTTTAAAACAAATTAAGTTGTTTGTCTCTGCAACTCCTATTAGGAGGCTGTCCCAGAACCTTACCCAGCTGATGGTTAGAAAAGTTCTTCTAATTTCCAGCCTGAATTTATTCATGGCCAGTTTATATCCATTTGTTCTTGTACCGAGATTGTTTTTTAGCTTAAGTAGCTCTTCACCCTCTGATGTCTATCCCCCTCATGTATTTATAGAGAGCAATCATATCTCCTTTCAGCCTTCTTTTTTCAAGACTAAACAAGCCAAGCTCTTCCATTCTCTTCTCATAAGGTAGGACCGCCAATCCCCTGATCATCCTAGTAGCTGTTCTCTGCACCTGTTCCAGTTTAAATTAATCTTTCTTGAACATGGGTCACCAGAATTGTACACAGTATTCCAAATGCCAGTGCCTTGTACAGTGGCATTAATACTGTTGGAAATGCCTTGCCTGATCCATAATAGAACCGCATTTGCCTTTTTCAAAGCTGCATCACATTGGTGGCTTATAGTCATCCTGTTGCCGCAAGAGGAGAGAAACCTGGGTGCTTCCAACGGATGAGGCCTCCACCCTTGTAGCAGAATTCTTGTTATTAGAGCCTTATACTTTGTGTTATTGAATTTCATCCCATTTCTGTCATTCCTGTCTTCAAGGTCATCCAGATCTTCCTGTATAATATTCTGATCCTCCTCTGTATTGGTGATGCCTCCCAACATTGTATCATCAACAAATTTCATTAGCATGTTTCTTCTTTTTGAGCCAAGGTTATGAATTAAAATATTGAATACGATTGGCCCCAAGACTGATCCTTGAGGAATTCTACTAGTAACCTCTCTCTAGTCTAGTAATTCATCTTTCAGCACAACCTGTTGCCTTCTTCCCTTTAGCCAATTCATTATCCACCTGACAATTCTTGTATTGATCCCCATCTTCCCTAATTCAACTACTATTTCCCCAGATAGTACCATTTCAAACACTTTACTGAAGTCCAGATATACCATATCAACTGCACTTCCCCTGTCTAAAGAATCAAAGTTATTTTCTCAAAGAAGGAAATCAGGTTAATCTGGCATGATCTACATTTGGTAAACCCATATTGAATTACATCCCCTTTATTGTTCTCCTTAAACTCTGAGGCCAGGACAAGAAGCAATGGGCTTAAATTTCAGCAAGGGCGGTTTAGGTTGGACATTAGGAAAAACTTCCTAACTGTCAGGGTAGTTAAACACTGGAATAAATTTACTAGGGAGGTTGTGGAATCTCCATCACTGGAGATTTTTAAGAGCTGATTAGACAAACACCTGTCATGGATGGTCTATAATACTTAGTCCTGCTATGAGGGCAATTGACTGGACTAGATGATCTCTTGAGGTCCCTTCAGGTCCTACGAATCTATGATTTAATGAATTTAATTATTCTTTCCTTCACAATTTGTTCTAAAACCTTGAATGCTACTGAAGTCACACTAACTGATCTCTAACTGCCCAAATCACATTTTTCCCCTTTCTTAAATATAGGTATAATGTTAGCTAGTCTCCAGACATATGGTGCTATCCCAAATAGACAGATTTATTTAAAATCTTTGCTACTGGACTAGCAATTTCATGTTCTAGTTCTTTCAATACTCCTGTGTGAAAGTTATGTAGTATCCCCGATTTTGAGCGCATTAGGTTCTAAGTTTTTCTTCCACCTCAGATATGGTAATTTCCATTTCTAGACACAACATTTCCATCAGCTGTACTACCTACATGCACATGTTCCATATTAGCATCGCTACTGAAAACTGAGGTAAACTATTCATTCAGTTTTGGTGCCATATCTACATTATGATTAATCTCCTTCCCATCCACACTGAATAGTGGCGCAACCTCGTCCTTCTGTAGTCTCTCGTTACTTATATAACTAAAAAAACCACTGTGGTGAGGGAGGCCTATTTGGCCCCGTGGATCCTGCACTCTCTTTGGCTTATGCCAGTGGTGTGGCTGGGTGGGAACAAGGGGGGGGTCAGTCCTGCCCTCTACCCCGGGCCCTGACCCAGAAACCCTGTGAGGAGTAGCCTGAAACTGCTTAGTCCATGAGGGCTACTACTTTCCCTGGGTCGCTTGTCCATGGACCCTCCTGCTTGCGGTCCACTTCCTGGAATTGGGGAGGAGGGTTTTTCCGCCTTCCTCGCCTTGAGTCTCTGTCTCTGTGATCCTCCCGTGTGGATGACATCCCCCCACCTCAACTCCTCAGTTCAGTTGTCTGAGCGGCTGGGTCCTCCTTCAGGCCTTTGGGCCTATGTCCCTCGGCCCTGCCTGGATGGGCTTCTCCCTAACTCCCATACTTTGGTGTTGTGGCAGCAACAGTACTAGCTCCAAGCTCTGTAGCAGCTCTACTCCACTCCTTCACCCAACTTCTTTTCAGCTGCCCCTGTCTGCCTGAAACAGAGGCTTTTAACTGCTATGGCAAGCTCCTTAATTCGCTTCAGGTGACCTAATTGACCTGGGGTAACCCTGGCTGAATTACCCAGGGAACAAGGATTTATTGAGCCTAGGGCTGATATCTATGCCATTCAGCATGCTTCTATCTGGGCCGAGTCCGAGGACAGCGGAGCGCTCCCCCTCTCGTGCAGGTGAGCTGTGCTCGCCCTACTGCCGAAGAAGGGGGACCTCTGCGACCTTTAGAATTGGCATCCCATCTCGCTTCTTGGCATGGACTACAAAATCGTGGCCAAGGCCATCTCGCTGAGGCTGGGGTCCATGCTGTAGGACGTGGTCCATCCCGACCAGACCTACACCACCCCGGGCTGCACCATCTTCAACAACCTCTATGTGGTCCGGGACCTCTTCGAGCTCAGGTGTAGGGACGGTCCGTTCTTTGCCCTCCTGTCCCTGGATCAGGAGAAGCATTTGACTGAATGGACCATGGGTATCTCCTGGGCACCCTGCAGGTGTTCGGCTTTGGGCCCCGCTTCATGGGTTTTCTCCGGGTGCTGTACACCTCCACGGAGTGCCTGGTCAAGCTCAACTGGACCCTGACCGAACCGGTCAGCTTCGGGCGAGGTATGAGTCAAGGCTGTCTGCTGTCGGGCCAGCTGTACGCTCTGGCCATCAAGCCCTTCCTCTGTCTCCTCCACTGGAGGCTGATGAGGTTGTACTCCGTGAGCCAGAGCTGAGGCTGGTCCTGTCAGCGTATGCTGACGACGTGCTCCTCGCAGTCCAAGACCCAGGCGACCTTGTGCGGCTGGAGGCCTGCCTGGCCGTCTACTTGGCAGCCTCCTCTGCCCCGGTTAACTGGGTCAAGAGCTCTGGTCTGATGGTGGGGGCCGGGTGGTGGGCGAGCCCCCTCCCACCTGCGCTTCAAGCCATCCGGTGAAGCGCGGGTCCGCTGCTCTCTCTGGGCATTTGCCTTTCTGCAACCCATCCCTCCCCAGTGGAGAACTGGCAAGATTTGGAGGACAGGGTGTCTACACAGCTGCGGAGATGGACGGGACTGCACCAGTGCCTCTCCTTTTGTGGGAGGGCACTGGTGCTCAACCAGCTAGTCCTGTCTGTGCTCTGGCACCAGCTCAACACCCTGGTCCTAACCCTGAGTTTCATGGCCCACCTCCAGAAAACAGTTCTGGAGTTCTTTTGGCCAGGCCTGCACTGGGTCACTGCAGGGATCCTGAGTCTCCCCCTGGAGAAGAGTGGGCAGGGCCTGTGCTGTCTCCCCAGCCAGGTCCACACCTTCCGCCTCCAGACCCTGCAGAGACTCCTTTATGGTGCAGGTAGTCCAGTGTAGAGGCATTTGGTGCATGCCTTCCTCCGCCGCCTCTGAGAGCGCCGATACAACCGGCAGCTCTTTTATCTCCATCCGCGAGGTCTTCCGCGAGACCTCTCCGAGCTGCCAGTCTTCTACCAGGACCTCCTCCGGACCTGGAGGCTGGTCTCTGCCTCCAGGCCCCTTGCAATCACTGAGGGGGAGGATCTCCTTGCGAACCCCTTCTACACAACCCCCAACTCGGTGTGCAGGTGGCGGAGATCCCCTCGGTGTGACAGAGGCTGTTTCTGGCAGGAGTCACCAAGGTCGGAGATCTCCTGGACTACAACTGGGGGGACTGGGTGGACCCCCAGGCACTGGCTTGGCACATAGGGCTCTCCACCCTTCGAACCCCCTGGCGTGTACTCCAGGAGGTGAGGGCAGCCTTGCCCCCCCCCCCCCCCCACCCGCTCATGTTTACCCCAAGCAGGTCCTGTGAGAGGGCACTCCCCACCACCCCCTCCGTCCCAGCTCTCTGGCGCTTTCCGTCGGGCCCCGGGACCCGCGAGCCCCCCCGGCCGCCCTCTCCCCATGCTTCGAGCCAGCTGCACGACCTGCGGCCGGTCCTCTTCCGAACCACGCCGAGGGCCAATCTCTACATGCTCCTGCTCCACACCCTTCACTTCCTCACCCTCGTGTCCCGCCCTGACACCAAGTGGCGGAACCTGTTGCCACCTGCGGAGGGCAAGGACCCCCGTGGGCCAGTCTTTACTCCACCTTTACCACACGGCCCGCTGGGAACATCACTTGGTGGCTCCTCCATGGAACCGTGAGCACGGGAGAGTACCTGGCATGGTTCTCCCCTCGACCTGACACCTGCCCCTTTTGCGGCATGAGGGAGACTCTGGCTCATGTTTATCTGGAGTGCGCCAGGTTGCAGCATCTGTTCCGGCTCCTCCAGAACCTCCTGTTGAGGTTCTGGCTTCACTTTTCCCCACACTTGTTCCTATATGCACACCCCATCCATGGCCCCACAAATTCACGGGACCTCTTTGTCAACCTCCTCCTAGCCCTGGCCAAAATGGCCATCTACAAGATCAGGAAGAGGAGGTTGGCGGGGTGGGGGAGGCAGTCTGCAACTGTGGGGCCTACTTCCGTTCCCTCGTGCACTCATGCATCCAGGCAGAGTTCCTCTGGGCAGCGTCCACTGGCTCCCTTGACACCTTCCGGGGGCAGTGGGCACTGTCCGGGTTTCTCTGCTGGGTGTCCCATTCTGGTTTTCTTCGTTTGACCCTATGATGCCTATGCCCCCTCCTGTATTTTCATTAGTTGTCCCCTGTAATTAGTTATATCCCGGGCTCAGTAGCTCCTCCCCTTAAGCTGGGGGAGTGGCCTTTAGCAGAGAGTGGATTTGTGCCCACCCATTCCCGTGGAACTCAAATAGTAGCACCCTCCTATACCATCTATAACACCAGGTAGAGGAGGTTGGCTGGGGGATAGGGCGCCCTGCGACTGTGAGGCCCATCTCCATTCCTCCATCCGTTCACACATTTGGGTGGAGTTCCTCCTGGCGGCGTCTACTGGCTCCCTTGACACCTTCCAGGAGCAGTGGGCGCTGTCCGGGGTTCTCTGCTCAGTTTCCCCTTCCAGTTCCCTCCGTGTGACCCTTTGACCCTCACGCCCCGCCTGCCCACCCACCTGGAATTCAAATAATAGCACCCTCCTATAGCCGTCACATCCGGCCCTGTCACACCTCTTATTATATAGTTCAGTTTCCTGGTCAAGAGCTCATTCAGTTTGATTTTTAGCTTTTCTCACTTTATTCCTACATTTTCTAACCTCCACAGTGTAGCTTTCTTTGCTGATCAACCCTTTTGTCCATTGCCTATAGGTTCTCTGTTTACTCCTAATAACCTTTTTGAGGTGGTTGTTCATCCAGATGGGTCTGAAGCCTTTCCCTACTAGTTTGTTTCCTTTTCTTGGTATGCAATTTTCAGTTTTTGAATAGCTGATTTGAAAAAATTCCAAGCCTCCTCTGCATAGGCATCCTTGGACTTTCCAGGAAACATGTTTCACTGCATCAGCTGGCCAGTTAACACCTGATCACTGAAGTCCCCTGGAAAGAGCATTTCATCCTGCTAGTGTCAACTCTTCTGGAGCTGATATTACTTAGCGCAGCTAGCTTAACTGGATCCTTTCAGGTTAGCTAGCCAGAGCCATGTTTATGATACTATTAAATGCTGAGTCTGGCTAGTGAACTGTCTGTCACAATCATGACTATAACTTCATGCCTACAAGGCTAAACCAAGGGTGCCATTTGTGAGAAGCAGGAACTCCCCTCCCCCTAGTTTTGTACAGGAGGTCTGATCAAGGCGCACATCCTAGCGTCAGGCTGAACTCTTAACTGTATGTGGAATATAAGTTCTGTAGAGGAGAGGGAGTGCTCCCAGCTTGTGCCACTGAGTCAGTATTTTGTTTATAGAGGCAGGTTGATTAAGATAAGAAAGAACTGGTGATTAAATCAGGGATCTGGAAGTCTTTAGATGAGCCTATCTGGGGGTGAAGTGGGGTGGAGGGTTGTACAGAGAATTCAAGGGCCTCAGAAGAAATACAGCCAAGCCCTTTTAGCCAAAGTTACATTCAGAAAAGAGGGAGATAGGTGAAAAGAAGGGTCCAAAACCAAGGGAAGAGAGATCAGTGGTCTAAGTTCCCACTCTACCTATGGTACTAATGTGGCCCTATCACCATAGTATCTGAGCACCTTACAATGTCTAGCCTATTTCTCCTCACAGTCCCTCGGTGAGGTGGAGCAGTGCTGTTATCCCCATTGTACAGGTGGGGCACTGAGGCACAGAGAGACTATGGGCCATATTTTCAAAAGTATTTAGCCACCTAGTGGGATTTTCAAAGGTGCTTTGTAAACCCCACTAGATGTTTATTTGCATCTTTGGGTGCCTAAAAATCTTTGAAACTTTGCCCCTAAGGCACTGACCTGAGGTCACACAGGAAGTCCAGGGGGGAAGTAGAACCCAGGTCTCTCAGGGTTTTCTCACTATCCACTGGCCCAGCCTATCTCTGTGCTGCATACTGAAGGGGGTAGGGGAAAGAGGACTCTGATAGATGGGAGCAAAACCAAGAAGGCCAATTCTCTGGTAGACTCCAACAAATGATCCCAGGCGATTGGGAACAATGTCATGGTTGATAGTAGCAGAGAAAGCAGCACAGAAGTCAGGAAGGATGAAGAAAGAAAGAAAGTCAGCTGAGAGGAGATCACTTTTCCCCCAAGGAGTGGCAGATCCTGCCCCAGGCTGGGTTGTAGGGCAATGGCTGCTGTGAAATTTTACATTTGAACTGAAAACCATTTTGTTTTGTCATTTCTCTGTTCTGAGTTTGAGAAAAAGAAGGAAGAAGAAAGTGTCTTCTGAGTATCAGATGTGTTTATGCTTCAAATTCTTAGGATTTCAGCTGTATTCAGGCCAATTCCAGAACAAAGAACAGAAATTGCATCCACAGAATCCATAAAAAGTTGATGATTATTGTCATGATTTGTATTATTCACTGGGCACCATCTATGTGCTCAGCACTGTTCAGTATATTTCAGAAAATGTAGTCCCTGAGCCAATCCATATAAAATGTGTAGCCCTGGATAAGGTGGTTCAGATATTTAAGTATGAAGTGTATAGTTACTGAGCATAATTAATATATGTGAGTGGAAGTGCTGATGGCAATAGAAGTTTTACCTGATTTGACCCTCCAACTTTTTCAAGAGGAAAAGCTGCCCAGAGCGCCCATGCCTGTGATTTTCCTTTCCTGCCTGTATTGGCTCTGATGTACCTCAGAAAACTAATTTTTTTTCTCAACTTTAAAATGTGGAATTTTCTTGGTGTTTGGTATTAAATATTCTCGTGTGAGAACTGCAATTCAGTCACTGTAGTGTTGTGTTTTAGAGCCTTCTGGAAAGTAACTAGCCTTTAAGCAGAAGTGAGTGTTGCCATCTATCATGATTTTGTCATGAGTCTTATGATAATTATCATTTTTCTTAAAGCCCCAGATCCTGGAGTCAAGTGGTTATGTGATGGTTTCAGCCTTCATTCTTAAAGGAAAAGTATGTTTCTAGCCCTTGTGGCTGTGGAGAAAGTTTCAAAATGTGACCCCAGTGGACCCTAAAAGCTCAAAAAGCAGAAGGCAACTGAAAAGGACACCAAATCTGTTATTTTTACAGAATCTCATGATTTTTACGGCAATCTTATGATTTTTGGTGAGCCTGACTCATGCTTTTTTAATAGTTGGGGTTGGCAATGCTGTGAAAGTGACTTGAAAGTGTCAGTTTCATTCCTGTTTAGTCAGTTTCTAGTCTATTATTTGAAATATGATGATATCCTTAGAGTCCCAGGCAGGCACAGTATAAATTCACAGGATCTTGTCCTAATAGGATGTTTCCAAAAGTTAAATGATCTATTCCAAGTCTGGTGAACTGCAAAAAGTAAGCAGCTTAAATGATAGAAAGTAATCTATATTTTTCTACAATTGTTTCAATTGTTGTATTCAAGAGTTTGTAACAAAGTAAAAATATATATTAAAATTTTAAACCTAGCCAGTGACGTGATACAAGATGTCAGAATATGTTAGTATTAGAGATGAGTGAGTCTAATATTTATTTAATTTTCTTTTTTTATATAGGAATTAGACATAGTGCTCCTGTCAACTAATTTCTAAGTTATTATCTGCAAAACAACGAGAATTTTCAGGTTCCTAAGTAGCCCCTGGAATCATGGTTAAAGTTGCCCCCTCCCCCCAACCAAAATCTGAAATGGCGCCTCTGGGCAAAACATTAATGTTGAAGAGAAGACTGAAGATAATCTTATTCATTTTTCTTTTCATTAGTTACAAATCTACCTTGAGTGAGTGAGAGGAAAGGCTTTCTTGGTTCAAGCTGTGGTTTCAGCAGCTGATAGCACCCAGCATCCCAGAGTCAGGTGTGCAGTTCTTGAGAGACCACACAGGGCTGATGAGGTGATGAAGAGACAAGGGAGAGAGCAAATAAAGGAGCTTCCAACTAAGGTGCAGCCTGCGTGGTGAGCTTGTGGCTAAATTGGTCATCCCACCCTTTCTAGCTAATTCTGCACCTGCTTGGTTTTGTCTTTGAAGAACAAGCCTACTCTTCAAATGAAGATTTCTTTTATGTAGTGAAACTCAGACAACAAAATGAGATGAACACAAAAAGCCAACATCAGCCAAAATCTAAGGATTAGGTATGTCCTGTCAAAGGATTCCCAGGAAGACCAGTTGTGCCCAGGAAGGATGTGTATATGAAACAGTGGGATACCACAATCCCAGCATCATAGGAGCTGAGAAAGAATTCTGTGGTCCTATCTAACCCATCCCCAGATGCATGGTTGTCACAATTTCAGAATAATTGCACCTTTTCCACCCTCCCTCTTTGTGGTACAGTCTAGGAATGCTCAGTCAGGTTTCAGGTCTCCTGCAGTCATTTGTCTTTGGGCAGGGATCCTTGTCTCAGTTCCTTCTAACCAGGGAATTTAAGGCTGCACAGCTTCCTGCACTAAACTGTGATATTCCCCTCAAACCAATCTGCCTAACTGCCTGTGCTTTGCTTTGTTTCCAAGGGCTAGGAACAGTGTACTGCCAGTAGTTACATGTTACCACAAAGCTCCTTCTAAGCAAGCACATTTAGTTTTAAGATAAAAGCATTACAGATAAACCATAATAAAAATGAACAGATTTAAACACACACAAAACATACCAGGTGTCACCAGTTAGTCTTATGGAGCTCTACAGCGCCAAAGTCTATTTAAACTTTCCACAAGGGTTGAGACCCCTCTTGGGCAGAAGGTCCTGTCACTTTGCTGGATCAAAAGACAGCCCTGAATCAATTTAAACCCAGCCTTTTTATATCAAAATCCTTTTCCTTCTCTGTTGGTCTCTGGAGAACCCAATTCGAACCAGTATATGCAACCATCCCCAGGAGTGGTACCTCTTTGGAGGTGTTTACAACCTGAGCGAATCACTTAAGCTCCCCCCACTATATCTGGTTCTTGCAGGAACTGTGATAACCTTCCTCCTGGGAGTTGCATGCTATGTCTGGCCCACAGCGATACATAAACTTAATACAGTAGAACCTCAGAGTTACAAACACCAGAGTTATGAACTGACCAGTCAACCACACACCTCATTTGGAACTAGAAGTACACAATCAGGCAGCTGTAGAGAGAGAGAGAGAGAAAAAAAAAGCAAATACAGTACAGTACTGTGTTAAACAAACTACTAAAAAATAAAAGGAAAGCAGCATTTTTCTTCTGCATAGTAGTGTTTCAACCCAGTATTAAGTTAATGTTCAGTTGTAAACTTTTGAAAGAACAACCATAACATTTTATTCAGAGTTATGAACATTTCAGAGTTATGAACAACCTCCATTCCCAAGGTGTTCGTAACTCTGAGGCTCTACTGTATAATATGGTCCCCCAAGTTATTGCATGTGGTTGCAATATCTGTCATGGTGGTTATCTACACTGTCTGTGCCAGGGTTTGATCCACTCCTGTCTCTGGGACAATGGGAAATTTTGGCACTAGAAAACAGTGGATTCTGGAAGTTTAGGTTCTAACCACAATGCCTTTTAAAAAAGTAAAATATTTTTAGGTTTTTCCAGAAGGACACGTCTGTGCTAAATCGGCCAAGCAATGAACTGTCTCAAGGCAAAAAACAGGAGACGGACTGAATCCATCCCCTATTTGAGCTCTCCCCTTGCAGCCTCTCGATTTGCCTCTCTGAGGCTGTAGATAGGACAAAGTGGGAATGTTGGCAATGTGTTTATGATTCCTATACATGCATCATTTTCCCTCTGTGCTTTGCATTGTGATGCATGGAACATAAAGGGTTAAAACATTGTTCATGAGGCATTGTGTCACATGGTATGAATGGGTCCTTAAGGAATGGCTGAAACCAACCCATCTCAATGGAGGAAATGGAAAGCCAAGGGGAACTGCAATGGCTGGACATTCACATCTAGCAACCAACGACCAAGAGAAGGAGATTTCTCCCCCTCCTCCAGCACCCTCCAGGTAAGCATAACAAAGCCTCCAGCTGGAGAAGGAAGGGGAAAGGTGTCAAATAGCTGGGTTAAGAACTGGCCTTTGGAGAAACACTCACACACTCCTAGGACTAAAGACAAAAAGACCTAGACAGAGAGTAGCTAAGATGGCTTCAGCAGCAGCATGGCTGATGGGAGCCTGGCCTGGGTTAGCCAGGCTGAACTCTACCTTTGCTTTGTTATACTAACCTAGAGACTGGCAGATTCTGTAGCCAGGTACTAATAAATTGTTACTTTGTTATGGAAAGGCTGGCTGTGTCTCTGCAAGTATTCTCTCAGAGCAGCGTGCCCTTAAGGAGAACAGTACAAGCCTCCCACAGGAGTCTGACAGGGCTGTGTTCACAGCAGGGATCATGGAGAGAGAGAAAGAGATTGCTGGGGCCTGAAGGCCCAGTTTCAGAGTCTTGGAGGCCATGGACCCGCCCTTGTAGAACTGTGCAGATCCTTGGGTCCTGTCACACTGAAGGGGTCTCTCCCAAGGGACTGGTTACAGGCTAGGGCATAGACCAGACCCTGTGGATCCTTAACAGTACTCAAAGGATTAAAACACACTGAATACTTTCCAGGCATATTCTGAATACTGCTAGTCTGCCTGGGCTATTAGGCCATTCCCAGACTTTGTTGCTATCACCACCCCACCTCATGCCATACACTTATTGGAATCTGCTAACTCTACCTATTCTGGGTGTAGGCAGGGTCTGAAGGAGCCCTCCCCCAAGTTGCGTTTTTGGTGCATGCCTACAGTGCCACGAAAAACAATGCTACAGAAGTCCCCTATATCTTTTAATGTTTGAGCATGAACCAACATCACCCATAGACTTGTGCTTCGTCGTACCAGAGGATGAAGATAGCTATGAGACACATCAGCAGTATGTCTCACGACTAAAAGAAAAGCTGCAGGATGCCTATTATTTATCTATGACTGCTGCCCGCAAGAACTCAGATAGTAACAAGAACCATTATGATGCTAGGGTGTGTTTGCAAGAGTTCCAGTCAGGGGACAGAGTTCTGCCACAAAATTTGGGTGTTGCTGGCAAACACAAAATAACCGACAAATGAAAGGCAATACGTTACCTGGTGGTAAAAAAGCTGGGAGATCTGCCAGTCTACAAGATTAAACCTAAGATGGGGTCACGCCAAATAAAGATAGTGCATAGAAACCTCTTACTATCTATGGGGGTATTGGTAGGCATCCCTTATGGAATAGACCATGACATGAGGCCTGGGCTAAAAGGGGTGCTGGACCGAATCCACTCCCCAAGATGTGCAGTGCTCCCCCCCTCCAGGGCTAACCCACCCCTACTTAGCACATCTGAGCATGAGTCTGAAGAAGTGGAGGACACTACCATGCTGTACCCTAGGATGGAGACCAGATTCCGGCCTCGATCAGCTGAACCCGGTGAGAGCTCCACTTCTTCAGCCTTAAACCCCATGGCAGAAGCATTTAGGCCTGTTGCTGGCACACTCACACCAACAATGAGACCACCTTGGGATAATCCCTCCAACATCCCCAGATCTTCTGAAAGAAAAACAGGCCAGCGATGACACATCTAGGCTGTTGGGCAGTGGGGACATACAGCTGGGAGGTGTCCCCAGTGCCCTGGACATTCCAGTACCAGAACAGGAGATGAAGGGGTCTGTGCCAATAGCTGAGGGACCCTCAAGGAAATTTTTGCCATCCCTCGCCCAAGAAGTCACCCTTGCCCCTGCCAGGCCCACTCTCAATAGGTGCAACAGCGTTGTAAGGCCAGTAAACCGGTTAACTTATGATGCACCTGGGGTGATTAGTGAAGAAGCAATACACTTAGCTCACAGACTTGTGGAAGCAATAGTAGGTTTCCTCAGACCTTCTGGGGAGAACTCATGAAGTTAGTATAATCCGAAGTGTGATTTGCCAGGACGACCAATTCTCAGCTGGGGGTAGGATGTAAGCCCTCCCCCACTGAGCTGGCCTATTTGGGTTCTGGGATGCCCCTGGCTAAAAGCCCCTCCCCCAGCCTAAGGGGGGGAACTATTGGGCACGGGACTCAACTGATGTTGGGGAACAACAAATGAAAAAACAGAACAGGTGTGAAGGTCAGAGGGCTAAACGGAGAGAACCTGAAGGAGACACCAAGGAGAGAACCCCAGACAGCACCCACTGCTCCTCAAAAGTAGCTAAGGAGTCAGTGGACGTGACCCAGAGGAACTCTGCCAGGATATATGCTCGGACAGAGGAGCGGAAATAGGCCCCACAGTCACAGAGCAGCTTCTCAGCTAACATCCTCTCTCTGGTGTAATAGATGGGAGCTGGCTGCGGGGAGGGAAACAGGTGTCAGGGCCAGACTGTATTTGCATGAGCACACCCACCCTGTTTAGGGACTCAGCATGATGCGACTGCTCTGCCCAAATGATCCCTTTGACTGATGTTGGATGACAAATCACTCTAGTGTTAAATGCAGGAGTAGTAAAATGTTCTCGTTGTATGATCAAGGGGCAGTAGAACTGTGCTGAGCCTGTTCTGCCTGAAGGTTCACTATCATCTGAACTGAACTGGCTAAGCATGGAGCTCAGATGGCATAGCCCATGTATTCCTGCCTGGAAGTATGGGCTTTGCTGAAGAGCTCTAGGCATGGTTGAACCTCTGTTTGTCTTCCCTCACTGCCACCCCCTCACCCCACTGTTCCAAGATGGAGCTAATTAAGATTCCGTTTGGAGTCTTTTGTTTTGTTAAGTGCTTGTTAGAGCTGAAATCATTTACCATGGGACAGTGCTGCTGCCCAGCTCCAGCACTGAGGTCTACCCACTAACAATTGATGATCACTGAGAGCTAAAATCAGTTAAATTAGAAAGCTGGATGGAACCTCAAAAGACTGACTTGCAGAGGTCATAGTGGAAAAGCAGGTGGTAGTTGAAGGTGAGGGTGTGCAGGGGAGTGGCCCGGGGAGTAAAGAGAGGCCACCAGGGCAGCCGACAGAGCGGCAGGTGCTGCAGCTGGCACAGTGGCGAGTGGTGCGGTAGTGATGGCAGGTAGGGCAAGCAGGGTGCCTTCTCCCTTTCCCCTCCCCAGCCATGGTGGGAGGTGAATTTGCTCAGATGCATCCCTGAACTCTGGGTCATCACTGACCAAGGAAAACTACTGTGAGTGGGGTGTCCTGGAGAAAGAAAGGAGAGGCAAAGAATACTGCCCAGTGTACTCTGGGGTGTGGGTTTTGCTCATGGTTTTATGTTTATGAATCCTGCTTGCACTGTTTTCCCAAATTAATGCTGAGTTGCTTCCCTCCTTTTATTAAATTATCTTCTTTCTACACTCACACTCTGTGCTTGCAAGAGGGAAAGTACAACCTTTTGGAGGTGTCCGGGGAGGGGAGGGGGAGCATATAATTTCCTAGGTGCCTGGGTGGGGGCTAACTGGTTTTGTGTTGTGATGTTGAACCCAGCCCTTGTTGCTGCCAACTCCAACTGGCAGAAGGCTTACATAGCCTTAGGTTTGTCCAGTTTAGGAAATAAGGTTAGTTTTAGCATGGGACCTCAACTTCTTTTCCTAATCTAGGTGTAGCACAGGGTCCGGTCCGGCCCTGCACTTGTGGCCCTTCTTCAGGCCCCAGCTCAGAGGAAGGCCACTGCACCTTCCTGCAAGGGGAATGTTAGCTTTGGCTATGAGTCTGGTGTCCCGGCCCTGGGGAAGGGCGGGCAGGCAAGCAGCCTGTCGCCCCAGCCCTGAGGCAGGGCCAGTGAGCAAGTAGTGTCCTCGAGTCAGGAGTGCAGAGGATGGTACTCACTCTCTGGGTGGCAAGGAGAAGGGGGAGGGGAGGCGGATGCAGGCCCACCCAATTCCACTGTGTCCCAGCCCAGAGCCCTAGCAGTGGCAAAAGCGCTTGCCACTGTGTCGGCGGGGCTCCCGCCGCAACACACCGACTAGGCCTGAGACTCAGCCACAAGCTATGGCTGCCCCTGGGCTACTTCCTCCCTGCTGGCCCCAGTACCTGTCTCCTCAGTATCGTGGGGGTGCTCCATCTGGGGTTGGCCTGTCAGTCCCTCCTCATCCATGGTTGGCAACGTAGGGAGCTCCTCTTCGAGGGGAGCTCCTCTAGGTCGTTTGGCGCAGGGAGGGGCTCGGCTTCCGGCAGCTCCTCCAGGTCGTGTCCCAACTCAGGGGGCTCGGCGGCCGGCAGCTCCTCCAGGTCCTGTCCAGCCTCGGGGGGTATCCTCCACCTGGGTTGCTCCGGGGCCTCAGCCCAGTCCTGGGGCTCCAGTGACTCGGTCCAGTCCCGGGGTCCGGGTACCTCGGCCCAGTCTCCCTGGCCGGGTTGCCTGGTCCAGCTCCGTGAAGGCCCTACCCAGTCTCCAGGCCCGGGTGGGGCCGGGGTTGGTCGGCGGCTCTGCTCCGGCCTAGGCCTCTGCCGGCGGGGCAGCACGTCTGTCTCTGGCAGCAGTCTCTCTCAGACTGAGTTGTGGGGCCTGCTTCTTATAGTCTAAGCCTTGGCCGAGGCTCCGCCCCTCTGGTGCTGGATTGGTCGTCCGGCAGGACCTATCCCTAGACGGCCTCTCAGTTGCTGGGCAGCCTGGGCAGCTGGCCCTTTTTCTGACCAACCCCACGGTTGTGGCCCTTCTTTGGGCCCCGGCTTGGAGGAAGGCCACTGCACCTTCCTACACTAGGCAAACATAGATAAGTTTAGGCTGAAAGGATGCTGATAACTGAGGAACACACTCTGCAAGGACAAAGAATGAGTGGTTGGCATATGAGCCACAATTTCCATCTAATTAATCTGTCTGTCTGTAGTTTATATTGTATGGATCATGATGGTGTGTGAGCACCTGTCAGGACAACTGGGGATGGTCGTTGTCCATAATCCCCTCCAGCCACCACAGGCCCTAGGACATGGTACCACTGGCCTCAGGAAGAGCTCCCCCCAACCAGGGCTATTTTTTGAATACATGTATTTGGTAGGTTGCATTTCTAATTACAGCTATGTGTTCATGCTGGCTAAGGAGGAAAAAGATTAACTGAATAATCATAGTCTCCTAGGGAAAAGCCTCCAACCACAATGTTTATCGACATGGGTCTGATTTCCCAGACAGGATTGATTCACTCTCTGGACTGTGCCAACTCCTTCCCCTTTGACTAGCTGACCTGACATTGCATATAATTCCTCCTTGTTTGCTGGGAAAATGATCCTAAGGAAAGTTCATAGAGATTCTCACTGCACTGCAGCAAGTGGGGGTTCTCTTCACCAAAAGCAGCCCTAGATGCACACTCTGCCCGGTGAGTTGGCCAGCTCTAACCTGACCTCTCTGACCAAACAATGTGCCAAGGAGCAGTGGCAATACCATAGAGCCAAGGTACATGACCAATGAGCACTTTTCAATAGCTCCCTTTATCAGCATCCACCTCCCCAAATAACCATTCATTCCTTCTGTGCTATTTCTGTCTTAAATTCCTGCACAGAAAACAGAACCTTTTCCTGGGGAAGGTGAAGAGAGGTCTAATCCAGGCAGCTCTATGTTTATCACCCCAGATCTGCCTTCCAAAAGGAACCTCTATTCCCATCACAATACTCAAGACTTCACTATCCCAACCCACTGGTTCCCCAAATGTCATAACCATTTTCTTTTAAATCTCTCATTGCAACTCAGCACAACTCTTAACACATGCTTGCACGTTCTTTTCCTGTTACTCCCAGCAGGTCCCTCTCTATCTATCTTGCTCTCTGTGTTCTGTACTCCAGTACCATGCATCTGGTGTCTCCCAAAATTAAAAGGTGTACACACAAAAATCTATTTATCTCTTTCCCCAACAGCAAGGACTGGAGTTTATCTGCTTAAATAACAACCATTGTGGTGATTGTAGCCAAGTTGGTTGTAGAAGCAGGTTTCTTGCTTTAAATTCCAGATTCATGGATCAGTCACAAAGGAAGCTTAAACTCCTTCCTGTGCACGAATCTCACACAGAAAACTGACAGTTACAATGGCCTTCAGATAATCAGGGCCAGTCCCAAGGGCTTTGAAGATGAGAACTGGTGTTCCCTTCTGGTTTATGTCTTCTATTCCTAAAATCTCATGCTTCAGGCTTCAGCTGGTCACCTCCAGGGGTCAGGATAAGATTTCCCCATCCCCCATGTGTTCTCTTGGTTTTTTTCTCTTTCTTCTGAAGCCTCAGAGATGGTCACAGCTGGAGATGGGACTCTGGACAGGTGAGCCAGTGGTCTGAGCTGATACTGAGAATTCTCTCTCTATCTCAGGTGTTTGGCCATCTGGTTCTTGCTGTCATTCGCAGGTTCAAGCTGATCACCAAATTTGAGGTCAGGAAGGAATTTTCCCTTGGGTGAGATAGGCAAAAACCTTAGGTTTTTGTTTGTTTGCTTTTTTTTTTTTTTTTTTGCCTTCTTCTGCAGCATGTGGGTGCAGGTCACTTACGAGGTTCATCTGAATATATCTCACTTAATCATATAACAGTAGCATATAACACATTTAGATGTAAGATACTTAGACTTTTGTAAGGTTTTTGTCTTGGCACTTTATAACATTGTGATTGCAAAACTACAACAATATAACATTAGGATGGCACACATTAAATGTTTTTCTAATACAGTAGAACCTCAAAGATATGAACACCTCAGGAATGGAGATTGTTCGAAACTCTGAAATGTTTGTAACTCTAAACAAAACATGATGGTAGTTCTTTCAAAAGTTTAAAACTGAACATTGACTTAATACAGCTTTGAAACTTACTATGAAGAAGAAAAACGCTGCTTTTAACCATATTAATGTAAATGAAACAAGTACAGAAACAGATTCTTTATCCTGTAAATCTTTTATTTTAAAATTTCCCTCTATTTTTACTACTGTAGTTTACATTTAACTATATTTCAATTTTAAGTAATTTCTCTTGCTTCTTTTTTGAGTGTTCATTATGCATGAAAAGAAAAGCCAACACAAAAGCTCACTGATTAAATGTCCATTCAAATAACATTAAAAAAAAATGCTGCAGCAAAACATGATGGCACTAGTCTTTATAATGACAATTAGCTTTGGATATTTTATTTTTATCCTGCAGTTTTTATGCAGGAAAAAACTTGAAAAAAATCTGTAATGGTACTCTGTGGTCACCAGCCAGCGCCCCTCCCTTCCTCCCCCCTTCCCCTTCCCCTTGCACTGCCAGAGCTGCAGGCAGGACTCTGGAGTGCAGCTGCACGCAAAGCTTGGGCTGCATCAGGGCACAGGCTGTGGCCCTTTAAAACTTCTCCAAGAGCCCAGCTTGTGGAGAGCAGCTCTGATTCCAGCTCCCACTTCCGCTCCAGGCCAAGCTTTGGCTGCAACACCAGCAGCTCAGCTTGTCCCTCTCCTTGGGCAGGGGGGAATAAAAACAGCATCCCCCTTCCAACGGGGTGGGGGTGGAAGGATGAAACAGCACCCGCCCCTCACATGGGGAGTAGAGTTGGGGACATAAAACCCAGATATGCCTATTATACATTTAAATGAAACCAGGCATAGTATAGTATAGTACTGGTGTCAGGATTTTTCCCCCTCTGCTGCTTATTTCCGGGTTCACAGGGTGTCCAGTTGACTAGTCAGTTAGTAACTCTGGTGTCTGTATCTTTGAGGTTCTAGATCTGTTCTAGGAATTATTTTGGGAAAGTTCTATGGCCTGTGTTATACAGGAGGTTAGACTAGATCAGGAGTGTCAAACTCGCTGATGGTGTTGGGCCAAATTCACATAACATGCCCTTGACAGGGGCCATACAATACCTGCCACTGAAAAATTCGGGCTATCTTCCATTTTTGGCGGCGCGGCATGAGCCCTTTTTGGCAGCGGGATTTCGCGGGAGATCTTCTTCCCACTTTGAGGGATTTCTGCGGAGGATGGTATTGCCGCTTTAAGACGCTCTTAAAGTGCACTCTCCGCCGACAAATCTCTTAAAGGGGCAATGCCATACACACAGAAACTTTCGGTGGCAGCACGACTCATTGGCTGAACATGGGCCAGATAAAAAAGGTTCATGGGCCAAATGTGGCCCGTGGGCCGTATGTTTGACACCCCTGGACTAGATGATCACAATGGAGCCTTCTGACCTTGGAATCTATGAATAAATGGATTAACAACTGGTTAACTGATAGGTCACAAAACGTAATTGTAAACATGGAATCATCGAGTAGGTGTGTTCCTAGTGGGGTCCTGCAGTGATCGTTCTTGGCTCTACTCTACTTAATGTTTTATCAAAGACTGGGAAATAACATAAAATCATCCATGACAAAGTTTACAAACAAAAAATTGGGAGAGTGGTAAATAATGAAAAGGTCAGTTCTTTGATATAGAGTGATCTGGATCGCTTGGTATCGGCATTAACAAACATTATGCATATTAATACAGCTAAATGTAAATGTATACATCTATGTTGGGGGATAGGCTTCCTCCGTCCCCCCCAGGGGATCTAATTGCTCAGGGAAAGCGAGATAGTAAGGCCAAACGGCCAGAGTCAGTATCACTGATTGTGAGGCAGTATGGCTCAAGGGTCGGAGACAGTATCACGGACCAAGCATTGCGGGGTAGTATGACCTAATGGCCAGAGTCAATAGCTTACCTGGGATCAGAGCAATGCGGTCTAGCGGCTGGAGTCAATAGTTGCCCTGGAGTCAGGGCTATGCAGCCTAGTGACTGGAGTCAATAGTTGCCTTGTGGTCAGGGCTACACACAAGCAGTTTATAGCTATGGTTGGGGTTGGTGTACCTCTGCGGCTTGCTGCTCAGGTATGGGTTTTCTGTCACCACACGGGAAGTGGCAGGGAAGGTAGGGGGATGCAGGCCCACCCGACTCCACCGCGTTCCAGGTTAGGGCCCTATCCATGACGGGAGTGGTCACCACCCTGATCAGCAGAGATCTTACTGCAATGTGCTGACTGGTCTCAGGTGGAAGATACTACTTGCTCCGTCTCCCTGGGCTACTTCCTACCGTTTCGTCAGTGGCAACGTTCCACAGTTCTCCAGAGCGTCCATGGTCCCCACTCAGTAAGGCTTCCTGGACTTCTGCCTCTGGGTAGCTGGGTGTGGGCAACAGGTCTCTGTTTGCATCTCCGGTTCCCTCATCTGGGGGCTGTAGCAGCTTCCTGCTTGGTGCCTCTGCTAAGCATTCTTCCTCCTTGGTGTTCAGCCCTGAAACAGCTGGGCTGCTCCCTTTTATACTGAAGCAGCTGTTCGAGCATGCCCAGCAAGGTCTAAGGGACGGTACTTCCTCTGCCCATAATGCAGTTACTTTTCTTGTCTCTAGTGCAGGGTACCACACCCGTCACGATCTAGGAACAAAGAAAGTAGGTCATACCTACAGAATGGGGGTCTCTATCCTGGGAAGCAATGATTCCGACAAAGATTTGGTGGTTGTGGTGGATAATCAGTTGAACATGAGCTCTCAGTGTGAAGCTGTGGCCAGAAGGGCTAATGCAAACCTTGGACGTGTAAACACAGGAGTCTTAAATAGAAGGAGACAGGTTATTTTACCTCTGTAATTGGCTCTGGTAACCACTGCTGGAATACTGTGTCTAGTTCTTGTGTCCAGAATTCAAAAAGGATGTTGATAATTTGGAGAGGGTTCAGAGAAGAGCCACAAGAATCAAAAAATTATTAGAAAACCTGCCGTATAGTGGAAGACTCAATCTATTTAGTTTAACAAAGAGCAAGTTTGTTTAGTCAGAACCAACAGGTACCGAATAAGGTTCAGTTTATAGGATACGGGAAGTCAGAGAGACAGTGACGAGGCTTATTTGTCTTAACCAATACGTTTTTTATTTTAAACAAATGACAGCAAAAGTTGAGGGAAACTTTGTGCGTGAAAAGTCAAAGTGCGCCACCCAAGACTTCTGCATTAATGATCTCACAGGATCAACGCACGGCTGTCACTTTTGTGACACTAGGGTGCCCAGTTATGAAGTTTCCCAAGAGGGTTTACAATACAGACAACAAACAACAATTAATTCATACTTACAAAGCTTAAGCAATAATATTTCATGCTGGCCAAACTTAAATGACCATTTGCCTTGGATTCTGCAGACGGGAGAGAGTCTCTTTGAGTGATCAGTCTGTAGCGAAGCAGGATAGTAAGGGTGCGTCAGCCCACTGAACCGACACACTTAAAATGCTTGATGCTGGGTGTTCCTTCTTCCTCTTCCTCTCTAGCTACTGTTGCTTGGCTTCTAGGTTTTATAGTTTTCCACATGCAACGGTTTGCTACACCTCGGTGACCATTGGCTATCATTTGCCACATAACCTTTTAAAGTTATCACTTGGCTTCCAGCCAACCAAATGCTTTACACATCGCCGGGCACTCGCTGGTCATGCACCGGTCAGCTGATGTGACTTGCACCTTTGCCCTTTCCTTATAGGGTGATATGGCTTAAACCGATGTTATTCCCTTATAAGGCGATATGTACGTGCAGTTCATGTTGCTGAGTCAACCCTCTCCAGGCCACTTCTTTGTTCCGCGGGGTGGGTATGTGTTGCTTGTGGCGCTGCAGATGCCATTATGTGATTCCGTTTCCACAAAGTTAAGGGGTGACTTGATCACAGTGTATAAGTACCTACATAGAAAATAAATATCTGATAATGGGGTCTTCAATCTAGCTGAGAAAGATATGACATTATCCAATGCTGGAAATTGAAGCTAGGCAAATTCAGGCTGGAAAAACGGTGAACATTTTTAACAGTGAGGGTAATTAACCATTGGAACAATTTACCAAGGCTTGTGGTGAATTCTCCATCATTGGCAACTTTTAAATCAAGATTGGACGTTTTTCTGAAAGATCTGCACTACTTCAAAAGGAATTATTTTGGGTGAGTTCTCTGGTCTGTGTTAGGCAGGAGGTCTGACTAGATGATAACAATGATTCCTTCTGGCCTTGGAATCTAAGAATTTTATTAATCAATTCCCTGACTTTGCAGGGGCCTCAGGACCTCCTAGTCTCTGCCTGTGGCACACATCTTAGGCCTTGTCTATGCAATACAGTTTTGTCGACAAAGTCAGTTTTCTTTAACAAAACAGTGGAGGTGTACACAGTCATGTTCTTTCCACTGATATAAATCCCCTGCTACTCCAGCAAAATAAAACCACCTCAACATGCAGCATAGAGCTTTTTGCAAGATAATTAGAGTGGCTCGGTGTCAGTGTAGGCACCATGCTTGGTTCTGCCACCATAATTGGCCTCCAGGAGGTGTCCCACAGTGCCCATCCTGACTGCTCTGGTCAGCAGTTTGAACTCTGAGGCCCTGAAGGTGCACAGGTATGCACCCCTCTCCCATTTAAAGGCCCGGGAATTTTTGAAATTCCTCTTCCTGTTTGCTCGATGTGCACAGTTCACATGGCATCTTCCCAAGCTAGCTTACCATGCCGGCTTTATGCAGCAGCCATTCTCCTGAATGACGCACACTGGAGCTGCTGCGTTTATGGGGAGAGGAGGCTGTGCAGTTGCAGCTTTGCTCCAGCAGCAGGAATTTTGATACCTATGGGCTGATTGCTAGTTGCACGCTGGAGAAGGGGCATGAGAGGGACATGCAGCAGTGTCATGCTAAAAATCAAGGAGCTGAGGCAGGCGTACCAGAAGGCAAGGGAGGCAAATTGTCACTGTGGTGCGGCCCTGTCTTCAGTCTTCATGCTGCTTATATAAGGAGATGCACGCCATCCTCGGCTGCTATCCCACTTACACCACCAACAAGTCCTTGGATACTTCAGGGGGACTGGAGGCAGAGGCCAGCAGATTCAACCCTGATGACAAAGTGGTGGGCAAGGAATTGGAGCTGGAGGAAGACATGAAGCACACAGAAGGGTCGTCCGGGGGCGCAGCAAGTCAGGAGTGCTTTTCCACTCTGGAGGGGTCTAGCCAGTTCCTGCACTCCAGCTCTGGTACACAGGATGCAGGAGAAGGGGGCTCCAGTAAGTGCTCATTTTGCTTTGATACTGCACAGTGAGAGAGGATTGAGCTCCCATATACTTTGTTATATGAAAGATAAGGGATAAGGGACAGAAATTAACAACAAAACCTGTCCATCAGTGCAGCGTGGCCACAGCGGAAAAGTTTGTTATATACGTGGGGATGTCCCTCCATAGAGAACTCAAGGAAACTTTCCTGTAGATATTCTGCAATCCTCTGCCAAAGGTTCCTTGGTAGAGCTGCCTTGTCTCTCTCCCTGCTGTAGGAAACTTTGCTGTGACACTAGGCAATTATTTCTGCAGGGACCACAGCGGCACACAGGCGAGCAGCGTAGGAAGTCAGTCTGAAGCCACACGCATGCAGGAGATGCACCCTTGCTTCCTGGGTTACTCTTAGGAGTGAGATATTGGGTTTGATTTCCCTAGCCTGTGGAAAAGGATATCAATAGTCAGAATAGGCTCCCTAGCTGCTTCTAGTCACCCCCTTAAAAAACCACCTTTTGTCCCGTCTTGCCCATTCCCCCTTGTCCTCATCCCCACTCCCCATGAACTTATCATATTTGGGACTTGTGTTGACCTGTATGCTAGCCAAGGGACAGTGAGGAAGAGATGTGTGTAACTTTTGTGATTCACGACTATGAGCACACTTACAATACTGTCTGTTCATTGTTTCTTTGGCTTCTGCAGCTGTGCCCTGGAGGACCCACTCCTCCATACTGGCAGAGCACCTCAGTCAGATAAGTCAGTGAACCAGGAGGAGTAAGGAAGATATGTTTCGTGAAGTGCTGCAGTCAGTACATGCAGCACATAGCAAAATAAAAGCATGAAGGGAGACAATTAACAAGAGA
The DNA here is from genome assembly GCF_026122565.2 of Emydura macquarii macquarii. Taxonomy (NCBI): domain Eukaryota; kingdom Metazoa; phylum Chordata; order Testudines; family Chelidae; genus Emydura; species Emydura macquarii. Next base: position 693,660 of record NW_027131139.1, read on the forward strand.
CTGAGGCTGGATAGCCTGGGAAGGACACAAGGCAGGAGCAGATGATAAAGCTCCTGGAGGATCAGACATAGATGATTGAAGTCCCTTATTACCCTTCAATCTGAGTACATTCGTGCACTCTGCTTCATGCCATCTCCAAACAACTCCATCTCATTCCTTGTGTGTTCCTGCTACCTCATAGTACCCCGTGCTATGTACTCCATGCCTAGGGACTGGTTTCACAGAAAAAGCTGGAGTTACATTCAGCTGTGAGAGCCCTAACCACAAGACTATTCCTCATTGTCATGTCCCTAAAATTTGTGTTTTCTCCTTTGAAATAAAATGTCTTTATTTGTAACATACATACACCGCCCACACTGACACAGGGTGGCTATAGGCAGGAATATTTTCTCACTGCAATTAATGCTCTGGAAGCAAGCACTACAGGGGTAATTCAAGGTGGCAAGTAAACATTGCCTGGCCGAATGCATCACATAGACACACGTTACTGGGAATCATTTGCAAAATGCTTCTTCAAAACCTCCCTGATCTGAATAGTCTCCCTCTGTGCCTTTCTAATTGCCCTTGTATCTGGCTGCTCAAAATCAGCAGCCAATCAATCAGCCTCAGTGGTCTGCCCCTGGGGAAATTTTTCCTCCCTTCACCTAGCAAATATTATACAGGGTACAGGAGGCCACAGTGACTATCAGAATATTGTCCTCATTGAGGTCTAATCGGCCAAAAGACAGTGCCAGTGCCCTTTTAATGAGCCAAAGGCACAATTCAATGGTTATTAAGCACCTGCCGAGCCTGTTGCAGTACTCCTTCTGCTGTCTAGGTTCCTGGTGTAAGGCTTCATGAGCCGTGGGAGCAAGGGATAGGTTGGGTCCCCAAGGATCACTATGGGCTTTTCTACATCCCCCATTGGAATCTTCTAATCTGGAAAAAAAAAAAAAGTCCCAGCATGCAGCTTTCTATACAGGTGCGTCATGCACCTTCCCTGACCACCCTCATTGATGTCAGTGACATGGGTCTGGTGATCCACCAGCACCTGCAAGACCATGGAGAAGTAGCCCTTTTGGTTGATATACTCCATTGCAAGATGGCTGGCGGCCAAAATTGTGATATGCTTTCCATTTCACGAGCAGAGTTAAGGAATCCCATTGCCTCAAAGCCATCAATTATTTCCTGCGTATTACTGAGAGTTGCAGTCCTTCATATCAGGAGGTGATTAATGACCCAGCACACTTGCATTACCGCAACCCCTACAGTGGACTTTCTAACTCCAAAGTGATTTGCGACTGAACGGTAGCAGTATGGAGTTTCTAGCTTCCACACAGCAATCACTACTTGCTTTTCCACAGTGGGGTCAGCTCTCATTCTCGTGTCCTTCTGATGTCCTTGAACCGCAGTGCTGGGGCAAGCTCTGCACACATATCCGGAAGATGAATTTGCACATCCAAAAGTTCTGCAGCCACTGCTCCTCATCCCATACCAGTATCATGATGCAATCCCACCACTCAGTGCTTGTTTCCTGAGCCCAGAACTGATGCTGTTGCATGAATGCCAGGAGCAATCTTGAATTATTGGTTTCCATGGCAGACAGCAGGGCAGGCATCACTGATTCCCTCTCTGTTTCACAGCTCATGAAATACTACAGGACCAGCCTCATTGTATTCATAAGGGTCATTACCAGACTGGTCAGCAGCTCAGGATCCAAGCTGTCAGGCAGAGATGGCAGGCTCACAGTTTACAAGGGCTGTTAAAAAACGTGTAACACAGTAGGAAGTTGTAGCCTATAGGACTAGCCTGCTTGCTTGCATATATATATATCTTTCCTTATAGATTTAAGTATTGTTGTTTTATTATAATAGAATCATAGATTCATATTAAAGTATTATAGCTGTAATGCAAGTTACCTTACAGGCCATATGCTGTATGAAAGCTAAGGCATTTAGCGTACATATGTTCGGGACCTTTGGCCTAGATAAGTAATGATGAGTTAATGGATAAGATATATATGGTTATAACCTTTACACTAGATAAGTCAGAAGGCATCAAAAAAGGGGGGCTGTCTCAGGTTATGCCCCGAGTAAACTTCACAGATACACCACAGAACCCACAAAAGGGCCAGAAATAACAAAGGTGAGATAAACAAATTGTCTGGAACCATCTGGAAAGGAAGTGGATATGTCATTAATACGCACGAGCCTGCCAGCCTATAGAATAAATGTACCCTAATAATTTGGGGGTGAAGAATCCAAGTGTGGACTTAGAAGGAGGACTCATATTGCTCAGGGTATAAGAAGGGGCAAATTGTGTTGATTTTGTGAGTTGCACAGTGGGATAGCTACCCACTCGCAATCCTTACTCTGTTGATGCAAGAGTAATGACTATGGACATGCTGTGCTGATACAAGGAGCAGTGTGTGGATGTGCTCAACTGATGTTACCAAAGCAGCTTATGATCATCGACAAAGCTTAAATTGACTTAATTCTGTAGTGTAGACGTGGCCTTAGTCTCCAATGTGCTTTAGTCTAATTTTGGTTGTTGGATTTAGTATGCAGGTAGCTGGATGGTGATGGTGCCTTCTGATACACAGCAAGTCAGATTAAATGACCCAGTGGTCCTTCTGGCCTTAAATTCTATGTACTAAAACCTTGAATTAGACCTGGTATTAAGTGGGAAGCCAGTGCAGAGAGCAGAGCACAGGGCTGCTCTGTTCTAAGCCAATTGTAGTTCTATTAAAGATGGTGGTTTTCATACCTAGGTGCAGAGAATTACAATAATTGAGCCTGGAGATCATGAATGCACAGGTCATCTTGTCTGTATGTAAATCCAAGAGGAGTATAGCAATTTGCTCCCCAGATGTGGATGGAAAAAGACATTTTTCATATTTGTGAATCTTTGGGTCTCCATGACAGTGAGGATATCTATCTATCTATGACCTGTTTCACACCTCTGCTCAGCAGCATAGTGTCAGAACACCTTCCACATAAAATCACTAGCAATAGCAAAATCCCTAGTGGATATCATGAAATCTCTGGCACTTCTCCCTTTTGGGGGTTGAAACTCTGCTTGGGATAGAGTTTGTGGTTTTGATTTTTAAAATATTGTATTAATTTACTTTTCTGGGGTGACTTGGTTTCAGGCTGTTCTTTCATATAGATTGGATGGTCAGTCAGTTGTTTGGTTGATTGGTTGATTGGATTGAGTTTTTGCATGGAGGGGTGTCAGTGTGATTGCCATTCTTTAGGCGAGAAGTCTGTTTCAAAGTAGAAGAACTTGCAGCATTTCCTAAAACTGATCAGGCTCTGGATTTGCCTGATCTCCTCTGGAAGACTGTTCTACAGCCTCACCCCAAGAATGTTCTTTCACCCCAACTCCCCTACATTGTGTCTTTTGCTCTGTGATCTCCATCGTCCCAGAAAAATGTGGAGTGGTAGTCCATTGATCAAAATTTGGTTCTTAATGCAGCTGGGGCTTGGTCCATTCATTCTTCTACTGACCACCATCACCTCAGTCTTCTCATGGTCCAGATTCAAGCAGCTGCTCCTCATCCATCTCAGCTAGAGGTGGGAGAAGGTGCTGGTTGTGTCTAATGTAGAGTATCTGGGTTTCATGCACTAGTGCAAACACTGTAGAGAAGTGATTAAATACAAACTAAGCCCCACCCCTCTTTTCACTAAATGTTAGGATTCTTAAAGTCTTGGATTTTTATAACCTATGTTTAGAACCTAAATTAACCTGAAACTGTCACTTTAAAACTTTCCATGGGAAATGAGGAAAAGGGGGGACGTGTTGGAGAGAGAACTTCTTGTTTGTACAAACCCTTTATCAAGAAAAGAAGCTGGACTGGGTCAGGTCAGCAAACCCCAGGCCCTGGGATGCAGGACAGGAATCTGATGTGAATCTCTGAAAGAGAAGATATTTCTTGCTTTGGCCAACACAAACAAAGGAAGGAAATTTCAGTCAGAGCCTTATGAAGGGATCCCGGGAAGACTGATAAGGGCAGTTGAGGAGCTAAAGGAAGGGTTGAGTGGGTAGGGAAGGAATCTCCAGTTTCAGAGAGTTATAATTCTCTATCTTGTGTTCCAGAAGGGGAGAGAAATGTTCAGCAGACCAATACTTAAAGGAGGCAAGGCTGACTTTGGAGAATTAAATGCCAGACACAGGTCAAATGGCTTCCTCAACTATAGCTCAAATGCTGGGGACATCCCCCCATTTTTTTCTTCTTCATCCTTGGAGGAATACCCCATCTTTTCCCATGCTCTATCCCCCATGGCCCAGCTCTTTCCTCCCTCCCATTTGTGGAATATCCCTCCAGGTTCTCCATACTCTGGGCATTTTTCGGGAGGGTGGGGAAAAAAGGGAAGAAGGATGTTTATGAATGGGGCAGCAGGGAGTGGGGGGTGGGATGGGGGCAGTAGCAGTGAGAGCTGGAGAGAACAGGAATCCCAGTCACTGGATGCTGTAACAAGTTCCTTCTGGCTTCTGCCACTGTGTATTAGCAAGTGGAAGAGGAGCCACAAGACTGGAAGAAAACTACTTTCACAGCAGTACAAGGGCTGTGGCAATTTAAAGCGTTGGCTTTGGGCATGTGTAATTCACTTTTGACTGACTTATGGAGTGGGTATTGCAAGGCTTGCCTCCCTTGGCCTGTGTGTTATACCCGAATGACTGTGATTCAAGAACCTCTTAATGCCAACTGGAAAGGGGATGCAGAGGGATCACAGCAATCTTCTAAGTCTGATATGTACATTCTATTGCACCAAAAAATGTCATAGGAGGTCTCAAATGAAAACCTCTGTCATGCTGCTCATCAATCTCATTGTGAAATGTAAGGAGTTATGTAGATATATAGAAAATATGTTCTTAAAGTCTGTATCTAGGGGCCGGGCACCAGCCAAGATAAAAAAACCTGGTTTTCTGTCAGACAAGAGATGTTTAGCCATATATCTGTTTACATATAAATTAATTATTGTCTCATTTACAGTGGATCTCCAATCACCAGTCTGAGCTGAAAGCAAGTGAAAGACTGTGAAGTCTTCAGAAAGAAACTAACAGGAAGAGAAAAACAGTGGGAGGGGGGAGGGAAAGAAAACTCTATCTGGAAGTGTACATCAAAGGTTTACTCCACTTTACTGGGAAGGCAAAGAAGATTTCCAGGCACCTTTTACGGAGGAAGAAAAAGGACAGTGCATTTGCTTCATGAAAAAGGGTCTCAACCAAGCTTGGTTGAAAACTGATGAGAACATTGGGTGAGATAAGCTTCTTTAGACAGAAGGTTAACCTGCTAGTTAAGTTTAGTCTCTAGAAAGCGTGTTATGATTTTATATAATCATTTGTTTCCAATATTCTTACTATTATTCGAATCTCCATGCTTTGACAACAAACATTAGTGTGCAACTATAAATGTATCTAAATGCAGTGGTGTTATGCAAAAAATTGGTCCTGAATTGCATCCTATGAGCTGCTGCATGCTGTTCCTTTGGGGCACCAGGTCTGGTAATTCTTTGAGTGTTCAATGAATAAGGGTTGGATACTTCAATGCTCCAAGCATTCGGGAGTTGGCTTGTGCCTGCAGACCTTGGTCTCTCTATACTGGAAGCATCAGAGGCCTGGAAGATAGTTCTTGTACTGTCAGAGGCTGTTGGTTTTATGGAGCTGATCCACAGCAGGCACAGACAAGACTCCTTCATGCTAAGGGTAACTAGAGGTGAGGTGCCTCACAACTCTGGGTACCCTTGGGGGCATCACAATGGTATCCTGGTGCATGCTAAAATATTTGAGCAGGAACTAACATATTTACAAATGTTCTGTGATAGCTGAACCTAAAGACATGTGAGCTGTTTCAAAAGGAGGTAATCAACTTCAGCCTGTGTTAATGGGGAGCGGATTTCCACTGACAGGAAGAAAATTGAATCAGTGAAAATGGGGTGACTCCACAGACATTCATAGATGCATAGAGTTTTGTAAGACTTTGCTCATATTTTCAAAGTTTCAGATATGGGTTTCGCTATACTGCAAAACCATTGCAGAGGGTAGGTGAGAAGGGGGAAACAATTACAGAGCTCAACAAAGGGCACATGTAGCTTCTCCTGCCAGCCTTCCCAACTTTCTACATATTTTCATATTAGAAACAGATGCTTACTAAACAAAATTAGCTCAGAAACACAAATCATAGAATCATAGAAGATTCGGTTTGGAACGGATCTCAAGATGTCTAGTCCAGTATTTCTCAACGACCAGTCCATGAACCAGCACTGATCCCAGAGATCTGCCTGATATAGTCTAGGAAGCCAGTCCCTGGTATCAAAAAGGTTGAGAAACACTGTCCAACCCTCTGCTCAAAGCAGGACCAACCCCAACTAAACCATCCCAGCTAGGGCGTTCTCAAGTCGCACCTTTAAGACCTCAAAGACCTTTAAGACCTCCTTTGGTAACCCATTCCAGTGCTTTACCACCCTCCTAGTGAAAAAAGTTTTCCTAATATCCAACCTAGACCTCCCCCACTGCAACTTGAGACCATTGCTCCTTGTTCTGTCGTCTGCCATCACTGAGAACAGCCTAGCTCCATCCTCTGTGGAACCCCTTTTCAGGTCATTAAAGGCTGCTATCAAATCCCTCCTCATTCTTCTCTTCTGCAGACTAAACAAGCCTAGTTCCCTCAGCCTCTCCTCATAAGTCATGTGCTCCAGCCCCTAATCATTTTTGTTTCCCTCTGCTGGACTCATAGAATCATAGAAGTTTAGAGTTGGAGGGACCTCAAGAGGTCATCTAGTCCAACCCTCTGCTCAAAGCAGGACTAACCTCAGCTAAATCATCCCAGCCAGGGCTTTGTCAAGTTGCACCTTTAAGACCTCTAAGGATGGAGATTCCACCACCTCCTAGGTAACCCATTCCAGTGCTTCACCACCCTCCTAGTGAAAAACCTTTTCCTAATATCCAACCTAGACCTCCCCCACTGCAACTTGACTCACTCCAATTTTTCCACGTCCTTCCTGTAGTGGGGGGCCGAAAACCAGATACAGTATTCCAAATGAGGCCTCACCAATGCCAAATAGAGGGGAATAAACATTTCCCTTGATCTGCTGGCAATGCTCCTACTAATGCAGCCCAACATGCCGTTAGCCTTCTTGGCAATAAGGGCACATTGCTGACTTATATCCAGCGTCTTGTCCACTGTAACCCTCAGGTCCTTTTCTGCCAAACTGCTCCCTAGCCAGTCATTCCCCAGTCTGTAGCAGTGCATGGGATTCTTCCGTCCTAAGTGGAGGACTCTCTTGACCTCATCAGATTTCTTTCAGCCCAATCCCCAAATTTGTCTAGGTCACTCTGTTTCCTATTCCTGCTCTCCAACATATCTACCAGTCCCCCCAGCTTAGAGTCATCTGCAAACTTGCTGAGGGTGCAATCCACCCCATCCTTCAGATCATTAATGAAGATAATGAACAAAACCGGCCCAGCACTGACCCCTGGGGCACTCTGCTTGTTACCAGCTGTCAACTAGACATCGAGCCATTGATCACTACCGATTGAGCCCAATGATCTAGCCAGCTTTTTATACATCTTATAGTCCATTCATTCAACCCATACCTCTTTAACTAGCGGATAAGAATACTGTGGGAGACCTTATCAAAAGCTTTGCTAAAGTCAAGGTATATCACATCCACCACTTTCCCCACATCCTGAGCCAGTCATCTCATCATAGAAGGCAATCAGGTTGGTCAGACATGACTTGCCCTTGGTGAATCCATGCTGCCCTTGGTGAATCCATGCTGCCTCAAAATGGATTCCTTGAGGACTGCTCCATGATTTTTCCGGGGACTGAAGTGAGGTTGACCAGCCTGTAGTTCCCCGGATCCTTGTTCTTCCATTTTTTGAAGATAGGCACTATAGTTGCCTTCTTCCAATCATCAGGGACCTCCACTAATCACCACGTGTTTTCAAAGATGAGAGTCAATGGCCCTGCAATCATACCCGCCAATTCCCTCAGCACCCTCAGATGTGTTTCATCTGGCCCATGGACTTGTGCATGTCCAGCCTTTCTAAATAGTCCTGAACCTGTTCTTTTAGCACTGAAGGCTGCTTGCCTCCTTCCCATAGTGTGCTGCCCAGTTCAGTAATCTGGAAGCTGACCTTGTCTGTGAAGACAGAGGCAAAAACAAACATTGAGTACTGCAGCTTTTTCCACATTACCTGTCACTAGGTTGCCTCCTCCATTCTGTAAGGGGCCCACACTTTCCATGGCCTTCTTCTTATTACTAACATACCTGTAGAAACCCTTCTTGTTACCCTTCATATTCCTTACTAGCTGCAACTCCAATTGTGCTTTGGCTTTCCTGATTTCACTTCTGCATGCTCGAACAGTATTTTTATACACCTCCCTGGTCATCCAAGCTTCCACTTCTTGTAAGCATCCTTTTTGTGTTTAAGGTCATCTAAGACTTCTTTGTTAAGCCAAGTTGGTCACCTGCCATATTTGCTATTCTTTCTGCACAGTGGGATGGTTTGTTCCTGCACCACAAATAAGGTTTCTTTAAAATACAGCCACGTCTCTTGAACTCCTTTCCCTCTCATGTTAGCCTCCCAGGGGATCCTGCCCATCAGCTCCCCGAGGGAGTCAAAGTCTGCTTTTCTGAAGTCCAGGGTCCATGTCCTGCTGCTCTCCTTTCTTCCTTTTGTCAGGATCCTGAACTCGACCATCTCATGGTCACTGCTGCCCTGGTTATAATCAACTTTTCCTTCCCCTACTAATTCTTCCCTGTTTATGAGCAGCAGGTCAAGAAGTGCATGGTCCCTCCAGCACTTGCACCAGGAAGTTGTCCACAACACTCTCCAAAAACTTCCTGGATTGTCTATGCTCTGCTGTATTGCTCTTCCAGCAAATGTCAGCGTGAATTATGTCCCTCATGAGAACAAGGTCCTGTAATCTGGAGACTTCCGTTAGTCGGCTGAAGAAAGACTCGTCTACCTCATCCTCCTGATTTGGTGGGCTATAACAGACGCCCACCATACCATCACCCTTGTTGCTATCGCCTCTAAACTTAACCCAGAGACTCTCAACAGGACATGTTTATTACAGCAAACATATAAGTTCTGCAGAGAGAAGTTATTGTACCACCAGAAAGGAACTCCTGGCTACAGCTGGCCTAACCTGATGATTTTTGGTTTTGGAGAAATTTTGGCTTTTTGGAATTTGGGCTTGTGTGACCTCAGCACGAAACCAAATTTCCTGAAATTTCTCAGAGAATTGAAAAAATCCATTTTGAAAACAAAGAAACAAGGTATTTCCAAAACAAAATACGAAACTGACAAGACTGAGAAGGGGCACAAATCTCCTCAGGGACAGGTTGGTTAGGAATTCAAAGATTCCAAAGCCAGACAGGACCATTGTGATCATCTAGTCTGACCATCTGTATAAGTCAGGCCAGAGAATTCCCCAAAATAATTCCTTTTAAACTAGACAATATAATTTAATAATTTATCATAGAACTAAAAATTAGTGGTAGTTTAAGTAGAAGTGAATATGACTTGATAATATTTCTTATGTGTAAACAGAAGAAAGTATATACACTTGGTGCTTTAAACGCACAAATTGCACAAAGCTGAAAATAATTTCTGAGACAAATGTGTTGGGAGAGAGAATTTAAACAGAAGACATTTGAATGATAATTGGGAACTGTTTTAAATAATTTTACTAGATGCCCAAAACTCACAATCAAGAAAAAAGGCCATACTAAACTTGTCTTAGAGAAATGCAACTATAAAAATGAAATTATATATAAAAATATAAAACTAATGGAAGAAAGGGGGAAATGATAGCAATGAATATAAATCAGAAGCTAGGCATTGTAGAAAACTGATAAGGGAAGCAAAAGGACACAAGTAGACCTCTATGGCAGCAGAATTCAGGACAATAATGAGTTTTTAAAGTATATCAGGAACAAAAAGAGTCTTAACAATGGTATTGGTCCATTCCCAGATGGAAATGACAGAATTGTCCTAGTGAGGAGGGCTTTAAACTAGTTTCGACGGGGGACGGGGACCTAAGCCCGAAGGTAAGTGGGGAAGAGGGACACCACAAGGAAGCAGAAGGAAAAGGGTGCAACACGGGAGGCCTCCCAATTCATACTGTGAAAGTAGGCCAATCGGCTACTTTTCACAAGTGCAAGAAGCACAAATGCAAGAAGCCTGGGAAACAAGCAGGAGGAACTGGAAGTCCTGGCACAGTCAAGAAACTACGATGTGATTGGAATAGCTGAGACTTGGTGGAATAACTCTCACGACTGGAGCACTGTCATAGATGGGTATAAACTGTTCAGGAAGGACAGGCAGGGGCGAAAGGGTGGAGGAGTTGCACTGTATGTAAGAGAGCACTATGACTGCTCTGAGCTCCAGTATGAAACTGGAGATAAGCCAGTTGAGTGTCTCTGGGTTAAGCTTAGAAGCAAGAACAATAAGCGTGATGTCATGGTGGGTGCCTGTTACAGACCACCAGACCAGAAGGATGAGGTAGATGAGGCTTTCTTTACTCAACTAGGGAAAGTTTCCAGTTCACAGGACCTAAGTCTCATGGGGGACTTCAATCACCCTGACATCTGCTGGAAGAGCAATACAGCAGAGCACAGACAATCCAGGAAGTTTTTGGAGAGTGTTGCGGACAACTTCATCATGCAAGTGCTGGAGCAACCAACGAGGGGCCCTGCTCCTCTTGACCTGCTGCTCACAAACAGGGAGGATACGGTAGGAGAAGAAGTGGATGGCAACCTAGGCAGCAGTGACCATGAGATGGTCGAGTTCAGGATCCTGACAAAAGGAAGAAAGGAGAACAGCAGGATACGGACCATGGACTTCAGAAAAGCGGACTTTGACTCCCTCAGGGAACTGATGGGCAGGATCCACTGGGAGGCTAATATGAGGGGGAAAGGAACCCAAGAGAGCTGGCTGTATTTTAAAGAGACCCTATTGAGGGCACAGGAGCAAACCATCCCGATGTGCAGAAAGAATAGCAAATATGGTAGGCGTCCAGCTTGGCTTAACAAAGATGTCCTTGGCGAACTTAAACGCAAAAAAGAAGCTTACAAGAAGTGGCAGCTTGGTCAGATGACTAGGGAGGATTATAAAAACACTGCTCGAACGTGCAGGAATGAAATCAGGAAGGCCAAAGCACAATTGGAGTTGCAGCTAGCAAGGGACGTGAAGGGGAACAAGAAGGGTTTCTACAGGCATGTTGCCAACAAGAGAAAGATTAGGGAAAGTGTGGGCCCCTTAGAGAATGAGGGAGGCAACCTAGTGACAGAGGATGTGGAGAAAGCTGAGGTACTCAATGCCTTTTTTGCCTCTGTCTTCACAGACAAGATCAGCTCCCGGACTACTGTACTGGGTGGCACAGAATGGGAAGGAGGCGAACATCCCGCAGTGCTGAAGAAACAGGTCCAAGACTATTTAGAAGGATTAGACATACAGAAGTCCATGGGGCCGGATGCAATGCACCCGAGGGTGCTGAGAGAGTTGGCTGAGGTGATTTCAGAGCCATTGGCTATTATCTTTGAAAGCTCATGGCAATGGGGGGAGGTCCCTGAGGACTGGAAAAAAGCAAATATAGTGCCCATCTTCAAAAAGGGAGGAAAGAGGATCCAGGGAACTACAGACCGGTCAGCCTCACTTCAATCCCTGGAAAAATCATGGAGCAGGTCCTTAAGGAATCCATTTTAAGGCACTTGGAAGAGAGGAAGGTGATCAGGAACAGTCAACACGGATTCACCAAGAGAAAGTCATGCCTGACCAACCTGATTGCTTTCTATGATGAGGTGACTGGCTCTGTGGATGTAGGGAAGGCGGTAGACATGATATATCTTGACTTTAGCAAAGCTTTTGATACTGTCTCTCACAGTATTGTTAGCAAGTTAAAGACGTATGGGTTGGATGAATGGACTATAAAATGGATAGAGAACTGGCTAGAGCATAGGGCTCAATGAGTAGTGATCAATGGCTCCGTGTCTAGCTGGCAACCAGTCACAAGCGGAGTTCCCCAGGGGTCGGTCCTGGGGCCGGTTTTGTTCAACATCTTTATTAATGATCTGGAGAATGGGGTAGATTGCACCCTCAGCAAGTTTGCGGACGACAGTAAGCTGGGGGGAGTGGTAGATAACCTGCAAGGTAGGAATAGGATACAGAGTGACCTAAACAAACTGGAGGATTGGGCCAAAAGAAATCTAATGAGGTTCAACAAAGATAAGTGTAGAGTCCTCCACTTAGGAAGGAAGAATCCCATGCACAGCTATAGACTGGGGACCGACGAGCTGGGCAGCAGCTCTGCAGAAAAGGACCTGGGGGTAACAGTGGATAAAAAGCTGGATACGAGTCAGCAGTGTGCCCTGGTTGTCAAGAAGGCTAATAGCATATTAGGCTGCATTAGGAGGGGCATTGCCAGCAGATCACAGGAAGTGATTATTCCCCTCTATTCAGCATTGGTGAGGCCGCATTTAGAATATTGTGTCCAGTTTTGGGCCCCCCACTACAAAAAGGATGTGGACAAGTTGGAAAGAGTCCAGCGGAGGGCAAAAAAATGATTAGGGGGCTGGAACACAGGACTTATGAGGAGAGGCTGAGGGAACTGGGCTTGTTTAGCCTGCAAAAGAGAAGAGTGAGGGGGGATTTGATAGCGGCCTTTAACTACCTGAAAGGGGGTTCCAGGGAGGATGGGGCTAGGCTGTTCTCGGTGGTGGCAGATCACAGAACAAGGAGCAACAGTCTCAAGTTGCAGGGCGGGAGCTCTAGGTTGGACATTAGGAAAAAGTTTTTCACTGGGAGGGTGGTGAAGCACTGGAATGGGTTACCTAGAGAGGTGGTGGAATCTCCATCTTTAGAGGTTTTTAAGCTGAGGCTTGACAAAACACTGGCTGGGATGATATAGCTGAGGTTAGTCCTGCGTTGAGCAGCGGGTTGGACTAGATGACCTTCTGAGGTCCCTTCCAACTCTAATATTCTATGATTCTATGAAAAGCAGTTGTGTTGATTCAAGATTTCTGTTCTGTATTTGAGGGGAAAAACAGATAATGTGGTCACAACATGAAGATGAAACACTTTCCATTCCAACAGAAACTAAGGAGGGTGTTAAACAGCAGCTACTAAAGTTAATCATCTCTAAATCAGCAGGTCTAGATAACTTACAACCAGTAGTTTTAAAAGAGCTGGCCAAGGAGCTCGCTGAACCATTAACATTGATTTTTAATAAGTCTTAGAACACTGGGGAAGTTCCACAGGACTGGAAGGAAGCAAATGTTGTGCTAATATTTAAAAAGGATGATATCCAGGTAATATAGGCCTGTCAGCCTGATATCAGTCCTGGGCAAAATAATGGTGTGGATGATACAGGACTCAATTAAAAAAGAATTAAAGGAGGATAATATAATTAATGCCAATCAACATGGTTTTATAGAAAATAGATCCTGCCAAACTAACTTGAGATCTTTTTTTGATGAGATTACAAGTTTGTTTGATAAAAGTAATAGTGCTGACATAAGATACTTAAACTTGTGCAAGGCATTTGATTTGATTTGACAATAAGTTGATTAAAAATTAGAGTGATATAAAATTTACACTGATATTTGTCAAAATATAATTGTGAACAGGGAATCATCCTCAAGTAAGTGTGTTTCTACTGGGGCCCCATGCTGTTTTAACATTTTAAACATAAAATCATCACTGATTAAGTGTGTAGATGACACAAAGTTAGACAGTTCACTGATACAAAGTGATCTGGATCGCTTGATAAGCTGGGCAAAGCAGAAAACATGTGTTTTAATATGTCCAAATGTAAAGTCATACAGGTAGGAACAACTAATTAGGTGAAACTTACAGGGTGGGGTTCTTTATCCTGGAAAGCAGAGACTCTGAAAAAGATCTGAGTGGGTCATGGTGGATAATCAGCTGAACATGAGCTTCCAGTGTGACACTGTGGCCAAAAAGGAGTAGGTAGGTTCTGTTAACTCTGTATTTGACACTGGTGCACCCCCTACTGGAATACTGTGTCCATTTCTGCTGTCCACAATTCAAGAAGGATGTTGATAAACTGGAAGGGCTTAGAAAAGAGCCACAAGAATGATTAAAGAATTAGGAAACATGCCTTATACTGAAAGACTCAAGGAGCTCAATCTCTTTAGTTTAATAATAAAAATATTAAGGAGTTACTTGCTCAATGGCTACATGGTTAACAGAAAGTTGATACTAGAGGGCTCTATAGCTAGAAGCTGAAGCTAAACAAATTCAGTCTCGAAATAAGACATATATTTTTAACAGTGAAGGTAATTAATCATTAAAACACCTTTCCAAGGGTTGTGATGGAAGTTTTTCTAAAAAAGTCTGCTCTGGTACAAATGGGAATTAATTCATGGATGTCCTGTGGCCTGTGTTATACAGGAGATCAGACCAGATGATCACAGTGAACCCTTCTGGCTTTATAATCAATGCAGTCCTGACAGGAAGGACATGATGTAAATTGCTAAACTTTTATAATACATTATTTTATTAAATTGTTTCTTTCTTTTCTAATTGGCGCATTTATTATTCTGCATGCCATTGCCTTAGGGATTGGTCTATACTAGAAAGCTGTACACTTAATCCCTCTCCTGATGTGGCAGAAGTTATATAGATTGTGATATAGCAAGGGCAGAGGACAATAGGAGAGTGGTCCTATTTGTAGTCCAGGGAGTGGGTGGGCGCAAGTCCGTCTACTGCTAAAGGCCCCTCCCCCAGCCTAAGAGGAGGAGTCACTGAGCCCAGGATACAACTGATTATGTGGGACAAGTAATTAAAAAACAGGACAGGCCATGAGGGTCAAAGGGTAAAACAGAAGGTACCAGAAGGGGACACTGGGCAGAGAACCCCAGACAGTGCCCACTGCTCCCAAAAGGCATCTAGGGAGCCAGTGGATGCCGCCCAGAGGAACTCTGCCCGCATGTGTGAATGGATGGAGGAGCGGAAATAGGTTCCACAGTCGCAGGGCGCCCTCCCCCCCGCCAACCTCCTCTCCCTGGTGTTATAGATGGCCACTTAGGCCAGGGCTAGGAGGAGGTTGACGAGGAGATCCTGCGACTTTGTGGAGCTTTAGATGGGGTGTGCATATAAAAGCAAGTGTGGGGAAAAGTGCAGCCAGAACCTCAGAAGAGGTTCTGGAGGAGCCGGAACAGAGGCTGCAACCTGGCACACTCCAGATAAATGTGCGCCAGGGTCTCCCTCATGCCGCAGAAGGGGCAGGTATCAGGGCAGGGGGTGAACCGTGCCAAGTACATGCCCGTGCTCATGGCGCCGTGAAGGAGCCACCAACTGATGTCCCCGGAGGGCCACGGGGTCAGGGTGGAATAGAGGCTGGCCCACCACGGGTCCTTGCTCTCCACAGGTGGTAGTAGGGCCCGCCCTTTGGTGTCTGGGCAGGACACGAGGGCGAGGAAATGAAGGGTGTGGAGCACGAGCATGTAGAGTTGGTCCCTCGATGCACTTCAAAAAAAGGACCGGCTGCAAATTGTGCAGCTAGCTTGGTGTGTGGGGAGGGGGTGGCCGGGGCCTGATGAGAAGCTCCAGAGGCTAGGACTGAAGGGGGGGCCCTCTTGCAGGACTCGCTCGAGATAAACCCGAGCAGCAGAGGGAAGCCTGTCTTCACCTCCTGGAATACGTGCCGGGGGGTTTGAAGGGTGGAGAGCCACATGCGCCAAACCAGTGCCTGGGGATCCATCCACTCCCCCCTGGTCGTAGTCCAGGAGATCTCTGATCTTGGTGACTCCGGCCAGGACCAGACTCCATCTCACCGAGGAGGTATCCGCCACCTGTACATGAAGTTGGGGGTTGTATAGCACAGGCTCTGCGAGGAGATCCTCCCCCTAGGTAGCCGTAAGGGGCCTGGAGGCAGAGACCAGCCTCCAGGCCCAGAGGAGGTCATGGTAAAAGACCGGCAACTCGGAGAGGTCTCTCGGATGGAGTTAAAGAGCTGCCGGTCGTATCGGAGCCCTCGGAGGTGGCGGAGGAAGGTGTGTGCCAAGTGGCTCCACACTGGACTACCTGCACTATAAAGGAGTCTCTGCAGGGCCTGGAGGCAGAAGGTGTGGATGTGGCTGTGGAGACAGCACAGGCCCTGCCCTCCTTCCTCCAGGGGAAGACTCAGGATCCCTGCAGAGACCCAGTGCAGTCCTGGCCAAAAGAACTCCAGCACGGTCATCTGGAGGTGGGCCAGGAAACCCGGAGGCGGGGCCAGGGTGTTGAGCCGGTGCCAGAGCATGGACAGGACCAGCTGGTTGAGCACCAGCGCCCGCCCCCGAAGGGAGAGGCACTGGAGCAATCCCGTCCATCTCCGCAGCCGCTCAGACACCCTGCCCTCCAAATCGTGCCAGTTCTCCGCCAGGGAGGGATGGGTGGCGGAATGGTAAACGCCCAGATAGAGCAGCGGACCCGCGCTCCACTGGATGGCTTGAAGAGCGGATGGGAGGGAGCTCGCCCGCCACCCGGTCCCTACCATCAGGCCAGAGCTCTTGACCCAGTTGACCCGGGCGGAGGAGGCTGCTGAGTAGACAACTAGGCAGGCCTCTAGCCGCATCAGGTCGCCTGGGTCCTGGACCGCGAAGAGTACATCATTGGCGTACACTGACAGGACCAGCCTCAGCTCTGGCTCACGGAGCACCAACCTCATCAACCTCCGGCTGAGGAGACAGAGGAAGGGCTCGATGGCCAGAGCGTACAGCTGGCCCAACAGCAGACAGCTTTGGCGCACTCCTCGCCCGAAGCTGACTGGTTCGGTCAGAGTCCAGTTGAGCTTGACCAGACACTCTGCGGAAGTGTACAGCACCTGGAGAAAGCCCACAAAACGGGGCCCAAAGTGGAACGTCTGCAGGGTGCCCAGGAGATACCCGTGGTCCATCCGGTCGAACACCTTCTTCTGGTCCAGGAACAGGAGGGTGAACGATAGACCATCCCCTACACCCGAGCTCCAAGAGGTCCCGGACCAGATAAAGGTTATCGAAGATGGTTCGGCCTGGGACAGTGTAGGTCTGGTTGGGACAGACCACATCCTGCAGCACAAACCCCAGCCTCAGAGACATGGCCTTGGCTATGATTTTATAGTCCGTGCTGAGGAGTGAGATGGGACGTGAGTTCCGAAGGTCAAGGAGGTCCTCCCACTTCTCCTGACACGCTCCGCAGAGGGATGGATCCTCAGGACTGGCAGCCAGACATCTCTCCAGCTCTAAGACCTCCCGCTCCACCTGATTTATCCCCACACCCCACCTCTGGGTGGCCCCCTGAGTGTAGTCACGGCAAAAGAGCCGTGCGTGCATCTTTCCCACGTCCCACCAGTGCCGCATTGAGGGAAAGGTGCACCTCTGCCCCCAACAGGTCAACCAGAGCTCCTGGAAGGACGCCATGAAGCCCACGTCCTCCAGAAAGCTATTGTTGAAGTGCCAATAGACTGGCCCCAACTTCTACATGGTGAGAGAGGCCGTCATGGTCACCAGATGGTGATCTGAGAAAGGGGCTGGCCAGACGCTGGAGAAGTGGGCCTGCGAAAGGTGGGAAAAATAAATGTGGTTCAACCAGGAGTGGTGTGACCGGTCTTCCCCCACCCGGACAAAGGTAAAGGTGATGACATCATCCGGGTGGTGGTCACACCAGACGTCCACCAGGGAGTGATGGGCTACAATCTCCCAGAGGACTTCCATGGCAGCTGGGCAGTGCTTGGTCCTCGTGTGGTCCCGTTCCTCGAGGATAGTGTTGAAATCCCCACCCAGAACCAGGCACTCGTGAGGATCCAAGGTGCCGAGGAAGGCGGACGCCTGCTGGAAAAAAACGAACCCTCTCCGGGCCCAATGTCGGGGCATAGACATTGACAAGGTTCAACGCCAGCCCCTCCATGCGGACCAGGAGGTGCAACAGGTGACTGGGCATGACCTCGGCGACCCTCAGCATCTCGGGCTGTAAGTCGGGGGAGAACAAGGGGGCCACTCCACCCATGCAGGCTGAGAGGTGACTAAAGAACACCCTGTCCCACCACTCCAGCCGCCAACTAGCCTCAGTGGCTGGATCTTTTGGGTTTCCTGCAGGAACACCACAGAGTACCCTCCCTCCTGGAGGAAGGAGAGCACCTGGCTCCTATAGAGCCCCATCCTACAGCCCCTGGCATTCCAGGTTGCAAAGATAGTCAGGGCCATGGAGAGGGCTGGGGAGGATCCTCATGGGCGGGAATGCCAGCAGACCCCATCAGGCCCCGCAGCAATCCGTGACCGACCCTGAAGGCCAGGAGGGAATCACAGAACCTGAGGGCCCGTCGGTAGGCTGTAGCATCCTGCCTCCCAGTCCTTTGCCATCCTTCAGAATAGCCCTTATGGCCTGGAGGACGAGGTGGAAATCCCCCCAGCGCTGCAGGGTGAGCTATACCCTGTTCCTGGCCCCACGACA
The DNA here is from genome assembly GCF_026122565.2 of Emydura macquarii macquarii. NCBI lineage: Eukaryota > Metazoa > Chordata > Testudines > Chelidae > Emydura > Emydura macquarii. The sequence continues at coordinate 712,086 of NW_027131139.1, forward strand.
GTCAGTCAGGAAATCCCAAAGCTTGTCCCGTAGCATCTTGGGGGCCAGGCTAGGAGACCCTGGGCCGGCCTCTGGCCAGGACCCCATAACAGCCCCATGGCCGACAGAGACGGGCAGACAGGGGCCTGCCTGAATCCCTGGCACAAGGGATGGCAGCAGAGGGAAGACAGTAGCCCCGGGTGAGAGGGGGAACTCGAATACCGCCCCACAGGAGTTGGCAGATGTAAGGGGAAAAGACACAACCCCAGGGGCGGTAACAATATGGGAGGTGGACAGGGGAGGGACAAGAATGGTATCGGGGGTGGGAACGGGATCAGGGTCAGGAGCCGGGGAACAGGGACAGAGGCAGGAACGGGGCTGGGATCAGCCGAGCCACCAGGGCACGGCTCCACCTGACCCTGCACAGGGGTCAGGAGCATGGGGAGGGCCGTTGCCGACACTGGGCCTGGACACCATGATGGACTCAGCACCCGCAACCCCCATGAAAGGCAGGGGGCGGCTCAGTTCAGGTCCCTCAGAAGGAGTGAGGGGGAAGCTGCCCTACCTCAGACACCCTGGGGCTGTGCTTCCTGGTCAGGGTGGGGAAGGGGCCCCAGTCGCTGGAGATGGAATTGTAGGAAGTGGCAGGGGCAGATGACAAGGCGGCGGCTGGAGAGTTGGCGGCTATGTGGGCGCACGCTCTGGGGGTTGAGGCAGAAACACCCCCAGAGCTGGTGGAGGAAATAGCCGGGGGGGAGGGGGGAAGTTGCCGCCGACAGCAGGGCCATGGCAGGGAGGGTGGCCTGCACCCCGGGGGGCATTGCCCTCCGGGAGGGGCCCTTGCCATTCGTGTCCTGGCCCTTCCTACCAGTTGAGGAAGCTCGGGCAGCAGCAGTGGAGATCCCCCCTGTGCCTGCCGCTGCCAGTGCCCTGATGGGGGCAGCGGTGGCAGTAGGAGCGGCGGTCAAGGCGGTAGCCACGGGGATATGCAGGGGAGCAGGCTGGGGGGAAGGGACAGGAGCCACCAAAGGGGCTGCTTGATCCATTGGAGGGGGATGGTGGGAGTAAGCACATGGGGGGAGAGGGGAAGGGGAGGTGGGCGGGCCAAGGCTGATCACTCCTCCCTGCTAGGCCGCAATCAGGGTGGGGTTTCAGGGGAAATGCCAGAGAGGGGGCTGTGAAGAGGAGAGGTGAGGTGGCTAACCTCTCCTCCCCACTAGGCTGTAGGCTGGGGAGGAGGGTGCCGCAAGGGGAGGGCAGGGACCGGGATGGGGGTGTGGGGGGTGCCAGCTCCTCCAGCTGCACTGGGAAGGGGGGGGTCACTAGATCATCAGGAGGTGTAGTTAACAAGGGGCAAAATGAAAAGAAATGGGGGTTCGAGGGGCTCTCGGGCTCTGAAGATCACCCAGATGCACTGAGTGGGTGGGGCGGATTGGGGTAGGGAGAAGTAGCAAATGCATGGGAGGGTGGGGTCAGGCACGGGGCAAAGGTAGGGCAGGGAAGAGCACAGGACTCCCAAGGAGCAAGGCAGGGCAGGGGGAAACAACGAACACTGAAGGGTGAGGGCAGAGCAGGGCAAGCCAAGAAACACTTGGGGCCGGGTGGGGCAGGAAAACTAAGGAAACCTGAGGGAGAAAGAGGAGGGGCAAAAATGGGCAGAAAGGGGCTGGTGGGGCAGACTGCAAGGGGAAGGGAAGGGGGGGTAAGCTGTTCTGGGACCACCGGAGGGCAAAGCAGAGGGTGAGGGAAGTCCTCCAGCCAGACAAGAGGAGGAAGGTCGGTGGGAGGGGAGAGCACATGAGTTCAGGTGGGCCTGGGTGGTGGAAACAAGTCCCTGCTGCTGCAGCTATCCCAGTCGGTCCAGGGGATGAGCGGCTCAGCTAAGGGTGAGGAGGCGAAGTGAGCAGTGGTTGGTGGTGGTGGTGGGGGCAAGGGTGGTGGTGGTGGTGGGGCGGGGAGCAGAGGGAGGGCTCCATGCTGCTCCTCCCTCTTCCCACAAAAGCAACAGTACCTTTCCCCACCACCACAAGATCAGAGGTGGTGTAGTCACTCAATCCAGAAAAAAAAGCATCCCCCCGCCGAACACTGCCCCAGCAGCAGCAGTGGTGATGGTAAAAATGTTCATCGGCCTCTTCACAGGCAGTAACTCGCACGAGCTGCAGCAGCAAGCTCCCAGGCGGTGGTGGCAGCAAGCAGCCAGCCTGGGAAGGCCCCATCACTGGTGGTGGTAGCGGCAGCAGCAGTGACTGTGGAGGAGCCACTCACTCACTCCCTCCCAACCAGCTAGCCAAGAGGGTGGTGGGGAAGCTGGCAGGGCCCTCAAGCAAGAGCAGCAGCAGCAGCAGCAGCTGCAGGAGCTTTTCCGACCAGCAGTGACTCCCTCGGCAGCTGTAGGAGAGTACTCAAAGGATGGGAGGTCTGGAAAGCCCAGAATGATCCGGGCTCTATTTCCTGCAGCCTAGCCAGAGTCATCAGAGGACAATTAGGAGCAGTTGAGGCCAATTAAGGCCCAGCCAGGTGCCTGATAAAAACCCTCTCTTCCAGAAAGACAGTGTGTGAGCTAGAGATGAAGTTATGCTGCAGAAAGGAATTCAGAGTTGTGTGAAGGTGATGGAGGAGATAAGAATTGTGTAGAGGAGCAGAGAAGAGTGTAGAGAAAGGTACTGGGCCCAGAAGGGGGACGATTCCCCAAGCAGGACAGTGATACCCCCCAGGCATGGGGGCTTGGGTAAGGAAGCCCACCCCCAGGCAGTAAGGGAGCAGGGCCTGAGGAGCCAGAAGGACAAAAGGGGAAAGTAGTCCAGGGGAAAAGACTGTGGCTGTGAATACGGTGCCAGAAGCACAAAACTGCTGCTCATAGGGCCCCTGGGATGGGACCCAGAGGAGCAGGTGGCCTGGTTTCCCTACCCTGCTCCCTGGGGAGATGGAGTACCTGGTGATGCCCTGGCCCACTAAGAGAGGCAAAAGTGTGGGACCCACTAAGATGAAGCTGGCTGTTTGCCACAAGCTATAAAAGTGTTTTATGCAGGTATAGCTATTCCCATACAGAGAAGGTAAATCACTTCTGTTCCAGTAAAACTGCATCCCACTCTAAGGCTTGTACCAGTAACACACTCTTCATTAAAGTAGTTGTACAGGTTAAACTTTTAAGTGTAGACCAGGTCGTAGGTTTCATGTAGGGTGCTGGAAGGAACTGCAAGGAAGTGTTAACATGAAAGAGGACCCCTGCCATTAGCGGTCTTGGAAGCAAGGTGAATGGGGAATAGTTAAGCTCTCAATTGAGGTTACTTTATTTGGTAAAACTTGCTTCAAGCAAAGGAGGGGGCTGAAGCCACCTGACAAGACCAAAGGGCTCATAGGGGAGTTTGTAGCTAATACAGTTATGTTTCAAACTCAGGGCTTGCGGGCTGGGACACTCTACATTTGGAAGTGAGTCTGTGTTGGTCACTGGACAGATGCAGAGGCAAGGAGGTTCTCTCTTGGGCAGGGCAGAAGTGTTTCAGTCAAGGCTTCTGCATACCTCAATTGGTATGTCTACACAGCCTGGGCTCTAACTTAGCCTGGGCTCTAACTCAGGTTTAAGCCCATGCCTCTCTCTATCTGCTCAGGCCCCAAACCCCTCTGGATTTGGGCCTGTGGACCCTGTTAAGGAGTTGGGTCAGAGCCCAAGTCCTGCTATGGCAGGGGTCAAAACCCAGGCATTTTGCAGTGTGGATGCAGTTCAAGTCTGGGTTACCAGACTCACGTCTGGACAGTCTTCCAATGCTATCCCAGAATCCTCTGGGGCTGTGCTTCCTAGTCCTTCCATCCCAAAACTCCCTACTCACTTCTCAGGACTCAGAAGCAACCTCCTTGTTCATATGCAGATGCTCAGCATTCAGCATTTTATTTCCATGCAGACTCCTCAAGAGGAAACATGGTCAACCCTCATGTGTATTAGCTATGGCCAGCCCTAAAAAGTCCTGCATCAAGCACACTGCCAAGTGGCCAGAGGAACACAGCTGAATTCTGGTTAACCTCTGGTGCAAGGAAAGCAAGATGTTCAACCTCAACAAGAGCACAAAAAATGATGTCTGTAAAGCTATGTATGAGCTTCTGGAAGAGTTGGGGATCAACTGGACAGCAGAACAATGCAGACTGCTGAAGACAGACTTCTGCAAAGCCAAGGATGCTAACAGTACCTCTGGGAATGCCCAGTCTTCCTGTCTCTTTTATGAGGAGTTTGACTGTTTACTGGAAAATATAGAGGACACTGAGTCCACAGTGGTGTGTAGCGACCTACCAAGTGGGGATGGCACACTGGAGGACAGCCATCCTTCGTACCAGACAGAGAGTAAGAAGTGATCCTGATACTGAGACCAGTAATGGAAGAGGCTATGCCTATGTAGCTACTCCAGCGACATTATGCTGTAACTGTGCATAATGTATCTCGCTACAAGGTTGAACATGAATATTCCAATTTTCATCACAAAGTTTTGCATCAGTACCAAATTTGTTATCATAGATGGGTGCTTACAAATATCTTTATCATACCACACCCCTTCTTCAGGCAGTCTGGTTTTGGGGTTGGTTGGTCTAACCCCACTTTCCATTCAATAACCTTATGGACCTTTGCATGTGGCTAGTCCCTGGCTTTTCTTTCCATCCAATGTTTCCCCCTACATGGACCCTTGGGATTTTGGTGTCTCAGGCCCTGGTGCAATAAGAATTTGGGGGGCGGATCCTGCATGCCAGTTGTCCCTTTGTGGATCTGTCCCCCAACCCAGGACTATACATGTGCACAAAATCTTTCTCCTTCCTTGGGGTCATCCAGTGGTCTCCACTCCCAACGCTGAATCATCCCCCACCCCTCTGGTCCTAGAGGGTTGTGATGTTTTCTCTCTGGGTTGAAAGTGTTTGCAGTTTTTGTTTCTAGCAGCACAGGTGTCCTCTGTGTTTTATCTGCCTGGGGGAATTTCCCCTTCCCCTGCCAGCAAGCTGGATGGAAGGCTTTCAGATACCTTCTTCTTCAGTGGAAACTGGAGCCTCCTGTCTTAAAGAGGCAGAGTTAACATCCACCGGCACATCAGGGTGAGCATCCTGAAAATCGGGGACAGGAGTTTATGCAGTCTCTGTCACCTCCTCTTTTATGCCTGAGGGGTTAATTGTGACTTCTCCCCTCCAGAAAGCGAGCCACACAGTTCCCTCTCAAAACCTGAGCCACAGGCTATCAATGCTTCCTGGCTAGGTAACGTCACTCTTTGGAACCCAGCCTGCCCTGACTAGAGAAAGTTGTGTTCCTGTGTCCCTCCATCCATCTCCCTGCCATTTATCTTGGTATCTCTGAGAAACTCTTTAGTCCCCCCCTGAGCCTACACCCACAAAGCCGGTCAAGTAAACTGTAACACTTCTGCCAGACAGAGTTGGCAGCAGCAAGGGCCGGGTTTTATATCTAGGGGTCCCTGTCACTGATACCACACCAAACTGGCTCGGTCCCCCACCCACTGGGAAATCACACGCTATCGCCTGGGCGCCCCAAAGGGCAATACTTCCCCTCTCGCAAGCACAGAGCCTGAGTGTAGAAACTAAGCCTTTTAATAACAGAGGGGAAGTAACACAGCATCTGTTTGGGAAACAGTGCAAACAGAATTCATGAACTCAATGAGCCAAACCCATCCCATAGTACTGGGGCATGTCCTTTGCCTCTCCCTTCTTGCTTTCTCCTGTACTGACCATCGGTAGTGTCCACCTCTCGGTTGGGGCTCAGCCAGTCCCCCTCTGCAGGCTCCTGCCAGATGCAGGCTTTACAAAACCTCCTCCGCTGCTGCCTCCTGCCACCTCTGGGCCTCACTGAATCCCCACTGCTGGTGTCTGAAGTCTGCTGGTGCCAACTGATCTCACCATCTGCTGGCATTGACTGCTGTTGCTCCTGCCATTTACTGCTACTGACTGATCCCACCATCTGCAGGTACTGCCTATTACTGGCACCTCTCTGGTAGTTGTCAGTCAAGGTTTCCCACTCTCTCTACTAATTCAGTTCTTATTGAATTTCAGTTCATGGGAAAACCATCTGCTGACCAGAAGTAATGTCCCTACTTTTAATAAACAAACAAAAGACTCTGAGAAGAATCATTAATTTTACCCTTTAACAGTAAAAGGAGATAGTCAATCCTTGCCTGAGTAGCTCTTTACCAGAACTAGTGCAAAATCCATAAGAGACTTCTCACCCCTCCCGCTCTCTTTGCAATGTTGTGCTATCCATCTGCCACCCTTTTTTGAGCTCTGAAAGGGTGAGAGTGAATTTTTTATCAGAACAGGCTAATGACAGGTCTGAAGCCATTTGTTCATATAATCGAAGGACAACATTTCATTACCCCTGCAGTTAACACAAAAGTGACTTGTAACACAATACCAGACACATTAACCATTTCCCATCATGCTCAACACCTAGTGTGCTTATGCAATATGCTGAGTACTTAATTGTACTCATGCAAATACAAAGCCCATGCAAATAATATGTCCCCCTTTCAGCTGCTGAGCAGGGGGAGTGCCACTCAGACCATCCTTACATAAACAGTGGGTGCCTCCTGTGCCTCAGGAGTTAGAATGACTGCATTCACTTGGGTTGGGGGGGATTATCCCCCTTCAGTCCTGGGCACTGATTTTTCAAATGCTCGGTGGAGTTGCTTTTGTAATACCTTCTTGGACCCTTCTCCTTCATAGGTAAGCTATAGTGGGCTTTTCTAGCAGAAGCAGGGCTTCTGGGGGGTTGATTGTCTACCTTCCCATCCACTCTCTTTCTTCACAGGAGTAAAATGGGAGTCCCCCTTTAGCACTGGTTTTATGCCCCTCCCGCTGGGGCTACTCAAATGCATCTACCATTACAGTCATTTCTACAACAGATTTCAAATCCTTACCCCACAGGCTATTCCTCTCATCCTCTGTACAGATGCTTAGAAATTCCTCTTGTATTATCACATCAAAGAATTTGTCATACATCTTAATACCCTTTCCTTTGACCCATTTTTTTAACAAATCACATAATTTATAAGCATATTCACTGAGTCATGCCTGCATTCCTCTTAAGACTTCTACATTTCGTTCTATAAACTTCAGGAGTAATCTGAAACCTTTGCAAGACAGCCCTCTTAAAGGCATCATACTTTAAAGCCTCCTCCATTGGCATCTCATTAAACACAGACAAAGCTTTGCCAGACAGTTACGCTATGAGAGAAGGGACCTATTGCTCCACAGGAATCTTGCGCCCCTCACAGCTTTTCAAAAGTAGTGAAGTACTTGCAGTCTGTCTCTCTCTCTAAGCAGGACACAGCTTATCAAAGCTGGGAGTTTTAGCTGTGAAGGGAGATGCTGGAGACGTAGGAATACCTGTGATGCTCCCATGTTTGTCCATCATCTCCAGGTGGTACCTTCTCTCCTCCTCCTTATCCTCCAAGGCTCTCTCGGCAGCTTCTCTGGCTGCAGCAAAAGAAGCTTCTTGCTATTTTAACTCCAAGGCACGTCTGCGGATGGCCTCTTTTGCTTTCTCTTTCACTTCCTCAGTTTTCCTGGTGCACCAGAGTTCTGCTTCCTCAGTTTCCTTGGCCTCAGCTGCTGCTTAAACTTCATTTTTGCCTGCCACTTTTGAAATTCAGAGTCTTTTTCTTACTCCTGGGCCTCCAGCTGTTCAATTTCAAGTTTCACAGCTGCCTCACTAGTTGGCATTTTTATGCTTCCCTGTGCTTATTTCCCTCACCCGAAATAAACAAACAGAAAATAAAACTGTGATCTTCTCTTCACTGTTCTTAGCTACTGCACTTAAGACTTACTTAAATGCACAAATACCAGTGCTTAAAGTGTGAATTCAGAGCAACAAGCTGTACATATACCCTGTGCTCGCTGCCTCACTGTGACATTCCCCTCTGCAATCTGTACTGCTATATTGCTATCACCCCAATCCCCCCATTCCTGGGGCCTGTCTTGCACTTGCCCTGCTGTGTGAACCACCCACTCCTGACAAATTCCCAGACAACATTTTTGTTAAAGATTCAGACAACATAACAGAAACACAATGGTAAAAAAATTGTAGCTATAAAAATATTAGAAACTCAGGAAATGTGAGTTAAGGTTAAACTTAAAAAAATTCCAAGTGTTTGAAAATCTGGAAATTCACATATAAGGCGGCAAAGAACCTCGCTACCCTTGTAGCAATGCCTGGCAAGAATAAGAATCTCCTACTACCCTATTCATCCATAACAAACAGTTTCATCTTAGCAGTGACATCAAAACGCAAATTCCTTAATCATAGAGTGGTTGCGCAACCTTGGGACTTCATTATGACCATACACAGTCTCTTGGAAACAAATATCATTTACAAATTCATAATTTAAAGAAAGCAAACTAAGGACAAATATTCTTGTGAGATAATGAGGACTCTCAGCACCTTGCAGGCTCAGGAAGATTGACAAATGGCATTAGTCACACAGTTAGAATACAGACTTCATAGCCCACCTCATGAAGTTGTGGAACTTATATGAAAAAGCCAAGTCTAGTGTGGTGGCAATGAATTACACTGAGCACTGGCAATATGGATGCACAAACCATTATAAATTAAGGTCTGTGGTATTTTTTCATTACTCCACCCACACAGTAAAATGGAAGTGAAGGGAAATGAAGTACTTTATTCCTCTACAAATTCCAACTGCACAGAACATTCAAAGCCCTCAAACTCTATTTTGTATGTTTCCATTTTTCTCAGAAGTAAAACTTTTAGCAGAATTTTTAACTTCTCATTCTTTTCACCTGTAAAAAACATTTCTGACATGCATCCTTAACTGTGGCTTTACTATTGCTCCATCAAAATAGCTAAAGGGTAAAGATTTCTGACAGAAACTTTTTACTGTTGTTATCAAAAGCAGCCATATAAAACCAGGAAATGTTGAGTTTGGGTTAAACTTAAAAATCCCAAGTCCTTTGGAAGTAAGGAAATTCACAGGTAAGGTACCCAACCCTGACCCTAACCCCAGCCCTGACCCTGATGCTGACCCTCATCCCTACCCTGATCCTCACCCCTACCCTCAATTTGATCCTGACCCCAACCCCAACTCTGACACCATCCCACACCCTGACCCTGAACGTGACCCTAACTGTAACCCGCAACCTGACTCTGACACCTATTCTGACACTGACCACAACCCTAATCCTGAACTTCACCCTGTCACCTACCACAACCCTACCCCTACCCAAAGCCTGACCCCTACTCTGAAACCAGTCCTGACCCCGACCATGACTCTGATCGCTATCCCAACCCTGACTCAAATCCTCACCCAGACCCTGATTCTGACCCGAACCTAGACCTACAATTAACCTGAACTTGACACCAACTGACACCAACCATGGCCCCCAACCAGGACTCTGACCCAGACCCTGACATGAACCCTGAACTTCACCCCTACACTGAAACCGACCCCGACCCTGAGGCTGACCCCCTACCCCAACCTCCTACCCCGACACTAACTCACCCATCCCAACCAGACCCAACCATGACAACGACTCTGACCCCGACCTCGACACTTAACCTGACCCCTTCCCTCACCCTGACCCTGATTCTGTCCCAGAGCCCAACTCTCACCTGAACCTTGACCTTGACCCTGACCACAACCCTGAGTCTTACCCCGACTCTCAACATGACCCCGATGACCCTGACCCCATTCTGACCCTGACCCTGCCGCTAACTCTAAAACTGACCCCTACACTGACCTTAACTTGGATACAGACCCTGAGCCTGATCACTATACTGACCCTAACCTTAACCCTCATCCAAACACTGACCCTAAGTCTGATCCCAACCCTAACTCTAATCCTGACCCTGAATGTCATAGCTATCCTGTCCTTGACTCTAACTCTCACCTAGACCCTGACCCTATCCCAGACCCTAACACTGACTCAGACCCTTATCCTGACCTCGACTGTAACCCTGACTCTGACCCTAACTCTGACCTGGACCCTGACCCTAACTCCATCTCCAACCTTGGCCTTAAATGAGACCCGGACCCTGACCATCACCCTGACCATGACCCTTAACCTGACATGGATGCATACCCTGAACCTGACCAGGACACCAACCCTGATCCTGACCATGACCTTGACCTCGCCCAGAACCCTAACCTTTCCCTGACCCCAAGACCGACCCTGACACTGTCCTAGAGCCTGACACTGAGCCTGACTCCACTCTTGACCTCCTCATAGACTCTGACACGATTCCAATCCTGAAGCTGACCCAGACCCCCAACCTCGATGCTGACTCTGACGTTATCCCAATCCCTGACCCTGATCCTTAACCAGACCATGACCATGACCCCAACACCAATCCTGATCCTGACCCTGACCCCGAATCTAACCCTGACCTGGATCTGGACTCTCACCATGACCCTGACCCTAGACGGTACCCTGACCCTGGCCTGACTCCAACCCTGACCCTCACCCTGACTTTGATCATCACTCTGAGCCTAAACCTAGCCTTTCCCCCAACCCTGACGCCGACACTGATCCTGACCCTGACCAAGACCCTAACATTGACCCTGAACACAACTGTAACCCTCACCCCAACCCAGACCCTGACCCCCTACCCTGAACCTGACCTTCACCCTGACCCCAACCATGAACTTCACCCTGACCCTAATGCTTACCCTGAACTTAACCTGAGCCTAACCCTTACTCTGGCTCCAACCCAGCTCCAGACCAGACCAGCTCCAGCCCAGCCCAGCTCCAACCGCACTACAGCTCCGCTCCAGCCCAGCTCAGCCTGACCCTGAGCCTGACCCTGACTCTTATCCTGACTCGTATCCCGACCTTGACCCTGATCCCAAATATGACCCTGACATCCAACTGGACATGGACCCATACCTTGACCCTGACCCACATGCTGACCTTGTCCCAAACCCTTTCCTGACCCCTACACCAACCCTGACCATGACCCCGACCCTGACATTGAGCTCTCCATGACCCTGACCTGGACCCTGTCCCTGAAACTGACCCAGACACCAGCTCAGACCCTGATATTTAACCCGACTCTGATACCGACTTTGACCCTAACCCCAAGACTGACAAGGACCCTGACACTAACCCCAATCCCAACGCTGACCGAGATCCCGATCCTCATCCAAACCTGACCCCCCAACCGTGAAACAAACCCTGAGCCTCACCATGACCCAGATCCCAACCCTGACACTGACTCTTACCCTAATGCCGACCATGTCTGTGACCCTGACCTGCACACTAAACTTGACCTTGACCCTGATCCTAATTGTGACCCCAAACATGATCCTGACCCCCTACTGCCACTTTGAACCTCACCCCGACCTTGACCATGACCCTGGCCTTGATCCTGACCACAATCCCCACAACAATCTCCACAAACCTGACCCTGGCTCTGACACTAAATCCGAACCTGATCCTCACTCCAATCCTGACCTTGAACCTGACTATGATGCTGACCCTGACCCCAACACTAACCCTGAACCTTATCCTAACTCTGACCCCAATGCTTTCCCTTAACTCCACACTAACCCTGACACCTAATCGCAACATAACGCAGACCATGACCCTGACAGTGACCAAGATCTCAACCCCAATCGTGACCTGTAGTCCAATCCTGATCATGACCCCCCAAGCCTAACCAGGGCTGGAGCGGGGCTGGAGCTGGGGCTGGGCTGGGCTGGAGCGGAACTGGAGCGGAGCTGGAGCTGGGGCTGGGCTGGAGCTGGGATCGGCTAGGGATGGGCTGGAACTGGGCTGGAGCTGGGCTGAGGCTGGAGCTGTGCTGGAGTGGGGATGGAACTGGACTGGAGCTGGTCTCTAGCTAGGCTGTGGTGGAGTGGGGATGGAGCGGGGCTTGAGCTGAGGCTGGACTGAAGCTGAGCTGGAGCTGGGCTTGGCAGGGGCTGAGCTGGGCTTGCGCTGGGTTGGGCTGGAGATGGGCTGGGCTGGGCTGTGCTGAATCGGGACTGGAGCTGGGGCTGGACTGGAGCGGGGCTGGGCTGGAGCTGGACTGGAGCTGGGCTCTAGCTAGGCTTTGCTGGAGCGGGGATGAAGCTGGGGCTGGGTTGGAGTTGGAGGTGGGGGTGGGCTGGAGCTGGGTTGGAGCTGTGCTGGGCTGGAGATGGAGCTGGGGGTGGGCTAGAGATGGTCTGGAGCTGGGCTGGGCGGGGGCTGGGCTGGGCTGGGGCTGGGATGGAGCTGGGATCGGCTGGGGCTGGGTTGGAGCAGGGCTTGGGATGAGCTGGAGCAGGACTGGAGCTGGGCTTGGCGGCAGCTGAGCTGGACTGGGGCTGGGCTGGTGCTGGGATCGGCTGGGGATGGGCTGGAGCTGGGCTGGGCTGGAGATGGGCAGGCGCTGGGCTAGAGCTGGGGCTTGAACTGAGGCTGGGGCTGGGCAGGCGCTGGGCTGGAGCTACGATCGGCTGGGCTGGGCTGGGGCTGGGCTAGGGCTGGAGATGGGATCGGCTGGGGATGGGCTGGAACTGGGCTGAGCTGGAGATGAGCTGGGGCTGGGCTGGAGCTGGGATCGGCTGGTGCTGTCCTGGAGCTGGGCTGGAGCTCGGCTTGGAAGGGCTGGACCTCGGGCTGGGCTGGGGCTCGTTTCGGCTGCTGCTGGGCTGGAGCTGGGCTGGAGGTGGGATCTGCTGTGGCTGGGCTTGAGCTGGACTTTGCTCGAGCGGGACAGGAGCTGAGCTGGAGGTGGCCTGAGCTGGAGCTGGGCTCGCGATGGGCTTTGGAGCGGGAAAGGGCTGACTGGGGCTGGGCTGGAGCTGGGTTGGAGCTGGTGTGGGGCTGGGCTGTGCTGGATCGGGACTGTAGCGGGGCGGGACCTGTGGCTGGGCTGGAGCTAGGCTGGAGTGGGGGCTGGAGCTGGGCTGGAGCTGGGCTTGGCTGGGGCTGGGCAGTTGATGGAGCTGGCCTGGAGTGGGGGTTGGGCTGGAGCTGCGGGCTGGGCTGGGTTGCGGCTGGCCTGGAGCTGGGCTGGAGATGGCCTGGAGCTGGGTTGGAGTTGGCCTTGGCTGTATCTGGACTTTTGATGGAGCTGGCCAGCAGTTGTGCTGGGCTGTAGCTGGACCTGGAGTGTGGTCTGGAGCTGGACTGGAGCTGGCTATAGCTAGGCTTTGCTGGAGTAGGGATGGAGCGTGGATGGAGCAGGGGCTGGTTTGGAGTTGGGTCTGGGGATGGGCTGGAGCTGGGCTTGGCTGGAGCTGGAGTTCTTGCTGGGTTGCGTCTGGCCTGGAGCTGGGCTGGGAATGGCCTGGAGCTGGGCTGGAGCTGTGGCTGGGCTGGGGCTGGGGCGGCTGGGGCTGGGGAGCTGGGCTGGAGGTGGGGCTGGCTGGGCTGGAGCTGGAGCTGGGCTGGGCTGGAGCTGGGCTGGAGGTGGGCTGGAGAAGGACTTTATGGGGTTGGGCTCGAGCTGGGTTGGAGCTGTGCTGGGCTGGAGATGGACCGGGGTGTGGGCTGGAGATGTGCTGGGGCTGGGCTGGAGCTGGGGCTGGAGCTGTGGCTGGGCTGGAGCTAGGCTGGAGTGGGGGCTGGATCTGGGCTGGATCTGGGCTTGCCTGGGGCTGGGCTGTTGATGGAGCTGGCCTGGATTGGGGGTTGGGCTGGGCTGGAGCTGGTCCGGAGCTGGGCTTGGCTTTGGCTGGGCTGGAGGTGGGATCTGCTGTGGCTGGCCTGGAGCTGGGTATGAGCTGGACTGGGCTCGAGCGGGGCAGGAGCTGAGCTAGAGGTGGCCTGGGCTGGAGCTGAGCGCGAGATGGGCAGGAGAAGAGCTTTATGGGATTGGGCTCGAGCTGGGTTGGAGCTGTGCTGGGCTGGAGATGGACCGGGGTGTGGGCTGGAGATGTGCTGGGGCTGGGCTGGAGCTGGGACTGGAGCTGGGGTGGGGCTGGGCTGTAGCTGAGTTGTTTCTGGGCTGAAGCTGGGCTGGACCTGGCTTTGGCTGAGGCTGGGCTGGAACTTTGTTGGACTGGGGCTGGGCTACAGCTGGGATCGGATAGGGCTGGGCTGTGCTGGATCGAGAATGGAGCGGGGCTGGAGCTGTGGCTGGGCTGGAGCTAGGCTGGAGTGGGGGCTGGATCTGGGCTGGAGCTGGGCTTGGCAGGGGCTGGGTTGGAGCTGAGCTTGGCTGGAGTTTGCTTTGAGCTGGGCTGGAGATGGGATCGGCTGGGGCTGGAGCTTAGTTGGAGCTGCGCTTGGCTGCGGTTGGGCTGGAGCTAGGGCTGGGGCTGGGCTAGGTTTAAAGCTGGGTCCGAGCTGGGGCTGGGCTTGTGCTGGGATCGGCTGGGGCTGGGCTGGAGCAGGCCTTGGGATGGGCTGGAGCTGGGCTTGGCGGCAGCTGAGCTGGACTGGGGCTGGGATCAGCTGGGGATGGGCAGGAGCTGGGATCGGCTGGGGATGGGCAGGAGCTGGGGCTGTCCTGGCGCTGGGATCGACTGGGGATGGGCTGGAGTTGGGCTGGGCTGTAGCTGGACCTGGAGGGTGGCCTGGAGCTGGACTGGAGCTGGACTGGAGCTGGGCTATAGCTAGACTTTGCTGGAGTAGGGATGGAGCGGGGATCGGCTGGGGATGATCGAGAGCTGGGCTTTGCTAGAGATGGATTGGAGCTCGGCTGGGCTGGAGATGGGATGGAGCTGGGCTGGAGTGCGGCTTCAACTGAGGCTGGGGCTAGACTGGAGAAAGGATCGACTGGGCTGGGCTGGGGCTATGCTAGGGCTGGGCTGTGCTGGATCGGGGCTGGAGCTGCGGCTCGGCTGGAGCTAGGCAGGAGTGGGGGCTGGATCTGGGCTTGGCTGGGGCTGGGCTGTTGATGGAGCTGGCCTGGAGTGGGGGTTGGGCTGGAGCTGCGGGCTGGGCTGGTTTCCGGCTGGCCTGGAGCTAGGCTGGAGATGGCCTGGAGCTGGCCTGGAGCTGGGCTCTAGCTAGGCTTTGCTGGAGCGTGGATGAAGATGGGGCTGTGCTTGGCGGTGTCTGGTCTGGATCTGGGCTGGGCTGGAGCTGGGGCTGGACCTGGGGCTGGGCTGGGGCTGGATCGGCTGGGCTGGCTGGGGCTGGGCTGGAGGCTGGATCTGCTGGGCTGGGCTGGGCTGGGCTGGGCTGGGCTGGGGGCTGGGCTGGGCTGGATCTGGGCTGGGCTGGGCTGGGCTTGGCTGGGCTGGGGCTGGGCTGGGCTGGGTTGCTGGGCTGGAGCTGGGGCTTGGCTGGGGCTGGGCTGGGCTGGCTGGAGCTGGGCTGGAGCTGGGCTGGGCTGGAGCTGGAGCTGGAGCTGGGCTGGAGCTGGGCTGGGCTGGAGATCTGGGGCTGGAGCTGGGCTGGGCTGGAGCTGGGGCTGGGCTGGGGCTGGAGCTCGGGGGCTGGGGCTGGGCTGGGCTGGGCTGGAGCTAGGGGCTGGGGCTGGGCTGGGCTGGGCTGGGCTGGGCTGGAGCTGGGCTCTGGAGCTGGGGCTGGGCTGGAGCTGGGGCTGGGCTGGGCTGGGGGCTGGGCTGGGAGATGGCCTGGAGCTGGCTGGGGGCTGGGCTGGGCTGGGGCTGGGCTGGGCTGGGGCTGGGCTGGGCTGGGCTGGGGGCTGGGCTGGGGCTGGCTGGGCTGGGCTGGGTGGGGCTGGAGCTGGGCTGGACTGGGGCTGGGCTGGAGCTGGGCTGGAGCTGCTGGGGCTGGGGGCTGGGCTTGGGCTGGGCTGGGCTGGGCTGGGCTGGAGCTGGGCTGGGCTGGGGCTGGACTGGAGCTGGAGCTGGGCTGGAGCTGCGGGCTGGGCTGGGCTGGGGCTGGAGCTGGCTGGAGCTGGCTGGGCTGGGCTGGAGCTGGGCTAGCTAGGCTTTGGCTGGAGCTGGAGATGGGGCTGGGCTGGGGCTGGGCTGGAGATCTGGGGCTGGGCTGGGCTGGGCTGGGCTGGAGCTGGGGCTGGGGCTGGGGGCTGGGCTGGATGGGGGCTGGGCTGTGCTGGATCTGGGCTGGGTGGGCTGGGCTGGAGCTGGGGCTGGGCTGGGCTGCTGGCTGGAGAGCGGGGCTGCTGAGCTGGGCTGGAGCTGGGCTGGAGTGGGGCTGGGCTGGGCTGGGCTGGGCTGCTGGGCTTTTGCTGGAGCTGGCCTGGAGTGGGGGTTGGGCTGGGCTTGGGCTGGGCTGGGCTGGGCTGGCCTGGAGCTGGGCTGGGATGGGCTGGAGCTGGGCTGGAGCTGGGCTCTAGGCTTTGCTGGAGCATGGATGGAGATGGGGCTGGGCTGGGCTGGTGCTGTGCTGGAGCTGGTCTGGAGCTGGGCTGGGCTGGGGCTGGGCTGGATGGGGCTGGGCTGGGCTGGAGCTGGGGGCTGGGCTGGGCTTGGGGCTGGAGCTGGGGGCTGGGCTGGGGATGGGCTGGGCTGAGCTGGGCTGGGCTGGAGGCTGGGGCTGGGCTGGAGCTGGCTGGCTGGGCTGAGCTGGGCTGGGCTGGGCTGGGCTGGAGCTGGGCTGGGCTGGGCTGGGCTGGAGCTGGGCTGGAGCTGGGCTGGAGCTGTTGGCTGGGCTGGGCTGGGATGGAGCTGGCCTGGAGCTGGGGGCTGGGCTGGGCTGGGCTGGGCTGGGTGGGCTGGGCTGGCTGGAGCTGGGGGCTGAGCTGGCTGGGGCTGGGCTGGAGCTTGGCTCGGCTGGGCTGGGATGTGCTGGGAGGGGATGGAGCTGGAGCTGAGCTGGGCTGGGCTGGGCTGGCTGGGGCTGGGGCTGGGCTGGAGCTGGGCTGGGCTGGCTGGGCTGGGCTGGGCTGGATCGGCTGGGCTGGAGCTGGGCTGGATCGGGAGCTGGGGGGCTGGGGGCTGGGCTGGAGTCTGGGCTGGGCTGGGCTGGGCTGGGCTGGGCTGGGCTGGGCTGGAGCTGGGGCTGGGAGTGGGCTGGGCTGGATCTGGGCTGGAGCTGGGCTGGGCTGGGCCTGGGCTGGGCTGCAGCTGGGCTGGAGCTGGGTTGGGGCTGGCCTGGAGCAGGGCTGGGGAAGGGCTGGGATGGGCTGGCCTGGGCTGGGCTGGCTGGCTGGGCTGGAGCTGGGCTGGGCTGGAGCTTGGGGGCTGGAGCTGGGGCTGGGCTGGGGGCTGGGCTGGGGAGCTGGAGCTGGGCTGGAGCTGGAGCTGGGCTGGGCTGAGCTGGGCTGGAGCTGGGATTGGCTGGGGCTGGAGCTGGGCTGGGCTGGGCTGGCTGGGCTGGGCTGGAGCTGGGCTGGGCTGGGCTGGGGCTGGGCTGGAGCTGGGGCTGGGCTGGGCTGGGGCTGGGCTGGGCTGGAGCTGGGCTGGAGCTGGGCTGGGCTGGGCTGGGCTGGGGCTGGAGCTGGGCTGGGCTGGGCTGGGCTGGGCTGGGATGGAGCTGGGTTGGCTGGGCTGGAGGGCTGGGCTGGAGCTGGGGCTGGGCTGGAGCTGTGCTGGGCAGGCTGGGGCTGGGCTGGGCTGGGCTGGGCTGGGCTGGAGCGGGGCTGGAGCTGGGGCTGAGCTGCTGGGCTGGGCTGGAGCTGGGCTGGAGCTGGGGGGCTGGGGGCTGGGCTGGAGCTGGGCTGGGGCTGGGCTGGGCTGGAGGCTGGGCTGGGCTGGGCTGGGCTGGCTGGGGCTGGGATCGGCTGGGCTGGAGCTGGGCTGGAGATGGGCTGGAGCTGGGCTGGGCTGGGGCTGGGCTGGGCTGGGCTTGGCTGGGCTGGGGCTGGGGGCTGGAGCTGGGGCTGGGCTGGGCTGGAGCTGGGATGGAGCTGGGGAGCTGGAGGGCTGGGCTGGGGCTGGGCTGGAGCTGGGCTGGAGCTGGGCTGGGGCTGGAGCTGGGCTGGGGCTGGGGGCTGGGGGATGGGGCTGGGCTGGGCTGGGATGGCTGGGGCTGGGCTGGAGCTGGGGGCTGGGCTGGGCTGGCTGGGCTGGAGATGGGATGGAGCTGGGGCTGGAGCTTGGGCTTGAACTGAGGCTGGGGCTGGGCTGGAGCTGGGCTCGGCTGGGCTGAACTGGCTGGGCTAGGCTGGGCTGGGCTGGGCTGGATTGGGCTGGGGCTAGGCTGGAGCTGGGCTGGGCTGGAGCTAGGCTGGAGCTGGGGCTGGGGGCTTGGCTGGATGGCTGGGCTGGAGCTGGCTGGGGCTGGGATGGAGCTGGGGCTGGGCTAGGGCTGGGCTTGGGCTGGGCTGGATTGGGCTGGGCTGGGCTGGGCTGGAGCTGGGCTGGAGAGCTGGGATGGGCTGGGCTGGAGCTGGGCTGGAGTGGGGGCTGGGGCTGGGCTTGGGGCTGGCTGGGCTGGGGATGGGCTGGGCTGGGAGGGCTTTGGGGCTGGAGCTGGGCTGGAGCTGGGCTGGGGATGGGATCGGCTGGGGCTGGAGCTGGGCTGGAGCTGGGCTCTGGGGCTGGGCTGGGCTGGGGCTGGGCTGGGGCTGGGCTGGGCTGCTGGGGCTGGGCTGGGCTGGGGCTGGGCTGGGCTGGGGCTGGGGCTGGGCTGGGGGCTGGGCTGGAGCTGGGCTGGGGCTGGGGCTGGGCTGGGGCTGGGCTGGGCTGGGCTGGGCTGGGGCTGGGCTGGAGCTGGGCTGGGCTGGCTGGGGGCTGGAGCTGGGCTGGAGGCTGGGCTGGAGGGGCTGGGCTGGAGCTGGACTGGAGCTGGAGTTTGCTTTGAGCTGGGCTGGAGATGGGATCGGCTGGGGCTGGAGCTTAGTTGGAGCTGGGCTTGGCTGCGCTTGGGCTGGAGCTAGGGCTGGGGCTGGGCTAGGTTTAGAGCTGGGTCCAAGCTGGGGCTGGGCCTGGGCTGGGATCGGCTGGGGCTGGGCTGGAGCCGGGCTGGGCTGGGATGGGCTGGAGAAGGGCTGGAGCTGGGCTTGGAGGCTGGGCTTGGAGGCAGCTGAGCTGGACTGTGGCTGGGATCAGCTGGGGATGATCAGGAGCTGGGCTTTGCTGGAGATGGGATGGAGCTGGGCTGGGCTGGGTTGTGGCTCGCCTGGAGCTTGGCTGGGGCTGGACTGTTGATGGAGCTGGCCTGGAGTTGTGCTGGGCTGTACCTGGACATGGAGGGTGGGCTGGAGCTGGACTGGAGCTGGGCTATAGCTAGGCTTTTCTGGAGTAGGGATGGAGCGGGGATGGAGCGGGGCTGGAGCTGTGGCTGGGCTGGGGCTGGGATGGGCTGGAGTTGGGCTGGGCTGGAGATGGGATGGAGCTGGGCTGGAGCTGGGGCTTGAACTGAGGCTGGGGCTGGGCTGGAGCTAGGATCGGCTGGGCTGGACTGGGGCTGCTGTGCTGGATCGGGCTAGGGCTGGGCTGCTGCTGGATCTGGGGGCTGGGCTGGAGCTGGGGCTGGAGCTGGGCTGGGCTGGAGATGGGGGATGGAGCTGAGCTGGAGCTGTGGCTTCTGAGGCTGCTGGGCTGGGGCTGGGCTGGAGATGGGATGGGCTGGGCTGGGAACTGGATCGGCTGGGGCTGGGCTGGGCTGGGCTGGCTGGGATCGGCTGGGCAGGGCTGGGGGCTTGGCGGCAGCTGGAGCTGGGCTGGGGGCTGGAGCTGGGCTTGATAGGGATGGGCTGTTGATGGAGCTGGCCTGGAGTGGGGGTTGGGCTGGAACTGGTTTCTGGGCTGGGTTCCGGCTGGCCTGGAGCTGGGCTGTTGATGGCCTGGATCTGGGGCTCGGCTGGGGCTGAATCGTCTGGGGCTGGGTTGGTGCCGGGCTTGGGATGGGCTAGAGCAGGGCTGGAGCTGGGCTTGGCGGCAGCTGAGCTGGACTGGAGCTGGGATCAGCTGAGGATGGGCAGGAGCTGGGGCTGGGATCGGCTGGGGATGGGCAGGAGCTGGGGCTGGCCTGGCGCTGGGATCGACTGGGGATGGGCTGGAGTTGAGCTGGGCTGGAGATGGGATGGAGCTGGGCTGGTGCTGGGGCTTGAACTGAGGCTGGGGCTGGGCTGGAGATAGGATCGGCTGGGCTGAACTGGGGCTATGCTAGGGCTGGGCTGTGGCTGGACTGGGGACTGAGCGGGGCTGGCGTGGGGAGCTGTGGCTGGGCTGCAGCTGGGGCTGGCTGGGGGCTGGATCTGAGGGCTGGAGCTGGGTGGCTGGGGCTGGGCTGTTGATGGAGCTGGGTTGGAGTTGGGCTTGGCTGGATCTGGGAGCTGGGCTGGGTTGCCTGGAGCTGGGCTAGAGATGGCCTGGAGCTGGGCTGGAGCCTGGCTGGACCTGGGATCCGCTGGGGCTGGGCTGGAGCTGGGCTGGGCTGGAGATGGGATGGAGCTGGGCTGGAGCTGTGGCTTCAACTGAGGCTGGCTGGGCTGGATCTGGGCTGGAGCTGGGGCTGGCTCGGCTGGGCTGGGAACTGGATGGGTTGGAGGTGGGATCTGCTGCTGGCTGGGCTGGGTTTGAGCTAGGCTGGAGCTGAGCGGGGCAGGAGCTGGCCTGCTGGGCTGGGGGCTTGGCTGGAGCTGCGGGATTGGGCTCGAGCTGGGTTGGAGCTGTGCTGGGCTGGAGATGGACCGGGGTGTGGGCTGGGGATGGGCTGGAGCTGGGACTGGAGCTGGGCTCTAGCTAGGCTTTGCTGGAGCGTGGATGGAGATGGGGCTGGGCTGGGCTGGTGCTGTGCTGGAGCTGGTCCGGAGCTGGGCTTGGCTGTGGCTGGGCTGGATCTGGGCTGGGCTGGAGCTGGGGCGCTAGCTTGGTTGGGGCTGGGCTGTGCTGGATCGGGACTGTAGCGGGGCTGGAGCTGTGGCTGGGCTGGAGCTAGGCTGGAGTGGGGGCTGGATCTGGGCTGGAGCTGGGCTTGGCTGGGGCTGGGCAGTTGATGGAGCTGGCCTGGAGTGGGGGTTGGGGTGGAGCTGGCGGCTGGGCTGGGTTGCGGCTGGCCTGGAGCTGGGCTGGAGATGGCATGGAGCTGGGTTGGAGTTGGCCTTGGCTGTATCTGGACTTTTGATGGAGCTGGCCAGCAGTTGTGCTGGGCTGTAGCTGGAGCTGGAGCTGTGGCTGGAGCTGGGCTGGAGCTGGCTATAGCTAGGCTTTGCTGGAGTAGGGATGGAGCGTGGATGGAGCAGGGGCTGGTTTGGAGTTGGGTCTGGGGATGGGCTGGAGCTGGGCTTGGCTGGGGCTGGAGTTCTGGCTGGGTTGCGTCTGGCCTGGAGCTGGGCTAGAGCTGGGCTGGAGCTGGGCTGGAGCTGGGATCGGCTGGGGCTGAGCTGGATCGGGACTGGAGCGGGGCTGGAGCTGTGGCTGGGCTGGAGCTAGGCGGGAGTGGGGGCTGGAGCTGGGCTTGGCAGGGGCTGGGTTGGAGCTGAGCTAGGCTGGAGTTTGCTTTGAGCTGGGCTGGAGATGGGATTGGCTTGGGCTGGAGCTTAGTTGGAGCTGGGCTTGGCTGCGCTTGGGCTGGAGCTAGGGCTGGGGCTGGGCTAGGTTTAGAGCTGGGTCCAAGCTGGGGCTGGTCCTGGGCTGGGATCGGCTGGGGCTGGGCTGTTGATGGAGCTGGCCTGGAGTTGTGCTGGGCTGTACCTGGACATGGAGGGTGGGCTGGAGCTGGACTGGAGCTGGGCTATAGCTAGGCTTTTCTGGAGTAGGGATGGAGCGGGGATGGAGCGGGGCTGGAGCTATGGCTGGGGCTGGGATCGACTGGGGATGGGCTGGAGCTGTCCTGGAGGTGGGATCTGCTGTGGCTGGGCTGGAGCTGGGCTGGAGCTAGACTGGTCTAGAGCGGGGCAGGAGCTGAGCTGGAGGTGGCCTGGGCTTGACTGGGGTTGGGCTCGAGCTGGGTTGGAGCTGGGCTGATGCGGAAGCTGCGCTAGAGATGGTCTGGAGCTGTGCTGGGCTGGGGCTGGGCTGGGCTGGGCTGGAGCTGGGATCGGCTGGGGCTGGGTTGGAGCTGGGCTGGAACGGGAGCTCGGCTGGGCAGGGCTGGAGCTGGGATAGGCTGGAGCTGGGTTGGAGCTGGGCTGGAGCGGGAGCTGAGCTAGAGATGGTCTGGAGCTGGGTTGGAACTGGGTCTGGGCTGGAGCTGGGCTGGGCTGGAGATGGGATGGAGCTGGGCTGGAGCTGGGGCTTGAACTGAGGCTGGGGCTGTCCTGGAGCTGGGCAGGAGCTGGGCTGCCCTGCAGCTGGGTTGGAGCTGGGCTGGGGCTGGGCTGCAGCTGGGCTTGGAAGGGTCTGGGGTGGAGCTGAGCTGGGCTGGAGCTGGGCTGGGACTGGGTTGTGGATGGAGCTTGGCTGTAGCGGGAGCTGGGCTGTCGATGGGCTGGAGCTGGGTTGGAACTGGGGCTGGGCTGGAGCTGTGCTGGGCTGGAGATGGAGCTGGAGTTTGGCTCTAGACGGGCTGGGCTGGAGCTGGGCTGGAGCTGGGCAGGAGTTGGGCTGGAGCTGGGGCTGGAGCTGGGCTGGGCTGCAGCTTGGCTGGGCTCGAGCTGGGCTGGAGCTGCTTTGGTCCCCAGAGCAAGGGGCCAGGACAATTGGGGCATGGCAGGGCAGGGGAATCAGTTCCTGGTGTGAAGGGCCTGGCGGGGGGCATTGGAGAACAGCAGGCTAGGAGCTGGGATGGAGGTAATTGGGGCACAGTGAAGGGGGAGGAAATTGGTCCCCCGAGTGAGGGGCCGGGGCAGTGGCAATTGCGGCACACTAGGACAGAGGGTGTCAGTCCCCTGGTACTGGTACTCACCTCTCCACTAGAGGGCTTGTAGCAGGGTCTGGCCTTCTGCCAGCCACTGCTCTCAGTGAGCCGCGGGACGCCAGCAGCTCCACTGACCAGCGAGCAGCTCCTCCAGCCTCAGGGGCTGCTTTTCTTCCTGTCCCTAGTTGCGGAGGAAGGTTACTGTGGGTAACTGGACTTTTCCCTTTTCGACTGGAACTAATGGATATAAACTGACCCTCAGGAAGTTTAGACTTGAAATTAGGAGAAGGTTTTTAACCATCAGAGGAGTGAAGTTCTGGAACAGCCATCCAAGGTGAGCAGTGGCAGCAAAAAACCTAGCTGGCTTCAAAATTGAGTTTGATAAGTTTATGGAGGAGGTCATATGATGAGACAGCCTAATTTGTAAGTTATTGATCTTTGACTACTAATATGCCCAATGGCCTGTGATGGGATGTTAGATGGGGGAGAGGAGGAGGGTTCTGCATTACTACAGAGAATTCTTTTGTGGGTATCTGGCTGGCGAGCCTTGCTCACATGCTCAGGGTTTAGCTGATCACCCTAATTGGGGTCAGAAAGCATTTTCCCCCAGGGCATATTGGCAGAGGCCTTGGGGTTTTTTTTGCCTTCCTCTGTAGCATGGAGCAGGGGGTCACTTACTGGCAGATTCTCTCTACCTTGAAGTCTTTAAACCATGATTTGAGGACTTCAGTAACTCAGTTGTAGGTTAGGGGTCTATTACAGGAGTGATTGGCTGAGGTTCTGTGGCCTGCATTGTGCTGGAGGTGAAATTAGATGATCATAAAGGCCACTTCTGACCTTAAAGTCTATGAGTCTACGAGCCTAATAAAATGGGAAAGGGGTGGGCAGAGGGTCCGTATGCCTCTGAAACAAAGGCAAAAGCCAGCATCAGGGGAGCGAAGACTGTGAACAGGACACACCCCACAGGACAGAACAGACTGAAACTTCCAGATATTTCTAAGGTAAGAATTCACAGAATAATGGAAGGTTAGGGTTGGAAGATCAGGAGGTCATTGAGTCCAACCCCGGCTCAATTCCCCTTTAGAGAATGACAAACACTTTGATCCTGTCTGCTCTGCAATAAAGCAAAGAAGGAAACAAAGTCCATGTTTAAAAGCTCGCAAATCACACAGAGAAAGCAGCAGGGGATCAAGGCTATTGGAGGAGGCAGCAAAACCGGAGGGGCCTCCAAGGTGAAATCAGCAAGAGAAATTGTGCAGCAGCTAATGCAAAGTCTGTCTCCTCCCCCATCAGACTCCTGCGACCTGGCTGTGGGGTCCCAGGGAGGGTGGCACAACAAGCTATGAGGTTTTACATTCACAACAGAGCCCAGCCCCACCCGGGTGGCCAGTGGTTGGCAGAGCTGCAGGGAGAGCTTTGGCAGAGTTGTAGATCCCACATCACAGTTACGCCATGGAGGCTGGGCGGTTCCTGCTGCTGTGAATCACCTTTGAGCTGTCTATTCTGCGGCCCTCTATTGGCCTTGGGAAGCAGGAAGTAACTGCATCACTTCTCCAGGCCCTGCCGTGGGAGTCAGCACAGGCCCTGACTAGCCAGGAGACCCCCTGCGGAGGGGTTATCAGGTCATCTTTCTGTCCCCTTCATCCTGCCAGAATGGGAAACAGGGCCAAGTGTAACTGAACATAGGGCCTCTAGCATCCACGGCAGGGTGCTGGACATGGCCTCCTTCCACTGCTCTGGCTGGCGGATGGGATGCGTGTTCCTACACTCCCTGTGGGTGAGGAAGCAGAGGGAGCTTCAATTTGATCATCACAAATGACTGGGCTGTATTGCTGTCAGTCTCAGCCTGGTGCTTTTATTAATGATGTTCTCCAAAGGACCAGATTCACTGGTAACCATGGCAACTTTAGGCCCACCCCTGCTGGCCATCTGCTCCAAACTTCCCTCCAAGGTCCCATTTCCAGCTTGAATCCTCAGCCATGGATGAGATGTGACTGTGGAAAAATAGTGCCTACATGCTTCAAGAGTCTGCCTGTGTGTGTTCGAGAGATGTTCAGTGGCATGTCCCACCCCCAGCTCAGAGTCTCTGGGAGCCTTGAGTCTGGCCTAGCACTTTCCTCAGGGCTACACCCACTTCCCTGTTTCTCAACATAGAAACCACCGTGTTGAGCAAAGATATCACCACCGTGTAGAAGACGGCGACCAGCTCGGGGGAGTTGCTCAGTTTGAACTTCAGGTAGATGATGGAGGTGCAGCTGAAGTGTGCGTTCATGACGGTGAGAGTGGCGCATGTGGAGAAGGCCTTACGCCTCCTCTGGCTGAGAGGAGAGATGCTTTGGAAAATTGTACCCTAAACAAATAAATATTAATTAATAATAATCTCTGGGTCAGGTCGGACTGGGTCCACTGCTGGTTGCGCTGGCTGCTGGGTCGCTTCAGGGTGTCTCTGGGGAAGAGCTTTACAGCTGTTGCTCTTTTATCCTGAAATATACCCTAAAATATTGCATTTTCCTCTTTTCTTTCCTTTAGCCCCTCCCCATCTCACCTCACCCTGCCCTGCTCCTGGCAGCCTGATTACTTGCGTCAAATTCTTTTTAATGAAGGGCTGGCCACTTGTCTAGGCTTGGGGAGGGGGTAATGTGTGGCAAGGAAATTAAAATATGGTAAGTAACTGATATTCCACAACATCTAAGATTTAGTAAGACTTCTAAGTCACTACTAAGATAGCCCTGTAAAGCCCTACCCCTTTTGCAACATTCTACATGCAGCATCCTTGTGGCACAGGCCCTGGGCTGCAGCTGGGATGATGTGCTATGATCCAAGAAATTATTCATGTGAGGCGTAATCTTAATGACACTGGTAGGCATGCAGCACCTCCACATTCAGGGTTTGCACCAGCTTCCCTGCTATGGTGACAGTTTGGGAATCCAGTCCAGCAAGGAGTTCAGAGAAGAAACGCAAAACTGTCCTATAGGATAGGATCCCTGCAGGGCTATCTAATGGGAAATGGAGGAAGCTAGCAAAACATTTGTCAGGCATGTGAGTGGGGAATCTGTCCCCAGTGCATTGTGGGCAATTCTACACCTTGGAATAAATATCAGCATTCCAGAGCAGTTTTGCAGACAGGACACTGTTCCCATGAAACAGGCATGGAAACTTCTCATGCCCTATTCACCCCCAGCTTCCTGCTGGGAAAATCTATCACCAGGGCAAATGTCATGCTTCTGAAATTAGAAGCAGTTCTAGAGGATACAGTGGATCAAGCACAAACGGGGCTTGAATAGTTTCCTTACAAGACAGTGAGACTGGGAAGCCCTAGCAGTCAGGAGATTGTGAATTTGATTTTTCGGGATGCTGACATGGCTTCAAAAGAACAATGAAGTTTGCAGACATTACTGACTTGTAAAGTAAGGACTCAGTACCCATTGCTCCCAATGGCAAGGGTGGAGTCTCCATTATGCTCAATGAGAGTTGCATTTTCTTTAATATCTGGCCCTATGTAAACCTCCAACCTTTTTATGGTGCTGGTAGGAATAAACCCAACAGTCTCCTGGGATTAACTCATTAGAAAAGTGCTCTCCTCTCACAACCTCCCCTTCTGAAGCAAAAGGAGCGTTTCAATTTTTCACAAATATCTGCACAGTGGATTCCTTGGGAAATCTGCAGAAAATATTTGAAATACCATGAAATTGCTGCAATTTTGCTGAAGTTTCATGAATTTAATAGCAGACAACTTTCATGAAAAAAAGGAAAAAAATCCACCATTGTGCTGACAAGGAGCATGAAATCTCTGGGGCATCTGCAGGGCAAGTAATATGAGCAAAGGAACAATTCAGGCTGGCCCAGGGGCAGGGGAAATACCATCAATGGGTGATATGACCAAAGGAGAAAATTGGCTGAAGTTCAGGGGAAGCTTGGTGCTGCTGTGGCCTGTTTGACTGTGGGATCTCGCCCAAGGGAAGGGGATGGTGTTCCAAAGGAAAAGACAGAACTGGAGAAAAACCTTTAAGTGACAATCCTGGCCTGGCCTCCAGCTGGACCTCTCACAGGCCCTTCTCTCAGAGGGACTGTCCTCATCTCTGTCTCAGACTGATCCATGTACCACATGGATTTGAGCTCCCTTCACTTTCAGTACTGAGAGCTCTGAACCTCAGAGACACAGCCATCTGATCCCACACGCCCAGTGAGCCCGAGTGCCATGGACAGAAGGGACTGGCAGCATCACCACTTGGTGCTTCCTGGATTCTGGGAGTTAGTCCTGCGTCCCATCCTCCATGGGACCTTGACAGGTTGATCGGTGCCTTTGGGGCTTAAGAGGTCATGTGACCTCACAGTTGTCTCCATCTGTTTTCATGCTCCACCCTTGGTAATGGTTCCTTTGTTGTTCTAGGAGGGGCTCCTGAGACTGGCCCTGGTGCCCAGCAAATGAGGGATCCTGGGGCTGCTGAGAATGGATTTCCTCATCCCCTTGGGCTCCTGATCCCGGCAGATGTGATGGCCTCCTCTTGCCCATGCTCCCACAGATGCCCTCCACTGGGATTCCTAGAGACCCCTCCTAGACTGTGACGGCATCTTTCTGGTGCAGGAAGGCTGAGTGTAACTCCAGGGCTCTCACTGTGATGGAGGGATGTCTGCTCACCCACAGAAACTGCTCACAAGCAGCGGAGAAGACTGTTGTTACAGGGTGGCACCGACCCCCTCCTTTCTGCCTCTCCAGGGGGCGCTGTCACAGAGTATCAGGGCAGCTGCCCCAAGCCCTGGCCTGAGTCTGCAGCCTGGGATGACTTTGGAAAGAAACACGTTTTGGACACAGGTGAGTTTGGTGAAGAGATGCCCAAATCTAAGAACAACCTTGATCAATTTGTGACAGGCCTTTTTGGCATGAGAAAAATCAGTGACCTCCAACAGCTAATGGGCGCCTGCTAGGGCACCTCTTCCTGGCCCTGGGCACCCTGCAAACCACAGTAGTCTCCAAAGCAGGTCACCCTTGCAGGTCCTGTAACTTGCAGAACCAGGGTGGGATGGCGAGGTCAGGAGGTGCCCACATGGAAATGGCAGGGAATGAGGGAGGCTCAGCTAGGTAGGAGAGATCCTGGGGGCGGAGGGGAGCAGCCCAGCTGAAGGGGACAGTATGTGCTCTGGAGGGAGGGGCAATCCAGAATCCGATGCTAGAGAATCCAATTCCCCAAATCTCTGCAGAGGCCATGCCTGTTTGTCCGGTTCGTCAGTCTTACAGGGCCCCCTCCCCCAGTGCTAATGCTCAGCCCAGTCCCATGGTAAAGCGGAGGGGTCAGCTGAGGTTTCAGTGGCTCTGCAAGTTGGAACCTCCAGTACCACAGTGCATCCTACTGAGCCCTCACAGCACTGTGCCCCTTCCTGATTTTCCACCCCTCTGCATGCAGCACTACACCCCCTGATGAGCCCCCGTCTTGCAGCTCTGGTCCCCTAGTGCCATGCTGCCAGTGTTAGGAATGAGCTAGCGATCGTGACAAGTCTCCCTAGGGATCGGCCTCAGTTGGACTCGTTGAATGGAGCTCATGGTATGGAGCAGAAGTGCTGGCAGCCCAGAGATACATCCTAAAGGGGAGGTAAAGCCTGGAGGAAGAGGGGGTCAGGCTCACTGAAGGCTCTCAGAGACTGTTCCAAAGTTGGGGCCACAGCACCGATCCTGTGGCCCTCCTGTGCTACCCACACCCTGGGGTGACACGGAGCCACGTGGCTGCTCCTCACAGCAGCAGTGGTGGCCAGCCGCTTCTCCTGTGCGGCAGCTGACCAGGTAAGGAGCAGAGAGGTTGTGTCATGGGCACCGGGTATGAAAAGCTTAGCCTTTCCTGAAAGCCAGGCGTGGCCTTGCCCAGGCTCTGCCCCTTCCTGCTCATGTGGGCCTGGTGGCGGCAGCAGCACTCTCAGCTGGCTGCCCCTTTGCTGAAGCGGGTGGGGGCTGGGGTGCAGGCAGCCACCCAACCAGAGTCATTTGTGGTGGTTGGTGCCAGCGCTCTGAGGCTGGGCTGGGGCATTGTAGTGCTGGGGTGGGCTGGCCCTATCCGGCTCTCCAGGCCTGGTGCTGCCTGATCCAGCCCAGTGCTCGGGCCGCCCAGCACTCGTGGTGGCGTAGGCAGGCCAGCCAGCCCAGGGCCAGGCTGGGTTAGCACTGGGGCAGTGGGGGAGGAGGGAATCTGGTGCTCAGCACCCAGGCAGGGCAGCACTGGGGCCTATGGCACTCCAAGGGTTGGGGGGTGCTCTGGCACTGGGTCTGCCCAACTGGCCTGGTGATCGGGCTGTCCAGCACTCTGGTGCTGAGGTGGACTGGGTTGGGTGGGTCGGTGCTGGGCCACTGGAGCAGGCCAGACCAACATTTGGCGTCAGGGCAGGCCGGCACTGGGACATGGTTTGGCACGGGCCAGTGGTGCTCCAGGAGCTGGGGCTGACCAGCCAGCCTAGGGTCAGATTGGGTCAGTGCTAGTGCAAGGGCATGTCTGGCTGGCACTTCGGCAGTGGGGGGGGGGGGCAGGCTGGTGCTCAGGTGGGGTGGCACTGTGGCACGGGCTGGCCAGACTGGGGCCAGGGTGGGTTGGGGCGGGGCAGGGTATCATTGGGGTGTGGATTCCGGGGGCACTCAGGCCACCTGGCACTGGTGCTGGGGCACTCTGGCACTGGGCCCACCCGGACAGCCTGGCTGGTGCTCGGGTTGCCTGGCATGGGGCAGGGATCTGACGGGAGAGGAGGCAGAAGGGGCAGGTCTTTGAATGGAAGGGGCAAAGCTGGGGGCTAGCCTTCCCGAACAGGCAGTTCATGAGCCACCCATGGGCTGTGGTGAAGAGCTGGGTGGCTGGTGGGTCATAGGCCCCCCTGGGCTCTTGAGGGGATGGTCTGCCCTAGCTGGAGTGAGCGGTAAGGGAGGGGTCTCCCCTGGATGGTGAGGAGGCACAGGACTGTAGGCTCCCTCCCAGCACCAGCTCTTCAGATGCTGGCCTGGGGCTGGACAGTCCCCAGTGGGGAGAGAGGTGTGTAGCAGCAACTACAGAGCACCCACATGATGCCTCTTGGCCCTCTCTGCTTGCCTAGGCAACCCCAATGTGCCTGGGGATACTGGGAGGGTGGTCACAGGCAGGAATGATTCCCCATTAACTTGTACTGAATGGTTCAGTCAAAACATCTCTATTCATCATATTAACATGACACTTCTATCCATTATAGTGTCATTTGGAGCGGTCAGTGAGCCCTTCTTATCTCTGAAGTATTTGGATGTCCTGGTTCTTTTCTGGAATGTGCTTGTGCATAGCACTTCTTTAGAATGTGTGTTTGTTATACCAGCTCTGTTCTTGTCAGTTACTGTAAACCTGCCAGCATTCACAGCATGACTTCTGCTAACTTTGCTTTATAACAGACTTAACCATTATTTTAGCTCAGGCCTCATATCTGAGCTGTTATACAGGCCTCATGTCTCAGGCTCTTACTTTCTACTACAACATACACACACACACACATCCCTCACATATGCGCGCACACACACACACACACACATGCATGCACGCCAACACACAGATACTGATATATCCCAAATGCATATCCCTGCACACAGCCTCACATGTACATGCACACACACACACACACACACACACACACACACACACACACACACACACACACACACACACACCGAAAAGCCTTAGGAGCTAGAAAGATCCAATCTCTGTCCAGCTGCACCTCAGTGCCTGACTGATCCCCAGCCAGGTTCACAACACTAGGGTGGCTTAGGAGGGCTAGAGCAAAGACCAGCCTACACATCGTTTCAAACTAGTGGTTAGAGCTGTGATTTTCTCCCGATAAGTGAATCTATATGCCCCAAGGCTAGATGTAGTTTGATTTAGCTAAATCTAGCGTATTCCTATACATGGACACATTGCTTTTCCAACAGGGTAGTGGCTGGGTCAGCCATGAGGGATGTGCTCTGAAACAACAGCCTTCTGGCCCTGCAGGGAATGAGCCACAGTTCCCTTTGTAGAGGAGGCTAACAAGCTGCACTGGGATCTATTTACAAAGATGAGCCGATACATGGTGCAGTAAGGAAAGTGGCAAACAAGTTGCAGCGGGCACTGAGGGAAACTGCTCCTCATGGGAGCTCTGTTTGTTCACAGGTCTCTGAGGGCAGGTGCAGGAACGCTGCTATGGAGGAGAAAGACACTTCATTAAAACTCATGGAAATCTCATGCCGGTGGGAAAGGGCCCTGCGGGGACCGTGAGGAAACAACAGCAGAGCCCAAACAGCTCAACCTGCGTTGGCATCACAAAATGCCCAAGTGCCAAGATGCCCAAATCCCAAGGAAATGACAGGGGCAGCCAGGCTAGGGACTGGAATAATATTAAATAAAATAGTAAGTAAATATGAGTGTTGCTGGCTTTGCTGCCCATTCCTCAGTCAGTATCATCTGGACCAGCTTCTATATCCATAGAATCACAGAATATTGAAGGGACCTCAGGAGGTCATCTAATACAAACCCCTGCTCAAAGCAGGACCAACCCCAACTAAATCATCCTAGCTACGGCTTTGTCAAGCCAGGCCTAAAAAACATCTAAGGAAGGAGATTCCACCACCTCCCTAGGTAACCCATTCCAGTACTTAACCACCCTCCTAGTGAAAAAGCTTTTCCTAATATCCATCTTAGATCTCCCTCACTGCAACTTGAGACCATTGCTCCTTGTTCTGTCATCTACCACTGAGAACAGCCTAGCTCCATCCTCCCTGGAACCCCCTTACAAGTAGTTAAAGGCTGCTATTAAATCCACCCTCATTCTTCTCTTCTGCAGACGAAACAAGCCTAGTTCCCTCAGTCTCTCCTCATAACTCATGTGCTCCAGCCCCCTAATCATTTTGGTTGTCCTCCGCTGGACTCTCTCCAATTTGTCCATATCCTTCCTGTAGTGGGGGGCCCAAAACTGGACACAATACTCCAAATGTGGCCTCACCAGTGCTGAATAGAGGGGAATAATGACTTCCGTCGATCTGCTGCCAATGCTTCTACTAATGCAGCCCAATAAGTCATTAGCCTTATTGACAACAAGAGCACACTGTTGACTCATATCCAGCTTCTTCTCCACTGTAACACTCAGGTCCTTTTCTGCAGAACAGCTGCCTAGCCCGTCGGTCCCCAGTTTCTGTAGCAGTGCATGGTATTCTTCCGTTCTAAGTGCAGGACTCTGAACTTGTCCTTGTTGAACCTCATCAGATTTTTTTGGCCCAATCTTCCAATTTGTCTAGCTCACTCTGTATCCTATCCGTACTCTCCAGTGTATCTAACACTCCCCGCAGCTTAGTGTCAGCTGCAAAGTTGCTGAAGTTGCAATCCACCCCATCCTCCAGATCATTAATGAAGATGTTGAACAAAACCATCCCCAGGACTGAGCCCTGGGACACTCCACTTGTTACCGGTTGCCAAGTAGACATTGATCACTCCCCGTTGTGCCCGATGAGCTAACCAGCTTTCTATCCATCCTATAGTCCATTCATCTACCCCATACTTCTTTAACTTGCTGGCAAGAATACTGTGGGACATCATATCAAACATTTTGGTAAAGTCAAGGTATATCATGTCCACCCCTTTCCCCACATCCACAGAGCCAGTCATCTCATCATTGAAGGCAATCAGGTTAGGCATGACTTGCCCTTGGGAATCCATGCCGATTGTTCCTGATCACCTTTCTCTCTTCCAAGTGCCTCAAAAGAGATTCCATGAAGACTGCTCCATGATTTTTCTAGGGCCTGAGGTGAGGCTGACCAATCTGTAATTCCCTAAATCCTCCTTTTCCCTTTTTTGAAGATGGGCACGATATTTACCTTTTTCCAATTGTCCGGGACCTCCCCCAATCACCATGACTTTTCCAAGATAATGGCCAATGGCTC
This sequence comes from Emydura macquarii macquarii, assembly GCF_026122565.2. Taxonomy (NCBI): domain Eukaryota; kingdom Metazoa; phylum Chordata; order Testudines; family Chelidae; genus Emydura; species Emydura macquarii. The sequence goes on from NW_027131139.1 coordinate 744,517, forward strand.
TGCAATCCCATCAGCCAACTTCCTCAACACCCTAGGATGCATTTCATCTGGTCCCATGGATTTGAGCATGTCCAGCTTTTCTAAATAGTCCTCAACATGTTCTTTCAGCACTGAGGGCTGCTCACCTCCTCCCCATTCTGTGCTGCCCAGTACAGTAGACTGGGAGCTGACCTGTCTGTGAAGACAGAGGTGAAAAAGTAATTCAGTACTTCAGCATTTTCCACTTCATTTGTCACTAGGTTGCCTCGCCCATCCAGTAAGGGGCCCACACTTTCCCTGACCTTTTTCATGTTGCTAACATACCTGTAGAAACCCTTCACATCCCTTGGCAACTCCAGTTGTGCTTTGGCCTTCCTGATTTCACTCCTGCATGCTCAAGCAGTACTTTTATACTCTTTCCTGGTCATCTGAACAGGCTTCCACTTCTTGTAAGCTTCCTTTTTGTGTCTAAGCTCACCAAAGACCTCTTAGATCAATATTGATAGCCCCCACCATCACCGAGCCTCCCAGTCCCTCCCTCCTGTTCCCCATGTGACGAAGCGGAGATATTCTTGGAGTTTTCTTTGAGTTCGCCTCAGTTTCCCCCATATGTTACTCATATATTTCGGTGATGGGACCTGGGTGTGTGATCATTGCAGAGGCCACTAGAGGGCGGATGAGCTTTCCCCAGCCACACATACACAGACCAGACCCCTTTGTTCTCCTGGGTCAGCCAGCTGCAGCAGTTTGTGACAGGTGGAGAGGAGGAGTGGCCACCTTGCCCAGGAAGAAGATAAAGGACTAGAAAGAGGCAAGGGGACAGGTCTGGAGGGTGGCCGGCTGGAAGAGATCAGTCCTTCATGAGGGGTTGGGGCCGTAGGGTCCAAGAGTGTGGGCTCTGAGGCTGCTAACAAAGTCTTTTTATGCTGCGATCCTGAGAATTAATAAACCCTTCTGATTCCCATGCTGCCTGTGAATCACTTCTAACTGCAAGGTGGGGTGCATGGCCCCTTTTGAGGTATGGAAGAGCTCCCCAGTGTCCCATCCAGGGTGAACCACAGGGAGTGTTCAGGCAGAGCCGGGTTTCTGAACCCTCCAAGGCCAGGGTCAGGAGGCAGCTGCACTGGTGTGTGGAGTCCTGGGGGGGGGGGGGGGGGGGCACACCCCAAAGCACTAGAATCCTGACTGGCTGTGCCCTGAGTGGTTCCAGAGCACTGTTCCTGCGGACTCTGGCACACCCCATCACCGAGCCTCCTGTCCTCTCCCCTTCCCCATCACCTGACCTCCTCTCTCTTCCCCTCCCTCTCCTCCACAATCCCTTCTGTGAGTCCAGCTGAGACAGACACCTGAAGGAGATTTGTCCACTCTTCAGGGATTAATGCCCCTTACCCAGCATTTGCAATTACACTCATACATCTTGTCAAAACAGAAGAGTTTGTTGGCTCGAACCCAGTCTGGGAAGTCCTTAGGTTAGCAGAGAGGAGAGACGGTTAAAGCACAGTCCATTCCGGTAAGCCCAGTGTCCAGCCACATTATAGTGAACCCCAGACTTGATTTGAGCTCTATTTGGCCCTCCATCTGACCTCCTTTGTCAGTTTCCCAGGGAGAGCCCTGAATCTTTCCAGCAGCCTATTCTTATGCCCCACTGGACCTCTCTCAGTCCTTTGTTCCTAAGCTGGAGAAATGCTGTTCAGCCTCCCTAAAGCAAAGTGGGGAAGTCCATATCCTTCTAGGCCATTGCTTGCTAAGTCTCAATGTCTGGGCAATTGGATTTGACATCATCTTCTCAGATGCTCCATTGATATGGAGCCTAAGACTCAGACGTCTAGGTGCCATTCACACCTAGGTCTTAGCCTACGTAACAATGCAGCCTATATGGGAAACTGAAGCACAAAACAGGCCTCATAAGAGTATTACAAAAAATTGCCAGTGCATACAGTGGGTTCTCTCACCTGGGTAAAGCAAGAGGCCAGACTACATGATCAAAACAATCTCTCCTGGCCATAATATCGTTATGAGTTGGATGAAACCATGTTATGGGTTGAGTTAAAAACTCATTCACACTGATGTGTGAACATGCCCTTCACGTAAGACAGTTGTAAGAGAGTTAAGGAGCCACAACTAAAAAAAAGGCCTATTAGAGGGTGCCCATAAACTAGCACCAAGTGCATGCGGGTTCCACTGGGATTGTGATGGAGCTGCAATGCAGAGGACTGTCTACAACTCCCATCAGCCCCTTCCTCACTGCACTTCCCTTTCCCTTGGGTAAGGGGGCAGATTCTGAATCAAGAAGTGGCCAGGGCACTGAGGGTGGGCAGGGCCAGACTCTGTTCTGTGGGAAAAGCTGAAGCAGCAGCAGCCACATAGCAAGCAGAGAGCTGGGGAGAAGCTGGAAGCAGGAGCAGATCTGTACGTGGAACAGGTTGGGAGTGCCTATTGGGGGGACAAGGTTGTGTGGTACTTATGGGTGAGCAGCAACAGCTAGGTAGGGAGCCAGTGCATAGGGGCCCCAATGAGAGACACTAACGGAGCCTGTCCTGGAAAATTAAGTGCCTATTTGCTTGGACTAGAGACTGGATTGGTCTGGGCAGCCTAGCCATGAGGCTTGAAGAGCCCTGCGTCATAGCTGGACTGCCCAGGGACCCACACAAGCACCGTCGTCACTCACTTCAAATTGTAATTGTTAAAGCCTCTGTACCTAGGGTATCTGCAAAGGTCCAGCTGTCTGGAGTAGCTCATGGCTCTGACTGCCAACCCCAGGGCAGACTGGCAAAGGCCAGGGCACAAACCCTAAACTGGTTGTATGGCCTATAATTAGATTTCAGCAACCAAGTAACAAGTGTGAACTCCTAAAGCACTATACAGCCTTAATATGGCATCATAAAAAGTCCCCTTGGGCATGCCAGTCTATCTTGCCACCCAGGCAAGCCTGCCATTGTGATAGATTGGTCCTGACACCAAAAACCACAACAATATTCAGATTACTCCCAGTCCCAAAGGGCCAGTCACTTACCCCAGGTCAATTTTACCTTAGATATCAAATCACAGACAGTGCTTGTAGCCAATCCTATAATACCAACTAAAGATTTATTAACTAAGAAAAAGCAATGAGAGTTATTTACAAGGTGCAAGCAGGTAAACAGACACACACAAATGAGATACAGTCTTAGGTTCCAAAAGGCAACAATAGCTGCTATAATGTGGAAGATCTATCTGTCCTTTAGGGCTAATCCAAGCTAAGCAGCTTGGGGATCCCTTGTTTATGCTTAGAAATTTTTCCTTCACCAAATTCCAAGCAGCACAGTGATAACAATTTTTCTCGACAGAGATTTTTATCCCCTTCCCCCTGAGCTCAAGCTGGTGGGACCCACTTCCTGGGTTTGGGGGGAACAATCAGCAAAGTATTTTGTCCACTGATGTTCCACAATGGCTTGTCAGATGTCTATGGGCCTTCTTTTGTTGGGGAAGAGATGACACATCTTGTGTAAACTAGCATTTCACACTTGGTAATGCTTCTCTGTGGTTTTACAGTTTTAGCAAACACTTTAAGTTACAGAGCAGAGCAAACCTGTAAATATTACCTTATAACATGGGATACAGATATTAGAAGTAAGATTAATCCATGAAGCATCTGACAAGCATTTAATAAAGTCTAACACATTCCTATAATTCTAATATCTATTTGAAAAATACTAACACACAGGTGAGTCAGACTGGTTTCCAGCTATGCATTTTTCCTTGTTCAGTGAGGCCCAGGGGCATTGGCATGAGCTGGCAACTGGTCTGCCAGTGTCACAGCAATCTTCTCCTTTCTGCCAGCTCTAGTGAAAACCTTTCCCTTAGTTGGTGTCTGAGTGGTTATTGGGACCCATCAGGACTAGCGCCTACAAGGCCTAATGCAGAAGCACCTATAGTGCTGGCCTCTGAGACATGGCACCCTAGAGAGTAACCTCAATAATTACAATATTGTCACCAGATGGGTGTATGTGTGGGTGTGTGTCATGAGGTGGCTGGCCCTTTAAGGGAAGTCTGGGCCCAGGAAGAGCTAACTAAAGGAGCTTATCTAGACAGGTAGTTGGATAACAAACACCTGGGTTTCTGTTGGAAAAGTAATAGACAAGACACAAAATGTCCATTGAGTTCTTGGAAGGTGTTGGGAACCTTTTTGTTTCAGAGTATGAAAAAGTAGCCAGTGGGCCAGTCCATCTAGATGTGATTGTGACCAACAGGGAGGACACGTATCTGACAGTGGAAGGTGTGACCCACACGCCCATTGGTGGTTTACTACTCTGAGTCAGCCCCTCTTGTCAGGTCTGACATACTCAGTGCACCCCACTCACCAGGGTTATTATCTCTATCTAAAAGTGTCATGTAATATGTCACTGGGATACAAATAACTCACCCATCATTAATATTTGTGCATGATATATGTACGTTCAACCCACAAAGGATTATACAGTTGTGCCAGAGTTATGACTAAAATGGTTTTAAACCAGGCCTGTCAGGGGAGTTGGTTAACAGGGTTGTTCCAGACAAAGGGATGCAGTTCTTCCTGCCTGAATGCATCTCCCACGTAAACGGAGCAAGGTGAGACCAAAGACAAAGAAAATTACATTTGCAGGCCAGGCAAACAAAGCCATCAGGAGACCAAGTGGGGAACAAGTGATCATTTAACAATCACAATGGGGGATGGAGACTGATCCCTAAGAAGCCTTCCTGCTTCTTGAAACAGGGTCAATGAACTTGGAGAGAGACTTTTCAAAGGTTTAATACACTATAAAGAGAGGGGCAGAGAACCTTTAAGTTATCCTTCACCCAAAAAGTTAAGGAAAACCAGCTCCTTGGATTCCATGTGGATCATGATTAAGAGTTAGTCAGCCATTGCTGGTAAAGGAGGATTTTTGAGGAACCTGCCTTGAACAAAGACTGAGGCTTGTTAAGTTAGGTCTTAGCCATTAGAAAATGTGTTTGTACTTCGGTTGTTCATAACATTTTCTAGCTTTATCCCTTATACCTGAACTCACTTAAGCCCTTCAACTGGTCTTTTTGATTGAACAAACTTGTTTTACTTTTTATCTAAGCCAGCCCAGTGCTTTGATTGAATTGAAGTGTTCGATAATGCCATTCGAGATAACAAGCTGCTGTTTCTGTCTCTTTAAAGGAGCAATGTACTTAATAACGTCTGTGAATGTTCCTGGACAGGGAGATGGTTTGGGGGAAATTCAGGACTGTGAGTTACACTGCAAACAGTCACTGGGCTGTGGGAGCCAGGGTGTGACCTGCATATTGTCTGCTGGCTGTTGGTGTCCAGCCTGTGAGCTAGCTACAGCAGCAGAGCATTTAAGGCACACAGATTTGCAGGGCAGGCACACAACCCCGTACTGGTCTGGGTGGGACCCAAAATGTCACAGAAGGCAACAGCTGAAAGTGATCATGATGTGATACATTTGATGATTCCAAGGAAAGGAAGGAGTGAAGACAGCAAAATAAGGGCAATGGAATTCAAAAAAGACTTTAATAAACTCTGAGAAGGTGTATGTAAGGTTCAATGGAAAGAAAAAACTAAGGGGAAAAGGAATTCAGGAGAACTGGCAAGTTTCTCAGAGAGACAATATTAAAGACACAAGAGCAAAGTCTTATGATGCAAAGGAAAGATGGGAAGAATAGTAAGAGATAATGATGGCTCCATCAAAAGCTGTTTAATAACTTGAAAGTTAAAAGGGAACCGTATAAAAAGTGGAAACATGGACGAATTGCTAAGGACAAGTTCAGAAGAATAACATGGGCACGTAGGGATAAAATCAGAAAGGTTAAGACACAAAATGAGTTACACTTAGCAAGGGATATAAAAGGCAATAAGAAGAGGTTCTATAAATACATGAAGTGCTAGAGGAAGATGAAGGAAAATGCAGGCCATCTACATAGCAGGAAGAAGAGCTAGTAACTGATGACATCAGGAAGGCTGAAGAATTTAATCCCTGTTTCGCTTCAGTCGCCACTAAAACGGTTAATTAGGACCCGATATGTAACACAATTAATATCAACAAGGGGGACTGAAAACAAGCCAAAATAAGGAAAGAACAGGCTAAAGAATATTTATATAAGTTAGATGTATTCAATTCGGTAGGACCTGATGACATTCATCCTAGGGCACTTAAGAAACTAGCTGAAGTAATCTCAGAATCATTAGCAAGTATCTTCAAGAATTCATGGAGAATGGTTGAGGTCCCAGAAGACAGCAGAAGGGCAAATTTAGTACCTAACTTCAAATTGGGAACAAAGTAAACCTAGGAAATTATAGACCAGTCACCTTAACTTCAATACCTGGAAAGATACTGGAACAAATAATTAAACAATCAGTGTGTAAGCACCTAGAGGATAATAGAGTTATAAGGAATAGCCAACATGGATTTGTCAAGAATAAATCATGCCAAACCAACCTAATTTCCTTCTTTGACAGAATTACTGGCCTAGCAGATGAGGAGAAGCTATAGAGGTGATATATATTCATTTTAATTAAGGCTTTTGACACCATCCCACATGGCATTCTCATAAGCAAACTAAAGGAATGTGGTCTAAATGAAATTACTATAAGGTGGGTGTAAAACTGGTTGCATGACCATTCTCAAAGAATAGTTATCAATGGTCTCTGTCCAAGTGAGAAAATATATCTATTGGGGTCCCACAGCGGTCAGTCCTGCTCCTATTCAATATTTTCATTAATGACTTGGATAATGGTGTGGAGAGTATGCTTTTAAAATTTATAGATGACACCAAGCTGGGAAGGGGTTGCTAGCTCTTTGAAGGAAAGGATTAGAATTCAAAATGACCTTGACAAATTGGAGAATTGGTCTGATATCAAGAAGATGAAATTCAATAAAGACAAGTGCAAAGTACTTCAGTTAGCAAGGAAAAATCAAATGCATGGCTACAAAATGGGGAATAACTAGCTAGGTGGTAATACTGCTGCAAAGGATCTGGGGGTTATAGTGGATCACAAATTGAATATGAATCAACAATGTAATAAGGCTAATATAATTTTGGGATGTATTAATAGGAATGACTTATGTAAGACATGGGAGGTAATTGCTCCTCTCTACTTGGCACTGGTGAGGCCTTAGCTGGACTATAGTGTCCAGTTCTGGGCCCCACATGTTAAGAAAGATGTAGATGAATTGAAGAGAGACTCAAGGAGAGCTACAAAAATTATAAAAGGTTTAGAAAATCTGACCTATGCAGAAAGGTTAAAAAATGCATGTTCAGGCTTGAGAACAACAATGATGATACCACTCACTATTACCAGGTCCCCATTGACAATCATCAGAAAAAAGAATCATCTGACTGGACACCACAGAGCAGACAAAACCACACTCTTGATCATTACATTGATTGCTTCAGGAAAAAAATTGACCATGAAATCCTTAACAAACATCACATCCACCACAATCTCTTCACCACTAAGAGGACAGCATTACAGTCCCTGAAATCTAACTACCAGATAGTGATCAAACAAGCAGACAAAGGGGACACCATCGTATTCCTCAACAGTGATGACTACATTAACGAGGCCAATCGACAACTCTCTGACACCATCTACTATAAAGATGGACTCGCTTTTCATTGCCGACTAACAAGCACTAAATTTGCCTCCTCCACAGTCATCATGGAGTACAACGGACAGCCAAAGACAATAAAGAATTCAAAGGAGACTGCACACTATGATTTATCCACAAATTTAAGAATATCATCAAATCCTTCCCCAAAAAAACCCCAAGAGAAATTTTACAAACTCATTCCCCAACAAACCTTGGTGACAAAATGTACCCCTGTGTCCACACCATACACACTGTTTTAATAATCTTTGTACAGTGTATGCTTTGGAAGGTATCATCTGAAAACTCATAATTTACTGGTCAATATTGTCCTGATAAAATTTGTGTGGCAACATTGTATGTGAAGTAAAAAAATTTCCCTGTATAATGTTATTAACATATGTTCCAAACCACAGTAGAATTTGGCAAACAAGTCTATCTCAAACAAAAGAATCTGTGCTCTGCTTAATTTGCATTTAAGCAGTGAACAGAGTCATCAAGCAGGGAAGGAAACAAAAGAAGCTCCAACAGGTGAGGAAAAAGCAGCAGGAACCATCCTTGTCTCCTGAATCTCAGCTGGAAATGTTTTCCAGGACGGGAATTGACACTACAGAAACTGACACTACACTACACCCTCCTCTGCCTCTCTCTGCCCATCAATTCCCTGCTCCAGAAGGGACAAAGGAAGCAGCCATTGAACTGGAGAAAGCATCCTGGCCTAAGAAGTTTGCTCAATAAGACTGCTGAAAGTACATGGTGAGAAAACTTTGCTTTGAATTTACCATATGTCATGCGGACTGGCTTGGGGGGGGGGGGGGGCATTTAGTATATTGGGTGACATCAGTATGGCAGAATCATAATAATCCATGTGGGATATGCCATGTCAGGTAATGTTAGGAAGGTTATAATGTGCTAAGTAAGATAATAATACTTATGTTCATGTGTAATAGTTGAAATGGAAGTTATAGATGTATTTGAGATATCTGTATTTCAAATTGTTCTACCTGGGCAACACTCCAGATAAGAAGGCTGCAGAACAATGGCCTGCATAATGGCCCATTAAGGCATTCCCAGGTGCAAGGGGCCCTGAGGGAGAAGCCAGCATCACCACTGAGTCACCAGAACCTGCTTACGTGACTCTGGACTCCATTGCAGGCAGCCTACCTGATGAAGCATCAGGACTGTCCCATGTGACTATGGACCCCAGGCACACTGGAGGAGTCACCAAGATTGGCCCATGTGACTATGGACTCCATTTTGGATCTTGTGACTGCCCACAGGCTGCATGGCCGGAGGAGGGGGTTTATAAGATCAAGCCAGAGAAACCATCTTGTCTTTGTTCCTGTCCAGTCTGCAGACATACACCTATCTCTGGACCAATTCATCTTGCAACTGAACCGAAGGACTTAGACCCATCCAGGTACTGGATGTGAACCAGAGAGAACTACACAAGCCTGCAAATCCACATTTCTTCCAGAAACCTGAAGTATATGGACTTTTAATCATTTGTATATCTGTGATTTACTTTAACCCTTTAACATTTCTCTCGTGGTTTATTCCTTTCTTTTTACAATAAACCTTTAGTTTAGACACTAAAGGATTGGCTGCCAGCGTGGTATTTTAGGTAAGATCCAAACTTATATTGATCTGGTGCTATGGCTGACCCTTTGGGGTCAGAGGGAACCTTTTTCGCAAAGAGCAGAGAGTTTAAGTAACTGGTCTCTTTGCTGGACCTAGTGCTGATTTGGGAGCCTGGAGCTGAACTGCAGTGAAGGGGGCTGTGGGCATTTGTGGACTGGCTTCTTGATATCCAGTGTGGGGTAATCAGAAGCAGTTCATGGCTGGTTGGGAAGCCGGGCTTCAGTGTCACCCACCAGCGTGGGGAGAATCTGCTCTCCTTTTGCAGCCTGCCCTGACCTTGGCATTATCAGTTGGCAACTCTGGGCATGGGTCGTATCGCGGGTTGTTGATTAAGTTAGGCACCAATTGCTTTTTATCTTTGTTTTTCTTGTAACCCTTTCTGATTTTTATGCCTCATTACTTATACTCGCTGAAAATCTGTCTCTTTGTAATAAACTTAGAATCACAGAAGATTAGGATTGGAAGGGACCTCGGGAGGTATCTAGTCCAACTCGCTACTCAAAGCAGGACCAACCCCAACTAAAACATCCCCACCAGGGCTTTGTTTTATTTGTTTTGCTTGTTTTACCTAATCCAGTGTGTTTGGGAAACTCTATTTGAGATAACAAGGTATGTGCATATTATTTCTATTAAAGAAATATGGACATTATATAAATGTATATTGTCCAGGAGAGGGCTGGGCAGTATGTGACTTACATTTCTGGGGGAAATCTAACACTGGGGGTGTGTTGGGGTCACCCTGCAGTATAATCAAGAGCCAAGATGTGGCTGGCTGCAGCACACACACAGACATGGCTGGGAGTGACTTGCATGCTGGAGGCTGTTCATGAGCAGTCAAGGAACTCACACATGAACTTGCAAGCCCATTAGCAAGGATTTTTAATTAATCTCTAAAGTCAGGGGTTGTATTGTCTGACTGGAGAATTGCTAACATAGTTCCTATTATTTTTAAGAAAGGGAAAGAAAGTTATCTGGGTAACTACAGGCCTGTTAGTTTGACCTCAGTAGTAGGCAAGGTCTTGGAAAAAATTTTGAAAGAGAAAGTAGTTAAGAACATCAAGGTTAACAGTAATTGGGACAAAATACAACACGGCTTTACAAAAGGTAGATCATCCCAGACCAACCTGATCTCCTTCTTTGAGAAGATAACAGATTTTTTTAGACAAAGGGAATGCAGTGAATCTAATTTACCTAGATTTCAGTAAGGTATTTGATATGGTTCCACATGGAGAATTATTAGTTAAATTGGAAAAGATGGTGTAAGCGTTTCTGGTTCCGCGGGAGGCCACAGCGGCTTCCTACAAACAGGGAATAGCTCGCGTTTGGCGAGTGAGTAGTCCTACTAGTCCGCCCTTAGGCAGGGTGAGCAGCAGTTACTCGCTCCGGCCCCCGGTCAGGGCGGGCGAGCCAAGAGTCAGTGGCTCCAACCCCTAGGCGGGGTGAGCAGAGGCAGATTGCTCAGGCCCTCAGGCAGGGCGAGCGAACCAGGAGTCAGTTGCTCCAACCCTTAGGCAGGGTGAGCAAAGGCAGATCGCTCAGGCCCTCAGGCAGGGTGAGCGAACACGGAGTCAGTTGCTCCAACCCTTAGGCAGGGTGAGCAGAGGCAGATCGCTCAGGCCCTCAGGCAGGGCGAGCGAACCAGGAGTCAGTTGCTCCAACCCTTAGGCAGGGTGAGCAAAGGCAGATCGCTCAGGCCCTCAGGCAGGGCGAGCGAACAAGGAGTCAGTTGCTCCAACCCTTAGGCAGGGTGAGCAAAGGCAGATCGCTCAGGCCCTCAGGCAGGGTGAGCGAACACGGAGTCAGTTGCTCCAACCCTTAGGCAGGGTGAGCAAAGGCAGATCGCTCAGGCCCTCAGGCAGGGTGAGCGAACACGGAGTCAGTTGCTCCAACCCTTAGGCAGGGTGAGCAAAGGCAGATCGCTCAGGCCCTCAGGCAGGGTGAGCGAACACGGAGTCAGTTGCTCCAACCCTTAGGCAGGGTGAGCAGAGGAGGCAACAGCTTCAGGCGGGGTCAGGAGAGCAATTCTCCTGGGGTGGCCAGGGAACGGGGGAAGGGGAGGGGGACGCAGGCCCACCCGTCTCCACTGCGTCCCAGCCCAGGGCCCTAGCAGTGGCAGAAGCGGCTGCCACTGTGCCGGCGGGGCTCCCGCCGCAACACACCGGCTATAAGGCGGCTTCAGCCACAGGCCGTGGCTGTCCCTGGGCTACTTCCTCCCCACTGACCCTAGTACCTGCTTCCTCCATGACACGGGGATAGTCCACCTGATCTAGTGCCATCAGTCCTTCCTCATCAATGGGGGGTAAGGCGGGAAGCTCCTCTTCAGGGGGCAGCTCCTCCAGGTCGTTGGAGGTGGGGACTGGCTCGGCCTCAGGCAGCTCCTCCAAGTCCTGTCCCGCTGCAGGGAGGGGCTCGGCGGCCGGCAGTTCCTCCAAATCCGGCCCGGCCTCCGGGGGTGCCCGCCACTCAGGCTGCTCTGGGGTCTCAGCCCAGTCTGGCGGTCCCAGAGCACGGCCCCGGGCTCGGGGTCGGGGTAACTCGGCCCAGTCGTCCTGGCCGGGTTGCCTGGTCCAGCTCCTCGAGGGGCCTATCCAATCCCCGGGCCCAGGTGGGGCCGGGGTTCTTCGTTGGCGGTTAGGCTCTGGCCTAGGCCTCTGCTGGCGGGGCAGCACGTCCGCCTCTGGCAGCAGTCTGGGCCCTACTGAGCTCAGGGGCCAGGCTTTTGTACTTCCCCTTCCTGTTGGGGCCCCGCCCTGTGGCAGCCAATTGGCCTGGCCGGGTTGTCCTATCCCGGCCCGGGCCCTTTGTTGCCGGGCAGACTCCAGGGCAGGGTGTGAGTTAAGCCAATCAGGGCGCGGGCGTCCTTCCTCAGGCTCTGGTTCCGTGGGAGGCCACAGCGGCTTCCTACAGATGGGGATTAAAATATGAAAATTGAAAGGTGGATAAGGAATTCATTAAAGGAGCGACTACAATGGGTCATATTGAAAGGTGAACTGTCAGGCAGGAGGGAGGTTATTAGTGGAGTTCCTCAGGGATCAGTCTCAGGACCAAACTAATTTAACCTTTTTATTACTGACCTTGGCACAAAAAGTGGGAGTGTGCTAATAAAGTTTGCAGATGACATAAAGTTGAGAGGTATTGCCAATGTAGAGAAGGACTGGGATATCACACAAGAAGATCTGGATGACCTTGTAAACTGGAGTAATAGAAATAGAATGAAATGTAATAGTGGAAAGTGCGAGGTGATGCATTTAGGGACTAATAACAAGAATTTTTGCTATAAGCTGGGAATGCATGAATTGTAAGTGACAGAGGAGAAGGACCTGAGCGTATTGGTTGATCACAGGATGACTATGAGACGCCTATGTGATCTGGCCTTGAAAAAAGCTAATGGGGTCTAGGATGCATCAGGTGAGGTATTTCCAATAGAGATAGGGAAGTGTTAGTACTGTTATACAAGGCACTGATGAGATCTCAACTCGAATATTGTGTACAGTTCTGGTCTCCCATGTTTCATAAAGATTAATTCAAACTGGAACAGATGCAGAGAAGGGCTGCTAGGATGATCCGAGGAATGGAAAACCTGCCTTATGAGAGGACATTCAAAGAGCTTGGCTTGTTTAGCCTAACCAAAAGAAGGCTGAGGGGACATATGATTGCTCTCTATAAATACATCAGAGGGATAAATACCAGGGAGGGAAAGCAATTATTAAAGTTCAGCACCAATGTGGACACAAGAACAAATGGATATAAATTGGCCAGCAGGAAGTTTAGACTTAAAATTAGATGAAGGTTTCTAACCATCAGGGGAGTGAAGTTCTGGAGCAACCTTCTAAGGGGAGCAATGGGGTCAAAAAAGCTGGCTTCAAAACTGAGCTTGATAAGTTTATGGCGGAGATCATATGATGGGACAACTTTGACAAACAACTGATCTTTGACTACTAGCAGTAAATATGCCCAATGGCCTGTGGAGGGATGTTAAATGGGGTAGGTTCTGAGTTACTATGGAGAATTCTTTCCGGATGTCTGGCTGGTGAGTCTTGCCCACATGCTCAAGGTTTAGCTGATCGCCATATTGGGGGTCAGGAAGGAATTTTCTCCCAGGGCAAACTGGCAGATGCCTTTGGGGTTTTAGGCCTTCCTCTGCGGCATGCGTCCAAAACTCATTACATTTCGTGGGTAATTGGAGGGAGGATAGAAGGTGAGCCTGGGAATGTCAGGTCCAGGACTTTGATTGTGGAATGTGGTTTAACAATTGAGCCTTGGGCCACTTTTAAATATTTAATGTATATGGATAACATGGATATGGTGTGTAGATATATATGTGTGTGTGGTATGTGTAGTATATATGGGTATATATAGTATGTATGTTTACATATAACACCATCTTATATTTCTTTTTTCTATCTGGTGTTATAGTTTCACTTTGATACCACAGATAGCAACACTTCTATCAGGACAATTACAGTTGCCACCTGTATTATTAGTAGTAGTAGGCCAAGTGTTTTTGAAGTACTGGGATAGGTATTATTACAGTGTGTCCTACAGTGCTATGTACATAAGAATTAAAACTGAAATGTGTAGTAGTGACTTTACAAATGAGGCCTTTATATATGAATTTCATATGATTAGTTACTACACTGTACTGTCCATCCATGTTATAAGTTACTCTTCCTGCTGGCTATCACCCGCTGGTAAGCTTTGCTGGGCAAGAAACAGGAACGGCTAGCTTCCCTATTCCATTGTTTGTATTGCTCTGAGAGACACCAGTACTTGACATAGATCCAGTTGTTTTTTATAGATGCCTACTGAATGGACAATAACCAATTCATTAAATTGCTGGGTCAGGATTTAATATTGGTACCCAGACACAGAGCAAGACTGTTTTGAGTTAACATGTGCCTCAGTTAGGATGCAGTGTCACTGACCACAAATTGTGACTAATACCAACAGGGGGTTTGCTTACACAATTTGTAATCGTCATGTAACAATAGTTATTTTGTTTGGTTTTTAACCAATTTGTTTTTTTCCTTGCTTTTATGTTGTTTGCTGCCATTGGTTTATTAATTGTTACCTGTGGATTGGTTAAACAATTTAACAATGCTATGCACATTTTAAGTGGTGTACAGCAATACAGCAATAATACAACAATGTAGCAAAATAATACAGTAATAATATGGTTGCTTTTATACAGTAGCCAAATTCAAATTAAATGACCTATTAACCTGGTCCAGCTAGTGGTTTTCTAGCTGATTGCCAACTTAATTGTCCATATGTGGTGTACTGAGGTGTATACCAGACCAGTCTGTTATTTATAAAATACTTCATTTTTCTTTTCTTGAAGCCTGGGGTTTCTCCACTGTGTACTGATATCTTCCCGTGTCTTTGGTCTGTGGGATGCAACCTTAAACAGCTTAAGTTAGTTATCATAATAAAATTTTTGCATGTTTGTTTTACATTTCTCTTATTTTCAATAAACAAAACTTAATAGGCAGATACAATTTGTTTGTTTACAATGTAATAGGGACCAAGTCTTTTATAACTCAAGTTATACTTTTACACACATTCATTTTTACTGGAGGTGCATTACTAGTATTTTATATGAAATATAATGCTTAACTCTAAAATATATGCTCACAATCTTCCATGAGAAGATGTACTGCTTTTCCCTGCTGAGTACTTTGTTTGAGCAAAAGAGTTAGTAACATAATTTTACCCAAGCTTTTTAGCGTTAATGTGCTTGTAATACCAATTCCACTTTTGTTAACTGTTTAGAGGCACAAATTTTAACAACTACTTCCCTTTAACATAGCATAAAAGAAAAGTTAAATTGAAATTAAATCCAATTCAAATCAAAATTAAATAAAATAAAAATTAAATCAAAATCAATTTTAAATACAGGTCTATGCCAATACTTTGAGGGTATTAAACTTTTATGATGCTTAGCTGAAACAATTTGTCTGGTTAGCTTGTCTGGTAAGCTTTCTTAGGGCCGGCCGGAGCCATTCTTGCGCTCCAGGCAGACATTTGAATTTCCCGCTGCATCTTACCCTCCGCCGAAAAATCGCACTAATCCGTCAATTTCAGCGGCGGCTTTTCAATTTCGCTTTTTCGGCGGTAAAAACATTTTGGCGCCCCATCAAAAACATTTTGGCACCCCATCAGGTGCCCCGGGCTATTGCCTGGTCAGGCTGTAGCTCAGGCCGGCCCTGAGCTTTAACGTTTTTGCAACACAACCAAACATAGTATATATTATACATTTTACCATTTTTGCTATAACATTCATGTAACTATAGTTCAATATTTAATAAAGGTGGAAACAAGTTTATAAAAACCAAAACAAGAAACTGATATTTTTCTAATATTACCTTTGCATTATTATTGAGGTTTTCCCTTACAATTTTTCCCTTACAATTATTCCAACCATAATATTAAAATAGTGTGGTACCACGTATATTTTAAAAAATATAAAATTGACTTTTGTTGCAACAAAATAAAAAAGTGGGAAAAAAAAGAAAAAAATAGTTACGTGACACATACAACATACAGAATAAAACACAGGACAACATACATGACATACAAGACAAATTTACAATTAAAAACAAATGGTGTCAGATTTAGATTTATATCTATACAAGATAAGACATTAAAATCTAAAATTATTACGACAATGCATTTTAGAAAATAGACAGGTAAACCAAAGAGTTAAACATTTAAATAAGCAAGTTATTACCTTTTTAAAAAAAAAAAAAGAATTAATAAGAATTGATGGAAAATCATATCAAGTTATTTATCAAATTTGTTGTATTTAGTCATTTCAGGCATTTACTTTATTTTAAAATTTTGCTATATGGAAGAAGGAATGCCCATGTTTCAAATATTAGTCAGTGGTTAGGATTAGAAGCAGTCAACATTTCTGTTGCTTGGCAACCATATCTTCAAGAAAGAACTATTTCCAGCTGTTGCATTCCTGAAGAGTTAAAATAATTAACTTACTGGACTTATTCAAAGTAAACTTTTTACCTGTTTTTCTCTTTGTTTTTGTTCTGTTCTGTTTTCAATTGCTTCTGTAATAACTATATCTTTTAACCTTCCCAGATCCATGTCAATCACATATGGTATGCCTCATCCCACAATTACTACGCTCTCAAATGAACTCACACAGGAAAACGATAAAAGCCAAAAACACTCATGAACACTTTTCACAAAGCGATATATTTGTGACCTCTCAGTACTCATCCTCAAAGAAACCTGCACAACACTATCAAAAGACAAGCCTGGGAACTTAAATTCATAACTTTGGTAGACACGAAAAATTGTGGTCTTAATAAGGACACTGGATGTATGGTTTATTAGAAAATCTATAACCCACTAGCCCCCACTCCCTTTTTTTGTCCTATGACTATAGGGGTGTGAGTGGGCCACTTCACATTGAATGGTCCCTTAGAATATGTGCTAATCACTTATGCTAAGCCATCTATTTGACCTTGTATTTAACTGTGACACTCAATACTTTTCCCAGATCTGAAGAAGAGCTCAGTGTAATTTGAAAGCTTGTTTCTCTCAGCAACAGAAGTTGGTCCAATAAAATATATTACCTCACCCACCTTGTCTCTCTAGGCTTGAGAAAAGAAGACCAAGAGCAGTGGTATACTGTGGGTCTCTGGTGCCCAGGGGGCCAATGATTGTGTTTGTGCCCCCCCCAGGACTCACACGCCCCTCACACAGGACAGGAGGGGTCCCTGGCTCCCACCAGACAGCACCGCTCCCCAGCTGCCCCAATGAGGGGAGCATCTGTATGTGCAGGAGGGGTGGGGAGACACATGCTGCTTTCGTTCTCCTGCACCCCAGGGACTTTTCTGGCACTCATGGCGGTGGCGAAGCTGGGCTGGGCTCCGTCACCCCTGCCCCCTGCACTTACTGGCCACATTGCATCTGCCTCTCCCACTCCAGCCCCGCAGCACAGTGCAATCAGTCCGGAGCTAGCTTCCCCTACCGGGCAGAGCAAACTCACCCCTAGGCCATGGGGTAGCGGGGGCAGGGGAGTTCCTCCTCCTAATCACCTACAACTCCCTGCCCCCTGCCTGCCCCTAGGCTCTGTCCACCTGTCCCTCAGAGCCTCCTGCACCCCCCCATCCCCTGCACGTCATGAAGGGCCAGGCCAGCACCCCTCCCCCAGGCTGGTGCCCAGGGGCCTGGCCTCCTCCCGCCTCCCCCGTCAGTATGCCACTGACTGGGCGGGGATCTGATAAGTCTTCAAATATATTAAGGGCTGTTCTAAAGAGCACAGTTATCTGTGTTCACTGAAGGTAATTGACCCGGTCTCTCGACCCCAAGGAAAGCAGAACCTTGGACACTTCTTGTTCCAGGCCAACGTGAACAGATCCACGTGGGGAACGCCCCACTTCTGGAAGATCATAGATGCCACCTCTGGGTGTAGTGACCAGTTGTGGCGGGGTAGAAACGACCTGCTGAGGTGATCCTCCTCATTGTTCCTCACTCCCAGAAGGTGAGAGGCCGTCAAGTGGAAATCGTGCCTCACGACGAAGTCCCACAGATGGATAGCTTCCTTGCAGAGGGCTGAGGAGTGCGCTTCCCCCGCCTGTTTATGTAAAACATGGCTGCGGTGTTGTCTGTCAGCACCTGCACCACCCTGCCTGTCAGGAATTGGAGGAACATCTTGCACGCTAGGTGAATGTCTCTCAGCTCCTTGATTAATGTGATTGCTCATTAATGTGCAGGTGCCTCTCCTCTCCCAAGCAGACCCCCTGAGTGCCTAGGTTGGTACTGATGTGGGCCCCCCAACCTATGTCCAAAGCATCAGAAATTAGGGTGACCAATGGGACCAATTCCTCAAACGGAACACCCTTCAGCATTGCCTGGGGAGTCTGCCACCAGTCTAGGGAGGCTAGGACAGGTGGGGGAACTGTGACCACCCAGTCCAGTGGGTGTCTGCTCGGAACATATACCGAGGCTAACCATGCCTGGAGTGGTCTGAGTCCCAGGTGAGTGAGTCTCACTACGTACGTGCAGGCCGCCATGTGACCTAACAGCTTCAGGCAGTGCCTGGCTGTTATCATCGGGGATCGGTGCAGCTGGGAGATGATAGAGATCATCGCCTCGAAGTGTTGCTGAGGCAGGAAGGCTCTGGCCTGGGAAGCATCAAGGGTAGCCCCAATTAACTCTATTCATTGCACTGGGGTTAATGTGGACTTCTGTTCGTTTATGAGTAGCCCCAGCCTGCGGCACATGGAGCAAGGGAAGGTCACGCTGTCCTGCACTTAGGACCTGGACTTGCCTCTGATCAACCAGTCGTCCAGGTAAGGAAAAATTTGCACACCTTTTTGTCTCAAGTGGGCAGCCACTACCGCCATGCACTTGGTAAACACCCTTGGAGCTGAAGATAGGCCAAAGGACAGGGCTGTAAACTGGTAGTGGGAGCCAGCCATTAAGAAGCGAAGAAAGAGCCTGTGGCTGGGGAGGATAGATATATGAAAGTATGCATCCTTGAGATCGAGGGCGGCTTACCAGTCTCCTAGATCCAGGAAAGGGATTATGGAAGCTAGGGAGATCATATGAAATCTGAGTCTTCTGACATATTTGTTTAGACGACGCAAGTCTAATATGGGTCTCAGACCTCTCTTCGCCTTGTGGATGAGGAAGTACCTCAAATAGAACCCGTTTCCGCTTCTGCCGTGAGGGATCGTTTCCACCACTCCCAGGTTGAGGAGGGTGTCCACCTCCTGTAAGAGGAGTTGCTCGTGAGAGGGGTTCCTGACGAGGGACAGAGGGGGAGGGTTGGAGAGGGGGGTAGACATAAACTGCAGGGCATAGCCTCCCAAGACTATTCCAAGGACCCAACAGTCCGAAGTGATTTTGACCCATTCAGGGTAGAAGGGCCTTAGCCTGTTTAGAAAGGGGTGGGATGGATCCAAGGGAGCAGTCGGGGCGCCACCCTCAGGTGCACCATTAAAACTGCCTCCTTTGGTTGCCCGACCTCCTGGAGGCCCTTGCTGGGGAGCTAAGGATGAGCTACAGAGCTGATTCCTTCTTCTAAACCCCCGATTTCTATCCCAATGTCTATAGGGTTGGAAAGGTCTGGGCTGAGACCATGGCTGCTGCTGCGCCTAGGGGCATGACTGACACCTAGAAAACTGGGGCATGTAAAGGCCCAGGGATCGAAGCATGCCCCTGGAGCCCTTCAGACCATGCAAGTTCGCATCAGTTTGGTCTGAAAATAAGGCTGACCCATCAAAGGGGAGGTCCTGGATGGACTGCTGCACCTCCTGGGACAGCCCCGAGGACTGCAGCCACGAGCACCTTCAATACAAATGGTGGAGGCTATAGCCCTGCTCGCCGAGTCAGCAGCGTCCCAGGATGTTTGGACTGCTGCTCTAGCTACCGCGGTCCCCTCCTCCATGACAGTGTTAGTCTGCAGCCTGGTCCTGGGGCAGGGCCTCAGTGAACCATCTGAGGGAGTCCCACAGGTTGAAATTATACTCGCCCAGGAGAGTCTGCTGATTGGCAACCCTAAACTGAATACTTGCCGTTGAATAAATCTTTCTCCCAAACAAGTCCAGCTTCTTATTGTCCTTTTTCTTGGGAGTCGACTCTGGCTGACCCTGCCTATCCTGCTGGTTCGCAGCATCTACTACCAGGGTTCCCGAGGCGGGGTGGGTGAACAAATACTCAAACCCCTTGGCCGGGACGTAATATTTCTTCTCAGCCTCCTTTGACATCGGGGCTGTGGCGCTGGCTGGATTGGAGGGGGGCATTTATTATATTATTTAACATTAATATGTCAAAATCATAATAATTCGTATGAGATATGCTGTGTCAGGTACTGTTAGAAATGCTATAATGTGCTAAGTAAGATGATGATGTTTATGTTCATGTGTTATATGTGTAAGGGAAGTTATGGATATGCTTGTATCTGTATTTCAACTTGTGCTGTGTCTGGGCAATACCCCAGACAGGATGGCTGCAGCACTAGCTTGCTTAATGGCCCATTAAAGAAATTTACAGGTACAATGGGCCCAGGGGGAGAAGCCAGGGATATACGTGATGAGTCACCAGGACTTGCCCGTGTGACTCTGGACTCCATCTTATTCCTGTAAATTTCCACGAGTAGCATAGCAAAGGCCAAAGGACATAAAAGGCAGCTGCACCACATCCATTTTGTCTTCAGTCGTCAATTTTCACCTACCTCTGGATCAACCAACTCATCAACAACTAACCTGTGAATCAACAGACTGGTCCAACTACTGGATGTACACCAGAGGGACTATACAAGTCTGCAAACTCCATAATTCTACTAGAAACCTGAAATATATGGACTTTCAAATCATTTATACGTATGTGATTGCTTTAATTATTTAACATTTCTCTTATAGTTTGTTTTTTTCTTTTTATAATAAACCTTTAGTTTTAGTTACTAAAGGATTGGCTGGCGGCGTGATATTTTGGGTAAGATCCAAACTTATATTGATCTGGTATTGTGGCTGACCCTTTGGGGTTAGGAGAACCTTTTTAGTAAAGAGCATAGAGTTTAAATAACTTATCTCTTTACTGGACCTAGTGGCTGATTGGGGACAGGAGACTGGAATGCAGTAAAGGAAGCTGTGTGTATTACTTTAAAACTGTGTGTGTGTTTTAGCTTCTTGATAACCAGTGTGGGGAATCAGAAGCACTGTTTGTGGCTGGTTGGGAAGTCTGACTTCAGTGTCACCACCTGTGTTGGGAGAATCTGCTCCCCTTTTGCAGCCTGCCCTAACCTTGGCATTTTGAGGCGGCTTCCCTAGGCACGGACGGGTCACAGGGGCGACCGAGAAAGGGGTTTGGTCACAGGGCCTGCACGATCTTAAGGACCCCTTCATGGACTGGGAGGGCCACTCGAGCTGGGGCAGCCGCCACCAACACATTAAAGAGGCTATCTGCAGCCTCTTTTAGCTCCTCTATCTCCAGCCCCAAGTTGGAGGCAACCCTCTTGAGCAGATCCTGGTGCGCCCTGAAATCATCCAGTGGTGCATAGTGGTCCTGGGAGACTGCCTCATCAGGTGAGGAGGAGGAGGATTGCAGTGGTGCAGCCTGCGGGTGTGCTACCTCTTGGTGAAAGGTTGTACCCGCTGAGGTTCCCTCCTGGGGGTCTGACTCCTCGTCCATGGAGTGATGCCGATGAACCTTCCCCTGTACAGGAGGCACGGACTACACCCCCAATTTAATGGATTGGGGCCCAGGTCCCACCTGGAGACCCCATGAGGCCCAATAAGGCCATTGGGGTGGCCACTGACCCTGAGGCTAGTCTGGGCCTAACTGCGCCACGGGCTCTGGCACTTTATGGGGGCGTCAACTCACCTGATGACTGTCCCCCCGGGAGACCCTGAAGCATCCTCGGAGTCAGAGGCCCTGGACCTGCGGTACTGTGTCCGTCCCAAGTCACGGGCACCCTTCCATGCAGGGGAACGCCCCCTCAATGCCTCTGACCTGGAGGATCATGAGGACTGCCTCCATCGCCGCGAGCGGTGCCAACAAGTGGGATCGCGCTCTGAAGAGCTAGAAGTACCGGAGTGTCGTCTCGGTACCGACGATTTCCGACACTGCTTGCCTTGCAGCTCTGTGGAAGCCTTTGGTGACCGAGGTCGGCACTAGCCCAAACTCCTCGGTACTGAGCCAGACTCCAGCAACTAGCTTCCAAGCTGCCTCAGTGTGGGCGAACTCTGCGGTGCCGAGTCCTCCTCCGTCAATGACCAGGTTCAGCACCGCCTGGATGCAGGCGAACTCCTCGGTGCTGGAGAGCAGGAATGGGAGCTGTCTGAGCACCGCCTGGCAGACCTCGAGCGGTGCCGCCTCCTGGTTTGCACTGCCTCTGGTGCCAGGGATTGATGTCAGTGCCGAGAGGGAGACTCCACGTCCTATCTTATTGCAGGTCGGCTCGACGACACCGACCTGGAGCAATTGCTGGGGGAGTGGCTCTGCTGTACCCTAGGTGCCCGTCCGGCGGGAGATCTTCCTCCCTGTACTGGGGATCTCCTCCGCCTTTCAGGGGGATCCAACGCGGGTTTCCCCTGTGACACCGGCCCCTTCTCCCTCGGTGGAGTGTGAGGCGTAGTAGGCAAGGCCAACAAGGCTCTTGCCGCCTGAAAAGCCTCCGGCGTCGACGGTGTCGGCAGGGGCACTCTCCCACTCCCAGGAGTCGGGGGAGGCTCCGTAACCGGAGATGCAGGCACTGGAGAAAGGATCTCAACGGGCCGAGTTCGGTGCATCTCCGCATTCAACCCTGCCTGTACCGACGACCCAGGGCAGTGCCGTGCTCCGCGCGCTGTTTCCTCTTCTTCTTCGGTACCAGCGAAGCTGTACGGTGCCGAGTCGCGGACGGTGCCGACAGCGCGCTCTGTACCGATGCCACACTCAGTACCAAGGCGGAGTGGGTCGGCTCGGATGCCAGGCGGAGCGCTGCATCCATCAGCAGGGCTTTCAACTGGATTTCTCTGTCTTTTTGAGTCGTCGGTTTGAAAGCCCTGCAGATTTTGCACTTGTCCTTTCTGTGGGCATCTCCCAGGCACTTAAGATAGCTGTCATGGGGGTCGCTGAGTGGGAAGGCCTTCCTGCAGGAGGCACACGGCTTGAAGCCCGGTGACCGGGGTATGGCCCAGTCGTGCAAAGTCCCGGCAGGGACTGCCTTATCTCTGACTACACTTAACAATTACTTAACTAACTAAAACTACACTCAGAATACAAACAAGTCCAGACAAGGGTAATAGTACATGCTGTGAGCATGGCTAGTTCCAGCAACCATCATGGGCAGAAAGAAGGAACTGAGGGGGTGTAGGGCCGGCAGCACCTCATATACCGTGGCATGTGCACGAAGCTCCAGGGGGCACCAGAGCCAGTCCTACGGGATCTGCTAAGGGGAAAAAAGCTCCGGGTAACCATGCACAGAGGCGTGCACACCTATAGCGGAATGGACACGAGCAAGCACTCGAAGAAGACCAGAACATTGTCAATGTGCCTATTACCTGTGGTGGTGAATTATCCTGTGAATTGTGTGACGCTTTGCAGTAACAGGTAATTGGCAGCCTTCAGAACTGCTGAGCACTCAGCAGCGTATGTTGTGAAATAATAAAGACAAATCATGCTCCAACTAATAGAATTTTATTCTGTAACACAATCAGTGCAAAAATAATCTGTGCAATTTGAAAACAAACACGTTAAAAACCTAATAAAACAATATAAAAAGAGCAGAACTTATGAAGAAGAAAGAACACTCGTGCATTTCAACTACACATATGGCAACCGTGGCTTTCACAGGTCAGTGTGTGTGACGCTGGGATTGTCTTTAATGTCCCCTGGGGAGGAGTAGTAGGGGTACAGCAGCGACCCCTGATGTCACATGGAATGCTGAGGGGGTGTTTAGGAAGGTCCCAATATTGAGTTTTCAATGGGCAGCAGAAGGAGTCGAGCCCAGGATTGTTGAAATTGCAAACCACCAGAATCTGCAGCACCTGGGTTTGCTGCCTAAGAAGCCCCATTATGTCCTGGTTTATCTGACTCTCCTTTTCCTGCTGGGACTCCTGGGCCTTTCTCCTCTCCGCTCTCTCCTTGTCCAGGCTGTCCGCGATGTTCATCCTCCAGGCCCCGTGCTCATGGTGGGATGCAGCACTGGCTTGCAGGATCTCCTGGAATATGTCAGCCTGAGTCCTCTTTTATCCCCTCCTTGCCCGGCTCAGGCATCCTGCAGGTGTGGAGGGGGAGCCCCTGATGTCCACAATGGCAGCAACTGAAGTGCTGCCCAGAGGCAGAGAGAGCACAGCAGCTGCTGGTGTCCTGAAGGCTGCTAGCCTGTGTGCTGCAATGGTGCCTGCTGAAGTTACTGCTGAGCGGCGTGACTGCTGAGTGTCCTACTGTGGAGGAAGAAATAAGGCAGCCCTCCCTAGAAGCCTTTGGCAGAGGTGTGCAGAGTGCCTCCAGGAACATTTCATCGAGCTCCCTATGGAGGATTCAAGGGACACCCCGTGTATGTAAACAAACTGCTCCACATGGCCCTGCCCAGCTAACTCTAGAGGGCAGTGAAAAGCAGATAGCACCTCTACCTCTCTTGGCTGTACCACGACCACGTCCAGCACAAGGAAATTAATGAAAAGGCAAGATTGTGTCCTGCTACTTGGGCGGGGGGGAGGCAGGATCCCTGTAACTGAACATTTATCTACACTTACCCGAGGTTCCTTCCCCTACATTGTGCTTTCCCGTGCTGGACTGGCAGAACTGGCTGGACTGTGGTGGAGTGAAAAACAGGTCCTGGCTCACTGCACAGCTGGATCCCCTGTCGCCTGTCCCCCATCCTCCTCCTCCACCCACTCACTGCTCCTGGCAGGGGCTTGTGACTTGGGCTCCTTGGAGGTATCCACAGTGCTGATGTGGGGTGGGGATCTCTATTGAGGATGGCATGCAGCTCTTTGTTTAAATGGCAAGCCTGTAGCTTGGCATCAGATTGGTTATGGCTCCCCTGGCCTTCTGGTATGCCTGCCGCAGCTCCTCGGCTTTCACGTGACACTGCTGCTGGTCCCTGTCATAGGCCTTCTCCTGCATCCCATGCAATCTGCTTGTAGCTGTTGACATTTCTACAGCTGGATCAGAGCTGTGCCTGCACAGCCTCTTCTCCCCAGAGGCCCAGGAGATCCAGTATCTCCTGTCTATTCCAGGCAGGAGCATGTCTGGAGCATGTAGCCAACATGATCAGCTGGCCAGTTGCAGTTGCTGGGGACATTTGCTAGACAGTTGCTAGAAAAGGACATTCAAAAATTCATGGGGCTTTAAAGGGGAGAGAGCTTTCTGGTCTCTGTGACCCCTGGAGAGTGGAGATCACAATGGTGACCAGAGCGGTCAGTATGGGGCATTGTGGGACAGCTGCTGGAGGACAGTTAGGGTTGACATAACTAATGCAGTGTCTGCACTGGCACGGCGATGACCTAAGTACATCAGCTGTGGCTCTGTGCTGCTCAGGTAGGTGCTGTTACTATGGCAGTATAGCAGGGCACTTACACTAGTGAGAGACCAATCTGAGTGTAGACACATGCACCACTAGGTCCATGTAAACTGTCTTGCAACAACCTAAATGTATAGTGTAGACTAGGCTTGAGAGTAAACTTAGCCCTGGTCTACACTTACCTGGAGATTTGGCGGCAGTTGACAGGAGTTACACAAGCTATGCAGAGTAGCTCACGTTGACTGCTGTGCTTCCCTTCTGCGTGCTGTCTTCACTGCACTGCGTTGACGGGAACTACGCTACTTGAGGGGGTGGTTTTACTCAATCGACTTCCTGATCAATTGAGCGGGTCTATACTGACTGCTCAATCGATCCAGAAAGATCGATCTGGCGGTGCCATCAGTATAGATGTACCCTGAGTCACATATATTGTTTATAAGATTACAAAATAATTCCTGCATTCGCCACAGGAGCACAGTAGGCAACGCTGCTGCCAGGGCACAGGTCATGCTCTGCTGGGACGTGGGAGATGTGTTCAATCCCCTGTCTATATCAGGCAGAGCAGGAAGTGGAAGCTGGGTATCCCTGCCCTAGCCACTGGTATATTCTGGCACCACACGCACTCTGATCTTTAATGAGAAAGTTTGAAAGGTCTCAATTTTGTCCTGATGCAGAAAGTGAAAATTTTTAAAATCTCAACAGTTTTAGCAGAATGGGAAACTATTTCCTGCCCAGCCGGACACTCACTGGTTTTAAATGAAACCTGTGATCCTCCCATAATGCCAGGACTGGTTTGAACATTAGGGTTCCTGGGGCTTGGACTGTCTGGATAGCAGCACCTGCAGCTCATGTGCAGAAGGCAGGAGATTGTTCTCAGCTATATCCACCCTCCATGTACCCCTCTCCCTCGGTTCTACACCCCATTCTTCTCAGCTCTACCCACCCACCATGTATCCCCCTCAGCTCTACTCCTCCCACTGTAGTCCCCTCATTTCTACACCCCATTCCCCTTTCAGCTCTACCCACCCTCTTTGTACTGTTGTGCAAAATGAAGCACTCGGGACTGTTTCAAGGGGAAAAGGCAGTATGCCGTATTTATTAACAGAAACTAAATTAGTATCTAGCTTAAGCCTATGCACACACATACACGTGCCCAAACGCACCAGGAAATGTTCTATAGTTATATATAGCTACCAGTCCTGATCGTGGCTTGAGGTCGTAGCTTGGGTCCATTGCTGGAGTTCGTGGCTCGTGGCAGCTACCTGGCCAGGGAAGCTGGGCACGAGGAGAGTGCAGGGCCTTTGTCGGGCGTGCACCGACGCTCTTCTTTGATGATGTGTAGAACGTTATTTTCCCCCCAAAGCCTTGTAATCTCACCCAATCTTTTATAGGGTTTTGAGTTTTGCTGTGTCACGTCGCTTCTCTGTGACCGTTGATTGCTGGTACAATAGCAGACGTGACTTTCAGCTCGTTCCTTGGTGTTTTTGATTAAGTTTGTTCTTTTGTTTTCTGGGGTGGATTCTTCTTTTGCTTTTTAGGGATGTGTTCACACTCTTCAGCCATTAGGGTGGACTCCACACTTCATCAGGACAAACTGGCAGTTTGGGTCTGACTCACATTCACATACACCCTCCATTCACACCTTGTTCAGATAATGATCTTATTAATCTAAAGGTTTAGAAAGGGTTTGATACAAGATGGAGTACATAGGGTCAAAATGGGGTATGACTGAGAGAAGTTCAAATGTTACAGACAAAATTGTGAGATGGTGATTATACATTCTGGGGAAACAATTTCAATAATAACCATATAGATGTTGACACAAATGAGGGTATGAATTAAAAGCTATGAATTAATCTACAGGGTTACAATTACAATTTTATTCCTACAGTACCCCTCTCCCTCGGTTCTACACCCCATCTCCCCTCAACTCTACCCACCCTCTTTGGGTACCCCCTCCATACCCAAACAGGTTCGACCCCTGCTGCAGGTATCACTGGGCAGGCAGCAGGGCCCCAGTCCCTTTCAGAGCCCATGCTCACGTCAAGCTCACAGGCAAGTCTGCAGGCCCCAGGCTGGGCAGGTCCATTTGGTGGTGGGACAATGGGTTATGAGCAGCAAGGGAATGGGCGAATATGCTAGGCATGAGGCTGAGGTTAATCACCAGGGGGAAAGTCTGCAAAGCACCTCTAGGGGCCAGTCCTCAAGGGGACAAGGTTAGGCCCTCAAGGCTCCTTGGTTCCAATGTCTTTGCTTCCCCATGCCCCATGGGAGGCAGGAAGGCTGGGCCTTTGGCTTCTCAGGCCTGGCCTTGCTGACTTTCTGGGCCTGTGATCTCACTGAGGTGAGGCTTTCTGCATTGCCAGCCTGCCACCTGGCTGCCCTGCTGCTACCCATCTCCACTGGGCTGCACAGCAACCCCCATTCCTCCCACACCTTGTGCTCTGCTCCCCCAACACTCATGCTACCACAGCACCAGCACTCTTGGTGGCACTCTGACTCCTCAGGTGCTCCTTCTGCCCCACCATGAGGCCACACAGCTGCCTCCCCATCAGGGTGCTCTCCCCTTTTCAGCCCCGCTTTGGGCCAGTTCTACAGCTCCCGTCTCCTGGCCCCAGCAGTCTCTCCAGCCAGCTGTCGGGCCTGCTTCGCCATGCTCAGCCAGGCTGCTGCCTCCAGCTGGTGTTGCACTCCCTCTGCACCCAGTGTCCTCTGCTTCTCCTAGACCCTGCTGGGATCTCACTGCCTTCATGGTAAAACTCTCTCCAGGCTGGACGCTGCTGTGGCCCCTCCCAGGTTGCTCCTTCCTCTCCTGCTAGGCCGAGGCAGCCCGTAGCGGCATCACTGCAATATGCTATGGAATTATGCAGGGTGCTAGTGCACTGCACTACAAACATCCTCCCCAGAGGTAGGTTACAGGAGGGAGGCAGGGTGGGTCCGTTCATCTGTCTGCACTGGGAAGATAGCCCATCGCTGACTGGGTTCAGTACCAGCCAGCCTCACTCATCAGGACAGAGCGAGCAGAGAGGACAAGAGAGCTGAGATCAAGTCAAACCTGCTTGCTGGGATGGTGTTGTAAACGCCCATGGAGGGGACCAACTGGTACTCCTTGGGCCAGGCTGTGCTCCCACATACAGAGCTCAGGTGCCATTGCGTGTGGGGGTGCCTACGCAGTGTTGATGTCCTCCCTGCAGACCTCTAAGCTGTTCATCACACCCCACCTGCCTCGTGGACTTGGCTATTTGGACACATGCCAGCGACACTGCTGTTGTGCTGACACAGTGGGATGCTCTCTGGCCCCAATGGTCTGTACTTGCCCCATGGGCCATCAGGACTGGATTCCACCCATTGAGTCAGAGATCACTGGGAGTTAGAGTACATACAAGGCCCTGCATTGCAAGGGCTATTTTCATTCCTTCCGCCCAGGTCAGGGCACCACAAGAGCCCCCAGTTTACAAGCAGGGCCCCAAAGCGTTAGGGACTCCACAGCATTCTCAGCAAGGAGCCAGAACAGGGATTTCCTGAACCCTGAGCAGGAGGTGAAGGATTAGCCTGAGGCCAGAGCTTCCCATTCCCCTGGGGACACATGCCCAATGGGTGCCCTGTAGGGAAGGGCCAGAACCCGGAACGGAAGGGGAGGGGTCCATGTGATGGTCTCCTACTAAATCACTGCTAAAGGCTTGGCCCCCTTCTCTCAGGTATTTCGAAAGGTCAGATAAATCACACGTGGGTCCCGGGCCCAGGGGAGTTCCCATTCCTCAAGGGCCAGGCATGACCCCATGGCTTCCTCCTGGATCTCACAGGGCATCCTGCTCTTGGAAAGGTCAGTGTCGATTCAATGCCAGAGTAGCAGAGCTGGAGACGAAAGAGCTCTCCCAACAGAGCCGCTTCAGCTCCTGCTAGCATCCCTCCACCAGGACTTGGAGAAGCAGGGTTACTTGGCCCAGTCACTATGTTCGTTTGCCAAGAGCTGTAGCCATTAGGCTCTAGGACTGAAACACGCCCCACCCTCCCCCAACTTGTTTCTCATGAACCACTCCCAAATCGGGCTGGACTGGAACATTCCTCAGTCAATGCTATCACTATAGAATCTGGCCCGCATGATATTGACGGACAGCAAAGTCAGCCAGATCCATAGGATCACTGTTTTATTATTGTAACGAAGCCCGAACTGGGCTGACACTGGCTGCTCTGAGCAACCTCTTGACAGGCCTGGCTGCCTCTATCATTTCCTCAGTGCCAGCACTTGGACAGCTTGTGATGCCAACACAAGGTTGAGCTGTTTGGGCTCCCCTTTGGTTTCCTCACTCTGCCCTGCTGGGTCCTCGCCCAATGGCACGTTTTCTACGAGTTCTAATGAAGTGTCTTTCTCCTCCACTCACCCTAGAGAGCCTTTAAGAGGGCCCACACAGACCAGCTTCCCTCGGTGCCTTCTGCGGTTTTACAACTTTTCTTAACTGCACCATACAATTGGCCCAACTTTGTAAATAGATCCCAATGCAGCTCGTTAGATTTCTCTGTAAAGGCTGCCAGGGGAACCGTGCCCCAGTTCCACTTGCTCCCTGCAGAAGCAGAAAGAAGCCTGCCATTTCAGGGCATGTCCCCCCACAGCTGACCTGGCCACTTCCCTGTGGGGAAAGCAGTGAGTTCATGCACAGGAATATGCTGGATTGGACATGACACCTTTATCCCGGTCAAACCATGTCCAGCCTGAGGCCACACAGACTGACTTACTGGGAGAAAATCCCTAAGCAAAACCGTGTGTAGGCCAGGCCTCTGTTCCAACTCCACTGCAGCCTCCCAAAAGGCCCTGTTACAATGCATCTGGCTGAGGAATGAACAGGCCCTGAGGCACAGCCAAGGCCAACTGGACAGAGACAGGATCTAACTCCTAGGCCTTTTGGGGGTGGGGGGTGTGCACATTGACGGGTGCGCATGTGTGAAAGGCATATATGTGTGTGTGGTGCATGTCGCTTCCAGGCCAATGCCAGTCACTTGATTGGTCTGATAAGGGACACAGGTGCTGCCCAAGATGAGTCCAACGCCATCCCGATACAGAGAGGCCAAGAAGCTACAGGCCAGTTTTGGGCCCGTCTGTGATACTGGGAGTCACTCACAGTGCACTTCCCACCTGCATGGTGGTGCCTGCAGGGGCCCCTCAGGAGGCTGGAGCGTCTGCCAGGTGAAGAGCGTGTTAACACTGGCCCTGATGGTGAGAGCAAGACCTGCAATAGCCGGACAGGGCACAGAATACTGGAGAGGACACTGAGCAAGGGTGGTGCCTGGGGAGGGCACCCAGTCACCAGTCCAGTGCCTGCAGGGCAGAGGGGGGGCACACAGTCACTGACCCCATTGCTAAGGCAGCACTCCGATGGTGGCACCCAGTCACCAACCCCTTCAGCAAGGGGGAAGAGGAGGCTGCAACCGTGGGGCAGGGGGCACCGAGTCAGTGATCCCATCGCCAGTTGTATTGGGCAGTCCTGACAGTCAGAGCTCTTTCTTACACAGGCACCTATTACCCCCAGCCTCTCCTGACTTTTCACACCTGCTATCTGGTCACCCTCCAGGGATGGGGGAACCCCAGTCACTGTCCCAGCTGGAGGGTGAGAGAGGGGGCTGTGTTTGCAGGGTGGGGGGGCACCCGGTCACCGACGGCGAGGAGGGGGGAGCTGCGCCCGCGGGGCGGGGAGAGGGGCACGCACCCAGTCCCTTACAGCGACGCCCGGGGACCGGCAGCGGGTCACAGACGGTCTGGGTCCGCCGCGGGGCTCCTCAGGCGCTGCCGGGCTCTGGGGGTTTCCCCTCTGCTGGGTAGGGCTGCGCCCCGCACCTTAACCCCGGGACGGAGTGCCCCCGCCCGGGCCGGGAGACGTAACGTAACGTAACGTAAGGGAACGGGGCCCCGCTGTCTCAGCCCCGCCCCCGCCGGGCCGGAAGCGGGGATCACGTGATACGGTTCCGACGTCGACTTGGCAGGAGAGGAAGCACCTGGGCCCGGCCCCGGAGCCGAGCCTCTCCCCCGCCCGTTTCTTCGCGGGCCCGGTACGTGGGGGAGGAGCGGCAGCGGCCAGCGAGCGAGGGGCGGGGCAGGGGTCCTTGCGTGGGGGTGCATTGCTGTAAGGGGGCGTGGCCGTGGGAGGGACTTCACGGGGGGGCGGGCCGGCGGGGCCCGTGCTGATGAGAAGGTCGGGAGGGGCCAAGGTAGTAAGAGGGCCAGCACTCGGGGGAAGGGGAGGGGCCAGCACTCGGGGGAAGGGGAGGGGCCAGCACAGTCAAGGGGGCTGGGCGCAGGAGTTTGTAGGGCAGCTCTCAGGTAGAGTGGGCAGGTGTGGGAGGGGTGACAGCAAGGAGGGGCCTACACTGGGATGGGGGATGGGTAGGTGGGATCACCCGGTGACTGTCACTGTTGCTAGGGCAATGCGGGGGTGAGGGTACAGTGAGTAAGTAGCAGGTGAGGGAGCAGAGAGGGGAAGAGGATGTGGCCTGGAGAGGAAGGGGCAGGAAAGAAATAATCAGGTGGGGAAGGGAGGGGTCAGGGGACGGGGAGGAGTGGTTCAGTCCAGTTTGGAGGGGGATCAATGGCTGTGCCAGCTTTGCAGGCTAGTAAACTATGCCCTGCTAACCAGCACTAGCAGTGGGGCTTCTCCCACCCACCGTCAGTGACGCCAGAATGGTGCTGCTTGCTAGGAGCAGGTTGGTAAGGGTCATAGTCCAGAGTATCAGAGCGGACAGCCCTGCTCCCTCCTGCACGCCATCTCCCACCTCATGACCCTCAGTGAAAGGAGACAAAATTGGGTGATCATAACTAGTGAAGGTGGGTGTGTTGGGCGTGCAGGAGGAGATGCTGAGAGTGTGAGCAGATGTGTGGGCAGGCTGGAGTGCTGGCAGCACAGGTGGGGAGTCAATGGGTGGGCAGTAATGCTAGTATTGCAGGTGGGTGCATGTTCTAATGGGCAGAGATGGTGGGAGTCAGTGGGAGGGTGGACAGTGATACTAGGGTGCTTGTACTGAGTGAAAGTATCGCTCTCCAATTACCAGTCTGTCCCAGGTCCAGTGCTTACTGGTGCTGGGAGCATTTGTACTGGTCCCTCTCAAGTGCCTCCCTGTTCTGGCCTGGCATTCAGTCTTGGACCTTAAATCTCAAGTTGCTGAGCGTTCATGCATGAAATATCGGCAAATGCATGAATAGTGAATCTTTTATCCTTTGGCATGGTCCTTCCCCAGCAAAGTCTGAGAGGCACTCTAGGTGAGGTCTCTAGAGTCCTGTCTAAAGGACATTAACTATAATCATGAAGACCCCACTATGGGAGGATTCTAACGATACAGATTCTGCCTAAAATGTGCCCAAGCTGATGTGCCCATAGAGACATGACTAGAGCAATGCTGGACAGAGAGATGTAGGGTGTCATTCTGGCCATGTCCCTGTGGCTATGGGTATATTGATGACTGTGCTTGGGACAGGGGTGACTGTCACCAGCTCCAAGCATCCTGAAATCATGAGTCAGGCCCCAAAGTATCATCAACTTGGCTTAGCAATAATGAATGCCGGGGTCTTCTTTCTCTTGTGGTGTCTGAGCTGCTAAGCCATGCTCAGTTTGTGTTTTCCAGCTTTCCACAGCAACCTCAAGGATAAAAACTGACTTTTTTCCCAGTGAAAGCCAGATTCTCATGACTCTAGGAGCTGGGCATTAACAAAGAAACACACAATATCACAAAACTCAGTAGTCATAGGCGTGCGCACGGGACGTGTTGGGTGTGCCCAGGCACACCCTAATGCATGGGTATCACGTATACCTTTTTTATGAGGCCCGCGATCTTTAGCTTCATGTTCCTGATCTGTTTAAAGTCGCTGCCAACTGTTTTCTGGGTGCGCTCTTTTTCGGCAGACGGAGCAGCGTGATTTAGCAGCGGACATGATCTGCCGCCGAAAAACCCTTTCTCGTGGCATTTCTCGATGGCAACTATTAGGTTGCGAGAACTCCATTGGCGGGCAATTAAAATATTGCCTGCCAGTGGAGTTGAGTTTGACGCCCCTAATTACGTGGGTGCACACCCTAATAAAATGTGCTGCACACGCCTATGTCAGTAGTAAAATCCTGAGCATTGACGACAGTGGGGCAATTCAAAGGGGGAGGGGCAGGGGATGCGGGGAAAACTCAATGGGGCAGATCAGGAGGGATGGGAAGGCAACTCTGGTGGAGCCAGAGAGAGGTAGCAGGGCTGGGGAGAACTTGAAGGGGAATGTGGGTGAAAATTGTAGGGAAACCACTGAGGGATGCATGAAAAAAGTTTGATGAGCAGAATGTACTGAGATAGGAAGGAGAAGCAAGGAATTGACAGAGGGTGTATGTGAGTGAGGCAAATTAATATATATGTGCACGAATTAGGGCAGTGCATCGTTTCTGTGAAATCTCCAGCTTTCCCAGCTCTTACCCTTGCTGCTGCTGCTGCTGTCACATGCAGCTCTTGTATCCTCACTCAAGGGGCAGGTACAGTGCAGTGGCGTAAAGCAGACTCTAGTATCTTCGCTATTTTCCTGAAGCTGGCATCATCCCTGCTTAAAGGGATGATATCACTTCTGTGTGGCAGTGTTTCATCTGCTAGTGTTGCCAGTGATACACGGGATTCCAATAGTTGAAAGAGATGAAAGCGAATTAATGTTTGTCTATTGTGGGCAGTTGGTAGCACTCTGCATGGTGTCATTGTCAGTCAGTTTACGTGGGTTTGTCACACAGCAGCAGGGGAGGGAGAAACGTTTTTAAAATAGGAAAATGTGATTATAAATCCATTGCTATTGGCAATGGGGAGATAGGGGTAGGACCTGGCACCACTTTTAACTCTCTCTTTAAAATTGTCAGTGTTGTGTATTTTATGTCCTGCCTAGCTTGCCCTAGCTTGTGTTCTGTCCCCTGCCTAGCTGGTTGCCAAAGCAACAGGGTTAGACTATTATGGGATAGCTCAGCCAGTTCTGTCTGATCTTAATTGTAGTTCAATAAATGGTGTCTGTGTGTTTACATCTCTCTCTGTTCCTGTGCTGGTTTCTCTCTGAGTGCAAGTAACCTCCAAGGATCCAAACATAACAGTCAGGATTTCAAGTTGTCTGGTTTCTGATAATTCTCCAGACCGTTGTCACCCCCTTTGGAATGTGGAAACAATAAATCATACAAAAGGAATTCCTTCTGGGAAGTTCTTTGGCCTGTGTTATACAGGAGGTCAGACTAAATTAGCACAATAGACCTTTCTGACCTTGGAATCTCTGAAAAGCAGAGAAAGGTGCAACACCATCCAATGGCTGGAAGTTAAAGCTAGACAAATTTAGACTGGAAAAAAAGCGTAAATTTCTAATGGAGTGAGTAATTAACCATTGGAACAAGTTAGCAAGTGTCGTGGTGGATTCTCCATCACTAACAATGTTTTAAATCAAGATTGGATGTTTTCAAAAAAGATCTGCTCTGGGAATTATTTTGGGAAAGTTCTGTGGCCAGTGTTGTATGGGAGGTTAGACCAGATGGTCACTTGTGGCCTTGGAATCTATGAAAAGAATACGATGGCAGCAGTCTGGCATTTCACCATCCAACACCTTTCATTCCTTAGAATCGTCTTTGCTTCACACACGTCAGTTCTAGTCATAAGGATCCCACAAGCCAAATTCTCCCTTCAGTTTTGTAGCCCTTGATGGTAACTGTGCAAACCCACTGCACAGGTGTCAGTGAGGGCTGAATTTGGCCTGCCCAGCCTGTGATGATGGTATATGAGAAGGAAAAAGCTCAGTTTGATTCTCCAACATCTGGGTTTGGCAGGTCAGAAAACAATCCTTTTACTTGCAAGGTGAGCAAACTTGCTCTTGAGTCACTGGGAGATGATGGTCAAAGTGTCATGTTTACAGAGTAGAGCTGGACTTTGTATTTACACGGTTAGGATCACAGGATTCACGGATTGCAAAGATTCTTGCAGCACTGAACAGTAGATATAAGAGCCAGTGGCAGCACTGCTTCCCACCTTGCATCAGGATTAGACACTTGCGGTGGTAGATAGCTCTGGCCTCTGGTCAGTTGCCACGTCTCCACCACAGCAGGTCTGGGGCTTGCACAGGCTTTAAAAACATGGCACAAAGGGCAGCAGAAGAGTTTAGCTGGCACCAGAAGAGGGCTAACCAGCCACTGGTGGTGGTGGGGAAGGGTCTGGCCCTCTGGCAGCAGGGGGAGGATCTGGCCACTGGCAGGGGGGAAGAGGGGCTGGCTATTCTGGCTGGGGACCAGGGGGAAGAAGGGCTGGCCTCTCTGGTGGGAGGGGATCGAGCCAGCTGCTCTGGTGGAGGAGTGGGGGAAGGGCCAGCCACCTTCATGGTAGGGAAGGATCTCACCA
Source organism: Emydura macquarii macquarii (assembly GCF_026122565.2). Classification (NCBI taxonomy): domain Eukaryota; kingdom Metazoa; phylum Chordata; order Testudines; family Chelidae; genus Emydura; species Emydura macquarii. Next base: position 780,073 of record NW_027131139.1, read on the forward strand.
CTCTGTTGGCAGGGAAAGGAGCTGGCCATTCTGGTGGAGGGGCAGAGGCTGGCCATCGGTGCAAGGGGGCATGGCTGGCAACACGGGGGAGTGGCTGCTCATGTTGTTCTGTGCTTGCCCTTTGGGACAGGACGGAGAACGTGCAGGTGTCTTTGCCACTGAAGATCTCCATGGATCCTGCTGCTGTCTCACCCAGCAGCTGCTGCTGCACTGGCTGGCTCCTTGTGCTGCTGGGGACAGCTCTGCTTGGGACGGCTCACAGACTGGGGCTGATCTACCAGCTATGGCATAAGGTAAAGCACCATACTCCCAGCCCTAGGGCTTCCCCTTTCACAGAGACTCCTGCCAGGCGAGGTTTAGAGAGACTGGCAGGGCTGCAGGTGCATGCGGGGTAGCACCTGCACTGAGATCCGGGACACTCTCACTGCACCGGGACTGTGTCCTGAGGAGGCTGTTGAGTGCAGAAGTGCACACGGGGGGGCTGCCCCTGCATAAGCTCCTGGGCAGGCCCAGCGCCGCTCTCGTGATTCCATAGCTAAGGTGGCAGGAGTTCCCGGGTCAGATCTCTGTGTGTTTGGTGGAAAGGTCTCCCTGTCCAGGGGACCCTTGTGCTCAGGATGTCCCATGTGTCGGAGAAGCCACGGCTGGGGCTACAATGTGGCCATAGCTCTTTGTTGATTTTTGGGAACTTGCCCGGGCTTCTTCTGGCCACTGGTAACCCTGCCCTCATATGCAATCCCATGTTTGCAGGCGGGGACCTGGCACCTGTGTGGGCTCCCACCCAGGAGACAGGGATCCCAAAGGGGGTCTCTGCATTCGAGTCCCGTGAGAGCCCTGGGAAGAGTCCAGTAACCAGGGCATGTCTACATGGGTTGTGGGCACTCGGAGCTGGCAGGAAAGAGAAGCCAGCCAGTCTGCTTACACAAGCGTGGCCAGGGGTCCCACTGCCCTGCAGTCACACAGTGCCAGGCTGGATACAGACCACATGCCAGCCTAGATTCCTTGCATGACAACTCACCATGAGCTGCCAGGGTTCCTAACCAGGTGGGGGATGGGCACAAAGCAAATTCAGAGCCAACCAGGTTACTAGCTGGTTTTCCCTTCATCCCGGTGTGCGCTGGAGCTACTCCCTGCGTCTTGCTCTGGCCCCTGCCCCAATGGGCTGGCACTCTGCCGGTCTCCATCATGCCCCGATGTACCTACGCTCTGCTGGTTCATGTCCTGCCTTGTCAGGCCAGTGCTCTGCTGGTCTGCATCCTGACCCACTCCTCACATCCTCCCCAATGGACGGGGTTCTGACTGTCCTCATCCTTCTCAGGCAGAGCCCAAGAGTACCCGGCATGGTGGGGAGCTTGTTGCAGAGGCCCTGAAGGCCCATGGGGTACGCTACTTGTTCACGCTGGTAGGAGGCCACATCTCACCCATCCTGGTGGCCAGCGAGAAGCTGGGCATCCGTGTGGTGGACACAAGGCACGAGGCCACAGCTGTGTTTGCTGCTGATGCAGTCGCCAGACTCTCAGGTACATACCACACAAGGAGACCTGCCTTGGGTGAGGTGGAGCGGGCTCCCCCAGCTCAACGTCATTGCCTGGGGTGCTCCCTGCAGACAGGTCCTGAGCAGAGCCATGTCTCCATAGGCATGGGCTCTGCTCTGACCCCACCCAGTTCATCTGTGCCCAGCTCAGCTGTCTGCCTCTGCTGGTGGGAAGGTAACATGACAGGCTGGGCTCCATTGGGAATCCCAGGGGGAATGGGGAGCTGGAACGCAGATAGACTGACTCCATGTTCTGTCCCCAGCTGGGCGCAACGGGATTCACTGTGGGACCTTGGCCTTCTCCCATTCACGCCATTCACAAGCTTTCTCCTAATGCCTTGCTTGTCACAGCACAGCAGACAGGGCATGGCTGTGGCCACCGGGGCAATGACAGCTCAGCCGAGCAATGGGCAGGGGCAGGGGCAGGGCCGGTGACAGCTCAGCCGAGCAATGGGCAGATCATTGCCTAGGCCAGCGAGGTATCTTGTGTTCCCTAAGCCAGAAAGAACCCAGGTAACATGGCTTCCAGCTGCCTGTCCTAACCACTAGACCCCACTGCTGCCTGGCCCACCCACCTGGCTGTGCTAAGGGCCTAGTGCAGTGCAATTCATTCCATCTGCCCTGCTGACAGCTGGCTGCTGTGTCCACATTGCAGGGACAGTCGGAGTCGCCGCGGTAACAGCAGGACCTGGGGTAACCAACACTGTGACGGCTGTGAAGAATGCCCAGATGGCCGAGTCCCCAGTGTTGCTGATTGGCGGGGCAGCTGCCACGTTGCAGAAGGTGAGTGTGTGGTGCTGTCAGTAGCAGGGATTGCTGCCATGCTGTGGCAGGCAGGTCCCCAGTGCTGCCTCACCACCGCAGGAGACCCTTCGGCCCCAGTCACAGGCAACTGGAACTGTCCAGACAGAAGGGCCATTTGGTGCTGGTGTGCGGAGCAGGAGCAGTTTGACTTAGGTCCTGCTGCTGGGGAAGAGAGGGAGCCAGGCCACTTACATTCCTCAGCCCCACTGGGGTCAGCCCCACTTCCCTGTCGGCTGTGAGCTCTCATGCCACCAGTCCAAGGATCTCTGCTGCCCCACTCCCAGATAGACCCTCAGAGAGGTCCGGCCCCATCAGCCGCTGGGCTTGGTCCCTGGGGAGGAGGCAGAGGATTGGGCAGGGCCGTGGGAGCGTGGACTGCAGTTCTGTCTGTCTGCGCAGGGCCGGGGTGCTCTCCAGGACATCGACCAGCTGTGCCTCTTCAAGCCGCTCTGCAAGTTCTGTGCATCAGTGAGGACCGTGCGGGACATTGTCCCCACGCTGCGAAGGGCCATTGCGGCAGCACAGTCCGGCACCCCAGGTATACGCCTTTTTCTCAGGGCAGTGGTTCTCAACCCGTGGCCTGTTGTGGCCCAGTCAGCACACAGCTGCGGCCCATGTGACATCCTCAGGGCCATGCAGGTAGTCTGTATATTGTGTGGCTGCGGCCCACCTAGCGAGTTGTATATGCGGCTCACAATGGTAAATAGGTTGAGAACCACTGTCTGAGGGCTCGCCCTCCTGTGCAGCAAGTGGTTGATGAGCTAGGAGGGTGTTCCTACCCAGATCTCACTAGGCCCGTCCCACGACTCTCACTCCTGCGCTCAGCTCATACACCTGAATGTAGGTTCCAGTCTGTTCTCTGATCGCATTGCAGGCTCCCAGGAACATCTGCCCTAGCTCCTTGCCAGGGTTGCCAGCCTCAGGTCACAGAGTCCTGCACTAGACACCTCCCCATGAAACTCAATCCATATCCTGCTGCGGGTGTGAGCCCCAGGGGAGGTGGGGCAGTGTGACTGCTGCTGCGGAGCTGGAGCCAGCCAGCACCTGAGCTGCGATGGGGTTTGTCACAGGCCATCAGGGCAACTACACCTGTAGTTCTCCTTCCATGTCCCAGCAAGGCCACCTGCTCTGGGCTTCGAGCTCCCAGCTGTCACCTCTCTTGGGCAGAAACCTGCTTCTCTCTGCCTCCTGATGGGGGTTTTTCAAGCTGCGCAGCTCCCTTCCAACATTGTGAGTTCTCCAGCAAGCCAGACTGCCTAAGCAGGCCTGCTTTGCCTCTCCTCATTAGCTGTAAACAGCGCACCGGCCACAGGTCGAAGGTGTCACCCAGCCCTTCCTAAGCAAGCACACGGCTTCTTAAGGTGAAAGCATTACAGAGAAAACATTAAAAGCAATCAAAGAACCTACACACGTGCTCATGAGCTTACCCAGCGAGCCCCCCAATTCCAAGGTCTCTGGCATGTAAACAGTCTTTCAGACCCCCTCAAAGGGGTTTTCTGTGGTTATAAATTCATGACCCCATGAATCTGTTTGTCACACCGCTATCCAGTTTGGGTGCTTGAAGAGCCCGTGAATATGTCATCAACCAGACAATGGATTTCTTCTCAAGGTGCAGCTTCAAAAGGGTGGGTCAGTTGCATTCCCAAGTGTTTCGTAGGAACCCCACTCCACTAAAATTCACTCTTGTCTGGCCCACATTTTTAAAAGAGCCTTTTGAAGTTCATAACACTTCCCAGAGTTGACATCAGTTCTGTCATCCCCGAGGAATTACATACAATCCCACATAAACATTTGCCTTTTTAATACAATGAACTCCTAAGATACTTACTCTTCGTTCAGTAAGGTTTATCGAGGCTATTGAAGGAAATTGCCATACCTGTCACAGGTAAACCACCTATTGGACTGTGCAGGGCCCCATGTGCTTCAGGAGCCTATGGAATGGAGCTTAGTGAATCCACCTCAGACTCCTTGACACAGGCTGAGGACAGGGATGGGTTAAAGCAAACGCAACGCAATGCACATGCTGATTCAATCAGATACTTTTAAACAGGTGGGCATGAGGCAAGAGGGGAGGAACCAAGAGCATGGGATGGGAGGGATTTAAACAGCCTATATTAGGCTTCAGAGTCAACACTCAGTTGTTTGTAGCTGGAGTGCACATCTATGGGGGCCAGCATTGGATTTTCCCTACCAACAGGGGGAACAATGCAGGGCTGGTGCATGGCCTTCTCCTACCCTGTGGAGTGAGAGTGTGGGATGGCAGCCTTGGATGCTGGGCCAGGGTGCCTTTATACCTTTGCCTTGCATATATTCACAGAGGGGACCACCGTAATCATCTCACCTGATCCCTGTGTGGCACAGGCCAGAGAACTTCCCTGAAACAATTCCTGCTCCCAGACCAGTAGCTATGTTAGAACTAGAGCACGTATCTTAGAAATACTTCCCATCTTGACTAGAAAACTGACAGTGAGGGAGACTCCACCACAACCCCGGTAAATTGTTCCAGTGGCTAATTACCTTCACTGTTAAAAATTTGCACCTTATGTCTAGTCTGAATTTGTCTAGCTTAGATCATTTTATATCATTTTCTGCTAGACTGAAGAGCTCAGGATCAATGTTTTGTTCCTCGTGTAGGTGCTTAGGAACAGCAATCGTGTCATCCCTTACCCGTCTCTTTGTTAAGCTAACTAAATTCAGCTCCTTGCATCTGTCACGCTAAGGCATGTTTTCCAAACCTTTAATCATTCTCGTGGCTCTTCTCTGACCCCGACTGTGGCTTTTCATATCTTTCCTCTGCATTGGAAGAGCTTGTGTCCGGGCTGCCCTGTCTTTGCCGGGTGATGGTGTGGGGCATTGACATTAGCACTGGGCAGGGTCCAGGTTCTTTGGGGTGTTAGCATGGGGCAAGAGGGGGCTGACCATGCACTAAGGGGTGACAGTTCAGGGCATCAGCATCGGACGGGGCCTGTGTCCTGCAGAGCATTGATATTGGGCAGGGTTGGTACGTTGGTTGCCCGGGTCCTGTGGGGCAGTGGCATTGGGCAGGGTGAGAGCCTGGGTTGCCCATGCCCAGTGGGCGCATGGCTGGCTGACCACTCTGTGCTACAGGCCCGGTGTTTGTGGAGTTCCCGATCGATGTGCTTTACCCGTACCACTTGGTGGAGAAGGAGCTGAGACCTAAAGGGACCCCCAGGGGGCTGCTGAGTAAAGTCATCAACTGGTAAGTACAGCCCTGTCCTGCTGGGGGCAGTGCTGAGCTGGGAGCTAACACCCATCCCTCCACCTCACCCGCAGGTACCTGGGCAACCACCTCCGGAACCTGTATGCAGGGGCCTGGGAGACGAGGGACTTCTCCCCCCTTCCGGTGCAGGTGCCACACGCCACAGCAGAGCAGGTGAGAGTCCTCGGCTTGCCTGGGGCCTTGTGCTCCCTGCCTCCAGGGAGCATCCTTACCCCCCCCCGACTTGGAGTTTCCCCCCAGAGCTTCTCACTGGCATGCTGCCTTCCCCACACAGCAAGCCCGTCCCGTTGGGCCCTGCCAGCAGAAGGCGGGTGGGGAGCAGGGAGGAGCACTGCTTCACTGCAGCAGGGGAGGGAGTCCCTGGGGCCCTTGTCACTCTACAGCCGTGGTTCAGCCCTAATGACTTTGGCTCCTTTTGGTGCCAACCCCAACCCCTTCCGCCAGCCCTTCGCCTCTCTCTGCCCACCACCTCCCTCATGGCCTCAGAGCTGGGCACAGCCTCTTCCCCGCCCTGCCCTGCCCCCCCCTCTATGTGGTTTCAGCTAAGTCCCCACACAAGCTTCCCTACCATTTGCTTCGCCATCCTCACGCCACTGGCTGAACTCTGCCAAGGAGCAGCTCCAAGGGCCATCCACGGGCCATCCCCGCCCCTCCCCCAGGCCCTGCCCAGCCACGGGCACTGACCCCTGGCCCCACCCAGATGCTGTATTGACCCCAGTAACCCCCATCCTGCCAGGTTGTGCCCAGCAGCTACACTGACCCAGTGACGCTCAGCCCTGCCAGGCTTTGCACTGACCCATGGCCCTGCCAGGCTCTGATGGTGCTGCCCATTTGTGTGCAGGTGCAGCAGTGCGTGGAGCTGGTCAGCCGTGCCAAGAAGCCTGTCATGCTCCTGGGCAGCCAGGTGACCCTGCCCCCAACACCTGTGGAGAAGCTCAGGTGAAGAGTTGGCTCCATTCAGAGTCCTCTTTTCATCCCGCCCCCAGTTCTGCAGGAGGGGGCGCTGCTGGCCAGTCCTCGGGGCTCTTACCCAGCCCTGTCAGCGCTGCCCATCTGCAGGCTGTGGCCTTACGCCCAGTGCACACAGGACAAGCCGCCATCTATCCTGGACTGACAGTCACTGAGCGAGAGAGCTGAGGCTGTCAGACCAGGCAGGGACATCAGCAGAGCTGTACAGGTGGAGGCAGGGCTGGATTATTGGGGGCTGCAGGTTGGGATTGAGGGGCATCACCAGAGCTGCATGGAGAGACCCAGAGCTGGACGGGCACAGGATCTGCACAGCAAGGCTGAGGTTCACTGGCCGAGCCCTCTTGGTCACCTCTTTCCTCTTCTTTCAATGGACCGGAAATGTGTCTTCCCCTCCAATGTGGTGTTCCCTCCCCCACCTCCTCCCACCACACGTGCTCCCCCACGCACTCACCCTCACCCCCTGCTGCACACTGCACACACTCTCCCCCTTGCCCTCCCCGCTGAGCACACCCGCCTGTGTGGGCTGAGCTGGCAGCTCCTGGGTTCACACTTTGCCGTAAGGTGACTGAGCTGCTGCAGAGATCTAACCCGTTCCCTGTGCCCTGCAGAGAAGCCCTGGAGGCCCTTGGCATCCCATGCTTCCTGGGTGGGATGGCCCGGGGCATGCTGGGAAGGGACAGCACACTTCACATCCGCCAGAACCGCCGAGATGCGCTGAAGGAGGCTGACCTGGTCATTCTGGCAGGTCTGTAGGATGCAGCCTGGGGACCTGGCCTGGAGAGTGACCGAGAGCTGGGGGCATGTCAGAGGAGTGGTGAAGCTGGGGATGGGGGTGGGTACGGCTAGACAGGTTGCGGGGCTGGGGTGAGAGTGAGGGTTGTCAATGGCCTGGGGGGAATGGGGTGGGGGGAACTGACCTGCTCCTGCCTGGCCCAGGCCCTCACCCTCGTGTTGCCCCCTGGCAGGCACGGTGTGTGATTTCCGTTTGTCCTATGGCCGTGTGCTGAGCCGGCGCAGCACTATCATTGCCGTCAACCGGGACCACACCCAGCTGCTGCGCAACGCAGACATCTTCTGGAAGCCCCACGTTGCCATCCAAGGTGAGGGGTGGGCGGGCGCTCGGCACTCTGCCTCAGAGTCAGCCCCCGTTCTGCCGCCGCTGGCCTGCCCCTGCCCACGCCATCCCTCAGGGGGCACCCGGGGCACCCTCCTCCTGGGAGCCAGGGGAGGGAGGATGACAGTTGGCACCAGAGTTGACGGGGATGGACCACACTGAGTACATGGGTCATATGGACAGCAGACCAGGCTGGAAGGTAGATGGGTGCTCCAGCCACAGCCTGCCCTGCTCCCCCAGCACCCACAGAAAGCAGCCTGCTGCTGAGCCTGCCTGTGGTGCTCTTGGTGATAGTCTGGGGGATGTGCCCAGCTTCTCAGCTGCGCCTCTGCCGGCCGGCTCTGCACTCACACTGGTGCTGCTTGGAGCCCCTGGGCCTGGCTCCTGCCCAGGCTGGGCTGTCAGAATCTCATGCTGCCCACTCCCTCCACAGGAGACGCCGGCTCCTTCCTGCTGAAGCTGTCCCAAGGCCTCAAGGGTTACTCATCCCCTCAGGACTGGACAAGGAGTCTGAAGGATGGAGACCACAGGAAGGAGAAAGCAAACTGGTAGGTGGCAGGACCAATGGGATAGCATCATCCCCACTGTCACCCAGGGAGGGGCCATGGGGCTCAGCCCTGTGCCAGCAGCAGAAGTGGGGTGAATAGGTTTCTCCAGGGAGATGAGCCTACGTGAAGCCCAGGAACCTGGGCACTCTCAGGAGCTCGCTGTCCTGGTCCCACTGCTCCTGGGCATGGCAATGACCGTCATCCCTCTCTCCGCAGGGAGAAGTCGGAGGAACCCACGGAGCAGCACGTGAACCCGCTCAAGCTCCTGCACCATGTGGACAACTTGCTACCCGAGAACAGCCTGCTGGTGTCAGATGGGGGCGACTTCGTGGGGAGCGCTGCCTACATCATGCGGCCCCGGGGGCCCCTGCGCTGGCTGGACCCAGGTAACAGGCTTCCTGGGGCTGGTTCTGCTCGCCGGCCGCACGGTTGCTGATGGCAGCAGATCCCTTGCAAGGCCTCTGCAGTGCAGCTGAGCCCAGAGCCCTCCTCCCCGCAGCTCTGCGCTGGGACTGGCAGTTCCCAGAGGTGGTCTCCTGCCCTGTCCATGTGGGGCCGGTGCACCTGGCAGCCGGCAGCTCTCTACAGAGGGGCAAGCCTGGGCCCAGAAGGATAAGGCCTGAGAGATGGCTGGCTGGCCTCACTGGAGGGCAGAGCCATGGCTAGGGGCAGCAGAGGCTGCCCTGAGCTGACCCAGTGTCTGTTCGTCTTCCCCCCCCCCCCCCCCGGGTGACGGGAGCCTGTGGGAGCAGTGAGGGGATGCTGAGCCACGCAGCAGCCCCTCTGCTCAGTGAGGGCTGGGCTCAGGAAGCGATGGGTCCGTTCCATGCCTCCCGCTTTCCCTGGCATGCCCTGGTGGTGGCTGCTGCATGAGGCTGGTCATCCCTTCTGCATTGTCCTCTCTTCCCAGGAGCTTTCGGGACGCTGGGCGTTGGGGGAGGATTTGCTCTCGGAGCCAAACTTTGCAGGCCAGACTCCGAGGTCAGTAACCAGCAAGCCAGAGGAGGGGCACTAATGGGGTGCTAGGGCAGGGTGGGTGCCCTCCTTGCCCTGATGGGGCTCTAACTAGACCTGCCATGGGGGCAGGGTATCTCAAGGCTCTTGTGAGAGTCTCTGTAATAGGGGATGTCACCATCCCAGGCTTTCTTGTTTGTCTCCTGAATCCCCTGCTGGCATCCTGGCACATAGCCCTGGCCTCCCTCCCAGCCTCCCTCTGCCCCGGTTACTGCCAGGAGGCAGCTCTCTGAGCGGGATGGCCCCACACACACTGGAGGCAGGTGCTGAGCTCTGTGCATGGGGAAGCTCCATAAGCAGCTCCTGCTCCAGTTAATGGGGGGGGGAGGCGGGGGAAGTTGTCACCCCATCCAAGGCCTCTGCACTGCCCTCACCTCTCACCCCCACCCTCAGGTCTGGATCCTCTACGGAGACGGCTCCCTCGGCTACAGCATCATGGAGTTTGACACCTTCGTCCGTCACAAGGTAACCTCCCCCACCCCCCGCGCCCTCAGTACCCCTGGGAAGACAAGGCCCCTCCCCTGAATGCAAACGGTCTGGGGTCCCATTGCCCAGGAACAGCTGGGCCCCTCCTCCTCCACTGCAAATGGATCTGGGGTCCCATAGTTAGTCCAGGCAGCACCCCTGACCAGGCCCCTTCACAGCTTCACCTTCACTGCTGTTCCTGCTCCAAGGGGCAGCCTGGGGGCTGATTTGGGAGTGAAAGGGGAACAGGACATGGGGGGATCTGGGCAGCAGGAGCAGTTGTGGACTCAGTATAGTGGAAGGGGGTGGGGCACTGGGGTGGAGAGGGTGAGGCAGTGGGATGTGCCCCTCCCGTCTGGTGCCTGGGGAGCAGCACTTTCCTTGCTCTTTCAGATGCCCGTGATCGCGCTGGTGGGGAACGATGCTTGCTGGAGTCAGATCTCCCGGGAGCAGGTCCCCTTGCTGGGCAGCAACGTAGCCTGTGGCCTGGCCTACGTGGGTGAGTCTTGGTTCCCCATTAGCTGCTTGCCCAAGGGACGTTACTCCAGGACACACGGCAGCAACGTGCTCAGCATGGGCCCTGGGGGCCTCCGGTTCCTGTTACCTGCACAGCCTGTCCCCAGGGGGCATCATCGTGTGCTGCTCCCAGCAATGGATGAAAAGCAGGAGGTTCCCAAAATCCCATCACACTTCTGGGTTCATGGCCCAGTGCTGATGCCTGCTCTGCCCATCCAAGCAGGGATCCCTGGTGGCCAGGGAACTTGGAAGGGCCTGTACCCTCTGCGGTGGGTCCCCGCAGGGCTGGGGGACTCCTCCCAGCCTCCCCTGCCACTGTTTCTCGCTGCATTCCTGGAGGCAGCAGACCCGTGCCTGCCTACTTGCAGCTGATGTGCCCACAGCGGCCGCCGTACTGGAACTGGCTCTGCCTGCTTAGGGGCCTGCATAGGCTCCACTGTGGCAGGCAGCTGCCTTGCTAACAGCTGGTCTCCTCCCTGTGCAGATTACCACCTGGTGGCCGAAGGCTTGGGAGGCAAAGGTTTCCTCCTCAGTCGCCAGGATGAGGTGCGCATGGACAGTGTCATCCAGGCAGCACAGGAGGCCTGCAGGAGGGGACACCCCACGTTGATCAATGCTCTGATCGGCAGAACCAGCTTCCGTGAGGGCTCCATCTCCGTGTAGGACTGGGGCCAGGCCCGGCAGGGCTCCCGGCCCCCACACCAGGGTGCAGCAGCCTGCCCTGGGCCCCCTACAGACACCAGGATGATACCCCCTTTGGTGCTTACCCTCATTCTGGCCCCAGACCTACAGCAAACTGACACAGCCGCCCCCACAGAGCCCGAGCCCCTCAAGAGGAAACCAGTGCCAGGACAGGGACCAGTCCCCTGCCTCTCTCTGAGCCAGGGGGATGAGCCCGAAGAAAGCCTGGCACTCTGAGATGCTGAGCCAGCGCCAGCTCTTGGAGAGGGATGGATGGATGGACGGCTCCCATCTTTGCCAGACACCCACACTGACCACAAGAGAGGTCCAAGGGCAGCAGGGACAAGGAAGCTTCTCCCAGAACAGCACTGGGCAGGTGCCTACCTCTGCCTGGGATGGGCTTGGCTCATGCACGCCCCCATAGCCCTTCCTCTCTGCGGGGGATGGGTGCACACACCTGAAAGCCTCAAGAGCAGGTGGCAATGGTGCTTCGGCAAGCTCCTTCTGGTAGTGAGAGCAGCTGCAGGGATCTCGTTCTGGGGACAGTAGGGGTCTCGCTTTCAAACTGGGTAGCCTAGGGCTGGGCAGTGGGGCTGGATTTCTGAGGTGCTGGGCACGGAGCGGGGGGCCTTGTTGCCTTGCTCTGCATGCCAGGGCCCTTGGCTCTTTCTGGGGGCAGTAGCGTGGCTTAGGCCTAACATTTGGAGCCAGTGGTGGAGGAAGTGGAGCTGCTGAGCCCTGCTGCGTCTAGGTTGAGGGCGAGCTGGCAGGATTCACTCCAGAGCCCCCAGGGCTGACCCCCAGCGTACGCTGATGCGCTGTCAATGGCATCTCCCTGGCTAGCCAGTCCCAGGGCCCCTGCTGCCCAGAGCCCTGCTCACTCAGAAAGGCATTTCCTGAACAGCTTTGGGGAAGGTCTATGCGCTAACCCATAGCGGGTAACCGGAGCTGCCATTGCACTGACACTTCCCTGCTGGACTCCAGCTGCTGCTGCACTTAGAAGCCTAGGGAGGGCCTGCATGTTCAAAGGGGGCAGGCAGGCTGCTGCTCCCTGCCCTGGGTGCCAAGCTCTCCATCGCCTTAGTCCACGGTAACATGGCCATGTGTGTGGGTGGGGGATGGTACTTGGTTAATGGAGATGTTAAGAGAGTGGTTCCCTCACTGGCTCGAAGCACATGCACCCCACCCATGGGGCTTCCCCCAGCAATAAAGAGAGTGATGGCACCGTGCAAAGTGTGGCTGTATTGCTGCTCCATGGGAATGGCACCATCGAATGTTCAATATGGGATTCGGTCACAGGGTCGGTGGCCTACAGCATAAAAAGGAAGCCATAGATGTGCTATGTCTTGATTTTAGTGAGGCTTTTGATACAGTCCCCATGACCATCTCGTACACAAACTGGAGAAATGTCTCTAGCTGAAATGACTGTAAGGTGGGTGCACAACTGAGTGAAAGACTGTACCTCAAAGAGTGGTTATCAATGGTTCGCTGTTAAACAAGAAGGGCGTAGTTAATGGGGTCCTGCAGGGTCACTCATTCAATATTTGACTTGGATAATAGGACAGTATGTGTGTAAATTTTGCAGCTGACACCAAGCTAGGAGGGGCTGCAAACACTTTGGAGGACAGGATTAGATTTCAAAACAACCTTGACACACTGAGAATTGGTCTGAAATTAACACAATGAAATTCAATAAAGACAAGTGCAAAAGTACTTCATTTAGGAAGGAAAAATCAAATGCACAACTATAAAATGAGGAATGACTGGCTAAGTGGTAGCACTGCCCAGTGCAAAAGACCAGGGGGTTATAGCAGATCACAAGTGGAATATGAGCCAACACTGTAATGCAGCTGTGAAAAAAATCTAATATTCTGAGGTGTAGTGACAGGACTGTCATATGTAAGACATGGGAGGTAACTGTCCCTGCTCTACTCAGCATTGTTGAGGCCTCAGCTGGAGTAGTGGGTGCCACCCGTTAGGAAAGATGTGGACAAACTGGTGAGAGTCCAGAGGAGAGCAACAAAGTAATAAAAGGTTTGGAAAACCTGCCCTGTGAGGAAAAGTTTAACACAACTGGGCAGGTTTTGTCTTGAGAAAAAACTGAGGGGGACCCTGTGACCAGTCTTCGAATATGTGAAGGGCTACTTTAAAGAGACCTGTGATCAATTGTTCTCCGGCTCGAAGTAGCATCTGCACTAAGGGCTCTTGAGGTTAGAGATTAGGAAAAGCTTTCGCTGATGTCGTTAAGCCTCAACAGGCTCCAAGGGAAGTGCCCGGCCTTGGAAGTTTTTAAGAACAGGTTGGACAAACACCTGTCAGGGATGGTCTAAGTTTACTTGGTTCTGTCCCAGTGCAAGTTCCTGGACTTGGTGACTTCTCCAGATCCTTTCAGGCCTGCGGTGCTGTGCTAGGGGACCAGGTGTCCCTATCACCAGCTAGCGAGAGCAGGGTGCTCAGCCTGTGGCTCCAGCCCCTGCCTCAGGCTGACGCTGCCACTCATGCTGGAGGGCCCCGCCAGCATGGCAGGAGAACTGGGCCAAGACCTTTACCCCACTGGAGCCGCTAGCCATGCTTTGCTCAGCATATTGAGGATCGGAGCCCTTGTGCCCCTCACCCAGTTTGCAGAGGTGGCTGTGAAAAGAGGACTGGCTGTGGGCCTGTCTGTTCAACCAGCACTGGTCTGCTGTTCTCTGCCCACTGCCTGGAGATCTGGCGGGGTGAGAGGCACTGTCTGCCGCAGCGCTGGCTCCTTGCTGCTTTCAGGCTCTGCTGCTCAAGCGCTGCCGCGCAGAGAGGCAGTGAGCTGGTGTGGCAAGGGTTAACAGCCAGCAGAGCCAGCACTCAAAGCAGGGCCACAGGCTCTGCTGCAGGGGCAGAAGCTGTGCAGAGCCGAGCAGTCCTTTGCTGCGGTGCCAGAGCAGCAGGCACAGCCTGAGGGCTGGGGAGCCAGTAGCACCTGCCCCTCCTTGCTGCACAGCAGCTGGCACCCGTGCTAGCATGGCGGCAGCGATTCTCACCTGGTTCTAGCCTGAGACCAACAGAGGGGGCTCACTGCCCTCCACATGCCGTTCTGCCTGTGGGGCCCTGGCGCCTGGCCATCCAGGGCTCCTGGCCCTAGCTCCCGCACAGTGACACTGCCTAGAAGCCGGGAGGGCAAAGCTGGGCCCTACAGACCCCCCACGAAGGCAGTGCAAGGGACAGCCCTTCCTGCCCACAGGAACCAGACTGCTAGACCCCAGTAATGCCCCAGCTGCCCCCCCAAAATCCGGCTACCATAGCCTGAGTGTTTGCACCCACACAAGGTGGGGCACAGGCAGCTGCAGCCCTTCCTCCAGCAAACGTAGCCCAACCCCTGGACGCATGCACACGGGCCAATGGCAAGCGTAGCCTGCGTCCTTTACTGCCTTTAGTGCCCTGGCATGAACACACAGGCCCTAGGCTGACTCCCAGCCTGGACCGGCCATTGCCTTAACACTCAGAATAAGCATCCAGAACCCAGTCCCCACAGCTGGGGGGCACCAGGCAGCAGGGAGACTGGCTGGACTGCACAGCCTTGCCCCCCCTGCACCCCCAGACAGGATGCCCCAAGCACAGCTGCTTCTATCACACAGTGGCACTCTGCTGTGACCCCCCCCCTTCTCTGCCCTCAGACTCAGCCCTGGCAGGCGCACCGCAGCCCTCCCGCCCCATTCCCATGCACAGGGGGTCCCTTAGACTAATGCTCAGTGAGGCGCACACACCCCCAATCGCTGGGCGCTTTTCCTCCCTGCCAGAGCAGCTCAGAAGGGGGTTGCTCAGCCTTGTGCTTTCAGAGGAGACGGTGAATTTCCCCTGCTAAAACCTGAGTTGGGGAGCAAACGTGCTGCATAGTTTTTGCCCCCCCCCCATTGGCTTTTTCCCTATAACTATATTTTATAAACGTGGTGAAACTCCAGCGCTGGAGGGAAATGTCACATGTTAAACAGCTGCACTGAGCAGCCAGGGTTCTGGGCCATGCACCCGTACACACATGCAAACCACACATGTACATACACAACCCCCCCCCCCCACACACACACACACACCACACATAAACGTACCCCCGCACAAACAACCCCCCCACAAACCACACACACACACACACCTGCCCCCTTATGCCTCCACACAAATATGTACACACACAAACCACACATCCCCACCCACACACGTACACACAGAAATCACACACCTACTCCCCCCCCACACACACAAACCACACCTTCCCCACGCACCCCGCACACACACGTGCACAAATACGGCTGGTCTCTCTGGTGCCAGGCTCCCTGGAGCACGGCTGTGGGGGTGGGGAAGCTGGACGCAATGAGTGCCCCCAAGGTGGCTGTAACCGGGCACCTGCTACACTGACCCTGTGCCACAGGCACAGACTGTGCGTGGCAGCGCTCACATGAGCACAGCTCCCGCCGTACCAAAGGCAGGCCAGAGTTGGCCTGGGGGGCGAGAGGGCGATTGCTGCCCTGGGCTTCGCTTGGGGCCAGTCTGCCTGTGTTGCATTTTCATGGGAAAGGTAGATCTAGGGAATCCCCTCCCCACCAGCCCAGAGCACCCACCCAGATCAGCTGCAGCCCTGGTCCCAGCTTGGCACTCCGGCTGCTGCTGCGCACGGAGGCTGCGCTGCACTGAAGCCCGAGGCCTGGGCACAGCCGCTGCCCTAGCCCTCCCACCCTGTAATGCAGAGGGTGGAGGGAGCAGACAGATCCCACCCAGGGCTGTGCAGCTGCTACTGCTGCTCGAGGGAGCTGGGGGTCTGGCTGCCAACCCCATACCCTGGGTCCTCAGAGCCAGCCAGTCCCAAAGGGGGCAGAGACTGGGAGACCAAAGACATCCATGAGACGCAGCCACAAAGAACTCCAGGCCCCAAGCTCTTGGCTCATGCCAGTCTCCACATGCCATGGCTCCCGGCTGCAGCCAGCCCTCCTCTCACTCTTCCCCAAGAGCTGCAGCGGAGCGGGGTCGGAGGCAGCAGCGGGGAGGCAGACGCCGGAAGGAGCCTGGAATATTGTCAGGCTGGGGGAAGGGCGTAAACGTGGCACCAAGATACTAACACACACCATGGCAAGCTGCCAGCGAGGTGCCCAGGCTCTAGGCCAGTCCCTCCTCCGCCCAGGCAGGGCACAGTGGAGTGTGTGTCTACGGGCAAAAGCTGTGGAGCAGAGCACGCGTGACGGAGGTCAGGGACTCTTGTCCATACTCTCTAACACTACACCAGGATGGTGGGAGGCGAGGAACAGGCCTTGACACTGACTCCCTCCTGACTGAAGGCTGCGCTCACCTAAGTGGCACACAAAGTGGCACTTAGTAGCAAAACCCAGACAGTGAGGCCAGGCCCACAACAGAGCAGGGACTGCTGCAGCTCAGACATCCATCCTCCTGAGAACCAAGCAAGGCTCCACATGGGGGGCTGTCACCTGGGGAGCTAGAAGGGGCATCAAAACTCACCACCCTTGGGGACTGAAAGGGGTGTTACCTCCCCTGGGGTGGGGGTTGGGAGGCTCCCTGCTGACCAGAAATACATACCACAGGAGGAGTAGGTACCTGGTGCTTCTGACCAACGTACCTGCTGCCCAGGGCCTGGCGCTGCCTCCCTGACGTGCCTGTATGAAGCACCCTATTCAAGGGGCTGCCACTGCCCGTGAAGCCCCCTGCCAGGGTCAAATGCATAGATCCTACGAGTCTCTGCTCCAGCCCAGCCAGGAGATAGGCTCACAGACTGATTCTTTGGCTTATTATATGCAGAGGGAAGCAGAAGGGAGGGAGCCACTCCCCATGCCCTGCGCACTTTCTGCACATGGTACCGTCCCAGGGCAGAGGCTGCCAGGATCCAGGCTCCTTTCAGCCCAGCTGTCACGCACGGACGGCGGAGTGACAAACGGTGCAGCAGTGAGTGACCCTGAGCACAGCCCCCCGGCTCAGCCCCCTATCCACACACCAGCCCCAGAGCCCCAACTTCAGTGCGCTGCCACACACTGCCCTGGGTCTCCAACCTGTCCTTGCTGTGCAAATCAAAAGGCTGCGAGAGCCAAATGCTGCACAAATTTGGTCACTCTCCAAATGGCTTTGGCTTAATCTCTGGGTTCCTGATAATATTGCGAGTGACACAGCCCAGGCTTGGGCCCCTGGGAGCAGAGCAGCCGTGCCCAGGCGTGCCCCGTGTTGGTCTCTCCGGAGCTCCAAGCCCAGACTGCAGCGTGTGCTGGAGCCTGCAAGGCGGCATGAGAACAGCTCCTGTGTACACTGTAGCTGCTGCTCAAGGGCCCCAGTTCCTGGGGCAAGTTGCTGGGCTAAGGCTGACGGCGTCAGTCATTGCTGCTACGGGCTGGGCCAGGCCCCTGGGGAAGTTTATAGGAGCCTAAAATTCTTTAGCCAAGGCCCCGCCGTCCAATGCCTGGCACCTCGCCTCCTGGGGCAAGGCTCCAGGCTGCGCTCAGCTCCCACCAGCTGGCTCGCGTTCTGCTGGATGTGGCTGGCCCGCAGGAGCATAGGGGCAGTGGAGAGCTAGGCCCTGTGTGGGGCAGCCAGGCCGCTCACAGGCACACATTGATCTGCTTGGAGAGCTCTCGCTCCAGGTCCAGGATCAGGGCATCGAAGTCCTTCAGGTTGAGGCGGGGGCTGAAGGGTGCCTCCGGGTCGTCAACCAGGGCAAAGTCCCCCACGAAGACCGTCCGGCCATGGCCACCCAGCCCCTCCCGCAGGTCCAGCACCTCGTTCTCGCTGTCGCTGCCGGCCACCTCGTCATAGTCGGTCTCCAGCCCCGGCCCCGCCACCAGCCCGTACTCCTGGCCGCACACGCTCCACTCCCCCGCGTAGCGGTTGCTGGGGGGGCTCTCTAGGCCTTGGGGCCGGTGGCGAGCCACCACCTCGTTCTCCAGCAGATCCAGCCGCAGTGCAGGGCGGCGCCTCTGCCGCAGGCAGGTGGGCTCAGGCTGGGCCCCTTCCTGGCCCTCCACGCCACGCCCCTTCCTGCAGGGGGCTGGGAGACATGGCACCTGTCACCACCACACTCGCCTCCTGCAGCCAGACTGGCCAATCAGGGCAGTGATCCCATGGGGAGGAGCCAGGGACAGGCTGGCCAATCGGGGGCTGTGATTCCATGGGGAGGGGACCCTATTGATAGGCCATGCCCATGCCACACCCCTTCCTGCAGAGGGCTGGGGAGACAGGGCCCTGGTCAATCGCTATGCTCTGCTGCCAAGGTCAGACTGGCCAATTAGGAGCTGCGATTCCAGAGGTTAGCACCCACTAGACAGTGACCAATCATGGGCTCTGATTCCATGGGGAGGAGCCAGGGACAGACTGACCAATCGAGGCTGCAATTCCATGGGGCGGAGCCCCTATCAATAGGGAGGGAGACTAATCAGTGAGAGATTCAGATCCCATGAGGAAGATCCCAGCTGCACACGCACTTCTGCACCCAGTTCTGGAGCAGGCCGCTGGTGGTGTGCACTTCCCCCACCCCACCCCGGAGCAGGCCCGTGGCCATGCACACTGTCCCCTTTCTGTGTTGCCCTGGGCTGAACTCACCGGGCCAGGCCTGCAGCAGGTAGTGCAGCACTTCGATGTGCCTCTTGAAGTCGACGGCACTGGCGATCTCCTCGCAGTGGGCATAGCTGTGGGCCCCCTGGTGGCATGGCTCCTGATTCTGGTTGAGCAGCACTGGCCCAAAGCACACAGCAATGTTCTGAGAGTTCATGCGGTTAAAGTCATGGAAGGAGGCCACCAAGCTGAGATGGTCCAGGAGCATGGTCAGCGTAGCCTGGGGAGAGGGGAGCGTCAGCCTGGGGCCTGGGCTCCGCCCCGCTCACCCGCAGCATCTGGACCTAGGTCACAGATGGCACAGCCACCGAGACTGCCTCCAGGGCATTGCACTCTGCTCCTAGCACATTCACGGCAGAGGCTGCTTCTGGGCTAAGCAAGGCCCAGCCACCAGGATGCGGAGGTTTGTCCCTTCCCCCTTTGCCCCTCAGCTACCCTGTAGCCATCTTGAGGCTGTCCTAGGCTAATGGAGAAACCTGAGTGACACGTTCCTAAGGGCAGGGAGAGCAGCTAAGTGCTATGGCCCTGCCTGGTGCCTGTGCAGATTGTTTTTAATGGTAGCCGTCCTAGAGCATCTGCAAAGCTCAGTACACATGGCCAGCTGGCCAGTTTTGTGAGCTCAGGATCATTTAACTGAGGTTGGTCCTGATTTGAGCAGGGGCTTGGACTAGATACCTTCTGAGCTCCCTTCCAACTCTATGATTCTATGATCATCCCAGATGTCCCAGTTTTTTGTACCTTAGAGGTCACAACCCTAGCCTGGCTCCTGGTAGGGAAAGCACCTGACTCTGAAGCCCAGGTGGCTTGGAAATTCCTTTGTCTCCAGGACAAAAACAACATGCTTCACCTTTTGGCAGGCAACTGTACATCATAAAAGTCTGCACTATACAATGTCAACAGAGCCCACGTTAAATGGATTAGGAACGGGCTAATTGTCACAGTCGGTGGGGAATCCTTTTTGAACGGGAGCAGGGATTCTAGTGGGAATCTGCAGGGATTAGTTCTAGGCCTGATATTACTCAGGATTTTCATCAATGATCTGGAAGTAAATATAGATTCATGGATTCCAAGGCAGAAGGGACCACTGTGATGAGATAGTCCGACTTCCTGTCTCACACCAGCCGCAGGACTGTCCTGAACTGATTCCTCTTTGAACCAGAGCATCCCAGCTTGATTTTAAAATTGCCAGTGAAGGAAAATCTATCATGAGCCTTGGTAAATTATTTCAACAGTTAATTACCCTCCCTGGTAAATCACTGCTGCTAAGCTGTGCAGATGACACACAGACTGGCGGAGTAGTAAATGAGGAGGACAGGGCCCTCTTACAGAATGAACTGGAGACACTGGAGCCCTGCTCTCATTCAAACAAACTACGGTTTAACACAGCCTAATGCAGTACAGACAATGTAGAGCCACACAGACCACGTGGGAACTATCCTGGACAGCAGGGACGCTGCAAAGGATGTAGGGCTCACAGTGAACAAACATCACAACATGAGCTCCCGGTGCAACGCTACTGCCAAAAGAGCGATTGCAACCCTTGGATGTGTAAACGGGAGCCATGAGCAATTTTCCTCCTGTACACAGCAGTGGGGAGACCGGCACTGGTGTACGGTGGCATTGCGGGCTGGAGAATGTGCCTGACAGCGAGCCACTTGGCAAGCTCAGTCTGGTTAGCTTGTCACAAAGAAGATTGAGCGGTGACTTGATGGCAGCGTATAAGGACCTTCCTGGCAGAGAATATGGGGCACTAACAGGATCAAGCAGAGAACAGCAGAATCAAACCCAGCAGCTGGAAACTAAACCAGACAAACTGGAACTAGAAATCAGGCACAAGTGTTTCCCAGGGAGGGGGAGTCACCATTGGTACAAACTCCCAGGACAGTGGTGGAGTCTCCATTTCCCGATGGCTCAGACCAGGCTGGGAGCCTTTCTGGGAGATGCTTTCACCAAACCTGAGTTACTGGGCATAACACACAACATGGGAGTAACTGTGGGACAGGTAAGGCCCTGTGCTGTCCAGGAGCAGAGACTGGATGATCCAACGGTCCCTCCTGATCCTGGAGTCTGTGAAACCTGAGCTGATTCCTCTGATGCCACCGCGGTGAAATCCCCCGATCCCAAGGGGCAGCCAACCTGGAAATCAGCCCAGGATCTCAGCCCCCTGCAGTGAGCAGTGCTGGCTGTGTGCCAGGGCTGTGCCAGGGTAGTACCCACCCCCCGTGTGTGCGGCAAGGGCAGTACTCGCTCCATGCCTGTGGCTGTGCCATGCATGTGTGTGGCAGGGGCACAGCTGACCACAGCCTCCCGCCAAGGAGCTGGGGATGCACCAGGTTGTAGTGACATCGCTGCAGCAGCACCATATGGCACCCGGGACAGTTCCGAGGGCACCGTGGCCTGGCTACACAGCCGGGTCTCCTCTCCTACTTGCCCACACTCCCCTGCTCCACCCACTGGCAGGCACTCACCTTCTCAATCTCTGGCAGGCAGTCCAGCAGAGCAACCGTCGCCTCCGTCTCCTGCCTGCTGAGCACGTCTTGGGGCGGGCGCTGGGCCATGGCCTCCAACACCACCTGGTAAAGGGTCTTGGTGATGAGAGGTGTGGGCAGCTCACGCAAATAGTCCTTCAGGATTCCTGCAGGAAAAAGGCCAGGCTCCTGTCAGCTCCTTGGCAGGCTCCTCACCCGCACTGGTTCCTGCTGGGTCACACAGAGAGGAGAGCACAGGACCCATGGGATGGAGCAGCCTACATAGGGAACCAAGACTCCTGAGTTCTACCCCTAGCTCCGGGATGGGTATGGGGTCTAGTTGGTTCTGAGAATCTAAGGCCAGAAGGGACCATTATAAGCATCTAGTCTGGCCACCTGTATAACAGGCCATAGAATTTCCACAAACCAATTCCTAGAGCAGAGCTTTTAGAAAAACATCTAAGCTTGATTTTAAAATTGTCAGTGATGGAAAATCCACAATGTCCCTTTTTCCAATAATTAATTACTCTCACCGTTAAAAATATATGCCTTATTTCCAGTCTGAATTTGTCTGCATTCAACTTCCAGCCTTTGGATAGTGTTATAATTTTCTCTGCTAGATTAAAGATCCCATTATTAAATATTTCTTTCAAATGTAGTTACTTCTAGGTTGTGTAAGTCACCCTTTAACCTTCTCTTTGTTAAGCTAAATAAATTGAGCTCTGAAAGTCTCTCTCTGGAAGGCATGTTTTCTAATCCTTTAATCATTATCTGACTCCCTCTCCAATGTATCAACATCCTCCTTGAATTGTGGGCACCAAAACTGGACACAGGATTCCAGCAGCTGTTGCACCAGTGCCAAATACAGAGGTAAAATAACCTCTCTGCTCCGATTCAAGATTCCTCACTTTATGCATCCAAGGACTCTTTTGGCCACATTGTCGCAATGGGAGCTCATGTTCAGCTGAGTTTCCACCAAGACAACTACCAGATCCTTTTTCAGAGTCACTGCTTGCCAGGACAGCGTCCCCCATTCTGTAAGCATGGCATACAGTTTTTGTTCCTAGATGTACACTTTTACATTTAGCTGTATTAACACACATTGTTTGCTTGTGCCCAGTTTACCAAGCGATCCAGATTGCTCTGTATCAGTGACCTGTCTTCTTCATTATTTGCCACTCCCCCAACTTTTGTGTCATATGCAAACTTTATCAATGATGATTTTATGTTTTCTTCTAGGTCATTGATAAAAACGTTAAATAGCGTAGGACCAAGACCTGATCCCTGCTGGAACCACACCTGCTCAATGACGATATGGAGGTTACTTACTGTAACTGGAGGTTCTTCGAGATGTGTGGTCCCTATCTGGATCCATACATGGGTATTTGAAGTAGTATCTATCGACCCACGTTTGTGTCGTGTCAGCCATGGGGTGCATCTGAGGTCTTGTTAGGCTGCACGAGTAGATGCCTCTCCAGGTACCTCTTACTGAGGAGCACAGAGCCCATAACAGAAGGCAGGATTGGAATCCAGATAGAGACAACACATCTCGAAGAACCTCCAGTTACAATAAGTAACCTCCATTTCTTCTTCGAGTGCTGGTCCCTATGTGGATTCAATACGTGGGTAGCATAGAGAGCAGTATTCAGTGTGGAGGTAGGAGCGAGGGCTCGATAGAAGTGAGAGTTTGTAGGACTGCACGGCCAACTGCCGCATCTGCTGCTGCTGTCTGGGCTATAGCATAGTGAGTGGTGAAAGTGTGGATGTTGCTGCTTTACAAATGTCCTGCCATGCAACATCTGCAAGGAGGGTGGATGTGGTGGGTTGCACCCTTGTGGAGTGGGCACTGATGTCAGGTGGCAGAGAGACTCGGGAAACGGAGTAACACTCCATGAAGCAGCAGGAGATCCATTTAGAGAAATGTTGGGAGAAAAGGGCGTGGCCTCGGCTGTGTTCTGCTATAGTGAGAAAGAGTCTGGGCAAGGCTCGAAAAATACAGGTGCACTGGAGATAAAAAGCCAGAGCACAACGGACATTGAAGAAATGTAATGCACGCTCCCTGAGGGAGGTGTGTGGTTTATAGAAGGTTGGGAGCGAATGACTTGATTGATGTGGAACAGAGGCCACCTTAAGGAGAAACTTGCGATGGAGACCTTGTCTTTGTGGAACATGGTAAAGGGCGGGTCAGCCATCATGGCTGCCCATTCACTAATCTGTTAAGCAGAGGTGATGGCCACTAAAAAGATCACCTTCATGGGGAGATGGGTGAGGGAGCAGATGGCCAGGGGCTTAAAGGATGGCCTGATGAGGGCTGAAAGGACAAAATTAAGGTCCCGAGGCGAAGGGGGCTTTCGGACAAAAGGGAAGATATTGAGGAGACCGTGAAGGAATCAAGTGGTGGTTAGGTTGCTGAAAGCAGAAAAACCATCTGTAGGCAGGAGGAAGGCATGGAGTGCCACCAGATAGACTCAAATGGAGGAGTGGGCAAGGCCTGAGAGTTGAAGATGTAGCAGATAGTCAAGATCAGTTGGTATGGACATGGCGTCCGGGGCAATGGTGGCAGGACACCCATGCTGTGAAGCGCATTCATTTGGCATGCTCTGGTAGACGGGCGTCTGCTATGTGTGAGGACAGCGCACATCGGTGTGGAGCATGCATTGTCTACTCGCGAGCCCCATCCAAATGCCAGGCCATGAGGTAAAGAGGGTCCAGGTTGGGGTGTTGGATCTGACTGTATGCCCGTGTGAGGAGATAGAGGAGAGAGGGGAGGCAGAGTGGAGGGCAAGCGGAGACTTGAAGGAAATTGGTGAACCAATACTGGCACCGCCAAAAGGATGCTCTGAGAATGAGGACTGCTCAGTCCTGCCTCACTTTGCAGAGAACTTGCGGGAGGAGTGGTATGGATGGGAAGGTGTAACATAATCCTGATGTCCAGGGGAGGAGAAGCATATCCCCTTGAGAGCCCTGCCCAAGAGCACTTCTGGAGCAGAAGAGGGAAAGCTTCTGGGTAGTAGCTGTCACAAAGAGGTCCCAGCGTGGTGTGCCCCATTGGTGGAAGATGGAGCAAAGAGTGGGCTCGTGAAGTTCCCACTTGTAATTGCGATGAAAGGAGTGGCTGAGAGTGGCTGTGAGGTTGTTTTCAGTACCCGGTTAATGAACTGCATAAAGTGTGGTATTGGTGGATTGTCCGTAGACAAAGGGTTGGAGACGTGGCTCCACCTTGTATATATAAACAAACAACCACCATCATATCAGGTGCAGATGAGAGGAAGAAGCGTTTGGCAAGTGCGTCAGATAGCTCGTAGTTCTAGGATGTTGATGTGCATCCTTGCCTCCCTGGAGAACCAGAGACCCTGGTCCATGCGGCCCTCTATGTGAGCTCCCCAGCCCACAAGTGACGCGTCCATGGTGAGGGTGACGTGGGGCATAGGAGAGTTGAAAGGGATGCCTGCCTTGATGTTGGACGGGTTACACCACCATGAGAGGGAAGTCAAAACTGAAGGAGGGAGAAGGACTCGTTTATTGAGGTGGTCTATCTATGGATTGTAGACAGAGTGAAGCCACAGTCGAAGGCATTGCATGTGGAGGCAGGCCTATGGAGTGATGGAGGTGCATGCCATCATATGTCCCAGAAACAAAAGGCACTGTAGAAAGCATGTGCAGGGACATTGCTGCAGTTGTGCAATGAGGGAAGTGAGGGCGGTGAGGCAGTCTGTTGGGAGGAAGGCCCAATCTACAAGGGAGTCCAAGCAAGCTCCTATAAAAATTAGTTCACCGGTAGGCATGAAAGTAGACTTGTCCTCATTGATGCAGATCCCCAAGTTGGTGAGGAGGTTCTGTAGCATATGAATGGTGACAAGGAGGCGTTCATGGGATGATGCAACCAGGAGCCAGTCATCCAGGTACAGAAACAGCGAGTGGCCGAGGCTTCACATATAGGCCACAACCACTGCGAAGACCTTTGTGAAAATGTGGGGAGAGGTGGCGATCCTGAAAGGGAGGACTCGGAATTGGTAATGGGAGTGTACCACCATGAAGCAAAGGAATTTGTGATGGGCGGGATGGATGTCCACATGAAAGTACATATCCTTCGTATCAAGAGCCACTAACCAGGCTCCAGGGGAGGAGGGAGGGAATGATCTGGGGGACAGTGACCATTCAGAAATGGAATTTGCTGATAAACTGGTTTAAATCGCACACATCTAAAATAGGACGAAGGCCACACCCTTTTTTCAGTATAAGGAAATAGGGGGAGTAGAATCCATGGCCACAATAGT
This sequence comes from Emydura macquarii macquarii, assembly GCF_026122565.2. Classification (NCBI taxonomy): domain Eukaryota; kingdom Metazoa; phylum Chordata; order Testudines; family Chelidae; genus Emydura; species Emydura macquarii. Next base: position 805,273 of record NW_027131139.1, read on the forward strand.
GGCATGGAACATGTTCTATGGTGCCCTTTTGGAATAGGTGTATGCCTCTTTTCATAGGAGGTCATGTTGATATGGATCTCCAGGGCAGCCACAGGGAGGGTGACAAAGAAGAAAGGAGAGGAACTCTATGAGATACTCCCTGTGGATGATGTCAAGTACCCAGCGATCAGTGGTAATCTTGCTCCAATTGTGTGCAAAAAGAGCAAGACAGCTCCCGAAGACAACCAGAGGGACTGGAAGAGGAGTGGAGGGAGGTTCATGGGTTTTGAGGGAAAAGTCAAAAGAGTTGTTTGGAGGGGCGCTGTGGGAAAGCAGAGGAGATGGAGGCGACAGGATATCGAGGTCGTTGAGAGCACTGGCGGCGGTGGGGCTGTTCCTGCTGGCGTGGAGGATATGGTGGTAGGTAGGTCAGATGGGGTAACAAGGTCAGAAGAAAGCCCAATGCTGGCAGCGAGTTGGAGCCAGAGTATAAAGGCCCAAGGACCGAAGTGTGACACAAGAGTCTTTGAGCGAGTGAAGACTCATTGGTTTTATCGCTGAAAAGCTTCTAGTTATCGAATGGGAGATCCTCAAGGGTAGTCTGGTCCTCCTTAGGGAAACCAGAAGTCTGGAGCCAGGAGTCCTTGCGAAAGACTACACCTGATGTCAGGGAGCACAATGCTGTGTCTGCCACATCAACTGCCACTTGGAAGGAGACCATGGCCACAAGCTTACCTTTATCAATGAGGGGTTTAAATTCCACTTGTTTATCCTCTGGGACTGAGGCCTGAAACTTGCCAACTTGGAGTATGATCAGAAGTCGTACTTTGCTGGTACTGCCGGGTAGTTGGCAATACGGAATTGTAGGCCCGCTGATGAATAAACTTTGTGTCTGATCAGGTCAAGTGTTTTAGCCACTCCATCTGGAGGAGTGGTCTTAAAATGCTGATGTTGGGCATGATCCATTGCCGCTTGTACCACGAGAATTCAGTGGCGGGTGTGTGAAAAGGAAGTCAGTGCCCTTGGCAGAGACAAAATAGTGCCTTTCTGCTCATTTGTGTGTCAGGGTACAGGATGCTGGGGCATGCCAGACATCCTGGGCTAGTTGAAGGAGCGCACTGTGGATAGGGAATGTGGTGTATGAAGGCCCAGCTGGTTGGAGGATGTCTAGGAACTCATCCTGAGGGTCCTTCACATCCTCAGCCAGAAAGTTGAGGGCCATTGCCATGTGACACAGGAGGTTCTGGTACTGGCCATGGTCATCTGGGGGGACAGAGAAGGTGGGATGAGTGCCTCATCCAGGGACAAAAAGGCTCCAGTCAGGACTAGTAGTTCCAGTGGTGCTGATGGTGCAGAGGCTATGGTGATGTCTCGGGGTTCCTCGCAGACCAAGGAGGAAGCAGTGTAAATGGGTGAAGGCTGACGATGAGGAGGCGGCTATGCTCCGTGGCCACAATAGAAGTCCCCATGGTGCCAGGCATACCACACCAGGGTCTGCTTGCCCCAGTGGTCCGCGGGTATTGGAATCATGGTTCCACAGGAAGTTCAAACACTGGCGCATAGGGCAGGTGTTATGACTCGGGACTATAGGACCGTGCCGGTGAAAAGGCGAGGACCATTGGGAGTTGGAGGGCTGGTCCGGGAATGGCGGTGCCATCAGGGCAGGCGGAGCCGACAGTGTGGGTTGGTCCTGTGACAAAGTCCCAGGCTACAGGGCTGGTGATTGAAAGAGGAGCAACAGTTCATCCGCCAATGATGGAGACTGCACAATCCCAAGTGATCTGTACTGTGGCAGGGAGCCCACATAGGGCAAAAGCAACTCTGCCATAGGCATGAGGGGAGACAGCTGACCGTGCATGCGCTGTACCAGGCACAAGAGGCCAGACGGACCCAGTGGTGTGGACGGAGCCGGGGGCGAAGGTGGTGGTCCAGTGACCAAGGCAGAAGACGACACCGGTTGGTCTTGGCAATGTTTACTCGTGTTCCACCTTAGACTTCTTCGGAGGTGGAGCAGCTGGATCAACATGTGACTTCTCATCTGACCTGTCATGGCATAGCTCAGGGAAGCAACGCTGCCCTTAGGGACAGTCTTTCCTGGGGATCCGCCCTTATGCCCATGGCTGTGCTTCTTATGAGCACGGTGGCTTTTGCCATTGCTGCCGCTACCTTCGGTGGCATGGATGCCGTTGGTGCCATTCTGGTGGGAGAAGTGCTCACCAATGGTGAGGCTACGATGAGTCCGCCAGTGCCACAGTCGAGTGTCCACGCAAATGCATTGCCTCCTCCACGAAGTGCTTACGGAGCCAGAGTTCTCGAGCCTCTGGGTCCACGGTGGAAAGGAGCAGCAGATGGATAAACAGGTGACAACGTGGGCTTCACCGAGGCAGGAAAGACAGCGTTGGTGCTTGTCACTCACTCAGAAGGAGCACGGGCATGAAGCACAGTTCTTAAAATCGGCTTGTTGGGGCATAGTCCCCCGCAGCAGGTGGGACACCCTGCACGGGGTAAACCGATGGGAATCGAACTATACTATTAACTGCTTGACTACTAACTATTAACTACAAATAAAAGAACTATATACAAGAAATTAGAACAGTCTTAAGCTACGCAGTTGAGAAGAATGAGGAGGAAAAGGGGATTCCAGCTCTAGCCATGTGGCGGTAGTAGGGGACTGGAGGGGCATCGACCCACGCAGCCTCATAAGACCTCAGATGCACCACGTGGCCGATGCGCAACGCACATGCAGGTTGACAGACACTACTTCAAATAGTTCCGGCTCTGGTGTGCATGTGCGCCATGCACCAATGTATGGATCCATATAGGGACCAGCACTCAAAGAAGAATCCCCCTTTACAATTACGTTTTGAGACTTATCTATCAATTGGCCAGTTTTTAATCCATTTAATAAATGCTATGTTAATTTTATACTGTTCTAGTTTTTCAATCAAAATATTGCATGGCACCAACTCAAATGCCTTGCAGAACTCAAGGCATGTTACATAACACTATTACCTTCATCAGCCTAACTTCGTTATGTCATCAAACAAAAGTATTAAGTTAGTTTGACAGGCTCAGAGTAGGGAGGCCAGGAGTCAGCACCTTGTTCTGGGAGGGGAATGGGGTCTAGTGGCCAGCCATGGCAGTGAGACTCCTGCTGACTTGCTTGAGTGTGAGTGGCAGTCCTGGAGCTGGGGTGGTGCTGCAGGGCGTGGGTAGTGGCAGCCCCTGTGTGGAGTTGGCTGGGCACTGACCTGTGATTACGTTGATGTCTGGATACAGCTGTTCGGAGAGCATCACAGCTGCGCTGTCCCTCTCGAAGGCGTCACGCAACTCCTTCTTCACAGCCGCCGAGCCACACAGCCGGTAAAGACCTACAATCTGTGCACAAGGAGTGCTGTCACCAGGAGAACCAGCCCTCCCCCCCTGCCCCAGGGACCCGGCGTGGTGGAGAGGGACAGGAATACACAGAGGGAGACAGCACAGAGCCCACTGCTCCTGGGATCCTGCCTGCCCAGTAGCTGCGCTCACCGGCTCCTTACCATGTATCTGCTGTGCTGGTGTTAGCTGGGTGCCTGGTGCGTCACAGAACCCTCTCCCCCACTATCACCTCCCTCGTGCCCCCACTCACCTTCAGGCCCCGCTTCTCGATCTGGGAGACGCATTTCTGGATCAGCAACGGCACCTTGGTGGCAGTGTTCTCCCTTTCCACCAAGTGACGCAGCTCCACACCAAAGACCCGGGGCTCCCGGTCACTGGGGCTGCTGGGCATGTCCCACTGCTCCACCAGTGTCAGCTTGCAGTAGAGCAGCCCACGCGGCTCCAGCCGCACTGCCAGCGGCTGGGCCCTGCACCCTGGAGAGCAGAGGGCACCGGCGCATGTCAAAGCAGAGCGAGGGCCAGCTGGGAAACCACAGCATCTGCCCCCCTTAGCTCTGCCCAGGACACTGCCCTGTCCATCAGTGCCCTGTGCCATGCCTCCCACACGCCTGCCCATCTGAGCACAATGGGGCCCTGCCTCCTGCCCATTTGTATGTGCCCCCCAAAGTCCTGCCCATCTGGGCCCCACAGGGCACTGCCCCCTGCCCATCTGTATGTGCCCTGCAGAGCCCTGTACATCTGAGCCCCCCTGCACCCTGTCTCCAGCCTGGGCATCAGTGCCCCCCTCTAAGGCACTCTCCCCATCACCAGTGCCCCCACCTCACTGGCTGCTCCCATTACCTCTGAAGACGTGGGGCAAGGCAACGGTGCCATGGCAGCACACACGGTTCCTGCAGGTAGCTGGGTCCCAGGAGAAGACAATGACCTTGAGGTGTCGGGCACCATCCAGCTCCAAGTTGAAGGTGTGGTTGAGGCTAAGGAAAGCGGCGGTGCAGGGCAGCAGGGCCGTGCGCGCCTTGGGGGCTGCATCCACTTGCAAGACACAGAACACCTCCCTGGACTCAGCCTTTGGTGGCTTAAGGTCCCGCACACCATACAGGTGGACACTGATTAGGCCTGAGATGGGCTGGGCACAGCGCGGCTGCTCCATGGAGCTGTAGGGCTGGAAGGCACCCACGTCCAGCCCGGCCCCAGGCTCATGACCCTCCGGCCCAGGATAGGCATGCTTGTCCGCCTTAGCCAGCAGCTCCGGGGAGTCACCATCACTCAGGTAGCCGCCCTTGCTGGCTGCCTTGACACGGTGCGGGCCCTGCTGGGATGCCACGCTGCTGTCCAGGTGGTAGCGGCTGATGACATTGCCTGGCTCCTTGCAGGCAACTGGGGGGGAGGTGCTGCCGCTGCCCTCAGGCTCCTGCTCCCGGGGCCGTGCAGTACGCAGGCTCAGCTTCCTCCTCAGCTCAGGCAGCTTCTTCATCTTCAGGGAGAGGCGGCGCACGGTACCCGGGGACTTCACCCTCCCCAGGGAGCGTCCCTTCTTGGAGATGCTGGGACTCGGTGGTGGGGTTGGGCCAGCCAGCCCAACAGCCACGCTCACACATGAAATCGGCAACTTCCCTGGGGGGAGAAACCTGATGAGACGGGCACCCCAGCCCCAATGGACACTGTCACACCTGGGCATGGAAAGGGAGGGCCATTACAGGGAGGAGGCAGCTGTGGGACCCAGAGCAGCCAAGACTGACTTGCTGGGGGTGGAGAGAAGGGCTGATCCCACAAGGGGAGCCAGACTTCAGTGGGAATGGGGATGCAGGAGGCAACACCACAGGGAAAGGGAATTGGGGAGGGGCTCTATGGGAAGAGGAGGACCCTATGGGATCAGGGAGCCAGCAGGGGGGCCCATTGGGAGGGGAGGGTCCCATTAGATCAGGGTGGGGCTGCCAGCAGAAGATGGGGGGAACCCCGTGGAAGCAGCTCTGTGTCTCCTGTTTCTGCCATGCTGTTCTCCCCCACCCACACCCTGTTAGCACCCTGCCCCTCACCACAGGCCTGTGTCCTGCCGGTAGTCAGTTCCTCGCCTTGGCCCACTGGCCCTGCTGGGACTGGTACATTCTGCGAGCTGGGGCTCTCCACTTGCCCGGCGCCGCTCCTGAGGGGCCCTTCGCCACCTGGCTCTGCCCTGCTGGGCCTGGCCTTGCCCCTGTCAGATTCCTGGCTCCCTATGCCACTGCCACACCGCCTCCAGGAGCTGCCAGGCTCGGCGCCATGCCTGACGCCCTCCACGTCCTCATCTTCAGGGATGGGGTTGTACCAGATCTCCCCTTCGCTGCCCGTGGTGCCCACCTCCTTCAGCTCTGTGCTGGTGCTGGGGGCCAACTCCTCCGGGCCCTGGGCCTTGCCCGAGGACAGGACCCAGTGGCGGCTGCTCCTCTCCAGGCTCTGCAAGTAGGCACCATGGCTGGCACACCTCACAGCACTGCTGGAGCTGCAGAGCTCCACGTAGCTGCACATCGACTCAGCCTCCTCATCACCAGAGGCCAGGCTGGGCTGAGGGGCTAAGGTCGCCGAGGCTAGACTGGGCTGAGGGGTGGGGGACACTGGGGCTGGGGGGCTCTCCACAAGCCATGGCTCACTCTCAGTGGCTGGTCCCCCCATGTGTGTGTGGGAGAACAGCTCCTGGGACCGTATAGGGCACTGGGGGTCCCCGTCAGTGTCTCGCCCACAGGGAACTGGCCGTACCCCCTCACCCGCATCCTGCAGCTCTGCAGAGGCCATGGGGCTGGCAGACACCTTCCTACTGTAGGAGCCGCGTGGTGCATCCCGGATGCCACATGAAAACCTAGCCCAGCTCTGTTTCCTGGACACAGTGATGGCTGCCCCTCTCTGACAGCTCCTGTTGGAGTCCTGAGATGCTGGCTCTGGCCCAGGGACTGGCTCCAGCTCCATGCGAGAATCCAGCATCCTTGAGGGTCGTTCTGTGGGAAACAGGAAATGGAAGCTGGGGGTGAATATCAGGATATGCCCAACACACACTCAGCACATACACCCACCATTCCTAGTGAAAATCCAGGGTGTATACCAAGTCCAGCCCAGCATATGCACACATACGCCACAGCCAACACACACCTAGTGGTTACACACACCCACAATGCCAGTATATACACACACCCTACACACACAACCCACCCACACTCAGTGCACACCAAGTCCAGAGCACACTGTAACCAACAAACCTCTTAATGCTAACTGCCAAGGGGATGCAGAGGGGTTACAGGAATCTCCTGATTCCGGTGCAGACATTCTGGGTCACCAAAGAATGCCGTGGGAGTTCTCAAAGAAAATCTGGTGTCACACTGGTCAATAACATCTTTGAGAAACGTCCCTACAGATACTGTGTAAAGAGGTATGTAGATATACTGAAAACACACTCAAGAGTGTGTCTTGAGACTATGTACCAGTAAAGGTGAAGAACAGGTTTCACTCCAACAAGAAATAGACTCATAGGCTTCAAGGTCAGATGGGATCATTATGATCATCTAGTCTGACCTCCTGTACAACGCAGGCCACAGAACCTCACCTACCCACTTCTGTAATAGACCCCAACCTATGACTGAGTTACTGAAATCCTCAAATCATGGTTTAAAGACTTCAAGGTACAGAGAATCCACTAGCAAGTGACCTGAGCTCCATGCTGCAGAGGAAGGCGAAAAAACCCCAGGGTTTCCGCCAATCTGCCCTAGGGGAAAATTCCTTCCTGACCCCAGATATGGTGATCAGCTAAACCCTGAGCATGTGAGCAAAGCTTGCCAGCCAGACACCCAGGAAGAACTGTAGTAACTTTCTGTAGTAACTCAGAACTCACCCCATCTAACATCCCATTGAAGATCATCGTGCAAATATTTCTCTATCTGCTGTTTGCATGTATATTAAGTACTGCATGTCTCACAGTGGGTCCCTTATCACCAGTCTGGACTGAATGCAAATGAAAGATTGTAAGAATTTCAAACAAACCAAAATAAAAGGAAAAAAAAACTGGGGGATGGGAGAGATCCTATCTGCAGGTACACATCAAAGGTTTGAGTCACTATGTTTGGAAGGCAAAGAAAAAGGACAACACTTTTGCTTCAAGAAAAAGAGAGAGGAGTACGGCTGAGGTTGGTATGGATTGGTGCGGAGTTATGGCCATGCAGGCTGATGGTTATGTGGGTTAGATGGGAGGGGGCATGGCCAATGAGATGGGAATGTGGCCATATGTTGTTGTGACTGGTGTGGGTTATATTGGACAGGGTGTAACTCATGGGATGGGAACGTGGCCATGTGTTATAGTGAGTGGCATGCATGGGTTGTATGGAAGGGGTGTGGCCCATCGAATGGGAACGTGGCCATGTGTTGTTGTGACTGGTCGTGACGAAGGGGAGATGTTCCTAATGTTTCCTCTGAGTGCTCTGCGTGTCTCAGTTTCCCCCATATGTTATTCATGTATTTCAGTGATGAGACCCGGGTATGTGATCATTGCAGAGGCCACTAGATGGTGGATGGGCCTTCCCCAGTCACACGTAGGCAGACCTAGCCAGGACCTCCTGCCCTGGCTCAGCCAGGTGCAGCAGGATGTAGTAGGTGGAGACCAGCAGGAGTGGCCACCTTGCCCGGGAAGGAGACAAAGGACTGGGGAGGGGCCAAGGGGATGGTTCTGGGGTGGCTGGCTGGAGGAGCCCAGTCTCCCATCAGGGGTTTGGGGTGTAGGGCCTGAGAATGTGAACTCCAGGACTCTCCAGTTACTCGCTGCTGTAACTTCTAATTAAGCTGCTAACAAAGTCTTTCTACGCTGTGATCCGGAGAACTAATAAACCCTTCTGACTCCCACGCTGGCTGTGAATCGCTTTTGACTGCAAGGCGGGTGCCTGGCCCCTTTGGGGGGGTGGAAGAGCTCCCCAGGGTCCCATCCAGGGGGCGTTCAGACTGAGCAGGGTCGCTGAACCCTCCGAGGTCAGATTCAGGAGGCGGCTGCACTGGTGTGTGGAGACCCGAAGGGCAGACTGTGAAGCTCTAGAGTCCTGACTGGCTGCGCCCAGAGTGGTTCCAGAGCACGGTTCCTGGGGACTCCATCACACGTGGTAGCCCAGAGGATGGTTGGATGCACCCGTGGACAAAAGCATCTGGCAGTAAGTGATTCAGGAGCAGTGGGTTTAAGGGAAGAGTTAGAGGGAGCAGCAAGATAGAGTACCACTGTCTCCTTAAGAAGGACATTGTAGAGCTGAGCAGAGAGAGGTTTGTGCATTGGAAGGCTCGCTAGGGCGTAGCTGATTGCCCAGCTGGAGGAGAGCGACCAGTCTCGAGAGCCAGACCCTCACTCAAATGGGATTTCCAGGGGTCCTGGGAGCAGCTGGAGCGGCAGCCAGGCATCCTCAAGACGCACGTCCCCAGCCAGCAGGGGAGCTTCACAGCCAAGTTCTCCCTGGATGTGAGGTAGTTGGAGATCGAACTATGAATGAAAGAGCTAGAGCAGCAAGAAAAGCAGAGAGCATGAGAGAGAGGAAAAAGAGAAACAAAGGCAGTATGAGAGAGAGGAAAAAGAGAAACAGAGACAGCATGAACTGGAGTTGGCCAAAAGGAGAGGCAGGGGGAGCCCCCCCATGGTGAGTGAGGATAGATCCCGGGATGCCAGTTCCGCAGGGCACATAGCCACTAACTTGCTGGCCCCGTTCGAGGAGGGAGGGGATATAGATGCCTACCTCACTGTCTTTCAGAAGACTTGTAACTTGCACCAGGTGGACCCCGCAGATCGACTCCAGTTCCTGGCACCCCTCCTGGGGCCAAAAGCCATAGGAGTGTTCAACCAGATGGACAGGGTGGAGACTGGGGACTATGAGTGGTTCAAGGAGGCTCTACTGCTCAAACTTGAACTGACCCCTGAGGAGTACCGGAAGAGACTCCGGGCCGTGTGAAAGACTCCGGGGGTGACCTACCTGGAAACCACCATCCTGATGAGAGATTACATCTGCAAATGGACCGGTGGAGCCGAGACATAATCAAGGACATAATCGAACTGGTGGGTCTGGAGCAACTGTACGATATCTGTCCCCCAGACCTGAAGCTGTGGCTGATGGACAAGAAGCCTAAGGATCTGCAGAGTGCAGGCAAGCTGGCTGACAATTTCCTGCACAGCCGGTCGGGACATGGCCTAGGTCCAAAAAGGGACAGAGCCAGGTCAGAGATGCCACAGGGGAGCCATCCAAGAGGGACAGCTAACACTGAGACAAACTGACTGGCCCCTAGAGACCAACGAGACTGGAGGTGCCATTACTGTGGGCAGGAGGACCACAAGTGGGTGTGATGCCCCAGGCTCAAGGATGGGAGGGGCAAGTCAACCCCTCAAAGGGTTAATTGGATGGGAGCTTCGCCAGTGGAGGAGACAGCTGCCCGGGGGGTTCAGCTGGCAGCATCACAGGGTCTCGGGGGGAGGAGGCAGCCAGAATAGCTCACTGAGGGAAGGCAGAGCTCCCGACTCACAGCTCCCCATCTTCCAGGTGAACGTGGGGCTGCCCCGAAGGAGCAGTGGCACCTCATCCCCCTTGAGGTGGATGGAAGGAAGGTCCAGTGGTTCTGGGACACAGGAGCTGAGGTGACGCTGGCCCTGCCCAAGGTGGTGGGCCCGGACAGGGTAGTGCCTGATACCTACCTAACCCTGAGGGGGGTGTTTGGTCCCCCAGTCAAGGTACCCATAGCGAGGGTGCATCTGAGGTGGGGGGGCCAAGGAGGGCCCCAAGGAAGTGGGGGTGCACGATCGGCTGCCAGCCGAGGTGCTGATGGGGAGTGACCTGGAGGATTGGCCGGGCAAATGCCAGAGCGCCTTGGCCATTACCCATAGCCAGAACCAGAAAGGGGCACCCCAGCCTGGTCCCGGGCAGACCTCCCAGCCAGACGTGGGAAATCCTGCCATGGCAGGGAGGGAGCTACCGGGGCCTGGGCTTAGTGGGGCAAGGATCCCAAACCCAGCCAAGGGGGGGGGGAGAGGGGGGGGGGGGGACGACGGACGACGGACGACGACAGGCTTCAATCCTGTCCCCAGCAGCTGAATTCCAGACTGAGCTGCAGAAGGACTCCTCATTAAAGAAGCTGAGGGAACTTGCTGATGATGGAGAGACTGCAGAGAAAGATTCCTGTGAGAGAAGGGGTTCCTGTACCGGGAATGGGCTCCCCTGCAGAGGTAGAACCGTGGGGGCTCAGGAAACAGCTGGTGGCTCCCCAGAAGTATCACAGCAGGCTATTGTACCTGGCCCACGATGTCCCTCTCTCAGGACACCAAGGGATCCAGCGCACAAGGCAGAGGCTGCTGTAGAACTTTTACTGGCCGGGGATCTTTGATGCAGTCTGGCAGTACTGCCGTGCTGTGACCCCGGCAAGAGGGTGGGGAAGGCCCGGGACAAGAGTAACGCATCCCTGAGGCCCTTGCCCATCATAGAGGAACCTTTCCAGAAGGTGGCAATGGACATGGTACGGCCCCTCAACAAGGCCACCCAGTCAGGGAAAAAATACATACTGGTGGTAATAGATTTTGCTACTCGCTACCCTGAGGCTGACACCGTGGCAGATTCACTGCTAACTATTTTCAGCAGGGGGGGGTTTCCCGGGAGGTCCTTACAGACCAGGGGTCCAATTTCATGTCAGCCCTACTTCAGTGCTTGTGGGAGAAGTGCAGGGTCCAGCACACCTGGGCCTCGGCTTATCACCCTCAGTCCAACAGGCTGGTGGAGAGGTTTAATGGGACCCCGAAGATGATGCTGAAGACTTTTATGGCCCAGCATCCGCTGGACTGGGACAAATACCTGCCCCACCTTCTGTTCACCTACAGGGAAGTGCCCCAGGAATCCACAGGGTTCTCCCCCTTTGAGCTGCTGTACAGGAGGAAGGTGGGGGGACCCTGGACTTGGTGAGGGATGAATGGGAAGGGAAGCTTCCGATTAAAGCTTACTGAACTCATGGGCTTGGCCAGGGAGAATTTAGCCAAGGCCCAGGGGAAGCAGAAGGTCTGATACAACTGTATCATCCCGCTGCGGAGGAATAAGCTCCAGGCCACCTGGGATGGCCTGTTTAAAGTCGTCAACAGCTGAGTGAGGTGAACTGTGTAGCGGAACTGTCTAATTGGGCACAAAGCCACTGGGTGTATCATGTCAGCATGATGAAGCTGTACTTTGACAGAGAGGGGCTGGTGTTGGAGGAGGAGGAGAAGGGGGAAGATCACCTGGTGGGTCTCTTCCCTGAGATGGGAGCCGGCCGGGCTGGATTAAGGTTATGAGGGGCCTCAGGCTAATGGGAGGGAAGGGCCTAAGTATGAATTACATATTGTAAAAAAAATGATGAAGTCATCAAACATTTACTTACATACATATTTACATATTATTTATTTATGTCAAATTAACACGTGTATTTTACTCTCTCCACACTCAGTTCTTCAAACAAACAATGTTTTTCCCTAGCTTTAGCTGTGGCGAAATCATGAATGATGTCATCATAATTCAAAGACCTGAGGGAACTAGGCTTGTTTAGTCTGCAGCAGAGAAGAATGAGGTGGGATTTGATAGCCTTTAACTATCTGAAAGGGGGTTCCAGGGAGGATGGGGCTAGGCTGTGCTCCTTGTTCTGTCATTTACTACCACTGAGAAATGGTCTCAAGTTGCAGTGGGGAAGGTCTAGGTTGGACATTAGGAAAAAGTTTTTCCCTAGGAGGGTGGTGAAGCACTGGAATGGGTTACGTAGGGAGGTGGTGGACTCTCCATCTTTAGAGGTTTTTAAGCTGCGGTTTGACAAAGCCCTGGCTGGGAAGATTTAGCTGAGGTTAGTCCTGCTTTGAGGCGGGGGTTGATTAGATGACCTCCTGAGGTCTAATCCTTCCAACTCTAATCTTCTATGATTCTATGATTTTATTCTCAATGCTCAAGAGAGACAAAGCACTGAGATGCTCTTGAGTCATAGTGGATCAGAGGATGTTTTTTACCCTTGTTAGAAGAGAGAAGGAACGTTCTCCCCTACAATTAGTGATCATTAGTGACAAATACAGCTGTAATGCAGTTTCAACATTTGGGAAACATTCTATCACATTGGATTCAGTGATAACTTGATACATCCAAATAGATTTGCTTTCATCATCTTTTCTCTCTGTATCTGAGAGTGATGTGAATTCAACAAATTGAAGAAATTCTTTAATAAAATCTACTGGGAGACTGTCTGGGTGCTTCTGACACAGATGTTTGATACCTTCACTGACTTCAGAATTTGAAATGTTAAGCAAAAAAATTGTCAGTACACTAAAGGTTTTGTCAATATGTTCATAAACCTTGATCCGAAGTTCTAATAAACTCTTCAGTTTGTCGATGATTGTGATGAAGGTATTAACTCTGAGGGCCTTTTTGTCACTGAAAGTGGGCAGTTGCATTGTCGCATGTTTTCTGTCTTCTGCAGTATTTGGTTGCCTTATACTCATGGTTAGCAGTCCTTGCAGCCCTCTGAATTTCATACTCATCAAAAGTATCCTACATTTGTTGAAGAACTGTTCCAAGACTCCTCATTAGGTTTACAGCAGTGGAAAGGTCAATTTGAACACTTTGCAAGCTTAGACTGCACCTGCTGAATGGCTGAAGTATATTATTCCAGACCTCACACAAAATAGCAGTTCCCAAAGAGCACATTGCATCACTCAGGATCTTCACATCTTTTCCTGTTGCTGATTTTTGAGATTCATCATCCTTGATGCTCTCTAGTGCTTCAAGAATGTTGGGGTATATCAGAACAATTGCATTCACAGCTTCAGCATTGGCACTCCACTGTGTCCCTGAGAGTGATTTGGGCACTGGGCATCCCTTTAGTAGAGAATCTGTAAGACTCATCCAATGACTGGTTGATACAGAGAAAAAAATTGTACAATTCTTGGACAAATCCAAAAAAAGAGCTGCTTCGACACAACAATCCACGGCAGACTGGCCAACAAGGTTGAATGAGTGTGCAGCACGTGGTATGTAATCAACCAAGCATTGTGCTCTTTTATCTTTGCCTAATGCCTTCCAGCATCTGGTGGACCAGTTACTGAGGGGGATGGAGGGCTTTGCCCTTGCGTATATTGACGATATCTGCATCATTAGCCAGACCTGGTAAGATCATGTGTCCCAAGTAAAGAGGGTGATGGTTCGCCTGAAGGAGGCAGGACTGACAGTGAAGGCAGAGAAGTGTAAAGTGGGGATGGCCAAGGTTACATACTTTGGCCACAAGGTGTGGAGCGGCCGCCTAAAACCAGAGCTGGCTAAGGAGGAGGTGATCAGAGACTGGCCTGTTCCCCAGACTAAGAAACAGGTCCATGCCTTCAACGGGATGGCAGGGTACTACCGGAGGTTTGTACCTCACTTCAGCTCCATAGCTGCCCCATCACTGAGTTATGCAAGAAGGGGAAGCCAGACAAGGTGGTCTGGACCGAGCAGTGTCAGAAAGCCCTCTGTGAGCTGAAAGAGGCTCTAGTCCAAGAGCCAGTTCTGGTAAATCCAGATTTTGAAAAGCCCTATATGGTGTTCACAGACCCCTCAGACACAGGGCTGGGCACAGTGCTGATGCAAACCAACGCCAAAAGGGAGAGACACCCCATCGTGTACTGAGCAAGAAGCTGCTGTCCCAAGAACTGAACTATGGTGTCATAGACAAGGAGTGCCTGGCCATTATATGGGCTCTTAAGAAACTGCAGCCGTACCTATTTGGTTGGCACTTCACTGTGTACACGGACTACTCACCTCTGACCTGGTTACACCAGAAGAAAGGGGCTAATACCAAGCTCATTAGGTGGAGTCTGAGCCTCCAAGATTATGATATGGAGGTGGTCCATGTTAAGGGGAGTGCCAATGTTATAGCTGATGCTTTGTCACAGAGACAGGGGCCTGAACTTCCCCAGATCATCGACTGAGGCGACCCCGCTCAGTTTGATCTCAAAGGGGGTCAAGATATGATGAAGTGGTGATGCTCCTAATGTTTCCGCTGAGTGCTCTGTGCGCACCTCAGTTTCCCCCATATGTTACTCATCTATTTCGGTGATGGGACCCGGGTGTGTGATCATTGCAGAGGCCACTAGAGGGTGGATGGGTCTTCCCCAGTCACACATACGCAGACTAGCCAGGAGCACCTGCCCTGGCTCAACGAGATGCAAGAGGTTGCGGCAGGTAGAGACCAGCAGGAGTGGCCACCTTGCCCAGGAAGGAGACAAAGGACTGGGGAGGGGCAAGGGGATGGTTCTGGGGAGTGTCTGGCTGGAAGAGCCCAGTCCCCTGTGGGGAACTGGGGGTGTAGAACCTGAGAGTGTGGACTCCGAGACTCTCCAGTTGCTCGCTGCTGTAATTTCTAATTAATCTGCCTACAAAGTCTTTCTATGCTGTGATCCTGAGAACTAATAAACCCTTCTGATTTCCACGCTGGCTGGGAATCACTTCTGACTGCAAGGCGGGTGTCTGGCCCCTTTGGGAAGGTGGAAGAACTCCTCAGGGTTCCATCCTGGAGGACCCACAAGGGGTGTTCAGGCAGAGCAGGGGTGCTGAACCCTCTGAGGTCAGATTCAGGAGGCGGCTGCACTGGTATGTGGAGATCTGAGGGGGGGCAGACTGTGAAGCACTAGAGTCCTGACTGGTTGCATCCTGAGTGGCTCCAGAGCACGGTTCCTGGGGGACTCCGTCACACAGGTTGGGTTTTATGGCAGGGGGCGTGGCCTGTCGGATGGGAACGTGGCCATGTGTTGTTGTGACTAGTGTAGGTTGTATGGGAGCCAGCATGGGATGTGTTCTGTAGGACAAGAGTGTGGCCATGCAGGCTGAGGCTGCTATGGGTTGGGGAAGGGGCCGGGCGGTGGCCCGTGGGATGGGAATGTGGCTATGTGTTGCTGAGGCTAGCGTACATGTTATGAGAAGGAATGGCCCATGGGATGGGGTTGTAGCCATGCATTGCTGCAGGTGGTGGTGTATAAATTAGCTGTTACCACCCAAGAAAGAGATCTTGAAGTCATTGTGGACAGTTCTCGGAAAACATTCGCTCAAATGTGCAGCAACAGTCAAAAAAAGCGAACAGAATGTTAGGAACCATTAGGAAAGGGACAGATAAGAAGACAGTAAATGTCATAAGGCCACTATATAAATCCATGGTTCACCCATGGAGTTCTGTCACCCCATCTCAAAAATGTATTAGAATTGGAAAAGGTACAGAGAAGGACAACAGATGACACAAAATTGGGGAAGTGATAAATAATGAAAAGGACAGGTCACTGACAGAGAGTGATCTAGATTGCTTGGTAAACTAGGCACAAGCAAACAATATTTGTTTTAATATAGCTAAAGGTAATGTGTTCATCTAGAAGCAAAGAATGCAGGCCATACTTACAGGACTTTGACAAAGATTTGGGGGTTGTGGTGCACAATCAGCTGAACGTGAGCTCCCAGTGTGACAATGTGGCCAAAAGAGCTAATGTGATCTTGGGATGCATAAACTGGGGAATCTCATGTAGGAGCAGTGAGGTTATTTTACCTCTGTATTTGGCACTGGTGCAACCACTGCTGGAATCCTGGTCCAGTTCTGGTGCCCATAATTCAGAAAGGATGTTGATAAATTGGAGGGGGGTCAGAGAAGACCCATGAGAATGATTAAAGGATAAGAAAACATGCCTAATAATGATAGACTCAAGGAGCTCAATCTATTTAGTATAACAAAAAGAAGATTAAGTGTTGACTTGATCACAGTCTATAAGTAGCTAAGCGAGAAAGAAATATTTAATAATGGGATCATCAATCTAGGTCTAATGCAATCCAATGGCTGGAAGTTGAAGTTGAAGCTAGACAAACTCAGACTGGAAAATAAGGTGTACATTTTTAACAGAGAGAGTAATTAACCATCAGAACAATTTACCAAGCTTCGTGATGGATTCTCCCTAACTAACAATTTTTAAATCAGATTGGATGTTTTTCTAAAAGCTCTGCTTTAGGAATTGTTCTGGGGACATTCTCTGGCCTGTGCCACACAGGAGGGCAGGCCAGGTGATCACACTCATTCCTTCTGGCCTTAGAATCTATGAAAACACTAAAATGACAGGGGTACAGTTTCCATACAAGGAGAGATTTAAAAGACTTGGACTGTTCAGCTTAGAAAAGAGACAACTAAGGGGGGATATGATAGAGGTTATAAAATCATGGATGGTGTGAAGGAAGTGAATAAGGAAATATTATTGATCCCTTCACATAATAGAAGAACCAGGGGGTCACCCAATGAAATTAATAGGCAGCAAGATTAAAACTGACATAAGGAAGTTCTTCTTCACAGCACACACAGTCAACCTGTGGCACTCGTTACCAGGGGATGCTGTGAAGGCCAAAAGTATAACTGGGTTCAAAAACAAACTAGATAAATTCATGGAGGATAGGTCCATCAATGGCTATTAGCCAGGATGCGCAGAGATGCAACCCCCTGCTCTGGGTGTCCCTAAACTGCCAACTGCCAGAAGCTGGGAGTGGATCACTCACGACAATTGCCCTGTTCTGTTTTTTCCCTCTGAAGCACCTGGCACCGACCACTGTGGGAAGACAGGACACTGGGCTGGACAGACCATTGGGCTGACCCAGTGTGGCCGTTCCTATGTTATTGGGAAGGCAGCTCTGGACACTCCCTGCTTAGGCTGCTGCGTTGCTGGAGGGAGAGATGGGCTGTCTGCAACCTCTGCTCGGGTGGGGCTGTTCCCTGCAGGGGCCTGAGTCCTCCCACAAGTCCCTGGCCACATCCACAGCACTGGCCCTCGGCCTCCCGGGCCTGGCAGCCTCAGCATGTGCAGCGGGTCTGACAGAGGCGTCATTGTGGGCGCGCTGGCTGGGTGGGCGGGGAGCTCCCAGCACACAGCTGCTCACAGCCCCTGCCAAGTTGGGTTTCCTGTTGTTTACTGCCTGGCTGTCAGGGCAGCGCTCCCTCCTCCCTGCCTGGCCTGGCCTGGCCAGGCCCCACAGCCCCAGCGCGGACACAGGGCCCTTTGTGGGAGAGGGCTCACCCTGCTCCTCGCTTCCCCTACCAACCCCACACCACCTGTTCCCCCCCACATACATACACCCTCCTCCTCGCTTCCCCCACACCCCCTGCTCTTTCCTCCCTCCCACACACACACAGTCCCCCCACAAACCCCTGCTCCCTATACACACACACATCCTGATCCCCCTCCCCAACACACCCTCCTGCTTCCCCCGCACACCGACCCCACTGCTCCTTCACTGCCTCCCCATGCCTCACTCCCCCACACATCTTGCTCCCCCTTCCTCCCACAGACACCTTGCTCCCCCCCACACCAATCCCGTTGCCCCCACTTCCTCCCCATGCCTTGCTTCCCCCTTCCCCTATGCCCTGCTCCCCCATGCACACACCCCTTGTTTCCCTCCCCAACCAACACCTCATTGCCCCCTCACATCCTGCCCGCTCCTCGCTCTCCCCACACAGCCCACTCCTCACTCCCCACACCCACACCCCGCTGCCCTTTCACATCTTCTCTGCTCCCTGCTCCCCACACACACCTCTCACTACCCTCCCCTCCCACACATGTGCACAACACTACTGTCCACACACTCACACCCTGTTGCCCCCTTACTCCTCCCTGCTCCTCACACACATGTGAACTGCATTCCCCCCCGCACACACACACACACACACACACACACACACGTGCATGCATCTCACTCCTGACACACGCCAACACAAACCACATTCCCTGCCACACCTGCTGGGGCTGGGCGAGACCTCTGCCCACAGGCACTGGGGAGCTGAGGGGCAGGATGGGGCTGGTTGAACAATGTGGGGCCAGAGAGGGGGGAGTGGAGAACAAGAAGGAGCCAAGGGTGGGTTTAAAAGGGAAGAGTGAGGGCTGGCCAGCTGCTGTGGCAGGAGGATGTCTTGACAGCCATGGGCTGGAGGAGTTGAGGTGGGTGTCAAAATCCTACCCAGAATCCCCCATTTGAGAGGTGGGAGATTTCCCCAGACTCCCAGAGCCGGGGATGAAGCCACTGGGGGATGGACGGGGCTGGGGTTGCTGGGTCTGCACAAGTGGGTGGGGCTGGGAGACGGGCAGGGCTGGGGCTGCAGGGTTGGTGCCATGGGGGGAAGTGGGGATGGGGTCACTGGGTCTGTGTAGGGAGACAGGAGGGTCAGGGGAATGGGCAGGGCTGGAGCTACACGGGGGGAGGGGGATGGGCGGGACTGGAGAAGCAGGGCTGTGACCGCTGGGTCTGCACAGGTGGGTGGGGCTGGGGTGGTGGGATGGGCAGGGCTGGGACTGTGGGATTCATGCCGTTGGGGAGGAGTGGAACACAGTGGTGTCTACATGTGGGGGTCAGGGAGAGTGGGGCTGGAGCCATTCAGTGGGATGGGTGGAGGGGACATGCGGGAGAAGGGAAGCAAGTCTGGGGGCACTCGATCTGTATGGGGAGACAGGTAGGGTGATGCTGGGGCCATTGGGTCAGCACGGGGGGATGGGACTGGAGCAGGGCTAAGGGCCACTGGGTCGGGGACAGCAGGGCTGGAGCCATGGGGGATGAATGGGGCTGGGGCCTCTGGGTCTTCGTGGGTAGACGAGCAGAGCCGAGTGAGCAGGACTGGGGCTGCTGGGTTTTCGGGGGGGGGGGGGGGGGGGGGTGGGGGGGGGGGGGGGGGGGGTGGGGCCACTGGGTGGCACCCCGGTGAGCTGACTCTACCAGCCCAGCAGAAGCGCAAGGACCAACAGCTAGTCAGGGAAAAGAGTCAGCCCCACACGTGACTGGAAATAATGCACTGAATCTCCCACTCACACCATGGATCCGGTGACTGGATCCCAAGAATGGCAGGGCTCCAAGATCAGGCTGGGCCGGGTCAGGCCAGGCCAGGGGGTGGAAGCTAAGGGACACTCCCCGGTGCCAGGGAAAGTGACCTGCCCTGAGGCAGCTTCCTGTTTTCTGACCCTCTGCGCCAGCACCACAAAAGTGTCAGTGGCCGAGCGGGAGAGCCTGGATGCCCTCACCCCACACATACACAAACTCTCACCACCACACCTGGATCTCCAGAGTCCCAGCCCAATGCCTCAGCCTCAAAGCCAGCCAGCTTCTCACAGCAGCGCCTTTGAGCCATGCCCCACTAGTGACCTGATTCCATCCTTCTGGGCACAGCCTCTCCACCCTCCGCAGCCCCTGCCTTCTAATAGCCTTCCCGTACCCTGCCTACCAGCGGCCAGTCTGACCTTTCCTCCCCGGCCCACGGCCCTTCATGGCTGGACATGGCCTCTGATTCACCCCAGTGGCCACTCCCTGTTGTTCTCCAGGCTTGCCCTGCATCCCACTGCCCTCACTCTCCTGGGAGCGAATCTTCAGGGAAACACTCTGGAACACAGAACGGAGTCCGGGGTGGGGGATGGAGGAGGTAGACAGTGGTGAGCGCCCCCTCCCCAGAGCTGAGAGCGCAGGGACATGGGGACTGGCCCATCACCCCGGCTCCTGTTGCATCACATGGGCCAGGATCACTGGAAGGGATAGCCTGATGCACGACTGCAGGCTGCTAGTGCACCAGGATGGCATCCCAGTGATCTCATGACCAAGCACCAGCAGCAAGACCAGGACACAGCCTCAGCCCATGGGAGGCAGCAGGATGCCTGACTTATGGACACTGCTACGTCAGAGATGAGTGCCAGCACGGAGTGCTAAAGGCCTAGACCACGGGCTTTCCTGTGCCTCGGAGGTGCTCATTCTCAGGCCGGGCAGAATGTGCTATGGCCGTGAGCTCTTCTCCAGGTGAGAGAGCACCACGTTCTGCTTTGCAGTCCCTCCTCAGCCGTGCACCGCTCATGGCCAGTCGGGGGCTGGTGGGGACCGTGCTGCTCCTGTGGGCTGTGAAGGGTGGACAGAGCATCATGCAGGACAGGCAGCCCAGGGAGCATCTTCCTTCTCCTAGTGTCTGCATGTGAAGAGTGAATGGGACTGCTGGATGACTGGACCTGGGGGCCTCTGCAGGGGATGTGCAACTTCCCATCACCACCCACAGAGGACAGCCTGCTAAGGACAAACCAGCCCATGTGAGTGTGTTTCCTTGGCCCCTGGCTGTCAGCAGGGTCCTTTCTGCTGCGCCACAAGCCTGTCTATAGCAAGGGCAGGACATGGGCCAGGAGCCAATCTAGCAAAGGGAACTGCCAAAACGTGGATTGCAGGCTGTTACCCATCACAAACCCACCAGGAACCTGTACCTGCCCTGCTCTGACTGCAGAAAGCCACTCACGATGGCGTCCTGAACTCCTGTCAGAGGCTCCTTGCAGGGTCACTCTCTCACCCCTTTGCCATGTCCTGACAGTCTCAGTGGGGCTGGTTCAGCCAGGAATGATTCCTGCTCCTGAATATTAAAGAAACCGGATCCTTTGGGGAGTGGGGAGGGAGGATTCCTGCAACCACCTCCAGCCTCCTTGTGACTAAGAACATGTTCCACTGGCTCTGTTCATAGCAAGGGCCTTCCTCGCCTTTGGAACATCCTGCTGGTGATCCCAGTAGCAGCGTCAGCACATCACCCACCCAGACCCTCAGATTCAGGATGCAAAGCTTCAGTCCATCTGTCAGGTGCTGGAGGCAATCCCCTGGGGCAGCCTTAGCCACAGAGCTACCAAATGGGGAGAAGAGGGGACGGAGCTTTGCCTTTTCCCTATTGAGCTGGACCTGCCCAAACCCTGAGCTTGCATCCAAGACTAGAAATGCCTTAGCAATCCTCCAGACCTGGCCTTCCCACTGGACAGTGCTCCCATTTGACATCCCATTCCCACCACGTCCCCCAGGAGGTTGTTTTCATTGCAGTGACCCAACTGCAAATCCAGGTGTCTGGGGTCAGAATTGGCTCCAGCCGAACTCTACTCTGGCTGTGGTCCAGGGCCATGGGAGGCTTGAGTGCTGCATGTCCTTTGGTGGCACTGGGCCTCATTGCCGTGCAGCACATCCCATTGCAGCACAGCCCCGTCCGTTACAGCTGCTATGACCATCTGAGTCCCATCCGTTGGGCTAGCATGGCTCTGTACTCTCCTGGTTCCCCCACTCCCTCTCCCTAGTGGGACCTCCTGGGTAACACAGGATGGAATCCTGCCCCAAAATAATTCCTAGAACAGCTCTATATGAAAACATCTCATCTAGATTCAGAGCAGGCTCCTCGCCCCACAGCACTGTCAGCCCCAGGGCTCAGAGTTTAGTGAATCTGGCCCCAAAACCATGACGTCAGCATCAAACTCCTGGCAACAGCTCAGCCAGCCAGTGCCGGGGAGGGATCTTTGCCTTCTGGAGTTGGGGCCATTTGAGGTGACGGGGTCATGAGTCCAGCCTCTCTCTCCTACCACTAGAGCCAGACGCTGCCAATTTCCCCAAATCCCAGGACTCCAGGAGCTGGGGGGGGTTGAGACACTCCACATAATGTAAGACTTGCGTCATACTGGGAGATGTGGCCATGCTGTTCCCTGGCTCGTGGTTCTGACTATGACTCCACACATCCCTCCACTCTGTCCCCTCCTCCACATCCTCCCAGTCCCCCAACGCCACCTCCACCACCCAACCTGTACTCGGTGCCTCCCTCACTGCTGGGCCACGTTCCCCCAGAACCGCCCTGGCCTCGCACAGACTCCCACAGATGGCCTCGCTCACCTCCTGGGCCACAGGCACAGAGACCTGTCAACCCAGAGCAGCCCAGAGAGACAAGCTGGGCCCCTGGCTCCTGATGGTCCAAGGTTGGTGCAGACGGTGAGTCTGTGGGTAGCCCAACCACACGGGCAGCGGGGGCTCGGTCTGCTCCGTGCTGGGGATTGTAGGGCAGGGCAGGAGCAAGTGGCGGGAAGAGGCTCGTCTGATGAGCACTCCGTGCTGGGGTGAGGGGAGCTGGAGGAATGGGGCGATCTAGCCTTGCCCCCCCCGCTGCAGCCGGCTCCTGCCCTCCCTCCTCCCCCCTCCCAGCCGGCTCCCCCTTCTTTCCTTCCTTCGGCCTTTTTTAGTAGCGAGACAGGAGTGGGGGGAGGGGGACTTCGAGCGCTTCCACCCCCCCCCCCCCCTTCAGCGCTCCTGCCCCGCCCCAGGCTTCCCCAATGGCCGGGGGCCTGTAGCCCGACGGGGTCCGGCCGGGAGCGCTGGACGGGATGGGACGGGACGGGGAGCACTGGCACCTCCACCCCCCGACCCCCCTTAGTTCAGCCCCGCGCCGGCCAGGCGGCCCTTCCCTGACAGCCACATCCCGGGTCTGCAGCGCCGTCCTTCGGCTTCGGCTGCGCCCGCGGCCCCGGGAGCCCGGTCCCCACCGTGCCCTCCCCCGCCCTGGCCGCGCCGTGCCGCGCCGCAGGACCAGCTGCCCTGGCCGGGCTCCTCCGGCTGCACAACTTCGGGAAAGTTCAACTGGGCGCTGCCCCGTGCTCTGAGCTGCGCCCCCGACCCTCCGCCAGCGAGCCCCAGCCCCGGCGCGGCGAACCCCGACCCTCGGCACAGCAGCGAGCCCCGGCCGTACCTCGCTCCTTCGCGTCCGATTTCTTCCTCCTCAGCTTCTCCTTGCCCCGCAGCCGGGAGAACGTTCTCCGCAGCAGGGGCTCGGCCATGGCCCGGCCGGGGCGCACGGGGCTGGGGGCCCCTCACGCCGCCAAGCTGCCCCCGCTGTCCAGGCGCCGCTCGCCGCCATCCGCCGGCCGCTGCCCCGCCATCCCGCGGCTCGGCGCGGAGTCGGGCCGGATCCTTCCACACACAGGCAGGAAACGAATTCCAGGAATGCTTTCCCCAAACTCGGCCGGGGCCGGGGCCGGCCGGGCTCCAGCTCTGCCTCTGCCTCTGCCCCCGCCGGAGCGGGAGCTGCTGGGATCTGTAGTTCCGGGCCCCGGCCCGAGTTCGCGCGACCTGGCCGCTTGGGTTCGGAACTTCGGCCCCAGCCGGGGTGTCCGAGCTCCGAGAGTCCGCGGGAGTCCGCCCGCCCCCGGCCCAGCAAAGGAGCCAGTGACCGGCAGGGCCAGGGCCACGCCCGAGGCAAAATTTTACAGAGGGCAGGGGACAACTGGGGGCAGTGAGCGCCCGCTAGGCTGCTGCCCTTGCAGGGGGTGGGGCTCTGGGATATGGGGTGGGGGCTCTGGAGTACAGGGGGGCTCTGAGGAGCCTGGCGGTGGGGGCTCTGGAATATGGGGTGCGGGCTCTGGGGAGAACATGGGGTGGGGACTCTGGAATACAGTGTGGGGCTCTGGGGAGCGCGGGGGTCTCTGCCGCGGAGGGGCTGATTTTTTGCTCTTTCCTGCTTGTTTTACTTCAGCCATATGCAGGATCTCCAGTCTGCTGGGCACTGGAGAGCTCCTCGGAGCAGCAGACTGCGAGCTCCCTCAGCCTGGCATTGAAGGGATGGGGATGGGGACCCGGGATCTTTGGAGTAAATAGGAGCTGGCAAAAACAAGCCATACTGAAGTGTTTTAAACTATCAGAACAGAAATTTATTTTCCATCCCTGGAGCACCACCTCTCCTCCCAATGTAGGCTGCCCATGGCCCCATTCGCCCACAGAGTACTCCCCAGCAAGGCCCCATTGCCCCATGTGTTGCTATCACAGCCCAGAGGGCCAGGCTGAGCTGGTGCAGAGGTGTTAGAGAGATGCCCCATCACGCTACAGAGGCTCCAAGTGACAGATCTGCCCCATCCCTGGACAAGTCTTTTCGATGGTTAAGTCCCTACCTGTTAAAAAGTTGCACCTTATTCCCAGTGTGTATTTGTCTCATTTCAGCTTCCAGCTATTGGATCTCATTCTGCCTGATGAAAGACCTGCTAAAATCAGATACTTTCTCCTCATATAGGTACTTCTTGACCTTGATTCAGTCATCCTTAACCTTTTCTTGGAGAAACTAAACATACTGAGCTCAAGTAATCTCTCACTACACAGCATCTTTTCCCGACCTCAGATTATTCTGGTGCATTTTCCAGAGCCCTTTCCCATGTTTCAAATCTCCCTTTGCGGATGGACCCCAGAGCTGGGTTCAGTGTTCAGTAATGGCCTCATTAACGTTGTAGTGTTACCAGCCATGGGAGTGTGTGAGAACATTAGCGGGCCCTCATCCCACCATATTTTGCCTCCTCACCCTGCTGACCTGGCACCAGATCCTTACAAAAATCCCACTAATTTTGGAATTGCAGGATCCAGCCCCCAACCTGCCTTCGATAGGGAGGGGCTGACAGAACCCATCTGACCAGTATGGCAAGCCCTAATGCTGTCGCTCTAAAGGCCATGTGCGATGTGACAAGGAGAAGGAGGAGTTCTCTGTAGCTGAAGGGCTGGACGTGGTGAGCTTCATGACACAAGCCAAGCCCTTCCAACAATCTCTCTGACCAGTATTCAGAACCACCAGCCAGCATAGGGGGGTCATCAACCTTTGAATACTGCCCCAGCTTCTGTCATCACTACTCCAGCTCTGTACACAGTCTGTGCACTCTCCGTAGCAAAGCACACACTGCTTTCTCACAGCAACACGCTGCTGCCAACATGCCCCCCATCCCCTCCCATGACTTGCACCAGCCTCTTCTTGCCAAAATGAGAGTTACATGAAAGGGCTGACAAGATGGGGAAAACAGGGACAATTGTACTGGGGACCTGAGCTCAGGGATCTCCCAAAAACATCTGTAACTGGGGTATGATGGGGCTGAAATGGGAGGGGTGGGGCAAACAAGATGTACTGGAGCCCCAAATTTCTCTTGCCAGGCCTGTGCAGGATGCACATTGTTGGGCGCAGGTCTGTTCTCTGTTGGATCCAGGCCTTGCTCCTGGTTGGAACGAAGGCTGCGGACTGAAATCTGGAGTGTGTCACACCAAAACCAATTCACTTGACTGAGTTGTTGAGCTGACACCACCTGTGGGCATGGGGCCCAGAAAAGAGAGCTGAGCTCTCCCACAGTGTTCACAGAGCGGTGCAGCAGTAGAACCTATGGGATGTGCCCCCAGATGTCTGCACAACACATGAGCACGTGTGGCACAAGCAAAGGTGCTGGGTGTTATGGCAACTGGATGGTTTGCAGCAGGGACCCTCTCCCTCAGGATTGGCTGACCCCAGGGATGTAACTGGGGCGTGGGGTCACTCGAGTTATCAGCAGGGTCATAGATTTATAGAGTCTAATGCCAGAAGGCGTCTAATGCCAGTCTGACCTACTGTATCACACAGGCCAGAGAACATCCTCAAATTACTTCCTAGATTAGATCTTTTAGAAAAACACCCAGTCTTGATTTTAAAATTGTCAGTGATGGAGAATCCACCACGACCTTTGGGAAATTGTTCCAATGGTTGATTACTCTCACTTAAAACTTTACACCTTATTTCAGTCTGAATATGTCTAGCCATTGGAATGTGTTAGACTTTTCTCTGCTAGACTGATAGCCTGTTATTAAATATGTGTTCCCCATATAGGTACTTATAGACTGTAATCAATCACCCCTTAACCTTCTCTTTGTTAAGTCAAATAAACTGAACTCTGAGTCTATCACTATATGGCAGGTTTTCTAATCCTTTAATCATTCTCATGGCTCTTCTCTGAGCCCCTTCAATTTATCAACATCCTTCTTGAATTGTGAGCACCAGAAGTGGACCCAGGATTCCAGCAGTGGTTGCACCATGCCAAATACAGAGATAAAATAACCTCTCTGCTCCTTCTCAGGATTCCCAAATTTATGCATCCAAGGATCGCATTAGTTCTTTTGGCCACAGCATCGCAGTAGGAGCTCATATTCAGCTGATTATCCTCCACGACCCCTGAACCTTTCTCAGAGTTACAGCTTCCCAGGATAAACTCCTATCCTGTAAGTATGGCCTACAGTTTTTGTTCCCAGATGTACACATTTACATTTAGCTGTATTAAAACACATACTGTTTGCTTGGGCCCAGTTTACTAAGTGATCAAGATCACTCTGAATCAGTGACCTGTCCTTTTCATTACTTACTACTTCCCCAATGTTTGTGTCATCTGCAAACTTTATCAGTGATGATTTTATGTTTTCTTCCAGGTCATTGATAAAAATGCTAAATAGCATAGGGCCAAGAACCAATCACTTCAAGACACCCATGATGATTCCTTCTTTACAATTACATTTTTAGACCCATCACTTAGCCAGCATTTAATCCATTTAACATATGTCATGTTAATTTTATACCTTTCTAGTTTTTTATTCAAAATGTCATGTGACACCAAGTCAAATGCCTTACAAAAATCTGCGTCTATTACATCAATATTATTACCTTTATCAACCAAATTTGAATGTTATAAAAAATATTGAGTTACTTGAACAGGCTCTGTTTTCCATAAACCCAAGTTGCTTGGCATTAATTACATTACATGACCCTCCTTTCATTTTTTTATTAATTCTCTCCGTCTCTCTCAGTGATCCAGGGCAGAAATATGAACCGTTTTCTGAAAGTGCCTGAGAGGCCCAGATGAGGAGGCCGGGCTGCAGACTCCACGCCAACCGCTGCAGTAACAGAGGGGCTCCATGGGAGGCACTGTTGAGTGACAGTTAAATCTCCAGGCTGTGTAAGAAGAACTCAGTGTCTGCTCCCCACCCTCCCTGTCCCAGTTCTTGCCCGGCTGTCAGGGAATGGAGTGAACATTCTGAGGCTCCACAAGGAAATTTCTTGGCTAGTTTATGGGTTATTTTGGAGGCAATTAAATGACCAATTTTTTACCCATTCTTCAGATACCCCTAGCAAAGAATCCTAAAGCTTGTGAGCTGAAAATGGATTCACTGAAGATTATTCCAAACTCCGAGACAGGAGCTATTTAAAAAGTTTATTCATGTGCACATTTTTTATTTAGGATGAGACAATTAGAACCATTCCTCGTCCTTCTGCAGTGATGCATAGATTCAAAGATTCCAAGGCCAGAAGGGACCATTATGATCATCTAGTCTGACCCCCTCCTGAATACCAGAAGCCAGAGACCCTCCCCAGTGATCCCAGCATCCAGCCCAGCACTTCTTTGTTGAGCAGACCTTTTAGAGTTATCCAGGCTTGATTTAAATCCACCACATCCTTAGGACAGTTGTGCCAATGATTAATCACTCTCCCTGTTTAAAAAATTGCACCTTGTTTCTAGCCTGTTTATCTAGTGTCAGCTCCCGGCCAATGGATCTCTTGCTGCCTTTGGCTGGAAATTTAAAGAGCCTTTTTCCTCTCAGAAATTTCCTCCCTATGGAGGTTCATATAGACCAGGATCCAGTCACTTTGAAACATCTCACTGATAGATCAAGCTCCTCCAGTCCCACCTGATAGGGCAGGTTTCCCAGAATCATTTGTGCAGCTCTTTCCTGAACCCTTTCCAGTTTTTCAACATCCTTTCTGAAGAACTGGACACAGTATCCAGTAGTGGTACCACGCTCTCCTTCCACTTGATATTCCCCTGCTTAGACAGCACAGATCAATTTCTCCCTCTTAGCTACAGCGTCACACTTGAGGGAACTCCTGTTCAGTTGGTGTCTCCCATGGTCCCTAACTCTTTTTCAGAATCACTGCTTTCCAGGAAACAATCCCCCACCCTGTACATCCTTTGTTCCTAAATGTATGATCTTGCATTTAGCTGTATTAAAACACAAGTTATTCAAGCAAGTCCAGCTTACTAAGCAATCCACCTTGCTCCATTTGACTGACCTGTCCCATCATTATTTACTACTCCACTATGGGGCAAACTTTACCAACAACAGTTTTATATTTTTTTCTGGATCATTGATCAAGATACTGAAGAGCATTGGGCTGAGAACAGCTTCCTGCCACTCCCAAATAACCTACTGAATCATAGAATCATAGACAATTAGTGCTGGAAGTGACCTCAGGAGCTCATCTAGTCTCCTGGTGGACAAGTCTCTATTTACACTGTGCTGAGATCTGTCAGTGAACCAGTTCTACTCCAGCCACTCAGAGCAGCTCCAAAAGAAACCAGCATACAGACTGCTACACTAGGGGGAGGGGGAAGACAATCCTCCCCCAGAACCTCCAGGACCCAGAACTATGCAGGGAAGACCCCTCCCCAACTGTGCCACCTCCATGTGGCGGAAACCTGCAAAAAGGAGATAGCCAGAGACTCCTGCCAGCTGGAGCAGAAACAGACAAAGTCAGGGTCTCGGGACATTCGGAGAACATCCTACAGTTTTGACTAGACTGTCTCTGCCCTGTGCTGACTGGCTGTTTGTTCCAACCCTCCTACTCCCTCACTGTCTCCACTTCAGCATCACTCCATACCTGCTTCTCCTCCCCTGCCCTGAGGCCTCCTAACTAACCCCCAGGTCCCACACGTAAATAAATAAATCCTGGAGTTACTGTACCATGCTATCTGCTGCCCTCCCGTTCCATTGGTCACTCTGCGGCAGTGTCCAGCCCCTTCCCCACCCTGCATCTATCTGGTCTGTTTAGACTGTCAGCTCTTTGGGACAGGGCCCATCTTCTACTCTATGTACGTACAGCACCTAGCACAGTGGGGATCTTTGACCCTGCAGTGCTAAAAATGCTAAAAATATCTTGCTCTACATAACATTGATCTTGTAAGGTGCTAATCTGATTATCAGAATACTGAGTGGGACTAAAGGAAACATCTTTCAGAGTCTGTGCATCCCAGTGATCTTTACCAAGCAGACTTATGAGCCCATCAACACACACAACGTGCAGTTTGTTTGACAAGACCTGTTTGTGGAGTGGCATTCGGCAGGCTGCCATTCTTCACTGACTGCCTCCAGGATCACTTTCCCATGGCTTTGCCCAGAGTCAGTGGTGGCTAATTACCCAACTCAAGGCTTTGTCTTTTACTGGTGCTTGGGTTCTGATATTTGGGGGATCAGTGTGTGGGTGCTGCTGGGGCCAGTTTGTGTCATACATGCGGGCTGAGTAGATAATCAGATGGTCCCTTCTGACCTTAGACTCTGTGACACTGACTTTAACACATCAGCAAACTGGCAGAGCCATTTCTTGCCCAGTAGCCTGTTGTACCTCTGATCTTACTGCAGTTGGTCACAGTGTTAATTTCTCTTTCCAAGGCGAAGCCTGGGATTCAAATCAGCTTTGTGTCCTTCATGATGCTGGGGAGTGGAGGCCATCTTGCCTGCGCCTTGCATGGCAACGTACATTCCCTGTGCACTGGTGCAAATCACTGCACAAGGGCCCGAGTGCTACAAAGAACCTAACCACGGGTTTAAGCTCATTGACTTCAATAGGAACAATTCATAAGCTTAAAGATAAGCACAGGTTTAAGTGTTTTGCTGGCTCAAGCCCCGGTGCAGGGACACAGAGAACAACGCCTGGCTTGCTATGGCCTAGGAGGGCGCGTGGCTGTTCCAGGGTGGAGGCTGGGGCTTTTTTTAGAGTTGTAGATTTTTTCCTATACTAAGAGGACGGTGCCGTGGCTCATGCACTGGCTTGGGCTTCAGTGCCCTACTCCGATGCAGACTTCCTGTGCGACCTTGGTCAAGACTCCCAGGGCTAGCTTTACAAAGAGAACTCCTCACTGGAGTGTCTGACGTGCAGGCGTTCTGCCACAGCCCCGAGCCAGGGGCCCTTGTATAATGCCTGGGGAAAGGCAGGTGCCAAGAACGGCCTCCACAAAGCCAGTGTGCTGCCTCAGCCAGCCAATGGGAAAAGCAAAGGGATTTAGGTGCCTGTTTGGGGCAGAGTTTGATGCCACTCTCTGCTTGGGATCCTCAGTGGGGAACCTGCTCCTGGAGCTGGGTGCCTGAACCCTGTCCTGTAAGAGCCAGAGCTGGTGAGGCCTGCTTTGCCCCAGTGGTTGGGACACTTGCCTAGGATGTGGAGCCTTTGGCTCAGTTGCCCTCACTGGCTGACATGAAGCAGGGGTTGAGCACAAGTCTCCTGCCTTCTAGGCGTGTATCCAAACCCTGGGCTCTGGGATAACCTGGGCGGGGGTGGGTCTCGTCATCCTTCCTGTGGAAGCTGTGCTAATTTGAATGAGTAACTGGGGCAGGCAAAGAGCAGGAACGGCTTTACAGCCCCGTGGCTAGGGCACTCCCAGGGGATGTGGGAGACCCATGGTCAAAGCTCCACGAATGGTCCACATCAGGTAGAGAGGGGAACTGAATGTGGGTATCTGACATCCCATGTGAGGCTCCCAACCACTGGGCTAAAGGTTCAGGGGAGGGCAGTAGGATACCTTTACCATTCCTTTGTGTGTGGCCTCATGCAGTAGGCAGCCTCTGAAAACACCCACCGGAGTAAGTGAGCAATGGGGAGTTGAAGAGCCTGCAGGGACTCAGATGTGAGCCAGGCATTAGAATGTAGGTGCCCAGGCTTGTGCCTGTGGCAGAAGTGCTTAGGGGACTTTACAGTAGAAATTTAGGCACACAAGGAATTTCGGTGCCTACAAAGTTAGGCAGGGGTTTTGCAGATTGAAGTATGTAAATCCCTTTGTGGATCTAGCTGTGCTCAGGTGGGAAGGTCTCCAAGACACCCCTCTTTTTGCAGCTGCCCGGATGTTGCATCCCACTTGGTCAGCATTTGCTTTTGGGGCACAGGGATACAAACCTCTGCCTCATCTGCCCTGCCCTGGGAATTTACGTATACCCAGAGAGATCCCTGCACTATCTCTAGCACCTCGAATAGGACACAACGAACCCAGCTTCACTGACAAGCGTTTCCAAGTGCTGTTTTTTCATGTCTGTAATGGTCTGACTGCAAAGTGGAATCTTATCCTCCAGCTTCCTTAAAATTGAATCCCCATCATCTCCCACCATTGGGAAGAAAAACTTTAAACTGTGCCCCAAGCGTAGCCATCCTGCCTCATGCACCACGGGGCTGCTAAGGCAGATGCCAACATCAAAATTCCAATCCACACTGTTTCCCAAAGCTGGCATGAGCAGAGAGAAGGGTCTGCACTAGCAGACCACTCGTCCACTATTAAACCAGACAGTACTGCTTTTCTAGGGTTTGTCCCTGTCTGGTACTCAGACAAAACCTGGCATGGTTTTGTCCAGTTTCAGATGGCGGGGAGGATACCCTTTTGAAAAGCAGGCTGCTCCTTGCATGCAGGGTTATGCCTATGAGGGCAGAATGGTGCACTCTTCAAAAGGGCATCCCCCTTGTAGCATGACCTCACAAACTCCATGTGACCAAGGTCATGCCGGTGAGGGCGGAGTCACGCTGGTAAAGACAGCCAATGCTTTTCCTGGAGTACCAAAATGTCTGGTATGCTGAGAATGTGTGAGTGGCCACCTTAGTCCATCAGAGGAGTGAAGTTCTAGAACAGCCTTCCAAGGGGAGTAGGGGGGGGGAAAAAACCCAACTGGCTTCAAAACTGAGCTTGAGAAGTTTATGGAGGGGATGGTCTGATGAAACTGCAATGGCTGATCTGCAACTACTAGCAGCAAATATCTCCAACGGCTGGTGATGGGGCACTAGGTGGGGAGGGCGCTGAGTTACTCTAGAGAATTCTTTCCCAGGTGTCTGGCTGCTTGGTCTTGCCCACATGCTCAGGATCTAACTGAGCGCCATTTTGGGATCTGGAAGAAATTTTCCCCTGGGTCAGATTGGCAGAGACCCTTGGAGATTTTACCTTCCTCTGCAGCGTGGGACATGGATCAGTGGCAGGTTTAAACTAGTGTACATGGTGGATTCTTTGTCACTTGAAGTCTTTAAATCATGAGTTGAGGACTTCAGTAACTCAGCCAGAAGTTAGGGATCTATTACCGGAGTGGGTGGGTGAGGTTCTGTGACCTGCAATGAGCAAGAAGTCAGACTAGATGATCATGATGGTCCCTTTTGGCCTTAACGTCTATGAGAATCTTCTTTAGTTTTTGCTATGGGGAAGCAGGCAGAGCATACCTTTAAATCCTTTGACTTTACTGAAGTCACAAAGGTGACTATGAAAGGTTCAGGCTATGTTTGATGCATACTTTATAACTCACAGAAATGTGGTTTATGAAAGTGCACCTTTCTAACAGAGAATTCAAGAACCAGGGGGAAATGTTGACTGTTTTATAAGAGCTCTGCATACATTGGCTGAAAACTGTGATTCTGGGAATGCAAAACATGAAAATATCAGGGGCTATTGGGTTAACAGATAAAAATCTTTCACGGCACCTACAGTTGACCCTAGCCACAGCTATCCAGAAGGCAATGCAGTATGAGCTGGTGAGACAACAACATCTAGATCAACTTAACAAAGTAGAAGTGGATGGCAAGCTGGGCAGCAGTGACCATGAGATGGTCGAGTTCAGGATTTTGACGAAAGAAAGGAGAGCAGCACAATACAGAGCCTGGACTTCAGAAAAGCAGACTTTGACTCCCTCAGGAAGCTGATGGGCAGGATCCCCTGGGTGGCTAACATGAGGGGAAAAGGAGTCCAGGAGTGCTGGCTGAATTTTAAAATAACCATACTGAAAGTACAGGAACAAGTCATCCTGATGTACAGAAAGACTAGCAAATATGGCAGGCGATCAGTGTGGTTTAACAGAGAAATTTTCAGTGTGGTTAAACACAAAAAGGAAGCTTACAAGAAGTGGAACCTTGGTCAGATAACTAGGGAGGAGTATAAAAATACTGCTCGAGCATGCAGGAGTGTAATCAGGAAGACCAAAGCACAACTGGAGTTGCAGTTAGCAAGGGATGTGAAGGGGAACAAGAAGGGTTTCTACAGGTATGTTACCAACAAGAGGAAGATTAGGGAAAGTGTGGGTCCCTTACTGAATGGGGGAGGCAACCTAGTGACAGACGAAGTGGAAAAAGCTGAAGCACTCAATGCTTTTTTTGTCTCTGCCTTTACAGACAAGATCAGCTCCCAGACTACTGTACTGGGCAGCACAGAATGGGGAGGTGGTGATCAGCCCTCAGAGGTGAAAGAACAGGTTCAGGATTATTTAGAAAAGCTGGACATGCAGAAGTCCATGGGGCCAGATGCAATGCATCCGAGGGTGCTGAGGGAGTTGGCTGATGTGATTGCAGAGCCATTGGCTGTTATCTTGGAAAACTCGTGGCAATCAGGGAAGATCCCAGACGATTGGAAAACAGCAAATATAGTGCCCATCTTTAAAAAAGGGAAGAAGGAGGATCCAGGGAACTACAGACCGGTAAGCCTCACTTCAGTCCCTGGAAAAAGCATGGAGCAGGTCCTCAAGGAATCCATTTTGAAGCACTTGGAGGAGAGGAAGGTGGTCAGGAGCAGTCAGCATGGATTCACCAAGGACAAAGTCATGCCTGACCAACCTGATGCCTTCTATGATGAGATGACTGGCTCTGTGGATGTGGGGAAAGCAGGAGATGTGATATACCTTGACTTTAGCAAACCGTTTGATACAGTCTCCCACAGTATTGTTGCCAGCAAGTTACAGACGTATGGGTTGGATGAATGGACTATAAGGTGGTGTGATGTTCCCCTCTGTGATCCTGAAGCCCGTCTTGCACTTGCCCTACTGTGTGAACCACCCACTCCTGGGTTAGCTCATTCACAGTCTCTTGCAAGCAAGTGGCTCTTACCTTAGTGAGTGAGTGCCTTTGGCCAGCCCCTTGTGGGATTCTGCAATAGAATGATCCCCAGCCACTACCCCCAGACCCAGATGCAACCCTAGGAACTGGTGCTGCCCACTGTCTACAAGCTCATTGGTTAGTCAATTTATCAAAGAAATTGATATGCACCAGCTCTGTCACTCAATATGAGGTCTCTACACACACTCAAACCACATGCACTACTTTAGATAAAACAAACAAATAAATGTATTAAGTACAAATACAAGTATTTTTAAGATTTTAAGTGATTATAAACCAGGATAATATAAATCAGATTTGATCAGGAAGAAATAAAAAGGTAAATCGCATTCTAAACGAAACTTAACACTTCAGTAGCTTTGCAATCTTTGATTTTATCTTACCACAGGCTGGTTGATTGAACACATGGGGGTGGGGGAGCCTGGTTGGAGGCCAGTCTTTCAGTTTCTTGATGTTACTTTGTAGATGGATTACAAGGGAGAACTCCAGAAGCCAAAATGCCTTTTCTTTTAACCCCTGTTCCTTCGCCACCCCTTGGGGTCAGGTGATCAGCAATGTCCAGCATGGTTTCCTCCACTTGAATCAACCTTATCAGATGCTCAGGCCATTCCATTTTTCCTGTATGCGTGCCTGAGTGAGGTGTTAACTCCCACTCTGCTTTGTGTTTACCTGGAGCTATTCACGCCATGTGAGACAGACATTTGGGAATATTATATAGCAGAGCTTCATAACCACGCATGTGACATTGCAAGAAGCATACTATCATAACAATAATGTTCAGCATTTCATAAGCATTCCAAAAACACCTTACATGACATACTTTGCATTAAACAATACACAGTTGCACTATAAAGGTGAACATGAATTATACACAATCACACCATAAGAGTATACATGGGGTACATGTCACAGGTGGTTAGAAAGCTGGCTAGATCATTGGGCTCAATGGGTAGTGCTCAACAACTCGATGTCTAGTTGGCATCCGGTATCAAGCGGAGTGCCCCAGGGGTCAGTTGTGGGGCTGGTTTTGTTCAACATCTTCATTAATTATCTGGATGATGAGGTATATTGCACCCTCAGCAAATTCACGGAAGACACTAAGCAGGGGGGAGTGGTAGATGCACTGGAGGGTAGGGATAGGATACAGAGTGACCTAGACAAATTGGAGGATTGGTCCGAAAGAAATCTGATGAGGTTCAACAAGGACAAGTGCAGAGTCCTGCCCTTAGGATGGAAGAATCCCATGCACTGCTACAGACTGAGGACCGACTGGCTAAACCGCAGTTTGCAGAAAAGGACCTGGGGGTTACAGTGGTCAAAAGAAGCTGGATCTGAGTCAACAGTGTGTCTTTGTTGACAAAAAGGCTAACGGCATATTGGGCTGCATTAGTAGTAGCATTGCCAGCAGATCGAGGGAAGTGATTATTCCCCCCTATTCAGCACTGGTGAGGCCACATCTGGAGTATTGTGTCCAGTTTTGAGCCCCCCACTACAAGAAAGATATGGACACATTAGGATTAGGGGCTTAGGCACATGATTTATGCAGAGAGGCTGAGGGAACTAGGCTTGTTTAGTCTGCAGAAGAGAAGAGTGATGGGGGATTTGATAGAAGCCTTTGACTACCTGAAGGAGGGTTCCAAAGAGGATGGAGCCAGGCTGTTCTCAGTGGTGGCAGATGACAGAAGAAAGAGCAGTGGTCTCAAGTTGCAGTGAGGGAGGTCTAGGTTGGATATTAGGAAAGCACCTGGCATTGGCCACGGTCGGAAGACAGGACGCTGGGCTAGATGGACCATTTGTCTGACCCAGTGTGGTTGTTCTTACTGCTCCAGCAGTTTCCCTTCTCCTGTTAATTTCCTCTCGTTGCAGATTTCACAATCCCTCATTAGCATTCAGCTCAGACTTGTGAATGGATGCTCATTCTGAACCATACAGTACCTAATTTACATGTAAGCATGCAGAGGGATCAACATCTCTTGCCTGAAAGAAAACCTGCTTTTCCCTTTACTGATGACCAGTACCTAGACACAGACCTTAAGAACATAAGATTTGTGCAGACACACAACTCTTTACATGGCACCAGTCCATACAGCTCGCAGCGATTAGCAGCATGGGTGTGACACAGGCTTTCATTAAAGACGTCACATGACCTCTTGTGGTGAACCCAGGGGATCCCTGTACTCCTAAGTACCACCATGCCTTCTGCCAGTTGGCATCAAGAGGTCCT
This sequence comes from Emydura macquarii macquarii, assembly GCF_026122565.2. NCBI lineage: Eukaryota > Metazoa > Chordata > Testudines > Chelidae > Emydura > Emydura macquarii. Next base: position 841,340 of record NW_027131139.1, read on the forward strand.
TGGATCACAGTAGGGGCAGAGTAGGGGGGCCAGGGCCCTGGCAAGGCTGCTTGGCGGCTGGTCCAAGACGGCGCAGGGCTCCCGCTCACACATCCAGTGGTGCTGCTCTGTGCATGGCACGTCGTACCAGTGCCCGTCCTGCTTTGCCAGCGCGCAGTTCTCCCTGCGCCTGCCATTGGGCTCTCCTGTCTGCCAGTAGCTGGAAACCAAACCAGGGAGAACAGGGTAGGGCAGGGCTGGTGATGCTGCAGCCCCTGTGACCGCCACAGCCACCAGCCCCTGCAAGCCTCAGGCCCATGGCCAGAGTGACACGAGTCAGAGTCTCCCAGACAGAACCTCTTTACTGCGCGTCCTTCCTACCCCCTCCCTCCTCGCGGACCTTTCAAATACAGGGGAAATGTTCCTGCAGCTAGAAAGAGCTCTGACTGGTCCACTTCCCAGTTGGTCCCTCCCTTGCATCCACAGCTGATTGGCCCATTCCCCTCCCGCCACCCCCTTCCACAAGCCACAGCTGCCGGATCCCTTCCACGCCTCCAGACCCCACTCCCAGTCCTGGGGCAGGGTCCCGTAGGCAGGTGCTTGCTGATGACTGGGGCTGTTGCTGCATCCCGGGCCTGTGCCAGCTGCCCTACCACTGTGACAGAAAGTCCTGGCACCTGTGGCCCCACAACCCTCAGCCCGCCAATGATCCTTGCAGGGGCACGGTGTCATGGGGACTGGGGCACGCAAGAACCAGTGGCTGGAGCAGGAACTAGAGTGGGCAGAGCTGAGGAGGGAGTTGTGCTGGATTGGGCCCAGCCACGGAGACTAGCCCCATCTCGCTCTTCCCCCACCCCGAGCAGCTTGTGCCCGGCCAGGTGGGAGTGCTAGAGCTCCCCATCGCCTGGGCTCCTCCCCCACAAACATTGCTGAGTCCCATACAACCAACCCAGTTCCTAGGAGATGCTTCCTCACATCCCACTCCAGGGAACAGGAGCCAGAGGGACAATTGGGGGAGGGGGAGGAAGGTGTCAGTACCCAAAGTGGGACAACAGGGAGGCAGGAGATATCAGGATCAACTAAACTGGGTATGTTAAAGCCTAGGGAGCAGGGCTGGGACGGCAGGGGCCTGCAGGTCAGTGCGGGGCACTGGCAGACTGGAGGGAGGGAGGGAATCCCAGGTCTGTGGGTTGTGATGGAGGGTGCAGATCCCAGGTCTGGAAGTGCTGGGAGACTGCGAGTTGGGACTGAAGGGCACTAGCAGAGCTGGGGAGGCCAGGGCTGGACAGCAGGGAACTGTGGGCTGGGGTTGAGGGATACCAGCAGATCAGGAAGGGGGGCTGTGGGTTGTGACTGAAGGCAGCAGATCGGGAGAGAGAACCCAGGTCTGGAATGGCAGGGGGCTGCGGGTCAGGATTGAGGAGCACTTTCCCATCCTATGACTCCAGCTATTCTTGGCTATTTCACAGTCTCTCAGCCCAGACTCAGTCTCTGATACCTGGCATTTGCTGCTGGGCGAGTCCCGTTCACCCATGTCCAAGCACCCTCGAGCGTCTGGTCCGTGAGGCCCATCCAGGAAGATGGTGCTTTCATGGAGGCCATGATGTAAGCCTGAGATCAGAGAGCAGCATTACCCTGGGCAGACCCCCAAACTCCCAGACACCCCCAGCATTGGGGCTCTGGACATGAATAGACCCTGGTGCTGCTTGTGGGGTTTCAGCAGGGACCTATGGTGAAACAGAGGCTCAATGTGACATGGCCCCAGTGTTACTCTGGCCCCAGGAACCCTGAGCTGGGATGAACCTGCTGGGTGCAGTGTCTGTTGCTACTCAGAGCCTTGCCAGGCATCTCCCCTCTTGACTCGTGCCAGCCCCACAACCCTCCCCACAGTATGAGAGCCTTCCTCTTCACAGTTCCTGCCACCCAACAAGGTGAACTGGATAGGGACCAGGGGAGGTGGCACAGCAAGGGGGGTGAGTTATGTGACACTGGTGGACCAGGTGCCAGCTCTTGCCAAGGCTGTAGGTGTCAGCTGAGCACTGACAAATTCAGAGCTGGAAACCAGACCAGCTCAACTGTATGTTAGTATTGTTCAAGATGGGTGTTTGACTTGGAAAGATGTGTGTAATGTTTAGAGTCTACGGATTGCTTGTAAATTGCTTCATGCATTAACCTGACTTGTAATGTCTGTACGCCAGGCTCTAGGGCGATGTGTCAGTTTTACGCAATAAGTGTAAGTATGCCTGCTCTGAACCCGTGAACCTAGTTAGAAGGAATGGTCCCTGCCATCGGGAAGGACTATCAAAACTAAATGGACCATGGTGGAACATCACGACACAAAGAGTTGGTTAATGGCCCTCTCACACCCAGGAAAGTGCTATGTGTAAGAAAGCCTGTCCCATCAGCTTAAGTGCTGGAAGAAGGGGATAAAACAGGGACACAAAAAATGTTTCTATCTTTGCTGTTTGGACTCTCACAGGGCAGAAGCTAGGACACAGAAGTAGAGATCCCAGAGTCAACCTGGGTTAGCCCTAGAAGACATTCAGTGGACAGATTACTACAATTCTGCCACCTTTTGGAACCATAGACTGTAACCTATTTGCGTATATATGATGCCTGGTCCAACTTGTAAGTAACTCTCTCCTTTCTTTTCCTTGGTTAATAAATCCTTAGTTCGCTTACTGTAAAATTGGCTCCAAGCGTTGTATTTGGTGTGAGATCTGAAGTACAAATTGACTGGCGCTAAGTCTCTTGGGTCAGGAAGCAACCAAATCTTTTGTGAGCTCCGGTATATGGCAGCCAACTATCACTGGTCCAGCTTGCCTTTGTGGTAAGACTGGAGAGCCACGGGGACTGTGTGTGGCTCCGTGGTAAGACTGGAATAGTGCCTTAGGAGTTCTCATTTGTTACTGGGTTGGTGAAATCTCATTCAGAACACACCACCAGTCTGGGGTCTCTGCCCTGTTTTTTGACAGTCTGCCCTGAGGTTGGCACTCAGAGTCGTGAACCATTCCAGACAGTGTGACAAACAGGCTGTGGCACTGGAGGGAGCGGGGGCAGTGAGGGGGATGGGCTGTGGCACTGGTGGGGGCAAGAGCCATTGCAGTCAGTTGTTTCTCTGATACATTTCACTGACTGGGTGGCAACTGAGTCTCACACTTTGGCCGGGTCCCCAGTGAAGGGATTCAGAGGGCTCTGCCTCCTCCCAGTCTGGTTCTCTCCCCTCCTGGCCCCTCCAGTTATTTCACCCAACCTGGGCTCCCCTCCTTGAGGCTGAGTCACTTTTCCAGGCTGTGCTCCCCGTTCTGCCCCTGGATCCCTTCCCCAGACCCCCCCCCACTTCCACTCCACCCCAGTGCCTCCTGCTGCCCCCCATGTGGCCACTCTCACCTGCTCGGCTAGGCTGGTCACCTGGAGAAGCAGGGCGCCTAGAGAGGCACAGGAGCGGTAGGCAGCATCCCAGGTGTCCGGGGAGTGGGAGTGGAAGTAGCATTTGTCCTGGAAGAAAGTCCAGCCCCTGCGACATGGGGTGCAGACTAGGGGGAAGGGAAGAGGGACCCCGTTAGTCATTGGACAGGAAAATGTTCAGGCAGCCTGAGGATCGAGGGCGGCCTGCGGAGACTGACAGAGCACCCCAGCAATTAGAGCCCAGGGCTGGGAGCCAGGACTCGCCTCTGCTGCCACTCCCTGGTGCTCTCCAGCAGATCGCTGCTCCTCCTGGCACCTGGGACCAGAGCAAAGACCCTGAAAAGCCTTACTGTGGTGGTGCGGCCTAAAGAGACTACAGATCCCAGCATGCACTGCTCCTGCCCCTTTCTCTTGGAGTAAGAGGGAGCTGCACATGCTGGTATCTGTAGTTGCAGAAGACCATACCCACAGCTCAGTGTTTCAAGCCAACCAGATGCTGCCCCCAGACCCCAAGAAAAGTCACCTGCTTGGTTTTTGGTGGCTCCAGGGCCCCTTAGCCCTGAGCTGATACCCAGATGAGGCAGCCATGCCCGGGGTGCAGACCCCCACCTCCATGCAACACCCAGTGCTGCCCCGGGGGTTAGCCCTGCTCCACCCAGCACACAGCCACATGAATGACTACAGCAGAGGGTCAGCAGATGTGGGGTGGGGCAGGGGTTTGGGCTGCCCCAGTGTCTGCCCTGTTCTGCAATTGGCCCAAGGGGGGCCTGTCACTTGGCAGCTCAGCGAGCACAACCTACAGCTATCAGGATGGCAGCAGGCACCCGGGCAGCGCTCTTCGATGGGGAATAAGTTAAGGGCAACGTGGAAGAGTTGGCTGCAGCCACTGAGCTCCATGGAAAGGCTCCCCCAGACTCAGTCGCAGCCAGACCAGGTTTTACATGGTCACTGTTAGATTTCAGTCAGCTCCCCACTGAGACGCTGCGGGGGCAGCTTGCCCCCCTCCCCCCTTTTAAAGCCACAATCCCAGGCTCTCAGCAGACTCAGGCAGACATCTGTGACATTTGGGTCACATTTACACAGTTCTCCAGGGAGGATCCTTTGGCACATTCCATAGCCTGTGGCTAGTGAACAAGAATCCCCAGCTATGGGATGGGAGCTCCAGTTCGAGGCAAGGCAACCAGTAATGGAGACCGGACAGTCCTTGTCCTCGTTTTCAGCAAAGGGAGGACAAGCTGCCTGCAGCTGAGTGCCAGAGCCCCGGGGTGTGGGGTGTGAAGGGATGGTCCCAGGCTGGACTCCTGGGTTCTGTTCTCAGCTCTGGGATGGGAGTAGAGTCTGGTGGTTACAATGGGGCCGGGGCCGGCAGGGAGTCAAGATGCCTTTGTTCTATTCTCAGCTTTGCCACTGGGGCGAGGCAGGTTCCAGCAGGTGCCTGGGCTGCACTGTCCCAGCTCGGAGCAGGGGCAGGGAGGGACACTGGCTGGCTCGTTTGAGGTGAAGGCCAAAGGGCCAGGCAGATTCCGTGGAACTCACCATGATAGGAGCGGGAGCAGAGGTCCTCCTGGCTCCCATAGACGACCCAACGGCTCCAGGGCCCCTCCCCTGTGTACAGCATCACCAAGCCGTTCTTGTTGTTGCCGTAGTTGAAGTAAAAGTTCTCCCTGGCGAGGGCCAGCAGCCCATTGGCCCGGCACTCCCAGTGCTGCAGCTTCCCGGAGACCTCACAGGGCTCCAGGCGCACAGCCACCATGCTGAGCCGCTGTGGCACAGCTACGCATTGCTGGTGGGCCACGCTCAGAAGCCGGCCCTGGGACAGCCACTGGAAGCGCTGGCTGGGGGCGCCAGGTGTGCAGGGTGCGGCTGTCAGGGAGCCGCCAGCTGTCACATTCACGCACTGCTTGTGCCACTCGCTGTAGATCAGGAAGGAGCCGGAGGCTGGAGGGTATGGGTGGAAAGTGGAGGTAAGTGCAGGGCGAGGGGTTCCTAAAGCAACAGGAGCCTGACTGCAAGGACAGCATGACCAGGGGCCATCCCAGCAAAAGGAATGGGGGAAGGAGAAAGGGCCAGCCCCCCAACTCCAGACCCCTGGGCTGCAGGAAGGGTTGGGAGACAGGGGCTGCTGGGAGCTCAGCAGGTCGAGCCAGCAGGGCACAGATGTGGCCACAGGCCTAGAATTCGCCACCACGGACACTCACACACGTCCCGGAGCAGCTGGTTCTCCACTTGCGTTCTCTCAAGGGCACCAGCCATCTCCAAGTCTGCAGGACATGGAACACAGGGCACCCGTGGTCACAGCCTGGCCACGGCAGTCAAGTAGGGAGCATTGGGGAGGGGAGTGGTCAGAGCTAGGAGCCAGGAGTCCTGGGCTCCTTTCCCAGCTCTGAGAGGAGAGTGGAGGCTGGTGGTCGGAGTGGGTGGGGGCTGGGAATCAGGATTCCTGTGTTCCTTTCCCAGTTCTGGGAAGGTACTGGGGGCTGGTGATTAGAATGGAGGAGTGGGTGGAGGTGAGGGGTTCAAAGTCAGAACACCTGGGTTCTATTCGCAGTTCTGCCACTATCATGCTTAGTGACCTTGGTCAAGTCACTGCCCCTCTAACTGTCCTCACTCACCCCTAGGGGTCAGGGCCAGCTCATCCATAGCAGCTCCGTCCCAGCCTCCTCCCAAGCCTGTGACACAGACCCTCCTGGCGGTCTGTAATTTTCACCTTGCAGCAACCTGGAAAGATCCTTCCAGTTCCACCCTAGAGGAGCGAGGGGTCTGGTCAGAGACAGATCTCCAGCTCCCTCACCCAGGGCACTCTCAGCCTGGCCATTGAGGCCCTGCCTGTTGGGAAGGGGAGGGAATATTACTTTCCTTATATTCCAGTAGCGCCTCGGTGTCCATCATGCTTCAGGACACGCTGGCACCAGCCATTATTTATTAGGTGTATTACGATGGGGCGTACAAGCCCCAGTCTCCAGCCCAGGGCCCCATGGTGCTAGGCGCTGTACAAACAGAGCAGAGAGATGGTCTCTGCTGCACAGAGCTCACAATCTCAGTACAGGACAAGGACAAGAGATGGGGACAGACACAGACACAGACGGAGAGGTACAAGGAAACAATGAGAGGATATTGGTCAGCCTGATGAGCTGTGGGCTCAGCACATCCTCAGCCTGACTGATGCCATGATTTCTGTAGGCATCTTGGCACAGGAGAGTTCTGCAGTGGGATGCAAAGGAGGATAATGCAGTGGCTTTGTGGGTGTTTAGGGGGAGATCCTCCCAGGCGTGGGAGGCAGCCAGGAAGAGAGCACGGAAGGCCTTGTTTGGCAGTGTACCAAGCAGGTGCTAGAAGCTGTGTCCTGGATGATCAGGGGCAGCGACAGGAGGCACCCAAGCAGATGAGGGTAGGGAAGTACTTACATCGGACAACGCCAAGTGTGAGGAGCAGCAGGTTCAGCAGCACAGAGATTCCCAGGACAGCCGCGCCGGCCAAAATCCCCCGCTGGCCCCATCTCCACTCCCACTCTAGGGGGATGGGAAATCAATATGGGAACAGCACGTTGCCTCAACAGCCAGAGCACCCACCAGAGGGCACAGCCCTCTGCAGGACTGAATCCTCCACTCCTGGGAGCACAATCTCCACTGTATAGAGAGGAAACTGAGGCACAGAGTGGTGAACAGATGGGCCACGTGGCAAGCCAGTGGCAGAGCTAGGAACCCAAGATTCCTAACTCCCAGTTCAACCGCCCAGGTTTCCAGCCACTCTAACCACTAGACCTCACTTCCCTCCCACATCTGGGGATGGAACCCAGCAGTCCTGAGTTCCAGCCCCACCCCACTAGATCACAGTTTCCTCCCAGAGCCAGGGATAGAACCCAGCATATCTGGCCTCCTTCTGCCACCCAGTCCCAAATCCACTACCTGGAGCCTGAGCCACCTGCTCCTCCATCTGCCAGCTCCTTGAGCCGACTGCTGGATCCACAGCCTCATATTTGCTCTCCTCTTCAACATACACGTCGCTGTCAGCTAGAGAGGGAAGCACAGGGTGACAGCTCCCCCTGCCAGCTCCACAGCCCCCCCATGGCTCCATCAGTGTCCCCAGCACCGCACTGGGGCCCTGGAGCCAGCACCAACTGCAAGGGGCCAGAGCCCCCCATGAACCCAATCCTGCTTCCTGCAGCACAGCATCTCTAGCACCACACTGGAGCCAGCGCTGGTTGTGAAGGGAACAGTCCCCCTTCTGAATTGCTCTCCCATTTTCTGCAGCACCGAGCTTCTGAGCTTTCCCTGCAGGTGCTGGCCAGGCCCAATGCTCTTTACTCTGAAACACGTGGAGAGCGCCAGCTACGCCATACCTGCCTTCTCCCTCAGCTCAGAGCCCCACAGTTCCTCTTGTCCTGGTATGATGTCAACATTGCTGTACATTGCCTTCTCAGCGGTGGGGCCAGACTGTGCAGCTGGGAGTCCCGCGTGGTCACAGCCCTGCCAACCGACTGGGCTGCTCACATGTGTTTGCCAGCTGATAAAGCCCCCAAGCAGGAGGGAGAAAAGCAGCAGAGGGAGGGGGCAGCTCCCTGAAGAGGAAGTCCCTTGATGGGAACCCTTAGTGCTCCTCCCAGCTGGGGCTGGAGGCCCAGTCTGTGCAGTCTCCATCTGCTTCCAGAGCCAAAGAATCCAAAGCCGGAAGGATCATTGTGATCATCAAGTCTCACCTCCTGTATTGCACAGGCCAAGAACTGCCCCCAAATAATTCCCAGAGCAGAGCTTTTAGAAAAACATCCAGGCTTGATTTAAAAATTGCCAATGATGGAGAATCCACCACGACCCTTGGTAAAATGTTCCAATGGTTAGTTACTCTCACTGTTAAAAGTGTAGACCTTATTTTGAGTCTGAATTTGTGTAGCTTCAACTTCCAGCTATTGGATCATGTTAGTCCTTTCTCTGTTAGACTGAAGAGTCCATTATTAAATATTTGTTCCTCATGTAGGTGCTTATAGACTGAGATCAAGGCACCCCTTAACCTTCTGTTTGTTAAGAGAAACGGATCAAGTTCCTTGAGTCTATCACTGTAAGACAGGTTTTCTAATCTTTTAATCATTCTTGTGGCTCTTCTCTGACACCTCTTCAATTTATCAACATCCTTCCTGAATTGTGGGCACCAGAACTGGACCCACGATTCCAGCAGCGGTAGCACCAGTGACAAACACAGAGGTACAATAACATCTCTGCTCCTACTTAAGATTCCCCTGCTTATGCATGAGCACTGTTGGCCACAGCGTCACACCGGGAGCTCACATTCAGCTGATTATCACCACGACCCCCAAATCTTTTCCAGAGTCCCTGCTTCCCAGGACAGAGTCCACCGTCCTATAAGTATGGCCTACAGTCTTTGGTCCTAGATGTTGGTCCTAACATTTAACCATATTAAAATGCATATTGTTTGCTTGGGCCCAGTTTATCAAGCGATTCAGTTCACTCTGACCTGTCCGCTTCGTTGTTTACCACTCCTCCAATTTGTGTGTCATCTGCAAACTTTATCAGTGATGATTTTATGTTTTCTTCCAGATAATTAATAAAAGTGTTAGATAGCACAGGGCCAAAAAACATTCCCGACGGGACCCCATTAGAAACACTTGCTCAATGATAAGTCCCCATTTACTATTACATTTTGAGACCTATCACATAGCTAATGTTTAATCCATTTCATGTGTGCCGTGTTAATTTTATATCCATCTGGGTTTTTTAATCACGGTACTAAGTCAAACATCTTACAGAAGTCAGCCTATTACATCAACACTATTATCTTTATCAACCTTGCTTGCAATCATCAAAGAAAGCTATCGAGTTCGCATGACTGGATGTATATCCCATAGACTTCTGTTAATTAGCATTCAATTAACATCTAAATTATACCTGTCTACTCACAGCCAGGTAGGGAGCTAGGGGGAATCAAGGAAGAGTAGCTGGGAGAAGCTACAGGATAGCACTTTAAACGGTTAGGTTGAGCACGCAGATGCAGCACTGGGAGTGACCAGCCCCGGCCCACTCTGAGCAATGAGGGATACAGCTTTGCTGGCCCCGAACCGTCAGAGATTGCAAGTCAAGCCTCCAACCCAGCTCAGCACAGAAGGGGAGGAGGAGAGCTCTTCAGTGTTGGGGCCATTCAAGGTCCCAGTTCCAGATTCTCTCCCCAGCAACCAGGGCCAGAAACTTTCATTTCAATCAGTCTTGGCTGGGATTCTCCCAGAACACTGGCACTCCAGGAGCTCAGGCCTTTGGAAAAAGCTGCCTACTGCAAGAGCTGGTAACAGGAGGTCAGAGCCAGAACTCTCTCTAACAGGGGAAGGAGGGTCTGATGCTTTCTTCTCTAGATGGCTGTGGGCTCTGCTCCAGTTTGGCCATTCCTATTCCCCTAGAAAGGGCCTGGAATTCATGGGAACAGAGGGATGATACCTCAGCAAGCTTGGGCAGTCCCCGCCCTCACTATGGAGACAGGGACACGTGGGGAATTGATACCCAGCACTCTGCTAGCTAGGAGGGTGGTGGCTGGGATCTGCTCTGTTCAGCCCCCTCTGTGCCCTGTTGGATCTAGAGGCACAGTTCATATTGCAGGGAGTCCAGAGGCAGCAACCAGAGATGTACTGGGAACAAAAGGAGGGAACCTAGGGGTGACCGTAGCATAGCAGAGAGCCTGGCAAAGCCCTATGTGCTTTGGGGTGAGAGAGAAGAATTTGGAAGCATCCAGGGGTGCCAGGCACAAAGGGCAAGGAAGGATGCAGAGTGCATGAGAGCCAGGGGGGACATAGGTAGTGAGTGGGGCACAGGACATTGTAGGGCAGCACAGATCTCACAGGTAAAGTGTATGGGGTCTCAGGTGAGAATGTGGAACACACATAGCAGAAGGGGTGTTCAGGGCAAGTAGCGCACCCAGGGAGGCAGGCTGGGTGTTCAGGGCAACACAGGCGTGGCATATATGCAGAAGGGTCTGGCTTTCAATCATGAGCACCCAACCCTGCCCGTGCAGGGGGCTGCTGCCGTCTCAGTACAGTGGACTATGGATTGGAATAAGCATGCTGTTGGGCCAGGGCACACAGATGCCATGCCCAGCCCACCCACACGCCATGCGGGAGTGCAGAACAGAGAGGCACTTAGCCAGGAGAACAACAGGCAGGGGCAGTGAACCCACAGGTGCATCCCAGAGGGCTGCTCCAGGTGGGGCTAGGGTGTCACCTGTCCAGGTTTCTCAGGCTGGTTCCTTTTTCTGAGGTAGTTGTCCCAGAAAACGTGCCCGGGTGCTCAGTACCCCAGGCAGCTGGCCAGCAGTAGGGGCTCAGATGTCCTGGTGTTTGTACCTCACATGCAGGGTGAGGCACAGAGCAGCTAGGGGGCGGAGATGGCAGAACCAGGGTCGGGGAGCAGAGTGTGCTCACATGTTTGTTGTTTCTGGGCCTGCCTAGGAAGGTCCCACAAGCTATCACCGGCCTGTCACTCCCACGCAGCTGGGCCAGGACCACGGTGTCACCACAGCACTATCTCCGCCCAGGCAGCGGAACCAGCTGTGCCCAGCTCACGTCCTGCCCCTTATCTCATCCTCATGCTCCCTCTGAGCATGGAGAGGCCCTAGCTGTCACATGTCTGAGCCTTCGGTCCTGGGGGAAGGGCGCAGGCAGCAAGAGCCGCCCTTGTGCACACACACACGTCTGACAAGGGCTCTGACAGCTCCTGCCCTGTGCCAGAGGCCTGAGTCTCACTTGGGCGAAGGCCCTTTCCCACTGCTCAGCCATTATGGGCAGACCCAGGCCATGTGTTGCTCCGCAGTCAAGGCAGAGCTGGCGCTAAGGGCTCCACCCACCCACCCTGCTCCCAGGGTGCTGGGCCCCACAGCTGGGATGGGGCTGGCGCTAAGGGCTCCACCCGCTCTGCTCCCGGGGTGCTGTCTGTTTTGATCCATTTTTCTGGAAAAAGAAAGTCCTGAATGTTTTTTATACTTGTAATAATTTACAGAATACTGAGCCTCCCCCAGCTAGTAGGCGAGGCAGCTCCATGAGGAGCAGGGCACTGAATCAGGAACTCATAGTTCATGAGCGCAGGCACTGGATCTTCAAATATAATTCTTCTCCTAACTGTTTGCCAGGCCTTGTAGCTCACTAGGTTTCATCAGCGTCAGAGAGCAGAGTGTTATACTGCCTAGCCAAACCGCCCAGCCGGCTCTGCGGCTCTGGCTTCACATTCTTGGTGCTTGTGTTGGCATAATCCTGCTGCTTCCCTGCTCATTCACAGACCCTGCTGGGCAAGAGAAGACCCTGCCTCTGTGATGTGAAAAGCAAACAAGAAAATATAACCCTTTGTTTTTCCATTTTAAAGAAGCAAAGATCCAAACCCTGTTCATCTGCCTTCAGAGCTGTCCCTGGCACACACTGGACCTATGAGGCATGTACACAACCAGATCCAACAACCTTCAAATCCCTCTTACTGATGATCTCACTACAGACTTTACAAACCATGTTTACTGGGAAGTTGCACTGTCTCTGGAGCCATCCCACCCCGGGCTAGGATCCCTCCCCTCTATGCTGTGTGTGGTGCATTGAAAACGTTAGCTGTCAGTCTGCAGTGAACCAACCTAAAGCAAGGTAGGGTGAGTTCATAGGGAGCAGCCTGCTTTCTCTCTCTGATTTTGGGGGTTGTTCTGAATTCTAAGAAATAAAGTTGTGTTATGTGTGACCCGTCCATGCCTACGGTAGCCTACCTGAAAATGCCAAGGTCAGGGCAGGCTGCAAGAAGGAGACCAGATCCTCCCAAGACTGGTGGCTAACACTGCAGTTAGATTCACTAACAAGCCACAAACAGTGCTTCTGATTCTCCACACTGGTTATCAAGAAGCTAAAAAAATATATGCACAGCCCCATTTACTGCATTTCAGTCTCTGACTCCCAATCAGCCACTATGTACAGTAAAAAGATATGTTATTTAAAAACTCTGTTCACTTTACCAAAATGTTATCCTGACCCCTAAAGGGTCAGCCACAGTACCAGATCAACATTAGTTGAGTTGAGATCTTACCCAAAATACCATTCTGCCAGCCAATCCTTTAGTATCTAAAACTAAAGGTTTATTATAAAAGGAAAGAAACAAACAAGATGAGAGATGTTAAATGATCAAATCAATCAGATACATACAAATCACTTCAAAGTCCATATATATCAAATTCTTAGCAAAATCATGGTGTTTGCAGGCTTGTACAGTTCCTCTGGTGTACACCCAGTGCCTGGATGGGTCTCAGTCCTTTGTTTCACAGCTTCAGTTGTAGATTAATTGATCCAGAGATAGGAAGCAGGAATGAAGACAAGATGTCTTTTATAGTTTCTGACATGTGGCCTGTTTCAAACACAAGCCCACAGCACATGTGTGGAAAAGAACTTGGAGTTCCCTGTTCACAGGCATACCTCTGCATGTCCTGATGACTCATAGGCATAGCCCCTGGTTTCTTTCCCTGGGCTATTGTATCTCTGATGGCCCTTGATTAGCCCTCAATCAGGCTGGACAGTGCTGGAGCTAATCTGTTGGGTGTGTCATCCAGTACTAGCTCAGCGCAGGTTTTAGATACAGAAATATCACTCATATTCATAGCTTACACACATATAGATGAGCTTATCATATTCAGGAAGTCACAAATTTTCCAATGAGCCCTTACATGGCATATTTTGAAGATTTTTTGTAATTTTGCAATACTGATATCAATAATGTTATAAATGGTAACCTCTAATCCAGACAGCGTCACACTATGTTCCAACCTCCAGCAAGAGGATTTTGTTTTGCTCTAACTTCTCTGTGTTTTTATGCTATGAACATAAGACAGAACACTGGTGACGAAGGTAGGAAGAAGAGAGAATGTAAGTGGAAAAATCATGAAGCAGGTCCTCAAGGAATCCGTTTTGAAGCACTTGGAGGAGAGGAAGGTGGTCAGGAGCAGTCAGCATGGGTTCATGAAGGGCAGGTCATGCCTGACCAACCTGAGTGCCTTCTATGATAGGATGACTGGCTCTGTGGATGCGGGGAACGCAGTAGACGAGATATACCTTGACTTTAGCAAAGCTTTTGATATGGTCTCCCACAGTATTCTTGCCAGCAAGTTACAGACATAGGGGATAGATGAATGGACTATAAGGTGGACAGAAAGCTGGCTAGATCATCAGGCTCAACAGGGGATTTGATAGCAGTCTTTAACTACCTGAAAGGGGGGTACCAGGGAGGATGGAGGTAGGCGGTTCTCAGTGGTAGTAGATGACAGGACTAGGAGCAATGGTCTCAAGTTGCAGTGGGGGCGATCTAGGCCGGGTATTAGGAAAAGCTTTTTCACTAGGAGGGTGGTGAAGAACTAGAATGGGTTACCCAGGGAGGTGGTGGAATCTCCATCTTTAAAGGTTTTTAAGGACCAGCTTGACAAAGCCCTGGCTGGGATGATTTAGTTGGGGTTGGTCCTGCTTTGAGCAGGGGTTGGCTAGATGACCTCCAGAGGTCCCTTCCAACTCTAATCTTCTATGATATGAATCTCCCCTCCCTGGTCCCAGCCAGGACCCAGTGGCAGCTGCACAGGGACTTCTTCCCTCCCTGGTCCCAGCTGGGGTCAGCCACGTGGGGACTTCTCCCCTTCTCTTTCCCGGCCAGGAGCTGGGGGAAGCCACAGGGGGCTTCTCTGTTCCCCACTGTGCTGAAATGGGCAGCCATGTCAATTTCATGGTTCAGCCATGTAATTGACAAAGCTGCCCCAGCAGGGAGGTAGTGAAGTCGCTTCTGGACTTCTGGCCCCAGCCCCCAGCTGAGAGCAGAGACCAGCAGCGTTGGCTTATCGCCCTGCTCCCGGCTGAGAGCAAGAGAAGCCTGGACTGCTGCAAGCTGGGGTGTCTGGTTCCAAGTCCTGGCTGGGAGTGGGGCAAGAAGCTGGAGCTGCTGGTCTCCCTTCTCATCTGGGACAAGAAGTCAGGGAACTTCTCCACCTGCTCCCCACTGGGGTAGTCTTGTCAATTACAAGGTTGAGCCATAAAATTGACACAGCTGCCTGTTCCAGCAGGGACCGGGAACCAGCTGCCCAGGCTTGCAGCATCCTGGAGTTCTCACCCTGCTCCCAGCCAGGAGTGGGAACCAGCCACCCTGGCTTCTGCTTTCTTGACAAGTATGACAGCCCCACCACCAATGTAAGGGAACGCAGTGTCTGCACTGACACTGGGTCACCCTAACTCTGCTGACAAAACCCTACACCTCTCGTCGGGGGGAGGGGTGATTGCAGTGTGTGCACCATCTCTGTTTTGTCGAGAAAAGCAGACTTCACTACACTCTTGTGTAGCCCAGGCCTAAGGCTATTGAATGTTGTGTATAACAGGGAACTGCCACTAGAGGGAGCCATGGAGATTGCTCTGCTTGAATCCGCAAAAGAAATGTGCCAAAATATGTAAATAAACTGGCCCCATGGTGCCAGGCCTGGGAAGAAGGCCTCTGCAGGCGGTGAAAAAGCTGGTGAAACAAGTCAGCACCTCTCACAGGAGCCAAACAAAATGGAGGGAACCATGTTTCTGCTTATTAAGGACACCACAGCAGCAGGTGCAGTGTTTCTTTAATAAACTGCAGTGCAAAAAGTGTAGTAAAGGGGGCACACCCCCAGGCTGGCCCTCGGGCACCACAGCCCGCTGAAGGATACGACAAGAGGAAGCCTACAAGTAGCAGCCACTAAACTAGTTATGTGACTATGGAGAAGTTGGGCTTGAAAGCTGGTTGCCTCCAGGATGACAGGAGAGTGAATGGCCCATTTCATGGAACCATGTTTGATGGGAAATGGCCAGGCATATTGTGTGGGAATATTTTTATGAGTCCTATGTGTGCCTCAGTTTTCCCTTATACTTTGCATTGCTACTCAGTGGGGAGGAAAGGATTAAGCGTGTGTGTGTCCTTGTCTGGGTAGAATGAATAAAGGAACTGGAATCCGACCCAGATCAACAAGCAGTCCAGTGAGACAACGCCAGTTCCAATGACTCTTGGATCAATACTCAACAGTGGGAAGGTCAAGCCAGGGAGGTTGTGAACTCAGCATGGCCTGCCTGGAGAACAAAGGACTGAGCTGTGACCAGGAGAGGATAACGAGTTGGCTTCTGAAGAGGCTGAGTGCTCTCTCACCTGAGAGCTGATTAACGAAGACATCAGAGGGAGAGCATCTGAAAATGGAGCTCACTACAGTTTAGCATGTGAATTACAATTTGACCAGAATGGCCTATGCTGCAACCTTCATTTCTCAGTGCTAACCTAAGGACTTTCCACACTGTGTTCAAGTTGCCTAATAAATCCTACTCGGTTTTGAAAACACGGTTTGGGGTGTCACTGTAAATCCCGACTGAGGTGCATTAGTCCCTGAAAAGTGTAAGACTACTGGTAGAGATTTGGTCTCAGTTGGACTCGCTGGGCAAAGCTTATGGCATGAAACAGGAGTGCTGGAGCCCTGTAGCTCAGTCTACAAGGCAGTGAGGCTGCAAGGCCTGCCTTGAATGGAGAGTGAGATCCCGTGGGGGTCTGGCACCTTAAAAAGGATTCCTCCAAGAGACTGTTTAAAAACTGGGGCACAGCATAGACTCCTTGGATCTGTGACACACAGCATCCTCCTTATTATGTTAATCTGTCCCCCCCGGATAATTCTATGATTCCTGGATCCCAAGGCCAGCAGGGACCTTTGTGATCATCTAGTCTGAACTCCTGTGCAGCACAGGCCAGAGAATTTCCCCCAAATAGTTCCCAGAGCACAACTTTTGTAAATCAAGTTTGGATGTTTTCTAACTTGTTGGTGATAGAGACTCCAACATGCTCGTTGGTCAGTTGTTCCAATGGCTAAATACCCTCCCTTAAAAATATACGCCGTATTTCCAGTCTGAATTTATTTAGCATCAACTTCCAGCCATTGGACTGTGCTATCCTTTCTCTGACAGATTGAAGAAACCATTGTCACACGTGTTCCCCACTTAGGTGTCTATAAATTGTACTCAAGTCACTACTTAACCTTCTCTTGTTAAGCTGAATAGACTGAGCTCCTTGCGTCTATCACGATATAGCGTGTTTTCTAGCCCTTCAATCATTCTAATCGCTCCTCTCTGAAACCTCTCCAATTTATCATCATTCTGAATTGCGGACACTGGAATTGGACACAGGATTCCAGCAGTGGTTGCACCAGTACTAAAAAACAAGGGTAAAAAAAATAACATCTCTACTCAAGATTCCCCTGATTATTCTTCCAAGAATCGTATTAGGCCTTTTGGCCAAACCACCACTGTGCTTGGTTGCCCTCACCTTGTGTGCCCCCTGGCCATCCGGGGTGGTGCTGCCATTCTGCTCAACTCCCAGTGCCCCCCGCAGGCTGTCAGCCTACTTCTGCAGGGCAGCCCTCCAGCTGGGTCAGACTTGTGACCCATCCCGTGCCCAGGGCAGCTCCCTGAAAATGCCAAGGTCAGGGCAGGCTGCAAACCAAGAGCAGATTCTCCCAGCACTGGTGGGTGACACTGAAGCCAGACTTCCCAACCAGCCACAAACTGCGCTTCTGAATCCCCACAGAGGCCAGTACACAAACACACACAGCCCTCTTTACTGCATTTCAGGTCCTGGCTCCCAAATCAGCACTGGGTTCAGTGAAGAGACCAGTTATTTAAACTCTATGCTCTTTACTAAAAAGGTTCCCTCTGACCCCAAGGGGTCAGCCACTGTACCAGTTCAACATAAGTTTGGATCTTACCTAAAATACCACACTGCCAGCCAGTCCTTTAGTAACTAAAACTAAAGGTTTATTGTAAACAGAAAGAAATAAACCATCAGAGAAATGGTAAAGGGTCAAAGCAAATCAAATACATACAGATGATTGTAAATCCATATACATCAGGTTTCTAGAAGAACTGTGGAGTTGCAGGCTTGTACAGTTCCTCTGGCATACATCCAGTATCTGGATGGGTCTTAGTTCT
The DNA here is from genome assembly GCF_026122565.2 of Emydura macquarii macquarii. Lineage (NCBI taxonomy): Eukaryota > Metazoa > Chordata > Testudines > Chelidae > Emydura > Emydura macquarii. Next base: position 858,696 of record NW_027131139.1, read on the forward strand.
TCGGTTCAGTTGCAAGTGAATTGATCCAGAGGCAGGTATATGTCTGTAGCTGAACAGGAACAAAGACAAAATGGATTCTGTGGCTTGGCCTTATATACCCCCTGGCCTTGGCCATGCTGTCTTGTGGAACATTACAAGAATTAAAATGGAGTCCAGAGTCACATGGGCCAATCCTGGTAACTCTTCAGGTATGCCTTTGTTTCTTCCTGGGCCCCTTGCATCCATGAGTGTCTTAATGGGCCATTAAACAGGCTATTGTCCTGCCACCATCGTATCTTTGGGAATATTACGTAGTGCAGCCTCATAACTATACACAACATTATAACAAACACGTTACTGTAACAATTGTCGCACTGGCTGGATTGGGGGGAGCATTTATGATCTTGTTTGACATCAGTATGTCAAAATCATAATAATTCATGTGAGATATGCCATGTCAGGAACTGTTCGAAAGGCTACAATGTAATAAGTAAGATGAGGATGTTTATGTTCATGTGTTATATGTGTAAGGGAAGTTATGGATATGTTTGATATATCAGTATTTCAAATTGTGCTGTCTGAGTGGCACCTCAGACAGGATGGCTGCAGAACAATAGCCTGTTTAATGGCCAATTAAGACATTCCCAGGTGCAAGGGGCCCAGGGGGAGAAGCCAGGGATATACCTGATGAGTTACCAGGACTTGCCCATGTGAATCTGGACTCCATTTTGGTTCCTGTGAAATTCCACAAGCAGCATGGCAGGGACCAGAGGATATATAAGGCAGAAGTCTCAGAATCCATTTTGTCTTCAATCCTGTTCAGCTTTCAGCAACCTATCTACCTCTGGACCAAGTCATCTGCAACTGAACCTGTGAAACAAAGAACTGAGACCCATCCAGGTACTGGATTTGTACCAGAGGGACTATACAAGCCTGCAAACTCCACAATTCTCCTAGAAACCTGATGTATATGGACTTTCCAATTATTTGTATGTATCTGATTGCTTTAATCCTTTAACGTTTCTCTTATTGTTTGTTCCTTTCTTTTTATAATAAACCTTTAGTATTAGTTACTAAAGGATTGGCTGGCAGCGTGGTACTTTGAGTAAGATCAAAACTTATATTGATCTGGTACTGTGGCTGACCCTTTGAGGTCAGGAGGAACCTTTTTAGTAAAAAGCATAGAGTTTAAATAACTGGCCTCTTTAATGGACCCAGTGGCTGACTGGGAGCCAGAGACTGAAATGCAGTAAAGGGGGCTATGTGTATTTGTGTACTGGCTTCTTGATAACTGGTTTGGGGAACCAGAAGCACAGTTTGTGGCTGGTTGGGAAATCTGGCTTCAGTGCCACCCACCAGTGCTGGGAGAATCTGCTCTCCTTTTGCAGCCTGCCCTGATCTTGGCATTTTCAGGTGGCTACCCTAGGCACGGAAGGGTCACAACAATAATGAGCATTCCAAAGACATCTAACCTGACATCTTTTGCATTAGACAATACACCTTTACACTATAAGGGTGATCATGGGGGTACTGGACATCACAGAAGCTATTCCAAACCCCAAATTATTTTTGTTGCCCTTCTCTGTACCTTCCAAACAGTATACAAGCTGGGGGCATACCATGGATTTATATAGGGATTTTATGATATTTTCTGTTTTATTATCTATCCCTTTTCTAATAGTTCCTAACATTGTTAGTTTTTTGACTGCTGCTGCATATTGACTGGACGTTTTCAGAGAACTATGCACAATGACTCCAAGATCTCTTTCTTGAGTGGCAATAGCTAATTTAGATCCCATCACTTTGTATGTACAGTTGGGATTATGTTTTCCAATGTGCATTACTTTGCATTTATCAACACTGAATTTCATCTGCCGTTTTGTTGCCCAGTCATCCAGTTTTGAGTGATCCCTTTGTAACTCTTTTCAGTCTGCTTTGGACATAACTATCTTGAGTAATTTTGCCACCTCACTATTTACCCCTTTTTCCAGATCACTTATGAATATGTTGAACAACACTGGTTCCAGTATAGCTCCCTAGGGAACATCGCTATTTACTGCTCTCCATTAAAAAAACTGACCATTATTCCTACCCTTTGTTTCCTATCTTTTAACCAGTTACTGATCCAGCAGAGGACTTTCCCTCTTACCCAATGTCTGCTTAGTTGGTTTAAGAAATATATAATAAAATAATAATAATTAATAATATTGGTTTGGACTTTATTCTGTTTGCATATTACCAATGTGATAGAGTCATGATCACTTGTATCTAAACTACTATTAATTTTTAGTTCTGTGATCAGTTCTTTATCTGTGAAGACAAGGTCTAATCTAGAATTCCCCTATGCTGAATGAAAAACTTTTTGTGTTAGGAAATTGTCATCTATAATATTTAGAAATTCAAATAATGTTTTAGTACTGGCAGCATGAGATCTCTAGCATGTGCCACTCAAATTGAAATCCCGCATGATCATGCAGCTTTTATTTCTACAGATTGAGCAGCCAGTCATCCTGTTCCCCAGTATGATTCAGTGCTCTATATCCCTGCTTAGCTCAGTTCAGCTTCAGTGGTGTAGTCATGCTGGAACACCATTCTGGTACTATTAAGCAGCAGCAATGTGGTAGTCGAGATGTAATATGCATAAAAATACTCTCTAGATAGCTGGGGAGACTATTATCTATAGAGCTAAAAGAGACTGTGCCCTTCTTGCCAAGAGGACTAACAGGCTGCATTAGTAGGAGCACTGGCAGCAGATGGAGGGAAGTGATTATTCCCCTCTATTCGGCACTGGTGAGGCCACATTTGGAGTATTGTGTCCAGTTTTGGGCTCCCCACTACAGGAAGGATGTGGACAAATTAGAGACTGTCCAGCAGAGGGCAACAAAAATTATTAGGGGATTGGAGCACATGATTTATGAGGAGAGGCTGAGGGAACTGGGTTTGTTTAGTCTGCAGAAGAGAAGAATGAGGGGGGATTTGACAGCAGCCTTCAACTACCTGAAGTGGGGTTCCAGGGAGGATGGAGCTAGGCTGTTCTCAGTGGTGGCAGATGACAGAACTAGGAGCAATGGTCTCAAGTTGCAGTGGGAGAGATCTGGGTTGGATATTAGGAATAACTTTTTTAGTAGGAGGGTGGTGAAGCACTGGAATGGGTTACCTAGGGAGCTGGTGGAATCTCCATCTTTAGAGGTTTTTAAGGCCCAGCTTGACAAAGCCCTGGCTGGGATGATTTAGTTGGGGTTGGTCCTGCTTTGAGCAGGGGGTTGAATTAGATGACCTCCTGGGGTCCCTTCCAACTCTAATCTTCCATGACTCTATGATTCTATGACTGTTAGCAATATACATCTACGTGTTATAAGCTGTTGTAAGTAATGCATTTTCAGTTAGCCTAAGTAACTCCATTTTGTCTAGCTGTCCGCAAGTAACCCAGGATTGTAGAAGGGCCCTGTTATCAGCTAAAGAAGAACTGCCCTGCCAGATCCGGATAGTTCCAGTTAACAGGCAAAGTAAAGTATCAGCAAAATTAAAACAATGAACTAGTATAGGGACCAATCATCTCGTGTGAAATAGTCTTATCTTCTTCTTGTAGCCTTGTAGGTTGCCAAGTATGCTAATGTAGGTTAAGCTACTGCGCATGGGTGTCTTCTGTTTTATGCTTGTATAAAATGTAGTAACAATTATTTTTCAGGGTCTTTGTTCAGTGGCCGCCTGTGGCTATGTGACTGACCTTCTGCAGAATAAAATCTTGGAGACTGCCCGGATTCCTGTGTGGGTTTCTTATCTATGCAGGGCAACGAACTAGACTGAAATTTCTCAGCACAATTTGGCGATCTCCGCCAGGACTGCCTCTGCATGCCAACCCCGAGTTCCTGCTCTGGACAACGCCTCAGCCGGCACCGGGTGAGTTCACCCTGAAGGTCTTGAAAGGGGAGTGGAACTCGGTGGAAGGCTGTAAAGCAGTCGAGACCCCTTGAGTCTCGCAGTCTCCAGGAATAACAGGTACCTCTCTTCTTTTTTCCTTCTTTGTTGTTCTGTCTGTTATTGTTGTGTGCACATGTTGTCCACGGGGTATGGTTGTGAGAAATGCATGCTAGTGTTAAGTAACTAGGATAAGGGCTCAGATCAGATTACCTGACCTGTTCTTAAAGGGACGAAGCCGAGGCTGTGTTAACACAGGGTGAGAGTGGTGTGGTGTGTGAGAGACGAAAGGATTGTGGACGGGAGAAAGGGGAATTGAAGGAAGTAAACCCTCCAGGGATAGTCCCTTAGGGACGTTGTTAGCAGCATGATCTGCGGGAAAGTTACCGGTACAGAAAGGAATGACCAAGACTCGAGCTAAAGAACTGTGCACAGAATGGCAAAAGTATTATGATAACAGTACCCAAATTTGGCCTTCGCAGGGTACCTTTGACTATTGTAAATTAAAGCAGTTAAGGGTTAAGCTGGAGGATGTGGTGCCTAGACAGATGGATTATTGGTACTGCTGGGCGGCTCTTTCTGACAAGACTGCTCGATAGTAACAATGCCTGTTACCAAGGAAGGAAACCTGCCCCCGTATAATCCAAACTCCTTAGTATTTAAAAGCCGGCAAGTAAAGCATAACTGCAGTATTTGTTAATCAATCAGCCCCCGACATTCGCAATTATTTTCTGAAGTTTTGTCCAGGATGGAGTGGAAAAAAATACAACAGAGGTACGGGGAATTGCTACGTATGTATTTGAAGAAAGAAAGGGGAAGGAGTAAGCTAAAGAGGGAAAAAGAAAGCAGGATGAATTAAGGCTGCTAGCTGTGACTATGCAGAATGCTGTGTCTGACCAGAGAGGCAGAGGAAGTAATTTGAGAGGCAGAGGCAGAGGAAAAGGATTTCAGAATAGCGGGTGAGGGAGAGGGGAAGGTACAAACTCGACCGGAACCTAAGTTTGTTTCTGGTGTAAAATGCCTGGACATTTTAAGCAAGAGTGCCCTAGCCGTTTGGCTTCAGAAGGGGTCACTACTACCACTACTCCCTTTCAGTATGCTATCCCAAGACATCAAGGGGCGCCCCCAACACCCATATCCAAACAAATGACTTCACAAGGCACGGAGGACTCTTATTTGCAATGAAGTTTAAAAGGGAGCTTTAACTATTTGAATGCTGAAAGTGACTATGAAAGTTTATGTTGTTTAAGTATTCCTATACATCACAAGAAAGGGGGTGAACCATATGTAACTGTAAATGTGGAAAATACTATGTATGAATGTTTAATTGATACAGGTGCAACAAAGTCAGTTCTAGCAGTAAGTAAAGATGATGCAAATCATAAAATTGAGGGTAGTGAAATTATTGTGTGTGTGGGGGGGGTAATAGAACTCAAGTGCCCACTACTGCTCCTGTTACTGTTACAGTGGGACCGCTAACTGTACAACACCAGTTTTTGTTGGCCGAATCCTCTCCGGTGAATTTATTAGGATGGGATTTATTATGCAAATTAAGGGCCACTTTGCACTGTGATTCCTCCGGTGTAAAATTGGAAATGCCCCCAGGGGAGGTAGAGAACTTTGTAATGGTTTGTGAAGCAACGGATAAAGAATTAATGGTTTGTGAAGCAACGGATAAAGAATTAAAGAAATTACAGGACTTACCGAAATCCTTGTGGGGATGGGAAGCCACCGATGTCAAACTACTCCTCTCGGCCTCTCCAGTCACCGTGCAGGTAAAACAGGGACCCCCCTCCCTCGGTGGCTCAGTACCCCTTATCCAAAGAAGCTGAGCAAGGGTTGCAACCTTTGATCACTGACTATTTAGAGAAAGGGATTTTAAGACCCTGCACCTCCCCATGCAACACCCCGGTCCTTCCGGTAAAAAAGCCCAAGCTGGATGATCAAGGAAACCCAGTTTACAGGTTTGTTCAAGACTTAAGGGTAATTAATGCATATGTAATTCCACAGCATGCAGTGGTGCCCAATCCTGCCACTATTGTAACTGCTATCCCTGCATCTTCGTGTTGTTATTCTGTGATTGATCTGTGTGCAGCTTTTTTTAGCATTCCAATAGATGAAGCCTCCCGGTATTTATTTGCTTTCACTTGGAAGGGGCGCCAGCTCACCTGGTCTCACCTGCCACAAGGATATGTAGAGTCCCTGATCCTGTTTTCCCAGATTCTTCAGCAGGATCTGGCCTCCATCGTATTACCAGGAAAATCTACATTGGTTCAATATGTGGATGATTTATTAATTGCCTCCTCATGTGAAGCCTTATGTAAATTGGACACTGTCACGCTTCTCGCTGAATTGGCCCCCAGAGGCCACCAGCTATCACCAAGTAAGCTACAGTTCTGCCTACCGGAAGTGGAATATTTGGGACATATCTTTGGACCAGGAGTAAGGAAGCTTTCCCCTAAGCGAGTTCAGGCCCTAATGGACATGCCCCTACCTCACACCAAAAAGCAGGTAAAAGCAATTTTGGGTGCTGCAGGGTTCTGTAGACCCTGGATTCCTGCCTTTGGGGAGTTGGTAAAGCCACTAGTTGAACTAATCAAGGCCTCTGTCTCAGAGCCCCTTGAAGAGACTGCTGAACTAAAATTAACTATTCATAAGTGAAAACATGTACTAAGTCAAGCTCCGGCTTTGGGCCTCCCTGATTACGAAAAGCCATTCCGCTGTTTGTGCATGAACAAAGGGGGGTGGCATCTGGAGTTTTAACCCAAATGTTCGGGCCTAGAAGACGGCCTGTAGCCTACTGTTCGGCCCAGCTAGATGCAGTGGCCAAAGGAACTGTTGGTTGTTTAAGGGCCATTGCCGCCACGGCTCTGATGATTACCAAGAGTAAAGCTCTTGTATTGGGTTATCCATTGACTGTGTTTGTGCCTCATGAAGTGGAAACCCTTATAATCCAAGAAAAGACCCAGGCCTTCACTCACCAAAGGATCGCCCAGTACAAAGTAATATTATTGGCAGCAGACAACATCACCCTTCAAAGATATTCTGTATTGAATCCAGCTACTCTTCTACCTGAACCAGTTCCGACAGAGGAGCTCCACGATTGCTGCAAGGTAATAGAAGTGGTCGAACAGCCACAACCAGATTCAACAGATGTACCTCTGTCTACCCAGATCAGATTCTATTTACAGATGGATCCTCTTTCATGAAGGAAGGCAAACGATTCACAGGAGCTGCGGTAACGTCAGCATTCGAAACCCTCTGGGCTGAACCACTGCCAACTTCCTACAGTGCACAGGCTGCAGAGCTCATTGCTCTAACTGAAGCATGTAAGTTAAGCGCTGGGTTGTCTGTAAATATATACACTGACTCTAAATATGCTTTTGGAATCTGTCATGCAGTAGGAGCTCTATGGAAAAAACGGGGATTCCTCACCTCAACTGGCAATAACATTGCCAATGCCAACCAAGTCGAAGACTTACTAAAAGCCATCATGTTGCCACGAGAAATTGCGGTCATGCATTGTTCAGCTCATACAAACTCCATGGATGAAGTCAGTCAAGGAAATCATCGTGCCGACCTGGCCGCTCAACAAGCAGCTATGACGCCTCTGCCCTTGAGAGTGTGTGCAGCTGTTTTCATGCCCGGATTGGAGAAGGATAAAGTAACAAACGCCATAACGCCAGAAGAAAAGGCTCGATGGGTAAGACTGTATAAAGCTGAGGAAAAGGATGGATTGTGGTGGACACCACAAGGTAAGCCAATTTTACCTTCTATACTTCTGAGACCGGTATGCCAACAAATTCACAGTCAAAGACATTATGGGGCATCAGGTATAACGGACACTGTTCTACGAACCTGGTGTGCCCCTGGCATCCACCAAGTAGCAAAGCGAGTGACTCAGCTATGCCCTACATGCCAAGCTTTTAATGTGGTCCCACGTAAGAAGCTCAAAGAAGGTGCCCAGCCCTGGACTGTATTGCCTTTTGAAACTTTGCATTTGGACTTTATTTCTCTGCCACCCTGCAATGGGTTTAAATACGTGTTAGTAATAGTAGATCAGCCAACTGGATAGAGGCAACCCCTGCTGCCAAGGCAATAGCGACTGTGGTAAGAAATTTCCTACTAAAGGAAATCATCCCTCGGTTTGGCCTTCCACAAATAATAAACTCTGATCAGGGAAGCCACTTTACCGGGGAAACCCTCAAGGAAGTATACAAAGTCTTTGGAATCACCAGAAGATTGCATACTCCTTACCATCCACAAAGTTCAGGGCAGGTAGAAAGAGCGAACTGGGAAGTTAAAACCCTGTTGGGAAAACCATGCCGTGAATCACAGCTAAAATGGCCTCAGGTTTTGCCAATTGTGTTATTCCAGTTACGTAACAGACCTAGCAGGGATATAGGGCTAAGTCCTTATCAAATGTTGCTTGGTCATCCTCCCTTTATGGCAAAGCAGTTCCATTTTCTTACCAGAACCCTTATGGGGGGGGACCATCAACTGTATAAATATGTTAAATCTTTGCGTAAGCGTCATATCTCATTGCAAAAAGCAGGAGCCTTGCTCCAACCGGTGCCCCTGGACGGCGAGGTACATCCATACCAACCAGGAGATCGAATGTGGATTAAAACACCCAGACATTCTAGCCCTCTGACGCCAGTGTGCGAAGGGCCATTCCAGGTACTGCTGACCACACACACAGCAGTAAAAGTCACAGAGAGATCCGCCTGGATTCATCATTCCCAAATCAAGCCAGCTGTATATGACGACAGTACCCCGGCTGTGGTACCACCCTTAAAGCTAACCAAACAGCCAGACTGTAAACAATGGACTATTGCCGTATTAACCTAATAGCTACTAGGTTATGCTTTGGTATCAGGAGGTTATTCTTATTGTTGTTGTGGCTGTGTTGTTTGGTTGTATTCTACTCAGCTGCCTTGGAAACTTTAGCAAATAACACGGCAGATGCCCTACAGGAGGAAGTAACTCAATTATCAGGAGTGGTAGCCCAAAATCGCATCGCTCTCGATTACCTCTTAGCAGCCCAAGGAGGGGCATGTGCAGTAATAAATTCATCCTGCTGTGCTTTTGTTAACCAATGGGCTAGGGTGGAAACAGATGCTCATATTATACAACAGCAAGCATTATTGTTTCATGCAGTTACTCTGGATAACACAAATTTTAGCTTTCAAAATATCTGGCATTGGTTCACCTCTTGGCTACCCAACATATCTTGGTTGCATAATTTTGTAGTGGCTATAATTTCAGTTGTTGTACTTTTAATTTGTGTGTGTTGCTGTTTTCAATGCCTAGGTAATTTACCATCTGTATGCTCTGCATTTACCCAATTTGTAAAACCAAAGGTTACTAATATGCAAATGCTAACCCAAATTGAGATAGTAGGTATTAAGCGTAAATTGGATCAAATTTACCAGTAGTGAGTCATTACTAAGTACCTTAGTATGACTCAAGGGGGGAATTGTAAGTAATGCTTTTTCAGTTAGCCTAAGTAACTCCATTTTGTCTAGCTGTCCGCAAGTAACCCAGGATTGTAGAAGGGCCCTGTTATCAGCTAAAGAAGAACTGCCCTGCCAGATCCGGATAGTTCCAGTTAACAGGCAAAGTAAAGTATCAGCAAAATTAAAACAATGAACTAGTATAGGGACCAATCATCTCGTGTGAAATAGTCTTATCTTCTTCTTGTAGCCTTCTTCTTGTAGTCTTATCTTCTTCTTGTAGCCTTCTTGTAGCCTTGTAGCCTTGTAGCACTGCGCATGGGTGTCTTCTGTTTTATGCTTGTATAAAATGTAGTAACAATTGTTTTTCAGAGTCTTTGTTCAGTGGCCGCCTGTGGCTATGTGACTGACCTTCTGCAGAATAAAATCTTGGAGACTGCCCGGATTCCTGTGTGGGTTTCTTATCTATGCAGGGCAACGAACTAGACTTAAATTTCTCAGCACACTGTAGATCAATGATTCTATCTGCTATGAAGATAGATGGGCAGTTGCTCTTGTGCAGTGGTCCCCAAACTTTTTAAAGTAATGCCCTCCCTTCCCAATGTAATCTGCCCAAGCATCCCCGGGAGCTGCGGTTGGGGGCTGGGACCTGCGACTGGGGCCAGAGCTGTGGCCCAGAGTGGAGCTGCAGCCAGGAGCAGGGCCAGGGTCCAGGTCTCATTCAGGAGCTGTAGGCTGAGGCTGGGGCTGTGGCTGGGGCCAGGAGCAGGACCAGGCCACAGCTAGGAGTCAGATACTGCATCCAGGAGCCAAGGCCACAGCCGGGCCAGGAGCCAAGATCAGGGGTGGAGCCGCAGCTGGGCCGCAGTCAGAATGTTACCTGAGAATGTTTAAGAGTGTTATACAGCCCCTTCTATGTGTTTGGAATGTTTTGTAAAGGACCAGGAAAACTCCATCTTGAAAAAACATGGAGACTGCCTTGTGCCTGGCAGTGTGCCAAAGGTTGGCATCTTGCCAGCGGACAAAGATCTGCCCAGTGACTCAGTGGCGGGAAGCTCTGAGTAGACACAGTTGGGTACCCTGGGTGGAGTTTAGGCGGGAAGGTTTCCAGCCTTGTGATTGGTAGGTTTAAAACTCCAAGGGTCTATATAAGTCCTACAGCTCGGGGCTGCCCATCATAGCGGTAGCATGGCGAGGGAATCGTTTCTTTGTGTGGCTTCGGACGAGGAAGAGAAGCAGACGAAATACCGCCAACAGACGAGGACCTAAGGAAGGAAACTTACCTGATGGAGGCTGGTTCCAGCGAAGCATCCAGGAGAGATCATGACCAGCATTCCCTGGAGGGAAGGAAGAAAAACCGTAAAGTGTTAGCAAAAGATTGGAAGCCCAAGGATTAAGTTTGAGGTAGTGGGACTGGAGTTCAACTCCCATTATCTCGACACCAGTCTTTTGTTCGTTGGGATTTGTGGGTTTATTTCAGTCATTGCCCTATTCCACCGGTAACCAGTCCCAAATAAATTGTTTACTCATGTTGCCTTACCCAGTGTCTGTGTTTAATCAAACCACCCCTGGTGATAGATACAGGTAATCAGGCAAACCAATTGCACATTGATTTTTGTTCAGGGAAAGAGGTGGAGTGCGCCCCTCAACAGACTGGCAAGGAGCAGGACAAAAAGGTGCGGAGAACTAGTTCAGCAAGGATACAAGAGAGGATCAATCAGGTGGACAGAAACACTGGAGCAGGCAGATCTTGGGGGCAGGCAGAATCTCACAGGACAGAGCATGGACTAGCACACATCCACCAGGGGCAATTGCTATTTACAGCCCCCAAAGGGGGCAGTCTCTGGTTAGGGTGATGCACTAAGCACTTTCATGGCAACCAATAACATAACTGAAGAGCGACTTGGCCCTTACTGTTTCAGGAAAGAGGAGTTATCCATGGAGAATGGTTATTTTTGCCATGGCACCTATGAGTAATAATCCCAAAAAGCTTAGAGTGACACTGGCAGACCAGCCAACTTAACATAACAATTTGACAACTTAACAAGCACTGGCAGGCCATAACAACTTAACAAGAGGCATTGCAATTGTATCAAGACAACTCATTGTATGTGAATTTCAAAGAGGTGCACTAGAGTGGCAATCATCAACTCATTCATTTGTAGTAATAGAAATCAAGGGTAGATGCTAAGTCCATTTATCTGTCAATATCTTGTTAGACATTTAACAATGTAACCAAATTAGCTTGTAGATGCTAATTCCCTTTCATGTCTTAATTGCCTTACATTAGGTATCCGAATGGTTCAGTTAACCTTAAGATCAAAGATGTGAGACACTGCAGGTGTAGCCCAAGATTTTTGCTTTAGTTGTCTGAATGGCCAAAAAGAATGTTGAAATAAAGGCTTGCAGAAAAGCCTCAAAAGGGGTCTTAAAAAATTCTGAGATTGATGGATTGAGTGTTTGAGAAGAGTGGTATCAGTGTTGGGACATTTGTAGCATTTAGAGTAATGACTGGTTTTGGGAATGGGATTCTTGGACAGCGATTGGTGGTGGGAAGGATCCAGCAAGTGACAGCTGAGAAATGGCAGTTGGAAGGGGGATTCCCTCCTCCTCATTCCTAGCCCCTTCCCTATCCATTTTGACATTCTCACGCCTAACATACCCCACCCCCCCATTCCCTGGCACATAACTTCCTGCCCTGCCCTTCTTATTAGCATAGAAGGCCAGGCTAATTAGCATAGATGGCAAGGATAATTAGCATAAAAGGTGAGGCTGTGACACTAGACCCGAAAAAGCCAAGCAACTTTGCAAATTGCATGGCCCAACTCTGACCTTTTAAGATATAATATAGGAAAATACAAGGTAGTGAGGGCCACTCCTTATAAGTAGACTAGAGCTTTGATATGCAAGTGTATTGTTGGTAGTTATTTGATGTTATTTACGTATCTCGTCAGAGGTTAGCAATGTAGAAAAACTGCTTCCCTGTCCATCACTGTTCTATTGATTAAGAGTTCAAAAGGAGCATATGAAGATTTAGATGGAACTTTGAATGTAACAATACTATTGTTTGTATTTCTCTTTGAAGTTTAAATCGTAAATACTGTAAATGGTTGTAAATGGCCAATTATCTTGTGCTAATATAACTAGTTACTGGTGTGCTCAGGAAATAGGACGTGGTACTTCAGAGTCCCAAGTAATCATCTATTAATTGTTCAAGGAGATACCTGCTGTTAAGAAAATATTGGGTCAGCCTGCATGGATCTATAAAAGACCCTAGTGGACCGATCCTTTTAATCTCAAATCTGTCCAAGCTTGTCAGGGAAAGTTTGGATCACAAGATTGAGATCCCAACACCAGCCTGGAATCACCTTGCTAATTCTCATGGGAGAATTTGAACAAACTATGCACATGGACTATTTAGTCTTCATTCCTTTGGATCAATTCATCTACAACTAAAGCTGTGGATCAAAGGACTGAGACTCATCCAGGTACTGTATGTGCACCAGAGGGACGATACAAGCCTGCACACTCCACAATTCCACTGGAAACCTGATATATATGGACTTTCCAATAATTTGTATGTATGTGATTACTTTAATCATTTAACATCTCTCACCGTGTTTGTTTCTTTCCTTTAAAATAAACCTTTAGTTTTAGCTACTAAAGGATTGGCTGGCAGCATGGTATTTTGGGTAAGATCCAAACTTATATTGATCTGGTAATGTGGCTGACCCTTTGAGGTCAGGAGAACCTTTCTGGTAAAGAGCATAGAGTTTTAAATAGCTTATCTCTTTACTGGACCTAGTGGCCGACTGGGAGCCAGAGACTGAAATGCAGTAAAGGGGTCTGTGTATATTTTTGTTTTAGTTTCTTGATAACCAGTGTGGGGAATCAGAAGCACAGTTTGTGGCTGGTTGGGAAGTCTGACTTCAGTGTCACCCACCAGAGTTGAGAGAATCTGCTCTCCTTTTGCAGCCTGCCCTGACCTTGGCATTTTCAGGTGGCTACTCTAGGCATGGATGGGTCACTAAGTAATTGATTAGCTTAGTGTTTTTACATCAGAACCTAATTAACATGGCAGGCAGTCTGATTAGCATATCAGGTGGCCTTCAAGCTGTTTGGCTGAGCGTGGGTGACCAAACCGTATATAAAGCCCACAGTCAGCTGGCTAAGCTTTGTAGAGAGCTGAGATCACCTGAGGCGAAGAAGAGCTGAATGGAGGGAGAGCTGACTATCTAAAGAAGAAGAGCTGAAATCACTTGGAAGAAAAGAACCTCATCCTCATGACATCCCGAAAACATCTGAACAGGGGTGAGCATTGTTATACGACCCGTGCCCAGGGTAGCCAACTGACAATGCCAACGTCAGGGCAGGCTGCAAAAGGAGAGCATATTCTCCCCACGCTGGTGGGTGACACTAAAGCCCGGCTTCCCAACCAGCCACGAACTGCTTCTGATTACCCCACACTGGATATCACGAAGCCAGTCCACAAATGCCCACAGCCCCCTTCACTGCAGTTCAGCTCCAGGCTCCCAAATCAGCACCAGGTCCAGCAAAGAGACCAGTTACTTAAACTCTCTGCTCTTTGCTAAAAAGGTTCCCTCTGACCCCAAAGGGTCAGCCACAGCACCAGATCAATATAAGTTTGGGTCTTACCTAAAATACCACGCTGGCAGCCACTCCTTTAGTATCTAAACTAAAGGTTTATTGTAAAAAGAAAGAAATCAACCATGAGAGAAATGTTAAAGGGTTAAAGTGAATCACAGATATACAAATGATTAAAAGTCCATATACTTCAGGTTTCTGGAAGAATTGTGGAGTTGCAGGCTTGTATAGTCCCCTCTGGTTCACATCCAGTACCTGGATGGGTCTAGGTCGTTCAGTTCAGTTGCAAGATGAATAGATCCAGAGGTAGGTGTATGTCTGCAGACTGGACAGGAGCAAAGACAAAAATGGTTTCTCTCGCTTGATCTTATATACCCTCTGTCTTTTCGCCATGTGGCCTGTGAACTTTGCTGGAGCTAAAATGGAGTCCAGAGTCACATGGGCCAATCCTGGTGACTCTTCAGGTGAGCCTGGGGTCCAGTCACGTAAGCAGGTTCTGGTGACTCGTTGGTGATGCTGGCTTCTTTCTCTGGGTTCCTCGCACCTGGGAAGGCCTTAATGGGCCATTACGCTGGCCATTGTTCTGCAGCCCTCCTATCCGGGGTTGTTCCTTTTGGCGGCGGGGAGGGGACTTTCAGTGGTGGCAAGGTTACATGGGGGGAACAATGCCCTCCGCCGAAATCCTGCCGCCGTTTGCCCCTTTTCAGCGGCAGGGTTTCGGGGGGGGGGGAACTTTAGGTGGCAGATTCAGTGGCGTGGTACGGTTCGCGTACCACCCAGCCTTCTTCGAAATACCGCACCGCTGCTTTAGAAAATTGGGCTAATTGAGTCTCCTATCTATGTCTAAGCCTAGGTAATCCTTCTGTTAAGAAGCTGCACAGGCACCTCTAGGCTTACAGATAACCGGGCTAACTGAGTCCCTGCTCTGTGTCTGAGCCTGAGGTAACTTTTTTAGCGATCCTTGGACAGAACAAAAGGACCTTCTGTGATGAACAAAAGGATGTTTTTAAAGGTTGTGTAAGTAAAGTCCACCTGTGTCTGCATGTCAATAAAGTTGGATGCTTGTGGTCTGAGTGAGATTATCCCTCTGTACCCATCCATCAACCGCCTAGATAATGCTTGCTGGTTGATAGATTGTTAAGGATTTTTAGTAATAATATATGTATAGTGTGTTCATGTATAAGATTAATAAATGTATTGTTAGATTAATAGTGTCAAGTATTATAGTGATAGGCTAACATTAGAATAACTTTTCTTGTATCATATATCTTCTAATAGTTGTATGCTGATGAATATATATATATATATTGTTCTGTGGTTACAAGTCCTGCTTGATTTCTATCTCTTTCTATTTAATGTAACCGTTCACTTCTAAATAAACTGTTTTCAAAGTATCACAGCTTGTGTATTCTGTCTTGACCAGAGGACTGTATCCATGTCTTTTCAAGGGTAGATTGTCTCTCTGGAAATTCCAGTAGAGCAAACTACCATACCAATAGTTTTTAGGGGTAATCCTGTACTCTAAAGTTCTCTCAGTAATATCAAATTGGCTTCTCTACATTCTTTCTGGTAACACAGGAACTAATAATATTATCTGCAGTTGTCTTCAGCTTAACTGTCTCTGTAATGAATGATCAACTGTTGTCTTTAGTATAACTGGATTATCTGTGTATGCATAGTAAAGAGGATCTTAACTTCAAAGTAATGAGACAGTGTGTCTTCACCACAGATGAATCCTCACTCACATGCTGTGTTCAAAACACTTAACAGACTGCTTCAGCTATAAAAGTGATACCTCAGGCTTGATCCTTTCATCTCTAGTCTGACTAAATTTTGAACAGGGAAAGTATAAGCCACAGGATGGAGATCTTCCAAATAATTATTTGGAATACCCTGGAAAATGCTTGGAAAGACTCTAACAGACTTTACATCTAAGATGCTTTTGGATTCTGAACTGTTGGGATATTCCAGAGAGACTTTTACAAACCAGCAGTTTATTCCATCACTGCTATAATCCTGATCTATGAACATAGAAAATCACTTGTATGCACATTGATCTTTTAACCATTTGTAACTCTTCCCTCTTTCCTTCTAGCAATAAATCTTTGATTTAGTTATTGAGGATTGGCTGATAGCATTATATTTGGGTAAGACCTGATGGAACAGCCTAATCTGATGGGACCTGATGGGACAGCCTAACTGATCTTTGACTACTAATGGTAAATATGCCAAATGGCCTGTGAAGGGATGTGAGGGAGGTGGGGATGGGCTCTGAGTTACTACAGAGAATTTTTTTCTTGGGTATCTGGCTAGTGAGTCTTGCCCACATGCTCAGAGTTTAGCTGATCGCCATATCTGGGGTCAGGAAGGAATTTTCCCTCCGGGGCAGATTGGCAGAGGACCTAGGGGTTTTTCGCCTTCCTCTGCAGCATGGGGTTTGGGTCACTTGCTGGTGGATTCTCTGTACCTTGAAGTCTTTAAACCATGATTTGAGGACTTCAATAACTCAGTCATAGGTTAGGGGTCATTACAGGAGTGGGTAGGTGAGGTTCTGTGGCCTGCGTTGTGCAGGAGGTCAGACTAGATTATCATAATGGTCCCTTCTGACCTTAAAGTCTATGAGTCTTGTTAGGATGCTGTCAGTTGGTATGAAATTACAGGCGAGGGATGAAGTGAGGAAAAGGTGTGGTAAAGCAGATAGTGTTACCAGTGCCATATGTGGTACAAGTAAAAGGGGAGATAATGAAGGCACATTGATCAACTGTTACCAGATAAAAGCTCAATATGGTTACAGGATGTGGCCCTGAAGTTAGGTGTAGGTTTTGCTGGCCGGAGAAGGAGGTGCTAGAAGATGATGGTCAAGAGAGGGAGAGTGAAAGTGCTCCTGCTGGGCATGATTCCAAAGAGAACCAACAAGGGACAGGAGAAAGATCAGCTATCATGTTCTCTTCACGGGTCACAATGAAATTGCAGACCTCCCAGAAGGCTAAACTTCTGAGTACTTTTTTTGTGTGTTTGTTAATTAAGAAATTCACAGGGGAGCAGTGTAGTATATTGAAAATGTGATAAAATTGTAAGATAGTACTTTACATTTTGGGGGAGGTTTCCTGGTCCTGCTTTCAGTCTAAGGAGGCTGTATAGGGAAGTGTGTGATCTGAGCCTAGCAAAGCCTGTTTACAGCCAGCCAGCCTAGAGCAAGGGGTGGAGTTGTGCCCCTCTGTTTTAGGGAGCAGCCTGCTTTGTCTCTTTCTGTTGTGGGTTCTTGTGTTATTGTTCCGAATTCTGAGAAATAGAGCAGAGTTATGCTGCAGCCTTCCAGACAGAGCATTGTATGTGTTTATCTACCGCCTCTGTGTTCGTGCTATGAACATAACACGGTGTACGCTCCAGTTTGAACTCTGGGTATAAGCACTGGTCCTTGAACTGACAACTGGCTGATGGACAACAACTGAATGACAGATGGGAATGTATCCACTGGGGGTGACACAAGAAGCGGGGTTAAATCTACTCTTATTTGGCAACTGCAGTGTGAGTGGAAAGATGGCAGGGGACACTTGGCCAGTAGCGGTGCTGAACGAGAGCCAGGGCCGGGCACTGGGAAGAAGTGTCAAGCTCCATCTCCCCACCAGCGGCTCTTTGAACCCTGCCAGCTTCACCATGCGCCAACCCCGCCTGTGCCACCTGCTGCCGGAGTGCACCGCGCGGAGCGGAGCGAGCAGTATCGGAAGAGGCGCAGCAGACACCCAGCGCCTGTGTGGCCAGGGGCCCCCGGGAGCAGGGCAGGGCAGGGCCCATTGCCCACGGAGCAGGCAGGACGGGGTGGGGCACAGGCGTGGAGCCCGACCCACTCCCTGTGTAGCGGGGGAGCCATGCCGGGCAGTCGGGATCAGGGGCACGACGCGGCCCTGCCAATCAGAGCAAAGCCGCCCCGGCGCGCTCCACGGCGGTAGGGTGCC
The DNA here is from genome assembly GCF_026122565.2 of Emydura macquarii macquarii. Taxonomy (NCBI): domain Eukaryota; kingdom Metazoa; phylum Chordata; order Testudines; family Chelidae; genus Emydura; species Emydura macquarii. The sequence goes on from NW_027131139.1 coordinate 876,610, forward strand.
TGCCTGGCTAGGGCAGCCCGCACGGCCGGGATCACGTGAGGGGAAGCCAGGGGGCGGAGCGGCGGATCCGAGCCGCCCAGCCGCCCGCAAGTGGCGCCGCCGCCGCGGAGTGAGAGGCCGGCCAGGGCCGCTGTGGTGGGGCTCCCGCTCCCGCAGCATGTCTGCGCCCGGCCTGCCCAGCGACAGCCCGCCCGCAGGTGAGGCCCCGGGCCCGGCTTCTCCCCGCTCGCTGCCGAGGGGCTGCGGTTCCCCGGCTAAGCCGCCTCGCGTGTCCCGGGGTTCGCGTCCCCTGCGGACGAGGCCGCGGTCCGCAGCCCCCGACACGGCCCGACTGGCGCCAGGGCCTCGGGCCGGCCGCAGCCCGGCTGCGGTGCGTGTTCCCTGGGCAGCCGGAGCTGGGGCTGGAGCCCGCGGGCGCCTCGCGGCTAGGGCCGGCGGCCGGCGCGCTCCCTGGGGAGGGGGAAGGTGCCGGGCTCCCACCCTGCCCCGTCTTGTCTTCGGGCCCTGGAGCCCCCGGCCGCGGCGGCAGGAGGCGCTGTCTTGTTCCCCCCCTTCTCCGGGTGCCATGGGGAGACGCATCGGGTGGGCGCCGGCCGCTGCCCGGGCCGCGCCTCGTCTTGCCTCGCCGTGTGCTGGGGCCCGATCCCCTCCCGGGGGCTGCGCTGCTGCTGTCCCCCCTTCCCATCGCGGGTTCTTGTCAGGGAGCCTGGATTGGCCTGGCCCCTTCCTCTGGGGCAGCTATCTGCAGGGGTCTTGTTGGGATCTGCAGTAGCTCTCCTAACCTCACCCCTCCCATTGCCAGCAGCCTGGTGGTTTGTGTTGGGTCCAGTGACATTTAGCCTGGCTCTGACTCTTCCTCAGACTCCTGGTGTGGCTCTGGGGCATCTTGGCGGCTGCTCATTCTCCTGGCTGCCGTGCAGGAGGCATGTGGGCTTCAGCTATTCTGCCCCTTCCCCAGCCTCAAGGCTTCTGTGTTTTATTTTGGTTTTCTGAGGGTGAAGGACCCTTGGGATTGTGCTTGCTCCAGTGTTTGTGGTGACAGAACTTTTCCCAAGCAGCAGCAGCAGCTAAGCAATATTAGCTTAACATTAGAACATAATTCTCATAACTTCCTCCGCTGCCCTAGGGTTCTGAATAGTAAACCAGGTTCAAGGTCTATTCAAGGTCTTGTTAATCTCGCTATGAGTGCCAGGGAAAGTTCTGAGCTGGGGTGGTGCTGGAGCTGCCTGCCAACATGGCTTCACTGACACAGGTGGAAAACTTTCTTCACAAGCCTAAGGATTGGATTTTTTTTTTTTTTAAAGCGAAGGTTTACAGTCTGCAGAAATGGATGACTTGAGTCTGCCCCCATGCCTCTGTCCCCTTGCCTTTACCCCATGCCTCTGAGAAAGCTTCTTGCTTGTCACTGGTGAGTGGCAAGAACTGGCAGGAGAATCTCACTAAAAACTAAGGTCAGGACTCCTTCTCCATGGCAGAAGGGAGCCTAGACTCTTCTCCCACTCCTAGTGCACATGCTGGGGTGACTGTGCGGTTTCCTGTTTCCCCTGCCAGGACCGATACAGAAAGCTCCTTTGACAGAGGGACCATGTCACAGAAACAGAACATACACACTTGGGGTAACAATAGCCTGATCCTACAGGGTCTCTTCCCCATTGGTTTCAGAGCGGCACTGACTTCTCAGATAGAATGAATTTAGGGAGCACCTAATGTAAGAATGATCATACTGGGTCAGAACAGCGGCCCATCTAGCCCAGTATCCTGTCTTCCGACAGTGGCCAATGCCAAGTGCTTCAGAGGGAATGAACAGAGAACATCAAGTGATCCATCCCATCAGCCATTTCTAGCCTCTGGCAAACAGCAATCCCTGCCTATCCTGGCTAATAGCCATTGATGGACCTGTCCTCGGGGAACGTATCTAGTTCTTTATTGAACCCCGTTATAGTCATGGCTTTCCCAATATCCTCTTGCAAGGAGTTCCACAGATTGACTGTGCATTGTGTGAAGAAATATTTCCTTTTGTTTTAAACCTGCTGCCTATTCATTTCATTTAGTGACCCTTAGTTTTTGTGTTATGAGAAGGATAAATAACACTTCCTTATTTACTTTCTCCACACCAGTCATGATTTTTTAGACCTCTATTATATCCCCCCTTAGTCATCTTATTTTCCAAGCTGAAAAGTTCCAGTCTCATTAATCGCTCCTCATATGGAAGCTTTTGCATACTACTAATCATTTTTGTTGCCCTTTTCTGTACCTTTGCCTATTCTAATATATCTTTTTTGAGATGGAGGCAATGGAATGAGGGTGTCGGAGACTCCTCTGTAATGCTTTACCTTTACATGTGCTCAGCCCTTTCCTCATCCAGAGCTCCCTGAAGACCCTGTTTCTCCTGTCACCTGCAAGTGTTGCCCTATTAAAGTCGATCTATCATGAAGGTGTTACTTTGTTTCACCATGAGATCTTCCTGCTTAACCCTAATCCCTCCCCTCTTTGTTTGTTACACTCCTGTCTAAAGCTAGTGATAGATTCCTCAGGGCAGGGCCTGTGTTGTCTGTAGCTCTGTAGAGCGCCTAACAACTTCCTGAGTGGTGTTTAAATTATAACCTTGTGTTGCTTCTGAGTCCTGTGAAGACATGAAATCATCTGGCCAGTCCCCAGGGGGTTGCTATCTAGGTCATTGCTAAGGCCAGTGCCAGGCAGTAAATAAATCATCTTTCTGGTGAGAAATCCTCATGACCTGTTGATCGTCCGTCTGACTCATCTGAGGAACCAAAGATCCACGAGGTTCCTGTCATAGGGCACATCCAGATGGGTCATGGGAGAAGTGATTTTGTTGGACATACAGATGGTGAAGTGTTCAGTTGTAAAGATTATGGAGCCTGGGGATTTAAACTGCTTGATAAACACCTGCACCCCCACCTCTAAAGACAAGGGCATAATTCTGCAAAGAAGGGTGGATGTCTTGCCCCCTCTCCCAACCACCCAATATTCAGATCTTTGTTTAGGAACTGGAGTTAAATTAGGCTGACAAGACCAACCACTTTCCTGGAGCCTGAGAGGGGGTGGGAGGGAGGGAACAAGAGGGGGGAGAGCAAGCCGGCTAAACCTGGCCAGAATCTGAAATCTCTCCTAGGTTTGGGGGCAGGTGAGCAGCTCTGAAACATCTCTTGTATCAGCGAGGTGAGGGCCATGGTGACTTATATTTGTATCCCTGTTTCTTCCACCTCCCCCCACTCCCACCCAGAGACACAGAAGCTGCTGACCCCTGTGACTAGCTATGGCTCTCAAGATGGGGGGGCTGGAGCAGGCATGGGCTCCACTTCCATCCTGCCTGAGGAAGAAGACTTACGCAGGCGTCTCAAGTACTTCTTCATGAGCCCGTGTGACAAGTTCCGTGCCAAGGGCCGCAAACCATTCAAGCTGGTGCTGCAGATCATCAAGATCATCATTGTCACCATCCAGGTGTGTGGGGGCTGGCTGGGGGCATGGAGAAGAGGGTGTGCTCACCAAAGCACTGTCCTCTGTTTGGGCTGTGCTGACCTGCAGCCCATGTCATTCTGGTTCCAGTGTTCAGGATAATGCTTGTCTCCTGTTTATCGGGCAGCCTGGAGTACTGCTTGCTCTGGGGTAGTAATGCTAGCTGGGGCACTCAGGCAGGCTCTGTATGCAGGCTGAGCCCACTGACTGAAAGATCAGTATTTTGAAACCGCATGGTCTATAATCAGTCACATGATGGGAATGTGAGGAAATGGCCTGGCTATCTGATTGCTTTGCTTGCTGAGAACTAGCTTGGAACACTGGTCAATGGGCAGCATGTTCAGCAGAGCAGCATCTACCCTGAAAGTGTTTGCTCTGCACAGCCCCTAGGATAGTGCATTGGATGCACAGACCTCCATCAGCGCCGCAGGAAGGCTGCATTCTTAGGCTTGTGCTCAGTCTTTCCGAAATGGAAAGGGCCCTGCTGGCTCAGGTCAGGTTTTGTAAAAACAAAATCCATAGAAATATCTCTTGAAACCATCGTCCTCCTTCGGTGATTGCAACCAGCCATGCCATTGCAGGCCTGTGCTAAGCACGTGAGAGGCTGGAGACAAATTAAAATTAGTCCGGTCAGGGAAAGTCTTGCTCTTCTACAAAGGGTGGTTTTGTATAAACTGATGAGCTGGTCTCTTCATTTTGCAAGTGGAGAGCAATGCAAAAGGGAAAACTGTCACTGCTGCTGAAAAGTAAATTGGATTTAGTCAATCGGAAGAATTAAGCAAAGATGTTGGTGATAACATGGGGAAGGTAACTTTTGTAATGGTTGTTTTTAACCTGAGTTTCCTCTAAGATTGAGGTTTGCAAACTTTTCTTATTGCGAACCTCCTTCCAGGTCTACCAGCTACCCACATACCCTGTCTTTCTCATCTCATCACTGTTACTTTGTGTGTTCTTCTTAACATTACCTGCCTTTGGCCAGCTGTCCACATTTCACTCTTATTCTGAGCTTGGTTAGACTAGATAGTTGCTGGGCAACTGAACCCTCACTATATGGTGATTGGAGGTGAGGGCTCCATGTCAGTTCTCTGTGTATCTGTGTTCTCATTGAAACATCTTGAAGTAAATTAGCTACTATATTTATATAAATTCCGGAAGAGTTTTAGAGCTTTGTCTGAGTAGCCTATCATGAAAATGCAATAAGCAAAATAATTAATAAATAAAATCCACCATTACTCACTTTCTCCCATGTACCCCCCAGAGATGTCTCATGTAGCCACATGGGTAAGCACACCACAATTTGGGAACTTTTGCTCTAAGATCGTTAGCGAGGTTAATTTGGACACACTGCACATCTAATGCTCTGATGAGCATTTGCAAATGAGATTGGCTGTGCTGCGTTCTTTGCATAACTTAACTTCCCATTGACTCTGAGTTCTGAGTGCTCTAGGTATGTAAGATTGGGGCATATGTGCAATGTGACATAACTAATGCTGCTGTTGGAACCTCAGCTCAGGCATTTCCTGCCTTGTGTTTGAATTTGCAGACACCATGTTGTATTGATGGGAGAATTAACTCTTTCCCTTTCTGCCTTAAGCAGATATTAGGAGCTGGAGTTAAAGGAGGCAGAGGAAGCAGAAGCTGGAGCTCCGTGGAGTTGCGCAATATAATTGTGCAGTTCAATAGGCTTGAAACTACATGGGGCTCTAGGTAAATGAACACAGGGACTTGGCTGCCCCCTGGTGTTGGCTGGGTAACTCCTCTAGGAGTGGATGTAATGGTAGGCAGTGTTGTAATGAAAAACCTCCTTGAACTGTTCTGTTCTGCACTCATCTAAGTGTTGGAATTGCTTCCAAAGTTGCTGTTCAAATCAAGCTTACCCATCAGCTAGCCCTCCTTAAGGGTAACTGTGAATTGTTCATTATGATTATCTTGTCTGACACATAGACCGGAGAATCTTCACCCAGTGACTTCTGTATCAAGCTTGTTCAGCGACAGTGTCTTTGTATTAATGTGTGAATGTCAAGGGGAAAATCCAAAGCACTTAAGGGCAGGGAGAAGAATAATCGGTGGATGGTGAAAAATATTCACATAGCCTCTGGCCAAGCAACTTCCATGAGAAAACCCTCATGCCTGGAAAGACCTCCCTTTGCAAGCAGCACATCTAGAAGTGAAATTCTGGAGTCTAGATCTGAGTCATTAATAAAACTTCCCTCCTCGAATCCACCAACAGAGAGAGCTTTAAAGATCACAGTTCTGGCATCACTTCAGCAGCTCCAATGTATTCTTCTAGGGTCTCCCAGAAGCTCATCTTCCTTGAGATCCATACGTGCCTAGAGGGTAGCCACCTGAAAATGCCAAGGTTAGGGCATGCTGCAAAATCAGAGAGCAGATTCTCCCAAACTGGTGGCTAACACTGCAGTAAATTCACCAACCAATCACAAACAGTGCTTCTGATTCCCCACTGTGGTTATCAAAAAGCTACAACAAGAAATGTACAGCTCCCTTTACTGCATTTCAGTCCCTGGCTCCCAATCAGCCACTAGGTCCAGTAAAGAGATAAGTTATTAAAACTCTGTACTCTTTACCAAAAAATTCTCTTGACCCCAAAGGGTCATCCACATTACCAGATCAATATAAGTTTGGATCTTACCCAAAATACCAGGCTTCCAGTCAATCCTTCAGTGACTCAAACTAAAGGTTTATTATAAAAGGAAAGAAACAAACACAGTGAGAGGTGTTATATGATTAAAACAATCAGATACATGCAAATGATTTGAAAGTCCAAACATATCATGTTTTCAGTAGAATTGTGGAGTTTGCAGGCTTATATAGTCCCTCTGGTGTGAATCCAGTACCTGGATGAGTCTCAGTCCTTTGTTTCACAGCTTCAGTTGCAAATGAGTTGGTCCAGAGGTAGGAAGCAGGAATGAAGACTGGAACATGGAATGGAGCAGCTGCCTTTTATGTCCCTCTGCCATGCTGCTTGTGGAAATTTACAGAAACATGAGGGAGTCCAGGGTCACCTGGGCAAGTCCTAATGACTCATAAAGGTGTAGCCCTGGCTTCTGTCCCTGGGCTTATTGTACCTGTGTGTTCCCTTAATGGGCCATTAAGCAGGCTTATTGTTGTTGCCATCCTGTTTGGGGTGTCACCCACAAACACAGCACAAGTTGAAATACAGATAAATCAAACCTGTCCGTAGCTTACAATACAAATACACAACAAATATCATACTTCACAAAGTATAACCTTTCTAATGGTACCTGACCGCCTACCTCATACAAATTATTGTAATTTTGAAATATTGATGTTAAATAATATCGTAAATGGTCCCTCTAATCCAGCCAGCGTCCCACCCCCGCCCCTCATATCCAAATGCAGCCGCAAAGGTCATCTTCCTCTTCTGTCTCCTCCTGATTCCAATCCCCTCACTGGTCTTATTTGGTTCAAGGTTGTTTCTTCCCATCCTGCCTAGGTGTCTCCTTGCAGCTCTCTGTTTCCCATCTAGGCTCTCTCTACCATCTTCTTTTGTCATCTCTCCTCCCCAGCTCCACCCTCTTCATGCTGCCCCTATGTTTGCAGATACCCCCATGCACTTCATATGGTGAGTTCTATCCTTTCCTGCTTTTCAGCTTGTTCTTACAATCTCTGGAGGTTTCCCTTTACCCCATGCTGCTCACCCAGCTGGATTTGCATTAATTAGCAAAGCTTTCTGGTTTCAGCAGCTAACAGGCAGTTTGAATAAACTCTGCACAGGAGGCACCAGGGAAGGTGTGGAAGGAGGGCTGGGACTCCAGATTTGGGTAAGGGATGCAGCTCCTTTTAATGCCCTGTGTGGGTGGGTGTGACCTTGGAGGTGTGAGAGGGAGCACAAACTGTTCTAGGCTTGCTCTGCATTTAAAACTTGTACTGGCATAGCTACATCAATCAGGAATGTGAAAACCCACCCCACCTCCCAGCCACAGACCAGTGCCCACAGAACGCCACTGTAGATGCGCAATGCTTATGGAAGGGCGCTTCTCTTATGTAGTAGCTATTGTGCGGAGAGTTAGCATTCCTGTAGCAGTAGTAGAAAGACTCTTGTGGCTGTACGCTTTTTCTGCTAGGGGGCTTGGCTGTCATAGCTATGGCAGCCTGGGCTCCGCAGCATAGACGCAGCCCTAGTTTCTTACCCAGGCATTCTGTGAAAAGCAGGCTGCTTGTTCTCGGAAGCCATCAGATCCAGCTGACTCCCTCTCCCACATCTGCTGAGTAAAGGAATCCATTTGTCACATGGGCATGTTTCAAGGCAGAACTGCACTTTAACTTTAAAAAAGTCACTGTCCATTACAGCCATCAATGAAATTTTACTGGCTAAAGACATAGAAAAGACCCAGTTAAAAGGAAACAATAGCTGGAGTAAAATTCCTGTCAAGGGGAAGGCCTTACCTCACTGAGGCCTGGTCTATGCTAGACAATTTTGTCGACAAAACAGTGCTGGTGTACACACTGCAGTCACCCCTCTGCCGACAAAAGTGCTCTGTTTTTTTCAACAAAATAAAACCACCTCGATGAGAGGTATAGGGCTGTTGTTGACATAGCTAGGGCAACGCGGTGTCAATGTAGACATTGTGTCTCCTTATGTTGGTGGTGGGGCTGTCATTCTTGAAAGCCCCAGCCCAGGGCCACTGGTTCCCGCTCCAGATTGGAAGAGGGGCGAGAAGCCTGGGCTACTGGAGCCTGGCTCCCGGCAACCTTATCAATTGAGCCATGACATTGACAAGGCTTCCTGGCTCCTGGTAGGGAGCAGGGGGAGGTGAGAAGCCAGGCAGCTGGACCCCACTCCTCAGGGGTGAGAAGCCCTGGACTGCTTCCTCCTAGAACAGGGAGGAGGTAAGCCTCTGGCAGCTTCCCCTGGCTCCCGTTGGGGAATGGGGATGGGAGAAGCTTGGGGCTGCTCCTGGCAGGAATGGGGGGGGGGGGGGGAAGCAGCCCACCTGGGAGCCAACTTGTGGGGCTCCAGGCAGGGAGCTGAGAGCCTGGTCTGTCAGCTGACACAGCCCCTCTTAGGTCAGTGGAAGTGCTCCTGGTGAGGATGCAATCCACCGACCCAGGGAGGGTAGTGTGGACATCAGCCATTGCAGTAGTTACTGCGAGGGCTGCAAGTCGACATATATTTTGTTCACTTAGTTTTTGAGTGTAGACAAGTCCTTAGTGATTTAGGGTAGGGCATTTGACCAGTCAAAAAGTAATTGGTGAGTTGACCTGTGAGGCATTGGTCAAATATTCTGAAACTCTAATTTGTTAGAATACGGAAAAAAAAAAAGAAAAAGAATAAGGCTTTATGGTCTCCGGTAGGCCCAGCCTTAAATGCTTATGCCTAATTACAAAAAAACCAAGTTACTTGAGATATTTTAACTCATAAAAATGCAAATCACAATGAAATGAAATTCTAAAAGATGAAAGAATGGCACCGTGATGCAATCAGAAGGGTAGGCTGCCGCCTATTCTTGCTGGAATGACAGTGTTTGACTAGTCAAATAATATGCAGGCAATTGACTGTTGCGAAGCCTAGTCTGCTTCTAGTCTAAGATCCAAAGTATTCCTAGATGATAACTTCAGCGTAGGGAGGCTGCAGTGAGATACTGCAGTATATCAGGATGTGTTACGGAAAACTCCAAGGCACAGGATATGTCATAAGACCATCCCCTGAGCTGTCTGCAAATTCCCCACTCTGCCCTTTGTTCATATTAGTCATCTGTGACCCAAGAAAAGTTTTAGATCAAAAGAGCAAATGTCTTCCCATGTATAGTCAGTCTGAGCTCTCAGAAGAAAGTTCCTGTGCCGTTATACCAATGGATTTAAGCACCAATAACTTTTCTTTGCATCTCTGAAGTTCCTGACAGACAGTTCTCTCTGCTCTTGATAAGGTTGGTGAGGACCAGAGAGGACTATGGGGAACTTCGGAGACATCTAACCAGCCTGGATGAATAGGCAGCATGGTGCCATAAAATTTCATGTTGATAAATGCAAAGCACATTGGAAGGAAAAATTTGAACTGCACCTGGTGGGTTTAAATGAGCTATCTCCCAGGAAAGGGACTTGACTGTCATTATAGATAGCACATTGGAGAATTCTGCTCAATGTGCAGCTGTAGTCAGAAAAACAAAGTGCAGATGCAGAAAGAGTGGGCTAGTAAGTAACCAGAGAATAGTCTAATGCCTTTATCTAATCAGCAGTGCAGCCCCATCTGGACACTGCAGTGCTGAGAACCTCACTTCACACAGGATTCTGAAGAGCTAGAGGGGTTCAGAGAAGCGGGGTGAGAATGATCAAGGGCAGGGGAAAATTCTCCTGTGAAGAGAGACTGAAAAGCCAGGGCAGACATACGGCTAAAAGAATGACTTTGAGTGGAAAAGTATTTCCTCTTTTCAGCTTTAAATTTTCCACCTTTTGCTATGTGATCAGATTGAGAAGCTTGTGCTGCAGTTCTGCCTTGAGTCATAGAATCATAGAATATTAGAGTTGGAAGGGACCTCAGGAAGTCATCTAGTCCAACCCCCTGCTCAAAGCAGGACTAACCTCAGCTAGTTGAAGCCAAGAACTCAGCAAGATTCGGAAAGGGATTGGATGTTTATACAGCTAACAGGATCCAGAGTTATGAGTATAACAAGGGATGTGGAAGGGATATTGAACCTCCTGCTCCAGGTCTGCAGTGACTAGTGTGAGCCCTAGATGCGGACTGATATCCCTCATTTGCTCCTGCGGGCTTCTCACACCCTGCTCTGCAGCATCTGGTGGTTGGCTAGGTGCATCTTGGTTCTGATCTGGTCTGGCAGTCCTGTGTTCCTGTCTGAGTAGCTCTAGCTATACAAGGGGAAATGTGACATCTTTGACATTTAATAATGATAAATGTCCCTTATTTCTCCTTACTCCAGACACACCCCACTTCCCAGTTATTGATGGGAAGGTGGCTGTGTTCAACACGAAGAAGCAGAAGGCATAGTTTGGGATGGAGTATGGCTTTCATCCTCAAAGATGACTGCAACTTTGTTCCTAAAAATATCAAGGACATGGGAGCTTATTGCAGAGATAGGAGCCATCACAATGCTCAGAGACCCCAATAGCCTAATGTAACACCGCTTAGAACTACGGTCGCAAACCACGCGTCCTCTGTAGAATTGTACCGGTCAGTGGAAGCTCCTAGAGCACTCTACTGCTGCCAGATATGATCATCAGTCATTGCTCCTCTCCTCCAGCTCTTACTGTGCTAGCCAGAGAGGTAGTTCTGGTGATTATAGAAACCTGGTTTTGCGTCGGGTTGACTAGATGAGAGTGTGACACTCAGAAGGCTGATGGCCATTGTGTAATAGAGGCTGTGCAAGTGAGTGAAGCTGGTAGTTCTTCAGAAGGACAGACTCCAATGGTAAGCTGTTGCCAAGGTTTCATCCTTCTATCCCCTTCTGCAGCTCATCCTCTTTGGGCTCAGCAATCAGATGGTGGTGACATTCAAGGAGGAGAACACCATTGCTTTCAAACACCTGTTCCTGAAGGACTATGTGGATGGGTCGGAGGACACTTACGCTGTCTATACGCAGAGGGACCTCTATGATCACATGTTCTATGCTGTGGAGAAGGTGAGAGGTACTGGAGTACTGGGAGACCTAGGTGGGTTGGGTGGGAGGAGTGGTGTGGAGCTGAGCCTGATGGTTGTCTGTGGCGCATGGCGGAGCACTGCTGACAGGCTCTGGGGCAGGATGGTGAAGTCTCCTCTTTCCCCAGTACTTGGCCATCCCTAACGAGACGATCGGGCGCTACGCCTACGTGCATGGGGAGTGCGGCGGGAACCAGTCGGCCCTCATGCTGTGCCAGCAGTACTACCGCAAAGGGCAGATCGACCCAGCCAACGACACTTTTAACATTGACCCTAAGATCATCACAGGTAAGTGAGCCCCAGGCTACTGGGTGCTCCTGGGCCCCTGGACTGGTATCAGGCTCTCTGCTGGGCCCCATGGGCTGGTGCTGGCTCCCACACACTCAGCGTGAGTGCACAGCTGGCCTGGTGAATATCATGTGGTGCCCAAGCTGCATGACAGGCTCGGGCACCGACTGTCTGGCAGGGCTGAAGCCTTAGTTGGGTAAAGGGGCAATGCCCTGCAGAGTGTGGGCTTGCTGTCTGTGCCCCCGTCTCTGCCTAGGCTCTTGTCCTGCATCTCTCCCTTGGAGCACCACACACCTTGGTGGGGGCAAAGTGAGTCCGAGTGGTTTATAGCCCCAGCTGTGCCAGGGAAGGTGGGTGCACTCGAGGCCTTTCTCAGGCTAAATCCCAGGTGAGGTGGGGGAGCTCTCCACTGGCAGGTGAGTTCTCTGGAGCCTTGCCCCTGCCTTGCGGGGGATGGGGTGGCTGGGAATGCCTTTAGGCAGGCGTTGTCTGCTGCAGGGGGTGTTGCACCCAGCCAGCGATGGCTGCCCATCGTGCAGTGGGACAGACTCCATGCTAACATGCTCTGTAAATATGTGAGGGGTGGCTTGGCTTAGACCAGCTCATGTCTGAAAAGCAGGCTTAGGTCCTTGGCCTCTGCTCCTCTCTGGCTCCATCCTGGGGGCTGGGCAGTCCCCACTGTGGCAAATGGTGCCATTGTGGAGGGGGGGAGGGGCACCCCTTACTGCTCGAAGGTGGGAGAGGGGACAGCTGGCTTTGCATGAAGGTGCTGGCTGGGCTGCTTCTTTGAGGACAGCCTCCCCTTCCTCTGCAGACTGCTTGGGTGTGGACCCCATGGAGCAGATGCCATGGCCCCTGCATCCTGAGGAGACCCTCTCCCTGCAGCCCCACCACAGCTACCGGAACTTCACGCTCAAGTTTCACAAGTAAGTGCCTTATCTCTTCCGACACGGCCAAGGGGTCACGAGTGACGTGGAGGTCTCCTCTTCTCTTATTGAGGGCAGACACGGCTACCTGCTGAAACACAGGAGATGTCATTGAAGCTAGAGTTCCTGGCAGTGTTACCTGCGGTGTAGTGTTCCTGTCACAGGGGGCTGGCCCTTAAGGGGACGGGGCTCAGCCCTAACTGTGCCTAGTTCTCCATCTCCAGCTGCTGGGTTAGAGCTCAGGCGCCATGACCAGGCTCACATGCTGGTAGCCCAGGCATGGTGCTTCCTGGAAGAAGGCCCTTGCTTGGTTACCGGAGGGAGAGCTTGCAGGGGACCCCGGGCCAGAGAGGAGCAGGGAGTTTAGTCTAGCAAAGAGAAGGCTGAGAGGGATATGGCAGCTCTCTAGAAGCACACCAGGGGCAGATATCAGGGAGGGGGAGGAGCTATTTAAGCTAAAGGACAAAGTTGGCACAAGAACAAATGGTTATAAATAGGCCATGAACAGATTCAGGCTGGAAATTAGAAAAGGGTTTCTAACCATCAGAAGGGTGAGGTTCTGACGCAGCCTCCCAATAGGAGTTGCAGGGCAAAAATGTGTTTAGTTTTGAGAGAGAGCTGGACACGTTTGAGTGCGGTTGCATGAAGGGGTTGTTTGTGATAGTGGGGGCAGGTCTCAACAGCCCAGGGAGACGGGGGACACACTCATTTATGTCGGTAAAGCTCATGCTTCGAGGTTTCAGCTGTCGAGTGGCAGAGGGTCAGGAAGGGATCCTTCCCTCCCCTCAGTGTCTTCTGGTTTCTGGAGATGGGACACTGGGTGGGATGAGCCAGGACTCTGAAGGGGCACTGAGCAGTCTGTCTCTCAGGTTGGCTGCTGTTGCTCACAGGCACAGGGTCTAGCTGTCGGCCATACGTGGGGTCGGGAGGCAATTTTCCCCCATGTCGGATAGCAGTGACCTGGGATTTTTTGCTTTTCTCTGCAGCATGGAGCGTGGCTCATCTGCCAACATCATCTTGGTGTATCTCACTTAATCAGTTCCCTGCCAGTGTGGGGACCTTGGGGATAGGTGCCTCTTGGTCCCTCCTGTTCTCTGCCTGTGGCTTAGTCCCCTGTGGGCTGTAATCATTTGGTCTAATTGTGATTGCTGGGTTTATGGTGCCGGTGTTGGTCGCCTGTGATACACAGGAGCTCTGACTAGGGGATCTGGTGGTTACTTCTGGCCTGTAACACTATGGAGCTGGCCACACCAGCCAGAGGCAACCCGCAAGGAGAGGATTGGGGGACCCTGGCAAGGGTGTCTCTAGAAGCAGGTAGGATGAGATGGGGGGGGTTGAAGGGTATTGGCTCTTGCACTTGTTCTGGGGTCTAGGCTGGGATTCCTGGGATGGGTAGGAAGGAGTCCCTCTGCATTGCCCTGTACCAACAGGGCAAACAGGCTGCTGAGCACGGGAAGGGGGCTAGACTTGTTGCTGGGAAACCATTAGAGAGCTGAAGGGAGTGAAACTGAGTCATTGGCTGGGTCTGATGCTGGCTGAGGGGAGACCTCATTAGTTCCCTGGCCGCGTTACTGGGGGGCAGTACATGCAGCATCGTGTGGCTTCAGCTCTTTGAAGTTTCCTGCTCTAATGATTCCAGATCTGGGGTCTTTGTAGCAAAACTCAGCCCTTGCTCATGAAAAGGGTCATTGGACAGAGATGAATCAAATTCCTCAGCCAGAGCGAGAGAGTCACTTTCCTGAAGTCACAGCCCCTTCTCCCTCAGCAGCTGTTTCCCAAGTACATACAGGTCTGACTTGCTTCCGTGCACTCTGCTGAGCTAGCCCCACCCTCCACCCCAGCGGCTCTCGGTTCCCATCACAGCTGTGCAGGGTTCTGCACAGATGCCTCGTGAGACTCAGACCCTGCCCCCAGAAGCATAATCTGAGTGGTCAAGACAGACCCAGGATAAGAGGGGAAACAGGTGTGGGGAGGGAAGTGATTCTGGCATGGTCACCAACCAGGCCAGTGGCAGAGGCACAAACAGGTCTCCTGAGTCTCATTCCAATAGTCTATCTCCCACACTACACTGCCTGCAGAATTGTTACTGGAGTGTAAGAGGCAGAAGCCCCACAGCTGGGGGGTGAAACCATAGGGTGCAGCAAGAACAATCTTCAGATTTCTACATGTGGCAACCTGGGCCTGAGAGGGATGGAGAATGAGTGAGTGACTGTGAAAGTGGCCTGGGCTCCGTGGCGGAGTCAAGGCATGGGGCGGGGGCGAGGTGTGCTGGCTGGCAGGACTGAGGTGGTGGGTGGGAGGAGGAGACAGGTATGATGGCGGACTGGCTGATGCCAAGTTGGTGAGAGAGGAGACAGGTGGGCTGGTTGGCGGGGTTGAGGTGGCAGTGGGGGAGAGAGGTGGGCAGCCTGGCTGGCAGAGCTAAGTTGGGGGACATAAGTGGGCGGGCTGACTGTTGACGCTGAGGTTGTGGTGAGACAGGTGTGCTGGCTGGCGGGGCTAAGGTGGTGGTGGAGGAGACAGGAGGGTGGGCTAGCTGGCAGAGCAAAGCGTTAGTTGAGCAAAACAGGTCAGTATCCTAGAAAGCTCCTGATCTTGCAGGAGTCCCTAGAAGCCACTGAGAGTATGGGGCAGGGTGCCAAGCTGGGCTCTGAAATGCTGAACCAGCTATTCTCGTTCTTCGTGTGCCCTGGGTCCCTCTTCCCTTTTCTCTTTCTTGTGGGGAGTCTGGGCCCGGCTCCAGCCTGTGTCAGCACAGTTGCATCTGTCTACAAGGATGTCTGCTTCCCCCATACTTACTCAGTGTGCTGCTAACTCAGCGAAGTCAGCACGGCTGCCAAGATCTGGGTGCGCTGGCGGATGGTGCGGGAGGGACCTAGGAGCGCTGTGGTGATGAGGATGTGTGCAGTGACCACTGTGCAACATAGGAGTGAGCACAGGGTTGGGGAAATGAGCTGAGACAGACGGGCTCTAAAGTGACAGCTCCCTGTGGAACTGAACCCTGGGGTGGGGTAGGGGAGGGGAGATGCTTTCCCTGCATTAATGAGCAGGAGTCAGTGTTTGTGGGGAGAGGTGGCTCAGAAAGTGCCCACCAGTTATGTTCATGCCACATTCGTCCCCAGGTGCACTGGGACGCGCTGCAGCGGGGAGGTGTGATTCCCAGCTTGGGTAGACGTACACACGACTCGAGCTAACACACTACAGATAGTGTAGCCGCGGTGGCCTGGGCAGTGGCTCAGACTAGCCACCTGGGCATGTACCTAGCATCTCGGCTGGGCTGTACTATGATGACTAGTCTAAGCCATGGTGGCCACGCTGCCATTTTTAGGCACTAGTTTGAGCAGACTAGTGAATGTAGGTCTACTGAGCTGGGAATTGTACCTCCCAGCTTCAATGTACAGACATAGCCTAACGCAGCAGTTCTCAACCAGGGATATGCAAACCCCAGGGGGTGCGCACAGATCTCCCGCGGGTACAGCAGCTCATCTAGGTATTTTTCTAGTTTTACAACAGGCTACATAAAAAGCACTGGTGAAGTCAGTACAAACACAATGAGAAAGTAAGCAATATTTCAGTACTAGTGGGCTGTGACACTTGTATTTTTATGTCTCCTTTTGTAAGCAAGTACTTTTCAAGTGAAGTGAAACTTGGGGTACGCAAGACAAATCAGGCTCCTGAAAGAGGTACAGTCGTCTGGAAAGATTGAGAACCACTGTCCTAAAGGGAAACACAGGTAGTGTTACCTAGTGATTGGGATGGAGCAGTGAGTCAGAATTCCTGGGTTCTGCTCCTGACTCTATCACTGCTCCTGTGATTTCAGCTGGGTCTCTGCATCTCAGTTTCCCCATCTGTAAAATGGGCCAAGACCTGCCTCTTAAGGGGGGATGGTTTGTATAGCTTAGTGATGGTGATGAGCTTTGGGCTGAAAAGGGCTGTACTGTGCTGAGTTTTTAGTTGTGAAGAGCAGGAATGGAACGTTCCACTCAGAAGCCGTCTCGTTGGTCTTATCACTCATCCTGAGCATTGTCTCCCGCAGACTCATTAACATCACCATCCAGTTTAAACTGAAGGCCATCAACATCCAGACAATCATTAACAATGAGATCCCGGACTGCTACACCTTCACCATCACTGTGAGTAACCTGGCCGGCTCTGAGCCAGGGCTCCCTGCGCCAGAGGAATAGGTAGCCAGCACTCCCACAGGGCTGCAGCTGCCTGAGGGAAGCCGAGGAACTAGAGATGGACAGGTCCTACTGGCCTACACTGCCTTCTTCCCAGGAGCCCACACCACAGCCTGGTCACTCTTGCTGTCAGGGAGCACTTGCTATTAAACAAAGGAAGGTTCAGGCTGAATTCCTCCCAGCTGTGTGCCCCAGGGCAGCGAGTGAGGCTGCGACACAGCACAGGCAGAGGGCAGGGAGCTCCTTGGGCTGTGTCCTGGGGTGATGAGCAGCCACGACATGAGAGACAGGGAGGAGGCCAGGGTTTCTGGCCTTGGTGCAATTCTAGTGCAGGTCTCAGTTAGAGAACTGCCCTTGCTCCACAGTCCATCTGCTGACTTAAGCAATGGAAAAGTTTGTTGCAGCTCTTTCCTCTTAGCCCTGCAGAACCAGCTCAGTGGCTGGATTCCAGCTGACTCATGCGTCTCCAAGAGACTTGCTCAGTTCTGAGCTGAGAAACCCTTCCCAGAGAGCCAGGAGCCCAGCTGGGCTCGCTGAGCTGGTGGGCTGGCAGATGCACCCTGTCTGCATGGCTGCTAGCTAAGCGGGTCCTCCATCAGAGGGTAGGTGTGGGACCAGAGCAGAACTTGAATAAGGGAGTGAGAGTCCTGCGGTGGGAGTGGGGCTGGCGAGGACTCTCTGGGGCACGGCGAGATGTCCAGCCAGAGAGGTTCCTGGCTGTCCCGGCCCCTCCTTGCTGTGCAGTAGCAGCCTTCCTCTTCCTTCACCAGATCACGTTTGACAACAAGGCTCACAGTGGCCGGGTGAAAATCAGCCTGGACAACAAAGCCGACATCAAAGAGTGCAAAGACCCCAGTGTCTATGGCCGAGGTACGGGCTGGGCAGAGCAGACAGAACGGGGGGCACTTCCTCTCCCCTTGCTAACTGGAAGGGCCGTTGGTGCGGCCATGCCAGTGCTGCGATGCTCCATTAAGGCCTGTCCATTCTAAACACCCCCCTCAGCAAATGTGACCTCACCTCTGGGCTGAGCCTTCCTCGCCCTGATCTGCCTGGGGATGATTGGGGTGGGTGGAGGAATCTGTTCAGCAGCATCTGAGTGATCTGTGGGTGATGTGACTCGGAAGTGTCCCTGGAAGACCATGCGCCATTTCTGTGATCCGAGCAGACCCGCTCACTCTATTTCCTCACTCCCCCGTAACTCAAATCCTGGCTCCAGGGTGTGCACTGGGTGCCACCCCTGCTGTCTGGCAGGCTGACGCTGCTGTCTGCTGGGTGCTCTAGGCCAGTGCTGCCTGTGGGCTCTGCACCTGCTGGCTTCATTCGCAGACCCTGGAGCGCTTTGTCTCCTTAGCTGCTTCTCCTCCACCGGGGCTCTCCCACACTGCACTCTGGGCTCCGCTTGGCTGCCCTGACATTACACTGCTTCTTCCAGGAGACAACACCTTCCGCGTGCTCTTCGATGTGGCTGTGATCCTCGTTTGTGTGCTGTCCTTCATCCTGTGTGCCCGCTCCATCATCCGGGGCCTGATGCTGCAGCATGTGAGTACTGGCCTGTCCTGCTGTGCTGATCAGCATTAGCCCTTGGAGTGCAACTAGGCGCAAGCATCCGGCTCTGACAGCCTGGCCCCTTGCCACGCATGCAGCCTCTCAGGAATGAGTGGGCCTCCTCATGGGTGTAAGGCCGTGCTCACTGCAGTGATCCCCTTTGAGGCTGGGTCTCACTGGTGAGATTTCCAAGTCATTTCCTATGAATTCCTTGGGGCACACAACTACTGCACAAGCCTGAGGGCCGCGGGCAGCTCTGGGGGCAGTGTGGCTCCGTGGGAATGCAGTCTGTGTGAGACGGAGCTGTCAGAGGCTGGAGACACTGCTCCTAGCTGAGCTGACCTGGAGGTGAGCAGAGCGTCAGAGCAGTGAAAGGAGATGAAGGTGATGATCTGACCTTGTCAAAGGCAAATATGAATTTACTTTGAGCCGGAGAGAATCTCCCTCTCCTGGAGCACTGTGCGGAGCTGGGAGTTTTGCTTTGTCTGTTTCTGCAAGAGTGAGAATTCTGAGGGATGGGGCCCTGCTGCTCCCACTGGGGCCTTCTAAACAGCCATGGTCCCAAACCAAACATACCCATGGGTCCCTTGCGCGTCCACCTGAATCCCCTGCCCGAGGAGCCTTGTCCTGCTGCGGGTCCGTCACCAGTCTCCATTCTGCTTGCAGGAGTTGGGCCATTTCTTTCAGAGACGCTACAACCAGAACGTCTGCCTGTCGGACCGCATGGAGTTCGTGAACGGCTGGTACATCCTGCTGGTGGTGAGTGATGTCCTGACGGTGTCCGGGACCATCATGAAGATTGGAATTGAGTCAAAGGTGAGGGGATAACCAGGCATCTATTCTTGTGTGTGCTCTGCCCTCCTTCCTCCCCATGGGGCTGGGAACCCTCCCAGAGAATCTCACTAGCAAAATCTCTTCTCTCCATCCTGGGAATGCTGCTAGGGCAGGAATGCTGGCAGGGGTGTGTATGGCCCCTGGAAGGCCACACCTTTGTTCCCAGCAGCTGGCTGCTGCTCTGTTGTGGTTGGGGCACTGGGATTCCTCCTTGCCCTGACAGGATTAGGGGCAAGGACCCTGCTCAGCCAGGCCAGAGGAGGCGAGGCAGGTGCTGATCCCCTTGGAATGCACCATCTGCCCCCAGCCAGAGCTGTGAATAGCTAAAAGCCTGAGGGGACGAGCACTAAGGAGCCAGACTAGAGGAACCAGCTCCCTAGCGTCCCAGTGTCAGGAGGGGAGTCACAGGCCAGACAGGCAGCCAGTAGTCTTGCTGGCAGTGACTGGCTTAGGGGCATGGTGCTCCAAGCCTCGATGCAGATGGGGTGCTGCCAAACCTGCTGACTCAGAGCTGTTTGTAAGATCAGTGCAGTAATCCTGCAGTTCCTTGGCCTCCTGTGGAGCTCAGAGGCACCATTTTCCTGATCCGTGCCCAGCCCAGCAGGCTCTTCAGGAGGGACCCCGTCTGCCACTGGGTGGCCCCGTGGCTGCCTGGGGGTGCCGGATTGCTGCTCTCCCCGTGCTCTGGAGTGAGGGCATGAACATGGCTGCAGAGCACAACCACCGGAGCGTTTTAGTGATGTTCTGCTCTGTAGACCTGTACCGGGCCCTGAGTGACACAGCTCCTCCCACCAACAGACAGATGTAGAGGACACAAGGCCAGATCTTTGTCCAGTTTAAAAGGGTCCAAGTGGCTTCCTCCCTTCCCTTGGGAAACCATTCCAGGTGTCCTAACCAACCCTGTGCTGATCCAGAGCCCAACCCGCCCTGCCTCCTAGCTGCATCCCCTTGGTCCATCCCAAAGGAGACTGACAGGCTGTTGTCCTGGAGCCAGGCTCCCTTCTGATCTGTCCTCCCTCTGCTGCCTCCTGGGAGCACAAGGTGCTGGAGCTGCCCTGTGAGGGAGTGTCACCACTCTGGGTGCTGTGAGGTCTTTCCTGATGCAGCCCAAATTGCTTGGGGCCCTCTTCTAACCGATCATGTTCCAAAGACGTGTAATGAGCTGCGTGCTGTTCCCAGCTGCCCCGTCCACCGTGCCAGTAGCTCAGCTGGGTTCCTGCTCCCCTGGCTGTAATAGATTCATAGATTCCAAGGGCAGAAGGGACCCTAACCTCCTAGGTAACACAGGCCAGAGACCTTTCCCAGAGCACAGCTCTGAGAAAAATATCCTATCTTGAATTAAAAATTGCCAGTGATGGAGAGTCCACCACAGCCCTTGGTGAACAGCAGAGCGGGACCGATAGTCCAGAGCACTGAACACCCAAAGCTCGTGTTAACGATGGGGCCCATGTTTGCTGGGAGGGGCGGGACCGCCTGACGTGTCTGTGTGTCTGTCTGCAGAACTTTGCCAGCTACGACGTGTGCAGCATCCTCCTGGGTACCTCCACACTCTTGGTCTGGGTCGGGGTCATCCGCTACCTCAGCTTCTTCCAGAAATACAATGTGAGTGATGCCTGCATGCAGACGCACACAGCACGCATGAGAGAGCTCTGCCCCCTTAGCGGCAGCACTGCCTGCGGTGCCACGCTCTGCTCAGAGGGATGGCCTGGGTAAACTTTGCCCCAATCTGCCAACCCCCCTCAGTCCTGACCTGCAGCATGTCACTACGTCTCCCTATCCCCATCTCTGCTCTCACAGCTCAACCAACCCCCCTCAGTCCTGACCTGCAGCATGTCACTACGTCTCCCTATCCCCATCTCTGCTCTCACAGCTCAACCAATGCCCCTCAATCCTGACCTGCAGCCCTGCCCCTGCCATTCCAGATGGGGGTTCACCTCTCCCTCAGCTCTGCCAGTGTCCCTCAGTCCTGCCTCGCAACCCCCTGCTACTCTAGTCCTGCTCTCTCAACAAACAAAACTGGAGCAATTCATTGGAAACCTGTCGGGCTAGCTAATGCTCTGAGTGCTTGGCATAAGTCCTCCGAAAGGGTGACGCTTCCAACACTCCCTTGGAGAATCATTCTGCAGCCTGGTCGCTTGCCCTGATACTCAGCACCATTGCCCTGTATGGTCATGCCATTGCCTCTGCTTCTCTCCCTGGGTCACGTAAATGCCCCTCCTCCCTGGCTCCTGTTCCTATGAACAGCCTCTGCTCCAGCAGACACGAGGTCTCCCAGCTATGCATACTCAGCTGTCTGAAGCTCTTCTCTGGAGGATCACTGCCAGCCTGGGGAGTGGGTTCCTAGGACAGGACTCAGTCCCAGGTGCTGTTCCTGCAGGGCTCTGGCAAGACTCGTGCCACCCTGCTCCAAGACGTGATGCCTCTGCATGTGTAGCAGAGAGTAGCTGTGGCCTTGCTGGCTGCCATGTGGCACTGCAGGCCTTGGTTTCCTCTGCTGCTCCTCTCATGCAGCCCCCACAGCTATTCTTGCTCCCATCTGATCTCCATGTGGTGACTGATCCCAGCTCCATGATGGTGTCCCTTTCCCCTGGAGGCAGCCGTCTCCTGTGGACTCTGGGTGTGCCGCTGGAGAAGCCCTGCTGTGTTAGTGTTCCACAATCACATCTGTCTCCCCCAGATTCTCATTGTGACCATGAGGGTTGCCCTCCCCAACGTGATCCGCTTCTGCTGCTGTGTGGCCGTCATTTACCTGGGTTACTGCTTCTGCGGGTGGATCGTACTGGGACCATACCACGTCAAGGTACCACGGGGCACTGTGCCATGTTGGGGTTGGCTGGGGAGACCAGACCTGTGTGGCTAGGGGCCTGGGGGGACTGTACCATTTTGTGAGGATGTGTGGTGGTGGTGGTGGGGCTATGTCTGGCTTGGGGCATTGGGGGGATGGGACTGTGCTGTTTGGCCAGGGGCATTGGGAACTGTACCAGGTTGCGGAGGAGAACTAGGTTTCTGTGGCTAAGGGCATTGGGTTGGGGAGACCAGGTGTGGCAGGCTCTACCCTGTCCAGGCATTGGAGGGGACCAGGTCTGTATCATGGGGAGTTGAGGGGGGCTGGGTCTGTGGCTAGGAGCACTGGAGTCATGCCTTTGCTTGAGTGGAATTCTAAGGCTCTGGGATCTCTATGGCTTGGAGTGCACCGAGGGCTGGGAGCTTGGAGTCTCCGGTGGTGCTGGTGGTAGCTCAGCCTTGCATCCCTCCCTGCCCTGTGAAATGGTAACGACCCTTCCTGTGCATTAGGGAAGAACACAGCCAGTCTTGATCCCTGTCCCAGTCCCTTCAGTGTGTGTGTGTGGGGGAGGGAGGGGGGGAGAAGAGATCACCAAGAAACCCTCCCAGCGGAAACAAAATGCAGGGGACAGAGCAGCCCTTCCCCCAACAGCAGCTGGCATCAGCCTCTCCTTGCACAGTGGGGAGCAGCAGCGAGGAATGACCCTCTCTGTCCTGCTGCACTGGTTAGTGCAGTGTAGGGCCTGGAGCAGGTGAGGCTGCTATAACAGACCCTCTAGCACACGGCTTGGCTTGACTCAACTCAGCTCAGGCAGAGCCTCTGCTCCCGGGCAGGCAGCTCCAAGCGACAGGTGGTGAGAGGGCAGGAGGATATGAGTCAAGCAGGAAATGGGCCCTCAAGGGGCCTGTTCCTGATTCCACAGCTGCCCTGCTGGGGGATGCTGGCTAGTCACTTCCCTTCTCTGTGCCCATCGAGAGGAGGGGCTAATGGCTGGATAGCGCATAGGGCCCTTTGACGTGAAGGGGGAAGATCCCTGGTGGTCGTGGTAGCTCTGGTGCCATTGAGCCCAGCTGCTCATGCAGCGCTGCTCCAATTCCCCACGTGGCCTTGCTCCGGTGTCTCCGCGGCAGTGCCTGTACTCAAGGGCTTGGCGATCTCTGCCCCATGTGCAGTTCCGCTCCCTCTCCATGGTGTCCGAGTGCCTCTTCTCTCTCATCAACGGGGATGACATGTTCGTGACCTTCGCCGAGATGCAGCAGAACAGCTACCTGGTGTGGCTCTTCAGCCAGGTCTACCTCTACACCTTCATCAGCCTCTTCATCTACATGGTGCTCAGCCTCTTCATTGCACTCATCACTGGCTCCTATGAGACCATCAAGGTCAGTACGAGGCGTGCGTCTTCTCTGGGCTCCGCCTGTTGTGGGGCCCAGCTTGGGCTGCAGGCTTGTCAGAGCCCAACGGCTACGTCCAGCCTGCACGAAATGGACCCTGTCTCAAGTTCCCTCAGCCGTCTCCATCTTGGGGTGGAGCACAGCATGCTGGGTTGTGAAGCCCTTGCAGCAGCGCGCATTGTGAGCTCCATAAGCTGCTCTGTTAGAATGGTGCCAACGGTGGACTTGGTGAAGGGCACGCTGGGCAGGACCCCCATGGCTTGGCTGGAGCTGGCAAGCATCCCCTGGGGACGTGCTTTGGAGGCAGTTTTACTTGAGACCATAAGCACCTGTGTGCCTGAGCCTGCCTGTTCCCAGCTCGACCCATGGGCTCCATCAATTTAAATCCAAAGTGGTGCCATCTACGGTCCCTTGGGCTGTGCTGCTGTGGCCCGGTTGCTGACAGCCCCGTAGGGGGCTATGAGGAAGGGGGTGAGGGCCCTGGAGCCTGCCCTCATGGGTATTGAGTCCCATGAGGAAGTGCTCTCCAAGGATGCTGTGGCCTTCTCTCCAGGTCTGTGGATCTCGTCCATGTGGGCATACCCCTCTGCCCTGGGATTCGCCCAGTGCAGTCAGCGCAAGGTGAGCTTTCCCCAGGGACATGGCAGGGCTGCCTGTGATGTGAGGGGATTGTCTCTGGCCCATTGGATCCTCACCCTCTGCTGTCATCATCTGGGTCCCAGCTAGGCCATGGTCAAGACTCCAGCATGCCCACATAAGGCACTGACCAGCCCTCCGAGCCATTAGTGCCCTGGATTGGCTCCCCTTCCCAGTGTCACCTGCTGTTGAGAGGAGGCGGGAGGCCAGGTGCAGCACGCCTGGAGCTGGCAGGCAGTATGCTGACCTCTCTGTCCATTCTTGCAGCACCAGTGTGAGGGCGATACACCCATCACACAGCTCCACATGTACATTGCTGAGTGCAAAGACAGCCCTGGGTCTGGCAAGTTCCGCCGTGACAGCAGCTCCTCCTGCTCAGTCTTCTGCTGCTGTGAGCGGTACGTATGCAGGGCGGGAGCCAACCTGCCCCAGGGCCAGGCCCCACAGGCTCTGGGGACAGGATGAGCTGAACCACTCTGCTCTAGCCCTGTTCCAGTAACTCCCTAGGGTCAGAACTGGTGTGGCTCTTAGGAGATGTGGCAGTGGGGAGAATGGTCCCCATGTGCTAAGCAGAGAAATGAACTGCACATTGTACCCTGCTCAATAGAAGAGGTTTTCAAAGACGATGGACTAAATAGTAGTAAGTTACCAGGACCAGCTGCTGTTCACCCACTAGTTTTGAAGGAACTCAAATATAAAACTGCAACATTCCTAACTATGGTATGTAATCTATCGCCCAAACAAGTCTCTGTACCAGATGGGTGGAAGGCAGCTAATGTAACGCCGATTTAAAAAAAACAAATAGAAAAAGGCTCCAGACGTGATTCTGACCAGTAAACGTAACTTCAGTACTGGGCAAATTGGAAGAAACTATGGTAAAGAACAGAATGAGCAGACACTTAGATAAACGTGTTGGGGAAGAGCAACATGGTGTTTGCAAATGATGAGGCATGACTTTTAGGAGTCAGCAAGCATGTGGGTAAGGGTAAGTCAGTGGATATAGTGTACTTGGATTTTTAGAAAGACTGACAAGGTCCCTCCCCAAAGGCTCTTAAGGGAACTAAGGGATAACAGGGTAGGCCCCTTCCTGGATCAGTCACTGGTTAAACAATAGGAAACAAAGGGTGGGAATAAATAGTCAGTGTTCACAATGGAGAGAGTTAAACAACAGGGTGCCCCAAGGTCCTAGACTGGGACCTGTACTGTTCAACAGAGTCATTAACAATCTGGAAAAGGAACTGAACAGTGAAGCAGCAAAGTTGCAGATGATACAAGATGGGTAAGTCCAAAGCTGACTGTGAAGAGTTGTAGGGGGATCTCACATAACTGAGTGACTGGGCAAGAAATGTCTGTTGAAATTCAACGTTGATAAGTGCAAAGTAATGCACACTGGAAAAAAATAATCCTAACTACACATATAATGATGGGTTCTAAATTAACTGTTACCACTCAAGAAAGAGATCTTGGAGTCACCATGGATAGGTCTCCAAAAACTTCAGCTCAATGCACAGCAGTGGACTAAAGTGCTAATAATGTTAGGAATTATTATGAAAGGAATAGAATATAAGACCAAAAATATCATAATGCCACCATATAAATCCTAGGTGTGCCCACACCTTGAATACTATGTCTAGTTCTGGTTGCCGGATCTGAAAAAGATTATAGTGGAACTGGAAGAGTTTCAGAGAAGGGCAACAGAGATAATCAATGGTATGGAGTACTTTCCATATGAGGAGAGTCTAAAAAGATTAGGTCCATTCAGCTTAGAAAAGAGATGCCTGGAGGGGATATGTTAAAGGTCTATAAAATCACAAGTGATGTGGAAAAAGTGAATAGAGAAGTATTATTTACCTTTGCCACAATACAAAAACCAGGGGTCACCCAATGAAATGAATAGGGAGCAGATTTAGCAGGAACAAAAGGAAATACTTTTTTCACACAATGCACAATTAACCTGTGGAACTCATTGCCATGGGATGCTGCGATGGCCAAGAGTATAACTGTGTTTGAAAAAAAACTAGGTGAGTTCATGGAGGAGGGTTGCAACCCATGCTTGGGACAAGCCTAAACCTCTGACTCCCAGAAGGGGAAGACGTGGGTGGATCACTCCAACTGTCCTGTTCTGTACACTCCCCCTGAAGCTCTGGTTCTGGCCACTGTCAGAGACAGGACGCTGGGCTAGATGGACCATTGGTCTGACTCAGCATGGCCGGTCTTATGTTCTTTTGTCTCATCACTGCCCACTCCTGTGATAGTAGGGGACTGGGTCAGGACTGAGAGTCACTGGCAGGGCTGTGGGGGGCAGGGCTGGGACAGCAGGTCAGGTCTGTGGTGACCAGGAAGCCTGTAATCTTACTACACGTATTAGTCCTTCACTTCCATGCGCTCCATGTGAAAATACTGGCGGCAGCGTACATACAGCCTAGAGATGGGAAGCAGCCTGAGAGTCGTTC
Source organism: Emydura macquarii macquarii (assembly GCF_026122565.2). NCBI lineage: Eukaryota > Metazoa > Chordata > Testudines > Chelidae > Emydura > Emydura macquarii. The sequence goes on from NW_027131139.1 coordinate 902,759, forward strand.
CCCACCTGCTCCCTAGGACGTGGGATGGAGAGGGGCATCTGGACGGATTGTTTAGTCTGGGTATAAAAGGTTCTCAAACATCAGGCTAAACAGCAGCCAGATCAGAGTCTAGCAACCTGCTCAAGGACCTCCCGGCCCAGCCCCATCTCTGCAGCAGGCATCACTGCTGGGGCAATTCCCAGCTCAGCACGCTGTACAGAGGTCAGTCCTGGTGCAGCTCTGAGCTCCACTGTGCTGCATGGCAGCCTCCCGGCCAGCCAGCTCTGCCCTGGGGCTGGATTCCCCCTGCCGTCAGAGTGCCTGTCAGCGCTGGCCTCCGATGCAGCGAACCCAGTTGGGGCTGGGGCCGTAGTGCTCACGGGTTCCTCTGTTCCCCTGCAGGGCTCCGCTACAGGACAACATACTGGTGGTGAATTGACAGCCCTGGTGGGAGAGCCTGACCTGTGGACCTGTGCGGGAGAGCGCCCTCTGTTGCACTGCTGCAGAACTGAGCCTGTGCATGGAACTGGTTGGAGGGAATTGGCTGTGGGGACAGTCCCAGCCCTGTGGATCTGGGGCCCTCCCCTACTGCTTTCCAGTGGCAGCTGCCTCTCCAGCAGGACTCCAAGGACTGGTAGCAGGAGTGGGGCTGTGTGGCCCCCAAGCAGAGACGTGGCTGAGCTCTGTCCACCGATAGGAGCCCTGGATCTGCTGAGCCAGCCTTAGCCGACAGCCGATGGACCCTGTGCTCAGCCTGCGCTGGCCACGTGCTCTGCCTGGGCTGTGGCCACAGCTTTTATGTAACTTTTTTATTTACTTTTCCCAGGCTGCGTGATCTGTGGAGGGAGGGGGAAAAGGGCTGAGGGCCCCTCTTGTCGCTGCCTGGGGGGGAAGCGTGGCTCCTCACGTGGAGCCTGGCGGAATGGAACCTGAATGAGATGGGCACTGCAGTGATGCCAGCAATCCTGCCCTATGGCGATGCCACCCCTCAGCAGCAGTTGCCCCTGTCTCTGCCAGCCTGAGGCCCAGCAGAGTGCTGAGTTTATATAGTGGAAGGAGTTCCTGTGTTGGAGCCTTTGCTCCCTTAGGCAGAGAGCCCAACTCTGCAGGGGGCTAGGACAGTTCAGGGAAGATGCTGCTCTCCAGACCTTGTGGATGCTCTTAACCCCCCCTACCCCCTGTTGGGAACTGGTGCCACCCCAGAGCCTGTGTCCTGGGTACTGCTTTCTGTCACCGCGTCTTTCTTCCAGTCTTAGCTCTCTTCTCTGGTCTGTCTGCTGCAGCCCCTGTGCCGCTGGCCAGCTGTGCCCCGCTGTGCTGGCCACCCTGTGCAGCCTGGGCTCTTGATAGTTTGGATTTAGCTTTAGAACTTTTTTTTTTTAATGTTCAAGCCACTCCCCTTAGCATGCCCTGCCTGCGGGCGCTGGACTGAGCCCTTCCTGCTGCCTCGGGGTGTTTTGAGCCCTTATTTTTCCTCTACTTTGTTACCTTTAGAAACAGTCTGCTCTCCCCGATTCCTACTGGAGGTCTCCATGGAGGAGCAGAGAGCTGGGAGCGGGTATCAGCTTCTGCCTGTCAGCGAGGGAGGGCATGCTCAGGCTTTGCACAGACCTCTTCAGCTTTGAGGGTCTGACAAAGCCCGGTGTCTGTGCTCTGCTGTGCTCTGATGTCACAATTCTGCCGGTCTCCAAGCCTTCCAGAAGCCTCCAGCACAGAGAGGGGAGCCAAGTTTCTGATGGAAATAACGGTGGGAAAGGATAGGTTCTTTCTGCTTCCACGGCAGCAGAGCCCCAAGGGCTCAGTTCCTTTTGCCAGTCACTTTGGAGTTTTAATACTTTTTAAATCCTGTTTTTAGGAATCACTGCAGTGATGACACCAGCCTCCCCTGAGCATTGTTCACAGCCCAGCACGTGTGTGCGCGCGCTGGTGATGGCTGCTGGCTATCCTCTGTGGGGCCGGATCAATCAGATCCTTCCCTGGGGCCTTAAAGGGGTATGTCCAGTATCCACACCCATGAATAACTCAGAATCCTCCGGGGCCAGGACCTTCTGTTCCTTCTAAATCCCTTTCACATTGCCAGGGTCTCTAGCATCCTGTCTGCTGCTGTGTGAGTCCCTCTGAGTGGCCCCAAGAGCTAGAGCTGCACCTGCCTCCCCTGCACACAGCCTCCCTGCTCTGCTTGGCTTGTGCTGTTAGCGGGGAGCACCTGGGCTAGCTGCCCCTCCCCAGAAGGCACAAAGGAAAATGGCCTAGGAGACCTCCCCTTCTCTGCCCAATCTCGGGGGTCCAACCAGCTCTGGTGCGACTCCCAAGAGCTGCAGATGGAAAGGCGCAATCTGAAGGGGATGCTGTCTCTTAGGCTGCGTCTACACTACACACTACTACGCCGCATACTGGGGCGTAGCTATACATGTCCGTGAAAGGCCGTGGCAGGGGGAAGCTGAGCCTTTTCCTGCAGTGGACGCAGCAGCAGGACACCACCATGCTAAAAATAGCAGTGTAGATGGGGAGGCACAGCATGGTTGAGTGGAGCTGTGTGGGCTTTCCCCACCCGCCTCATGGTCTACTGCTGTTTACAGCCATGCTGGGGGCTACACACACATGTACACTACATACGGCTGAGAGAGGTGCAGTGTAGACCTACCCTTAATGGTTTTAAGCAGATCCTATCCCTTTAAGGCAGGGGTTCTCATGGGGTCGTGAGGTTATTACGGTGGGGTTGCAAGCTGTCAGCTCCTGTGTATGCCAATAAGGATGGCATGGCATGAGGGGGTCATCACAGCCTGAAATATTTTCAAAGGGGGTCCCAGCAAAAAGAGTTGGAGAGCCCCTGCTTTATAGCCCTGTTGCTAAAAGTACTGTGCCTGGTACCCAGCAGGAGCCCCCATAGTCCACAGCTGGGCCTGGGGACTCGATCTCCCCAGGCTTAGTGACCCCCTGCTCTCCTACAGCCTTGTACTTCAGGCCCTGGCTGCCTGTACTCGGTGCCAGGATGTCCGGTCTGCCACCTGCCTCGTGCTCTGGGCACTGACTGACCCACTGTGAGAGGCATGAGCTGGCACCAGTCCCCCACTTCCAGCAAACAAATGGAACTTGTGTCCTATGCAGACTGGAAAGGAGCCTTTGGCCTCTGGGGCTGGGCATGCTGGAGTCCCTGTGAAACTGGGTCTCCTGAACAAATTAGCAGCAGATGGGCTGTCTTGGGACAGACTTGTCAGCGTCCTGCCTCCATCTTCTGTGAAAGCACATGCCTTTCCACAACACTGAATTCACTGGCAGCCTGGGACTGCAGGAAAGGGGTAACAGCAGAGTCAGGGACTCAGATTGGTAGCAGCGCTAGGAGCATTTAAATCTTCCTCTGGCATAGCCGCCTCAGGAAGCCAGCACTTCCTGGGTCTTTGGATTGTGCTCACTTTGTGGTGTTGGAGTCAGCGTAGCCAGCTTGACCCTCTCCCTGCTCAGGGCTGTTAGTGCTGGTGACGCCAGCAGTGCCTGCTCATCTGTTGAGGGAGATCTAGGCTCAGGCCCCTTCTAGGACTGTCTGAATGTGAATCCCCATGGAGAGGAAAGGTGCCTGTGTGGCTGAGTCAGTGCCTCAGAGCTGTTGGCTGTGATGAATTGTGCTTCAGTCAGACCATTGCCCAAGCCCTGCTCAGCTCACACAGCACCAGGCAAGGGCCTCCCTACCTGACTGCTTCTCCCAGTCTTCTGCTCCCCACCTGACTGCTTCTCCCTGTGCAGCCTCTCAGGTGGGTTCCCCTCACCCCTTGCTTAGGGTGCGTCACTCTTCCTATTGACTACCAGGGGGCTGAGTGGCTTATATGGATTTTGTTTGGCTTGGAGCATTGCCACCTGTGCTCGACTCCTGGTGTCCCAGGGCCACAGCGGCTCTGTCCACACTGAAAACCCCGTGCTTTGGACCGTGGAAACTAGATCTGAGTCTTCTGCCCTTGAACTGCATGGAAGGGAAGGGTTCTCAGGGCTGGGGCTCCTGTCCCATGTGCATGCAATCTGGCGGCTCATGCTCTGCTTGTAGTGGCTGGATGTTGGGAGCAGAGTTAAGCCAACAGGAGCATTTATGAACAGCCCTGCTGGCCCTTCCACTATAGTGTCTATTGCCCTGCTGAAGGGCCTGGTGTACAGCTGGCCTAGGCCCTACTGCTACCTAGGCACTGCCTAGTGTAGGTGTAATCTGTCTTCTCTGTGGCCGGTAGAGGCCTATGCTGCTGGAGCTGGCCAAAGGGGCTGTTCATCACTCTGGATGTGTTGTCTTGTGGGCTGTTGGGCAGGACAGGTCACAGGCATGTTTTGTAACAACACAAGCAGCTGTTTCCCTGTGGAAGCTGGCATGGTGACAGCTCAGCATTATTACATAGAGTCCCCTCTCCCTCTTGGAAAGCTCCACTGAATACGCACTGCCTGCAACCTGCACTGTCCCTTTGCTGTCTGCATGGGCCACTGCTGTCAGGACAGAGGGGGCCCCCTCTCTTCTAACAAGCCGCTTGCATTCAGCCCTCTCTGTAGCACCACACACTGCTGTCTGCCCCCCTCATGTGCTAAACTCCTTCATCCCACTGTGCAGCTAGCACATGGGCCTGCGAATAGTGCCAGCAGCTGTGCCTGGATCTGTATGCCAATCTGTATAGGGGCTGCTCCAGGGTTAGGACTGCTGTGCTGGGGACAAAATGCTGTCACGTTTCTCTCCTACACCCCCTAACCACAGGGACTCTCACCCGTCTGCATTGCTGCTGGGGTGATGAGCTTATCACAAGCATCTTTGCACTGAGGTGGTGGTGCTGGGGGAAGATGATGAGGAGGAGGCATCTTTCTTGTATGCTTTAGCTGCAGAAAATGATCTTGGCTTCCTGCTGCTGCCTGCCTCTGTCCTCCGGCTGCTTGTGCAGCCCTTTTCTATACAGATTGGCAGTGCTGCTGACTCGGGATCTTAGTGCGAGTCTTGCAATATTTGGTGCAACTTTTTTTTTCTTTTAACCTCCCAACATCATGTGCTGTCAGGGGAATTTCAGCTTTTGTTTTAAAGAGAGTTTCTAGCCATCCTGGTTATGGAGAGAAGCCTAAAGGCTTAGAGACTAGCAGGTGTGTGAAAAACCTTAAGAGATGAGGGGCCAGGCTGATGATTTTTGAAGAGGGATGTGTGCATGTTGGTGGAGGAGGCTATGCTGGGTTGGAAATGGACCTTTTCGTTGATACATCAGTACAAAGCACATGAAGCTATATCATACTTGAGCACCTGTGTCTTGGATTGTCAGCTACCACTGACCTTTCACCAGCTTTCCTGGTGGTGTGGGACCAGCATTTTGCCTGGGCCACAGGCATGTGCAGTCTCTGGGCAAGCAGGCTGTTCTGCAGGGGCTGTAAAGCTGCCAGCACACTAAGCTCTAAAGCCAGATAGGGCTGTTGGGCTGCTATTGTAATGCAACCATTACTACTACACAAGCTGCGTCCAGTGGCTGAAGCCTTCACATGTGCAAGGCTGCACCTGCCCCTGAACCTCTCTCACTCTTGGCAAGATGCTTCTCTTTGGATTGAGCTGTGAAAGCTAAAGCAGCACTTGGCACACCTGCTCTCGGCGGTGCGTGACCCGCCAGCAGAGGCAACACTAATGCTGTGAGATTTGTGTATATAATACTGATATATTTTTAGTCTATGGATCATTACTGGCAATTGATAAATAAAGATAATCTTTGAGAAGGGGCCTGCAGGCACCTTGCTTCTCAAGGGCAAACTGCACCCACTTTGGCTTCAGGGAGAATTTTTTTTTTTAAACCTAAAGCACTTTTCCTTTCTCTTCCCCTTACCCTCATGTTACATAATGTAAAAGCATGAGGGTGGCTAGGTAAGGTCAGTGGTGCCCTGCTGTGCAGTGGCCAATTGTACTGCCCACAGCCTCTGACAGTAACAAAGTGGTATCTGCTGTCCAGGAGATGTTTACAACCAGCCTGCGTCATTGTTATTACAATAAGCTGGCGGTGTATGATGCATGAAAAAAGCCTGTCACCAAAGTGACTTCAGTTTGTGTCCCTCAAACAATAAAAACCCATTTTAAAAGTATCAGCTTCTAGATCACACAAAGCTTGTCTAATAGATTCCCCTGCCCCACATGAGAATATCAGCTGAGAGGTGTGGAGGCTTGTTGAGGGGGGCTGGCTTTAGAGCAGGTCATGACCCCTGTATGGAGCAAGCTCTGGAAACAAAACAGTTCATGACAAGACACCTCCCTCGCAACAACCAGGATAGCAACTCCGGAGTTGCAGGTCATGGTGGATAATCAGCTGAATGTGAGCTCCCAGTTTGCTGATCTGGCCAAAAGGGCTAATGCAATCCTGGGATGCATAAACGGGCCTCTTACTAGGAGTAGAGCAGTTATTTTATGTCTGGATTTGGCACTGGTGTGTCTGCTGCTGGAATGGTGTGTCCAGTTCTGGTGTCTACAAGAAGAATGCTAATAAATTGGAGAGAGGGTAGAGAAGAACTGCAAGAATGATTAAAGGATTAGAAAACATGCATGCTATAGATTGAGCTACCTGAGTCTATCTATTTAGCTTAATAAAGACAATGAAGGGGTAACTTGATTACAGTCTATATGCACCTACATGGGGAACAACTACTTCATAAGGTGCTCTTAAGTCTAACAGTAGAACATGCTAGAATGGCTGGAATGTGAAGCTAGACACATTCAGACTGCACAGGAAGTGTAATTTTTTCACGGTGAGAGTAATTAAGCATTAGAACAACTTCCCAGGCACTGTGGGGGATTCTCTGTCAGGGGCAATTATTTCAAGACTGGGGGTTTTTCTTAAACAGTGACTAGGAATTCCTTTGCAGGAGTTCTCCAGCTTGTGCCATCTGGGAGGTCAGTCAAGATCCCAGGTGTCCCTTTGGCCTGGAAAGCGTGACAGACTAGCCGGGTTTGCCTTTGAGCTGCCCTCAAAGCTACCTGCTGCTGTCTTCAGGGAGAGCCAAAGTGGGCAGGCACCAGCCGTGCCCACCAGCAGCGAGGCCTCCCTGCTACTGCAGCCCGGGGCCCTCCGCAGGTGAGCAGAGCCTGATTTTATAGGGACAGGCCCAGTGTGTGGGGCTCCCGCCTATTACCCCCACACACACCCCCATGCACCTAGCCTGATTTTTCACACGTGCTAGCCCTCCCCCTAGCAGCCAGCCAGGCTTTCACCCCCGCCACGCACGTCCTCTCCAAGTTCCGCCCCCCCAGCTGAGCCCCAGGAGCCGCCAGGGCGGCGGGGCGATGCCCCTGGGAGCTGGTGCTCCCCAATCAGAGCTGGGCCTGCGGCGCGCGCAAGCCGACTCCTGCTGGAGCGGAGCGCGAGGCCTCGCCCAGGGTCTGCCACCTACTGCTCCCGAAGCCTGCTCGAAGGGCGCCGCTCGCCTCGCCTCAGCAGCCTCTTTCAACATGGAGGCGGGGAGCGAGCGAGCCGTCGTGTCGCGTTCAACGTTGTCAAACGTCATCTAACTGCGCCGCGGGGCGGCCCTGGCTGTCACGTCTGCGGCCATATTCCGAGAGGCATCTGTTCCTTTGCCTCTCTTAAGATGGCGATATCCGCGCTACCGTCGCGCTGTCGATGACGTATAACAGCGCCGTGGGTGCTGGGCGGGCAGCAGCGAGCGAAGCAGAGAGCGTTTAAAGGGACCATGACCCAGCTGCGGCGGGGCCCGAAGCTGGGCAGGAGGTTGCAGCGGCAGCGGGGCCAGCGGTGCGGGGTGAGTGCGACGCTGCTGCTGGAGTATGGCTGGCGGTCTGGGCGTGGGGGAGGGACTGTAGTGGGGTGGGGTCTGGGCGTGGGGGAGGGACTGTAGTGGGGTGGTGCAGAAAGGGGGCAGTGGGGGCAGAGGGCAGTCCGTGGTTGGCTGGGCTGGGGGGTTGGTGGCATCAGTGGGGTGTGGGGAGGATGCAGCAAGGCTGGGTGCCAGTGCGTGACGGGCAGGGGGTGGGGTGCCTAGTTTGGTGGGGCAGTACCTGGCTGGTGGAGTTGGTCTGAGGGGCTGGGTGTGTGGCTAGCAGTGGGTCTGGTTGGAGGGCTCGTAGGGCTGAGTAGCTGTGTGCACCTGTGGGGGGTGTTAAGCAGTGGTTTGTCTGGGTCCATAGGCTGGGTCACTGAGAGGCCAGGGCGCTTGCAGGTGCGATGAAGTGCTGGCTGACTGGGAGAGCGGGTGTGGTGGGTTCCGATGGCACCGGCTGGTTTGGGGCCCAGTGAGGCTGGGTGGCTGATGGAGGGCCTGTTGGTGGGGTTGGGTGGCAGCTGCTATGGATTAGGGGCAGTGGCCTGGGGCATAGGCAATGGGTGGCTTGAGGCTTAGGGATAGTTTTGCTTGGGTAGTGCCAGGGGTAGCTGCTGGCACTGGGTTGGGGGGTGCTGGGAGGAGGTAGGTTGCTCCTGGTGCTGCTGTTAGGAGAGTCGCTGGGCGGGTGGGGGTGGGACGCACTGGGTGGGGCAGCTGGGGAAGTAGGCTGCGGTGGGACTTTGGTCGGCTGACCAGCAGGTGGGGCTGGCACTGCAACATTGGTGCACCAGCAGGAGTCCAAGGGTCACTGCCTCCCAGGTTAGCTCTGCACGTGGCCTGTATGGAGCAAGCGCTGCCACGCAGAACGGCCCCATCTCTCTCTCCACCATGACCAGTCCTCCCTGGGCTGCTGCCCTTATTAGCCGTATAGCAGAACACCCCCCAGACCTCTCCTTGGGGCCTGGCTCAGTGTGACTGTCGAACAGCTCCATGGCATGGATAAATCCCCCTCAGGAAGGATTCTTGCCTAGGCTCAGTGACCCCCTCCCAAGGGCAGAGCAGTTCATCATCTGCCTCCTGTTGGGTTCTGGCAGAAGGACAAGGCCCCTGCCAACCTGGCCTCTTAGTCCCTGCTGGTCTGGGCACAAGCCAGAGCATTGATTGCCAGGGGTGGGGTGCTTCTGTTCCCCCATCCTCATGCCAGAGCTCACTGTCACAGGGCAGCATGATTGACAGCCCCTCCCATCCCAGGAGGAGCCAGCTGGTCCATAAAAGGGGTGAGGGTGTCCGTCCTAGAGTGGACATGGGGGTGACTCATCAGCCCTGCTGTGCCTGAAAGAGATGAGTTGTGTTGATCTGTGGGGCAGTTATTCTCCCAAGCATCCCCTGGGCCTGCAGCTGAACTCTGGCTCTGTGAGCTTGGAGTCTGCTGGCATTGATGCTGCTCTCCTAGCCCTGGGTGTCAGAGCGAGCTTGGCTAGTGCTCTGAGAATGAGGGAACGGCCTGGCCAGCTAGAAGCTGGTCTGTGAGATCTGTGTTCTTTTCTGAGCCCCATGGCTCCCAGTCATTGTTGGCTTTCAAATGCACCAGCATGTGCCCCATCCTGCAGGCCTGGGGGAGCGCTAGGCCCTGCTGTGCCCAGTGATTCTGTTGCAGAGAACTAGAACCCCTGGCCCTCTCGCTGTGTCTCTCCCCTTCTCCTACATGGAAGCTGGCCCTCTAAGCGCACTCCCCTAGGAGATTTGCATTAGGCGTGTTTTGTAAATTGTGAAACTGAGACACCAAGAAGTCAAATGACTCCCAAGGTCACAGAGGGAGTTGGTGGCAGAGCTGGGAATGGAACCTGGAGTCCTGATCCCCTGCACACCAGCAGATCATGTTCCTCCAGCCCCCTGTGTGTTATCTGGTTTGACCTACGTGGTTCCAATGAAGGCCTGGCTGTTCACCTGTCTCTGTAGGGGCAGTGTGCATGACAGGCCAGGCTTCCCGGAGCCTAGGAGGTGCAGCTGTTTCCCTGACTAATGGTGGGGAGATTGAAGGCTAGGGCCTGAGAGGTGAGGCTCTAGAGGGGCTGCCCACCTGTGCCCACTGCTAACTCTCCACCTTCAGAGTGTTGCTTGGGGCCAGGCCTGGCAGAGCTGCAACCACTTCTGCACTTGCTGGAGAGGCTGGGCTCGCGATGTGTGTGTGATGCGATTAAAACTCTAATCTAATGTGACAATGCCCAGCAAACGGGGCTCTGCAGCACCAGCTGACTCACGGGGTGACCTCAGCTGAGTTGGCCCCGTCTGTCACATGGGGCCGGTCATGACCCCAGTAGGGACGCTGGGGTTGAGTAACTGGATTTTGTGGTAGATGTGGCATCTCTGAGTATTCATAGTAGATGCCCACTCTATTGGTGAGCTGCCTGAGTGCCAGTGTCACGACAATGCAGCTGCCTAGCTCTGCTGTGGGTCAAGGGCAGGGAGCCTTGCGGGGGGTGGGCACTCATGCAGCCCCGTGGCTAACCCGGGTGCAGCTGTGTGTCAGGAGCCCAGCTTGGCCAGATACCTTGTGTCTTAGTGCAAGTGCAGTGATGCCAATGCACAGACAGCCAGGCGACAGCATAGCCTGGGTATTAGGGCTGCTGCTGACAGCCGGTGTGGGCATGCTGTCTCCTTTGCTACGTGAGAGCCATGCCTGGCACTCCCCCTGCCAGCCACCCTGCGGCATCTCTCAGCAGGAGCCCTGCCTTTGAGCAGTGCTGCCGCTGCATTTGCTGCTCCGCTGCTGCTGTAGGATCAGATGTTGCTTCCTAGTGGGAAGCAGTTGGCAGTGCCTGTCCTGCTGGTGCCAGTCACCGGGGCAAAGTTTACTTGGCACAGCATTGAAAAGAGAAAATAGCAGAATAAGCACCAAGCTGGATACCAGCTCATCTGGGCAATGCCAGCCTGGGGCCCCAACTACAGCTAAAGAGAGATCTCATGCCTTCAGAAATCTGTCTGTTCCCAGCTCCCCCTCCCTCTCCATGGCAGCATGCCACGCTGTCAGCCTCTCCAGGGGTGCAGCCAGCATCCATCTTGCAGTTGCCCTGCAGCTGATTGGCCCAGTGCGGGGCCTGCTTCATTGGGCAGTTGATTTCCCTCCTCTGCCGGCCCCAGCTCTGACTAAGGCCATCGGCCCTCTGGAACGTCTTCCTTTGCATGTAGCTGTCGTCCACTCTCGGAGCCTAGGGAGGAGGGTTCACTCTTGCAGCCAAAGGCACAAACCCTGTGCACAGGAGCAAGGTGAGGCCTTGCTGCCTCCCAAAAGGCATTGCCATCTCTGCAGGGGCACCTGAGCTGCTCTCCTCACAGGCAGGCAGCTGCTCCCCACGTGCAGTCTCTGTTTCACACTGCACTTGTCAGCTATATGTCGTGAGCAGACACAGCCTTTAATCCAAGCAAAGACCTGGACCATGGCCCTGACCCGCCTGCAGCTCCAGGCCAGCCGTGATCTATGGGATGCCATTGCCGTGGGGCTCACACCAGCCACTGGGCAAGAGGGAACCTGGTTTTGATCCCATCTGGCAGTTCCTGTGGTCCTAGACAGCAGCAGAGGCAGGTCCAGGAGGCTGGGTGCTCTGCAGCTGGCAGACACTGCACTGAGCTCTGGGAGCAGCTCCGTGGGAGGGGTGAAGGGAATGCCAGGCTGAGTCTATGCTGCAGTGAAAAACCCACGACTGGCCCAGCTCAGCTGACTCATGCTCATGGGGCTCACACTGAGCGGCTATAGAATTGCAGTGTAGATGCTCAGGCTACAGTCTGGGCTCACTGGGACCCTGCGAGGTGGGGGAAATCCCCTTCTTGGTGGCTAGGTGGGAATGCCCCGGCTTTGGGGCTCCCCTTGTCTTTTCATTGATCCCTCCATTGCTGTGGCTCCATTTTGGCCAGTCCTTAATGGGCCATTCATTCCACTCCAGACAGCATGATTCAACACGTGCGAAGAAAGACCACACAGGGTCAGCCCAGTGTCCTGTCTTCTGACCGTGGCCAGGGCCAGGTGCTTCCGAGGGAATGAACGGAACAGGGCAATTTCAAGTGATCTGTCCCATCATCCCATCTCAGCATCTGTCACTCGATAGTTTAGGGGTACCCAGCACATGCCTCCCTGACTGTCTTGGCTAATAGCCATTGATGGACCCATCCTCCATGAACTTAGCTAGTTTGTTTTTGAACTTTTGGCCTTTGCAACATCCCCTGGCAATGAGTTCAACAGGTTGACTGTGTTTGACTGGGCTTCTTGTGTTCGTTTTAACCTGCTGCCTATTAACTTCACTGGGTGACCCCTGGTTCTTCTGTTATGTGAAGGGTAAATAACATTTCCTTATTCACTTTCTCCACACCATTTGTGATTTTATAGATCTTTATCATATCCCCTCTTAGTTGCCTATTTTTCCAAGCTGAAAGGTTTTATTAATCTAGCCTCACATGGAAACTGTTCCATAATTTTTTGTTGCCCTTCTCTGTACCTTTTCCAATTCTAATAGATCTTTTTTGAGAGAGGATGATCAGAACTGCATGCAGTATACAAGGTGTGGGTGTACTACAGATTTATATAGTGGCATTATGATATTTTCTGTCCTATTGTCTATCCCTTTCCCAATGGCTCCTAACATTGTTAGCTTTTTTGACTTCCACTGCACACTGAGGGGATGTTTTTAGAAAACTATGCACTGTGACTCCATGAGCTCTTCCTTGAGTGGTAACAGCTAATGTAGACCCCCATCATTTTCTGTGTATGGTTGGGATTATGTTTGTAAATGTGCATTACTTCGCATTTATCAACATTGAATTTTATTTGCCATTTTGCTGCCCAGTCACCCAGTTTTGTGAGATCCCTTTGTAACTCTTCGCAGTCTGCTTTGGACTTAACTATCTTGAATAATTTCACATCTTCTGCAAATTTTGCCACTTCACTGTTTACCCCTTTTCCCAGATCATTTCTGGATCTGTTTACCTCTCTCCATTCTGAAAACTGACCATTTGTTTCTATACTTTCCCTGTCTTTTACCCAGTGACTGGTCCAAGAGAGGACCTTCTCTGTTATCCCATGACTGCTTACTTTGCTTAAGAGCCTTTGGTGAGGGACCTTGTCAAAGGCTTTCTGAAATTCCAAGTACCTCATGTCTCCTGCTTTGCCCCAGGAGCATTTTAACCCTTCTGGACCCTCTGGCTATCAGTGTGAAGTACAGAGGAAAATTGAGGCGTGCATAGGATTAATAAAAATATTATGGAAAATTCCCACTTCATCACTCCTGAGTTGGCTTTCAACTGATGCTGCACGTGGAAATGTCTGACTTTGATCAGACTGTCTGCAGGCATGGGCTGTGCCCCTTGTGTGCTCCTTTCTCACCAATCTCACACTCGTGACGGCACAGCTGGGACCTGGGAACAGGGCTGAGCCTCTCCTGAGCACAGCCAGGGTCACTGCCTCTCAGGAGAACTAGTGGCAGCTCCTGGAGTCCCTGCCGAAAGGGCCTCTCAGGCAGCCTTTCTTTCCACACCAAAGCTTTGGGGTGGGAGGAGACGGCTGTTCTGGCAGGGATTTGTGTCCCTTGGGTCCAACCCCTTTGGTGCTGTGGGTGGCTATCAACAGTGTTACAGGCTGGTCTGTGAGCCTGTGTGGATGGGGCAGCTGCTCGCTGAGCCCACCCCTCATCCTAATTATCTGCAGCCTCTCCCAGGGCTCTGAGGGGGCTGCAGGGTGAGGGCAGCAATGGGCCTGGAGCTGCTACTGACTGCCATACCAGTGCTGTGGTAACACTGGGACTCTGTCTTGAACCTCCTTCACGCTGTCGCCTTGGGCATGGCCTTCGCTTGAGGGGGTGAATGGCTTTATTTTAATGTTTGAGCAAAGTTAGTTCTGCTATTTGAGCCCCACAAGGGGGGTCCCCACGTTGTGATGTGGAGAATGAATCCTGAAATTGTTACTTTCACACACTAGGGCACCCCACCCTTTCCCAGTCCAAAGGGCTCCAGGGGGAAGGCACCTACCTGTACCAAATTCACACTGTAGGGCTTGGGTGAAACCAGCCCAATTAATGTAAGTACTCACACCCTTTCCCAATTTGTAGGGCTCTGGGTGTATGCTACTGTGGGTTTGCAGGATCTTTTACCAGTGAGTGAGTCTTACACCATAATAACCTTAACCTCTATCTATTAACAATGACCAAACATAGTACACACGCTAAGCGTACGATGCTGTGCTCACCACTCCTGATCAGGCAGGCGGACTTTCCCTGCTGGCCAGGCAAGGTCAGTCTCATCTGGGTTCTCTGGTTGCTGCATGTCACGGTCGTGCAGAGGATTCTAGCAGCTCTGATCTTGGGCTGTGTCTTGGGGATGAATTCTTTCTTCTTCAGGTTTTTCCTTCTTATTTTTCTTGTTCCCCTTTTCTTCCAGCAGCTCTTCCTCGTGGACCCCAGTTTTATAGTGAAACTTGAGTCCTGCTTAGCTACACTGTAACCAATCATTTTACTACAATAATTCTTTAACCAATCAGACCTGACCACCTTAATTGATCACGCTTAGTTATGCAACAGACAGAAATCATTCAGATAAACAATGGAGAAGTGGGTACATAAAGACAAAACAATAAGAAGGGTAGATTTTATAACCACAACTGTTGATCAGTGATTCCTTGTCAGACAGAACGTTATCAAACACAGTTTGCTTTAAGCATTGTGACAAAGCTCTTCTTCTACGTTGGGGGGTCCAGCACTTCCTTTAGTGGTAGGTCAGGGAACTGCTTCACCCCTTAGTGTTTTTCCACCCTCTAGTGGTGGGGGAGGGTAATACAGCCTCTCTAAGAGGGCCGCTGCCTGCTGGGTCCCAGTCTTGTCTCTAGTTCTCAAAGACCCTTGCCTTTTCCCTGGGACTCTTGCCCTTACAGTGAATGGCCCAGTCCCACCCTCGACTACAGGCCCCAACCCAGGGACCCTGCAAGTAGCAGCCTCGTGTTGTGACTTCAGGAAAGCTGCTAGCTTCCCTGGGTTACTGCCCCGTGCCCCTCGACTTAATGTCCGTACCCTGCTCGGACAGGGACCCTTCTTGGCCTCCTTGCCAGGGGAGGCTCTTGACCCCTCACAGCCCCACTGGGCGTGGTAGTGCGGAACCAAATGTCCAGTTCTTTGAGTGCTTGCTCATGTCCATTCCATAGTAGGTGCGTGCGCGCCCTTTACATGGTTACCAGAACATTTTTCCCGTTAGCAGATCCCGTAAGGCCGGCTCTGGCACCCCCTGGAGCCCTTCGCACATACGGCGGTATATGAGGTGCTGCCAGCCCTATGCCCCCTCAGTTCCTTCTTTCCACCACTGACCGATACTGGAACTGAGTTCTTGCTTGCCTTGGTGAGTGCCTCTTAGCTGTAGCCTTTGTTTGTTAAGTAGTAGTTTAGATTGTTCTTAGTTACTGTAGTTGTAGTTGATAAGGTAGTCCCGTTAGGGACCTCCACCTAGTGTCGGGGTATACCCCAATCTCTGGGCTTTAAGCCTTGTAAATCCTGGGGGAAGGCCTTCCCAATTAGCGACTACCACGAAGACTGCTTAAAGTGTCTTGGGGAGTCTCATTGAAAGGACAAGTGCTGCATCTGCAAGGCGTTCAGCCCAAGAACTCAAAAGGACCAAGATATCCGGCCTTGTTAATGGAGGAGGCACTGAGACCAGCATTGGAACTGTCCCGCTCCCTTTCGGCACCGACCATTGGGTCGGTGCAGAGTGCTCCGCCGACACCGACTACATCGCAGCACTGGGCTTCCTCTTCACCGAGGAAGAAGCCCAGGAAATGTCTAGCAGACAACTGCTCCCCTGTGCAGAAGAGATCTAAGTCATCTATGCATGGTATAGGGTACACATCAGATTTGGAAATCTCATTCAGATGGTGAAAGTCATTACAAAAACCTCGTGGTGCCGTCGGGTTTAGGCACTAGCACAATCAGGCTGGACCATTGGCTGTGGGACTCTTCAATGACTAACATTTCCTTTACCTCAGCCTTGATTTCCTCTCTCTCTTTGCCTCTGGAACTCTGTAGGGTCTTATTGTTACCTTGGCCCCGGGGTTTGTGATGATGTGAAGTTAGGCCTCTGTTGTTCGGCCCGGCTTTGTTGAGAACACATCTCGATTTTGATTGACCATCTCAGTCACATCAGCCTTTTGGTCTGGCGTTAGGTCAGGGAATATCTTCACCTGCTTGTGTGGGTTGTTTTCCTGAGGCAGAGTCTCTAGGGTGACCTCACATGCCTCTTGGTCCTGCCAAGGCTTCAGGAGGTTGACGTGGTAGACCTGCTCTTGTTTCCAGTGATCCGGCTGTTGCACCTTGAAATTTACTTCTCCCACGGGTTCGACTACTTCGTAAGGCCTCTGCCATTGGGCCAAGAGCTTTCTCTCGGCTGTGAGTACCAGTACCATTACTCGATCTCCAGGCTGGAACTGTCAAACCTTCGCTCAGCAATTATAGTAGGTCTGCTGGGCCTCTTGTGTCTTCTCAAGTGTTCTCATACAATGGGAGTGACTCGGCTATTTGGCTACTTGGCAGTGACTTGACTGCAGTATGTGGTCAGTTATGTTTTTTCCCAGGTTTGGTTCTTCCTCCCAAATCTCCCTGGCAATGTCTAATATGCCCCAGGGGTGTTGCCCATATAATAACTCAAAGGGGGAAAACCCAGTGGAGGCCTGAGGCACCTCCCAGATGGTGAACATGAGGTAAGGCAACAGGGTATCCCAGTCTTTCCTGTCCCAACTCACTACTTTTCTTATCATAGTGTTGAGGGCCTGTTGAACCTCTCCACCAGGCCATTAGTCTGTGTGTGATAGACAGAAGTCCACAGGGCCTGTATATGATGCAGAGCACAAGTCCTTTATTAGCTCCGACATGAAGGGGGTCCGTTGATCCATCATGATCTCCTTAGGTAGCCCTACTCTGGCAAAGATCTTTACTAGCTCTGTTGCTATCATCTTAGAGGTCATGTTCTGTAGGGGAACAGCCTCCAGGTATTGGTGGCATAGTCCAGGACAACAAGTATGTTGGTGGCCTCGGGCCATCTTCTCCAGGGGCCCCATCAGGTGCATAGCTATCCGCTCAAAAGAGACCTTGATAATTGGCAGAGGAACCCATAAGTGTGGACGGGGGCTGTGTAGCTGGCACTCAGGGCAAGAGGCACAATAGCACTAGACCTCCTCATGTACTCCCGGCCAGAAGAACCTCCATAGGACCCGTGCCAGAGTTTTTTCCACTCTTAGGTGTCCCCCACAAAGAGGTGACTGTGGGCTAGGCTCAACACTGTCTTCTAATGCTTTTGTGACACCAGGAGCTGCTGCACCTCCTTCCCCTGTGTCTGTGTGACCTGGTACACTATATCCCTCTTGATTATGAGGTAGGGCCCCAATCCCCAGACTTTCTGTTTCATGGGCACCTCATCTATTTCCACAGCCACTCTCCTGGCATTATCGTATATCGGGTCCTCTGCCTGGTCTCGCCCAAAACTCTCCCTCACAGGACTGAGCTGTTTGAGCTCAAGTGTGCGGGTCAGTTTCCCCCTCCCCCCCTCATTCAATGGGGTCAGGCCTGGGATCAGCCTGAGGTCCTTCTCCCTGGGCGGTCCCCCTATGTGCTGCCCACATCTGCCTGCCTATGAGGGCAACCTTCTGGTCCTGGGTCAGAATCCGGGTACTTAAAGCCTTAGCGGGCCCTCTTTTCCCGCTTGGTTTTTCTGGTTTTCCCAGGAATGGGGTACAGATCCTGCACTATCTCAGAGAACAGTGGGTGGGGGACTTTCCACTGAGGAGGATTCATGTACCTCAGGATCCCGCTTGTCTTCCAACCCCTCTGGTGAGAGTAGGCTTCCAAACCCCGAGAAATCCCTTCCTATGAGGACAGGGTATAGGAGCTTAGGGACTACCCCCGCAGTGACCTTGGTGACATTTCCCTGAACCCTGACTTTTACTGGAATGGTGGGGCAATAGCTAACAGCCCCACATGGATGCAGGTAACCCCCATGCATTTGGCTTTCATCAACTGACTTCCCCGAGACTAGTGTAATAGCACTCCCGAGTCCACAAGTGCCGTGGTTTGCACCCCATTCAGCCTCACTGGCCTCATATTTATGTGGGGTCATCGCAACCCCTACAAGGTGGATCAGGGTGCAGGGGGCTGCCCAGCTTCCTAAATTACATTGCACGGGCTCCTTGGCTTTAGGGCACTGGGCTGCTATATACCCCAACTCCCCGCACACATAGCACTGGTACGTGGCCCTAAGAAGCCCTCTATTCTTTGGGCTAAGGACTCTGTAGTCCACTCTGCTTAGGTCACCCCATCCCTTCGCAGCCTCTGGCTGGCCCTGGGCTTCTTTCTTCTTTCCCCTAATCTTTCCCAGGTTCTCAGTTGTTCAAACTGCAGGGATCGAGGTCAGTGGCTTGACTCAGAGTGAGTCTTCCCTGGGTGGTCGGGAGAGCCCCCTGGCCACCAGCTGCCTCTCTACCAGTGCAACTACCTCATCGTAGGAGGAGGGGTCGTTCTGGCCCACCCATGCACGGAGGTCTGGGCGTAGTCCCCTCATGTATCAGTTGACAACCAGGACCTCCAGGATTTCTTCTGGACTATCGACCTCCAGTTGCAGCCACTTCTGCGCAAAGTGGGCAAGGTCAAACAATTGAGACCTCGGGGGTGTGTTTTCTTGGTACCTCCACTCATGACATCCCTGGGCTCTCATGGCCACTGTTACTCCTGATCGGGCCAGGATTGCTGCTTTCAACTGTGGGTTCAGTGGACTGTGAAGCCTCAGTGGATATCATGGTAGGCCTTCTGGGCTTCCCCACACAGAAAAGGGGCGAGAATGCTGGTCCTGGTGCCAGACCTCATGCAGTGCAGTCCTCTCAACAGTTAGAAGGTATGCCTCCACATCATCTTTCACACTCATCTTTGGTAGGTAGCTGGTGGCCCTCCAGGCTTGCGTTCCATTGAACCTGCAGGCTGTGGCAGTCAGGGTCTTTAGCTGGTCCCTCACCTCTTGCAGGAGGGCTTGGTACTGGGCTGCCTGAGTCATTATCAATTGATTAGTCTCTTCTTGCACCTGCATTGATTCCTGCTGGGCAGTCATCTGGGCCCTGGTGGCCTCTTGTTGGGCCGCCATGGCCTGTATTAGTGCCCTCACCACGTCATCCATTATGGTGAATGGGACAAAAAAAACCCCACCAAAAACAAAACACACGCCCCCTGCCAACATCGATTGTGACAAAGCTCTTCCTCTACCTCGGTGGGTCCAGAGCTTCCTTCTAGTGGTAGGTCAGGGAACTGCTTCACCCCTTAGTGTTTTTCCACCTTCTAGTGGTGGGGAAGGGTAATACAGCCTCTCTAAGATAGCCACTCCCTGCTGGATCCCAATCCTGTCTCTGGTTCGCAGAGACCCTTGCCTTTTCACTGGGACTCTTGCCCCTCCAGTGAACAGCTGGTAGGGGCTGGGGGGGCCCAGTCCCACCCTCGACTCCAGACCCCAACCCAGGGACCCTGCAAGTAGCAGCCTCATGCTGTGGCTTCAGGAAAGCTGCTAGCTTCCCTGGGTTACTTCCCCATGCCCCTCGACTTAATGTCCGTACCCTGCTCGGACAGGGACCCTCCTCTTGCCAGGGGAGGCCCTTGACCCCTGACAGCCCCACTGGGCATGGTGGTGCCAAACCAAATGTCCAGTTCTATCTTCCCCTTCTGCAGAGTCTTTTCCTTCAGGCCTCTAGGCCTGGGAAAGGTTCTTTGCCCTCTTCTGGCAGGGTTTTCCCTCTCCAGTCTTTGTACCTGCAGGGTTCTCTTCTGCCAGCGTTCTGCTCCTTCTCCTAAGCCCTCCTGGTTTCTGACAGCGTCTTGCCTACTCACACACTCTCTGGTAGCTCGTCTCACTCCCAGCTCTAGCCACACCCTTTATCCTCAGGGGAGGCTTTTAACAAGTCCCGGGCAGGGCCTTGGTTGACACCAGGTGTGTTAATTAACCTGGCGTAACCCCTGATCAGCTACTAGGGGCAAGGGACTTGCTGAGCCTGGGGCTGATATATTGAGATATATATTCTAGCACTCTCCAGTAGCCATCTAGTCTGATCCTGTCACATCATCTTAAGATCTGTTTCTTTATCTGGTGCTGGTAGGTACTATTAGGACAGTAGCACTTTCTTAACAGCCCGCTATTAAATTGTCTTGATGTAATTTCAGGAATGTGAAAATGTGACTACCTGCTACTTAGCTTACGGCTGCTGTCTCTCCTAATATGGCTGCTACTGCTTAGCCCAAGAAAAAGGTCTAAGCTTAGCCAAAAAATAATGCCTCAGACCTTACAGTCCCTTCCTAAAAGACGCTTTAACCAAACCAGTCATTACTATTACAGGAGACCAATATTCAGACCTGTTGAGCTTGGGCTTGCCTCCTGGGTATAATTAACAAGGGTCTTATTGACTTTGCATGCTGGCTTCCTGTATTCTCTGAACAGTTCTCTTCGTCCAGCAAGCCAAAGCTATTATGCTTACTAATAAAGCCAATTGGATTCCAATGGTCACTGCAATGGGGTGAACCATTATATTTAGCATACCAGTTACAGAAGGCAGCCACCCTAATAACGTTTCCCACCAAGAGTGATGTCTTGCATCTGCGACAGTTTGTAGCACTTGAGTGATTTCTGTATAATCATGTTGTACTTCAATATGTATTTGTTCTCCTCTCTGTGCAATATATTGTAACTGTGTATGTAACATAGGATGGACCAACATGCCTAATGTTACAGGCATTACATCGTGATACAACTGTGGTTTAAACTTTCAGGTACAGTCCATATAGGTACACAGTATTCAAAATCACAACTTTTAATCTTGGTAATGCAAAAACATCTGTTAACTAAATAAGTCATCATAAAATATAATTCACTATCATCTACTACTAATATTGGACAATGACTTCTAACACAAACCCATCCGCTGCCTGCAAACACAACAGCTGAGTTTTGTTCAGTGACTATATTAAACATACATCTTTGGGTATCTTTGTCTTTTAACATACAAACATTCATCTCTTTCTTGTAGATTTTGATCCTCACACAAACACATCCCAAATTTTCATGGGCCACACACTGAAACATGTCAATAATTTTCCATTGTTGATGTTCTTAATATGCCCAGGAATGATGACCAACAGAATACATAATCAAATCTTTTTAGTTGGATTCCTACAGATACTACTGGATATATGTCAATAGTGAGACTGGGGTGTACAGTTATTACATATGCTCTAAGAACCATTTGGTCTTTAATCAGTATAAAGTTTAACAATTCCACCATGCCATTAATTGTTTTTCCCCTTCTGTAACATTTTTTGACAATTTTTTTTATTTCCAAAGGCAAATTTTCTTGTATGCCTTCCTGGATTATTTGAATGACCAATTGCTGATTTTATTTCCTTTAGTGCTAAGGACATATTTTCTTATCTTGTATCCATAGTTCCTGCTAAGAGTAACAGATCCTTTCCCCCTTGCTCTTGCCACACTGGCAGTATTTCAGAAAATAATTGTTGCCCCATTCCTAATTTTGACAAGGATGCACTGATGGGCTTTCCCAAGTCCCGTATTTCAGCAGTAACATAACTTTGTTTGCCAATACTCTCTGTTAGCAGCATCCAGTATTCCAACTCTTAACCCATTTCCACCCGAAACAATTTCCAATATAGCCCTGGCAGTCCTTTTCTTTATGGATTTTTTGATATACCATAATTTTAACCATGCTCCTCACCCCTTATGGAGAGTTTGCACATATGGGGCACATTTAGGTACGAATTTGGACACATTTAACCCAGTGAGATCAGCTCAATTTGCTTTTGAGATTGTATTGGAGGTATAATAACTTGTTCCCTATGATCCCGTTTTACCACATGTGGTCCATTTAATGGATGTCGTCTTGATTTTTTTTTTTTTTTTTTTTGCCTACCAGATTCAGTAGCAATTATTTCAACATTTAATTTCATGCCGATATTTTGCAATATATCTATCTATATTACACCTAGGTGGGCAGGGATACTATGAAGATGAGTTAGGCACTAGTACTGTCATTGCATTTTGGGTTGTTTCTTAGTACATTCGCTGCCCTGTGTTTCTTTAGTCCATTCTGAGGGTCCTCTTCCCCTATATCCCGGATGTCCACCTGTCGGTGTGTGTTTGTCAATTTCCTGAAACTTGCTGATGTTGCTCTGAGGGAATAGTCAGTGTGCCAGGCCTTGAGTCCCAGATCTGGAGCAGGTGAGGCTCATTGACATTAGGATGTTAATGGGATTTAATGTCCCCTCCTGGCTGCCAAGCAAACCCCATTACTTTTACTCTTCCACATTTTGGGATGAATTCAGGAATCTTAAAAAGAATGACCCTTTCTTGTTTCTATACGAGCTTAAGCCAGTTAGTATTATATAGTGTGGCTTTAGGCCCTGTACAATTTCCTAGCATAGTATTAGAGTATCCAGTCATTAAAGACAACCTGGATTTTCCATGGCTTAAGCTGTGAAGAACAAAACTGTTTTAGCCATGGCTTGTTTAATTTCTTTGACCAGATTTCCACCCGGTATATTGTTGGCTGGCCTTCTCTGCAATGTTTACTGGGCCTTCCCATTTTATTCCCAAAGAATGATCTTGTTCTGCAAATTTTCAATACAGCACCTGATCTCCAACCTCCCATTCAACTGGCTTTTTTTGCCCAGCCAGCCTTTTTTCCATCCTTTTTTTCCATTTAGACCCAGTTCTGCTATTTCGTTGTGGATTTCCATTAATACTTCCACAAGGGACTGGATCCGCTAGTCATTAGCACTTTGGGTTGCCACCCATCTGGAATATCTACATCTAGCCACCATTGTTACTCCCTTTGTAGCAATGACGGGAACATAACCATGACTCGCTGAGACTTACCTTAGAGCCATTAGAATCATGGGCAGTTTTTCATCCCAATCTTTTCCATTTTCTTTTTTCATTTTTCTTAAAGCATCTTTCAGAATGGGGTTCGTCCGTTCCACTTGTCTTGAGGATTGGGGGTGATCCACAATATGTAACCTTTGCTTAATGACTAATATTTTACACAGTTCCTCCATAGTTTCCCCAATGAAGTGTGGCCCTTGATCTGAATCAATTTCCTTGGGCAGCCCCACCAGCTAAACACTACACTAAACAAGTGCTGGGCTGTAGTCAAAGCTGTTAATTTTTGTTGGGATGGCTTCTATCCATTTTGTAAAGGGATCCACAATTACCAAACAAGTATTGTTATTCCTTGGGGTAACTGAGAGAGGTCCAATATAGTCATAACAGACTTGGACCTTCAATCCTTTGGGAGCAATGGGACCTTTTAGTACCTGTGAGTCTGCATTGATCAGAGCACATTGCAAACAATTATTACACCACTGCTTTATATCTTCCCGTAAGGTAGGCCCACCACCCAGTATCTTTGACTCTTTCCACAGTTTTGTCTACCCCTTGCTCATGCACATATTGAATCAATTCAGTTCTGAGTTTCTTAGGCACTTTAGGCTGTTCCCCACAGTCCAAGCTATGCTCAGTGACCCACACTACCCCTTCGAGGTCTTTATGTATGTGTCATTTTCCTCTGATTGTTCCTGACTTCAGTAATTGTTCAATTTTTTTCATCCCCTTCCTGTAGGGCTTGCAGATCCAATGTCTCTGGGCTTGTTACTTGTTTTCGTGCTCTGGTTAAAACATTGATTAACTCCTCTTCCTCGCCTTGTGTTAACAGGGCCCCTTGTTTGGTTAACACATCTGCCCTGTTCCAAAATCCTTCTTCATCTCCTGGCTTCTGAGGTGCTTTCACATTTGTTACTTAAGTATCCCCCTTTCTACCCTTTATTGAAACTGCTGCTTGCTCCCAATATTGCCCATGAGCCACTGGCTTTCCATCTCCTGCGTACATGTCCCTAGCTGCCCAAATGGGTAGGCACCCCACTACTGCCCTGTACACCCAGTCTGAACCAGTAAATGTTGCCAGGGTACGTTCCTGATTCTCCACCTGTAATATGGTTAGTACTGCCACCACCTCTGCAGCTTGGGCCAAGTGTGACTTTACTGGTCCCTTTAGCTCTCCTGGCACTATAAAAACTAGAGCAGTTATAGAATCTTAGAATATTAGGGTTGGATGGGACCACAGGAGAACATTCTAGTCCAACCCCCTCCTTAAAGCAGCACCAAACCTAACTAAACCATCCCAGCCAAGGCTTTGTCAAGCTGTACCTTAAAAATCTCTAAGGATGGAGATTCCACCACTTCACTAGGTAACCTATTGCAGTGCTTCGCCACCCTCCTAATGAAGAAGTTTTTTCTAATGTTCAACCTAGACCTCCTTCACTGCAACTTGAGACCATTGCTCCTTGTTCTGCCACCCCTGAGAACAACCTAGCTCCATCTTCCCTGGAACCCCTCTTCAGGTACTTGAAGGCCACTGTCAAATCCCCCCTTACTCTTCTCTTCTGAAGACTAAACAAGCCTAGTTCCCTCCGTCTCTCCTCATATGTTATATGCCCCGGCCCGTAATCATTTTAGTTGTCCTCCACTTGACTCTCTCCAATTTATCCACATCCTTTCTGTAGCGGGAGGCCCAAAACTGGACACAATTTGGCATTGGTGAGGGCCACGTGGAGTATAGAGGGGAATAATCACTTCCCTCAATCTGCTGGCAATGCTTCTACTAATGCAGCCCAATATGATGTTCATCTTCTTGGAATAAGGGCACACTGTTGACTCATATCCAGCTTCTTGTCCTCTGTAACCCCCAGGTCCTTTTCTGCAGAACTGCTGCCTAGCCAGTCGGTCCCCGGTCTGTAGTTGTGCATGGGATTCTTCCATCCTAAGTGCAGGACTCTGCACTTGTCCTTGTTAAACCTCATCAGATTTATTTTGACCCAATCCTCCAATTTGTCTAGGTCAATTTGAGTCCATTCCTACCCTCCAGGGTATCTACCACTCCCCCAGTTTAGTGTCCTCTGCAAATTTGCTGACGGTGCAATCCACCCCATTTTCCAGATCATTAATGAAGATGCTGAACAAAATTGGCCCCAGGACCAAGCACTGGGGCACTCCACCTGTTACCAGCTGTCAACTAGACATCAAGCCGTTGATCACTACCCTTTGAGCCCGATGATCTAGCCAGCTTTCTATCCACCTTATAGTCCATTCATCCAACCCATATGTCTTTAACTTGCTGGCAAGAATACTGTGGGAGATCGTATCAAAAGCCTTGCTAAAGTCAAGGTATATCACATCTTCTGCTTTCCCCACATCCACAAAACCAATCAGATTGGTAAGGCATGACTTGCCCTTGGCAAATCCATGCTGACTGTTCCTGATCACCTTCCTCTCTCCCAAGTGCCTCAAAATGGATTCCTTGAGGACCTGCTCCATGATTTTTCCAGTGATTGAGGTGAGGCTGACTCGTCTGTAGTTCCCTGGATCCTCCTCCTTCCTTTTTTTGAAGATGGGCACTAGATTTGCCTTTCTCCAATCATCCGGGACCATGAGTTTTCAAAGATAATGGCCAATGGCTCTGCAGTGAGATCAGCCAACTCCTTCAGCCCCCTCAGATGTATTGCATCCGTCCTTGTGGACTTGTGCACGTCCAGCTTTTCTAAATAGTCCTGAACCTATTCCTTCACCACTGAGGGCTACTCACCTCCTCCCCAGTCTGTGCTGCCCAGAGCAGTAGTCTGGAAGCTGACCTTGTCTGTGATGACCGAGGCAAAAAAAGCATTGAGAACTTCAGCTTTTCCCACATCACCTGTCACTACGTTGCCTCCCCCATTCTATAAGGGGCCCACACTTTCCCTGACCACCTTCTTGCTGCTAACATACCTGTAGAAACCCTTTTTGTTATCCTTCACATCTCTTGCTAGCTGCAACTCCAATTTGTGCTTTGGGCTTCCTGATTTCACTCCTGCATGCTCGAGCAGTATTTTTATATTCCTCTCTAGTCATCTGTCCAAGCTTCCACTTCTTGTAAGCTTCCTTTTTGTGTTTAAGCTCATGAAGGATTTCTTTGTTAAGCCAAGCTGGTCACCTGCCATGTTTCTGCTATTCTTTCTGCACGTCGGGATGGTTTGTTCCTGTGCCCTCAATAAGGTTTCTTTAAAATACAGCCAGCTCTCTTGAACTCCTTTCCCCCTCATATTAACCCCCCAGGGATCCTGCCCATCAGCTCCCTGATGGAGTCAGTCTGCCTTTCTGAAGTCCAGGGGCTGCATTCTGCTGCTCTTTTCTTCCTTTTATCAGGATCCTGAACTCTATAATCTCATGGTCACTGCTGCCTGGTTTCCACCAACTCCCCCTACCAATTCTTCCCTGTTTGTGAGCAGCAGGTCAAAAGGAGCACGGCCCCTAGTTGGTTCCTCTAGCACTTGCGGCAGGAAGTTTTCCCCAACCCTCTCCAAAAACTTCTTGGATTGTCTGTGCTCTGCTGTATTGCTCTGCTCTCCCAACAGATGTCAGGGTGATCAAAGTCCCCCATGAGAACTAGTGATCTGGAAACTTTTGTTAGCTATCTGAAGAAAGTCTCGTCTACCTCCATCCTCCTGGTCTGGTGGTCTATAACAGATGCCCATGATGACATCACCTTTGTTGCTGTCATCTCTAAATTTAACTCAGAGACTCAACAGGCTTTTTTCTAGTTTCATACTGGAGCTCTGAATAGTCATACTGCTCTCTTACATACAGTGAAACTCCTCCACCTTTTCTTCCCTACCTGTCCTTCCTGAACATTTTATCCATCCATGACAGTGCTCCAGTCATGTGAGTTATCCCACCAAGTCTCGGTTATTCCAGTCACATCATAGTTCTTTGACTGTGCCAGGACTTCCAATTCCTCCTGCTTGTTTCCCAGGCTTCTTAAGTTCGTGTACAGGCACCTAAGATAACTAGCCAATTGCCCTACTTTCTCAGTATGAATCAGGAGGTGTCCCCTGTTGCACCCTCCTCCTTCTGCTTCCTTCTGGTGTCCCACTTCCCGACTTGCCTCCGGCTTAGATCTCCATCCCCTGGTGAACCTGTTTTAAAGTTCTCCTCACTAAGTTAGCCAGCCTGTCTGTGAAAATGCTCTCCCCTTTCTTCGTTAGGTGGAACCCATCTCTTCCTAGAAATCCTTCCTGGAGCTGCACCCCTTGGCCGAAGAATCCAAAGCCCTCTCTCTGATGCCACCTGCATAACAACGCATTGACTTCTGCAATTCGATGGTCCCTACCTGGGTCTTTACCTTCAACAGGGAGGAGGGAGGAGAACACCACTTGTGCCTTAAACTCCTTTATCCTTCTTCCCAGAGCCGTGTAGTCTGCAGTGATCTGCTCAAGATCATTCTTGTCCGTGTCGTTGGTGCCTACGTGGAGAAGTAGGAAGGGCTAGAGGTCTGAGGGCTTGATGAGTCTCTCAGCAGATTTCCCATCACATCTTGAATTCTAGCTCCAGGCAAGCAGCACACTTCTCAAACTTCCTGATTGGGATGGCAGATGGATGACAAACCATGTCTCTGCATGTCCACAAACCATATCTCTGCATTTTTCTCCTGAGCTAACTTTAGAGTGAGTTCTGATTTCACTGGCCACTCCAACTTTTTGTACTCTGGGAAGGGACAGTCATGCTCCAGCCCTTGCACTACAAGGCCATATGGCACAGGGGATAGTACCTTTCCCTTTTCTAGTTATCCCTCAGTTTACAAGGGCCCGAGTCCATTGTGCCAACCTCGGATTAGAAACCTGCCCTTCTTGCGCTTTTCCTGATACTCTGTATTTCAATGGGGAATGTATTGTTTGTACTAGGAGTGGATTCTCCAATTATACATTCCCAGTGCTGCAAGGCCCACACTAAGGCCAAGCACTCTTTCTCACAGGGGGTAAAATTTTGCTCCGTGTAAATTAAGTGTTTAGTGATCCAAAGTCACAAGTTGTAACTTCCCTGTACTTTGTTTCTGTAATGGTGCTGCTCCCAGTGCTACATCAGTACTAGCCAGTTGCAGGATAAATGGTTCTTCCACCTGTGGATACACAAGGGCTGGGACCTGGGCCAAATCATGTTTCAGGGTCATTAATGCCTTTGTTTGATCAGGCTCCCACTCCCATTGTCACCCTTTCTTTAGGAGACAATACAGTGGGTGACTCTTGTCAGCATACATTTCAATAAAATCTCTCACAGTTTAGGGTTCCCAGAAGGGCTCTTAAGGGTGTCACATCAGTGGGGGCAGAAAGTTTTCTAATTAGTTCCACCCGTTGTGCATCTGGCGTTCATCCCTCCTTTCCCAGTATAACCCCTGGATATTTTACTTCTTGCTGTACCAATTGAGCCTTGGTTCTGCTAGCCTGGACTCCTGTTTCTTGGATGATTTGTAGCACATGCTCAGTGACTGTACCAACCTCCTTCCTATTGTTCCCATGCCCCAATATATCATCAACTGTTGGTCTTCAGGTGCCAATTTTTCCCACATCTTAACCACATGGGAGTGACAAATTGTGGGAGGAGCCCTTGTGAAACAGAACTGTTGTCTCCTGTAAGTAAAACCAAATTTGTATCAAGACGCAGGGTGTAACAGAATGGCAAATACAGCATTTGCTAAGTCTGTTGTTGAGAAGCACTGTGCTGCTGCTAGTGCAGCAACAACTTCTTGGTGCTTAGCCACCACTAGAGCAGTGGCAGGGATTCCTGTGTTTAATGCTCTAAAATCCGCTGTCCTTTTCCAGGCCTTCCCGTCCCCTTTCAGTACAGGCCAGACCGGGGCATACTGGTACCAGCCATTTGCACAATAACAGACTTTCAATGGTAGATTTTATTCCATCCTCTGCCTCCTGGGGATACTTCTAGTGACACTGTGGAGGGGGGTCAGGTCCATGGATTAAAACCTCAGCATCAATTTTCCCACTGTCCAATTTATTTTCAGCCCATATGCTGGGAACCTTTTTCACCATGCGTCTTCTTCCTTTGCTTGCCCACCTTAGAATCATAGAGTTCGAAGGGACCTCAGGAGGTCATCTAGTCCAACCCCCTGCTCAAAGCAAGACTAACCTCAGCTAAATAATCCCAGCGAGGGTTTTGTCAAGCCGCAATTTAAAAACCTCTAAAGATGGAGATTCCACCACCTCCCTAGGTAACCCATTTCAGTGCTTCACCACCCTCCTTGACAACCAGGGCACACTGCTGACTCATATCCAGCTTCTTATCTACTGTAACCCCCAGGTCCTTTTCTGCAGAACTGCTGCCTAGCTCGTTGGTCCCCAGTCTGTAGCTGTGTATGGGATTCTTCCGTCCAAAGTGCAGGACTCTGCACTTGTCCTTGTTGAACCTTATCAGATTTCTTTTGGCCCAATCCTCCAGTTTGTTTAGGTCCTTCTGTATCCTATCCCTACCTTCCAGGGTATCTACCACTCCCCCTAGCTTAGTGTCATCCGCAAACTTGCTGAGGGTGCAATCTACCCCATCCTCCAGATCATTAATGAAGATGTTGAACAAAACCAGCCCCAGCACCGACCCCTGGGGCACTCTGCTTGTGACCGGCTGCCAGCTAGACATGGAGCCATTGATCACTACTCATTGAGCCCTATGCTCTAGCCAGCTCTCTATCCATTTTATAGTCCATTCATCCAACCCATACTTCTTCAACTTGCTGATAAGAATACTGTGAGAGACCATATCAAAAGCTTGGCTAAAGTCAAGGTATATCACGTCCACCACTTTCCCCACGTCCACAGAGCCAGTCACCGCTTCATAGAAAGCAATCAGGTTGGGCCTTTACGGCTGCACACCTGTGCCTAGCATGAATGAAGGGAGTGGACATTCCTGCTGGCTGTTATTTGCCCATAGGAACCCGTTAGATAAATCCACGAGTCTCCCCTCGTTAAGGTAAGGCAGTCCCGATATTCCATCCCCTTGACCCCCATTCCCAGCCTGATCCCGCTTCTGAACGCAATATTTCACTCATGACTCCTGATTCCCTGCATCGGTCAGGATTAGTCTTGTGATAAATGTCTCCACTGTCTCCCCTATATATGATACTAGTTGTATCCACTGTCCCCAAGCACACATCCCACATACTGATGCACTGGTGTCAATTAACATAGTGGGGCATGTTTTGTTTCCCTAACCTCCCCATTGTTGCCCCCTACAATGGGACACCCCCATTTGTTATAATGGAGTTGGGCTACTACTTCAGGAGGAGTCTGTGGAGACAGGCACCCCTACTGGGTTGCCTCTGGTGTTCCCGAATCCAATATGGGAGTGACCGGAGCTCCATTAGCCAGTTCCTCTTGCGCCTGTAACTGGGCAACCCTCTGCAGTAACTCACTTGTGGGCTTCTTATCCCATTTCTCTTTTGATTCTCCTGCCTTGATGAGTTTCCTCCACGCTATCACCCTCAATCCCTCCATATGCCCTTTGCTTTGCGTCAGATATTCATTTCCCATTTCTGCTTCCTGGCTGCCTGCAACTCCTCCCCATCCTCTTTCTCTAGCATATCTTTGTGCATCGGACTCTTCTTTCCCTGGCTTTCCTTGGTCAACGGGGCCCATAGTTGGCAAAGATTATTGCCTGGACCGGTTCCATTTTCTTGTCCTTGTTTCCTTTTCCTGCTTGTCCATGTCTCACAAAACTACAGCTGCTCAAAAAATGACCTGTTTTAACTCTGGGTATCCCCGAGCTGGATCTAAGAACCCTAAATTCACTTTCATTTTTGAGTTCAAACCATCTAACAATGCCGTCTCAAAAGCTAATGTATTGAAACTGGGGGAGGGGGGAGGCAAATACCGTTGGCACAACGCTGGCAGCTGGCAGCCGTGGCCAGTATCTCCTTTTCAATGAGACGCGTTCTGAGGACTCATGGGGCCCTGTTCTGTTACACAGAACAGCTTTCCCAGTTGTCGGGCTGATCTCACCACCTTCATTACTTCCTTCACCCAGTCTCACCCGGTAGCGGCAACATTGTTCACGTCTAACCACCCCTCAGCACTCTGTATTACTGCCCAATCAGAAGCACTAATACAGGGCTGGGCTAAAACCTCCTAATCTGCCAGCCTCCACTCAGCTCTCACCACACCTTCGCCATCCAGTCCAGACGCACATCCCTCTCTACGGGAGACTGAGCAGCCGCCCGTACCTGGTCTGGGGTAAAATCAGAAATCTTTGTAATATTGTGCCTTGTTTCCCTTGGGTGCTGTTGGTCATCTGGGTTAGGTTCTGTTTTTGTTATCACCCTAGTGGTAACTGGAGCTGCAGGATTGGATTGTTGTGCCTTTAATTTCAAATCCTGCAATTCCTTGTGTTCAGGGGAATAGCATAGGGCCCTTCAGGAAAGGCAGCAGGGGAGTATGACCGTCCAGGATCTTTCCATTCAGGATTGATCCAACTATTCTCATTCCAAGTATTATCCCAGATGTCTGTATCCCCAGTGCTCATACCTACTGCTCCTCTTACTACTGCCAGGGTGCCCAACTTGTTTTTCTGTTTCTCTATTTGCTGTCTGCAAACAGTATTCGCTGTTTGCCTGTGTCTGATCTTGTAACACTGTTCTGATAGCGGCCTAAGCCTCCCCTGACTTCATTTGCAATGTAAATAAATATTTCCCCATTCAGGTTTTCTACTTTCATTTTCAGTTGTTCATACTCTCCTGCTTTCACCTGTAAAGCTGTTGCATTCTGTAATGCTGAAGCTGCACTAGCACATTGGGATGCTTTATACTGAGCCAAACTGTCCTTAACTATATCCAGTTCAAATTTATAATGCTCCAGTTGCTTTTCCTGACGTGCCACCAAGCTGGAGAGATTGGTGACAGCTTTCCACAATACCCACTCCACTGCTGCTTTTATAACCTTTCTCTTTGGCTTGGGTTTCAAGCACTTACAGAATGCTTCAAACCCCTTGGAAGCAGACACAATGGCACCTCTCCCCTGGAAAGAATCTTGTTCCTGGGGCATGGACCCCATTCTGCTCCCCAGTTAGCAAGGAGGGTGGGTTCTGCTGCTATTACTTTTCTACTATTATTCACTGGGTGAGGCTCTCTCTGTTTGGTCCAAATGATCTTAGTTTGCCTGACATCTCCACCAGTCTGTTACTCACACACAAAGGCACCCCACCTTTTCCCAGTCCGTAGGGCTACAGGTGTAACCCAGTCAATTTAGGCAGCCCCACCTTTTCCCAGTCTGTAGGGTTCTGAGGGAAAGGCCACCTACCCTTACACAATTCACACTGTAGGGCTCAGAGTCACCTGTACCCAATTTGTAGGGCTCTGGGTGTATATTACTGCGGGTCTGCAAAATCTTTTACCAGTGGGAGAGTCTTACACAGTAATAACCTTAACCTCTGTTTATTAACAATTACTGAACATAGCACACACGCTAAGCGTCCAATGCTGTGCTCACCAATCCTGGTCAGGCAGGCGGACCTTTGCTGTTGGCCAGGCAAGGTCAGTCTCATCTGAGTTCTGGTTGTTACATGTCATAGTCGTGCAAAGGATTCTAGCAGCTCTGATTTTGGGCTGTGTCTTTTCTTCTTATTCTTTGTTCCCCTTTTCTTCCAGCTGTGCTCTCCCTTTTGGACCCATTTTTATAGTGAAACTTGAATCCTGCTTAGCTATACCTTAATCAATTATATTGCAAAATAATTCTGTAACCAATCAGACCTGACCCCTTTGATTGTTTCATAACGAGGTGTGAAATATTTAACTCAACCAAAGAACCAGACAGGAAAACAATAGAAAAGTGGGTACCATAAAGACAAAACAATTAGGCATGTACAGCCACAGCTACTGACAAGTGATTCTTTTGCCGGATAGAATGCCATTAACAAGGTTTTCCTTACACACGTTTCTTTAGCTGGTGCTGGTGGGTGCTATCAGGACAGCGGCACCTTCTTAACAGCCCAATATTACATTGTCTTGCTGTCATTTCAGGAATGTGAAGACTATGTGCCAAGTAGCTGATGGCTGCTGTCTTTCCTAGCAGTTTCTACTGCTTAGCCCAAGAATAAGGCCTCAGTCCTTCTACCATGTGCCGTCACCCTGTGATGGCCCCACCTTACCCTGTCCACATGCTGCCCAGTGGCTAAGGGCATGGAAAGGGGAATGGGAACACTCAGGGCTCTCCCTGCTCCCATTGTTCAGACACTTCCTGGGCTGAGGCTGGGCCCAAACCACAAATGAGGGAACAGGACAGTGAGTGGCTTATGGGGAGAGGCCTGAGGGAGAAATGCAGCCAGGCCAGTTTTGTCAGCCTGAAGTAGGAGCAACGGGGCTGGGTCCAGGAGCTGCCAGAGGTGGAAGACCCCCCAGAGCAGGGCACTCGACACGGGGGCATTGCCCCAGCTGGAGCAGGGGATGGGCCGTGACATGGCAGGAGGGATGCAGAGATGCTGGCATGGCCCCAGCTCGGGCAGGGCAGGGCTCTCGGCCTTGCCCACAGCTGACCCAGGCCAAGGAGCAGAACGCTTGGGCGAGAGGCTGGCCGTGGTGATGAAGGGTATGTGGGCCTCCGAGTCCGGCAGCAGGAGCTACCCCTGGTAAGGGTGGGGTGTCCGTGGGCAAAGTGTCTGAGGGCAAGGGTGGGATGAGGGGCTGGAGGAAGCCCCAGAGGCCAAGGGGTAACTGAGTGCAGTCACTGGGGAAATGGAGCCCAGCCCGGGGGAGGGGTGTGGAGGAAGAGGAGGAGGGGGTAGAACTTGATGAGACCTGGGTCTGCTGGGTTGGGAAAAGGAAGCGACTCCTTGGCGGGGACTGGGGTGACTGTGCGGCGAGGGGGTGCCTGGGTTAGAGCCCCTCTCGGCAGTGAGGGCAGAGCAGGGCTTGGTCTCTGCAGGGACCGCTGGTTCTGTCCTGGCTCTGAAGCTCTGTTTAACCTGGGGGTTGCGCCTTTCCAGATCCTGCCGAACCCCTGGCCTCATGCAGCCACTGCGCTGTGGGGAAGCTGCTAAGGCTGGAGGACAGGGCGGGGTGTAACTAGCTGCTAACTAACAGTATGGGGGCTTCCTGTGGCTTTGTGTTAAAATGCTGTGGCTGGCAGGACTTTCCCAGAGTCAGCAGAGAGGACGGGGCAGGGACCAAGCTGGTGGGAGGAGGATCAGCTCTGCGGCGTGGGTTGAGCACAGCCTAGTCTAAACTCAGCAGCAGCTCTGGAGACGCTTCCCAACGTGGGGCTGGAGCAGCTGTCAGGGCCGTGCCCCCTCTCAGAGCTTGGGGCACAGGGACATGGGTACTGTCCTCAGGGCTGGGTCTGTACGGTGCCCATGGCCGTGCAGCCCCAATCCCGAACCGGGGGGAGTGTGGGCCCTGCCGGGCCCTGCAGTTGTGGCTCTGCTCCAACTTCCCCTCCGTGGGCTGTAGAGGAAGTGCGTTGGGGCTGAAGGTCCTTGCGTAATCTCTTGCGAGTGGAAGGGGGCGAGGGACTCGCGTTAATCGGCTCCGACAGCTTCAGTTACACAGGCTGAAAACCCGACGTCTGACTCCTGAAGCGCTCACACCAGCTGGCCCCTGCCCCTTGGCACTGGCTGCCTGGCACATTGCTGCCATTCTGTCCTGACATGCTTTCCTGCCTCTGCTGTGTCCATGGTCTGTGCTGTGCCCTGCCCTTTCCATCGCTTCCTGGGGGGACCCTGTCATGCACCAGATCCCGACCCCCAGTGCCCAGGCCTGCCCTGACTACAGTGTGAGCTGGGACGCTCTCCTCCATCCCCCCGCACTGGCTGGCAGGTACTCAGAGCCTGAGTCCTGGTGCCTTGGGGAAAGCAGCTCTGGTCCATCTGGGGGTAGACGAGGAGGTGGCTTGGCAGGCGGATGCAGAGGGTCTAGCCTGCCCTGAGATGGGGCAGGGGCACCATGGGCTCCTCTGGGAGATGATGTTAAGCTTCAGCCCTCCTACACCCAGCAGTGGGGCTAGCAGTGGTGGGGAGTCCTCCAGGACCAGCTGTTCCCCAGGTGTATCTGCAGCACTGGTCAGAGGCAGTAAATGAGGGTCAGGGAGGGAAGGCCAGCCCCATGCGTCCCTGTGCTCCCAGCCTGCAGAGGTGACCAGCTGGCTGGGAGGATGCTGTCTTGGGGGGGAGGCACCCTGCGAGGAAGGGAAGCTGGTGGGAGGGTGGGTAAGGAGATCTAGGGTGCTGGGGGGTCACAGGAGCAGTGTGTGACCGACCCTGGCTTCACCCAAAGGCTGCAGCATAAACGTCTCTGTTTGTTCTCAGGCACCTTTATGGGTCGGGCCTGGGGCCGGGGTCGGGGTCAGCAGCAGAAATGGGGCAGAGTGAGTCCGAGCCGCAGGACGAGCAGGAGGTAGGTGCTGTCCCGTTCTCGGCGGGGCCCCCGACTATTATCCTCTGCAGCTCAGCAGTCCCAGCCTCCCAACCCATCATTCCCCCTATGTGCAGAGCGCACCCCCTGCTGGCTCTGTTCACTATCGGGAGAAGGGCCTGAAGAGACCCACCCTACCAGCGCCATCTCATGGGGGCTGGGACCACGTCCCTATGCAGGGCACCTTGGCTGGCATCCCAGTCAGATCCTTTCCAGGACCCCTGCTTCCCCCAGCAGGTGCCCCTCCCTGCTGAGCTGGGACTGTTAACTTCAGCATCCAGGTCACGTTCCCAGCCCTCTTTCCACCACCCCGTCCGAGCTGGCTCTGGATGTCTTCTCCCCAGATGTGGTATTGAGTCTGGCAGGAGCCTCTCCAGAGCCCAGTGCCCCTCTGTGTCTGGGGTAGATGGGCAGTGTCCTGGGACGGCTGGAGCTCGCCTTCCACTTCGATGTACTGGTGTGTGCCTCTTGAATAGCTGTCAGCCTCACCCCAGAGGTGGCTGCATTTCAGTGGTGGACCAGTGGTCCGTGCATGCACTGCACATTCAGCAAAGCATGTTGGGATGGAAGGTGCTATAGACAGGCCCTTGTGCCCAGATTCTGGGTAGCACAGCCATGGGGCTGGACCCACGGGCTCTGATGGCAGCATCAACCCGCCTGGTGGCACTGAGGCTTTGTCTGTGTCTCTTCCACACAGGATGCAGCGCTCACAGCCGTGCTGCCCAACATTAAGCTCTTTGTGGAGGATCAGCTGCAGACCAGCATGGTGAGGAGGGCAGCTGAGGGTATGGCCAGGGCATGGTGTCTCCCAGAGGGGGTGCGTTTCTGGGGAAGTGGAGCAGGGTCGTGGTCTCTCCCGGGAGAAGTGGGAGTGCTGGCTAGCTGGCATAGCCCATGGCACCTGAGCCAAAGCAGCCCAGCTCCTGGTGCAATGGGAGGCTCTGGTACTTTGGTGCCCAACCATCCCGGGTGAGTCTTGGCTGATGAGTGGAGGGGCCAATGGGGTCAGACACTGGCCTTGGGCCAGGAGAGAGGCTGGGCAAGAAAGATTTGAGCTGTGGGGAATCTGCTGCCTTGCAATTCCTATAATGGTGTGTGTGATGACTCCCCCCAATCCGTCCCTCTGACAGAGTGGGTGGGGGGTGTGGCAGGCTGGGAAAGGATTTCCCTACTAGCATTGCTGATGGAGCGGCCTGCCCAGCCACTGTGGCCGACATACAGCCCCTGGCGCTCTGCAGTGCGGCTTCCCTCCCTGTCCTGTGACCCATGTAGTCCAGGTGCTTGGCTCATGGTGCCGCACTGCATGCTGGGACCCATGGTCTGTGCTGTGCCCTGCCCTTTGCATCGCTTCCTGGGGGGAGCCTGTCGTGCACCAGATCCCAAGGGGTCGCATTGTCTCAGCAGGGCAGGCCACATGGCCGCAGCACTCTGGGTCTGGGCACTTGGGCTGCAGCGCTCCCTGCTGTTCACAGTGACCTCATGTTTGGGGGTGTTCTCACCCCGGGGATCGCTGCATGTCAGTCAGCCAGTACCAGCAGCGACACTGCGCAGCCTTTCCAGAGAGGGTGCTAGTCACTAGTCACCTGCAATGTGGTGTTGGGGATCCTTAGGTTAGCCTGAGACA
The DNA here is from genome assembly GCF_026122565.2 of Emydura macquarii macquarii. Lineage (NCBI taxonomy): Eukaryota > Metazoa > Chordata > Testudines > Chelidae > Emydura > Emydura macquarii. The sequence goes on from NW_027131139.1 coordinate 939,442, forward strand.
GGTGAGCATAGGACTGAGTCTGTCCTGGTGGGAGCCAGGGCAAGCTCCAGCCTCATGCTCCCTGCATTTGGAGTCTCTGCTCCCAGAAGCACCCTGCAGGGCTATCTGTTCCCCCGCCCTCCCTTGGTCTCCAGTCAGGCTGCGTCCCTGTATCCGTCCTTGAACCCAGCCTGCCTTGGCTTAACTATGAACATCCCAGTCCCTGGGGCTCCCAACGTTTCTCCGGGATGCTCCACTGCAGGGCTCGTAGGTGTGACGGAATGGGAATTTTTAATAATGTTTTTGAGTCCTGTTTGCCTCACTTTCCCCTATATTTTGCACGGCTACTCAGTGGGGGAAAAGGATTGTTTGCTCTCTGGGCAGACAGAGATACAGGGGGAGGGCTGGGTGGATGGCCTAGCTGTCTGAGCAGACAGAAGGGGTCGTTAGAAAGGACTAGCCGAGGCTGAGCCATATCAGTGGAAAATCTGAGAAGACCACGAGAAACCCCAGTCACCAGGGCACTGACACCTTGTGACCACTGCCCCAGAGGGAGGAGGATTTCCTCACCTCTCCACATGGGAGCTGAGCGAGGCCCCAGCTCGAGACCAAAGGACTAGGGGAGGGCGGGGGGGAAACAGCTCTCTTCAGACAGGTGGCAAATGGCATTGACTCCATCCTGGCTGGTGCATTGCTCTGGGCTGACCAGGCCAGACTGTGCTGGTGTGCTAGGCACTTCCCAGGCTGGGCTCCAGCTGAGTGATGACAACTCTGTGTGAGTGTCACTGGTGCGTTTCCCCAGGAAGTGGACAGGTCTCGCAGGCAGCGTCTGTCTCAGCTGGACTTGCTGGGCAGAGCTCCTGCTGTGAAGCTCAGAGGCCCAGTCTCAGGAGGGGGTGAGGCTGCCCTGGAGGAAGAGCAGAAGTGACACATAACTGTTGATTTGGGGAGGGAACGTGTGAACCCGGCAGCAGAGGCAATGTGAGGGGGGGGGGGGGACATGCCATACAGCCTGGTGGGCTGCAGCATGGCAGTCACTCGCTGCGCCTTCTGCAGTGCAAAGCAGAGCAGCTTCCCAGCTCAGAGCCAGCTCCTGGCCCCCAGCCAGCCCCACCTTTGGCCACAGGCTCCTGGCCCCGCCTGGCCTTTCCCTGCAGGATCCCAGCCCCATCCGGCTCCATTCCCAGCTCTGTGATGGACTGTGAGCGTAGCCCAGGCAGCTGGGCCCCTGCGCACCCATGTCCACACAGCTGCAGGTTAAAGGCCAGGCCTCCCCCGTGCGGTAAGGGGAGCTCCCTGCCTCGCTCCCAGCAATGTGCGACCCTCGCAGAGACACTGCTGGCACAGGGCAAGCTGATCACTGCTCTACTGCCCCCTGAGCCAGCCGTGGAGACCATCCACGTTGCACTGAGACCTCCTCAAAGTCTGCCAGGCCAAGGAGCCGTGTAATTTGGCGGGGAGGGGCTACAGCACAATGTAAAGGTTCTGGTGTGAACCCTGGAAAAAATCTGGGAATCGGGGGCACATGCTCCCCACGCATCAAATCCAAGAAGAATGAGGCCCCCTTGGGGGGCTGGCCCATGGAAGGGGTTCCTCTCCCGGAGGGTGTTCCGAGGCTGGGGCCTAGCCCTGACCCTGTGAATCCGTGACAGTAGGACAGTTCAGTTCATGCGACTGATCCTGCTTCTGCAAGCACGTGGCTCACTGAGTCCAACCCCTCTGGCCTTCCCTTTCACGCGCTGCGTAGCAGGACAAAGCCCACAGGGAAACTGAGGCACACACATGGCTCATAAAAACATTGCCTGAATTTCTACATCTGCACAACCACCCCACAGGGCTGGGGCTCCTCTGGCCTGCCCCAAGCAGTGCCCTGGGGAGTGGCTGCTGCTGTCTTGGGCCCACCCGTGTCCTGTCTGGAACGTGCCTCTTCCCATAGGTGCTGGGTGTCATGATCGGTGTTGGTGTTTCCATGCTGCTCATCGCCACCCTGATCCTGGTGCTGGTCCGCAGGCTGCGTCTCAAGAGTAAGTGCCTACCCCTGCAGGCAGCAAAGCCTTTCCCAGCCAGGTCTCGGGCACTGTGCTGCCCGTCTCGGGCTCAGTGTCTGCATGCCGTATAGGCAGGGAGACCTTAGTGGCTAGAGCAGGGGGCTGGCAGCCAGGACTCCTGGGTTCTGTCCCCGACTCACTGCCTGGGTGAGTCCCTTCACTTCCCTGTGCCTCAGTTTTCCCACATGCAAAGGGATCATGAGGGGCATCCAGAGACTGGCTGGGAAGGGCATAAAGCTCCTGGGATTCTTTGGTGGCAGCCCAGCTTCCGGGAGCTGGAGTTGGGGGGCAGGGCAGAACTCTGCCATCTGTACCCCTGAGGCCTCTGCACCCCTCCCTGGGCCGGGAGGTGGGTTGCAATGAGGAGCACGAGCAGGGAGTCAGATTGATGGGGGAGGGAGGCAGGCTTCTTGCACCGATAACCTTTCATGTCCTCCCCTCCCCCCAGAGGTGCAGGCTCAAGAGATGCCCAAGTACCGGTTCCGCAAGCGGGACAAAGTGCTGTTCTACGGACGCAAGATCATGCGCAAGGTGCGGTGCTGGGGTGGGGGCAGAGCTGCCTCATGCACCGGCCCAGCCTGGGCTGTGCAGTCAGGGGGGTGCCAGTGGGTGCTGGCAGTGCAAGGGCTGATGGCTCTGCCAGCTCAGGTGTGGTGCTCCAGTCCCTGCCGGGGCCCAGCTGAAGGGCATCTTGAGGGTATTTCAGCTTCCTGCTGAGAGACTAGTGCTGGACAGGGTGGTGGCTCGCGGCCAGCGGCGCTGAGCGGCAGAGATTGTCCTGCCACAAAGTGCTGAGCCCTGGCCTTGGCCTGTGCCCCAGTGAGCTGGCCCCATGGCATGGTCCCCCAGCCCACGCTGAGGAGAAGACCTCTGGCAGGTGGGCCTGGGCTCCAGCATCCATGTCACAGATTCACAGGGTCTGGTCTATGCCCCCGCCTGTAATCAGTCCCCTGGGAGTGACCCCTTCAGTGTGATGGGCCCCAAGGACCAAAACTGGGCCAGCCCTCCCTGTCTCTCGGGGGCTTCCTGCAGCATGTCCAGCTGAGCCATGCTCCTGCGGGAGGCCCTTCGGCACCGTGCTCTCAGGGAGGAGCGGTGCGACTCCAGACAGGCTTTCAAGGCAAGGGGAGGGTCTGTTAGTCAGCTGGCACACAGGCTGTGAGAGAGCCGAGCCTGGCACAGAGATGCAGACGTGAAGAGCGAGTTCAGGCTGACCAACGCCAGGCCTCCCTGGAGCCCAGCTGCTGTAGGAGCCATCTCTGCTCCAAGGAGCTAGGTGCAGGAGGATGCAGACAGCTGATAGACACAGTGGAGGATTCCTGCCTTTGTCACGCTGCACTAAGCAACAGCAGTAGGCGGGGCAGGGAACGTGGCTGTCTGCCCAGGCAGCCAGGGCTGTGCCCTGCTCGGAGGGAGGGGCAGCTCAGCATGCCAGGCCCCAGAAGCCTGGCCCGAGGGGACAATCTGGCTGGTGATCAGGACCCATCCAGGCCCCTGCTGCAAGGTGGAGAGGATGTTTGCAAAGCACTAACATCACACTAGCCCCTCTGCCAGCCCCTCTTCTCCCTGCTCCCCCCACCTGCTTCACCCCTACCTGGGAGGTGAGGTGGGGGGCAGTGCTGGCCTAGGTTGGGGGTGGGGGTCTTTGAGGTGGTTTGGGGTGCAGGAGCGGGTCTCCTGGGGCTGGTTCTCTCTGCAGGAAGCCGGGGGGGCTGAACTCCAGCTAGGAGCAGTGGAGGGAGAGGGGCTCCTTGGGAGGAGATGCTGCAGCCCCAGCTGGGTCAGATTACCAGGAGCTGGTGTACAGTGGCCACTCGCTCTGCCAGAGCCTGGGTCTAGGGAGGGTCCTGTGGGGTCACTAATCCCGGAGATGTGAGCAGGACCCTGCCTCGTGAGGAGGAGCCCTGTTAAGCGGCCCCCCACTGTGCTGATCGCTGAGTGGCTTGGGGTGGGGCAGCAGGGGGCTGGGCTTCCCTGAGGCCTCAGGCCCAGGCCAAGCACTGGGGGTGGGGTGGGGTGGGGGGACTCACCTGGCTGTGAGGATTCAGGGGGACAGGGAAGCAGGCACCAGGAGCTCAGCTGTTCCCCACAAGTTTGGAGGACTGGTGCTGGTGGGGTGACTTGCAGAGAAGGCCAGTTCCATAAGGACTCCCCATTGCGGGCACAGAGCCAGGCACATGGTGCCAGGGATCGTGGGGTCTGGCTGGGCTAGCTGCAGTGTCTCGTGCCTGGCTTGCTGGCAGCCTATAGCTGGCTGAGTGCTGACTCCCCTCGCCCAGGCAACTGGCTCCAGCGGGCGCTGTCCGCGGGCATGGCTCATGGCTCACCTGGGCTGTCTCTGCAGGTGTCCCAGTCCACCTCCTCCCTTGTGGACACGACCATCTCCAGCACCTCCCGGCCCCGCATGAAGAAGAAGCTCAAGATGTTGAACATTGCCAAAAAGTAAGCTGCCTCCCTCCCCCTGCAGGGTGTGAGCCGACTGGTGCGGGCCCAGCCCTGCCATGGGGATGGGGTGGCACCCGGGTTCCCTGCCCTGCTGCAGGAGTGTGTGGTGTGCACTCACTCACCTCTCCTTGCTCTGCAAAGCAGCTGCAGCCCAGCCCAGACCCTGGCCTGGAGAACCCCCCCCAGGGCAGCTGATGGCACCTGCGTCATGGTGCTGCTTGACACCCTGGGTGGGGCCCTTGGGCTGCAGGCTCCTGGCAGGTGGGCATGCACCGGCTCAGGAAGGAGTCCTGCCTCCTGGCTGCAGATTCTCTTGCCCGGGGGGGAGGGGAATCTGCCCATGCGGGCGGCTCTCTGCTTGGCCCTGTCTATCCCCTCCCGTCTGCCCCGTGCCCAGGATCCTGCGCATCAAGAAGGAGCTGCCCATCCTGCAGCTGAAGGAGCCGCCGCCCTCCGTGCTGGAAGCGGATCTGACTGAGTTTGACGTGGCCAACTCCCACCTGCCCTCCGAGGTGCTGTACATGCTGAAGAATGTCCGGTGAGTGCGCTGGGTGCCGGGCCCAGGTCAGCCACAGCCACGTTTGCCCTCCCTGTGAGCAGGCTTGAGCTGGGAGGATCCTGAGCCTGGCCGGCTGGCCGTGTCCTGAGCACCCTCTGACTGATTTCCCGGTACGGCTGCCTCAAAAAAGGGATGGTCCTGGAAAAACCTGGACAAGCGGCAGCTCTGGGCCTGTCAGGTCGTCTAGTCCAGTGGGTCTCGCTCTCTTTTCATTGGTGTACCCCAATAGTTAGAATGGAGGTGCGCCCCTTTGGAGATCTCTTGTCTGTGTAGATAGCTGACGGAACAGAATTCAGCTTTCAGTCTGTCTTTCGTGGTCCCCTCAGACACAGTCTGTGGACCCCCAGGGGTCGGGGGCCCACAGGTTGAGAACCACTGGTCTAAGCTGCGCTGGGTCTGCCAAGGGAGAGCTGCCGAGCGCTCGAGCTGCAGGAATGGTGGCCTGGTTCTCCAGCAGGAGGCACTCTTCCCTCTTGGCTGATACAGAGCCAGTGCTCCCCAGGGGCTGCCGGCTGAGAACAAATGCTGGGCGCTGCCCTTGCGGGCTCGTGGTGGCACCCAGCACAGCGTTAGTCCTGGCAGGGTCGGTGCAGTGTCGCTGTGGGTCTGTTGCGTCAGCCAGGCTGTGTTTGGGATCGGGCACAGAACTCCGCTGCGTCAGCAGCAGTCTGTGGGCGCTGGGGTCCTGGAGCAGGGTAGTGGCAATGGAGACTCCAGGGCTGCTCCTGCTCCCCCATGTGTGCACACGACTGGCAGAGCCCAGCGTGCTGGGATTCCAGCCAGATGACCCAGGGCCTGGCTGGGCTCCTGGGGGAGCCCTTGCCCTGGGACCCTCACTCCCAGGCAGGGGACGGAGACGAGCTCTCTCCTGGGTGGGTCTGTGGGGTGCTTGAAGGGAGCTGCCTGCCCCTGCCTGTGCGCCGGGCTCCACCCCTGGCCATTCTCCCCAGGGGCTGGCGTGGGGGCGCTGGAGGGGATGGGAACGCTGGGAGTCCAGCTGTTCGGAGCAGGGGCTGGCAGGCAGGGCACAGGATCCTCGGGCGCCGGGAGAGCCGTGGCGCAGGGGCAGAGCATCAGACTCAGGGCCTCAGATACAGGAGCCTCGCCGGACTGGCACAGTTCGGGGCTTGCCTCCTGTTGGCATCTCTCTGTGCAGGGCTCTCGCCCGGATAGGCACATGGGGCAGCACGCAGGGTTTGGACTCTGGCCCACGGGATGCAGGAGCTTGGGCTGCTGTCCTGATCTCCAAGTCCCTGCCCTGAGATTCCTGCCGTGACCCGCCCTTCCTTGCAGGGTGCTCGGCCATTTTGAGAAGCCGCTGTTCCTGGAGCTCTGCAAGCACATGATCTTCCAGCAGTTCCAGCAGGGCGAGTACGTCTTCCGGCCCGGCCAGCCTGACACCAGCATCTATGTCTTGCAGGATGGCAAGTTGGAGCTGTTCCTGAGTGAGCAGGTGAGGGGCATGTCCCAGCCCACCTGCCCCCGCAGCCACCCACGCCCCTCCTCCCCCAAGCCATCTGTGGCCCCAGCCCTCTGCACCTTTTAGCAGGCTGGTCCCTGGCAACTGGGGGCACCTTGGGGCAGAGGGGCACATGGGAGGCAATGGGGGAATCTGGTGCTGGGCAGAGGCCCGCTGCCAAGCAGCCCTGCCCGTCGGGATCGCTGTGGCTGTTGGCATAGAGGCTTCCTTAGGGCTGCTCCCTTCTGGGGAGCAACTCATGGAGCAGAAAGCCCCAGCCCCAGTGCCAAGCAAGTTCTGGGTGGCGGGGATGAGGCGGGTGGGTGATGGCTCCCTAAGGAGGGTGTGGCTGTGTTGCAGGACGGGAAGGAGACCCTGGTGAAGGAGGTGTTCCCCGGGGACAGCGTGCACAGTCTGCTCAGTATTCTGGACGTCATCACGGTACCAGCCCTGCCTCTTCACCCCGTGTTGGCCAGCTGGCCCCATCCCGCCATTCCCGCCCCCTGGTGCTGCAGTGAATAGTTCAGCTCTTTGAGTGACCTGCAGCCCCCTGCTGCCCAGCCTGGGGCTCCCCCCAGTTCCGTGTGTGCCCCGCAAGCCCAGCCTGCATCCTCTGCTCTCCTAGGAGACTAATGGGAGGACAAATCCGGGTGGGGCGATGTGGGGTGTGTTTGTGCTGAGCCCATTGGGCCCCCCCATCCCCTGTGGTGGGTTTGCAGCCTGGGTCCCAGGTAGTGAGATGCCGCCATTGCCCTGCCCTGGGCTTGCCATCTTGCCCCACCCGAGGTCTAGAGGAGATTATTCTTCCCTCCGCAGGGCCTGGCAATGCCGCAGGGCCTGGGTCTGGACCTTGGCTGGCTGCTCCAGTCCTGCCTGCTGGGTGGGTGTGAATGTGGCTGTGGGCTGCCCTCTGGCCCCCTCGACCGGAAGCCATGGGGTAGCCCCTGGATCCCTGGCTGTCCTTGGCGGTGCCCCCGCTGGTAGGCTACTCGACTTGCAGGAGAAGGAGGGGGGTGCCCCAGCCCTGGTGCAGAGACCCATGGGCACCCGGTTCTCACACAGGGGCATCAGCGGCCGTACCGGACGGTGTCTGCACGGGCGGGCGAGGACTCCACAGTGCTACGGCTGCCAGTCGAGGCCTTCTCTGCTGTCTTTGAAAAGTACCCGGAGAGCCTGGTGCGGGTGGTTCAGGTGAGTGCAGCCTCAGCCCGCGTCCCACGTCCCACCCCCCCTCCTGCCACTGGCCTGGTGCCCCATGCTCAGATTCCCCCCTTCAATTCCAGATCATCATGGTGCGGCTGCAGCGAGTCACCTTCCTGGCCCTGCACAACTACCTGGGGCTGACCAACGAGCTCTTCAGCCATGTGAGTGAGCGGTCCTGCCCCCTGAGCTCCCCACACCCAGCTCCACCCCCCGTGGCATGGTGGGTCTTGCTCCTTGCACCAGAACCTGCATGCAGCCCATCCCCCTGCCTCCTGCCCATTGCAGTCTGGGCCAGTCCAAACCCAGGTCCCACTGGCGGGGCTGGAGGCTGGCACCCGGCTGGGGCTGGGGAGGGGACAGAGCGCGAGAACCCTGAGCAAAGCCCCCTGTGTCTGCATGTGGGGGGATCCCTGTGCAGCAGGGACGGCTCAGGGCATGTAGGGTGCCCCCTGCTGGCCGTGAGTCACTGCAAGAGGCCTTAACTCCAGGCCTGGTTTCTCTGGGGAGGTGGCGAATCCTGCACCATCCCTGTGGCACAGCCCTGCTCTGCCGTCCACCCTGGCTGCTGGAGCAGCGTTCCCACCCAGCTCCCGATGGAGCCAAGGCCTCTGGGAAAAGCAGGGTCCGTCCCCTGATGCCGGAGGAGCCAGCCCAGTGTTCAGATGGGTCACTGCCCTGCGGCCCAGCTGTCAGGGAGTCAGGTCCCCAGCAGCCGGGAGCAGGGCTTTGCTGGGTCCTGTCATGTGGTGGCAGCACGTGGTGCTCCAGGCTGAGCCAGGCTCTGCACCCTCCCTGGCCAGAGTGGCACATCTGGTCCTTCCCACATTACATGGCTCTGGGGACACGGGTCACCTCCAAACAAGTGGCTGCTGGCGGGGAGCATGGTCCCCTCTTCGGCCATCAGCCAAGCTGTCCCCCTCCCTGTCCTGCTGTCTGTCCCCCAGCTCTGCTCTGGGGCAGGGGCAGGACTCGCTGCAGGAGTTGTTGCAGTCTGTGTGATGCAGGAGGTCAGACAAGATGCTCTGAAGGGCCCCTCCTGGCCTGGAGCTGTGGTGTGTGGCTGGTCCCCAGGCTGGCACTGCCCAGCCTGGCCTGCTGCTGATGCTGGCTGTGTCTGTGGCAGGAGATGCAGCCGCTGCGGCTCTTCCCCCAGCCCAGCCACGCATCGCGTACCAGCCCCGTCAGACACAGCAAGCGTGTCATCAGCGTCTCCTCCATCGATGACCACAAGGAGAGTGCTGGGAGGCAGCCAGATGCCAGCCCCAAGGACCTGGGTAAGGGTCGCCCAGCTCAGGTAGGGGAACCCTGCAGCTGTGCCGCCGCCCCCCCTTCCCCCCGAGCTGGGCACAGACCGGACAAGGGAGGAAGAAGCCCAGGGTGCTGCAGAGGGACTCAGTGGGAGGTGCTGTGCTGCAGGGATTGGGGTGGGGGGCTCGAGGGGGCACGCTGCGCTGCCTGCCCCTGGCACTCCCCTTGCGTGGAACTAGTCACCGCCCTCTATATGCCACAACAGACAACAGTCGTGCAGTGACTCTGGTCCAAGCCCCTGAAGATGACCTGGCTGCAGGGCCAGACCCAGGGCAGGGGATGCGCTGGGCACTGGGTGCTCTCTGTACCAGGGTAACGGGGCGTGTCTGTCACTCCCACAGCTGATCAGCTGAAGCTGGGGTCCCTGGAGCCCTCTGCTGCGCCACTGCTGAGCCGCTGCATCTCCATGCCAGTTGATATCTCAGGTATGTGGCATTCCCCTTGCTGTGGGGTTGGCTGCTGCCTGGCCATTGTCAGCTGAAGTTGCTGCCCCCATTGAGCTGTGGGGGGTGGGGTTAGACTGCGGGATGCAGGCTCTGGCACTCTGGGGGTTGGGACCAGCTGGAGAGAGCCCAGCGTCTGCCGGTGCCAATGGCCGGGGCAGGCGAAGGGGTCTGAGACGTGCTGCCAGGAATGGGAGTCCTGGGGCATAGCAATGGAGGAAGGCCGGGGGTCAGAGGAGGAGCGCTGGGCTAAGCACTGAGCAGCCTGGTCTGGGCAGAGCCCTCTGTGCTGGTGCCCCGGGGGCAGGGGCGAGCACTCTGGCCCTGCGGTGAGGGCTGCCCTGGCCTCTCTCCTGTGCAGGCCTCCAGAAGGGCCCCCGCTCAGACTTCGACATGGCCTACGAGCGCGGCAGGATCTCTGTGTCTCTGCAGGAGGAGAGCACGGGCGCCATGGCCTCCTTCTCCCGGGTAGGTCCTGGCACACGCTTCTCTGACTGTGGCAGAGCTGGGGCACTCCCTCCCCATCACAAAGTGCCCACTGGGGCCTGGCCTGGGGCAGAGGCGCTGCACAAAGGGGTGTGAGGGCACAGTGCCTGTGGCGGAGGGAGGGCAGCCTATGGCCTGAGCCTGCTCCATCCCATTCTCTTGCCCAGGGCAGTACAGAGTTGGGCAGCCTGCAGCAGGCGCACACTTCTGTGGGGAGTAAAAACAGCCTGGGTGCTGCCCCCCAGGGCAGCTTTCCTTGGGGGTGCCCGCATCCCAGTGTGGGGGGTTGGGCATCCGGGCACAGGGCAGCAGTGAGGGGGGTGGCAGCTGGCAAAGGCCCGGACAGGACTGAGTCACTGCAAGGGATGGAGAGGGGCCCGCTGGGGTCTGGGCAGTGGCTGTGGCAGGGCGTCCCTGCAGCACTGAGCTGTCCTCCCTCGTCGCTCCAGTCTGTCTCCCATGAGCCCAAGGAGTGCAGGGCAGTGATGGTGGAGGAGCTGCCGTCCGGAACCTACCACTACAACTACTGCGAGGACGACTCGGCCGGCGGCGCCTGCCCCTTTGGGCCTTACCAGGGCCGCCAGACCAGTGCCATCTTCGAGGCTGCCAAGCAGGAGCTGGTGAAGCTCATGAAGATCGAGGTGAAGGGACAGGAAGGGGTGCAGGGGGGATCCCCAGGGAAGAGGGGGCAGGGCAGGGTAACTCCCTAGGCTCTGCCTGGAGGACAGCAGGGAAGCTCCAGCTGCACCTGGGGTAGGGGGCCCTCATGCAGTCTGTTCTCCCACCTCCAGAGCCATGGGTCAGCCAGGCCATGGCCAGTCGGCCCTGGGGGGGGATCCTGTGCACAGGCTCTGTGGAGGAGCTGAGCTGGTGTGTCCTGGCTCCGTACCTCTCAGCCTCTGGGGGAGGAGGCCCAGGGCAGGATGGAGAGCTGGCTCCCAGAGGGGAGGACTGGGCTGTCCTGTCCGTGCTGGGAGCTCCTAAGCCCTGGAGGGGCTGGCTAAGCCATCTGGCCAGCACAGGGTTTGGGAAGGACTGGAGGGCAGGCCCCAGCATTGGTCTGGGGGGAACCTGGGACTCCCGAAGCCTCTCCCATGGGGGGGCAGCTCTGTGCAGCGCCTGGTCGAGGCAGCAGGCACGAAGCTGGGAGCAGGAGTACCAGGGCAGTACTGCCAGCGCTGCCTGGCAGCCCCTCCCTGGCCGCCCCGTTGCAGTGTGCTCTGCCGGGTCCCTCACGGCTGCTCTCCCCACAGGATCCCTCCCTTCTCAACAACCGGGTGCTGCTGCACCACGCCAAGGCCGGGACGGTCATCGCCCGCCAGGGGGACCAGGTAGGTGTCGGTGCCCGGCAGCCCAGGAGGACACCACAGTAGCAGGTGCTCTGCGCTGGTGCTGCCATTGTTTTGTGGAAGCTGGGGCCTGGTCCCCCTTCCCTGCAGCCGCCCCGGCGCGGAGCGGGCGAGACATACTGCCTGCTGGGGGTGGGGGCATCTCGCCCACTCTGCACTGGTGCTGATGACTGCACAAGGGGCAGGGCAGTGGGGCTGTCTGGAGTGGCTCACGAAGGTGAGTGCCAGCCTCTGGGCAGATTGTTGCAAACCAGGGCACAAACCTCAAACTGGCTGTGTGCTCTCGAAAGAGATTTCATGAACCAAAGGAACTGCTCCAGCCCCATAACTGTCACAGACCCGCCGACCTGTCTCGCTCCCCCGCATGCCTGCCTTTGTGACAGACCAAAACCCACAACAGGAGTCCGGTTACTCTCCGTCCCAGAGGACCAGTCGCTTACCCCGGGTCCGTTGTACCTCCGAGCTCTCACCAAAGACGACACTTGTAGCCAATTCAAGATTTGTTAACTAGGAGAAAGCAACGCGTTATTGAGAGGGTTAAATCCGGTAACCAGACAAACCCAGATGTGGCCCAGTAAGGTCTCAGGCTGCTGCAATGTGCAAGCTGTCTACGTCCTTTACGGCTAACCCAGCCTAAGCTGCTCGGAGCCCCCTTGCTAACGACAAGGAATCTTGCCTGGCGTTTTTATTCCTGTTCCCCAGAGTTCAACCTGACGGAGCAAGTGTCGGTGCCTGGCGGGGGAGGGGGAACAAGGAAGTCTTTGTCCGTTGCCGTTCCCGATGGCTCAGTGGGCCTTTGTGCAGGCAGCCCCGGCACTTCCCGCTAGTTAATGCTGCTTCCCCGTGGGGGGAGTTGTGCAGCTCAAGGCTGAGGCTGCAAACGCTCGTGATGTTCTGCCGTGGGCTCCAGATGTGAGACATGAGCTCAGCACACGCAGCTTCCGCCGAGCATTGCAGCCAGTCGAAATGCACTCTGATCAGCTCAACGTCCGCTCTAACCCTGGGCCTTGGCATCAGCTGGCACCTGTCTGCCAGCGTCCCCCTCGGCCTCTGACCTCCGCAAGGAGGGACTCGGCAGGAAGGGCACTGGAGTGCAATTCCCCCAGACCCTCTCTGCCCTCTCCCCATGGGGCGTGGGAGCCTTCCCTGCGGCTCCTACCAAACTGAGCCAGACGCCATTGCCCCCAGTGCCCTGCCCCGAGCACCCACCCCCCCATTAGCTCCTTACAGTGCCCTGGCCAGAGCCTAGATGAGGCTTCTTCCCTGTGCGCCCCTCCTCCTCCCAGCGGGGACGGCAGCCCCCAGCGCCAAGTGCACATCCGGGTGCTGGGAGCCAGCCTAGGGAACGTTAAACCCCTGCACAGCAGGACTGGGCCCTGCCGGGTGGGGAGGAGAGGTTGGCTGCCGTGGAGCTGGGGGTGGAATTTATGCAGGGCTCTGGTTAGTGCGGAGGCCCCAGAGGGCTCAGACTCTGTGGGTGCTGCAGGCTGTCCCCCATGACCCCAGGGAGCCTGTCTGTGGGCGCTCACCCTGGGGCAGTCCTGCCTGTCCTCTTGGCACCAGAGCTGACATTCCTCTTTCCTCTCCCCCACTCCTGGCCCCCTGCATAGGACGTCAGCCTTCACTTCGTGCTGTGGGGCTGCCTGCACATCTACCAGCGCATGATCGACAAAGCGGAGGATGTGTGCCTGTTCCTGACGCAGCCTGGGGAGATGGTGGGCCAGCTGGCGGTGCTCACAGGGGAGCCCCTCATCTTCACCATCAAGGCCAACCGCGACTGCACCTTCCTCAAGATCTCCAAGTCGGACTTCTACGAGTCAGTGTCCCCCTTCCCCCTCCTCTCCCTGTGGGGTGGGGCTCTGGGCAGCTCCTCCCAGTGCCACCGGGCAGGCTCTGCCCACCTGCCATCCCACTTCTGCCCAGGCTGGCAGCCCTGTCCTGGGGCTGGATTGGGGCCAGCGTCCCCTAGAGGGGAAAGGCGCCAGGCCTCTAATCAGACACCCGTTGCGTGGGGCTGGATTCTCACATTGCGGGCTGTGGCCTACTCTGGTGCCATGTTTTCTTGGCTGGCTGTGTTTCGGAGGAGGTGGGCAGACTCAGGTCTGGGGCAGCTGCAGCCAGCAGCTCTCCATGGCAGCAAAGGGCCACCTGTGCCCTTACGAGCCACCCGCTCTCTCCCCAGGATCATGCGGGAGCAGCCCAGTGTGGTGCTGAGTGTCGCCCATACCGTGGCCGCCCGCATGTCCCCGTTCGTGCGCCAGATGGACTTTGCCATCGACTGGATGGCAGTGGAGGCTGGGCGGGCCTTGTACAGGTGAGTGAGGCCTGTACAGGGATGTACTGGGAGACCCTGATTACGGGAGAACCCCAGCTTCTCCACCTGGCCCAGGGTGCAGCTGGGACCAACTCTCCCTGCCGTGTTTAATCGCTTCCATGCCCCACTAGTGGGCAGTCCCCTTCCTTTGCCCCTCCTGCAGCATGAATGATGCAGGCATCCCGGCGCTCTGGGCAGGCGCTGCCCAGGCCAGCAGCTGTGCTGCTTCCAGAGCAGCCAGGTGAGAACTGCCCAGGTGCCCATGAACCCTCTATGGGACTCAGGTTTTCACCCGGGCTGACCTGACTTCAACCGTTTCCTGGCTGCAGGTGTTGAATTGAGAGGAGCCCAGGTGCTCTATGGATGGGGGCTCCCTGCTCAGGGCAGGTGCCAGCTGGGTTGGGCAGACTCCCTGCTTGCTGCATGTGCTCCCAGCCCAGGCCGTAGGGGGCGCTCTCCCTGGTGTGGGCGGACTCACCGCTTGCTGCATGTGCTCCCAGCCCAGGCCATAGGGGGCGCTTTCCCTGGGGCGGGCAGACTCCCTACTCTCTGCATGCGCTCCCAGCCCAGGCTGTAGGGGGCGCTCTTCCTGGGGCGGGCGGACTCACCGCTTGCTGCATGTGCTCCCCAGGCAGGGCGACAAGTCGGACTGCACCTACATCGTGCTGAACGGGCGCCTGCGCTCTGTCATCCAGAAAGGTAGCGGCAAGAAGGAGCTGGTCGGGGAGTACGGCCGTGGTGACCTCATTGGAGTGGTGAGCTTCCTCCCAGGACACTGTTGGAGTGGGGGGTGTCACCCCCTGACCAGGCCCTGTTGCTGCTCTTTGCTCTCCTGCCACGGAGATGGGGCCAGGCTCTGCAGACAGTGCTGGGGTGATGGGTGGGCTGCCGCTAATTGGTGGGTGGATAGGCAGGTCCCCTTAGGTTTGCAATGGTGATGAGCAGATGCTACAGGGTCCATTCCCTGCTTCTCCAGACCCTCCTGGCTTCGATGCTCAGCAGGCCATCACCCTCTGCTGCCAGCAAGTGGCATCCACCTCCAGCCAGTGACTGTCCCTTGTGCTCCCACCTGCGGTCTCCAGCTGGGCACGGGCTGCTCCTGGGACATGGCTCAGCTTAGTATTGTGGACTGGCAGAGCGGTCTCCTGGGTCAAGTGAGGAGGGTGGGGATGGGCATCAGGACCCCTGGATTCTCTTCTCCGCTCAGGGAGGGCTAGTGGGCTTGAACAGAGACAGGACTCCTGGGTTCTGTACCTCACCATGTGCCTCAGTTTCCCCATCTGTTTAAGATGATTGTGAGACATCCCTGTAGTGCCAGGCAGCCCTTGGCTGGGAGGGCGAAGGGCTTCCCTCCCTGGTCTCTAACTTGGCCTGTGTGCTCTGCTCTAGGTGGAAGCCCTGACCCGACAGCCCCGAGCCACCACTGTCCATGCCGTGAGAGACACAGAGCTGGCCAAGCTGCCTGAGGGCACGCTGAACAACATTAAGCGCAGATACCCCCAGGTACCAGGGGCAGGGTGGGCGCCACCCCTCCTTGCATGAAACAGCCCATCTCAGTGCCTCCATTGGCCCCGCTGCACTCGGGACAAGGGTGGGCTGTGGTGGGGTGGAGGATGGCTGTGGTGAGGCAGGAGCCCTGCCCTCTTGGGGTGAAAGCTGCTCAGGAGGAAGGCTGGAGAATCACACCAACACCACGAAGAGGCAGGTCTATGTGATTGGGGACTCCCTACTCTGAAGAACAGACAGGCCTGTCACCAGAGCTGGTCCGGAGAACAGAAGGTGTGCTGTCTGCCAGGGGATGAAGGGGATGTGCTGTCCAGGAAGGACAGACGAGAGGCAAAGGCGGTGGAGTCGCATTGTATGTTAATGAGGAGGTAGACGGTGAAGAAATTCGAGGTGATGGAACTGATGAGACAGAGTCTGTTGGGGCCCAAATCACTTTGGGGAAGAAGCTACCAGAGGTTCCCTGAGCTAGTGCTTGGGGTGTGCCCCAGGATCCGATTTGGATCTGGATAGAGACCTCTTTCGTGTTTGTAATGAAATAAATACTGCTGGGAATTGTGTGATTATGGGAGACTTTAACTTCCCCACTATAGACTGGAGGACGAGTGCAACTAATAATAGTAGGGCCCAGATTTTCCTGGGTGGGATAGCTGAGAGATTGCTTCACCAAATACTTGCCGAAGCACCAAGAGAGGATGGTGTTCTCAATGTGGTACTGGTGAGTAGCGAAGAACTCAGAGGAGCTGGTTGTAGGAGACAACCTTGGCTCAAGTGAGCATGAGCAACTTCAGCGTAAACTAACTGGAAGTTAAACAAAACCAGATCTGCGGCGAGGGTCCTTGGTTTCTAAAGACAAACTAAAAAAGGAAGAGAATTGGTTAGTTAGGGAAGTGGCTGGGCTGAAGGACTCAAGGATCTGAATGTGGAGAACGCTTGCAATTAGTTTCTGCAACTTTGACTTAAGCTATTGGAAGCCTCCATCCCAGGCAAGGGGGAACAATTCATTGGGAAGGGTTGCAGACCAAGCTGGGTGAGCAGGCGTCTCAGACAGGTGATTCAGAGAAAGCAGAAAGCCTCCACGGAATGGAAGATGGGAGGGATCAGCATGGAAAGCTGCCTCCTGGAGGTCAGGAAGGGTAGGGATAACGTGAGAGCTGCCAAAAGTCAAGCAGAGCTGGACATGCAAAGACAATTAAAACCAACTGTAAAAGGTTCTATCGCCATCTAAATTAAAAAGCAAACCAGGAAAGAAGTGGGCCCGCTAAGCGCTGCAGATGGGGTGGAGATTAAAGATAATCGAGACATGGCCCAACACCTAAACAAATGATTTGCCTCCGTTTTTAATAAGGGAATGAGAAGTTTAAGGATAGCAGCAGAGTGGCTAATGGAAATGAGGATAGGGAAGTAGAATTACCACATCTGAGGTGGAAGTCAAACCGCTTAATGAGACTAATCAGGCGGCAGATAATCTCTGTCCAAGAATGTTAAAGGAACTGGCACGTGATATTGCAAACCCAATAGCAAGGATTTTTAATTAATCTGTAAACTCAAAACCGAGAGTCCAGTAGCACCTTAAAGACTAACACATTTCTGCAGGCATAAGCTTTCGTGTTTTTCATGCATCTGACGAAGTGGGTTGCAGCCCACGAAAGCTTATGCCCACAGAAATGTGTTTGTCTTTAAGGTGCTGTAGGACTCTCATTGTTTTTGCTGTATACAGACTAACACAGCTACTCCTCTGAAAACTGTAAACTCAGGGGTTGTACTCTGACTGGAAAATTACTACTATAGTACTTATTTTTAAGAAAGAGGAGGGGAAGTGATCCAGGTAACTACAGGCCTCTTAGTTTGACCTCAGTTGTATGCAAGGTCTTAGAACAAATTTTGGAAGAGAAAGTAGTTAAGGACATTGAGGTTAATGGTAATTGGGATAAAATAAAACATGGTTTTATAAAAGGTAGATTGTACCAGACCAACCTGAGAAGGATATCTTTTTGTCTTTTTTTTTTTTTTATAAAAGGCACTACAGTAAGCTAATCTACCTGGATTTCAGGAAGGCATTTGATACAGTTCCGCATGGAAAATAATTAGTTAAGTTGGAGAAGATGGGGATTAATATGAGAATTGAAAGGTGGCTAAGGAACTGGTTAAAGGGGAGACTATAATGTGTCATGCTGAAAGGTGACCTGTCAGGCTAGAGGCAGGTTACTAGTGGAGTTCCCTCGGGATTGGTCTTGGGATGAATCTTATTTAACACTTTTATTACTGACCTTGGCACAAAAAGTGGGAGTGTGCCAATAATGTTTGCAGATGATACAAAGTTGGGAGATATTAATATGGAGGAGGACTGGAATATCATACAAGAAGATCTGGATGACTTTGAAAGCTGGAGTAATAGAAATAGTATTGAATTTAATAGTGGAAAGTGCAAGATCATGCACTTAGGGACAAGAATTTTTGCTAAAATCCAGGGGCATATCTGTTGGAAGCAACAGTGGAAGAGAAAGACATGGGTGTATTGGTTGATCACAGGATGACTGAGTCGCCAATGTGATGTGGCTGTGAAAAAGGCTAATGCAGTCCTAGGATGCATCGACAAGATATTTCCAGCAGAGACAGGGAAGTACCATTGTACAAGGTGCGGTGAGATCTCATCTGGAATACTGTGTGCAGTTCTGGTCTCCCATGTTTTAAAAAAAATGAATTCAAACTGGAACAGGTGCTGGAAGAACTATTAGAATGATGCAAGGAATGGAAAACTTACCTTCTGAGAGGAGATTCAAAGAACTTGGCTTGTTTAGCCTAACCAAGAGAAGGCTCAGGGGAGATATGATTGCTCACTATAAATACATCAGAGGGATAAATACCAGGGAGGGGGAGGAGTTACTTAAGTTAAGGGCCAATGTGGACACAAGAATAAATGGATGTAAACTGGCCATCAAGAAGTTTAGATTTGAAATTCGGCAAAGGTTTCTAACCTTCAGAGGAGTGAAGTCCTGGAACAGCCTCCCAAGGGGAGCCGTGGGGGCAAAAATCCCAACTGGCATCTAGATAGAGCTTGGTAAATTTCTGGAGGGGTTGGGCTGATGGGACAGCCTGCAATGGCATGTAGCTGATCTGCAACTGCTGGCACAAATCTCTCCAATGGCCGGTGATGGACACAGATGAGGAGGGCTCTGAGTTACTCCAGACATTTCTTTCCCAGGAGTCTGGCTGCTGGGTCTTGCCCACATGCTCAGAGTCTAACTGAGCCCGATTTGGGGTCAGGAAGGAATTTTCGCCTGGGTCAGATTGGCAGAGACCCTGGGAGCTTTTCATCTTCCTCTGCAGCGTGGGGCACAGGTTTAAACTAGTGTAAATGGTGGATTCGCTGTAACTTGAGATCTTTAAACCATGATTGAGGACTTCAGTAACTCAGCTGGAGGATAGGGATTTTTATAGGAGTGGCTGGGTGAGGTTCTGTGACCTGCAATGTGCAGGAGGCCAGGCTAGGTGGTGATGGTCCCTTCCGATCGCCGAGTTCCCAGATTTGGCTAAACATGTTCGTGTCCAGCATCCCAGCGAGCTCAGGCTAGGGCCATGTTGAAGCCCTCTCAGGGGTGATGACTGGTCATGGAGGGCCTGAGCGTGGCTATCTCTACAGCAGGATGGGGCCATTCCCTCTGTCCAGGCCACAGGGGAGCAGCAGCCATGCCCCTCATGAGGGAGGGGGGGGTCACAGTTTCTGAATCTCACTGTGTTCTCTAGTTCTGGCTATCCCCTGGATGGCATCTGGGGTAGACCTGCTCAGCTGTCACCCCTGCATGGTGACTTGACTCCAAGCATGAGGGGGCAGAGGGTGTCTTGGCCCAGCCCGTGCTGGGTTTGCCAGCCTGCTGCTGTGTCTGACCTCTGTGCTGATTAAGGGAGAGCTCTAGTGTTTATCATGGCAGCGGGGCACCAGTCTTCTGTTCCCTGGGTCATCGCCTTCCTTAGTCCCACAGTGCAAGGGAGTAGCATGTGGTTCTGGGACCAGCCACCGGGGGTGCAGGAAGAGCTTCACACCTGTCCCCTCCAGGGCAGACTGCACCCCGTGCCATGTCCCAACCTCGCAGGCACCTGAGCCCTGCTCCCCGGCACTCATTTTCCGCCCACGTGTGGGCCCTGAGGGGTTGGCTGGCAGACACGAGCCTCCCTGGAATTCCGGAGGGACTGTCTGGACCGAGCCCTGCCCCTTTCTCCATGTGCTGCATGCTTGTCCCAGGTCCCCGCTTCTCTGACGCAGGGTGGCTGCTCTTCCTGACAGGTCGTGACCCGTCTGATCCACTTGCTGAGCCAGAAGATCCTCGGAAGCCTACAGCAGCTCTGTGGGCCTTTCCCAGGTAGGGGCTGGCAGTGGGAGGGGGGTAATTGCAGCTTGCCCTAGCAGGTGTGCAGCCTGTTGGGGTTACAGAGGCCACAGCATCCATGTGGGGCCCTGTCCCTAGCCAGGGCTCAGGCTGTGGCTCCATCATGTTGTGGGGGGGTGGCTTGGTGTTGGCGTTTCCCTGCTTCCCCCAACCCCCAGCTGCAGCCAAGGCCTGAAGAGCAGCTGGCTGAGCTGCTGGGGACTGGAAGCAGGAGCTGCTATGGCTGGGGCTGAGGAGCCAGGCTCCCTGGCTGGGGTGGGCATGGGGTGTAACACACTCCGCACTCGCGCTGGGCACCATGGGGCAGAGCTCCAGGCCAGGCCCTGTGGTTGGTTGCTCGGTGGGCGTCTTGCCCTCCGGGCGCCGCAATCAGTCTGTCCTGCCCCTTTGGCCCCCCAGGCTCCGGTCTCGGTGTGGCCCCCGGCTCGGAGCTGACCAACCCCGCCAGTAACCTGTCAACGGTGGCTGTGCTCCCAGTGTGCGACGATGTGCCCATGGCAGCCTTCACGCTGGAGCTGGAGCATGCCCTCAACGCCATAGGTGAGTGAGGGGCCAGGGCCTCGCTCTGCCCCCAGCCATGCTCGGGGCGCAGGCCTGGCCTGACGCTCCCGTTCACTCTTCCAGGTCCCACCCTGCTCCTGACCAGCGACATCATCCGAGCCCGGCTGGGCGCCTCCGCACTGGACAGGTAGGGACTGGCCTGGGTGGCAGTGGGCTGGCTCCTAGTCCCTGGTCTCTCTTGCCGGGCAACTCCACCTCCCCATAGAAGGGCCTCTCCCCGTGGGGCCTGCAGGGATGTGCTATAGAGCTTGTGCCATTGGGGCACAGAGGGTGGGTCTAGCTGGCTGATAGCAAGGCCCTCTCCAGGAAAGGGGTGCAGCAGGAGACAGGCTGGAGCAATGGGGAGGAGGCGGTGGGTGTCCCCACTGGGAGCAGGCGGGGGGGTGAAGCTGGGGGGCTGCTCATTAGGAGCTTGGGGCGAGGTGTCCTACTGGTAGCTGGGGGGCAGCAGGGGATCCCTGTTGGGAGGGTGGTGTCACAGATCCATAGGATCAGTGCTCTGGCCCCAGCTTTGGGACAATCTCCGGGAGGCCCCCGTCAGTGAGCCTGATCCCCCAGGGGTCTCACTCTTCCTCCAGGCAAGTCACACAGCTTCACCGCCCCCACTGGGCTGGCAGCAGCCCTCCTTCACACCTGAGCTCCACTCAGTGAGTCCAACCGAGGCCGATCCCTAGGGAGGCTTGTAGGATCGCAGGAGCAGTGCACCTCCTCCCCCAGCACCTGCAGGGACACTCAGCCAGCACTGTCAGACAAATACGTTTATTAGTTGACTGGAACGCAGCGCAGGAGTCCTTGGTTAGCGCAGAGAAAAGAAAGACACAGCAGAGTCCATCCTGGTCAGCACAGAGCCCAAAGCCTTGGCCCTCTGACCTCTCTTTGTCCCAGTTAGATGTGTGCCCAAAGGCTTCCCACAGCCCACACTCAATGTCTCCCTCTGTTCCCGAGCTGGGGAGATGCTGAGCAGTGGCGGAGTCCATATCTCTCTGGGTCGTTGGTTGCCAGGGATCCGTGTCTGGACAATTGAATTTGCCATTGTCTCCTGGAGAGTCCCACTGATGTGGGACATAAAGCCCCAGATAGGTAGGAGCCATTCACACCTGTGTTCTTTGGCCTGGCCAGAGAGCAAACAGCCCTTCCTCCCACCCCACTGGTAACAGTGCAGTAAATAGGGAAAACTGAGGCGCACACAGCCTTCATCAAACTATCCTAAACCACTCCCCCACTTCGTCACAGCGTGCAGCTGGGGAGCTATGCTGGGAGCTTGGAGAAGGGATTCCCCCTGGGATCAGGGAATGGGGGGTGCTGCATGGTGGGAACTCGGAAGAGGGCCAGAAGCAGGGGGTTGGAGCAATGGGGAGAAGGCACAGGGCGGGGCTGGGCGCTGCCCACTGACATCCCCTCCCTGGCAGCATCCAGGAGTACCGGCTGTCGGGCTGGCTGGCACAGCAGGAGGACATCCACCGCATCGTGTTGTACCAGACCGACTGCACGCTGACACCCTGGACTGTGCGCTGCATCCGCCAAGCCGACTGCATCCTCATTGTTGGGCTGGGGGACCAGGAGCCAGCACTGGGCAAGGTGAGGCTGGGGCCCTGTGTACTGTGACCAGGGGGATGCTGTATCCCGAGCCCAAGGAGGGCTAGCATGGACTGGGATGCTGCCCGGGCCTGTGGAGTGCAGCTGGGGCTCCCGTCCTTGCTCTCCGATGAGACAGAGCAGTTTGGATTCACTTGGTGAGCTGGGCACAAGCAACCAACCCTGTGTTGTAATGTGGCTTGGTGTAAATTGATACATCGAGAAGCAAAGACTGTGGGTCATGTTTACAGGACGGGGGCTCTATCCTGGGAAGCAGTGACTGAGAAAGGTTTGGGGGTTGTGGTGGATAATCAGCTGGAGCTCCCAGTGGAACATGGTGGCCAGAAGGGCTAGTGTGATCCTGGGATGTGCAAAGAGGGGAATCTTGATTGGGAGCAGGGAGGCTTAACTTGTATCCGGCACTGGTGCGACCGCTGCTAGAATCCCTCATCCAGTTCTGGTGCCCATGAGTCCAGAAGGATGGTGGCAAGTTGGAGAGGGGTCAGAGAAGAGCTACGAGGATGATGAAAGCCTGCCCTAGAGTGAGACTCAAGGGGCTCTAACTGACAGAGGGTTATCGGGGGGACTTGATCACTGGTCCTGCACGGGCAACAATGTTTGATTCTGGGCTTGTCGATCTAGCTGAGAAAGGTCTAACGTGATGCCGTGGCTGGTAGTTGAAGCTAGACAAATTCAGACTGGAAATAAGGTGCAAACTTTAAACAGTGAGAGTAATTAACCATTGGCACAGCTGACCAAGGATCGAGGTGCATTCTTCATCACTCACCATTTTTTAACTCCAGATTGGATGTTGTCTAAAAGAGCAGCTCTAGGAATTCTTGGGGGCAGGTCTCTGCCCGGTGTTAGGCAGGAGGTCACACTCCATGATCACTGCTCCCTTCTGGTCTGGGAATCTAGGATCAGTTTCACGTCCCTTCTGCAGCTTCCTTCCAGACTCTCCTGATGAGAAGGGCTGTGCATGCCATCATACGGGGGCAGGAGGCTCTTCCTGAGTAGAGCTATGGGCTCTGCTGGGATAGGGGGGCTTGTGTCGGGGTGGGGGGAGGGGGGCATTGCCCAGTGAGGGGGCTGTGCAGGGCTCATTGTGGGTGGGGAAGGCATCTGTGCATTGGGATGGGGCTGTGCATGCTGTGCTGGGCAGGGATCATCCCACCGGGGAACTGGCTCATCCCAGGGGCCCTGCTTTGTCCCTGCAGCTGGAGCAGATGCTGGAGAACACGGCTGTGCGGGCCCTGAAGCAGCTTATTCTGCTGCATCGGGAGGATGGGCCCAGCCCCTCCCGTACTGTTGAGTGGCTCAACATGCGCAGCTGGTGCTCAGGACACCTGCACATCAAGTGCCCACGCCGCGTCTTCTCCCGCCGGAGTCCCCACAAGCTGGTACTGTCCCTTTCTCCCCAGCACTCTTTGGGCCGGTGCCATCCTTTGTGCCAAGGAAGGCCATGGGGCAGGCACAGAGCTGCTGTCTCAGAACAGACCCCCCCCAGGCCAGTCTGGTCCCCATGGTGCCTCTGCTGCCTTCCATGGTGTTAACCTGGGGCCAGAATCTGATGCCAGCCTGGCATAAGTCTGTGTGATGGCATCAGACCCCTCTCTGGGGTGGGGGCCAGGCGGTTCCCTGTTGTAAGGGGGTGGGAGGGTGCTGTGCGGGGGAGTGGGCTCTGGGGGGTGCATGCATGCTGTATGGGGGTGCTTCGGGGGGTGGCAGACTGTCTGATTCTTGCTCCTGGCCCTGCAGAGGGAGATGTACGCGAAGGTCTTTGAGAAGGATGCCGACCGGCACAGTGACTTCTCCCGCCTGGCGCGGGTCCTGACCGGCAACAGCATTGCCTTGGTGCTGGGAGGAGGAGGTGCCAGGTAGGTGCTCAGGCATGGCCAGGCTGGAGCGCTGAATTCCCATGGCACTCCTCTGCACCAGGATGCAAACCAGCCCCCAAGGGGGGCAGTGGGAATCCACAGCCCCAGCTTCACAGTGGGCAGGGGGACGGATCTGGGGATAGAACCGAGGGGTCCTGGCTCCCAGCCCGTGTCCCTGCTGGTACACGAACGCTGCCTCCCCACGAAGCTGTGAGCGTGGGGCTTGGACAGGGACCCTGCTGCCCATCCCCCAGCCTGGAGCAGTGCATGCTGGGAGCACCCTCGCAGACAGCCTCGCCTGTGATGGCCCCTAGGACAGACTCCCTGCCTGCTATTGGCTCTGACACCTCCCTCCTTCCACAGGGGTTGCTCCCACATCGGGGTGCTCAAGGCCATGGAGGAAGCCGGGATCCCCATCGACCTGATCGGGGGCACGTCCATTGGCTCCTTCATCGGTGCTCTGTACGCTGAGGAGCGCAGTGCTGTGCGCACCAAGCAACGAGCCCGAGAATGGGCCAAGGTGAGGGGCAAGGCCTGCGGTGGGGCAGGGCAGAGACAGGCTGGGGTGTGCCGTGGGGCAGGGCCAGACGTGGGAGGGTGGGAGCAGGAGGACTCCCCAAACTAGCACCTCCTGGAGCTGCCATCCAGTGATCCAGCCGACTGCAGCTGCCTTTCTGTCCTGTACAGAGGTCCCAGCGTGCACTGGGCCTGGTCAGTCTGCCTGAGGGGGCCTGTGGTCCCTCCAGGCTGCCCCTGCCCATGCTAAGCAGCTCTGCCCTGTGAGTTCGGAGGCAGGCCTGTGGGACTTTCTCCTCCCTTTGGCCCTGGGACCCCACTTGGCTCAAAGCAGAACGCCCCCAGGTGTGCCTCAGCATCAGTGTTGCTGGGAGCAGCAGCCTCTGTGGCATATGTAGCAGGCTGTGGGGCTGGGGGTAGGCAAGGGGTTCCGATGGGGATCACGGCCCCCGGTATCTCCTGTAACCAGCCATCCTGCTCGCTGGCCCTGGGGGCTGGGCTCAGTTTGGCTGGGGGACATGCGACACCCCCCCCCAGTGATTCCAAAACTGGAGCGCCGTAAGTGCCAAGCTGAGGGGCTGTGTCTGGGCACCGTCCCGCGTCAGGGCCACGTGCAGTAGGCGAGTCTCCCGTTGGACTCTGGCTTGCTGCTGCCTCCTGGAGATTCCTCCCCCGTCCCCGTGATCCTGGACTCAGAGCGCGGGCTGTGCTGGGCCGTGCCGCCCGCGCAGTGACCCCCTTGCCTTGCCCTCCTCCTGCAGAGCATGAACTCTGTGTTCAAGACGGTCCTGGACCTCACCTACCCCATCACCTCTATGTTCTCTGGCTCGGCCTTCAACACCAGCATCAACAAGGTCTTCAAGGACAAGCAAATTGAGGTAGGTGGGTCCCAGGAGCTGGGCAGGGAGTCCCGGCCGCAAACATTCAACGCAGCCTCTGGCTGTGCATCCCTGAGCGATGCCCCCTGCTGGCAGCCAGGGGGTCTTGTGCTGCCCCCATAGCAGCATGCTGGGCTGTAACATGTCTCTGATTTGCCCCTTGTGCCCCTGCAGGATCTGTGGCTTCCCTACTTCAATGTGACGACAGACATCACGGCCTCGGCCATGCGGGTCCACAAGGACGGTAAGCGCCTGTGCCCCGTGCCCACGGCACGTCCCAGGCAGCACCAGGTGCATGGTGCCCTGACTGCCCGGGCCCGAGTCAGCAGCATCCTGCTCATGTGAGGGGGAGGTCTCCTCCTCCCTGCCCCCACCTCAAGCCAGCAGCGCAGCGTGCGCATGATGGGCCTCGCTGGCCTGTCTCACTCCCTCCAGGCCCAGCTGGCCCTCTCCAAAGAGCCCTGCTGTGTGCGTGCTTGATGGGTCCACATGGCCGTGCCAGGCCTGGGCTCA
Source organism: Emydura macquarii macquarii (assembly GCF_026122565.2). Taxonomy (NCBI): domain Eukaryota; kingdom Metazoa; phylum Chordata; order Testudines; family Chelidae; genus Emydura; species Emydura macquarii. The sequence goes on from NW_027131139.1 coordinate 964,846, forward strand.
GCGGCGCCGGTGCCTGGGCAGAGCAGATTTCTCTAAGGATGGGAGCAGGTTATTGCCCCCCTCTAGAGAGCGCCCCCTACCTCCAGGAATCAGGGCTTGTACCCTACCCCGTCTGCTGGCATGGGCTTCCCAGCTGTGCCAGTCTTCCTCCTCTAACTCCCATTACAGCGGATGACTGGGCTGAGCATGGCCATTTGGCTGTCCTTGTCCTTGCCCCCACAGCTGGCAAGGCCCCCTCTGCCCGCCTCCCCCTGCCCTGCAGAGAACAAGGTTACAGGAAAGGGCTGGCCCTGCCTCAGGGAGAGTGGAGGGCTCTAATTAGGAGCAGTGGGCTGAAATAGAGGAGAGACTCCCTTTGTCTGTCCCCACCCTGGCAAGAAAGCCAGGCCGAAGCCGCCATTGGCGGCGCAGGGCGTGCTAGGGCCCTGTTGTCAGGGCTGTACTAGAGGCAGAGCCAGGCTCCTGGACCCCCTCTCCCTCCACAGCAGCGCTGTCCTGGGGCAGCAACCTCTGCTGCTCTCCCAGGGGCTGGGAGGAGTGCCCAGCTTGACCTGACTGGAGACAAACACCAGGGCCATGGGGCTCCCCCCACCCATGGCTCTGCCCCCAGGCGGCAGGAGCTGCTGGTTCCCCTAATTGCCTGTCCTCGGGGCCCAGAACCTCCACGCAGCCAGCCACCATTCCTGTCTCTTGAGTGCAGGCAGGACCTGTGGCAGCAGGAGCCAGCCTGGCCCAACAGAACCCAGGCCCAAGAGCTGCTGATGCTGCTCCTGGTCAGAGCTGGGGCACCACAGCAAGTCCCCCTCCCCAGCCTGGGGATCCCCTGCCCTGCTCTGTGTGCACATGGGACCCCCGGCCGCCCCTAGATGCCACACCCTGCTGTGTGCACATGGGGAACCCCCCTGCCCATCCCCACACTCGGCTGCCCACTTGGTCGCTCTCTGACCCCTCCCCCCATTCCCTGCTTGTAACACTTCTGCTACTCACTAACCCCTGGTAACACCCCTCTCCCCTGACTGTGTGGGGAGAACCCAAGATGGGGCTCTGGGATGCACTAACCTGCTCCCTCTGGCTTCCCAGAGCAGCCCTCCTGTCATCTGACACCCCCATTGCACTGCTGGCTGGTGTCAGCAGCAGCAAGAGCTGCTCTGGGTCAGTGGGGGGCTGGGGCAGCGTTCTGTCCTTGCACTCGGTGACGGTGGTTGGGGGCTCTTGGTGGAGGTAGGCTGGAGGGCATGTGGTGCGGCTGGGGCAGATGAGGGGCAACGTTCTGTCCTTGCACTCGGGTGGGGTGGTTGGGGGTTTTGGGAGAGGTAGGTGGAGGGGGAAGGGAGTGTGTGGTGGGGCTCGGGCAGATGAGGGGCAGCGTTCTGTCCTTGCATGCGGGTGGCTGTGGTTGGGGGCTGTGGAGGAGGCAGGCAGGGGAGTGCTGCTAGTTCAAATTCAGTCTCTGCCCTTGGTCCTCATCTGTCACAGGCGCCTGATCTCACCTGGGACATTGCTCCATCCACGGGGCGCCCTGGCAGCTGTAACTGCCTGGCTCTCACTCGACCTGCTTGTCTGTCCTAATGCCAACTAACCCCCCTTCACCCTTAACTCACTGAGCCTGGGGGACAGCAGCAGGAGAAGGATCCGGGGAGGGCCGGAGCTGGCTCTGCTTCGTGTCTGTGTGTGTTTGTGAGCGCTCTCTCCTTGCGGAGATGCCAGGAGAAGGCCCCCTCCCTACCAGGACCCTGCTCTCCTACTCACTGGGGCCCAGCTCGCAGCCAGAGGCAACAGCTGAAGCCCCTTCTCCTGGAGCACAGGGGCTGGGGGGCGCATGGAACGGGCCGTTCTGCCTCCTGTGGTGACTGGGGCCTCCCTGCATGACCATCTCAGGGTGTGACTAAGTGTCCTCCTGGCCCCCCTGCACCCAGCCTGTGCTGCTGCCTCAGGCCCTGGATGGTCCTGTCCTGATTTAGCTGAGGTTAGTCCTGCTCTGAGCAGGGGGTTGGACTAGATACCTCCTGAGGTCCCTTCCAACTCTATGATTCTATGATCTGTGCCCTGGACTTGCCCCACTCACCCTTTGTCTGAGGTTCTGGCCACACTGGCTGGGCTTCTCCAAGGCGACAGGAGGGTGCTCTGCCGGGGTTCCAGCTCTGAGCACTGGCACCCTAGTGCCAGTGGGAAGCTCAGCCCACCCCCACTGCCTTTGGCTCTTGTCATTGCATGGATGCACTTCTCCTATCCCAGATCCAGCCCGACAAACCCTGCCAGCTCCCCACCAGGCTGCTGTGAGGGCTACCTGCTGGCTCCCCAGGTGCTTCAAGCTCCCAGCATCTAGCCCCCACTTGGGGTGCACCCCTCTACCTAGCCCCTCCTCCTGCGTGCTGTGCGTACATCCTGCACTGCCAGCCCATGAGCTCAGGGCTGACCACTCAGTTTCTCGTAACTTAAACACCCCCCCAACTCCTCTGCGTGCACAGGCCCTCTGCACAGCTGTCTGCCACAGGCACTCTTCTCTTCACTTCACCATGAGAAACACAGTCAGAGGGTACAGATCGTATAGAAAACACCATCATGCCCTGAGCACGGAACCCCTCACTTGCTCCCCTGGCCCAGGGAGCCCTTGGGGCACCATGTAGGCAGGGTTCCCTTTCCAAATCTGGCTCCCTCAGTAGCTTCCCTTACCTTGAACTTTTGAAAAATGGCCAAAGTCTCCCCAGTAAAGCTGCTTCCAGCCCCTGGTGCGCCTCCAACGGTGACCAGAATCCTCCGGGGGGTGGGGGGAGAGGGACGTTGCCAGGCAACCCTTCCCTCGACAAACCAGTTCCCAGGGTGGGAGCCAGTGTCTTGCCCGGGTGTTTGTAGCCCAGTGAAGGCCTATCCCCAGTTAACAACCCTCTGGTCAGCCCTGCACCATGGCCCTGCTGGAACGTCCTTCCAACAGGGAGTGCAGAGCCCCCAGCCCGGGGGCAGGCTGCAGACTGACGCAGAGTCACGCAAAGAGTCCCCGGCAGCAAACCAAATTCAGACCCCGCACAGCCGGGGTCCCGCAGCCCCTCTGAGCACTGGTCACAGCACACCCTAGTGCGTGTCACCAGGACGCCTTCTGCCAGCAAGCACACAGCAGCCACTCTTTGGGCCAGGGCCTGGCACTGCCCCACGCCAGGGAGAGCCAGGAGAGCACTGGGGTAGGTCGAATGGCCCGGCCCAGTTGTCAGTGCAGCCACCATGAGCTGGGTTGGGCTGAGGGGCGTGGGTGTCCAGGGAACTGGTCCCTCTTCTGGTGGGGAGGAGGGGGGTTTCTGGGCATGTCACAAGGGCCCTTCCCTGTACTAGCCTGGGGAGGTGGGGGACACTCATGTTCCCACACCCAGCCCGACTCCTTGGACAGACCACCCCGGGCAGCTGAATTTCTGAAGCTTCTGTCATGATGTCGTTTCCTGTCTTCTCTCCCCTTTGTGCTGTCCCCGTCCCCTGTGACTGTCTCCTCTCACTCCAGCAGGCAGTGTGTGGCGCTACGTCAGAGCCAGTGCATCTTACCCCCCCTACCTGCCTCCTCTCTGCGACCCCAAGGACAGCCACCTGCTTGTGGACGGCTGCTATGTTAACAATGTCCCAGGTCAGCATCATGTGCTCCTCGGGCCCTGGGCCACGGGGCCGACGTGTGTGGCTTGGAAGGAAGGGCGAGGCTGGGCCGAGGTGGCTCTTGGCTGCACCTGCACACCACACTATGCCATGGCTGCTCCCGATTGGGGCTGCAACCTCTGCTTCCTTCCATGCCACAGCTCGTCCTTCCCAGCCGAGGGCTGGTTCTGACAGGCTTTGAGGGCACAGACTGGATCCCAGCACCCTATCCAGACACGTGCCGCTCACGCTGAGAAATCTGCACCTCATGGTGGGGGCAACGCCAGGAGCCTGGTTTCTCCTGGGGCCTTTGGGAGTCAATCCAAGGCTCCACCTGTTCCAGAGCGTGGACTGGGGATGGACCTCGACCCACTGGCTAGGCTCTGGTCAGGCTGGCTAGTCTCTTGCTGGCTCCAAGGGCTAGCCCTATGCCCGTGCTGTGCAGATTCCCCAGCCTGGGCGAAGGGTGCCCTCCGTCCCCCGCCCCGGGACTCAGGGCCTGCGAGCGTCTGTCTCCTGACTGCATCTGTTCCCGCCGGTTAGGCTCGCTGTGGCGGTATGTGCGAGCGAGCATGACCCTTTCCGGGTACCTGCCGCCACTCTGTGACCCCAAGGATGGCAACTTACTGATGGACGGTGGCTACATCAACAATCTGCCAGGCAAGTACCTGCTGCCGCTGGAGACGCTGCTAGCAGACTGCGAAGCAAGCCCTGGGCGAGGCACCTCTTCTGCCAGCATTTTGTCCCTGTTGCCTGCCTGTGCCTTGGCACTCATCTCCATCGCTGCCCGCATGGGTCTCTCCGCAGCACTAGAGCCCTCTCCAGGGCTGAGCTGGTGTCCCGGGCCTCTTGCCATCCAGTGGGGTTGGAAGAATGTTATTAAAACCAGCAACTCCCCTGCTGGGGGGATCCTGCTCCGTGAGGGAGGTTCCCCACATGCTCCAGTGGGGCTGGTGCAGCCTTACGGCTAGCTGGGCCAGGTTCAGGTTACATGGGGAGGCTCAGCCCTTCCCCGCTGGCTGCTTTGTGTTCTTGCTGTCTGCTGCCCCTGGCATCCCAAGTGGGGAATGGGCCTTGGGGGTCGGGGGTGGTCTTCTGGCTGCCTCCCCGTTGGAGCCAGGCTGAGGGCTGGATGGTCTCATAATCCCTTGTGAGAGGGAACCACAATGCTGGGCCCCAGCCCAGCTGAGGTGGGCTTAAGTCAGTGCCAAGACTGGGGGAGAACCCCTGGCTGCTCCCCAACGGTAACCGCAGCTCAGCTGTTGACCTGTGAAGCTACTGAGCTTTTCCAGGGCCCCAGATGCCCATGCATTGACTGGGGAGGCTTGTGTCTGAGGTGGCATAGCCTAGAGCCTCAGGTCCCAAGGAACCAGGTTCCCCTTGCAGCTGCGGGGAATCGCACTGGGCTCCGTCTCATGCATCAGCACCTGTAATTTGTGCAACAGCCAAAAGCTGCCAGCACTAGTGGGCGGCCGGGGGGGGGGCAGGGTTTGGCTGCATGGCCCTTAGCATCAATCTTATTGCTGATGCTCAGCAGAGGGAAACCAGGCCTGGGCTGGGTGGGCTCCATGCAGGGCGGTTCCCATGGTTACAAGCTTCAGTGAGGCTGTATGTGGGCCTGTGAGGCCCTGGAATGTCCCTGTCCCCCTTAAGCCCCAGTGGGCTTTTCTTTCCACTGGGTCTCCTCTGAAGGGGAAATGGCTGCTGCCAGCCTGGGGGTGCTGTGGGAGCAATTCTGGGTGTGGACAGAGAATGCCCACAGCCTTCTCCCCATGGCGCAGTAGGCAGGTTCCTCACTCGTGATTTCCAAACCTGCCTGTCCTGTGCCCCCAGAGTTCTCTCTGCTCCCTCTCAGCCCCCCGTCCCACAAGCTCCTACCCATCCTCCTCCCTGCCCCCTCGTCCTGGGGTGCCTGGCTGCCCCCATCCTTGGAGTGGTCCCAGTGTTGTGCTAGGCCGCAGGCCTCCACTCTCTGCTAGTGCCTCAGGACTCAGATGCTCCAGCTGCCCTGCGCCACGCCGTGGCTTCCCAGTGAGTCCCCATGGGAGAGACTCACCCCTTTGGCAGCGATGAAGCCAGCCAGGATTGGCAGGGCCACAGAACAGCCTGCTCAGAGCAAGCCATGTTTATTAGTCACCTAGCCCCCAGGGCAGTGGGGGCCAGGGTTGGCTTAGCTCAGAGCCTGTGGTGGCAGCATCCTCTGCTCCCAGCCTCCTGCACTCCACATCTTTCTGCGGGGCAGCAGCCATCTTAATACCCCCGCGCACACACATCCACACAACTGCTCCCTTTGTTTCAGCTGCTGTCCTGCTGTGCTCACTTGTTCTGCTCCCCTCAGCTCCATCTTTAACAGTCCCAGTCCGTGTGTCTTTGAGGCAACTTTACCCCTGGGGACAGTTTCCGATAGTTCATTCCCACCACCCCACTGCTGCCTGAATAACATCCACACCCCAGCCCTCACAGCCCTGTCCCTGCAGGGAGATTAACCCCTTCACACCCAGTGCATAGCATTACACAATGAGGAAACTGAGTTACACACTTTCTGTAAAAATATTACAAAAACTTACAAGGAAGCCTTCACCCCACACAGCTCAGCTTCTGGTTGCCCTTGGGATATGCTCAACCCAGGGCCTTGGGCGATGGTTTCTGTTTCCAGTTATCTCAAACAACATAAAGGGGCTTAATTGCTCCGTTCATGTAGCCTGACAGAAGAGTGAAGCCTTCAGCTGGTCTTTGACAGAAAGCCATTAACACACTGCTCCACCAGCTGAGCCCTACCCCTGGAGCTGCACTGGGTCCTGCCCAGGGCCATGATGGGCTGTCCCTGTCTAAGCTGGGAGGCCAGAGTTCAGGATGGGACAGTCCTGTTGCAGCCTTTCTGGGGCAGGGAGGGGCTCTCTGGCCAGAGGTCCCTGTATGGGATGAGTTCATAGATTAGGGTTGAAAGGGATCTCAGGAGGTCATTTAGTCCAACCCCTGCTCAAATAAGGACTTACCTCAGCTAAATCATCCCAGCCGGGCTTTGTCAAGCCACACCTTAAAAACCTCTAAAGATGGAGATTCCACCACCTCCCTAGGTAACCCATTCCAGTGCTTCACCACCCTCCTAGTGAAAAAGGTTTTCCTAATATCCAACCTAGACCTCCCCCACTGCAACTTAAGACCATTGCTCCTTGTTCTGTCTTCTGCCTCTAAGAACAGCCTAGCTCCATCCTCCTTGGTACCCCCCTTCAGGTAGTTGAAGGCTGCTATCAAATGCCCCTCACTCTTCTCTTCTGCAGACTAAACAAGTGCAGTTCCCTTCGCCTCGCCTCATAAGTCTTGTGCTCCAGCCCTCTAATCATTTTCCTTGCCCTCTGCTGGACTCTCTCCAATTTGTCCACATTCTTTCTGTAGTTGGGGGCCCAAAACTGGACACACTATGCCAGATGCAGCCTCACCAGTTCTGAATAGAGGGGAACAATCACTTTCCTTCATCTGCTGGCAATGCTCGTACTCATGCAGCCCAATATGCTGTTAGCCTTCTTGGCAGTAAGGGCACACTGCTGACTCATATCCAGCTTCTTGTCCACTGTAATGCCCAAATCCTTTTCTGCAGAACTGCTGCCTAGTCCATTGGTCCCCAGTCTGTAGCTGTGCATGGGATTCTTCTGTCCTAAGTGCAAGACTCTGTTGTTGGTTCCTAGTGCCCTCTGAATGTGCCATGGAGGGGGAGTTCCCAGGCAGGGCAGAGCCAGCATGGGGAAGGCAGAGGAAGTTGGACCTGCCCTGGAGAGTCACTTCACGCAGAGAAATTCAGAGGGAGGATGGGGAAGATCTGGCTATGAGCCCTGCTCCAGGAAGCTTCCCTCCTGGCCAGCTGGGCAGTGATGGTGGGAATGTGCCCCTGGTGCTGCGGAGCCACCCCCATCTATCCTCTCTCTCATGCTGCTCGCACCTCCTGCACAAATGGGGAGGAGGAGAGAAAAGCTGTTGCTGCAAACCTAGCTTTGCTCCCCAACTCCTGCTCGTCAGTGGGGTTCTGCTCTGCTCCCCAGCTGTGTGTTTGAGGGGTGCGGGGGCCCCTGCTGTGATTTCCCACCCGCCACGGCACTAGGGCGACAATCAGGAGCATGGGGAGCCAGGAATGCTACGGGTACGTCCGCTGGGCTGCAGCCCTGACATGCTGTCTTTGTCACTAGCCGACATCGCCCGGAACATGGGTGCCAAGACGGTGGTCGCCATCGACGTGGGCAGCCAGGACGAGACTGACCTATGCAACTACGGCGACAGCCTCTCCGGCTGGTGGCTGCTCTGGAAACGCCTCAATCCCTGGGCCCAGAAGGTCAAGGTGAGGCCTGCCCTGTCCTGGGGCTTCTCTGCCTGAGAGCCCCCCTCCCTCCCCCCGAGGAGGGAACCTGTCCAGTGTCTCTCCTGAGGCCTACAGGCAGGTCAGCCCGGCCTTCTGGGCCACACCCCTGTCCCGTGCTGCAGGTGGGGGGCCTTGGGTCTCACCCACCCAGGGCTGGGGCTCTTTTTCTCTCATCCTCCCAGTGCTTCCTGCTGCTGCCCTCCCTCTGCCTCCCCTAAGGGCAGTGACAGCCCCAGGTGCTGGCAGAGGCCCTTCCACCACAGCCCCTGCCTCCCAGGAGCAGAAGCCCCAGGCCTGCTTTTGCTCAAGCATGTGGGCTGCCTTGGCAGCCAGGTGGCTTCCCTCAGGCTGGCTGGGCACAGTCACTCCTGATGCCCCGTTAGCAGCTGCGGGCTCTGGCTCCAGCCACTCAGCTGTGGGGAGGAGAGGTCCCCTGCCCTAGGATGCTGTGTCCCCTGCTGTCCCAGATGGGGCTGATTTCCCCCTCCCCCCCTCAGGTCCCTCCTTTTTCAGGTGGAGCTAACCCTGTTCTCCCCCCACCCCCACAAAGGTGCCCGACATGGCGGAGATCCAGTCACGTCTGGCCTACGTGTCGTGTGTGCGCCAGCTGGAGGTGGTAAAGTCGAGCTCCTATTGCGAATACATTCGCCCGCCCATCGACCGCTTCAAAACCATGGACTTCGGCAAGTTCGACGAGATATATGTAAGTCCAGATGGCCCCGGGCTGCGCTTGGCTGGGGATGAGGGGGCCCCGATCTGAGCTGGGAGCTGTGTCCAGTTGCGGGAGGGAGAAGCCCTGCTTTGGGGGGTGGGTTGCAAATCTTATGCCCGGCTGCGTCAGGGAGTCTCCTAGAGCAAATCCACATCTCGCTCAGAGCTCCAGTAGGCACAGCCTGGCCTGGCCGCCTCTCTGCAGCCGGCTGGGAGAAGTGGGCCCCTCACCCCGTCCATCCGTCTCGTACAGGACGTGGGCTACCAACATGGTAAGGTGGTTTTCAGTGGCTGGAGCCGCGGTGACATCATTGAGAAGATGGTGAAGGACCGGCGCTCGGCCGACTTCTACGAAAGCAAGCGCATGGATGTGAGTGAGGGGCAGCAGTGGGGTGCATGTGGGTGAGGGATGGGCAGCTACAGCGTGTGGCCTCTTCACACGCCAGCCACTTAGCTCCCTTGTGTGCCAGGCAGAGGTTCCTACAGGATCCTGGCTGAGGCTGCCACATGGCGCAGCGCCAACGCCCGGGGCAGGGGCAGGTGGAACCAGCTCAGCCCTGGGGCCCCCCAGGGTAAGGCTAGAAGCTCCCAGGGGAGGAGGGGGGAGGCTTGGCAAGGTAGCACCCTCCCTTGTCAGAGCAGACCCCAGTTCCAGCAGAGACTCTGGTCCCTTCGTGTCTGGGCCAAGCAGGAGCCCTGACTCCTTGACTAAATGAAGGACCCCCTCTGGGCTGGACTCAGAGCCACCTCCATGGGGTGAGAGCTTGACCCAGGAATTGACCTGCTGTCTGCCATGATGCCTCCCACTCCTTATCCTCCCCCACTGGAGCCCTCCCCAAGCTGCCCGCTCTCCAGCTCAGCCCAGACAGCATTTCTTCCCTGTGCGCCTGTGGTCCCAGCCCCGGTGCTGCCTGGCAGGGCCATCACTAATCTGCCTCGGACTCCCCAGGTGCTGACTTGCCCCAGTGCGGGGTTCACTGATCTGGCCGAGATCGTGTCTCGCATCGAGCCGGCCAAGAGCTACCTGTCTGACGGCTACGCGGACGGTGAGTGGGAGCAGGGGCTGCGATGCTTGGCCCATCTCGCTTCATGCCAGGGCTGGACGTGCATGCAAGTCATATGGGGAACAGCAGGGCTGGGGGCGGGGGGACTAGGGCTGGGATAGAAGGGGGGGCTGCGGGTCAGGAGTGAAGGGCACCAGGGCTGGGCCAGGAGCAAGTGACAGCCCCATGTGTGCTCCCCTCTCAGGTGAGGAGTCTGACTACCTGACGGAGTATGAGGAGGAAGGGCTGGACCCTGCACGGGGAGAGGAGGAACTGCTAGCACCAGCTGAATGGAGCCACAATGAGGTATTTGAGCTCTGGCCTCGGCTCCCTGGGGGTGGGGGTGCTGGACCCAGCCATTTTTCCTGGGCCCCTTCCCCTGCCTCTTCCAGGTGGGGCAGCTGGCATCTGGGGGGCTCTGTCTGTGCCACGGCTCTGGCAGCTGTAGAAGACGTTGGTCCCAGATGCTGCTGCCAGGGAGCAAAGGTGGGATTCCCCAGCCCCTGAGATCAGCCCTCTGCCTCCATGCCCCATCCCCTGCACACACAGAGTGGGCTCCCCAGGGGGGTGCTCTCTGCACTCCCCTACCCCTCTGAGGGAAGGGCTCCCGTTCACACTCGCCATGCCAGCTCCTGTGGGATGGGGTGGGGCATGGACCTTCCCCTCCTAGATAGGGAGACCCCTACCCCATACTTGACACGGGGCTTGTCTGGATCCAGAGGTTGCCCTAGGTGACCCTGGGGTGTTCGGGAGGAGGGGGGCTGCGTCCTGACCCACTGCCCGGCTCTTGCTGCACAGGGCTTAAGCGTCAGCAAGGCAGGAGGGCAACTGCCTTCGGGACAGCTCTCCGGCGGTGGGGGAGAGATTCCAGCGCATGGGGTCTCACTCCGGACTGGACGTGGGGGGGTGTGTGCTCTCTACTCAGCCTGGGGTTGCACTCAGCCCTGAGTTCCCAATTAACCCTAGAGCCTATTGGTCCTTTCTGGCCATGAGCTCACTGGCTTGGGGGCGAAAGCCCATGGCAGCAGCCTTGCTGGCCCCGCCTGCCCCTTGATGGCTGGCTGGGCCCATTCTCTCCCCAGGGCCCCTCCCTGTGCCATCACATGGTGTCTTCTCCCTCCAGGACGAGGAGAAGAGTCTGCGGCACCGCAGCTGCCCCTCCCAGGAGCCCTCCCCTCCGTCCCCGCCCCAGGTGTGAACCTAGCTGCCTACTCCCGGACAGGACAGATGGAGCCCGCTGGCCCAGGGCTGGCACTGGGCAACTGAAGCGTGTGTGTGGCCGGGGCACCGGAGCCCCTCTGCGCTGGATCCCACTGGTCTGCATCTACGGCCGGAGCCCTGAAGCCAGCATGGCTCTGCTCAGTTAACGGCCAGGGCTCCTCCTTCATCTTCTAGCAGGCAGTGGGGCCTGGCTCAGGCTCACCTCAGGGTGCAGCTGTGACCATTGGGTCCAGCACCCGCTACCAGCCAGTGCTGGAATGGGGCCAGCCCTGCTGCAGCCTGCAGCCACCCCCTACCTACTGTATCGACTGTAGGGCCCATACTGCTTGCCTTGGACAGCAGGGCCCTGGGCAGCAGCCTCTGCGCGGAGGGAGGATGGCAAGGGGGAGGGCAGGAGTCTGGGGGATGCCTACGCAAGCTCCCTCCCCACACCCACCCGAGAGTCCATGGCCCCTCCTTGCTACTCCCTGGAATCCTGTGCTCTCTCCCCTGCCCTCTGCCCACTTCAGGGAAGGCCACAGCCTGCAGCTGGAAGCCAGGGCCCAGGCCCCCTTTCCCAGTGCCTGCACCCTCCCTCCTGGGGGTCAGGGCTCAGCTGCTGCCCATGTGCTGCTCCATCATCCCCTCAGGGGGGAGGAGGCTGCTCCCGGGAGGGGAGCCAGTGCGGGGCGCTAGATGCCCACAAGCCCTTTGAGGTCCAGCCCTGGCTTCTGCCAACTTCTCTTCTCCCGGCAGCCTGAACACTGCCCTGAGTCCAGCCCAGGGGGGCAGGCTGAGTGCTTGGACGAGAACACTGCCCTCACCTCTTCCTCGCCTATGCACTAGGCATAGGGGCAGTGTCATTCCCTCCTCCCTTCCCCCCGCCCCTTGCTGCCCTGGGACATGCCTCTCAGTGACTCTCCTGGGGCTGCTGCCCCTTCCTTGCCCTGCCCTGCCACCCCCAGAGAGGGACTGGGTGTCCTGCCCCAGCAGGGGTCTGGGGCCATGGGGGGAGGGCATTTGCCCTGCTGCCATGCACTCAGGGTCACAGGTCAGCAGGGCCTGCTACAGCCCCTCTCCTCCCCCCCCCTTGCCTGACCTGCAGCAGAGCCAGGGGTCCCATGGCCAAGGGGCTAGGCCTGGCAGGGGCCAGTGGGTGCTTTGGGCTGGAGCCTGGGTCCCTGGCTGCGTATAACGCCACCACGCCAGGCTGCTGTTCCCAGGGCTGACCCTTTCCCCAGGGAAGCAAATCCTGGGCTCGAGGCCGGGATACACCCCGTCACCTGCTCCCCACCCCCGCCCCTCCAGGCCTGGCTGTGCCCAGGGTGGTGCTGAGGGCACCTCCTGCCAATGCTGCACGTGCCCCCTCACACGAGAGCCCCCCATCACTGTCATGAAGCCCTCACACGCTGCTCAGCCTGGCTGAGGCCAAGGGAAGGGGGGGCAATGTAGTGCTAGATTTATTTATTTTTGTTACATTATTGCGGTGGGTGGGTGCCGCTGGGGGGAGGGGGGATGAGGGGACTGGCGCGTGGGGGCCTGGCCATTGGAATTTTGCTGTTTGGGTTTTTTTTTTAATTTTTATTTAAAAGAAACCTGCTTGTGGCTGCTCGGGGACGGGGTGGAGCCTGCCCATCCTGCCGCAATAAATGCTTCCACTCGCTGAGGCTGATGGTCCCTCTCGGCCAGCTCGCAACCAGCCAGCGGGACCTGGGGGGGCTGCCCCCTCCCAGGGAGGAGTGGGGGAGTAACACACCTGGGCCTGGGTCCCCACAGCTTCCAGCCTGGCTGGCTCCTGCAGAAGAAAGCAAAGGGCCAGCAAGTGCTGCCCTTACTGCTGGGGCAGGGGTTGGCTTATCATCCCCGTGCCGGGCATCCTGACCTGCCCAAGGTAGGTGCAGCCCCCTCCACGGTGCCCAGCCCTAGCATGGGGGCAGGGCTGGGCCCAGTGCAGGGGGAGGAGCCTGGTGAGGTCACAGCTGCTCCACCTGTCCTCCATGCTGCACTGGGGCCTAGGCAGCTCCTGTGCTCTCTAAGGCAGGCTCAGAGCTCTCCTCCTTCCTCTGGCCTGCTGTCCCCATGGCCCACCACCCTCAGCAGTGCAGGATCAGGCCCCAGACGATCCAGGCCAGGCAGGACTCCTTCCCTCTTGCTGTGCCCACCTGGCTGCAGCCTTGGGCCCTGGAGCCTGGAGTCAGCAGCTAGGAAGGTGAATCTGCCCCCTCCTCCCCCCAGCACTGCAGGGGGGCAGCCCCAGCAGTCAGGGCTGCATTCCCAGTATTCCACCAGGAGCCTAGGGGTGGGTCTGGCCCTGGGTGCCAGCTCTAGCCATGGGCCATCCTGGTCTAGGACCGGCTGCAGTTCAGGGTGCATCCTGGCACGGGCTCGTCCCTGAGACCAGCTGGCCATGCTGTCACTGGCACTTTCCAACCCAAGGACCAGGGGCCCCAGCGTCAGCAATTAAACTTGTTCTAGTAGCAGCAAGGAGAAGTGGTGCCAAGCAGGCCCCGTAACTCCATCTGCTGCTCGGCCTGGCTCTCTGGCCAGCTGCCCCCCCAGTTCCTGTCCATGGTTAACTGCACTGGTGCCCCCGCGCCTTTGCAGCACCACCTCCCACCTGCCCTACAGGCCTCCCTCCAGCTAGCTGCTCCAGTGCCGCCTCCAGCCGCCCAGGAGATGCAGCCCATGCTGGCTTGCAGGAGGAAGCCCCCCAGGTCCCAGCGGGAGTCCAGGAGCTGGCCCCCGGCCTTTGCTCTGGGGACCCCATGAAGCCTCCACTCCATGGCAGAGCTCCGCACTGCCCTGAGCCCCAAAGTGCAGGGTATCCTCCCCTTGCTTACTGCAACCCCCAGGGACCATGCCTCCCAGGCACTACCCCTTAGCAGAGGGACCCCCCTCAGCAGGGCACCCTAAATCCAGGGCCAAGGCATGCGTGCAGCACAGGGGCCCTGCCACAAGAACTGGTGCTGCGAGGGTTGACGCTACAGCTGGTGCCTGCTGCCCCGACCAATCCTCCAGTCGCATGCAGCAGCACTGGGGCCCCTCCGCCTGCTGCCAGGCAGGGACTGGGCAGGTCAAGGTAGCTACAGCTGAGACTCCAAGCAAAGCCAAGAGCCATTGCTACCCCCGAGCCGGGCACAAACACCCTGGCCTGGGGCCATCTCCCCCCGCTCATCGCTGGCACCAGGCAGGCTCTGCCACGCAGCGCTGCACCCCCACACGTGGCAGAGAGGCTTAAAGTTGATTTGGGGCTGTAGGACAAAGCAAGGCCCGGGCCCACTGGACCCCCTTTGGCAGCAGTTTTAGACACATCCAGGCTGGTGTTTCCCTGCATGGTGCAAGGGCCGGTGCAGACCAGTGTTTTCCATATTCAGCTGTCTGTGGTGTCTCACAGCGCAGTAGAAGTGAACTGATGCAGCCCACCCAGCCGCCGGAGAAGGTTGGGGGGGCGGGGGCAGCAGGAGCAGGGGAGGAGATAGGGGCCGTGCTTTGGGCCTGGGTGCTGAGCAGAAACCCCTGCCGCAGTGCAAACCGGCTGGGAAGTGAAACAGTTACCGACACTGCCAAGGGGCACATGCCCCACTGAGGTGGGGAGCAGCCGACCCCCCTCAGAGCGACCGGCGCAGGCCAGGGAGGCAGCCCCGCACACGTTCGCACACACGGTCGTGGCAATGAACGCCTCCAAAGTGCGACACTTCACCATGGAGCCAGGCTGCCGCAGCATGAAACCACAGCAACACCAGGGTCCTGTGCCCAGCTGGCATCCCCCCAGGGCGCTTGGGGCAGCGCAGATGATGGGGCCCGGCTCCACTGCAGACACAACACAGCCCCTGGGAATGTCACAGCTTTATTTTCATTTTGTAATCAGACATTTTAGAAAAGTAATTTGAAGTGGCCACCCCTCTCCCCCGCCCCCGCCCTGCTTCCCATGAGCCTGCATCAAGGGCTGGGGCCCACCTGCTTCCCTTCCGCCTCTCCCCCCATGCACAGCTGGGCAGCTACAGGACCAGGCAGCCATGCACAGGGTGAGTCTTGGCTTGGCTGGGCCAAACGGCAGGGCCCAGGGTCCTGGAGCAAAAGGGGAGGAACCCGGGCCGCAGACACTGCATAGGCCCAGCCCCCGAGCCCCGCTCTGCCCCCATGTCTGGCCCCTGGGGCTGGATAAGCTGTGGCTGCTGGCAGCTGCTTCACTCTCACTCAGCACCTGGACAGGGAAGGACCTGCTGGGAACACAGGCCTGGGCAGTGGGCAGGAGCAGGCCAGGGCCAGTGGCGTCCCGGCCTGGGGGAGGGGATGTCACTCGGCAGCATGCACCCGCTGGTGCAGCAGGAGGTTGGAGCTGCGGGTGTAGCCGCGCCCGCACTGCCCACAGCGGAAGGGGCGCGCCCCAGTGTGGGAGCGCTGGTGGCGGAGCAGGGCCGAGCGGTGGCGGAAGCGGCGTCCGCAGTGGGGACACTCATGTGGTTTTTCACCCGTGTGTCGCCGGCAGTGCTCCACCAGGCTGGCCAGCTGGGCAAAGTGGCACCCACACTGGGCGCAGGGGTAGGGGCGCTCCCTGCTGTGTGTGCGCTGGTGCACAGCCAGGGCCGAGCGGTGCCCAAAGGCCTGGCCACACTGGCCGCAGTGGAATGGCTGCTCCCCGCTATGGGTGCGGCTGTGCTCCCGCAGGTGTGCCAGCTGGGCAAAGCACCGCCCACACTCAGCGCAGGCGTGGGGCCTGGCGCCTGCGTGGCCCCGCTGGTGCCGCAGGAGGTTGGCACGGTCAGCAAAGGCGCAGCCGCAGTCAGGGCAGGCATGGGGGCGCTGGCCGGCGTGGGCGCTGCGCTGGTGCTGGCGCAGGTAGGAGCTCTGCGTATAGCTGCGCCCGCACTCCCCACAGCGGTAGGGGCGTTCGCCTGTGTGCACCAGCTGGTGCCGCAGCAGCGTGGCGCTCAGAGCAAAGGCTTTGCCACAGACCGGGCAGGGAAAGGGGCGTTCGCCCGTGTGCGCCAGCTGGTGCCGCAGCAGGTGCGCCCGCTGGCGGAAGCGGCGGGGGCAGTCAGGGCAGGCGTAGGGGCGTTCGGCACTGTGTGTCTGCAGGTGCCGCGCCAGCGTGGAGCGCAGCCCGAAGCACTTGCCGCAGTGGGGGCAGGCATGGGGGCGCTGGCTGGCGTGGGCGCCCTGCTGGTGTTGTGCCAGGTGGGCGCTCTGCCGGAAGCTCTGCCCGCATTCCCCACAGCGGTAGGGCCGCTCGCCCGTGTGTACTCGCTGATGCACCAGCAACGCGGAGCTGCCGGCAAAGGCCTTGCCGCATGCCAGACAGGGGAAGGGCCGCTCACCCGTGTGCACCCGTTGGTGCGTGGCCAGTGCCGCGCGGTCGCAAAACCCTTTGCTGCAGGTGGTGCAGACGTAGGGCCGCTCGCCCATGTGCAGGAGCTGGTGCCTCATCAGTGTGGCACTCTGCCGGAAGCTCTTCCCGCACTCGCTGCATTTAAAGGGCCACCTGAGTGCGGGGTCTCTGCGCCGCGCCGGCCCTGCATCAGTGCTCACTTCTGGCGCAGCCTCCTCTGCCCCCGCAGGAGGGTTCCATGCTCCCTCTGCCAGCTCCACATCTGCGCTGGTGCTGTCCCTTCCCTGTGCAGCCTCCTCTGCCCCAGCCGGGTTCGCCAGCCCCTCACCTGCAAGAACAAAGGGGGAATCAGGCACAAGCCATCCCCCCACGACAGGGCCCAGCTATGGCAAACAGCCCCGTGGTCCCGCCCCTCCCTGGAGGCAGTTTCTGACGAAGGCAGCTCAGGCTGCTGCAGACTCAGGCAGGCGTCAGCACCTCAAGCTCACCTTCACAAGCCGTTCTTTGCATCCATGAGGGCTGGAAATTTTATTTGCTTTTTCAGTGAGAGCCAAGACGTTGCTCTCTGGCAGCCCTGAGCGACTGCTGCCTTCTCCCAGCCTGGGGGTCAGTGCTACAGCGATGGGAGCGACAGGTGATGGGGTGGTGCACACAGATCAGGGAGAGGGTGGTGGCAACCCCTGAGGTGCTGGGCCAGGAGGGCTCGCAGCGGTGGCCGGGTGGGGGTCTCAGCTGGACTTATTTATCCCTCACCTATTTGGGGGCCTGGCTGGCTCTTGTTGTCCTTGCCTTTGCCGAGATCTGGGGCTTGCAGCTCTTCCCCTTGCTCCATCCAGCACTGGGATCGGGGCCCTTCTGGGAGAGAAGACAGTAGGTGGGATCTGAGTAAATACCCGCCTGGCACTGGTCACAGGCCACATGGCATGGCGTTCCTCTGCTGCTCTGGGCTGCCCTGGGCAGGACAGTCAGGAAATGCCCCTGGAAACACAAGAGGGTCAATTCAGACATAAATGATCAGAGTGGCAGTGAGACGACCCCATGGGCCAGGGTGCCCCCACAGCTTCTCACTCTGCCAGCTTCAGACTTGAACCAAATTGGCTCCGTGCATCACCAGCACTGAACCTCCAAACGGGACTGGTGGGAAACAGCTGGCCTGGCTAACACGCCCCCCCACCCTGTGTGGTGAGCTCCAGCTCCGTGCAAAGGGGCAAGCCACGGCAGCGACCGTTACCTCAGCCCACATCCCAGGAGCCACCAGCACCAACTGGGACCCCACTGCATGGGGCAGAGAGCCAGGGATCACCTAGGTCACAAGGGGGCAGAGACTCCTGCACTTTCCAGAGCACACTGTGCGTCCCGGCCCTGCAGTGGAAACAGACCACGGCCTTCCTGAAAGAGCCCCAGACCAATTCCACAGCCTCGGCTCACCGTCGGCTCCACGGGCCTGTGCCTCAGAGCAAACCCAGCCAGGGACCAGCCACAAAGAACCCCCAGGACGGAGATGCAGCCCCTGAGCATGCTCCTGCTGGAGACATTTGACAACATCTCCCCACCCAACTCAAGCTAGGGAGGAAAGCGCCCTCACACGGACTAGGAACCCCTCCTGCCCTACAGCCTGCCCCCACCCTTGCACTGACATCGGCAGCGCCCCGGCCATTCCACATGCAGATAAGCACAAGGAGCATCTTTATTCTGTGCCTGCGCAGTGCCCAGCGCTCTAGGCTGGATCTCCAATGGGCTCGGAGCGCTGCCGCAGCCAAAGAGCAAGTCAGATTCTGCCGCAGTCCTCTAGTCCAGCCACCTGCACTCAAGGCAGGACCAGGCACCGTCTAAACCTTCCCTGACAAGGGTTTGTCTAACCTGCTCTTAACCATCTCCAGCGACGGAGATTCCACAACCTCCCTCGGCAATTTATTCCCGTGCGAGCCTTTCAAAAGTGGAAATTAAATTCTATTGAGGAAAATAAAAAGGAGCATAAACTCTGGCAAGTGAAGTGTAAAAATATAATTAGGGGGCAGGCTACTCGGAGAAGCAGGGTTTAAAAAACCCACTCCTAAGCGACCAGGGGCAACTAACGGAGTTTAGCGAGGGAGTTTAGAGAGGGAGGGGGAGAGTGTGGGTGGCAGATACACTTCATGAACATTCTGTAGACTAAAACCAATACTCCCCCACTCCCCAACAACAATAAAGGAAAGCGCTGCAGGCGTAAGAGGAGAATGCAGGCGAAGTCCAGCAACAGAGTGGGGCTATCCACTTTATTGCACTGAATGCAGCATGTATGATCTCCTGCCCCTAGGGCCTATGGCGTGTGTGCGCATTCAGTGCAAGGAGCTCCTGGCCCCCACAGACCACGTACGGGCTTTGGAAACCAGGGTGGCTGGACTGGAGGAGCTAAGGGAGACAGTGGGACACAGATGAGACTTTCCAGGACACAGTCGAACGGTCCCACCCTGGTCTGACAGCCTCTGTGCTGCTGAGGAGGAAAGTCTCAGGGAAGGAGAACATCAAACTGGAACAGAGGGAAATGATCCCATAGTTGCGACTCTCCTTCCAGATGATGTCATGGTCTCCTCTCGCACTGAGGATACCTCTCCGGGGAGGGTACCCAGTCATTAGGAAAGGACAGGTAATCGTGATGAGGGATTCGATCACTAGTAATACAGGTTGCTGGGTTTGCAATGACCTGGAGAACGAATGGTGACTTGCCTGCCGGGGGCAAAGGTTGCGGATCTCTCAAGACCTCTAGACTTACGTGCAGTGCTGGGGAGGAGCCGGTGGCCACAGTACATGTAGGTACCAATGACACAAGGAAGGATAGGAGAGAGGTCCTGGAGGCCAAATTTAGGCTGCTAGGTAAGAGACTGAAGTCCAGGACTTCCACGGTAGCATTCCCTGAAATGCTTCCAGTTCCACACGCGGGGCCAGTTAGATAGGCAGAACTGCAGGAGACAAAGATGTAGGGAGGAGAGGTTTAGATTTATTAGGAACCGGGGAACCTTTTGGGAAAAGGGGAGCCTAGACAGGAAGGACGGGCTCCACCTACACCAGAATGGAACCGGATTGCTGGCACATAACATTCAAAAGGTCGCAGAGCAGTTTTTAAATTAAGGGCTAGGGGAAAGCTGACAGGTGCGGAAGAGCATGTGGTTTTGACAGGAGAGGATCTATTAATGCAGATTCTCTATATCCTAGTAAGGAGGAGAGGATGGAAGAGGATAAAACATGGGTAGGATCTGATGAGAAAGAGTCCCATTCACTTACATCACATAATGGCAGCCAGCTAAAAAATGTCAATTTTTAAGTGGTTATATACAAATGCCAGAAGTCTAAATACTAAGATAGGTGAACGTGAGTGTCTTGTATTAAATAAGGATATTGATATAGTATAACAGGCATCGCAGAAACTTGGTGGAATGAAGATAATCAATGGGACATAGTAATACCAGGGTACAAAATATATCAGAAGTACCAAACAGGTCATACAGGTGGAAGAGTGGCACTATATGTGGAAGAAATCATAAGAGTCAAATGAAGTAAAAGTTTTAAACGAGCCAAACTGTGCCATAGAATCTTTATGACTAGGAATTCCATTCTTGAATAAGAAGAAGAAATCAGCAGGGTACACTACCTACAGCCTGGCCAGGATGGTGACTGTGCTTGTGAAATGCTCAGGGAGATTAGAGAGGCTATGAAAATAAAAAAACTTAATCATAATGGAGGATCTCAACTATCCTCATATTGACTGGGTACATGTCATCTCAGGATGGGATGCAGAGATAAAAATTCTTGACACCTTAAATGACTGCTTCTTGGAGCGGCTAATCCTGGAACCCACAAGGGGAGAGGCAATTCTTGATTGATTTAGTCCTAGTGACAGGATCTGGTCCAAGAGGTGAATATAGCTGAACCACTTGGTAATAGCGACCATAACATAATAAAGCTTAACATCCTTTGAGGGGGAAAACACCAAAGTAGCCCACCATGGTAGTATTTAATTTCAGAAAGGGGAACTACCCAAAAATGAGGAAGTTAGTTAAATAGAAATTAAAAGGTACAGTGCCAAAAGTGAAATTCCTGCAAGCTGCCTGGAAACCTTTTAAAGACACCTTAATAGAGACTCAATTTAAATGTATAGCCCAAATTAAAAAACATAGGAAGAGGAGAAAAAAAGTACCACCATGGCTAAACAACAAAGTAAAAGAAGCAATTAGAGGCAAAAAGGCATCCTTCAAAAAGTGGAAGTTAAATCCTATTGAGGAAGATAGAAAGGAGCATAAACTCTGGCAAGTGAAGTGTAAAAATATAATTAGGAAGGCCAAAAAAGCATTTGAAGAACAGCTAGCCAAAGACTCAAAAAGTAACAGCAACCATTTGTTTAAGTACATCAGAAGCAGGAAGCTGCTAAACCACCAGTGGGACCACTGGACGATTGAGATGCTAAAGAAGCACTCAAGGAAGATAAGATTATTGCGGAAAAACTAAATTCTTTGCATTGGTCTTCACGACTGAGGATGTGAGGGAGATTCCCAAAGCTGAGCCGTTCTTTTTAGGTGACCAATCTGAAGAACAATCCTAGATTGAAGTGTCATTAGAGGTGGTCTAGGAACAAACTGATAAATTAAACCTGTGACCCGCAGGCCATGCCTCTCCCCTCCTGCTGGCTGCAGAAGGGAGCTGCTGCCTAAGGACCCAGGCGGGGCGCGTTGCTGTGGGGCTACAAGACCAGTGCAGGCTCCTTGCTGCATCCAAGGGGACAGGAGATCAGCGCTCCCCTCCCCCAGCTGTAGCAGGGAGCATGGCAAAGCGTCTACCTGGGTCCCTCGGCTCTGGGGTCCCTGCTGGAGCCAGAGGAAGGGGAGATCAGTGCTCCTCCGGCTCCAGCAGAAAGCAAAGCGCTCTGCCTGGGTCCCTACAGGCTGGGGTCCCTGCTGGAGCCAGAGGGAGGGGAGCACTGATCTCCCGTCTCCCTGGCTGAAGAAGGGAGCCACGGCCTAGGGACCCAGGTGGAGAGCATCTGGGTCTACAGGACACGTGTGGTTTCCCTGCTGCAGCCAGGGGGACGGAAGATCAACGAGGAGGAAGCCTCCTCACTGAATTCCTTCTGTCTGGCTGCAGTGGGGTGGGGGGGCTGCTGGCAGAGACTGGTGGCCCTTCAGGGTTGTAAAAATGATTTCTGTCGCCCTCAAACCAAAAATGTTAAGGAACCACTGAATTAAACAGTAATAAGTCATCAGGACCAGATGGTATCCACCCAAGAATTCTAAATGTGAAATTGCAGAACTACTAACTGTGCTATGTAATCTATCGTTTAAATCAGCTTCTGTACCAGATGACTGGAGGATAGCTAATGTGACGTCAATTTTTTGAAAAGGGTCCAGAGGTAATCCCAGCAATTAAAGGCTGGTAAACCCAATTTCAGTACCAGGCAAATTAGTTGAAACTAAAGTAAAGAACAGAATTATCAGACACATAGATGAACATGATTTGTTGGGAAAGAGTCAACATGGTTTTTGTAAAGGGAAATCATACCTCACCAATCTACTAGAATTCTCTGAGGGGGTCAACAAGGATGTGGACAAGGGTCATCCCAGGGATACAGGGTACTTAGATTTTCAGAAAGCATTTGATAAGATCCCTCACCAAAGGCTCTTAAGCAAAGTAAGCAGTCATAGGACAAGAGAGAAGATCCTCTCCTGGATCAGTAACTGCTTAAAATATAGGAAACACAGGGTAGTAATAAATGGTCAGTTTTCAGAATGGAGCGAGGTAAGCAGTGGTGTCCCCCAAGGGTCTGTTCTGGGACCAGTGCTGCTCAACATATTCATAAATGATCTGGAAAAAGGGGCAAACAGTGAGGTGGCAAAATTTGCAGATGACACAAAACTGCTGAAGATAGTTAAGTCCAAAGCCGACTTCAAGAGTTACAAAGGGATCTCACAAAACTGGGTGACTGGGCAACAAAATGGCAGATGAAATTAAATGTTGATAAATGCAAAGTAATGCACATTGGAAAACAATCTCAACTATACATATAAAATGATGGGGTCTAAATTAGCTGTTACCACTCAGGAAAGAGATCTTGGACTCATTGTGGATAGTTCTCTGAAAACATCCACTGAATGTACAACTGCAGTCAAAAAAGCTAACAGAATGTTGCGAATCATTAGGAAAGGAATAGATAAGACAGAAAATATAATATTGCCTCTTTATAAATCCATGGTACGCCCACATTTTGAATACTGTATGCAGATCTGGTCGCCCAAGGTACAGAAAAGGGCAACAAAAATGAAAAGCTTCCATATGAGGAGAGATTAAAAAGACTAGGACTTTTCAGTTTTGAAAAGAGACGACTAAGGGGGATATTATAGAGGTCTATAAAATCACGACTGGTATGGAAAAAGTAAATAAAGAAGCTTTAAACAACACAAGAACTAGGGGTCACCAAATGAAATTAATAGGCATCAGGTTTAAAACAAACAAAAGGAAGTATTTCTTCACACAACACACAGTCAACCTGTGGAACTCCTTGCCAAGGGATGTTATGAAGGCAAAGACTATAATGGGGTTCAAAATAGACCTGGTTAAGTTCATGGAGGATAGGTCCATCAATGGCTATTAGCCAGGATGGGCACAGATTGCTGTGTGCCAGAAGCTGGGAATGGGCGATGGGATGGATCACTTGATGATTACCTGTTCATTCTGTCTCAAGCACCTGGTACTGGCCACTGTTGGAAGACAAGATAACTAGACTAGACAGACCATTGGTCTGACTCACTGTGGCCATTCGTATGTTCCTATGATTAACTAACCTGACAGGAAGTTTTTCCTAATGTTCAACCTAAATCGCCCTTGCTGCAATTTAAGCCCATTTCCTCTGGTCTTATCCTCAGAGGTTAAAGAGAACAATTTTTCTCCTTCATCCTTGTAACAACTGCTTATGTACTTGAAAACTGTTATGTCCCCCTCAGTCTTCTCTTCTCCAAGCTAAACAAATCCAATTTTTTCAATTTTCCCTTGTAATTCTTGTTTTTTAGACCTTCTCTCTCTCTCTCTCTCTTTTTTTTTTTTTTCCCCCTTCCTCCTGTTGCTCTTCTCTGGACTTTCTGCAGTTTGCCCACATCTTTCCTCAAACGTAGCACCCAGAACTGGACACAATTCTCCTGTTGAGGCCTAATCAGCATGGAGTAGAGCAGAATTACATCTCGTGTCTTGATTATAACACTCCTGCTAATTCATCCCAGAACGATGTTGGCTTTTTTTGCAATAGTGTTACATAGTTGACTCATATTTAGCTTGTGCTCCACTATGACCCCCAGATCCCTTCCTGCACTACTCCTTACAAGGCAGTCATTTCCCATTTTGTGTGTGTGCAACTGATTGTTCCTTCCTAAATGGAGAACTTTGCATTTGTCCCTATTACATTTCATCCTATTTACACTCAGACCATTTCTCCAGTTTGTCCAGATCATTTTGAATTTTAATCGTAACCTCCAAAGCACTTGCAATTCCTCCCAGCTTAGTATCATCTGCAAACTTTATAAGTGTACTCTCTATGCAATTATCCACATCACTGATGAAGATATTGAACAGAACCGGACCCAGAACCGATCCCTGTGGGATCCCACTCAATATGCCCTTCCAATTTGACTGTGAACCACTGATGACTACTCTCTGGGAACAGTTTTCCAACTAGTTATGCACCCACCTTACAATAATTCCACCTAGGTTGTATTTCCCTAGTTTGTTTATGAGAAGGTCATGTGAGACAGTATCAAAAGCCTTACTAAGGTCAAGATATACCACGTCTACCGCTTCCCCCTATCCACAAGGCTTGTTGCCCTGTCAAAGAAAGCTATTAGGTTGGTTTGACATGATTTGTTCTTGACAAATCCATGCTGTCTGTTACTGTTATTAGTAATAACTAATAGCACTAGGGGATGAACAATTCAATCCAGAGCTAAAGCCACTCCTCCCTTGAGTCTCTCTCCAGCCCAGTGCCCCACAGCAAGCAAACACTCCCCCCAGATCAGCCCCTTAGACACCGAGTCACCAGGGTGAACAAATCCAGCCTGGTCCCAAACTGGGCTACCCGGACCACCACACCTGCAGAGACCTCCCTGCCGTGACATGAGCAAAGCTACAGCCGACCCTGGCCAAAGCCAGGTTCATTGACCACAGATGAGTGGGGGGAGCTGTGGGCCCCAGAGCCCCATCTGAGCTCAGAGAGGAGAAGCCAGGTAGCCGACAGGACAGAGGAGGAGACAGTGGCTATCTACCTGCGGGGACGAATCCCCCAAATGATCAGAAAGCATATCGTGCCTCAGAGCAGAGTGAAAAGGAAAAACTGCACCCAGCCCAGGAGACAGCAAGAGGCAGCATCGTGCTGCGGGGCATCTGCCTCAGGCCCCCAGGGCAGGACAGTCAGGACCCACACATCCACAGTTGAGGGGTCAGACACAAACACACTATTACCCTGTCCATGGGGCTGGACCCACCCACAACAGAGACCCGGAGGGGCTGTGCTTTGGGGACATCTGTCCAGATGGTCCCACCACCAACTGCTCATGGAGCTGAGCTGCTTACTGGATGCAGCCCCCTGGCCCCACTCCCCATTGCATAGACACCTGTCACGCCACACACCCAGCTGACACCGGTCATCCCCCGCCTGCCTGCCCACCCAGCCACACACCTGAATAGACATCGGTCAGTCCCACCCCCTGCACTGACACCAATCACCCCTCCCCCCACACCTCATCACACGTCAAACCCTGCACTGACACAGATCACACCCCCCCCACGCACACACACTGACATGGATCACCCCTCCCCCTCACACCTCATCACACACCAAACCCTGCACTGACACGGATCACCCCCCCCACACACACACACTGACACCGGTCATCCCCTGCCTGCCTGCCCGCCCGCCCACCCAGCCACACACCTGAATAGACATTGGTCATTCCCATCCCCTGCACTGACACGGATCACCCCCCTCAACACACACACACACACATACACTGACACCGGTCACCCTTCCTCCCCACACACCAAACCCTGCACTAACACGGATCACCCTCCCACACACACACTGACACCAGTCACCCCCCGCCTGCCCACACACACCTGAATAGACATCGGTCATTCCCACCCCTCACACTGACACCGATCACCCCTCCCCCACACACACCCCAAACCCTGCACTGACACTGGTCACACACACCTCCACACACATTCCTGCACTGTCACCTGCCTGCCCACACAAACCCCTGCACTGACACCAGTCACTCCCCCTCCCCCCCCACACACAAAGAAAGCCCTGCACTGACACTGGTCACCACACACACACACACTCCTGCATCGTGTCACCCTCCACCCAACACACACGCCAGCAGCACACCAGGCCAGCTGCCCCCGAGCTGGCTGGGGGGGGGGGGGGGGCACTTCCCGTAGGCTGCAGCTGGGCCCCCCCCGCAGTGTCCCGGCTCGGCAGCTGCCCCCCGCCCCCGCTAAGCCCCCGGCTGCCCGGAGCTGGCTGGAGGCCGCCGGGCTGCGCATCCCCGCCCCCCCTCCGACCCCGACCCCGACCCCGCGCTGCAGGGGCTCGGCCGCTCCCGGACCCGCGCGCAGCCCGACCCGAGCCAAGCACACCGAGCCCCGCCGGGCCGCGGGAACCAGCGTTACCGAGCCCGGCCGACTCCAGCCAGCGGCCTGCCGCCGCCTCCACCCCGCTCGGCTCCAGCCTGGCCTCGGCTGTTTACCAGGGAGGGGCCAAGCCGGGGCTCTGCGTAGCGCGGGGACGCCTAGCGGCCGAACGCAGCAGTGCACGGGGAGGGGAGGGATCCCTGCATCCAGCCGCAGGGCCGGCGGAGCTCCCCGCCCCGCAGACCCTGCCCTGCTGCCCCAGCTGAGCCGGCTGAAGAAGGAAAGGGGACAAGAACTGATCTGTGACACACCCCCCCGCACTCCTCTCCCCACACACACACGGCGTGTGACCCTCACGCCTGGCACCAGCAGGCACCTTAGGCCCATTACTTGTTTGCCGGCCACAGTTGGTGACATATGTTGTAGTGCAGTAGATGGTTGTGCTAGGATCCAGAGCAGAAAAGCCTCCTTCTGGGGAGACAGACAGCACCAAATTATGCAGAAATTCATGAAGAAACTTCCTTTCTGTGCAAAATAGGGTCTTAGCAAACAAATTCTTACGAATGGCTAAATCTAGGTGGCACCAGGTATCAGAAGTAACCACCACAGTGACAATCGCTCAATTAACTAACATATTTTGAAAGTATCATAGACTCGTAGACGATTAGGTTTGGAAGGGACCTCAGGAGGTATCTAGTCCAACCCCTGCTCAAAGCAGGACCAGCCCAGGGCTTTGTCAAACTGGGCCTTAAACACTTACTAGGATGGAGATTCCACCGTTTCCCATGGTAACCCATTGCAGTGCTTCACCACCCTCCCAGTGAAAAGGTTTTTCCTAATATCCAACCTTGACCTCCCCCACTGCAACTTGAGACCATTGCTCCTTGTTCTGTTATCTACTACCAGTGAGAACAGCCTAGCTCCATCCTCTCTGGAACCCCCCTTCAGGTAGTTGAAGGCTGCTATCAAATTCCCCCTCAGTCTTCTCTTTTGCAGACTAAACAAGCCTAGTTCTCTCTGCCTCTCCTCATAAGTCATGTACTCCAGCTCCTAATCATTTTAGTTGCCCTCCACTGGACTCTCTCCAATTTGTCCACATCCTTTTTGTAGTGGGGGCCCAAAACTGGACACAATACTCCAAATGTGGCCTCATCAGTGCCGAATAGAGGGGAATAATCATTTCCCTCGATCTGCTGGCAATGCTCCTACTAATGCAGCCCAATATGCCATTAGCCTTCTTGGCAAAAAGGGCCTCTGCTGTGAGGAGAGGTTCCAGGTAGTCTGATGGAAAAGATTCATGCTGGTTTCTTCCCCTCTGGTGTGTTCTACTATGCAAATTGCTCTATTTATCCACTCCCCAGTGTTGTCTGGTTCAAACACACTTTAGTAACATCATACAGAGGGAATTAATAATTTCACATATAATATTAATGCATGCATTATACAAATTTATTAATAAGCTGCATATTATTGGCTTTCATAGATACCTCACAAGGGATATTGTGTACAAATATTATTGTAGTAGTGTGTAGGGTATGAATACAGGGGTGCCTAGGGTCACAGCAGTAATACTGCTGAAAAGGATGTGGGAGTTATAGGCCTTGCTGAAGCCCATATGAACCAAAGGCTGTGAACCAGAGTAGGCCTGGCTTTTACAAAATAGTAACGCATCAGGTGTCAGTGAACCAAGAAAGCATATTCCTGACCAGAGAGGACGGTACAAAAACACAGATCTCTCAAGTAACTACAGTAGAACCTCAGAGATATGAACTCCAGAGTTACAAACTGGCAGATCAACCACACACCATGCATCAGAAGTATGCAATCAGGCAGCACAGCAGAGACAAAAAAAATCAAAACTGGACAGTACTAAAAAAATAAAGGGAAAGTTTTAAAAAAAGATTTGAGAAGGTAAGGAAACTTTCTGTGCTTGTTTCAGTTAAATTAAGATGGTTAAAAGCAGCATTTTTCTTCCGCATAATAAAGTTTCAAAGCTGTATTAAGTCAATGTTCAGTTGTAAACTTCTGAAAGAATACCCGTAACGTTTTGTTCAGAGTTACGAACAACCTCCATTGCTGAGGTGTTCGTAACTCTGAGGTTCTACTGTATGTGAACATGTTCTTGAGAGATGGTACAAGAACACATTGACCCCTCGTAAGATACGGATGGGATGACAGGATAATGGATGAAATTGTGGTGTTTGAACTAGCAGGTACAAGGATAAGAGTGATAACTAATAATGTCTGGCGTGTGAGACGTAACTTGTTTGTATCAATGTATAAAAGGAGAGGTCATAGGAAGGGCATCTTTGTATCGGCCAAGGGGACAGGATCCTGGTGTCCTGACTGAGTCTCTACCTTGTCACGGGCATACATGTTAATATCTCTGTAACCATTGAGCCAGGGCACTAGTACCAGGCTTCGTCAACCACAAACCTGGCTGACTGCCTTTGCCACTGAACCAAGCCGGTGGTCTTTCTTTATGAGTAACATCGAGGTCTGCTGAATCAGCAGGCTGCATCCTCTGCTCATGCACCTAACAGCAGAGCTCCAAGAACAGCAGCACTCAGCAGCTGAACAACTCTCCACAGCACTAACAACAGGATCACAGGTTGAATATGAATCAACAATATGATGCAGTTGCAAATGTCATTCTGGGGTGTATTAATGGGAGTGTCATATGTAAGACACAGGAAGCAACTGTCCTGCTCTACTCATCACTGGTGAGGCCTCAGCTAGTGTACTGTGTCCAATTCTGGAGTCACACTTTAGGGAAGATGTGGACAAATCATCCAGAGGAGAGCATCAAAAATGACCAATGATTTAGAAACCTGACCAATGAGGAAAAGTTTAAAAAACTGGACATGTTTAATCTTGAGGAAAGAAGACTGAGAGGGGACCTGATAAGTCACCAAATATGTTAAGGATGGTGACCAGTTGTTCTTCATGTCCACTGAAGGTAGGACAAAAGTAATGGGTTTAATCTGTAGAAAGAAAGATTTAGATTTGATATTAGGAAAAGCTTTCTAACTATAAAGATAATTAAATGCTGGAATGGGTTACAAAGGGAGGTGGTGAAATCCTCATTATTGAAGATTTTTAAGAACAGGTTGGATAAACACCCTCCAGGGACATTTACTAGGTTTACTTGGTGCTGCCTCAGCATGGGGGAATGGACTAGATGACCTCTTGAGGTCCCTTCCAGCCCTACGTTTCTATGATTCTATGACCCCAAAATCCTTTCAGGTCACTGTTTTCCAGGACACAGTCCCCGATTCAGTACGTATGGGTTTCATTCCTTGTTCCTAGATGTATTTAAACAGATTTTGTTCGAATCCAGCTCCCTCTGTAGGACTGCTCTGTCCTCATCATTATTTACCACTCCACCAGTCTTTGTGTCTGTCACAGATGTGCAGTCTGATGCAGCTTGAATCTGGGGTACCGCTGAGCCTCCTTACCCTTTGGCCTGGGATGACCTCCAACTATGCTTCTGCTGATGATACATAGACAGTCTCTCCAGACCCTGTTATCACCCAACATGACAGCAGGTGGTGCCACATACCCAACTGAGTCACATGAATATTCTGCCTGAGCCATTCATATACCCCCCATAGAGCAAGGTGACACCCAGTAACCCCCAAACTCTTCACTACAGGAGTGCACCCCAAGATTATACCATCTTGCACTTAACGAAGATTTGTTCAGTGCAAATTTATAAATAAATCCCCTCCCCTCCCAGCATGGGGAGAATATACACCTGCCCCTGTTAATCTGAACTGAGACTGCCTAAACACTTCACTCAAAAAAAAACAAAAAAAACTGGCTAAGACAAAACATTAAACATTAAAGTTTATTAACTACAGAAAAATAGATTTTAAGTGATAAGTGTAAGCATAAAGAGACTAGAAATAGTTACCAAATAATAAACATAAGATTGCAGTCTAAATTCTACACACTAATAGGATTTAAATCTAGAAATGTCTCACCCTGAGAGATGGTACAAGCAGGCTACAAATCTTCAGTACACAGGCAGAAACTACTTTCCCCACCTGGGGCCACTCTTCCCCCGGTCCAAAATTCTTTGACCAATCCTAACATATTGCAAATTGTTGGCAGGTGTGACAGGGCCAGACCTACTGGCTACAGAAGAGTAGTGGAGGGTATATATAATAGCCCCAGGATCAACAAATCCTTGTTCCCTGGGTGATTCAGCTGGGGTTGCTCCAAGTCAATTAGCCAGTTAGGCCAGCTGAGGCCAATTAAGGAGCTGCTACAGAGCCTGGAGCATTGCTGTTGCTACCACAACCCCAAAGTACAAGAGTTAAGAAGAAGCTCGTCTGGGCAGGGTCAGGGGTCATAGGCCTGAAAGAGGACCCGGCTGCTCAGACAACTGAGCAAAGGAGTTGAGGTGGGGTGACCTCACCAAACAGGGGAGGATCACAGGGACAGAGAGACCCACGGTGAGGAAGGGGGAAAAACCCTCGTCCCGGTTCCAGGAAGCAGACCATGAGCAGTGGGGCCAAGGACAGGCAACCCAGGGAAGCGGTTTGAGGCTGCTCCTCACAGGGTCCCTGGGTTGGGGCTGGGGCAGAGGGTGGGGCCAGGTCCCCGCTTGCTCCCAGCCAGTTATACCACGAGTGTAGCCGAGAAGAGTGCAGGACCCGCGGAGGGGCAGAACAGGCCTACCTCACCACCCAGGTATTGAGGTCTGGCAGCTCTGATTCTTGGGCTGTGTCCTGGAGTTAGATTCCAAAGAACTTCCTTTTGGACCTCAGTTTATAGACTTAAAACTTGGGTCCTGCTTAGCTGTCCCTTAACCAATCATTTTAAATGAAAGTACTACAAAACACCAATCCTAGCCCATTACGAAACCATTCTTTAATCAATCATCTCCTACTACCTTAACTGATTTAAATTGTGCCCACTTAGTTATGCAACAGACAGAGACAATCAAAGAACCAGACAGAAATCATTCAGATAAACAATCGAGAAGTGGGGACCATAAAGACAAAACAATAAGAAGGGTAGATTATATAACCACGACTGTTGATCAGTGATTCCTTGCCAGACAGAACGCTAGCAAACAAGATTTTCTTTACATTTTGTAAAGTGTTTATTTAGCTGTGCTGGTAGATATTATAAGGACAGTAGCACCTTCTTACCAGCCCGATATTACATTGTCTTGCTGTAATTTCAGGACAGTGAAGATGTGACTACCTGCTACGTAGCTGATGGCTGCTGTCTCTCCTTATATGGCTGCTACTGCTTAACCCAAGAACAAGGCCTCAGACCTACAACACCCAGTCACCCGCTATGATCACTAGACCCCACCCTGCACCCAGCAGCAGGAGCAGAACCCAGGATTCCTGAGCCCCAGTATCCTGCTGCTGTCTAGCAAACTGCGTGCAAACCACTTACCCACTGGCAAAATGTGTGCCCCCCACACCCTTTTGCCCAGGCAGCAGCAACAACTGCAGCTGGCCAGGCTCCTCCCCACATGGCTGAGAAATGGCTCCGATGGTGACACGTGATGTAATTTCTGGTTTTCCAGTTTTATTTTTCAGCAGCTGGTTTGTTTCAAAGGCTTCCCTTCAAACAGGTTCAAATGGCCGGGAGCTGCCGGTCCCGGTGCGCTGGGTGACACGGCTCAGGGCTCTAGGCTGCAGGTGATGTTACCCTGGCCGTCACTGCTGTCACACCCAGCAGGTAAGGAGAACAAGGGTGTGATGATGATACGAAGAGCAAGGTAGTGAGACCTGGGTCCTTATGCCCGCCCCCCACCCCAGATGCGCAGAGAGTGGGGGAGGGGACTGCCTAGGGCTAAAATATGGGTCACAGAGGTGTTTCAAAGGCTCCCAATTCGGTGGTCAAACTTGTTCAGTAGAGCTTCTTTCCAAGCCATTAGTGAGGGGGGTGGGCACCGGGGAAGCGGAGACAGGGAGGGCAATGTAAAAATGTAATTGACTCTGATTTTTACAATTGGTCTCGCCCAGTGTGCCAGGACCCATGTAAGCATGATGAGGGGTCACATTTAGGAATTTGCCAGGTTGTCAGTTAGATTTTTAAAGCTGAAATCTAACAAACTAGGTTTGCCAATACATAATAGAGTCTAACAGGAGAACAGCTGTGAATTGAGAACAGGGAGCGTTGGCTTGTGACTAGTTTAATGCAGAGTTTTCTTCATGTCAACTTTTCTCAAGTCAGGAGACTTACTTATTCTTAACCAGCCAACAGTTAATTCACCCAGACCCACATTAATGTATAAATCAGCAGTTCATTACTCAAACATAGACACAACCAGTTGCGTGTATTAAACACACACACCACAGAACACAGTCTCACAAGCAATTATCACAGACTACACTTGAGGCTCAACAATTATATCAAGGAACAATGCAAATTACCAAGATTTCTTATTACCTTTACTTATGATCATCAGTTCTCACGGCTTTAATACCTAACACGTTTATCACACTTCCAAGGGTGCACTTGTCTTTAAGGCACTTTGAAGAGTGTGGTTACTTCTCTTTGACTAGACTGGTCCAAAAGGAACAAGTTTAGAATATTAAAAGCCATTGCTTAGCGTTATTGTCTTCAATCTCTTTTAAGCTAATTTGCTTGGATTTATAAAGGGGTTAGACTCTAAAATGTGGTTACTTGTGGTTTCATCAGCAAGTGCAGACTCAGCTAAGGGACTTTCAGCTATTTATATTAAAGAATAGGAAGGGATACGCAAACTTTGAAATGAAATCTCACCATTTCATCTTATCCTCTTAACCCTGGGACAGAGTGGGGGAGAACTTTCCTTACCGCTGGTCTGGGCATCAGTTGCACTTTGGATTTTGCCCCTTCTTGTTTTGGGTTCAGTCACTGCCCCTGCCCACAGGTCTTCTCATTTTATAACCCTAGTTTCAGGGTTAATTGGAGAGGGCCCACGTCTGACCGCTATTGGACACCTAACAAGCGGGATGCTCAGATTTGAGTTTAGTTTCTATGCTCCTTCCATTGATATCCAATAGATGGCGAAGGTGTATAACAAATTTCTTTTTCCTTCTGTTAGTAGCTTTTTAAGTTTGATTAATTTCAAGGACTGTATTTCATTATTAGCTCCCTTTATCAGTTGGTAACCCCCACCGCTTTTAAGGGATTTCTCTTAATATTTCAAAGTTATACCTTGGTTAATATCTTTTCACATTTCTTTTTCCTTGTGCTAAACAATTCGTACTACCTCTAGGGTGCTACAATTTTTACAGTGAAAAATCAACAAAATCCCATATGATCTTTTACATTGGAAGGACATACTCCATACATTCTTTGCTCAGACATAAGCATGTCACATTATTTAAAGCAAGAGACATTTTCCACATAGAGAAGGCTACAGCTCTGACTCACAAAGCAAACAAATGTGCAGTTTCTAATTTGGGGTGAAACACAGATTATCCATGGTATATCTGCTTTACAAGGAAAACAATGTAGAGTTTATAATTTGGGGTGAAACCTGTGTCTTGGATTTCTGGGGTAACAGCTTGTCCAATTTAACCACCACATGGCTAGTTCATTTAACTTGCAGCTTCACCACCCATTTCTTGAGCCACTTTGCATAGAAAAGCCAGGTGCAGGGTAACGATCCTCACTTGGAATCTTTTTCCAACAGACCCTGTTTGGTAACTTAGCATTCTTTTAGCGAGGATGAGAGGGGGAAGAGGTTTTACCCACGTCCAAATTCGGAGCAATTCTTGCCTAGGTGATTAACAATACTCTTGTTTAGTCATTTTTAGTTTTAAATCATGGAACACCTGACCTTAGCTGCACGGTCCTTAGACAAAGCATCTCCTGACACAAACTATTTTCTTCCTGTCTTTACTTTTTAGGTGCATCTGATTTGGGATGAACAGGGGTCAAGAGCTTTTCTAATATATGAGGGCCAGATGCCATCAGTAGTGATTAATCATTGGCGACACATATGTGCAACGCATCCCTTAGCCAGGGCTGCCCAGACCCCAGCACTGAGAGCCTGGCCAGTGTGCAGTGCTGCCAACTCCCAGGGTTAGTGCGTCTCAAGATATTTAGTGTTTTCTTCACGCCTGGGACCAATGCTTTGAAAGACTCTCAACTTCCATTTAAAAATGAAGTGTGAAATGGGCCCCTGGGACCCTGACGGTGGAAACCCAGACGAGAAATAACCCCTCGCAACATCTATTAGTGTTCCAGTGCTCCTAGCTCCCTGGGGTTTGGGAATGCCTGGGGTGGGCAACATGAACCAGCCCGGCCCAGCCAGCACTCCAGCAAAGGGGAGCCCAGCCCCTGCCAGTCCAGGACGTAGGCGTGTGGTTGCAGGGGCTGTTTCAGAGCTGGCCGTGCTTTGCTGTGCGTCGGGCTGCAGTAACATGCCCGAATCAGCTGTGTGCTGCAGCAAGGGCAATTCAGGGGAGTCAGTCAGTCCTTAGCCCCCACAAAAGGCTGGAGCTGTCTGTCTGTCTGTCTGTCCAGCCATCAGCACTGGGCAGGAGGGTTAGTGAGCACAGCCCTTGGGCTCCCTCTAGCATTTATAGTCCTGAGCGGTAGTGCTCCATATTCCCACTACAAGGCAGTCCCTCAGCAGTCACCGCACCCTGCAGTAGGTGCAGGAGGGTTAGGGGGCCCAGGCCCTGTGGAACCAGTGCTCCTGGCTTTAGGTTCAGCACAAGTTCCCTGGGCCACGTCCTACCCTTGGTTCCAAGTCCTGTAGCCCCTCCAAGGGTGGCAGCAGCTTCCCAGCTCCCTCATCCTCTGCAGTCAACCAGGGTCCTGCAGTGCAGTCAGCATGTTTGGCCTCCTTAAGCTGGGGCCCTGGCGGGAACCTGTAGCACAGGCCAACTCCCCTCCTCAGTCAGCCCCACATGAGCTGGGCTGCTGCCTTTTCTATACTCCCTCCACTGGCGCATGCTCAGCCAGGGGGAGGGGGCATGACCTCCTGGGTCCAAAGTACATGGTTAACCCTTGATTGGCCAGTGCGAGTGGGTACACCCTGTCACAGAGCCCCAAGGCCTCACATGCCCTGACCCCGATGCCGTGTGGGTAACGGTCAGAGCAGGCATCTGGCAGACAGGACATCGGGTTCCATTCCTGGCTCGACCCCGGACTCACTGCATGGCCATGAGCAAATCCCACCCTCTCTCTGCAGCTGGGCGCAGGTGCAGCCGAGGTGGAATCAGCGACCGTTTCCAGTTAGTCTAAAGCATTTTTATTCTTATGGTGGCAGGGCTCTGGCAACACTGTGCCCCACTCATTGGCTGCCCCACGGGTCAGAGGGGAATTGTCCCCAACCCCCACTGACTGGCCAAGTGCATTATTGGTGTTTCTTGTCTTCTGCTGAAGGCCAGATATTGGTCACTGCTAGGGGGTGTGTGGGAACACTTTGCAGATGCACCACTATACAATTGAGAGCTTTTATTGCTGGGTATTCCTGTGCTGCAAACAGCTGACTACACGGAAACAAAGGCACTTAGACATCCCCTGCCCCGATTACCTGGGATAAGTGGGGGCAGCAGGCTGGGCTGCAGAGTAGACGTCCCCACGCTCTCCATCAGCTCATCTAGACAGGCCCCTGAGCTCCAGGCCCCTGAGCTGTGTGGAGCAGGCTGGATCCCCCAGCGGGTGGGAGTGAAAGGGCCCTAGGAGCGCAGTGCAGGGGTCTGGCTCTAACGGCGGGGCCCCAAGGGCTCCAGCTGCAGCCACAGCCCGTTCTCACTGCGCAGGATCAGCTCGGGCTTGCGCCGCACGGGTCTGTTCTCATCCAGCCACACGGCAAAGCGCAGCAGCGTCAGTGCCAGCACCACCTTCATCTCTGCCATGGCGAAGTTCTGCCCGATGCAGTTCCTGGGGGCAGAGCGAGGTGTGTCAGGCCCTTCGCCCGGCCAGGGCCATGCAGGCATCAGGGCACCTGCGGGACGAGGCTGGAAACCACATACATGAGGGCAGGGATAGGGGAGCAGGGACAGACACCCCAGAACCCACTGCCTGCAGGGAGCGGGGACAGACAGATGCTGGGGGCAGCCCAGCTCCGCTCTGGGACAAGGGACAGATCCTCAGCAATAACAGCTGACCCCAGGCTGACCAGACAGAGGCGCCTCTTGTGTATCCCACAATGCTTCACTGCAGCGAGGGCACCAACGGGGTCGCCAGCTGGTGGGCAGCCTGGGGGCGGGGGGACAGCGGGGGCAGTTCGTGCAGCGAGGGTCTCGGAGCCCAGCCGGCAGGTTACCTGGGTCCAGTGGAGAAGGGCATGAAGGCCAGCGGGTGCTGGTTCTTGGAGCTCTCTGGGTCGAAGCGGTGCGGGTCATAGATCTGGAGCAGCAAGCACAGGGCGTGTGAGGGGAGCAGGGAGGGAACGACACAGGGCCGGGGTCCCTGAGCCAAGGGGGAGCAAAGGCGGCTCCTCCCCGCTGTGCAGCCTGGGCACGAGGCTCCCCAGAGCGAGCTGCCCACGGGGCCGTGCACCAGCAGTGGGGATGGTCCTGCCTCCACCCAGTGCTCAGAGCCCAGCCCTGCCCCAGTGTGGATGGGGGTGCGACCCTCTCTGCCCTCTAGGCGACCGGGGGGGGGGGGGGGAAGCTTCCGTTCTGGGGGGGGCCCTGGGCAGCTGCTACATTGGTGGCGCATCAGTGCCCCCTAGTGCCACACTGGGGCATTGGTCAGCAGTGACTGCCAGGGGAGAGCACCCCCTGCTGAGCCCCTAACCTGCTCCCTGCAGCACAGCGCCCCCTAGTGCCACGCTGGGGCATTGGTCAGCAGTGACTGCCAGGGGAGAGCGCCCCCTGCTGAGCCCCTAACCTGCTCCCTGCAGCACAGCGCCCCCTAGTGCCACGCTGGGGCATTGGTCAGCAGTGACTGCAAGGGGAGAGTGCCCCCTGCTGAGCCCCCACCCCGCTCCCTGCAGCACAGCGCCCCCTAGTGCCATGCTGGGGCATTGGTCAGCAGTGACTGCAAGGGGAGAGCGCCCCCTGCTCAGCCCCCACCCATCTCCCTGCAGCACAGCGCCCCCTAGTGCCACGCTGCAAGTGTCCAGGGGGTGGAACAAGAGCCAAAGGACAGAACAGGGTGAGCAATGATACCTCGGGCTCCGGCCAGACAGCAGGGTTGTGATGCGTCCCGTAGATACTGATCAGACAGGTGTTCCCTGCAGAGAGGAAACTGCCTCATTAGAGAGGAGGGGGAGAAGGAGAGGGGTTGAGCGCCTCAGGGGATATGGGCCCAGCTCTGGTGCCATGCCCCTGGCTGGGGGGCAGGGAAGGAAGCTGGTACCTTTTGGGAGGACGCGTCCGTCAGGCATGCTGACGTCCTCGGTGCAGCGCCGGGACACGGCAGTGACGGGCGGGTGCAGGCGCAGACTCTCCTTGATGCACATGGTGGAGAAGGGCATCTGGGACAGGTCCTCCCTGTGAGAGCAGAGCTCAGCGATGGCCCCACAGCTGGATGCATGAGGGGCCCAGTGAGAGCCCATGAGCCAGGCACTGGGGCTGGGACAGACGCACACCCTGCATGGAGCTGGCACTGAGGGGGACGCGTGACATCGAGAACTGTGGGGCCCTCACACAGTGGAGGGCACTGAGGGGATGCCCAACACCCAAGCAGGGGGGGGCCTGAGGGGACGCGTGACACCTGGAGCAGCAGAGGGGCATGCACACTGTGTGTGGCCGGGCCCTCGAGTACCAAGGGGGGTCAGAGGTGTGTGCGTGACACCCTGATCCATGGGGCCCTCGGTCCGGGCCACTGGGGAGCAGCCTGAGCCCAGCTTACAGGGGAACCTCCAGCTCCATGGGCCTGGCAGAGGTGAAGGGACCCCAGCACTGACACACACAGGTGGGCTGGGGGCTGTGCTGAGACTAAAGGATGCGGGGGAAGCCCGACAGGCCCTGGAGGTGGCGGGAGAGGAGGGGGGGGTCAGTGCCCGAGAGGAGACGGTGCCAGCACTGCAGCTGGAGCAGCCGTCCCACCATTCAATCTCCTCTGACTCCTTGTCCCGCATTAAGTCCTTGATCTCCTCCCGGCAGCGCTCCTGGTACTCTGGTGATGCGCCAGGTTATAGAGCACCCAGGAGAGGCCACTGGCTGTGGTGTCGTGGCCTGGGGAGAGCATTTGTTATATTGTTTGACATCAATATGTCAAAATCATATTAATTCATGTGAGATATGCCATGTCAGGTACCATTAGGACAGTTATAATATGCTAAGTCAGATGATAATACTTATGTTCATGTGTAATGTGTGAAATGGAAGTTATAGATAGATTTGATATATCTGTGTTTCAAATGGTGCTGTCTGAGTAACGACTCAAACAGGATGGCTGCAGAACAATAGCCTGCTTAATGACCCATGAAGACATTCCCAGGTGCAAGGGGCCCACAGAAAGAAGCCAGCATCACCTAATGAGTCACAGGACTTGCCCATGTGACTCTGGACTCCATTTTAGTTCCTGTAAAACTCTACAGACCGCATGGCCGGGGCCAGAGGTATATAAGGCAAAGGCCTTGGGAATCCATTTTGTCTTCAGTCACCAGTCTTCAGCCAGGACTCAGCTTCAGGTACCAACTTACTTCTGGATCAGCTCATCTACAACTGAACTGAAGCTGTGAAACAAAGGACTGAGACCCACACAGAGATTGGGAGCACACCAGAGGAACTATACAAGCCTGCAACTCCACAATTCGTCTAGAAACCTGAAGTATATGGACTTTCAATCATTTGTATGTAACTGATTTGCTTTGACCCTTTACCATTTCTCTTATGGTTTATTTCTTTCTTTTTACAATAAACCTTTAGTTTTAGTTACCAAAGGATTGGCTGGCAGTGTGGTATTTTAGGTAAGATCCAAACTTATATTGAACTTGTACTGTGGCTGACCCTTTGGGGTCAGAGGGAACCTTTTTAGTAACGAGTATAGAGTTTAAATAATTGGTCTCTTCACTGGACCTAGTGGCTGACTGGGAGGCAGAGGCTGAAATGTAGTAAAGGGGGCTGTGGTATTTGTATACTGGCTTCTGTGGGGATTCAGAAGTGCAGTTTGTGGCTGGTTGGGAAGTCTGGCTTCAGTATCACCCACCAGTGCTGGGAGAATCTGCTCCCTTTTTACAGCCTGCCCTGACCTTGGCATTATCAGTTGGCTACCCTGGGCCCGGGACGGGTCACACTCACCATTCAATCTCCTCTGACTCCTTGTCCCGCATTAAGTCCTTGATCTCCTCCCAGCAGCGCTCCTGGTACTCGGAGTGATGCGCCAGGTTATAGAGCACCCAGGAAAGGCTGCTGGCAGTGGTGTCGTGGCCTGCAGAGAGAGGCCAGCGCAGCATGAGAGCCGCCTGGGGGCAGAGAGGGACCCCCACCCGGTACCTTGCTCCCTGTGACCCTCGGGCAGCACCAGCTGGGAACTCCAGGCCCCTGATGCATGGGGGTGACACTGCTCATCTGTCCCCTCTAGAGCTCCCTCACCTGAGCCATTGCCTGACACTAGAGGGACCCCTTGACATAAGGGAGAAGCCAACCAGAGGGGACAGAAAGTAGACAGGGTGTTCCTGAAGGCCCCTGCCTATCAGGGGCCCAGCTGGCCCTGGGAGCCCAAGAGAAGCCCCAGGCCTTCCCACCTTGACCTGAAAAGAAAGTCTGGGGACCCAAGGGACTTCCCCATCTAAAGGCCAGGAAGGGTGAGAGGGCCAATCACTTGCAGGAAGACATCCCCAGAGGCCTGGCTCCCAACCAGCAGCCCCAGGGCTAACCATGGGGGCCTGTTTTGCATGTGGGCGTCAGGGCCATCATTATCAGGAATGCCCTTATCTGAATTGCAGCTATGGGAAGATGAAACCTTGAGTCATGCATATGAACAACTTCCCGTAGTTAATGGCGAAATAGTAGATCCCCACCAGACTGCACTGTACCCCCACTTTGAGCTCCAGGAGAAACGCCTGTATCAGCTGAAAAAAAAAACATTGGATGAAGGAAATGCAATCACAACTCCTCGTCCCTCAGCTGCAGCAACAAGAAGTCACGCAACTGGCCCACGCCATCCCCTCCGCAGGCCACCTGGGACAAGAGAAAACTCTGGCCCGGATCCTAGACCACTTCTTCTGGACTGGCATACATCAAGTAGTTAAAAACTTTTGCAACTCCTGCCCTGAATGCTACCTAGTCGAGCCAAAAGTGGAGTGAAAGCCTCCCTCGTCCCTCTCCCAGTTGTTGATGTCTCCTTCAAATTAATTGGGGTAGATCTTTGTTAGTCCCCTTGAAAAAAATGCTGCCGGATACAAACACCAATTGGTGGTTGTTGATTATGCTACTCGCTAACCTGAGGCAATTCCCCTATGGAGCATCAGTGCCATGAACTACTGACAGTCTTGCTCAAGTAGGGGTTCCCAAGGAGATTCTCCTGGATCAAGGCACAAACTTCATACCCCGCTTGACGAAATAAGTCTGTGATCTCCTGAAAATAAAGACCCTCCACACCTCAGTTTATCACCCACAGATGGACAGCCTGGCTGAATGCTGCAACCAAATCCTGAAGCAGATGCTGAAAATGTTTGTGCCAGAAGATCTGCGTCATTGGGATCAGCTGATCCCCCCACTCCTGCCTGCTGTGTGCCATTCAGGAAGTGCCGCAGTCCTATACTGGGTTCTCCCCTTTGAGCTCTTGTATGGGAGATGATCCCGGGGAATCCTCAGCCTGGTCCAGGAGATGTGGGAAGGACAAATGCCAAGAGCTGAGAATGTCCTACAATACGTGTTGAGACTCAGAAGGAGACTTGAGACTGTTGGAACTTTGGCTAAAGAAAACCTCCTTGCTGCCCAACAGATGCAGGAATGCTCCGATAACAAAGAGCACAGGTACACACCGTCAGGCCAGGCGATTGGGTTCTCCTTCTACTCCCAAGTATGGAGTCTAAACAAAGGGAGGGGCCCTCCGAAATTATGCGCCAAGTTGGCAAGTCAATTATGGGGCTAGACAACCCTAAAAATGGAAGCCCACCAGATCTATCACATTAACCTGCTGAAGGCATCGAAAGAACAAGAAAACCTATTCATCACCCTGTACCCCCCTGAACCAGAACTGGGGCCCCAAGTGCCTTATGCCCGGTCCCCAGATACTGTACAGGTAGGGGAACAACTTTGCTCTGAACAAAGGACCCAGGTGCAGAGCCTCGCGAAAGCCTTCTCCAAGGTGTTTTCCTCCCAAGGATCCACCTTACGCACCACCACATCCAGACCGAACCTGGACAGCTCATCCAGGAGAACCCCCAGCCACTTCCCCAGAAGGTACATGAGGCTGTAAAGCAGGAAGTCCAGACCATGTTGTGTGGATGAACTACTAGACCAATTGGGTGAGGTGCAGTATATATATCACTACGTTGGATTTAACGAAGAGGTGTTGGCAGATCCCACTCACACCGGACTCGCAAGAAAAAACTGCCTTTGCCACTGCATTCGGCCTCTACCAGTTTCAAACTATGCCCTTTGGACTCCACAGGGCACCCGCAACGTTCCAGCGCCTTATGGACCAGGTTTTGCAATCCTATACCTTGTATGCCGCAGCCTATTTAGATGATGTAGTGATCTGCAGCCAAACCTGGGAAGAACACCTGGCACAAGTTGTGACTGTGCTCTGGTCTCTATGGCAGGCTGGACTAACAGCAAACCCTCCCAAATGTAAAAAAGGTAAAGAAGAAACCACATACCTGGGATACATTTTGGGGAAAGGCAAGGTTTGGCCCCTTATAGATAAAGTCCAGGCCCTCAAGGAAACCCCATGCCCTGCCAACAGAAAACAGGTCAGGAGTTTTCTGGGACTCGATGGCTACTACTGCTGGTTTGTACTGGGGTTTTCGATGGTCGCAGCCCCCCCCCACAGATCTGGTCATGAAAGACAGCCCCAAGAAAGTACACTGGGCCAAGGCCTGTGAAAAGGCCTTTCAAAAATTGAAAGAACTCCTTTGTACGGAGCAGGTCCTATTTAGTCCAGACTTCTCCAAGGAATTAATTTTGCAGATGGATGCTTCAGAAGTGGCACTGGACACTGTTTAGCTCAGGAAATAAAGGGGGAGGAACACCCCGTGCTCTATTTGATCTGCTAACTGTTCTTATGAGAACAGGCCTACTCTGTCCTAGAGAAGGAGGGCCTGGCGGTAAAATTGGCTGTAGATTTGCTCCGATATTATTTTCTAGGAAACCCATTCAAACTTGTCACTGGCCATGCCCCATTAAGATGGCTAAACACCTTGAAGGAGACAAATCCCACCTGATGTGCTCGTATCTGTCCCTCCAGCCCTATGCGTTCCAAATCCAGCATCGAGCCGGCAAGGCCTGCCAGAATGCTGACTTCTACTCCACGGAAGGGGGGAGTAATCTGATGGCCCCACCTCCCTCGGCTCCATCTTGAGGGGGAGGGTGCGTGATGGGGAGTACAAACCCCACACTGGGTAATAAGGGATTAGTTGGGGCCCAGCCAGCCCGCCCCCTGCAGCATATGCTCCATCTGGTGGAGAATTTAAAAGAGAGGGAAACAGCTCATTTGGGAGGCAGAGAGAGCTGGAAGAGAGCAGACCTGCAGCCCACAGCTCCAGCAGCGCAGGGCAGCAGCCACTTGAGGCCTTGACCACTAGGCAACACTTCCCTACCAAACTCCAAGGAGATTACATGTGGGCATAGGAGTTGTCTGCTAGAAGGAGTTGGGGCTCTCACCTCTTTCTGATCCCTTTTGTCAGGTTCCAGCCACACAGAACTTGAACCAAGGGCTTCACTACAGCTTGGCAGGGCACTGGGCGACCAGAATGGACTCTGCTTTAACCTTCATTTCTCTGTGCTAACCTAAGGACTTCCAATGCGGTGTTTCAGTTGATTAATAAACCTGACTGTTTTGACAACATCGTGTGAGTGTCACTGCAAATACTTGGTGAGATGCCAATACCCCTCCTTGCTTCCCCCTCTCCCCAGCCAGTAGCCCCCCACCCAGCCAATAGCCCCCCCAGCAGGGCAATGCAACCAGGCTTGAGGGGTCCCCAACAACACCCATGGGGCTTCCAGCTCCAGCGGGGCAGAGTTAAGGTTGTCGGGCATGTACCTTAAACTTTGCATTTCCTGGTTTTCATAGGTTTGAGTTTTGCTGAACTCGAAATTCTGGAAGAGGATGAGAGCCCTCCGGGCAGCCTTAACTCTGTGTACTACGTTTTGTCAGTGAATAGATTCATAGCGTAGAAAGCCAGAAGGGACCGTTAGATCAGCCAGTCTGACCTGTTGTCTAGCAGAGCCTTTACATGTCACCACTTACCCCTGCACTGAGCCCAGTAATATGTCTTTGACTAAAGCATCTTCCAGAAAGGCCTCCCGCCTGGCTTGGAAATATCAAGAGACGGAGAATCCACCACTGCCCCCGGGAGTCGGTTCCAATGGTTAATCCACTTTACAGCGCTATCGTCGTGTAAAAACATCCCTGCTTTTAGCAGTGAAGATGTAGCACATACGTGTCACAATTCACATCCTGGTTCACATAGTCCTGATCTCATTGGGTTGTGTGATGTCTGAAAGCAACCTGAACTTCCAGCAAACTATGTGAGAGTCTGGATTTGTTTCCAGGGCTTTTATAGAGAATAACTGAAAACAGTATAGGGTAGCTAAGGAATATTTATTTATTCATGATTTTAAGAAGACAGAGGAAGTACCCCACAAAGCTGGAGGGACTTTTAAAACTTATTTCGTGTTTTAATGGTTGAGCTATATAATAATAAATAGCTCTTATCCTAGTGCCTTTCATCAGCAGGTCTCAAATCACTTCATACACTAGAAACAACGAGAGTCCTGTAGCACCTTAAAGACTAACAAATTCCTGCGGGCATAAGCTTTCGTGGGCTGCAACCCACTTCGTCAGATGCATCAGATGCTTATGCCCGCAGAAATTTGTTAGTCTTTAAAGTGCTACAGGACTCTCGTTGTTTTTGCTGTATACAGACTAA
This sequence comes from Emydura macquarii macquarii, assembly GCF_026122565.2. Taxonomy (NCBI): domain Eukaryota; kingdom Metazoa; phylum Chordata; order Testudines; family Chelidae; genus Emydura; species Emydura macquarii. Next base: position 1,008,708 of record NW_027131139.1, read on the forward strand.
CACGGCTACCCCTCTGGAACTTTTCATACACTAGGTCATTTCTCCTTTTACAGATAGGGAAACCGAGGCACAGGGAGCTAGGACTTACCCAGAGTCACACAGCAGGTTAATGGCAGAGACAGGAACAGAATCCAAGTCTCCTAAGTACCACATGAGTGCTTGATCCACTTGCCCACATTACCTCCGGGGAGAGTCACTGAACAGGGATAAGACACTTAGGATCACCTGACATACACCAACACTTTATGAACAGCCTTTCTGCAGCCTACACATCTGACACATGCAGCCTGTGTTACCCCCACTGTCAATGTGCCAAGAGGAAGGCGAGCCCTGATGTGTGGATCTGAAAGTGAAGTTCACTATGTAAACAAACAGTAATCCAGATTTCTCTCAAACCTATTTTAAAGCTAAACAGGCAGGATGTTAACAGTGCCACACAGATCATGTACCGTTATCCTTTCACCAACTTACCTCCATTAGCAAAATGGCACCAATTACGGCACAGAATAAATCACTTGCTTTGAACACAGAAGCACAGTCAAGAAACTACGACATGATTGGAATAACTGAGACTTGATGGGGTAACTCACACGACTGGAGCACTGTCATGGATGGGTATAAACTGTTCAGGAAGGACAGGCAAGAGAGAAAGGGTGGAGGAGTTGCACTGTAGGTAAGAGAGCACTATGATTGCTCTGAGCTCCAGTATGAAACTGGAGATAAGTCAGTTGAGTGTCTCTGGGTTAAGCTTAGAAGCAAGAACAATAAGCCTGATGTCGTGGTGGGTGTCTGTTATAGACCACGAGGATGAAGTAGATGAGGCTTTCTTTACTCAACTAGGGAAAGTTCCAGTTCACAGGACCTGATTCTCATGGCGGACTTCAATCACCCTGACATCTGCTGGAAGAGCAATACAGCAGAGCACAAACAATCCAGGAAGTTTTTGGATAGTGTCGCAGACAATTTCCTGGTGCAAGTGCTGGAGCAACCAACTAGGGGCCGTGCTTCTCTTGACCGGCTGCTCAGTGAATAAACCCAGCCTGCCCTAGACAAGGGAGTTGGATTTGCTCATCTGACCTGCTTGATTGCAGGCAGAGGACAATGAAAGTACATTTACATATAAGGTAAACACAGCCATTAAGCTAACGCGTGGAGGAGACAAGTTAGTGATCACACCAAGGGGACAGAGTCTGCACCCCAGGAAGATTTCCTGGCTCTTGAGGCAGAGACACTGGCCTTTGGGTAATATAAGGGAAGCAAAAAGGTATTTTAGTTACCCATCACTTAGGGTTCAGCACCCTTTGACTCTGTGACTGTTGGGTCTCCTAGCCCGGAGGTCTGTAGATGCTCATAGACTTTAAGGTCAGAAGGGACCATCATGATCATCTAGTCTGACCTCCTGCACGTTGCAGGTCACAGAACCTCGCCCACCCACTCTGGTAATAGACGCCTAACCCCTGGCTAAGGTAATGAAGTCTTCAAATCATGGTTTAAAGACGTCAAGTGACAGAGACTCCACAATTTACTCTAGTTTAAACCTGAAAGTGATCCAACCCCATGCTGCCAAGGAAGGTGAAAACCCCCCAAGGTCTCTGCCAATCTGATATGGGGGAAAAATTCCTTCCCAACCCCAAATATGGTGATCAGTTATACCCTAAGCATGTGGGCAAGACTCACCAGCCAGATACCTGGGAAAAAATTCTCTGGAGTAACTCAGAACCCACCGCCCCCACCTAGTGTCCCGTCTCCAGCCATTGGGGAGTTTTGCTACTGGCAGTCGCCAATGGGCCACATCCTATTGTAGGCTGTCCCATCATCCCATTCTCTCCATAAACTTATCCAGCTCAGTCTGGAAGTCAGTTGGGTTTTTTGCTCCCACGGCTCCCCTTGGAAGGCTGTTCCAGGACTTCAGTCCTCTGATGGTTAGAAATCTTCACCTAATTTCAAGCCTAAACTTGTTGATGGCCAGTTTATATCCATTTGTTCTGGTGTCCACATTGGCTTTTAACTTAAATAACTCTTCTCCCTCCCTGGTATTTATCTCTCTGATGTATTTATAGAGAGCCATCATATCTCCCCTCAGCCTTCATTTGGTTAGGCTAAGCATGCCAAGCTCTATGAGTCTCCTCACATGAGTCCTTGGATCAGCCTAGTAGCCCTTTTCTGCACCTGTTCCAGTTTGAATCCATCTTTCTTAAACACAGGAGATCAGAATTGCTGCTAACTAGATGGAAGATACTGCTTAAGCAAAGACTGTAACTTGCTAAGATTAAGTTTTAGTCACTAGAAAGTTTGTTTTATTTTGCTGTGTTTGTAACCTGGCCTGTCCCTTTTTCTCTTGCTTAGTATCACTTAAATCTCTGTCTTTGTTAATAAACTTATTCTTGTTTTACTACAAAACCTTCTCAGTGCTGTGTATGAAAGTGATGTGTGAGCTGCAGCTAACCAACCAGGCTGGTATTCACACTGTATCTTTCGAGGCAGCAAATTGAATTTCTGAGAGTGTCACAGTGAGAGGGACCGGACACCACAGGGAGACATCTCTGGGGAACTTGGGAGCTGGGGCTCATTGATTGTTACCTGCATGGTAAGGTAAAAACAAGCAGGGTCTTGAGGAGTTTGCTGGGGAGGTGGACAGACTGGTATGTCAGGGGGGCTGGTATGTCAGGGGGGCTGGTATGTCAGTCTAAATCTCCAGCAAAGCTCTCACTTTGAGGCAGAGGGACTCAAAGTTCTGGGTGTCCTGAGCAGAATGCCACAGAGGGTGCTGGTGAGCATCTGCTACAGACCACCCGATCTCACTAACAATACAAACTGCTCCTAAAACCGTATTACGATGGGTGACTTTAACCTGGGGGGCTCTCTGCTGGACATTTCCTGCAGCCAGGAACAAAACTTTCCTGGCGTTTCTAAAAGTAATAGGCAATAATTTCCTGATAAAGAGTCCTGCACCCAACATAGGGGAACTCGATGTGTTGCTTCTTTAAGCGTCTGTCCATCGTATGTCGGAAGAAAAACCATGTTACCATGGGTGACTTCAACCTGGGAAACATTTGCTGCACATTTCCTTTGGCTAGTAACAAAACTTTCTTGGGTGTTTTATCTAAAACTAATAGATAATTTCCTAACACGGACGTCCTGCACCCAACATGAAGTAACTCAATATCAGATCTCATTCTGATGGACAAAGAACAGTTCGTCGCTGAGCTAGTCATTAGCAGTTGCCAGGGCACCAGTGATCATGATCTGGCTGCATTTATTTTGTGCAAACAGAATATGGCACCAACCAGTGCCATGTTTACTTGGAACAAGAAAGGGCCAACTTCCCAAAGCTTAAAGCAACTGCTGGCATAAGTGACTAGGATCAGAAATGTACAGTGGGAAATGTTAATGAAAACTGGGAATTGTTTGGGGAGAATCTTCTTGATGGCCAAAAGGTTATGATTCCACAGACACAGACAAAGTTACACTGGGCAAAAACCCATCTGGGGTCAAGGGAGATGAGGCAGCAGCAATAAAACATACATACAAAAATCAGAATATAAAGGATGGAAAAATGGGAAGTAACTGGCAATGAATGCAAGTTACAAGTTTAAAAATGTCAGTGTCCTGGATTTCCAGGGTGCTCTGTGCCCCCCAGCCGGTTTGCAGTCACACTGGAAGGCCCCCCCTTTTTATTGTGCTGGGCCTGAGGCCTCCACTGTTTGCAAGGGGAGAGCCCTATGGCTCAGCTATTCAGAGATGGAGCCCTTGGGCTCCAGGCCTCCTGTTTTCAGAGCTGTAGGGAAGATTGAGCCCACTCCTCACCTAGGTTCCTGCCAGGTTTGGCTAAAAACACAAATGTCATTGATACATGCCCGGCCCATTCCTGCAGCCCCTGCTAGGGATTCTGCCAGATAAGGTCAAGATTGATACAGAACACACCCCTCTAGCCAAACCACAGAGTTTTCATAAACCAGTGCAGAGCAGCGTGAACCCCGCCCCATCCGTCCTCTCCATTAGTTCACACCAGCAGGGGCACAGAGGAAGTTTTCATGTAGGAAGAAAATCTGTTACCACGGGTGACACAGAGGAAGTTTTCATGTGCCTCCTTGCTCCTCTGCGACCCCAAAACTTTTGGGTTTGAAACAGGGATCCCATCCTGCCACTACCTCCTCTCATGCGACTGCTGGGAGGTGAACCCACATTCCCCACAGCTGCCAGACTTCTTGGCTGCAGCCTAGGGACGGGTAGGAAAGGAGCCCTGGAACAGCTGGGAGAATCAGGATGGGCCTGTCGCCCTGCAGAGCTGGACTTAACCCAGTGGTGACTCTGGTTTCCAAGGTCAGGGGAGGCAGGGACTCACGGCCTCTCCAGGAATTTGTCTCCACCCCGGGCTGCACGTATTGCCCCTCTTGGGGTAATCCACTGCCCTGACCTCCAGGTGGGCTGTGACTCAGGGTCTCTTGATTAACAGAAGCCACATATCCATGGCCACGCTCTGAAAAAGCCTCTTTGTTCCAAGCTGGCGCCTCCCAGCTGCTTTCCATGTCTCTGGGCCTGTCCTCACACCATGGCAGGGCTCTGCACGCATCCTGCAGCTGTGCACAGCCCCACTAGCTCCTGGCCGCGCCTCGCAGCCCCATCTCCTCCTCCCACCCCTCATGTCTGGGATGCAGCGAGGGTGTAAGGGGGGCCTCTTCCCATGCCTGGCTGCTGGGGGCATCATGCAGGCTCCTAAGCCCATATTTAGGCAGCTAAGGAAAGGCCATGTCACAGGGTGACTGAGCCCTGTAAAGAAGAGGATCTCCTCAGTTCTGCCCTGATTGGACAGGTGCACCCTGGCTAGGCCTGCTGGGGGGTGGGGGCGTAACATCTGAGCTCAGGAGAGGGGGCTGGGGAGCCAGGAAGGAGGAATGGGGCCCTCACCCGAAACCCAGACACCTGGAGCAGGGGCGGTGTTACCTAGCAGCTCTGTGTTCTTGGGGAACCAGGGCGCAAAACCCCAACTCTCTCTCTCTCTGACTCACCTGAATTACCCCCCCACCAGCCCATGTTTGAACCAGAAACCAAAGACTGCTTGAACCAGAAACCAAAGGCATTTCAATATGAAAAGGCAGGGGACACAACTGAAACCCTCCCATCAAGGGTGAGACAACTCCCCATGCTTCATACAAGAGACACTTGGAACCCTCCCATCAAGGGTGAGACAACTCCCCATGCCTCATAAGCATCTCAGTTAGCACATGAATGAAGAACAGAAGCCTCATCTACATCGAAGATGGAACACGCACTGAACTCTGGGATTGCTGAAGCAGGGAAGCACTGCATTTTGGGAAATCTCTGCTCTCGATGTAACTGAACTCACACCTGTGCACACCCAGCTCCGCAGTTATCAGACCATTCTAGTTATTGGTATGCAAAACACTGAAACCTGGTTGCATTGTGGTCTCTCTCTCTAGAAAGGACACCCTTCCAGGAATGATCAGCTCTTTTTGTCCAGACATTGTTTATCCATAAACAAACCTGGCATCTACAAATCCCCTATCAAAGCTCAAACCTCTGTTCTGATGCTTGGATCCAAACTTTGCATCAGTTCCACTGTAACCTGTCTTCTCTTCCTGACTGATCGTGTTGGGGGCTCTGCCAGACTAAAAGCACTCCAGACCCTGAACTGACAAGCCTGTTCCTGGGAACCTCTGAACTGCATGGAGTGGTGAGATCAACCCCCTCCTCCTTCCCCCAACACAACTGATCTCTCTCTCTCTCTCTCTCTCTCTTAGTCAGGTATAACTTTCTACTTTTGTAATCAAACCTGGGATAGCTTTCTCCAATACCCCAATTGTAATTGTGTAGTATTGTAAGTGTTTGATTGTTTTTCTCTCCTTGTATGGTATTATCATAAGTTTTATATACCTAGCAATAAAATAACTGTTATAATCAAGCTGGTTGCCACTTTCTCTCTCTCTCTCTCCAAACTTTATGTTCTTCCTTTGTGTCCTTGGTCCCTATTTTGCTCTGTAGCAACGCTTCTCTTACCTAAGCCAAAGATCCCTGGAGTGCCCAAAAATCCTATGGGGTTTGCTCATCAAGGGGGTTATTGCTAGAACAATTGTGGTGTAAAAGGGTATATGAAGGGGACAGCCAGGAAGTGCTACTCTGCCTAGCCTATGGGATCCAGGGGCAAATGAGGGTGCAGCTCAAGTGCTGTTTGACCCAGCCTGATTGATTCCAAGGGGCAATTAAGGGGAGTAGCCAAAAAGGTGCTGTTCTATTCTGCTCTATTCTGGTGTGTTGCACAGGGGCATATAAGGGTAGCCACTGAGAGTGTGGTGTCACCCAGCCTGCTGAGTTCAGGGACATATAAGGGGTCAGCTGAGAGTGCTGATAGCCCGGTCTGCTCAGACGCACTAAGTTGAGCTGAACTGTGTATGTGTGTGTGTGCGTATCTGTGGGGGGTTGTGCTGGAGGAACCCAGCCCTGAAAACCTTAGGTCCTGCAGGATACCTCCATTGGGAGGGGGCTTGTAGCCCTATGAACACACAAGTAACACAAGCAGTACATTAGTAGAATCACACCCCTAGAATCACACCCCCCTTCCAGGAAGGTAACCCTAATAAATGAGCATACTCCAAGGAGAAGGGCAAATCTGGTAACAGCGGGCAGGCTTCCAGGGAGGGGCTGAAGAGGGAGAGCTCTGCTCAGCTGCCAGGGGAAGCTGCTGGCCTTCTTTGGGGACTGTCGAGACACGCTTGTAGCAGATTGTGATTTAAAGACACTCCCTAGCATGGGACAGTGTTGTGTGAATTGGGAGATGTGCCCTACATCAGATCTAACAGGCTGCGCCCAGCTGCACACCTAGGACTCAGCCCTGTCTGTGTTGTTAAAGCTCTATTCCCTGCTCCGTCAATAGTGTGCTCATTAACGAACCCTCAGCATCGTTACAGGGACAGGGAGGAATTGCCAGAGCGGGGGAGGCCTGTTGAGCTCTTGCAGGGTCACTGGCTTGAGGAATGGAAGGCGATGGAGGGAAACTGGGCCCTAGAGGCCGGGGGAATTCTATGGCAGCCAGTGAGGTGTGGGTGGCGGGATTGCTCCTGGCTGGTGGTACGAAACTCCAGGGGCAGGCGCTTCCCCAAATGGCACCCCTGTCCTTGGGCAGCCTGGACGGAGTCATTTCCCCTCTCTGGACTCAGCTCCCCACCCTCCCCACAACCCGCAACTGGGGTTGCCGCTGCTGACCCAGGCCTGTGAGTGCCATAGAGTGAAGACTACGTCTGACCCCCGGCTGCCAGCTCCCAGAGACGCCTCGTCCCCCGGTGCCCTCGAGAGCCATTGCTGAGCCCGGGGGCAGAGGCACGAGCCGAGGGGCTGGGCCGCTTCCTCTGCAGGGAATGCAGAGCGGGGGCCTCCAGGCTGGGGGTTTCCCCTGGTGCCCGCTCCACCCTCCAGGTCTAGCGACACAGCAGCTGGGGGGCAGCGGACACGCAGTAGTTCTGCCCACGCTCGCGCACTAGCAACAGCAGCCTGGCCATGGTGGCTCGCTCGGTGGCTTGGCCTAGCCGGCCCCCCAAGCACAAACCGACCAGCCCCCTGTGCATGCACCCGGGTCGCTGGGCCAGCCCTCTGCCGAAGCACCTCCCAGCTGCAGTGTAAACAGGCCGAGTGCACGGTGGGCGTCCTTCCCTGGCTGAACTGCGTGGCTAAGCATTGGGGGCAGCAACCAGTGCTACTCCACCCTCCACCCGCTCTATCTGCAGCTCCTTCTGCATTCCCTGTTCCCGCCCAGCAGGGAGGCCGAACCCGTCTGACCAGGCAGGGTTGATCCGGGGCTAAGGGTGCTGGGTGACAGAAGTGGGTGGTGCGCTGGGGCTGGGCCAGCACTTCCCCTCTGCCCAGCCAACAGCCTTACAGCAAAGAGAACCAGCTCAGCCTGCGCTGCCGGGCAAAAGTTCAGTGCAGGGCCCGCTGCATCCTGGGAGCAGGCAGAGCACAGAGAAGGGGAAGTAAAGGGCAGCTCTGAACACTCTGAGCACACCTGCCTCGACCCACAGCCCCTGCTAGCCCAGCCCAGGGCTCCCCCATCACTGCTCTGGGTGCTCTGCCGGGCCCCTCAATCCCAGTGTCTGTCCTGCCACCTCTGCCCCTGCTGTGCTAAGGCTCCAGGCCACCCTTTCCTCTGCATTGAGGCAACACCCCTCCCCCCTGCACTGAGGTTTCAGGGCCCCCATCTGTGCCCAGGGTCCAAGCCCCCCATCCTCAGAGACTTCACCCCACCCACCTCCCAACTCCACAGGGACCGAGTCTCTGTTTGCTTTTTCATGTGCCAGCCTTGGCCTGGCCGGTGGGTCCAGTGCCCCTGAGCAGGGGGCCCGGTGTGAGCCCCAGCTGTCAGGCAGGGTGAAAGCCAGGCTGCTGGACTGGCTGCCGGCGGGCAGGAGCTGTGCACTGGGCTGCCCTGGCTGGCCCTGCCCATTTCTCTCCAGGAGCTGCCATGCCCCTCGGTCCCTCCCGCCTCCCTGAGAATCGGCCAGCGCCCGCCCAGAGCCATGTAACTCAGCATGTCCTTCCAGAGCTGGTGAACGGCAGCACCCAGCCCTGCCCTGCCCACCTGGGTGAGCAGCACATTTGGGACCCGCTCACAGGTGCCACCCAGGGCACACCCCCGCCTCTTGGTGCCGTCATTCTAGGAGTCCCGGCTCCCCCACGGGCCACCTCTGTGTGTTTCCAGTCAGATCCAGTCGTGAGCTCTCACCCCCCATTGCCTCTAGCCGCCCGTCAGCCCCAGGGCTGGCAGCCTCTGGCTGCTGGATGCTCTCTCCAAGGCAGCCTGGCATAGGGCTGTCGCTCAGGCACACACACACACACACACACACACACACACACACACACACCCCTACATGTGCACACACTCACACACACACACTTTACACACACACCTCTTTCTGCCCCCTGGATTCCAAGTAGGGCTCACTGCAGGCCCTGGCGCCTTCCTGCCTCCCAAGTTATTCCGGGTGTGCAGCCAGCTGGCCTGAGACCTCCAGTTCAGAGCAGCAGGAAGAGAGGGGGCAGAGGGACAGGAGGGGACAGGGAGCAGTGGGAGGAGGGACAGGTGGGTGCAGCTAGCACTGGGAAGAGGGACAGGTGGGGGCAGGGAGTGGTGGGGAGGGACTGGAGGGGGCAGAGAGCACTGGGAGGAGGGACAGGTGGCGCAGGGAGCAGCAGGGGAGGAAAAGGAGGGGGCAGAGAGTGGCGGGGAAAGAGACAGGTGGGAGGTGGGAGCACTGGGGAGGAGGGGCAGAGACAGGTGGGGGGAGGGACAGATGGGGGCAGGGAGCACTGTGGGGACAGGTGGGGGCAGGGAGTGGTGGGGAGGTCGGGGGGGGGGGGGAACAGGGGATAAAAGGCGCCCTTGCAGAATGGCGGCAGGACTCGGAGGGTGCTTGCCACTCGCTCCAGGTGCTGATAACAATGTGCAATCGCTATGTAGGGCTAGAGCCATACAGCAATGGCAGCTGTGGCAGGCCTTTCAGTTCCTCCCAATCTGCTTCATTGTCACAAGTTGTCCCCGAAACTGGCCAGGCTGCCGCCTTGTCCCCAAGCTCCTGTACCACCCAGAACCAAGCCTAGGCTCAAACCCAGCTACTCTCTCAGTGCAGCCCCTCATCAGGGCAGACGCAGGAATTGCGCCCAGTGAACTAGATCTGATCAACAAGCAACCAGAGGAAGGGTCACATACGGGAGGGACCGTGTCCATGATCCCCCTGGACCTGTAAGAGTTGCAGCCCTACCACTCTGCCAGCGTTAGGACATTGGACTGCTGCAAGAGCACTGACTAACATCTCATTCCTTGGGGTGGCCCTGGATGTGCCCGACGCTCCAGTCATTCAGTGCCCTGCAAGGTCTGTGACAGGCCACAAGCCCTGTGGTCCCCTCCAGCCCGGGACACACTTTCTCAGTCCTGGGTGGCCGTCGCCATAAACTGAATTGTCGGAGTTTAACAAATTGACCACAGGTTTGACAGTAGTGGACCAGTGACTTTACTAAAATGACCCCTTCAGCCCTTGCCCAGGCCTCTCTCTAGTGAAGGGATGGATTAGCCATGTCGTCTGCCTCCTCGGCCTTCTGGAGCACATCACCTCCCATCGGGGGTCTCAGCTCACGGCCTCATTCTGACATGAGGCCCTGTGCCTGCCCAGGGTCTGCATATGTCTTTCCTCCACTTACCAATGGCCAAACAAATTCTTGAGCTGTATCGTCACCAGATTGACTGGTCTTCACATCCCCCTTACACAGAGTTTGCATACAACAGAACAGACCACACGTTAACAGGTCAAAGCACCTCTTTTACCAATTATGGGCACCACCCCAATTCCACCCACAATTACTCATGCCTCTCCCAACCCAGCCACCTCAACCCTATACAGCAGAGTAATTGGGCCCAATTAGAAGTAAAGGATCACCTAGAAAAAGGAAGAGAAGACCATAAACAGTATGTTGACCAGCATCAACAGCAAGGCCAATTGGCTCTCCGTGGCACAGCTCCACACAGACAGAGCTGCCTGCAAGCTGGACTTTCAGTTCCTTGACCCTTTTAAGACCCTGTGGCAGGTTAATCCAGTCATTTTTGAACTTCAACTATCCCGCTCTGTGAAGATTCACCTGATATTTTATGTATAGTTTTTGAAACCCTACATGGAAAGCTCTTTCCCACACAGGACCCAGCCACTTCTTCCACCAGTACAGGTCACATACCACAGGGCTGAGCCCAGCTTCTGCTGCCCCAGTGAGGGCAGACCAAGAGCTAGCTCCCTGGGTCACTTCACAGCATCAGGTTTCAGGGAAGTTACTCCTGAGCCAGCGTGACTCACAGCTCCACGGTGTGGGGCACTTCCTCTGCACCACTGGACCCAGGTGTCTGGTTTCGACAGGAACTTGGTGTCCTGAGTTTACCAGTTTTTCCCTAGTGTTGCAAACAAGGAGGAAAAAAACCTCCTCCCTGCTAGCAAAGTTATTTGCATTTTCACTCACACCTGAGCCTTCCTATTCACTTGGTTCAACTCTTTGGCTGGTACAGAAATGGGGACTGAATTTTGTCTTAGGCCTGGTCTATATTGGAGTTTTGTCAACCAAAGTCAGCTTTTTGCACCAAAACAGCGGTGGTGTAGACACTGCAATGCCCCCCCACCACGTCCCTCTACCTACCCAACACCAGTGATTTGGCGACTAAATGAAACCACCTCGATGAGAGGCGTAAAGTTTTTTGTGCCAAACTTTTAGCGGCAATGTAAACACGTGTTTGGTTCTGTCATGGTAAATGGCCTCCAGGAGGTGTCCCACAATGCCCATCCTGACCACTCTGGTCAGCAGTTCGAATTCTTCTACCCTGCAGCCATCTGCCCTTCCCCCTTTAAAGTTCCAGGAATTTTTGAAATTCCACCTCCTGCTTGGTTGGAGTGGAGAGCTCACATCACATCTTCCCAACTGACCATGACGGCTCCACGTACCAAATGCTCTCCTGCTTTGGAGCACACCGGAGCTGTTGGATCTGCTGAGCACATGGGGAGAGGAGGCTGTGCAGTCCCAGCACCGCTGCAGACATAAGAACTTGGATACCTATGGTCAGGTTGCTTGTGGCATGGCAGAGAAGGTCTAAGAATGGGTCACACTACAGTGCTGTGCAAAAATCAAGGAGCTGCAGCAGGGGTACCAGAAGGCCAGGGAGTCAAATGGCCGCTCTGGTGCAGAGCCAAAGACCTGCCGCTTCTATAAGGAGTTGGAAGCCATCCTTGGCGGTGAGCCCACCTCCATCCACCACCAAGAGACCCATCGATACCTCTACTGGGCGGAGACAGCAGACACCAGATTCAACACTGAGGAGGAGGTCATGAATGAGGAAGTCGAGTTGGAGGATGATGCAGAGCAGGGTACAAGGTTGTTTAGTGCCATGGGGAGCCAGCACCTCTTCTCAGTCCTGGAGGGTTTGAGCTAGTCTCAGCACTTCAGCTCTGGCATGCAGGATGCAGGAGAGGGGAGATCTAGTGAGTGATCTTTTTGAGTTGATGCTGCTTGGCTACATGAGGTACAGCTATCCTTTGCTTTGTTATATTCTACAGCTGATTGAAGGGATAGAAATGTACAAGAGTAGCTGTGTTTGCATGTGCTTCCCATTCCCCTGTACAGCTAAGCAGTGCAGTGGAAAAGCGTGTTAATGCACACCAAGGTTTCATGGGAATCCTCCAGAGAGATTTCTAGGTAACTTTCCTGGAGATACTCATCAAGCCTCTGCCTGAGATTCCTTGGCAGATCTGCTTTGTTTCTTCTCCTCTTGTAGGAAACTTTCCCACACCAATCAGCAATCACTTGTACAGGGACCAAAGCAACACCCAGGCAAGCAGCAAAGGAACCCGCTCTGAACATGCTCTCCTGGAGGAGATGCACCCTAGCATCCCTGCTACTCTAAGTAATGAGATATCGGCTTCTATGACCCCCCACCTGTGGAAAATGGGGTCAGAATTTACAATTTTGTCCCAGCCTACCTGCAGTGATCTCCTTAATAACCAGCGAGACCCTTTACCACATCTTGAGATCCCACCCCTTAAGGGCAGAACTCACCATGTTCAGGGCATTCACCAAGCTGTGTGCCTGCCAGGGCCAGTGAAAAAGGTGTGTATTTTACTGTAATAAATCAATGCTGTTAGGGCACTAACAATCGCTTCTGTTCATTGTTTCTTATGCTTCTATAGATGTGGCCTTGAGGAGTAACCCCAACACATCAGTGGAATGTCTCTGCTTGATAAGAAAGTGACCACAGAGGAGCAAAGAGAACATGTTGCAAGAACTGTTCCAATCCTCAGAGACAGAAAAAAAAAAAGAACACAGGGCATGGAGACCAAGTCTAAATGAAAATCACAAAACAGATAGGCAGGAGGAGAGGGAGAACCAGGAGCAAGTGTTAGCAGGTCAAAAGCAGATGATAGAAGCCATGGAGGCGCAAATGGATCTGTTAAAGTCCCTAATAATGCTGCAGACTGAATTCATACATGCTTGCCCCCCTATGCCCTCCTGCAGCCAATACAGAACTGCTTTCCATGTCCTCACCAAACTCCACATACACATTCCTTCCAACCTCTCAACCCATCTCGGTACCCATTCACTCCACCCCTTCAGACAGCTTCCAAAATGATAGATGGAGTTCCACACAGTTGTGAGAGCCCACACTGTCCCTCCCTGATTTCTCCATTCCAGTCCAGCATTTTGTGTGTTGTTAATTGTTATTTAATTAAGACATTCTCTCTGAAATATAATCAATCTTTATTTGACTGCTACACACGGCAGTTACTGCTGAAATTAATATACAGTAGCAATTGGATGACTTGCAGAGTACAAATCACGATTAGGAATCATCCAAATGTTTGTGCAAGCTGACTAGCAGTCAGAGGATGGCACTGCGCTGTTTACAAAGACACCTCACTGGTGCTCATTGTCAAAATGGTTCCTCAAGGCTTCCCTGATTTGAATGACCCCCCTCCCCCCCCCGATCACCTTCCCCCATTGTGCCCCTCTAATAGCCCTGACATCTGGTTGCTCAAAGTCAACCGCTAGGCGATACGCCTCTGTGTTCCACCCAAGGAGAAAGTTTTCACCATTAGCTTCACAAATACTATGGAGCACACAGCAGGCAGCAATAACCGTGGGAACAGTTCCCTCATTTAGATCGAATCTGCCATAAAGGCATCACCAGTGAGCTTTTAATCTGCCAAATGTCATTCAGCACATGCTTAACCTGTTATTGAAGTGCTCCTTGCTGCTATTCAGGTTGCCCATATAAGGCTTCATGAACCATGGCAGTAAGGGGTAGGCTGGATCTCCTGGGATCACTATGGGCATTTCAACATCCTCCACTGGAAACTTCTGGTCTGGAAAGAAAGTTCCTCCTTACAACTTTCTGTAAAGGCCAGTGTTCCTGAAGCTGCATATGTCATGCACCTTCCCTGATCACCCAGCGTTGATGTCAGTGAAACGCCCACTGTGATCCACAAGCACCTGCAGTACCATATAGACCTACCCCTTTCTATTGATGTACTCCATCACAAGATGGTCTGGGGTCAAAATTGGGATATGCAGCCATCTATCGCCCCACCATAGTTACAGAATCCTATTGCCACAAAGCCATCCACTATTTTATGCACATTTCCAAGAGTCACAGTCCTCCGTAGCAGAATGCGATGAATGGTCCTACACACTTGCAATAACGCAGCCCCAACAATGGACTTCCTGAATCCAAACTGACTCGCGACTGACTGGTAGCAGTCTGGAATTGCCATGCACTTCTCCATCAAGATGGCAGCTCTCATTTTGGTGTCCTTGCACTGCAGGTGAGCTCCACACACAGTTTCATGAAGGTGGCTTTGTACAGACACTGATCTTCTTCCCAGACCTGCATAACAATGCAATTCCACCACTCAGTGCTTGTTTCACATACCCAAAGCGATGTATGCCAAAAGTAATCCGTCATTGTTTCTTTCCATGGCACACAGCAGGTTAGATGCCTTGGATTCCTGTTCAGATTGGGAGCTCATGATATACTGCATGACCATCCACAATGTGTTCAGAACACTGACCACAACAGTGGAGAGAAGTGCAAGGATCCATCTTTTCAAACAGAGATGGCGGGCATACAGTAAACAGGGGTGGTTGAAAAATGCCATGAAATGAAGTCAGAAACTCATGGAATGATGCACCAGAAAACATTGCATCATGGGACGTTGAGCCCACATGTATAATGCACTGCAATCCTCTTCGCCTTCCCCAACTCCCAGTTGCAGAAGGTGGCGAGTTGCACAATGGGGTACGTGCACACAGTGCATTGCTCTCACTGTTGATGCCAGAGCACCAACTGTGGATGTGCTTTGGCGACAGAATGAGTGCTGTGTGAACAGAGGATGTGGAGAAAGCTGAGGTACTCAATGCCTTTTTTGCCTCTGTCTTCACAGACAAGATCAGCTCCCAGACTACTGTACTGGGCAGCACAGAATGGGAAGGAGGCGAACATCCCGCAGTGCTGAAGGAACAGGTCCAAGACTATTTAGAAGGATTGGACATACACAAGTCCATGGGGCCGGATGCAATGCACCCGAGGGTGCTGAGGGAGTTGGCTGAGGTGATTTCAGAGCCATTGGCTATTATCTTTGAAAACTCATGGCAACAGGGGGAGGTCCCTGAGGACTGGAAAAAAGCAAATATAGTGCCCATCTTCAAAAAAGGGAGGAAAGAGAATCCAGGGAACTACAGACTGGTCACCCTCACTTCAATCCCTGGAAAAATCATGGCGCAGGTCCTTAAGGAATCCATTTTAAGGCACTTGGAAGAGAGGAAGGTGATCAGGAACAGTCAACATGGATTCACCAAGAGAAAGTCATGCCTGACCAACCTGATTGCTTTCTATGAAGCGGTGGCTGGCTCTGTGGATGTGGGGAAGGTGGTAGATGTGATATACCTTGACTTTAGCAAAGCTTTTGATACTGTCTCTCACAGTATTCTTATCAGCAAGTTAAAGAAGTATGGGTTGGATGAATGGACTATAAAATGGATAGAGAACTGGCTAGAGCATAGGGCTCAACGAGTAGTGATCAATGGCTCCATGTCTAGCTGGCAACCAGTCACAAGCGGAGTGCCCCAGGGGTCCGTCCTGGGGCCGGTTTTGTTCAACATCTTCATTAATGATCTGGAGGATGGGGTACATTTCACCCTCAGCAAGTTTGTGGATGACACTAAGTTGGGGGGAGTGGTAGATACCCTGGAAGGTAGGGATAGGATACAGAGTGACCTAAACAAACTGGAGGATTCGGCTAAAAGAAATCTAATGAGGTTCAACAAAGAAAAGTGCAGAGTCCTCCACTTAGGAAGGTCCCCATGCACAGCTACAGACTGGGGACCGACGAGCTAGGCAGCAGCTCTGCAGAAAAGGACCTGGGGGTAACAGTGGATAAAAAGCTGGATATGAGTCAGCAGTGTGCCCTGGCTGTCAAGAAGGCTAATAGCATATTGGGCTGCATTAGGAGGAGCATTGCCAGCAGGTCACAGGAAGTGATTATTCCCCTCTATTCGGCATTGGTGAGGCCGCATTTAGAGTATTGTGTACAGTTTTGGGCCCCCCACTACAAAAAGGATGTAGACAAGTTGGAGAGAGTACAGTGGAGGGCAACAAAATGATTAGGGGGCTGGAGCACAGGACTTATGAGGAGAGGCTAAGGAAACTGGGCTTGTTTAGTTTGCAAAAGAGAAGAATGAGGGGGGATTTGATAGCGGCTTTTAACTACCTGAAAAGGGGTTTCAGGGAGTATGGGGCTAGGCTGTTCTTGGTGGTGGCAGATGACAGAACAAGGAGCAATGGTCTCAAGTTGCAGTTGGGGAGGTCTAGGTTGGACATTAGGAAAAAGTTTTTCACTAGGAGAGTGGTGAAGCACTGGAATAGGTTACCTAGGGAGGTGGTGGAATCTCCATGTTTAGAGGTTTTTAAGCTGAGGCTTGAGAAAGCCCTGGCTGGGATGATATAGCTGAGGTTAGTCCTGCTTTGAGCAGGGGGTTGGACTAGATGACCTCTGAGGTCCTTCCAACTCTAATATTCTATGATTCTAATTATAGCGCTTTTTGATCATTGCTGTGACAAAACTCTGTAGTGTAGCATAGACAAGGCCTTAGAGTGACAAAGAAGGTTGGTAACTCTGATATTCTGGGATACCCCAACTACCAGCCACCCCGAGCCTTCCTGTGTCTGCACAGGGAATTGAGCCACAGGCAGCGCAAATGGCATCACAGCTGGGACCTTCACCCAGGTCTCACAGCTCTTCAACATATGAGAGGGTTGCACCACACATGGTTTGAAAAGAGATCCCTATGAATGTCTTTCCATTAGCCACCACCTTCCATTCCCATTGGGGGTCAGATGTGTCTGAGCCCAGGAGAGTACAGCAGGACATGTGTACTGGTGCCTGGAGTTCTTGCCAGATATGCTCATCACCTTGGGGTGGGCTCATTTATTAGGGTTACGTTCTGGGGTCACTGTAATTGTATCAACATGCTGCTTGTGTCACTTGTGTTCCTATATGGAGTTCTAGTTCTTCCTTCTGCAAGTCCCTGCCTCCCAATGGAGCTACCCTGCAGGGCTTAGTTCAACATGGCTGGGTTCCTCCAGCCCCAGAATCAGTCGAACACACATACGCACACACACATTAACAAAGCACGTCTGAGCCGGCAGGGTCAGCCGGTGCCTTCATGCTGACACCCTCATACGCCACGGACTCAGCATCCCCCCCCCCCAATCTTATGTCACGCTTGGTAACTCCTTTGATGAGCAGACCCCACAGGATTTGTGGGCGTTACAGGGATCTTTGGCTTCAGTAAGAGGAGTGTTGCTGCAGAGCAAATAGGGACACCGAGAACATGAGAGAGTAAACAAAGTTCAGAGAGAGTCTGGCAACCAGCTTGACCATAAAAGTTGTTTTATTGCCAGGCATATAAAACGTATGATACTAGTAGTAATAGCCATACAAGGAGAGTCAAACAGTTACAAAATTACATGGTTTCAGTTGAGGTGTTGGGGAAATCTAGCCCAAGGTTGATTACAAAAGTCAGGGTTAGAAAGTTGCACCTGGAGTAAGAGAGAGACAGAGAGAGAGAGAGATCTCATCAAATTGGGTTGAAAGGGAAAATGTGGGCCTAACCAAAGAGTGAGAGAGAGGGAGAGTTGGGGTCTCACCACTCAGTGCAGCTTGAATCGGCCAAAGGTTCCCAGGAGACAGGCTGTTCAGCTTAGTGTCCGGAGTGCTTGAGACAGGCAGAGCCCCCAACATGATCAGTGAAGGTATTTCAGTCAGAAAAAGGTGAAGTCCCAGTGGAACTGGTGCAGCGTTTGGAGCCAAGCACCAGAACAGAAACTTGAGCATGGGAGGGGTTTTTGTAGGAAAACAACACTGGTTCAAGGGAGCACACTAGATTTGTTTATGGGTAAACGATGGCTCAAGGGAGTATACCAGGGTTGTTTTGTTTAGGCTGCACAATAGGAACTGATTGTTCCTGGCTATGGGCAATGTTACTCCAAGGGAGCTCACAGGGCAGTCAGGCAGATTCAGTATTTTGGATACTAATAAAGGATTCCTGACTAGAACTGGTCTGATAACTGCTGAGCTGGGTGTGTTCAGGCATGGGTCAATTAGCATCTGGAGCAGAGATCTCCCATCATGCAGTGCTCCCTGCTTCTCTGGTCCCAGAGTTCAGTGCGGTCCCTGCCTTGGAACCTCTGTTCTCCGCTCTAAAGGCCAATGGAGGTGCCTCCCTGTCCCATCTTTGATGCAAATGAGACTAGGTGAGTTGCCTTAAGTCTGTCACCACCCAGGGTTCCCGAGGAGCTGGCTGTGTGACTGCTTTCCTCTGAACGTTCAGTCACATTTCGCTCCCGGAGCCTGAACTCAGGCTGCCTTCCTGGTTGGACGGAGAACACTGGCCCCTCTGTCCTGGGCAAACCTGCTTTCATCATCCCCGGGCATTCTGCCCTGTTTTCCTGCAAACATCACACCTCAGGGCTCTGAAATCCCTTGGATGAGATCTACCCACATCGGCCACTCCTCCCACTTTGGGTTTCCCTGAATGCCACTTCTGAGGAGCCTCCATGGTTTCCTTTCCCAGGACCCATGCTTAAGCCAGTCCCTTTGGGTCTTTTTTCATACCTGGACCGGCTGCCCACTAACTCATCCATCAACCGGCCTGCACTACGCAGATCCTGGGGCTTCCTGGCCACCAACCACCTTTTCAGCTTGTGAGGGCAGGTCTCAGAGAGTTGTTCCACCCCAACCAGGTTACACAGATCCTCCAGGGTAGTGACACCCACACCCTTACCCTATTTGCGGTGATATTCTCCCATCAGGGTGTTGGCTTCCAAATAGGTCACACCGTGGGTCTTTTGCATACCTCAAAACCTTTTCCTTAAACCTCAGGTGTCAATTCCAATTTAAGCAGCACAGCCTTTTTAACTCTTCATAGTCCCCAGTATCAGCTCTGTCCACCTGGCTGGGGTCCTTGCTCAGTTTCCCTGCCGAGAGGCAAGGAAACACCTGAGTCATTGGAGCCGGCATTGTCTCTCTGGCCTCCTTGTTGATCTGGGTCAGTTTCACCCAGCTCTTTAACAACGCTTCCTTCCATCCAGCCAGGAGGCAATACACACCCCATGTCGCTTCATCTGCCTTGAGAGCAAATGTAGCCTTTTCCCCCGTCCCTCAGCCCATTGGATATCAGTGCAAAATATAAGGGAAACTGAGGTACACAGAGGACTCATAAAAATATTACAAAAAATTCCCCCTTGTCACCAACCGCTACGGACCACAGCTCTTCCTGGAGATGGGGGAGGGGGTGATTGCTGGTAAGCTCATTAGCATGTGTGTAGGTTCTTCGATTGCTTTTAATATGTTTTCTCTGTAATGCTTTCACCTTCAGAATCTGTGTGTTTGCTTAGGAAGGGCTGGGTGACATCTTGGACCTGTGGCCAGTGAGCTGTTTGTCGTTTGTGAGGAGAGGCTAAGCAGGCCTGCTGACGCAGTCTGATTTGCTGGGGAGCTCACTGTGCAGGCAGGGAGGTGGGAGCAGGAAAACTCCCCATCAGGAGGCAGAGAGAAGGGGGTTTCTGTCCAGGAAAGGTGAGAGCTGGGGAATCCCAGAGCAGGTGCCCTTGGTGAACCACAGAGTGGGAAATCCAGGAGCAGGAAAGTGCCATGGAAATACAGGGGCAGGAAGGTGCCAGCCCTGGACTAGCACACACTTGCATGTGAGCACACATTTATGCACATACACTTAGGCCCTCACTCACAGCTGCCTGTCTGGTGTATCTGCACACACACCCGGGTGCACACGCTGCTCTCACTTTGACTCACTCTGCTGGAACAAAGAAACCAAGCAAAGCCAGATCTCTCCAGGGCCCCGCTGCCTGCTGGCCCCGTGCCTTTCACAGCCACAGGGAGAAGTGACAGCCTCGCGCCCAGGGCGGATGTGATCCTCGGTCCATGGGGGCAGGGCCAAGAGGCAGCTATGCCAAGGGCATTTCTACAACAGAGAGCCCAGGGGAATTCCTGGGGAAGGAGCGGGGCTGAGGGCGCAGCAGAGCTCCTCCTTTGGCAGATCAGGGAGGGCAGCGGTTCAGGAATCCCTGGGGAAGTCCCAGCTGGGGCAGGGAGCAGCTAGTTCCCCCAGGACTAAGATGACACAGCTGGGCAGTGAACAGGCACCATGTCACTGCAGTGAAGTCATTGCAGAGTTTGCATGCAATCCCAGCTAATCACAGGCTATATAAGAGCCTCCGACTGCCCATGAACGCAGGGGGCAGCTGAGCGGACAGTGCCCAGCTCCAGGGAGACGGGGCCCATGAGAGCTGAGCCGCAGGTAAGTGCTGCTCATTACAAGGCTGGATCGAGTCTCCTCTTCTCCTGCCCATCTCAGACTCTTCTGGGCACTGAGCGAAGCTGGGGCAGTGAAGCCTCCTGGTGCTGGAGCCCAGGTCTGAGCACAGAGCCACACACAGGGGTCCCCATGGCTTGGTACAGTGCCAGGACCGTCCCCCACCCCAACAGCCTCGCCCGCTGCTGGACGCTCTCCTCACAGCGTGGTCTGGTGGGACGGGGGCCGGCCGGCTGCAGTTCTGAGCTTTCGGCTTTGTGGGGTGAACCGCCCCCGCGTCTAGCTCAGCTCTGCTGTGCTGTGCAGGTCAGACAGGGGAGGAGGATCCTCTGCCCGGGGCCATGCAGGTTCCTTGGCTAATCTCCGGGTGCCTTGGCCACGTCAGGAGCTACATGAAGGCTGAGAATCGTCCCTGGCCAGAAGACCTGGGCTCCATTCCTGGCTTGGCCACCAGCCCCTGGGAGGGGGGAGCAACTCCCGGCCAGTGAGGTGTGGGGGGCGGGATTGCTCCTGGCTCATAGTACGAAACTCCGGGGGGCAGGGTGCCCCTCCCCCCCGCCTTCCCCAAATGGCACCCCTGTCCTTGGGCAGCCTGGACGGAGTCATTTCCCCTCTCTGGACTCAGCTCCCCACCCTCCCCACAACCCGCAACTGGGGTTGCCGCTGCTGACCCAGGCCTGCGAGTGCCATAGAGTGAAGACTACGTCTGACCCCCGGCCGCCAGCTCCCAGAGACGCCTCGTCCCCCGGTGCCCTCGAGAGCCATTGCTGAGCCCGGGGGCAGAGGCACGAGCCGAGGGGCTGGGCCGCTTCCTCTGCAGGGAATGCAGAGCGGGGGCCTCCAGGCTGGGGGTTTCCCCTGGTGCCCGCTCCACCCTCCAGGTCTAGCGACACAGCAGCTGGGGGGCAGCGGACACGCAGTAGTTCTGCCCACGCTCGCGCACTAGCAACAGCAGCCTGGCCGTGGTGGCTCACTCGGTGGCTTGGCCTAGCCGGCCCCCCAAGCACAAACCCACCAGCCCCCTGTGCATGCACCCGGGTCGCTGGGCCAGCCCTCTGCCGAAGCACCTCCCAGCTGCAGTGTAAACAGGCCGAGTGCACGGTGGGCGTCCTTCCCTGGCTGAGCAATGGGGGCAGCAACCGGTGCTGCTCCACCCTCCCCCGCCCTATCTGCAGCTCCTTCTGCATTCCCTGTTCCCGCCCAGCAGGGAGGCCAAACCCGTCTGACCAGGCAGGGTTGATCCGGGGCTAAGGGTGCTGGGTGACAGAGGTGGGTGGTGCGCTGGGGCTGGGCCAGCACTTCCCCTCTGCCCAGCCAACAGCCTTACAGCAAAGAGAACCAGCTCAGCCTGCGCTGCCGGGCAAAAGTTCAGTGCAGGGCCCGCTGCATCCTGGGAGCAGGCAGAGCACAGAGAAGGGGAAGTAAAGGGCAGCTCTGAACACTCTGAGCACACCTGCCTCGACCCACAGCCCCTGCTAGCCCAGCCCGGGGCTCCCCCATCACTGCTCTGGGTGCTCTGCCGGGCCCCTCAATCCCGGTGTCTGTCCTGCCACCTCTGTCTCTGCTGAGCTAAGGCTCCAGGCCACCCTTTCCTCTGCATTGAGGCAACACCCCTCCCCCCTGCATTGAGGTTTCAGGGCCCCCATCTGTGCCCAGGGTCCAAGCCCCCCATCCTCAGAGACTTCACCCCACCCAACTCCCGACTCCACAGGGACCGAGTCTCTGTTTGCTTTCTCATGTGCCAGCCTCGGCCTGGCCGGTGGGTCCAGTGCCCCTGAGCAGGGGGCCCGGTGTGAGCCCCAGCTGTCAGGCAGGGTGAGAGCCAGGCTGCTGGACTGGCTGCCCGGGCAGGAGCTGTGCACTGGGCTGCCCTGGCTGGCCCTGCCCATTTCTCTCCAGGAGCTGCCATGCCCCTCGGTCCCTCCCGCCTCCCTGAGAATCGGCCAGCGCCCGCCCAGAGCCATGTAACTCAGCATGTCCTTCCAGCCCAGCCTCTAGTCACCAGTGTGAGGCGGGAGCGGAATAGCCCAGGGTGGGGTTCACCCTGGGTGTGGCCTGCTGCCCCCAGTTGAGGCTCTCTGGGGCAAATGGGGCCCTGGCCCACGCCCCATCCCCAGAACTCAGTGAGGGCTCAGCACTCGTAGCAGGATTTCAGGGTGAAGCCCAGGACAAGAACTACCTGATTATCCCCAGCCAGCTGTTCTAGACCTGGGAGATTCAGCTGCAGTTAAAGATACAAGCAGGGCAACAGGACAGGCTGGAAATGTTCCATCCGTGTCCACAGCTCTGCCCCTGTGACACCATGAGCAGGGAACATGTGAGAAGCTGAAGGTGCCATTAAACCCAATCTAGACAGAGGGCCCCTATGCTTTAGTTAACCCTGGCACAGCCGGTGCTGTAATTAATCCTGGCATAACCTGGCACAGCCTGTGCTGCAATTAATCCTGGCATAGCCTGGCACAGCCGGTGCTGTAATTAACCCTGGCACAGCTTATGCTACAATTAACACTAGCACAGCCTGGCACAGCCTGTGCTGTAATTAACCTGGCATAACTGACCCGTGGCCACGGGGTTCCCCATCGCTGGGGACTGTTAAATCAAAACTGGCTGTTGCTGTAAGAGCTATTCAAACCGGGCTGTTGGGGCAGGTCTGTGGCCTGTGCTGGGCCGGGCTCAGTCCAGATGATCCCCGAGGCCCTCCTGGCCTTGAACTCTACTGTGAGCCCCCAGGCTGCACGGTGCAGTTTGGGGGGAAATCCGCAACACCTGCCTCAGCCTTCGTGAGGGCCTTGTTCCCTAGAACTTCGTCACTGTCACGTCTCCTGCCCTCCCCAACCCGTGGGCAGGCTTTCAGCACCATCCCATGGCAGGGTCAGCACTGGCGGGGAAGGCCCTGCCAGCCCCTGGGCAGCCAACGCCAACCCCTTCACACCAGGCCATGGCGAGATCAGAGCTCCCCTCAGCAGCTCCTCGCCTCCCTCATGCCCAGCACAGAGACGAGGGGGCATCCAGTGTTACCCTCCCCAGACAGTCACCCAGCCCCCAGGCCATTCCCCCTGCAGTGAGTGTGGGCTCAGCCCTTCCTCACCCAGGCCAGGCCCCCTCACGGGGACACGTCTACACTAGGGCTGAGCTGACTGCCTCCAAGGGCAAAGCAAACCCAACTGCCGCTGCTGCGCACCCAGGTCAGCCACCCCTAGCCTGGCAGCAGCCGCGTGCAGAGGGCAGGTGGCCAGGGCAAGAGACCTGGTGAACGGCAGCGCCCAGCGGCAGCCCTGCCCTGCCCTGCTCACCTGGGTGAGCAGCATATCTGGGACCCGCTCACAGGTGCCACCCAGGGCGCACCCCCGCCTCTTGGTGCCGTCATTCTAGGAGTCCCGGTTCCCTCACGGGCCCACCTCTGTGCGTTTCCAGTCAGATCCAGTCGTGAGCTCTCACCCCCCATTGCCTCTAGCCGCCCGTCAGCCCCGGGGCTGGCAGCCTCTGGCTGCTGGCTGCTCTCTCCAAGGCAGCCTGGCATGGGGCTGTCGCTCACACACACCCTACGCACGCGCACACACTCACCTTTACATACTCACACACAGCTTTCTGCCCCTGGATCCCAAGTGGGGCTCACTGCAGGCCCTGGTGCCTTCCTGCCTCCCAAGTTATTCCGGGTGTGCAGCCAGCTGGCTTGGGGCCTCCAGAGGAGCAGGAAGAGAAGGAGTGGAGGGACAGGAGGGGACCAGGAGCCGGGGGGGTGGAGGGACAGGAGGGGGCCAGGAGCGAGGGGGGAAGGGACGGGCTGGGCGGTTGCGAGGGTGCTTGAGGGCCGTGCACCCTGCACAGGATGGGCAAGGCTGGGGGCAGCCAGGAGGGGGTGCTGCAGCGCTGGAGCTGCAGGCCAGCTGGGTGCTGGTGCCCAGGGCCGTCCCTCGGGGGGGTTCTGGGAGTGGGGGATCGCTGCCCAGGGCTTGCCTGTGTTTGTAGGGGGCGGGGATGTGGCAGAGTCAGTGGCGAGGCTGAGCCGCCCTGCCCTTGAAGGTGAAGAGGGCAAAGTCCAGCTCCAAGGTGAAGAGGCAAAGTCTTGGAGTGCACAGTGCTGCCCTCTGCCCGCCCCCGGGGCCCAGCAGCCCAGGATGGAGACTTTGACACCCGGCCATTGATTTTTGCTGCGTCCCTGCAGGGAGCCGTGCCGCTCGCTCCGTCTGCGACCGGGAGACTAGCGCTGCCTGGGAGAAGATGTGCCCGACAAAGCGACCGTTCCTCGCTGTGCTGCTGGGCCTCTGCACCTGGCTGGAGCCCGGCAAAGGTAGGAGCAAAGCCGAGGTGCTCTGAGGTGGGGAGACTTGTGGGGCCGCACCATGGGGCCTACCATGAGCTAGCAGAGCGGCTCAGGTAAGGTCAGAGGCTGAAAGGGACCCAGGAGGAGATAAAACCACAGCTTTCCTCTCTGATACCAGCCCAGGTCACCAGGGAAGGGCCAGGGAATCTCATGTGCCTCCTGCATTTCATTCAGTTCCCGCACTAGAACCAAATAGGTCAGTTTCACTGTAGCTTAGAGCAGCCCTGAGAATGCCACCGACCCTGGGAGCGTTTATGTGACTGGTGAGTGAAATCCTTCCCTGATCTTCCCTCGGGGCGAAGGGCGAGCAAGGGGCCTTGGGGACACATGGGGCCTGGGCCAGGATTCTGTCCATTTCACTTTGCTTCTAGTCCATTTCTAGTCAGTTTCTCCCCTAGGCTCTCATGTACCCCCAGTTGCAATGTCTGGCCTGGGAAAGCTGCAGGTGGATCCGCACAGCCACCCACATGTTCAGAAATCTTGAGTCCGACCTCCCAAAATCACGAGATTTAGAAGAAAACAATAAATTCTGGGTGTTGGTTCTTTGTGTTCTGGTCTGGAGCCTCTGGGGTCACTTTTCCAGGCTTTTCTCTCTTGCCAGGAGAGCGAGAAACTTCCCTTTGTACACTGACAGCTGAGATTCTCATGGCTGCAGAAGCTGGACCTTCAAGTAAAACTTCAGCTCTCAGGAGGCTAAGCGCACATCTACGCTGGAGCTGGAGGAGCAGACGTCCTGGTGCGAGCGCTGAGCAAGCTAGTGTGCTACAAAGAGCCGGGTAGCTGCAGTGGCACAGGCAGCAAGTGGACTAGCTGCCCCCAGTTCATACCTAGGGTGACCGATGGGATTGACCTGGGGGCAGCTAAGCCCTGCTGCAGCTGTCCTGTGTCCAGCACACTAGCTGGGTCAGCGTTAGCGTGGGGACATGTCCCCCAGCTGGGAGCTGCACCCCTAGCGCCAGTGCAGATGGACCCTGAGGGACTTGCCGAAAGCAACACAGAGTCAATCATCTTTTTCTCACTTGCTCCTCTCCTGTTTCCCCCCAAAATTCCCAACCAACCAGGGGCCCCAGCAAGGGGAGAGTGACCAGAGGGGCACAGAGTGAAAGTGACAAGCAGCAGCCTGCTGTCTAATGCTCAAAAGGAGCTAAATGGGAAAAAGAGGACGTGGGGGGGCCTGGCGGAGGGGCGGGGGGGTATCCTCCCCAGTCTCTTTCGGTGAGTGGGATCTCAGGTGAGGGGATGCCAGCTGGGCAGCAGTAGAGGGGGGGCTCTGACTGAGGGTTATGTGTGTCAGACTATTTTACAGAACAGCCTATATCTTTAGGCAGCGGCTTGTCTTTGCTCTCTGCCCAGCCAGCAGCCTGGGCCGGCCTAGCTGGATCCCACAGAGCCGCGTGTCTCTGTCAATGAGGTACAAACACAGGCAGCCCGGCCAGGCCAGGTCTGCAGGGCAGGACTCTCCACGGCTTCTGCAACAGCACAGGGATGCCAGTAGAGAGCGCCCAAACCCTTAAAGGGACATTACCCAATTCCTGTGCACTATATACTCCTCCCCCGTTAGCGTGGAAGGGCATGGCAGAAAGAATGACCCAGCTATTCCTGCCCATAATACACGTCATGCGACAAACGCCATCCCATTGTAAGGGAATCCAACTAACACTTTCGGTATTGTCCTCCAAATGAATCACTCGTGGAGGTTCTGTGCATGCTACATTGCCAGCGGAAGCTGAGTTGGAAATCGTCTGGTACTGCCCTTGCTAGTGTAAGCGGGGGAAGGGACCCGCTATTGTAGGGAACTTTCCTGGCTCAGACACTACCCTGGTAGAGCTGGCTAGCAAAAGGATCTGAGTCCTCACTCCCACTCTCTTTACCCAGAGGCCCACCTGACCTCGAGGGCTCCCCTTCCACTCTCCCGTGTGGTGGGGTCCCTGTAACCCCAACAAGGCTGGGCCCAGGATTCCTGGGGCTCAACCACCAATCTTGCCATGGTCCCTTAGGGCAGGGGCTAGGGTGTCCCCACTCCAGGGTACTAACTCTGCACTGGGCGCTTCCCTGCCCCACTGATCAGTGCATACAATACAAAGCAACACAATTTATTACACAAACAGCAATCAAAAGTCAAATAAAGAACTAAGAAAAGAGGAGAAGGGTGTTTTCCTTTAACCTAACACTGCCCCTGGCACGGGGGCACCACACACAGCGCCTCTGGGGTGTCAGGGAGGTTCACAGTCTGTGTCACACGTCGCAGGCTCCTGCCCAGGCCTGGCCGCACTGCAGGGATGCAGAGTCAGACACTTGCTCTGGCAGGCTCTAGAGGGCAGGGCCCCTCTCCCCAGCATCCGCCCCCTGTCGGGGTCACAATCCCCCTGAGTCTGGCCTGCAAGGCCTCTGGGCTGATAGCGTCTCCCTGCGCCAGGCCCTGCCCAGGGTCCTCCTCGCTCTCCCCAGCTGCTCACCGCACCCAGCTCCGGACAGCTCCAGCCCCAGCCCCAGCCCCAGCCCCAGCCCCTGCTCTGCCTCGGTGCAGCTGCACTCTGCTCTGCTTGGCTCGGCTCTCTGGGTGCCCCTCTGGCTCTGCTGCTGTGGGTCAGCTCAGCTCAGCTCAACTCCCTGTGCTTCTTCTCTGGCCTCCCAGCCGCCAGCTGCTTTGTCCTTAACTCTGCCCTGCTGCTCTCTGTCCAGGCAGGCAGCTCCAGCTCACAGGGAGGATGGGACGGCCCCCACCCTCCTGGTTCCCTCATTGGCCTGCCCGCCCTGTCAATCAGGCTGACCTGAGTTGGCCTCTGTCCTCTGGCCCTGGGGGCTGTGTCTGTTTCAGGGTTCTGCTTCCTGGAGAGATGCCAACCAAAAAGACCCCCTAAGTTTCAGTAAGGGGCTAATAAACCCCTTACACTAGCTAGGGTAGCATGTTTTGCACTGACCAGCCCATCTCCTGTGTGTGCCCCAATTTTCTTGCAATTTCAACAGAGCTTATCCTTGAGCCAATCGTTTGTATTTGCAAGACAGTTTTGTATTTGCAAGACAGTTTGCTACAGCAAAAGCAAAGAGCTCTCCGGTGGTCTCCAAGTTGTGCTGTCTGGTATATTTGTGGCACCAATCACATGAGGCTGTTGAAACTCTGGGCATCTCTGGTGGCCACCTCCATTGACACAGCAATTTATTGTGCCCATGGTACTGCCAAATCAGCCTGCCAATATTCAGGTTTGGGTTACTTCATTTGTAGCCCCCCCCACTGATCAAACCATTATTGCCTCATGTCAACCCTCTCCAAACTGACAGCGCTCTGTTAATGTCTTTAATCCAGCCTCACAGTTTCATTTTCTTTTTGATTCCATCTCTAAAAGCGGAGACACCCTGGGGCGAGATGGTTTTATAGGGTTTCCAGTCTCTGCAGTGGGGTGTCTCTTAGTTTAATAGGGGCTGTTCAGCATGTTATGGGTTTGAACCCACATTACACCCAGGGCTTCTTCACATGTGCTGCAGTCCACCCTACGGGCGCGTGTTTTGCAGAGCACTCCAACATGCAGGGCTCTAACTGCCCCATGTAGACGCTGCTGGTATGAACTAAAAGATACTGAACGTGCGTTAACGTAGCCCTCTTTAAACGGGTCTAGATTGTTGGGAAGTAGGTACCGTTTAGTACATGGGGCAGTTGGAGCATAAGACGTCAGAGCATTCACCCACCCCCGTCTGGACTGCAGCGCCGTGTGGACAAGCCCTCAATAAAGCTGCCATTTCCTTCTTACCAGCAGCACCAGCTATTTCTGTGCAGATCCAGGCTCTGAGTGCCGGGTACCAGGCAAACTTGCCCGTTTTCCCCTGTGGGGGGCCGAACTGCCCAACTTGGGCTGCATGTTGTATCCCTTTATCCCTTAACCCCATGAGCTGCGCAGTGGCCAGGCAGGGATCTGACCATCTCTCCTGCTCTTCTCCTCCCAGGCTCCCTCCCGTTGCACATGAACTCCATGATCCAAGTTGTGGAAATGCTGGAATCCCACTACCTGGATGGAAACCTCAACCTGACCGTGACGGAGCTGGCCAGGGGCCTGGGCTGCTGTGACAGCGAGTTCGACCAGCTCCTGTTGGGGGAGGCGCCCGCCGTGCCCCCAGATCTGCCCTTCCTGAGCCAGGAGCAGAGATCCTTCTTCACGCGCCTCATGAAGCACCAAGTCCAGGCCTCCTCGGCTGAGCAGGGGGTGGTGCTGCTCCCGGACGGCACCACAGTGGCTGTGAGCCCGTTGATGGCTGGGATCGAAGCCGGGCTGAAGGGGCTGCGGGAGATGCCGCTGCCCCCTGTGGCTTTGGAGCCTTTGTTAGCTAGGACTGAGCCCCCAAACCAGACATATCCGGAGCCGCCCCTGACTATAGATGTCCTCTACGCAGTGACCATCGCCAAGGACCTGGGTATGGCCTTTCTCCTGGCCCAGGCCAATGAGAGTCAGGTGCCCATGGGGCCGAATGGCTGCTGGGACAGCGTGTATGAGCCACAAAACTTCACCCTCTTGGGTCGCCCCTCACACCTCACTGATGCCTTTGTCAATGGGGCACTGGATGGGGTGATCCTGGGGGCTCACCTGGCAGGGCAAGCTGCACCCGCAGCCCCGCTGGGCACTCTGTTGAGACAGTACTACTCTGGGGGCGGCCTGGCCGGGGATGATCAGGCCAGGAGCAACTTCAGGCGGAAGAACTTTGTGCAGCTCACCAAGGCCGGGGAGCTGGAGGAGCAGGTGGCGCGCTCCCTCCTGCTGCTGCGGGCGCTGCCCCAGACGGCTCCCCTGTTCAGTGGGGTTGGAAATGAGGAGCTGCTGGCCATTGCGAGCCAGGCGGTTCAGGAGTTTACAGAGGCCTACCTGGGTAGGTGCTTATTTTTCTCCACTCACTCAGGGGCAGGCTATGCTAACAGCGCTACAGGATTCTTGAGAGGAGCCCGGCGCAGACACCGGCCTACGTGTGGCTCATAGGGCCAACCTGCTGAATCCCAGCTCCCCGGATTGGGGGAAGTTCTGAATCAGATCTGGATTCTGGAACCCCAGATCTGGGCTTTGGGTTCTGCCCAGTGCAGGAGATGGTGCAGCTCTGGGGCTTGGGTCCCGTTCTGCATCTGGGCGCCTCTCCCATTTGAATCCTGTGGCTCATGGCCTGTTATTTTGGAAAGTGATTTAAAGCACCACATGGTGCTGGTGAAGGGCCAAATCCTGCAATCCTTACCCAGGCCGAGCTCTCTCTGTCTGGGGAGGAACTTTGCAAAGGAAAAGCCCTGATGGACTGGGCCCTGTGGCTCAGGGACCTTGTGCAGCAGCATCTGGTGCCGGGGAGGGCAGGATCAGGATCAGAATCAGCCAGCAGAGTTGTTTATTGCACTCACTCTTCTAGGAGTGCCACACAGGGTTAGGAGCCAGGATTCCTGGGCGCTAGTCATAGCTTTCCCCATGGTCTGCTGGGTAGCCTCAGGCAAGGCCCATGCCTCAGTTTCCCTACCAGGGGCACAGGGATAATGCTCCCTCGATGAGTGAAGGGGCGGTGCGGCACGAATGCTGGGTGCTAATGTTATAGCTCAGCTGTGCCAGAGCTGGGGTTGCAGGTGAACAAGACACAAAGACTGGGGACACAAGTGGGTGGGGGGCCCTGCAGCAGGGGGCGAGTGGGACTGGGGTAGGGAGAAGTGAAAGACTGGGGAACTCAAGGATAGAACCTGATACCCTTCCGGCTGGGGCCACCTGTACACACAGAGCCCCCCAACCACCACACACACGCACACTTGGGGGGCATTGAACCTGTGACCCTCTGCACCAGCCCATGCAGCTAGTGGAACAGTTCCATCAAGCCCTATTCTTGGCTTGGGTCATCCACTGGGGGCGCCGGTTCCCAGACACTCAGCCAGCCTTCGATGCACTTCTGCAGCTCTCTGCTGGGGCCGGCTGAGTGTCACACAGCTGCCATCGCCATGTGGGGTGCTTGTGCCTGGCAGCTTTGTGTGGCTGGGCAGCACTGCCCTTCACTGCCACCCCACAGCCACCGTTCCGGGGCCAGGAATTTCAGACCAGCTGTTTTTCATGGTTTGGTTTTATTTTTTTAAACTCTGTAAATCTTCAGGGGGAAATTCTGATCTTTTGAAATTTTCCAGCACAATGGTTAGAAACGTAAACATTTGGGGCTGGATTCCCCCTTGTTCCCTTTTCTTGACGGAGGGTGGAGGGGAACCTGGCAATAAATGTTTGTTTCAAACCATTTTGTTGAAAACTTGTGGAGAAAAAAGCCCCCAAACTGGTGGACAGGAATTAATTCTTTTCATTTAGTTTGACATTGCTGGTGGAACACGTTTTCCAGGCAGCCCTGCGAGGACGCCTTCCCCTCCCGGCAGCGTGTTCCCTTCCTCTGCCCCACAGTGTCCCGGGGATGGCAGGGGGCAGTATCACATAACTGTGTCATGGGGGAAACTGAGGCATGCGGGAGTGGGGGGCTTATGAGATACAGAGGGAATTGTGGGCTCCCAGTGCACTCAGCCGTTCCCCTCACGCAGGTGCCTGAAGCGCTTGGGTTCGGGGGCCCATGTCTCACCCTGCTGCGTGTGTTTGCCTCCAGAATGCCCAGCTATCATCCCCCGCTGCATGTGGGAGGCCAGGCCCTACAAGGGGACTCCCACCCAGCTCAGACTGCCCCTGAGCTTCGTGTACATCCACCACACCAGCTCGCCCAGCGAGCCCTGCCGATCCTTCCCTGAGTGTGCCGCTGCCATGAGGGCCATGCAGCAGTTCCACCAGGACGACCGTGGCTGGGATGACATCGGTTACAGGTGAGCAGGAGCCTGGCCTTCCCACAATGCACTGAGCTCAGCTAGTGCCCAGCGGGTGGTTTGGGACTGGACATCGCATGGCAAAGCCTAGGGCGAGGGGCTTTGCCGGTTGGAGCCTGGGGGCCTCTGAAATGCAGTGCTGATGATGTGCAGCATCTGCTGTGTCCTGGCTCTGCTCCAGGCCTCCCACCCAGCCCTGCAGCAGATCCTGGGCCGGCTAGCGACCTCAGTCCTGGCCACAATGCAAACTGTGATCACTGGGGACCTTGGCCCCAGGCAGTGCAGGCTTTGACTCCTTGACCTAAAGGCAACTCTCCTTTGCCTGCTAGAGGAATAGGGGCTATGACACATAGGTGAGCCACTTTCATTCCACCCTGGCAAGGGCATTGGGTGCCATACCTCCCTGCCTCACTTCTCCCTTTCCATCCCCTCCCTGGTTCTTAGCATCCTTCCCCCTCCTCTGGATGCCCGTCCCTATCCTAGAACCACCCTCTGCTCCACTAGCCTCCTATGGCACAAACACAGCCCCCCACATGAGAGTACAGGGGACGCCCTGAGGTAGGACTCTAACCCCAGGGGCTGCCCACACTGCAACATACAGTCTTGGTGCTTCGACAGGACTAGTTTCCCCAAGCTGAGGGAGAGGATCAGTGAAACGGGGGGAGGAAACATTTGGACAGAAAAAAATGTGATTGAAAATTGGGATGAATTCACAATCAGAAAAGAGGGCAACTTTGGCTAAAAGCCCATCCTAGCAACAATTAGAAATAAAAAAGCAGCATGTAACAAATGGAAAAAAGAGAACTAGATGGCAATCGGTATAAATTAGAAATTATGAAAGGATTATGAAATTGATAGGGGAAGCTAAAGACTCCAGAGAAAAATCCATGGCTGGCACGGCTAAGAACAATAATAAGTTTTAAAAGTATATTAGGAATGAAAGAAATCCCAGCAATAATATAGGTTCATTATTAGACGTAGATAAAGTTGTTCACAACGATGCAGATAAGGCATAAGTATTAAATTCATATTTATATTAATCTGCAGAAGAGAAGAATGAGGGGGGATTTGAAAGCAGCCTTCAACTACCTGAAGTGAGGATGGAGCTAGGCTGTTCTCAATGGTAGTAGATGACAGAACAAGGAGCAATGGTCTCAAGTTGCGGTGGGGGAGGTTTAGGTTGGATATTAGGAAAAAGTTTTTCACTAGGAGGGTGGTGAAGCACTGGAATGGGTTACCTAGGGAGGTGGTGGAATCTCCATCTTTAGAGGTGTTTAAGCTGCGGCTTGACAAAGCCCTGGCTGGGATGATTTAGCTGAAGTTAGTCCTGCTCTGAGCAGGGGGTTGGACTAGATGACCTCCTGGGGTCCCTTCCAACTCTAATATTCTATGATTTCTGTTCTGTATTTGGAAACAAGCAGGATGATCTTGTATCATATGAGGATGATGAAGAAGGATTTTAGGCAACAGCCACTAGGGTAAAAAATATTTTAAATAGGCAAACCATGCTCATTTGCATCCAAGAATTCTAAAAGAGTTGGCTGAGGAGATCTCCAGCCCACTGGTATCCATTTTTTATAAATCATGGAACACTGGGGAAATTCCAGAAGGCTGGAAGAGTGCTAATGTGCCAATATTAAAAAAGGGTAAGCAAGGTGATCTGGGTAACTACAGGCCAGTTATCCTGACATCAACCCTAGGCATAATAAGGAAAAAAACCTGATACAAGATTCACTTGATAAAGAATTAAACAATAAGAATATAACTAATGCCAGTCAACATGGTTACATCGAAAATAGGTCTTGTCAAACAAACCTGATTTCATCCTTTGAGAACATTATAAGTTCAGTTGACAAAGGTAACTATGCAGATGTAACAGACTTTTGACAGGCATTTATCTCAGTACTACATGGCATTCGGATTACAAATGAGCACTAGACAGTGTTAATAGCGCAAATGTTAAATGAATCAGGAACCAGCTGACTGACAGCTCAAACCTAGGTGTTAATGGGGAATCATTATTAAATGTTAGTGTTTCCAGTGGGGTTTCATAGGGATTAGTTCTGGGCCCGAAGCTATTCAACATTTTCATCAATGACCTGGAAGTAAATATAAAATGGCTGCTGATAAAAGATTAGCAGGGCAGGAAATAATAATGAGGACAGAGCAGCCATCTGATTTGCCTGGTTACCTGGGCCACGCAAACAAAATGCATTTTAATACAGGCGCGTGCAAAGGTATCCGGTCTAGTGCCAAGGTCACACCACACCATGGGGGCCTGTAGCCTGGGAAGCAGGGGCCAAAAAGCATTTTGCAGTCACAGGGGACAATCAGCTCAACATGAGCTCTCCAGTGCAACGCTGTGGCACAAAAAAGGGGTCGAATGCAACCCTTGTAACAGGAGGAGTAAGCAGGCGGGAGGGGAGGGGGTGATTTTCCCTCTGTATATGGCACTGGGGAGACCAATACAGGCTCACAGTGCCCCCTTCTGGTGTCTACAGTTTAAAAAGGATGAGAGAGAGTGCAGAAAAAAGCCACAAAACTGCTGTTTGTGGCTGGAGAACGGGCCTGACAGTCAGAGACTTGACGAGCTCGATCAGTTTAACTTGTTGCAAAAGCCAGAAGGCGACTTGCTTCCATGTATACGACCTCCCTGGCAGAGAACATTGGGCACTATCGGGCTCTAGCCAAGAACGGCAGAATCAGACCCAGCGGCTGGAAGCTAAAGCCAGACAAATTGGAACTAGAAATCAGGTCCCAGGGAGGGGGAGTAACCACTGGTACACACTCCCGGAGCAGTGGTGGAGTCTCCATCTCCCGATGGCTCCCAACCAGCCTGGAGGCATTAGCCAAACACAAGTTACTGGGCTCCAGGCAGGGGTAAGGGCTGAACCTCTCTGGTCTGGCTTATACGGAGGAATGAAATGGTCCCCTGTGGTCTTCAGCTCTATTGTGAGGCCCCAAGGACAGGAAAATGCCCAGGACATGGCTCTGCCCCAGGGACTGCCATGCTCATGCAAACAGCCAGACCTGCTCTGGCCCCACAGGGCATCACCCCAGAGAGTGGTTCAGGCTGAAGTCCTGGGGGAGCCCTGCTGAAGGGAGTGATGTCGGTGACCTGTGCAGGCCAGGATCACCCAGAAAATGGCCAGGAGGGGGCACAGCTTGGTAAACTGAATCAGTGCAACCCCTATAAAGGCCTGGCTGCAAATTAAAGCTGCCTCCCCTCAGCCCCATGGGCACCAAGGAGGACATGGGGAACCCCCTCCGTCCTCCCTGGGTTGGACTGGCCCCCCCTGTTTGGCAGGCAGCCCATGTCTCTGTGATGTGCTGAACTGAAAACCCAGATCCAAACTCCAGGGAAACAGCTTCCTGCCTGCTCTTCCCCTGCTGCAGCTTCGTGGTCGGGTCAGACGGGTACATGTACCAGGGCCGGGGTTGGCACTGGGTAGGCGCCCACACCAGAGGCTACAACAGTAAAGGCTACGGCTTGAGTTTCATCGGGGACTACATGCACACGCTGCCGGACACCTTTGCCCTCACACTGGTGCGCGACAACTTCCTGCAGTGCGCGGTGAGGGGTGCCAAGATCCGGGCCAACTACACCGTGCACGGGCACCGGCAGATGGTGCATACTGAGTGCCCAGGGAACGCACTCTTCCAGGAGATCCAGTCCTGGCATGGCTTCAAGGTGAGAGCTTTCCCGCTCGCTGAACGCTCACCAGCACTCCCTTTCCACTGGGGCACTCTGCTCATGGGGCTGTGGGTGTGTGAAGACGCTTGGAAGGGTTCAGAGCCAGGGCCAATCTTTTGCTCCCTCCACCCCAGCAACAGGGCCTCCCAGCAGGTGTCGCCCGCCCTGGGTGCTCTTGAGTCCAGCCCCCAAAGTCACAAGACTGGCTCAGACAACATGAGATGTCTCAAGCTGATCGATGCCGGGTTCCAGCTCTTCACCATCTGGTACCTGAGCCGCTTGTCTGGGGTCGCAGTTTCCTGCTTTACTCTCCAACCACCAGGCCAGATGCTGCTTTTTCTTTCTAACCGGCAGCTGAGATTGGCCGTCTCCATCTGCCGTCGGCCGGGGATGGTGAAATGGCACGATCTGGCTGCGCTGGGCGGGGTTTCCGGGGAGCTGGCTCTTCTGGGCAGGTTGTCGGGAGCTCAGCGTGTTGGGGGTGGGGGAGGCTAGAAGGAATCAGGTGTTTCCTGGACACTCTGGGATCAAACCCCTGTTTTCTCTCTTTGCTTTTGCAGTGAACGCTCCCGGCCATGGGACATGAGCCAGGTAATGACCTGCTCAGGACCCGTCCCAGCAGCACTCGAGACCAGACGTTCAGACCAGCCCAGGGAGCAGGCTGCAGCAACCTGTGCCCAGGAGGGCGGCTCACCGGAGACCGTCCTGTCTGGGGCCTCGTGAGCTGTTCACTTGGGCTGAGTCCTGGTAGTTACAACGTGATGCTCTGCTCCTGTACTGACAAGCCCACTCCAATAAAGCTGGTCATGGAAACGCGGTCCGGTATCACTGCAGCCTGGCTCCCCTTTGACAGCACCATCACCTGCTGAGCAGAGCAAAGTGCCTCCCAAGGGCCCCCTCATTAACCCTCACATCTCCATTGAACCTGAGGTAGGGAAACTGAGGCACTGAGCAGGGATGTGCCTTGCCCATGGTCACCCAGCAGGGCAGGGGTGGATTAAATAAAGAACAGAAGTCAGGAATCCTGGCTCAGACTTGTGTCCCTACCCCTCAGGACTGTAATCCCTCAAACGGGGCTGATGGCCTGTGGGTCACTGGCTGCCCAGCAGGCTCCAGGAACCGTGACAGTCTGGGCTGACGTGTGAGGGTCTGGAGCTGAGGTCCATGGGACAGCCAGGCTGGGGAGGGGGGGGACACGTCTTAAAGAGAACAAGAGGGGACCCTCCTAGATGAGGTGGAGCACTGGCACAGAGCAGTGGGCATGCAGTGAGTGTGTGTGCATATAAGTTTTCAGAGTCCTCTGTGTGTGCATGTTTTCAGTGTTGTGTGTGTGTGTGTGTGTGCGCGTGCATGTTTTCAGTGTTGTGTGCATGCGCGTGTGCATGTGTGTGCGTGCATGTTTTCAGTGTTGTGTGCGTGCGCGTGTGCATGTGTGTGCGTGTGCATGTGTGTGCGTGCGTGCATGTGCACGTTTTCAGTATGGTGGGGGGTGGCTTGTGTGACATCTTGCTCAGGTCACCCAGAAGAACTGTGTTGCCGCTTTGCCTCTGCAAGAGTGAGCTTGGCTGCTGCTAAATTGTGTTCAGCTCCCTGTCTCCCATCCTGTCTGCCTTGCCAGCAAACTCTTCAGGACTCTGCCAGTCCAAGCCTGGCCTTGCAGGTAGCAATGAGTGACTCAGCTCCTGCATTCCCCAGAGACGTCTCCGTGCGCTGCCCAGTGCCTCTCACTGGGACGCTCACAGACATTATTATGTTTGCTGCCCGTAGAGAGCCCGTTAGGTTTGCTGGACTCACACTTCGCTTTCATGCACAGCACTGAGATGGTTTGTAATAAAACCAGGACACGTTTATTAACAAAGCCCAGAGGTTTCAGTGATTTCAAGTCCGAGTGAAAGAGACAGGAAAGCTCACAAACCACGTTGTCTAGTGACTAAAACAACTTCAGCAAGTTAAACTTTGTCTAGCACAGTGTTTCTCAACCTGGGGGTTTAGAGGGGTCGCAAGTGCAGAGCTGGTATTGGGGGTGGCAAGAAAGGCAATTGCCTGGAGCCACAGGGGCGCCATGAAACTAAGTTACATGCCTCAGCCCCGTGGGGGTGGGACTCAGGCTTCAGGGGTACAGTAGTTTGGAAAGGTTAAGAACCACTGGTCTAGCAGGTTCTCATCTTGAGTCAGTTCCCAGATCCTCCTCTCAGATTCTAAGAGCTCTGGCCTCTTGTCTCCCCCACCTGATGGATGCCCAAATGACTTTCTGTTCCTACTTCTGTTTCCCAAAGTCTGTTGTGTCAGTTCCAAGAGCCAGGAAGCCTTCCCAGGGTGGCAGCCTCCTTCCCCCTCGTGATCATTACATGCTCATCTCCCCGACTGGTGAGCTTGATGGCTTTTTTACCTTACGTAGAACTTTATTCCATTGTTTCTGGCCTCACCTTGCTCAATTTACATTGGAGACCAAGCCAAGGAGGTTCCTCTGGCTAGGATGGGCTGGGCTAACGCACTGCCTGCCAAACACATTTTCAGAATGTATTTGCAGCACCCATCTGTAGTTCTTTGTACACCGCCCGTACACACTTCACGCAATGACGTTAATGGCCAGCGTGTCACCACTTTGTGGATGTTACCTTACACGCCACCTTTCAGATGCAGGTTAGGAGAACGGTGAGTTGGGGCAATGTACTTGTACTCTCCCTGCCTAAGCTCTGACTTGAGTCTCCAGCAGTAAAACTCTTGCTGCAATTTACGAGCCACAGGATAGGCTGGCTGTGGTGCAGAGGGCTGCCCTTGGCATCACCTAACCCTCCTTTATAGAACAAACTCCTGCTGGCAGCCTCCCCCGCCCCCAACATCGCTCCAGGATGTCAGTGCCCTCAGTGGGTGCAGGAAAGGCTCAGCACTCATGCATCAGTGTCTGGGCTGCTCAGTCAGAGTGGGGGAGCCCAGCTTCCAACCTGGAAGGCCCTGAGAGAGCCTGTGATGAGCCAAACCCACAGCCTCAGCTCTTTGAATTCTGTGGGGGGAGGCAATCCAGGTTCTGGTTCCAGATCAGGTCCACGCTGGAAGGATCCTTTTCCAGATTCACCCACAGCAGCAGAAACCTCAGGAGAATGGGGCGTTTCACAGACTGCACCTGCTTTCTGTGGAAATGTTGGAATAGCTCAAGCCATCCCCATCCGTGTAACCCTAAACCAGCCACTGACCCCGCTCCCAGCCCCACATCCCTCCTCTTTGCCACCCCAGACCCAAACCCCACAGGAGTTCCAGCCTTTGCCTGCCTGGAGAGCGCTCCATGTATTTTAGCTTCTTCCAGTGCATCACAGCAGCTGGGAACACAGGGGAGAGCCAGCACTCCAAGCCAGCCAGTGCTTCAGGCCAGCCAGAGCCCGCAGCCCCAGCACTCCGGGCCAGCCAGTGCCCCAGGCCTACCCAGACCCTTTGATTCCACTCAGGACCCTCTGCACTGGTGCGTAAATCTGTGTCTGTCTGTGGTGCCAAGCAGGGGAACCCTGGGTTTAGCTAGGCGCTGCTGCCATTTCAGTAGGAGGCAAGTTTAGTTCCCCGGGAAGTCACCAGGGGGCGCTGTGGTGCCGCCATCGGAATCTCGTCCCGGGCTGCAGGTATCGGTTCCAGCACCAGCCGTGCCCGTGGAAATAGCGCCGGACCGACCGCGCCAGCGCCAGCCGATCCAGTGTCACCGGCAGGGGACAGCAGCAAGTCCTCAGAGGCGGTGCAAGCGGGGCCAGCAATGCCAGGCGGCCAGGCCCAGGGGCAGGGCGGAGCTGGCAGGTTCCGAGTTCCCTCTGGTGCCCACTCCGCGGTGGCTCCGTTTCTGCCGCGGAATCCCAGCTTCCATGTAAAGTAAGTGGGTCCTGCTGGCGGCAAAGCCCCCTGCCATCGCCAGTGCGCCCTGCTGCAGCCGCGCGGCCGCCTCCCGAACTCTGCAGCGCCCACGCAGGAGCCGAGAGAGCCCCGGTGCCGTGTTAACTCTGAAACCGACCGACGGCGGCGCCCTTTATTAACGCCTCGGCTGCCGTTCAAGGCCCGCCGGGGAAGAGAGGGGCGATGTGCCGGAGAGCAGCCGGCCCGCTGAGCCTGGGCCCACCAGAACCGAGCCCCGGACTGCGCCCGAGCCGGAGCCGAAGCCGCCGCGGCTGGGAGCCGAGACGCTGATGCGATCGGGCCGCTGGGCCCCGGGCGGAGGAGGTGAGGGCGAGATTAGCATCTGCTGCCTGGTCACATGGGGCCTCGCCGGAACAGCGCTGCCGGGACCGGCCCGCCGGGGAGCGGGGGAGCGAGCGAGCGGCGCCAGCAGGGAGCCGAGGTACCGCTGGGGCAGCGCCGGCGGCTGCTGGGTGGGAGCCGCTCCGCACGGGTGGGCGGCGGGAGATCGGGCGCCCGGGGAGGGGGGCGGGGTCATGGGGTGATGGGGGAGCAGGGGCCCGGCCGGGGGGATGGGGGAGAGGAAGGGACGCGAAGCAGGGGACCGGGGGAGCCGGGGCCGGCAGGGCAGGACATGGGGGGCAGGGAAAGCGGTCAGCCCGGCCTCCACTGCTGCTGGGGGCGGGGGAGGCGGCTGGCCCGGCACCCAGCCCTATCTGCCCGCGTGCCTGCACACGCCCCCTCGCGTCTGTCCGCGGCACTGGGGGGGACGCTGCCCCCTGCCTGCCCCGGGAGCTCCGGGCAGGGGGTCCCCACTAGCAGGCTCCGAGTCTGGGGCCACGTGCGCAGAGGGGCAGAACCACCTGTCACCCGGCCGCACGGAAGGTGCCCGGGCTCCAGGACCTGGCGTGTGGCGCTGCCGGGTGGCCCAAAACGGGCTGCTGTGCCCCTTCCCTCACGGGCTCATGTGGCTCACGTGTGGGGCCATGGGACTTTTGGGGGGCTGGTATCTGCTGAGGAGGGGCCCTCGTGCTCAGGGGAGCCACTGAGCAGGGCTTGCACGCCACAGTCTGACCCCAGGAGCTCTGGGATTGGGGGCAAAGGCCCCTGGGGCCTGCCCCACCCCCCTGAAGCCACAGGACCCTGGTGGTTTTTATTTGCTTCAGAAACTGACTGAGCCCAGGGCCAGCAGGTGCCTGGGAGGAAATGGCTTGGTGGTGGGTGGGGGGGAGGGGCAGCAGCGACAGCACAAGAGTTAGAGGGAGCGGAAGTGCTGCCGTCTGCACCCCCTGACAAGGGCTGCTCAGCCCAAGCGTGAGCGTCGCACCTCTCCCGGCCTGGCACCTCTGCCCGGCCTGGGAAGCGGAAGGACTGGTTCTGCGGGGGGCAGGGAGGGGCCATGCTCTCTCACACAGCTCTTACCTTGCCCGGGTGCCAGGGAGAGACCCAGCGCAACTGGCCCCTCCCCTAGCCTGGGTACCACGGCGCACCGGGCTCTTCCCCTAGCCTGGGTGTCATGGGGAGTCGTGGAGCAGCAGGCCCCTCCCCCAGCACGATCCCAGACCAGGTACCAGGCCCCTCTAGTCTGGCTAGCCTGCTCCCCATGGCTGGAGCTGAGCTCAGACCAGCCTGCCCCATCCCCTGCTGTCCCCACCAGGCCCCTCCCCCATTGCTGTGCACCCAGGCTGTAGGAAGCCTTGAGCCCGCGCTCGAGCACCCACCATCCGGAGCTACAAACCTCAGGTTTCCCCACAGGCTGCAACGCCAGCTCTTTCCCCACAGGCTCTTGACGCCCTGGCAGGGGCTGCTCGCACAGCATGGCAAATCCACACCCCACAAACAGCCAGCCCATGGCAGGGACTAGAGCCAGCTCCCGCCCCTCCAGGACCCCAAGTCTCAGCTGCTCGGACTGCTCAGGGAGACAGCTAGCAAGTGTGAAAGTTGGGACCCTTGTTTTCCTGGAGGTGGGGGGTGGCTATAGCTGCGCATATAAGAGAAAGCCCCTAACATCGGGGGACATCTGGTCACCCTACCTGGGCTACAGGAGAACTCCCCTCATGGCCACAAATATTTTCTCTTTGGGCCCAGCCCCGAGAGGTAGCCTGACTCACACACACACCAGCCTGTGGGCACTGATGGGTTCACCCTTCCTGCTGCCCTGGGCTGAGACCAACCAGGCCTGCACCATCAAAGGAGAGGAAGGAAAGAATCTGTCCCCAGCCGCCCACTGCAGGGAGCCAGCGGGAAGCGCACAGCCCAGGGAAACCACGGCAACGAGGAGGACCATCAGCCTCTTGGGCACTCCTGTCCTTCGCTACCGGGCCTGCACCATACCCAAGCCAGCCAAACTGCACTGGGGGCATGTGAGGCACACACATGCCCCCCATGGCTTGGCAGTGGAGAATGACCCTGGCAGTCCCCTTATCTCCCCCAATGCCCAGTTTGCCCTGGGAACTCCTGGGTACCTGGCCCATGCCCCCTGCCTGTGCATCCCTAAGATATCCCCAGAGGCCGGAGGGTGCAGTCAGAAACACCCTGCGTATTTCAAAATCTCAGAGGCTCCGAATGCCAG
Source organism: Emydura macquarii macquarii (assembly GCF_026122565.2). NCBI lineage: Eukaryota > Metazoa > Chordata > Testudines > Chelidae > Emydura > Emydura macquarii. The sequence goes on from NW_027131139.1 coordinate 1,050,388, forward strand.
CCGCACTCCCCTGCTGACCTATCCCTTCTGCCCCATGCCACTCACCTCTCCTGCTGCCCCCTGCCATCCTCCATTCCTCCTCACACCCCCTCTCTGCTGCCCCATCCCATCCCTCTCCTGCCACCTCCATTCCCATGGGAGGTGGTGGCTGTGGTGCCAAGGTGCCATTTCCGGGCTGGGCCATGCAGCACTGCCATGGTACAGCCCCATGCCACACTCTCTTTTGCTCTGCAGATGGAGGAGCAGACGCCACCACCCACATCTGAGGCTCCGTCCCTGCTGAAGTCCTACAAATGGCGGACGGCTCCCCAAGGCGGGGAGAGGGAGCTGGAGCCAGAGCGGCGCCCCCTGCCCCCCGCCAGCAGCCGCTGGGCTAAACTGCACAACTGGAAGCGTGCTCACAGCCAGCCCGAGAGTGACGCCTCTGAGGTGTGCGTGGCCAGGAGCAGCCCAGGCACCGAGCCCCCAGAGCCTGCGGGGAACAAAGCAGCCACCCGGAAGTCTATGTTCCAGAGGGCGTTCTCTGCCCCAGCCAAGGCGCCCAAGGAGCCCAAGGGCCAAGAGGGCATGAAACTGAACCTGCGAAAATACCTGCGCTCCAAGTCTCACCGCAGGAGCCAGGAGAGCGGGCCCAAGGCAGAGCAGGCAGCTCCGGAGGCAGCCAAAGGTAAGGAGGGTCCAGCATGGGGCTGAACCTTCAGGTGCTTCGGTGTGCCCAGCAGGAGGATGGTCCCCCAGGGCTATGGGGCAATTGGAACTAGCCTGGACGAGGCCCTGGGGACTGGCAGCAGGGCTGGGGTGCTGCCCCTGGGGCCCGGGACCAGATAAAGCTCAGTGCTGCACCTGGAATGCCGAGGTGGGACAGCTCAGAGAGACGGCAGCTGCACCCACAGCTTGGGCAGGTTTTCCAAGCACTGAGTGTGCTGGGGGAAGGGTTGTCCCTGAGATATGTCTGGAGCCTGCTCTGTGGAGTAAGGGAAACCCCGCAGAGCCACGGGGCATGCCCAGGAAGGAGCAGCTCAGGCCTTAGCAACTCGATGGCTTGCCTGGCTCTGCTGGTTCCCAAGGGCAGATGCCATGCATGAGGAGATCCCCTCTGGTTTGGCCTAGCTGGGCTGTGTGTTGTGCTGATCTGTGATCCAGCCTGCAACACAGCTGGGCTGCGTGTGTTGTTTTGATTGGTGACACAGCTAAGGTGTGTGCTTTGTTGATTCCTGATCCTGGTTGATTCCTGATCCAGGTTGTGTGTTGTGTGTGGCAACACAGCTGGGCCGTGTGTAGTGTGTTGATTACTCCCTGTTGATTCCTGATCCTGGTTGATTCCTGATCCAGGTTGTGTGTTGTGTGTGGCACAGCTGGGCCGTGTGTAGTGTATTGATCACTCCCTGGGGTATAGCCCCATCACTGTTCCGTGTCCCTGCCTGTCTCACTCATGCCAATTATTAGCTCCGCAGAGCGACTGGCAGCTCTCCACGCAGGGGGGCTTGATGCTGGTGATCAGCCCATTACCACATTAGGGGATTCTGGTCCTGGCTCTGCTTCCTCCTGTTACTAGCAGGCACGTCCCAACCTCCGATCCCGCGAGCTGAGTTCTAATCTTGCAGGCGTCTGAGAGCGCTGCTCCCATCCAGCAGGTCTCTGTTGCACACTTCACGGTGGCATGAAGGAGACAAAGGAGGTGCCCCTGCTTGAGCGGCTCAGGGCCCTGTGCCTTGAGCTGAAGGGGATTCTGTTAGTGTCAGCAGGGCTGTGACACACAGTTGAAGTTCTGACTGTATCCAGGAGGGGGCAGTGGGGTGCACAGACAGACTCACTGGGACCATTAAGAGCCTTACAGCTACATACAACACTGGAACTGGAGCATACTTTGGGTCTGGGTACAAATCCCAGGCAAGGTGGCCCCAAGCTGGATTCAGGGGCTAGGCCAGGCAGTGGCAGGGGACTCAGTTAAACCTCTATGGCTCAGCAGAGAAGCCGGAGACTGAACAGGCAGAAGGGACTGAGATTTGAGCAAACCCAGCAGGGCTGCGTGGAGAGGCCAGCTCTGTGCAGGCAGGACCCCAGCCCCCGTCGCCTGTGCTGAGCTCACCATGACAGAGCAAAGCAAAGGCTCCAGCCCGGACAGAGCAGGGTGCTGCTCTCACGATGCGGTCTCAGGTTTGCAGGGGGAGTTGCTGCCATTGCTACCCTGACATGGGCTGCCTGTGATTTGAGCCGTGTCTCAGCTGTGGCCACTGGGCGCTGTTCTTAGCACTGACCAGTGGCCAGGACCGGATCAGGCTTTCAGTCCTGGCTCATGGGTGGTCTCTGCTGGGAGCCAGGAGCGTGGGCTGACCCGTTCGTTTGCTTTGCTCCAGCTCAGGGGCAGCGAGAATTGCTGAGCAGAAACCATCGTGTTAAAGTAGGGCAGCCTACCCAACAGGTCTATATATAGGCAGTAAGGCCTGGTCCCTTTGGAGTTCATATGGGCAGGCATGCAGGTCCCGGCCTGATCCCATCTTCTTCGTATGGCTGAGGTAAATGCAGAGCAACAACTATAATTTTACATTTAGATGGTTAAGCCAGATAATTGCATCAGAGAAGCAGAGTGACTCCTGGGCAGAGGCGTAGCCAGAACTGATTTTTTGGCAGGGCCTGTGGGCACACAGGTGGGCACAAGCCTGGTGTCACAAGTGAAACAGAGGCTAATAAAAACGCGGGATGAATTGCTTAAAATCTGAGTGGTGGGCCTGCTTTCAAAGTGGCCCACACAGGCCCACCCGTAGCTGTGCCATTGCTACTTTGTATTTGTGAGTCGGGCATTGAGTTGTTCTATGTTCCATGGTCTGTTCCAGGTGACAACAGTCGCACACTGGAGAGCCTTTAATTCTCCATTTGTGCAGCAAGTATCCACATCTGCCATGGTTTGTGTGGATGAGGTTTAGGGTTGCCCATAAGCTTCATGGGAGATGGAAGCCAGGGGTCTTCCGTGTCGGGTCTTTTCCAGGGTGTTTATTTGTAACTTCTCGTAAACGCCATTTGGCTTTCCAAGCTTCACCAGGGTTGAAGTTGCATTGTGGCCTGGGCCCTGTGGAGTCCATATGGGCAGGTGAGCAAGAGGGCCCTGGCCCTAGCTCTGGCCCATTACCTGTGGAGTCCATATGGGCAGTCAGTCCCAATTCCAGTCCCTGTGGAGCCCATATAGGTGGGTGGGCACAGTTCTGGTTACTATGGAGTGCAGGCAGGCAGGCAGGCAGGCCCAGTCCCTGTGTAGTCCATACGGATGGTCGGGCCCAGTTCCAGTCCTTTTGGAGTCCATATGGGCAGTCGGACCTGGTCCCTGTAGAAACAGACTTTGCAAAGTGAAATAGCTGTGAGATCAGTGCAGCCACCATCCCCCCAGTGTCTGACACAGTACAGCGCAAGGGCTAGGCAGCCCCACCGCCACGTGTCTGTCACCTCACCTCTAACTCTTCACCTTACTGCCATCCCGACCTCATGTCCTCCCAGCCCTCCTATGGGTTCTTGCCCTTCCTCCCAGCATGGGGCCTGCTGCCTGCCCAGCCCCCTCTCCTCCAGCAAACCTGATTTCTCCAGGAACCTCCCCTCCCAGCCCTGCATCCCTGAACTCGAGCTGTTCTTCCTAGCACTGCCCGTATGGAACGAGGGCTCCGCACAGTCACCCTGTGCCCAAGGCGGCCTCACCCCGAGGGCGCCCACAGCACCCGTCCATGGACACTGAAAAGGGCTGTGCATCTGTCCATGTGTCACTTGTGGCCTGTCCCTGCCCCCAGTTAGTGACAGCCCTTTCCTGCTGTCATCCCCTCGGGGACCCCAGCCCCGACTCAGCCCATGAACCTGCATTCCCAGGTCAGCATGTGGTGCGGGGGATGTCTCGCTGCACAGTTCTCGGAGGAGGGGAGGGTCAGGTGGGCAGCAACAGGATTTGCTGAGCAGGGAGGATGCTGAACGCTATGTGGGCCACGGCCCCTGGAGCTGCTCTTATGGAGCCGCAGGGCTCAGGCAGGGCTGTGACCCATTTACCTGGCCCTTCAGGACTCTGCTGGTGCTCCAGCAAGGGCTGATCTGGCGGTTGGTGCCATGAGGAGCCGTCTGTGTCTGGTGTGAGTCATCTCACACCTGAGTCATCTCACATCTGAGACCAGGGCACTGACGGCAGCTAAAAATGGCAGACATACAGTTCCTTTTAGTCGGAAGCCAGATGCTGGGGGGCCTCCCAGTGTCAGACACCTCCATCCTCCAAACGGATACACCGAGCGAGCATTGCTAGAGCATCATCCATCCCAGCATGTCCCCACGTGCGAAACACACCAAGCGAGCTCTCTGCCCCCATCACTGACATGCAGCCGCCTCAGGGGTGGGATACAGCAGCTGTTTAGTTTAACACCACACAGCACAGCAGCTCAGGCGGGGGCTGGAGAAGAATGCTTGTTTGGGAACATGGGGGGCACTGAAGAGGGGACTTTGGCCAGGACACCAGAGCTGAGACTGGGGAAATGGGCAGCTGGGTCTTTGGAGAGAGGAACTGCTTTGTTATTTGTGAGCTCTGGGGCTGGACACTCAGCACGTCCTGGTTGCTGAAAGGCCATGGCTGACTTGGGGTAGGAGCCCTGCTGGCTGGGCATGCTCACGAGCCAACCAGCGACACGGATGTCAGGATTGCGCACGCCATTCCCTGCAGAGTTCCCTCCCTCCGGCTGAGCTGAGCTGAGCTCAGGGTCTGTAGCAAAAGGAGGCCGGCTCTGTGCCGCGTCCTGTCCCCTTGTCTGGATGATGGCGGATGGCGGGGGCTGTGCTCTTCCCCTTTGGCTGGAGCAGTTTGCCAAAAGCTGGGGCTTGGCAGGATGTTTCTGTGGGGGGAGCAGCCGTTGCTCCTAGTCAGTGGATTCTTGGTGGGATCTTTTTATTTACACGTGCCCGGTTTCCCTGACCACAGCAGGAACGAACCGCAGCCGGCAGCTTCCTCGCTCTGAAATCTCCAGGCCTGCCCCTCCAGTAAGCCCTGTGCCTAAGCGCTGCCCCTGCTTCCTCTCAGGTCCTGCTCTCTCTGCCTCCCACATGCACAGCAGGGACGTGCATCCTACAGGGGAGGCCGGCTGGGAGCTCACAGGGAGGCAGCTCTGGTGGCTGCCCTTGGTTCGGGGAGTCCTGGGGCCAGAGCCCAGTCTTGCCCATTGTGAGACTTCCTCTGCCTGAGGCCTGAGCCAGAAGCCCAGGAAGGGGCCCGGCCTGACCTGGCCATTGTGGCTGGTGAAGGGCCTCTCCTCTGTGCATTGTGCTGCGATTTCTCAAACCTTGTTCCTCTTTGTGGCCAGGAGAGGAGTGAGGCTGAGGCAAGTGTGAAATCTGCTCTCAAAGGCCAGCCAGGCACTGCTCTGGTCAGTCACACCCCTCCTCGTCCTCCGCCCACGGCAGTCAGGCCTCCGCCTTGCCATCACAACGCGCCCACCAAACGCCACAGCCGCTGGCTCCTGCCCCAAGGGGCCCAGAGCGGGGTCCAGGAGACTCCCGGGCAGGACAGAATGGAGCTGCTCTCTGACCGCCACCTGCAAGGCCATCAGCACCCCGATGGGCTGCTCTCCCCAGGGCTGGAGGAGGCGTTGGGGTCTTGAGGCTATCCGGGCAGGGACAGCAACACAGAGACACCCACTCACTGGAGTGGCTGACTGCCTGCTCAGGTGCTGGGCAGCTCAGGGATCAGGCCCACATATCTCCTGTCTGCCCGACCAGGGCAGCAGATGGGACGGAGGTCGCACTGCCGAGGGCACACACCCCCATGTGGTTCTTTTGCTGAATGCTGATTCCTGGACATGGGGGTAGCATGCCAACCACCCAGGGAGCAGGGACTTACTTGGGGACCATCGGGGCAGAGGGAGCCACTCTCTGGCATGCAATGCAGCCAGGCCTGATGGTTGGGGTGGCAGGCTGGGGCCTGTAGTTTTTGTGGGGGCAGACTGTCAGACGGACCCAGCGCCCAGCAGCTCCCACTGGTGTGGGCACAGGAGGGGAGGGGACTTTGGGGATGCTCTATCACTCTGTGGAAGCTGCAGGGGGCTGGGCTATTTGGAAATCCCACCCATTGCCGGGTGCCCTGCCCCTCCTGGGGCTTGGCTCCAGCTGCTGATGTGCAGGAAGGCACCCAACATGTTTGACTCCCGGCCTGCGTGACTTTGTGGGGGAGGCCAGCTCGCTCTGCACTGGGACAGGCTGTCTCTCCTGCCTGAGCTGCCCCCGCATGGGTGGCACAGCACCCCCGGCTCATAGGAAACCATCCGCTGCGACGGGATCAGGAGGGGGCCCAGCAAGGAGGCCTGAGCTCTCCCCTGCCAGTCCCAGAGGGTTCTCCATGAGGGCTGGCACATTGCAACTGCACTGAGGGTGCTCCTTCCCTGCTGTGCCCCGTTGTGCGTTGGCTTGGCTGGCTTACCCCGCCCAGGCAATGGGGCGCCTCTGCGCAGCCTCAGTCCTCACTGCCAGGAGGCTGGTCCTGATAGTCCGCACATATCGGTCCTGATTTTATTTCAGGTCAGTCCTGACACTCGTGGATGATCCCCTCCCTACAAACTGTCCATGCAAACCCTCCCGCTCATTACTCAGGTAACGAGCCAGGTCTGTAACCACCTCCAGCCCTGCCAGGCGCCTAGAGGAGTTGTAACACACTGTGGGGAGTGGAACACATTTGTACGCCCAGGGGTTTGTAAGCTCCTCACTGTACATGTTCCCTGGGCGGCAGTGTGGCCTAGTGGATAGAGCATGGGACTGGAACTCAGGAGATTTACCTTCTATTCCCAGCCCTGCCACTGGCCTGTTGGTTGATTTTGGGCAAGTGTCTTTGCTGTCCTCTGTGCCTGTTAAATGGGAATAAGAATATTGATCGCTGAGATCTACAGATGAAATGCACTCGATAAGAGCTGGGTTATCGCTATTATTATTTACTCCCACCAGCCAGAAAGATAGTTTTATTTTTCTAAACCCCCAAACTTTGACAGGAGCCTCAAGAAGGGAAATCGGAGCTAATCAGGTTTCAGTGAGAGCAGGTCTTGGCTGGGACTGTGCTCCATGGACCCTGGCACCTTGGGCTGGGGCCCAGGAGGAAAAGGCACTGCCTGCCCAATGACAAAGTGGGAACTGTTGTAATATTTTTCTTGAAGCCTGTGGGTGCCTCAGTTTCCCCCATCTGTTGCAAGGCTACCCAGTGGGGAGGGGGAGGCCGTAGGCCTTGTCTATATTAGCATTTATACCGGCAAAACCTTTGTCGCTCAGGGGTGTGAAAAGAACACTGCCACTCACTTAGGTGGTTTTATTATGTCGGCGGGAGAACTCTCTCCCGTTGACGTAACACGGCTACACGAGCACAGCTGCACCGATACAGCTGTGCCGCTGTAAGTTTTAAGTGTAGACTAGCCCCAAGTTTGCTTTCAGGGAAGGCTAAGAGATATAGGTGTGTGTGTGTGTCATCTCCCTGCCTGGTGAATAGTCATTAAGGAACCAGCTGAATCTGACCCAAATCAACATGGGGTCCAGAGAGACAATGCCAGCTCCCATGACTTGTGGACGGACACTCTCAGCAGGGAAGCTGAGCAGAGATACTCCCCCTCCAAAACAAAGAACTGGGCAGGTGTGAGGTGGGGGATAAGTGGTGGCTTCCGGGGGAAACTGGGCTCTCACCTAGGATCTGACCTGGAAGTTCAGACTGAACAGACCTTATACAACGGCACAGCTGTACCACTGCTGTAAATTCTCCGCCGTGCAGGCGCTCTATGGCAAAAAATGAAACCACCCCAACGAGCAGCAGCAGCTACATTGACGGGAGAGCATCTCCTGCCGACAGCGCTGTCCACACTGGCGCTTTTGTTGTTGAAACGTATGTCCGTCGGGGGGTGTTTATTTCACATCCCTGACTGACAAAAGTGCTAGTGTAGACGTAGCTTGAGAGACAGACAGAGCCTGAATGTGAGTTTCACTCCAGCCTGGCTGGGATCTGGGCTAACCAGAATGGTCAGGGCTTTAGCTTCCATTGCTCTGTGCTGCCCTAAGGACTTTCCAGGCTGGGTTCTGGCTGACTAATGAACCCGACTGCTCTGACAGTGCGGTGAGCGTCCCTGGAACTACGGGGCAAGGTGCATGAATCCTTGCTGAGAGGACAGGTCTCTACCAGGGTCTGGCGCAGTCGGACACACTGGGCAGAGCTCACGGGCTGAAGCCAGAGAGCTGAAGCCCACTAGTTCAGTCTCAGGAGGCGGCAAGGCCACGGGACCTGTCCTAGAGGAAGGGAGAGACCCCTTGGGGTCTGGCACAGCGAAGGACTGGCTCACAGCTGGGGGCCCTGTGGATCCAGACATGGCTCTAGGGCCGTTGCCCACACTCCGCGTTAGGGAGCCCCTCCGAGCCTGCTGCACTGGTGTTTTAAACGTGCAGCATGGCTGGTTCGGTCGGTGCCGCTCCGAGTGTATGGAAACGAGCGAGTGGGTGTGTTCTGGGCACCGAGCTCCCGGGCTCATTGCTGGGCGGCAGGTGCCGAGCATCCTGCAGCCGCCCGCCCTTCCTCCCCGCCGCTGATTCCGGTGTAACCGGCTCCTCGCCCTGGCAGCCCGTGCCTGCAATGCACAAGTGCAGGCAGGAACCCCCTGGGGGACAGGAGGGGCCCGAGTTCCCGCCCTCTCCATCCCATCCCAGCCCTGGGCTGCTTGCTCCTGCCACTGCTGCTGGGAGCAGGGGGAGCCCAGCTGGCTGGGAGCATGGATGCAGGGGGAGATAGCCAGGGAAGCTCCAACTCCCGGGCCCTCGACAGCACTTGCCCCAGTGCCAGCCAAAGGTCATCACCGCTGACGAGCACTGGCCCTGCCTTGCCCGTCCATAACCTGCCACCTCCCACTATCCCCCGGGTCCCCGGCACTGGTCTGTGAGCCCATCTATAGAGAGGGCCATTGCTGGAGCCTGTGTGCAGCCCGAGCGGGGGGGACACGGACCAGAGTGTGCCATGGTGTGCTGGGGTCCATGGGCCCACAGCTGGGCCAGCCTCGTACAGCAGGGGCAGCTGCCCACACATAAAGCAGCACAGTGAGGAGCCAGGCCCAGAGCCACGGCTGGGCATGGGCAGGGAGCCCCAGGGGCCCAGATCCCACAGTGATGGGCATGGTTTGAAAAGCTGACGGAGCGGTGAAAGAGTGAAGAGAGGTGAGGTAAAGGGTGGAAAGGGGGGAAGCGGGGAGTCGGGGTGCGTGGGAGATATGGGGGACCGGATCCCTGAGAAAGGGTGTGTCACCCTCCCGACGAGCTGCTTCTCTGCCCCCCAGATGGTGTGCGCCCCGTGCAGCGGATCCCGCTGGCCCCATCCCCTGAGGTGCCTGTCTGGGATGTATCCAACTTCTCCCTGATGGATGGACAGCTGGTGCTGATAGCCAGGGACGAGGAGGTGAGGGGCCTGCGGGTGGAGCAGAGCGGGGATGGGGCAGAGGGGGATTGGGAATGGAGGTGAGGGGCCTGGGGATGGGGACGAGGAGGTGAGGGGTCTGGGGGGAAGGGGGGCAGGGAGGTGAGGGGTCTGGGTGGGAAGGGGGGCAGGGAGGTTGTCTGTCCCACTGCACTCCCAACTGGACTCTGGGTCTGTGGGGGGCTCCCCACCCCCCTGCTCCACCCCAGGTGTCCCTACCCAGCATCTTTAGAGTCTGTTGAGGGCTCCCTTGGGGGCTGAACTTGCTGCCCTGGGGCTGAACCGGCTCCTGCACCCCCTGCCGGAGTCTGGGGTAGCTTCTTAGGCCTGTGTTGGCCGGGGTGGAAGTGATGGGGGCTGTGGATAGAAACCGGGTCCAGGGGATGGGGCCATGGAGGGAGGCTGGGCACAGCGGACGGGGGTGGGGAGGGAGGCCGGGAGGAGGCAATGGGGGGTGGGGAGGGGGGCCCAGTGGAGGGGGGAAAGACAGTGGGGTCAGTTGCTGACTTTCTAGTCTCTCCCAGGCTTGGCAAAGGAGCCGGAACAGAACTGGCAGTTGCATTTCGGAGACCAATGCTCAGCCGTCCCTGGGCAGCAGGAAGGATCCCGGTGAGTGAGCCCTGACCTGGTGCCATGCACACTTACACACGTATACACACATGGGTGCATGCGTGCATTCAGACGCACTGGTGCACACTCCCCTTTGCACATTCACACTTGCACATACTCATGCACACGCACACGCATGTTCACATCTGCACACATGTACGCTCTCACACTTGTACACTCTCGCGTTCACATCCAGACACACTTGACCCCTATGCTGTGTGTGAACCATGCTGCCATGGGTCGTGCCGATGCAGCTCTGGGGAGGAAGCAATCTGAGCAGGGATGTCTCAGGTCTGTCACGGCTTCCTCTGTGTTGCGGGGGCTGATCCGGAAAGATAGGTCAGGCTGCTTCCTTCCCCCTCCCCCTGCTAGGGCTGAGTTTGGCCTGAAGGGGAGCATGCCAGCTGGGAGGGAGTCTGGGGGGCAGGCAAGGGATCCGCCCAGCAGTTCAGTTTGGGAATTGGTCCTTTGTTCCTCCCTTTGCTCAGGGCAGCCTGTTGAAGAGAGGTCATGGGGGCAGAAGATGCTGCTTGGCAGCTGCTGGGCTCCACACCAGAGGTAGCTGCATTTCAGGGGCTGGTGTAGCCCGCTGTATCCACAGGCAGGACACAGCACCAGGGCCCTCAGCAAGTGGGGGTGGGGTGAGGACTGGGGTTTTTTAATTACTAAGGGAGCAGAGGGTGATTTTACTGATTTTGCAGCTGCCATGATTGCACTGGAGAAGATAGCTCCATCCCAGCTCTGGGTGCAGAAGGCAGCGGCTCAGGGGTCAGGGCCTGAGTGTGGGAGCAGGACCCCTGGCTTGGCCGGACTTCCGTGGGGACTCTCAGAAAGCCACTTGACTCCCCCTGTTCCCCCTCTGTCTGTGACGGCGCCGAGCTCTGGGCACCTGCCAGACTTGTCTGGGTCCCATCTGACCCTCCCCCCTGGTGCTTTCGGTGTGAACCCCAAATCCAGCAGTTAGTGCCTGCATGACCCCCTCTCCTGTAGCACACGCCGCCCAAATCTTGCAGCGATGGGCTAGTGCCTGAGAGTCAGCCAGTGACACCGCCCACCAGCCGATGTCAGTGCTGTCCCAAAGGGGCCGTGGGGCAGGGTGTGGGACACGGCTCCTTGCCAAGTGCTGGGACTCAAATGACTTTTAAATCTGGTGCTGCACCCAGAGCTGGGATGGAGCTATCTTCTCCCGTCCTGTCCCCAGGGTGGCTGAGCCCCAGGTGACGCCCTCTGAATGCTCAGGGCCGGGTTAGATGCTTCGTGCCGAGCCTCTTCCTGTCACTGCGGCTGGCTCTGCACCCCCCACTTCCTCCCAGAGCAGCTGGAGTGACAGTGGGGCGGGGGGGGGGAGTGGGCAGAACAAGGGGAGTGACAGGAACTGAGACTGGTGGGGGCTTGATCTCCTCCATGGGGAGAGGTAACCTCATCCCTTCCCCCCATGGGAGGCTCCAGACCCCAGTGACACACGCCTAAATGTCCTGCAGCCCTTGGACCCCAGACTCTGCTGTGGGGGCAGCCCCACAATCTGCCCCCCAGGATCTTCCAGGCCCCCTTGCCTGCGAGACTCCTCCCAGTACACACAAAACCAGGGAATCCCTATGTCCCCTGCATAGCAAGGGCCTCACCACGTCCCAGGGCAGGAATTGCGTGGCTCTTCGGGGGATCCAGATCCCCTGCTGGGATGGGGCGGGTGCATCCTGCAGAGCAGCGACTGGAAGGGACGTAGGGGGTCACGACTGCCCAGGAGCTGCCAGTGTGGTGCTGGGGATGAGACGGTTTTCGAGGTGCAGCAGGGAGGGGTCTGACCTGACCTCTGGATCCAGCACTGGGGAGACCATCACTGGACACTGGGTCCAGTGCCTGGCTGCAATGCCAAAAGGAAGGTGACAAATGGGAAAGGCTCAGAAAAGAGCCACCAGGACAATTCGAGCTCTGGGGAACATGCCCTGAGTGCGAGACTGAGGGAGCTGAGTGTGTGTAGCTGATCCAGGGCAAGAGAGGACGGGACCCCTGTCCACAAGCACCTCGCGGGGGAGAGACAGCTCTCCGAGCTCTCTGCTCTCAGGCACTCAAAGGCAGGACCAGAGCCAGTGGCTGAAAGCGGAAGCCAGACAAACGCAGACTGGAAACAAGGTGCAGAAGGTTAACATAAAGGAGGCTAAACGGCTGGAGCAGCTTCCACGGGGCACCCAGCTGCCCCATCATACTCCAGGGATCCTGGGAATGGTGCTGGCCGGGGTGAGGGATGTGGAGGCTGCTGGGGAGGGTCTCACTGGGTGCAGAGCGGAGCAGGGGCCAGGGGAAGCTCAGAGCCAGAACAGTCACGGAGAAGAGTAGACGGGGTCAAAGCCTCCTGCTTTGGTCCCCTGGCTCCCCCAGGCGGGATATTCCATTGTTGGCCATGAGGGGGAGCACTCTACTTCCCTGGGGAGCATCTGGTGCTGGCCACCTTCAGTGGTGGGAGGCTTCCATCACCTGCTCCGGCGTGGCTGGCAGTTGAGCTCCCCGGGTGGAGGCGAGGGGCACTGGGAGAGCTGGGGGCAGGACTGGGATAGCAGGGCTGCGGGGTGGGACTAAGGGGCATCGGCAGAGCTGCAGAGGGAGCCGGGAGAGCCAGGGGCTGCAGGCCAGGACAGACGGGCACCGAAGAGCTGGGGGGAGTCCAGTGCAGTGACATCCCTGAGCCCAGGGGCCATTCAGGCTACCAGAGCCCCTCTCTGAGGTGCCCATCTGGCTCAGTTGACTCCTTGCCTCCTGGGCCCCCCAGCACTGTCCTGGCTCACAGTCCTTCTCCGGTCCCCTCCCCGAGCAGGCCCCTGGGGGGTTGTGTTCTCGTGCTGAGCATGGGTGATTCTTGCAGATCTTTCCTCCGAGGGGAAGAGCTCGCCCAGCCTGCGGGCCCGGGGAAGAGGCACCGAAAGCGACGTGCCGGCCAGCTCCCAGTTCAGCAACGTGAAGGTAAGAAACTCCCAGCTGCTGAGCTGGGGCCCAGTGTGGCCAGGGACTGGAATCCCACCCCGGCTTGGGGGAGCTGGGAACGGGCGAGAGGCAGGCCCTGGGTGTCACACGCAGCGACATTCCTCCGGAGAGGGACATGGGTACCAGACACTCATACACCTCCCTGGGGACACCCCCAAGGACACACACACCCCCCCCCCAAAGGGCTACGTTGGCGCACACACAGATCTGAGCCCAGTGGCCATTCAGACTGCTAAGGCCCCTCTGCCAGGTGCCCAGCTGGTCTGGTTGACTCCTGCATCTCTGGCCCCCAGCACTGTCCTGGCTCACAGTCCTTCTCTGATCTCCTCCCCAAGCTGTCAGTGTAGCTCTGTGTTCCCCCCCAGAGGTGGCTGCATTTCGGCGCTGGCTGAGTGGCACAGGAGCGCTGTTACTGTTGCTTATTCCTCGTCCTAGGGGCTGATATGGAAGAGGCTAAAAGAGCGGAAGGGTCGGGCTGTGCCCAAGGCTGACTCCTCTGTGGACGGCGACAGGTACAGCCCCCACTGAGAGCAAGGAGCCTCTGCCCCATCTTCCCCTGCTCAGCCAGAGCTGCCCCCAGGGCTATGGGGAGTGCAGGCAGGAAGTGCTGGGGGCATCTCCGGGACGGGATGGGGCACCCTGTGCTAAGTGAACGTAGGACAGCCCTGTGCTGGGACAGCTGGGCACAGGAACCCCCTTTGTGACCAGGCATGGGGGAAGCCCCTAGGATCAGGGAGTTTGGGGAGCATGCCCCCTTTGAGAAAAGCCCGTGGGCACCCCCACGAAGGGACCAGTGGGGGCTCTGGGATGCCATGGCTGTGAGGGCAGTGTAACAACCTGTATAGGGTTCGCTGGGGTGTCCCCATGCAAGACAGGACTGAAACGTGGCTGCCCCTGGGAAGCGTGGCGCCCCCACCCTGCCACGTCCTGCCTTCCTAGGCCTAGAGCAGGCCGTCCTCATGTCCCCCAGGGCCGTGCTGCAAGTGTATGCCCCTCGCAGAGATCAATGCTTGGGCCCCCGGGTGGAATCACCCCCCCCTCCCCCAGCGAGGAGCTGAGTATGGCAATGGCAATGGCCCCTGTGCATTGTTTACGTACAGCCACAGAGCCCCCCTGCCCCTCGCCAGCCCTGGTTCTGGGCGCCAGGGAGCTGTGTCTCCAGCCGGAGGGGGGGCCATGGGCGTGTGCTGATCACACGGGCTCTGGGCTTGGCCCCCTTGCTGTGGGCAGAGGTGGGGTAGGGACTGGCAGAAGGGCTGGGCGGGCTGTGACCGGCTCCTTCTCCCACCAGGCTGCCGAGCTGGCACGGCTCCCGCGAGTCCTTGCTGCCTGCCCCGAGTGCAGCCGAGCTGGATCTGAGCGGCGAGGACATAGTGATCCGCCCGCTGCACAGCAGCATCCTGGGCGAGAAGTTCTGCTTCCAGGTAATGGTGCCGCTGGGCCAGGGCCTCGGGCAGGTCTCCCTGCCTCCCCACGCTCCGGGTGCCGGCCAGTGCAGAGCTGCTCAGGGGCCAGAGCTCACTGGGGGCAGCCAGGGCAAGGACTAAATGCGGGTTGCTCATGGGGCAGCACAGGCCCCAGCCCCGGGGCTGGCCCTGTCCTGGGTCCTCACCAGGTCCTCCCCCATGGCAGTGCCGGGCACTGACACCACACGACCCAGCACCAGGTCCCCGCTTGATGGCAGCTGTGCTCCCCCACTGACGACCGCTCCCCCACGCAGATCATCAACACAGAGGGGAGCCGCTGTTTCGGCTGCACATCGGTGGTTGAGCGGGACCGGTGGATTGAGAACTTACGCAGAACCGTGCAGCCCAATAAGGTGAGATGCCTCCTGAATCACCAGCTGGGGAGCGGCTACGTACCCCCCCCCGAAACACCAGCTGGGGAGCGGCTACGTACCCCCCCCCGAAACACCAGCTGGGGAGCGGCTACGTACCCCCCCCCGAAACACCAGCTGGGGAGCAGCTACATCCCCCCCCCCGAAACACCAGCTGGGGAGCAGCTACATCCCCCAAAATGTCAGCTGGGGAGCGTCTACGTGCCCCCTCAAAACACCAGCTGGGGAGCAGTTATGCACCCCCCCCCCCCGAAATGTCAGATGGGGAGCGGCTACACCCCCCCCCCCGAAACCCCAGCTGGGGAGTGGTTATGTGCTCCCACCCCCAAAATGCCCACTGGGCAGTGGCTACCCCCTTATACGCTGGCCAAGGCCATCGCTCTCCTTTGCACCTGGCACTAGAAATTCACTCTCTGCCAGTCGCCCTTCACCTCACTTGGCCCCTCAGCGCCCCCCCGGCCCTTTGCCGTGTCCCTCCGCACCCCAGCTTCCTCTCTCCCCGAGCTGCTTCCCCCATCATCCACGTGAGCAGGGGAGCTGTCCCTTTGCCTGTGTGGCTGGGTGGCGTGCCTAAACCCCGTCACGCCGTGCTGTCCCCCCCAGGACAACTGCGAGCGTGTGGAGAACAGCCTGAGTCTCTGGGTGTACGAGGCCCGGGACCTGCCCCCCAAGAGGCGCTACTACTGCCAGCTGCACCTGGACGGCACCCTGTATGCCCGCACAACGGCCAAGCCAGCGGGTGCAGGCGGGGGACTCTTCTGGGGTGAGCTCTTCGAGCTGGCCACGCTGCCTGCGGCCCGGGAGCTGCGCATCAGCGTGCTGCGGGAGGAGGAGGGGCGGCGGCGGGAGAGCAGCCCCCTGGGCACTGTGACCATCCCACTGGGAGAGCTGGCTGCCTCGCGCCAGCCCTTGGAGAAATGGTACCCGCTGTGTGGAGCTGCCCCCAACCGGGACAAGGCCCTGGCCCCTTCCCTGCGGCTGCGCGGGCGCTACCAGGAGATCCAGGTGCTGCCCATCGTGAGTTACAAGGAGTTCGCTGAGTACATCACCTTCCACTACCGGGAGCTGTGCGCTGGGCTGGAGCCGGCCATCGCCGTGCGCCACAAGGAGGAGCTTGCCAGCGCCCTGGTGCATGTGCTGCAGGGCACCGGCAAAGCCAAGGTACGCTGCACCACTGGGGGGCGCTCTCAGCCGCAGGACACACCTGACCTGTGCAGGGGAGTCCTGGAGCCTGAGCTGGGGCTGTGCTCATGGGGGCAGGTGCCCTGGCACACCCCACAGCATGGGGGCAGGGAGCTGTTCTGCAGGGCTCTGGGGGGGAATCCCCTCACTGGCCCGGTATTAGGGTCATGGACTGCCCAGCAGCCCCCCTTTGGTATCGCCAGGGGGCTCAGCCTGGAGGGGCAGGGCTGCCCCTCCTGGTGGGGCTGGGGACAGAGGGTGGCAGTGTGATGGGGTGAGTGCTAAGCAGTGAGTCACTCACAGCCCCTGGGGGAGGGGAGTTGGGCACTTGACCAAATAAACTTGCAAGTGGCTGCGCTGCGGGTGGCTGTTGCCCTCGGGGCCCAGAGGGGCAAAGGGCCATTAGCAGTGCCCCCACCCACAGCCCTCAGCCAAACCCTGTCCCTGCCACGGCCCCATCATGCTGCAGAGGCCCCCGGGCTGAGCGTCGATAGGATGGGTCCATGTGGGCACAGGGCTGGGTGCTGGGATGGAAAGTCTGGACCCCCAATGACCCCTTCCCAATCTGGCCCCACAGGCGTTTCTCATCGACCTGGGGGTGGCGGAGCTGGACCGCTTTGACGACAGAGAGGCGTTGATCTTCCGCGAGAACACGCTGGCCACCAAGGCCATCGACGAGTACATGAAGCTGGTGGGGGGGCAGTACCTGCTGGACACGCTGGGTACGGGCCGGGCAGCAAACACACGGGGGGATGGTAACGGTTGGCCAACGCGCTCGATGGTGGGAGGCCTGCAGGCTGGCGGGCCAAGGTGTGTGTGTGTGTGTGTGTGTGTGTGTGTAATGGGTCAGCTGGCTAACAGGCTGGGGGGTAACAGGCTGGCTGGCTAGTGCATGGGGGGTGTGTGTGGAATAGATAAGTTGGCTAATGCACTGGGGGTAATGCTCTGGCTAACGTGCGGGGGGGTGTAATGGATCAGCTGGCTGCTGCGCTGGGCGGGGAATGGGCTGGTTAATGCACAGGGGCGGTAATGGGTCAGTGGCTAACACAAGGGGGCTAACGGGCCGGTTAACGCACTGCAGCGGAGGGGGGTAATGGGTCAGTGGCTAACACAAGGGGAGGTAACAGGCCAGCTGATGCACTGGGGAGTTTCTGGTGGCCAACTAATGCCAAGATGGGGCAGGGGCAGCCCACTGCCGTTCTTAGCCAGCTCAGACCCCACCCAGCAGAGGGCAGCTGTACACGCATACACACACGCACACACTCATGCATGTACACCTCAGTACAGGTGCACACGCACATAAACCCTTGTATACGTGCACATGCACATTCATGCACATACATGTGCATATCTGCACACACATCCACACCTGTACACGTGCACGCACGCACTCATGGACACATGCACTCGTGCACACGTGCACACTCTCATGTACCCACACACAGGGAGGCGCATTCTTGGAGCCTCTCCAAAAGGCCAGCTGGATTGTGCTTGACGCCCGTGGAGTCAGGCTGGGCTCTGCCGTGTGTGTTGCAGGAGAGGCCATTGCCCAGCTGTATGAGTCGGAGGACAGCTGCGAGGTCGACCCCAGCAAGTGTGCAGCCAACGACCTGTCTGACAACCAGAACAACCTGCGGCAGGCGTGTGAGGAGATCTTCCAGAGAATCACCAACTCCTGCGAGTGAGGGGCTCGGGGGACACGGGCCTGGCCTTACCCTGGGGAGAAGGGAATGGGGCTTGGCTTGTCCAGAGGGGGTGAACACAGGGCCAGGCTCGGCTGGGGGCAATGCAGGGCTGGGCTTGTCTGGGCGGGAGGGAAGGGAATGGGGTAGGCAGATGCTCAGTGGCGTCCCAGCAGGCCTGTGAGGCTTTCTTGGGATGTCGGGGCCTGAGTGACCTTGCTGCCTCCAGTGCGAAGGAGTCTCTCGTGGTAGCCAGGGCTCGGCTCCCTGGCACCCCCAGCGTTTCAGCCACTCAAGCCCTCTCCTCGGGATTCTGCCAGTCCTACATTGCTTGCCGGGTAACAATCGGTGCCCCATCCCGGAGCTCCCTTTCGAGGAGCGTGCCCCTGTGGTACCCAGCCCCCGTCACTGCACACGCAGAAATGACTAGCCTTGGGAACAGTGCGCATAGCAGCCGCTTTGTTCAGCTGAGGATTCACCCTGCTCAACAGCACAGCGCTGAGACCTATCGATGATCAAACCAGAACACGTTTCTTTACAAGAAACGGGGATGCTGGCGCTAGGCTACGCTCCCACCCTCCTCTTTGCTGCACAGCCCCGTCGACTTGTTTTTCATGTTGACTTTCACACGTAAATAGAGTCTCATGTGTGCACCATCTACATCAGAGACAGGGATAGGAGAAGAAACAGTGTCTGGAAGAAAACTTTTTTGTCAAATCTGCCTTCTTACATGGTTTAGAACATATTTTTGGTAGATACACATCACTTCTTAAGCACCGACCGTACGTCCATCTCGCAGTGCTTGCGATGACCAGCATGAGATAAGCTTTCATTTGATACCCCACACGACACCCTTTGCAGATAAATACTATGCCAGCAATGTGGTAGGTGTAGTGAGTTTGTCAGGTCTGATAGGCGTTGCTGTTACAGAACAGAGACCCCTTTGTCAGTTGGCAATGAGTAGTTCTTAGGGTCCCAAGCCCCCACCGGGAGTTCTCCACAACTCCAGCTGAACTAATGTCTCCTTCCCCCTCCTCAGCTCCTGTGGGCATCTGGGCTCTGTGGTGTCTCCTGGTGGGTGGCCATGGGGCCTGCTTCTCCCCAGCTGAGGCCATTGCAGGACAGTGGAGCCCAAACCAGCCTCCCTCAGGGTTGCCTGTTGGCAGGGAGCCCGGTCCGTAGGGCAGCCCCAAGGGGAGGGAACCACCACTGGACAGGCTCTGCTGGGAGCCACGGCCCTGGAGTTGGATCGCCCACGAAGCTCCCGTCACCCTGAATCTGGGTGGAAGCTGGGGCAGCGCAGTCATGGGCAGCCAGGCCTGACTACAGGGTGGACGAGGGACACGGGCCCATGAGCAGAACATGGGGTGCAGTCCAGCTTTGTGACCCCAGGGCAGCGCTGGCCCCCACAGACAGAGAAGTTAACCCCTTCTTCCCCAGGCTGCCTCTCAGGGAGGCATCGCTTTGGTCCCACTGGCTGCCAGGGATTATTTGGGAGATGCTGTCGTCTAGCTGGCATTGCTCCCCTCCCCCTCACCGCCTGTGCCTGTCCCCTCAGCGCCTTCCCCGCGGAGCTCAGCGAGATCTTTGCAGCATGGCAGGGCGAGTGCCTGGAGCGGAACAAGGAGGACATCGGGCAGCGGCTCATCTCGGCCTCGCTCTTCCTGCGCTTCCTGTGCCCGGCCATCATGTCCCCCAGCCTGTTCGGCCTCACCCAGGAGTACCCAGACGATGTCACATCCCGCAGCCTCACCCTGGTGGCAAAGGTCATCCAGAACCTGGCCAATTTTGCCACGTACGTACCATGGCTCGGCTCTGCCCAGGGGGCTCCCCTCTGCGGGTGATCACAGCTTGGCTCTGCCCGGGGGCACCCCTCTGCAGGTGATCCCAACTGTACCCAGCTCTGGACAAGCGAGCGGGGCTGTGCCCAGTTTCACACTAACTCCCTTCCCTCAGTCTGCCCGGGGCTTCCCCTTCCCGCTCATGTTCCTAGGGCCCCTGGAAGGAGGGAATTGGGGGGGAGGGGCTGGGTTTCCATCTCTCTGGGGGATGAAGACACTGCGGGGGGTTCCTGTAGAAATGTGGGGTGGTCCCCGCTGGAGCCCAGCCCTGGGCTCGGTGCTGGGCTCTGGGTGCTGGGAGATGTGGGACGGACGGGAGGTTCCCACTCAGGCTCACGCTGGGCTCTTGGCAAGTCAAAGAGCTGTAAAACCCCAAACGCAGGGCCAGACCTGTATGAGCCTGGACATGATCCGGCCCGGCTGCATCGTGCAGGCCTGGGAGTTGTGATGCTGGGCCCTGGCGTGGGACCCAAGGTGCCAGGATCTGGCTATTTTCCAGGGGCCCAAAGTCACGTTATTAAAAGAAGCAGGAAAAACCCTTCCAGCCGCCTAAAATAGCAAAGGCCACGTGTGACTCCAGGGTTTCCCTGGGCAGGTCCCTTGAAATGCATGTGCACGCCAGAGCCATCGAAAAGGCCAGTGCTGTGTAAAAACCTACCAGGCTTCCCTCTCACACTCCCATGCCTCCTGTTCTCATCATACCTGAGCAGCCGCAATTGCCAGGGCCCGTATCCTCCCTCACCGCTGGGGGACGGGCCCTTGGGCTGAGGGGACCTGAGGCACCGAGTATGGGTCAGAGCAGGTGCTTGATCCCAGGTATCCCGAGTCCCCAGCTAATGCCTGATCCACAGGCCCTGGTTCCAAATAGCCCTGTGAGCCCTGGCCGCATGTGGGGTGGTCTCAGTTTCTCTTGCAGAGTCAGCTTGTCACTTTCCCCTGTGGTTTGCACGGACCTTTCACCCAGCAGCCGGGCAGAGACACAGGGCAGAGGGCAGGCAGACGTGGCTGTGATGCCTTCATGCGCAGGGCACCTGGGCAGTTTGACCATCTGAATCAGTGGTTCCTCCACCAGGACAGGCAGCATCAAGGCTGAGAATGCCAGGTCTGAAATGTCCCATGTCCTGCAGTGCTAGTCACAATGCTCCCCCACTGCCTGCCTAACCCCCCACCCACCGACTGCCTAACCCCTTCCCCGTCTGCCTAACCCCTGCAGATGGACTGTTCACTGCAGGACTTCAACATTATGCCTGCGCCGTGTGCGTGGTGCACACCCTGTGTGTGCGACGCCCGTGCAGCCCAGCCGTGTGTGTGATGCACACCCTGTGTGCAACACGCACGCAGCCCAGCCGTGTGCATGACGCCCCCGTGGCACTGTGTGTGTGAGGCACACCCTGTGCGTGACGCCCCCGTGGCACTGTGTGTGTGAGGCACACCCTGTGCGTGACGCCCCCGTGGCACTGTGTGTGTGAGGCACACCCTGTGCGTTACGCCCCCCCTGGCACTGTGTGTGTGAGGCACAACCTGTGCGTGACGCCCCCGTGGCACTGTGTGTGTGAGGCACACCCTGTGTGTGTGATGCACACCCTGTGCGTGACGCCCCCCTGGCACTGTGTGTGTGAGGCACAACCTGTGCGTGACGCCCCCGTGGCACTGTGTGTGTGAGGCACACCCTGTGTGTGTGATGCACACCCTGTGCGTGACGCCCCCCTGGCACTGTGTGTGTGAGGCACAACCGGTGCGTGACGCCCCCGTGGCACTGTGTGTGTGAGGCACACCCTGTGTGTGTGATGCACACCCGTTGCGTTACGCCCCCCCTGGCACTGTGTGTGTGAGGCACAACCTGTGCGTGACGCCCCCGTGGCACTGTGTGTGTGAGGCACACCCTGTGTGTGTAATGCACACCCTGTGCGTGACGCCCCCCTGGCACTGTGTGTGTGAGGCACAACCTGTGCGTGACGCCCCCGTGGCACTGTGTGTGTGAGGCACACCCTGTGTGTGTGATGCACACCCTGTGCGTGACGCCCCCCTGGCACTGTGTGTGTGAGGCACAACCTGTGCGTGACGCCCCCGTGGCACTGTGTGTGTGGCACCCTGTGTGTGTGCTCCTGGCACTGTGTGTGTGAGGCACAACCTGTGCGTGACGCCCCTGTGGCACTGTGTGTGTGAGGCACACCCTGTGTGTGTGATGCACACCCTGTGCGTGACGCCCCCCTGGCACTGTGTGTGTGAGGCACAACCTGTGCGTGACGCCCCCGTGGCACTGTGGCTCCTGCAGGTTTGGCGAGAAGGAGGCGTACATGGGGTTCATGAACGAGTTCCTGGAGCACAACTGGAGCCACATGAAGTTGTTCCTGCAGAGCGTGGCCAATCCGGACAGCAGCGCCCACCTGGTGGCCTATGACGGCTACGTGGACCTAGCGCTGGAGCTCTCCACCCTGCACTCGCTGCTCTGCGACATATTCACCGGCCTGGACCAGGTACTGCAGGCTGGGCGGGAGGGGGGTGCATTGACTGAGCATCTCTGTGCCCTGGTGGCCAGAAGGGAGAATGGGCTTTTCCACGGCAGGGTCCCACAGCCGGCCCCTGGTCTCGCTGCGTCTGTCTGGAACTCACTAGCGCCCTCGAGGTGTGTCCCCGGCAGTTCCCGTCGGTAGGACCTGCGTGGACCGCACTGGGTTGGTCTGAGCTGGGAACCATCTCCCCGTGGCTGTTCCCATCGGAGCCATGCTGAGCCGGTCCCAGCTGGGCATTGCCACCCTGGATGCGGTGGGGGAAGCTGTGCTGCACTGTGCTGAGCCAGTCCCAGCTGGGCATCGCCCCCTGGCCATGCCAGTCAGAGCCACACTAAGCAAAACTCCCCCAACATTGCTGGGTTGGTCTCACATGAGGGGGTGGACACAGCTCTTGGCAAACCCACAGTGGTGAATCTTCTCCCTTTATGTCCCCCGGCAGCGAACACGGGAGCGGCTGGAGCCCCTGCCGACCATCCTCGACGCCATCAGAGAGGGGACGCCGGTGCCTGTCTCCATCAGACTTGGCCCCGGCATGGAGGACAGGTACCTCCCCTCTCCATGAGCAGGGATCCAGGCAGCGTGAGACTCCATGCGCCTGGAGTCTGGGGGTTCTGTTGTTGACAGCAGCAGGATCCAGGATCGGGGCCACAAAGGCTGGAGTTGCCAGAAGGGCTTGGCATGGTGGGGTGATGTTGGGAGAAGAGCCTTGGGGAATCCACTTCCCACATGCCATGCTCCAGACTGCCCCCAATCCTGCCACTGGGGCTCGGGATGGTGCTCTGGCTCATGGGGGTGGGGTCCTGGCCATCACAAGGCTGGGGAAGGGTTTGTGTTTATGTGAGGGTGAGGCCTGGGGAGGATTTGGGCTGGGAGTCTCAGGACCAAAGCTTGGCCATGGCTTTGGGTTCCAGGGCCTGGCGGACTGGAAGAGGGCAGCAGGGAGCAGAGACTTGGATGACCGGCTGGGTTTGAGATTCAGGAGATGGCTCCAGTTCCAGGGCTGGGTCGAAGGTCTAGTGACGGTCTGGGTCTGAATTCTGGGTGACTGGCTGGCAGATTGGGTCTGGTTCAAGGGATGATTCTGGCTGAGTTTGAGGCTTGGGTGATGGTTTGGGTTTAGGGAATGGTTCCAGTTCTGGTTCAGAGATTGTTCTGCTTCAGCTTGGTTGTGGTTGATGGTTTTGGTTCAGTTTGGGTGGGAATGGTTCCGGTTCCAGTTCAGTTTGGGTGTGGTTGATGAGTTTGGTTCAGATGATGGTTCTGGTTCAGGGAATGGTTCAGTTTTAGTTGGGGGATGATTCCAGTTCTGGGTTCTGGTCCGGGGGGTGGTTCTGGTTAGAATTTCGGTGGGTATTCAGTTGGGATCAGGGACAGTTCCAGTTCTAGGTTCCGGTTCAAGGAATGGTTTTGGTTCTGCTTTGGTTTCGGGGATAGTTCCGGTTCTGGTTTAGGGATGTTCTGGTTCTAGGTTCCAGTTCAGGGGATGGTTCTGGTTTGATCCGGGGATAGTTCCGGTTCTGGTTTGGGGATAGCTCCGGTTCTAGGATCCGGTTCAGGGAATGGTCCTGGTTCAGTTTGGGGGATGGTTCTGGGTTCCAGTCCAGGCCGTGGCCCCCAGGCAGCATAGTGCGCCTAGCCCTGCCCAGCGACACTCAGCCCCGACCATTGTGTTTCAGCCCCATGGACAGAGAGAAGCCAGGGTTCCTGCCCCCCAGGGAGCTGAGCAAGCACAGCCCCCTGATCAAGAGCCACTCCATGACCAACATCCAGAAGGGCCGGGGGAAGGAGGACGAGCGGCACGTCCAGCAGCTGCCCGCCTCCCCGCGCCAGGCCTGGGAAAGGAGGAAGGTGCAGCGCACCCAGAGCGTGCCGGCTCAAAGCAAGGCGGGACGCAGGCTGCAGAAGCAGAGCAGCATGGAGCATGTGGTCGAGTCCCAGGGAGAGGAAAGCAACAATGGGATCCCTTGCCCATCCGCCTCCCGCCCACGGGACAGCCGTGCCCACCCGGTAAGTGGGTCCTAGCAAGCTCCTACCCCCGGGGATGGCGGAGCCCACCCAGTAAGCGGGTCCCAGCAGCCACCCCCTGGGGGACTTCAGGCCCACCCAGTAAAGGGGTCCTGGCATCCATCTGCCTGCACCTTCTCCAACCCATGCAGGCTGCTCAAACCAGCAAAGGGATCGCTGCCACGGCCGCCCCTCAGAGGCCACCTCTGCCTGGTGCCTGCTGGAGATCCAGGGCAGGGGGGATGAACTGGCACACTCACCCTTCATGCCCCCCACATGGGGTAGCCACAGCCTGCTGTCCGGAGCACAAGGGCTGCCTTATCAGCACCAGGCCATACCCCAGCCAGCAGAGCTCCCAGCCCCAGGCAGCCAGGCCCAGAGCACTGAGCCCATTCTGTGCATGTGCAGAGAGGGGCAGGGCGGGGCAGGGCCTGCAGCTGCATTGTCCTGCACCCAGGGTACCCTGGCCCCTGGGTAGGGTGGGGTGACGGGCTCGAGGGAATTGCCAGCTGTTCCAGTCTATCCCCGGCGGAACCAGGAGGCGTCTGGCCCCATGTCACTGATCAGCCGAGCTGTGGCCCCCGGCCGGCCCATGCTGCCCGCGGCGCTCTGACGGGCTGTGCTGTGTGCTCTAGGGGCGATCCAATCTCCGCCAGTCCGCGTCGCTGCCCCGGAAATCCACGGTGCCCTGGCAGCGCCACGCTGAGGAAGCGGCCAAGGTGCAGACTGAGCTGTACGCCATGCGGCCGCTGGAGAAGGTACTGCACTGCACTCCCAGAAGCCCCAGGCAATACAGGCTCCAGAGCAGGCCCTATAGGGCTGTGCCAGGGTCCCTCTCCCCACCTTAATGCCCAGTCTCTGCCCTGGGTGCTGGTGCATCACTGCTACCCACCCCCACTTCACAGAACCTAGCCCCAGGCTTGCCATGGGGAGAGCAGTGCCATGCCCCCAGCCTCACCCCATTAGCCTGGCAGGGGGCAGTAGATGCCTCACCATCCTGTAGGGCACGAGTCCTTCCCCAGCCCTACAGCCTCCAGGCCAGGATCGTAGAGCGCCTCACACACGGAACCCAGGAGTCCTGGTTCTCAGCCCCCACTACTCTGACCACTAGGCCCCGCTCCTGCTGCCAGCCTGTGCTGGGCTCTCCGCCTTTGTGCAGCTGTGTAAGGAGCCCGGGTGGCAGAGCTGTGCTGCGGGGTGCTGCAGGCCCCATGACAAGCTGACCTGCATCTTGGGCTCCCCTAGCACGGGAAACAAATCGAGGAGCTGAGGAAGGAGCTGGCGCAGACCAAGGAGAAGCAGAGGCTCTTTGAGAGCCAGCTGGACATGCTGGTCACCCAGAACCAGGCACTGCTAGAGGAGCAGGCCAAGCACCAGGGGCAGGAGGAGAGACTCCGGAGGCAGCTGGAGGAACTGGAAACCCACCTGGCAAACGTCAGCACCAGGTAGGCGAGCCCGGTGGGGAGAGAGGCAGCCCCGTGGCTCCATGGCCCTGCTCAGCCTCCGGGTGATGCTGCACGTCTGCTCAGCGGAGAGCCCTGGGTGCCCCGCAATGCCCTGGGGCACGTGCTGGACAGACAGACTGCGAGGAGAGCACAGTGCACCCCGCAGCTCGTGCTCAGTGGCACCCTCTCCATGGGTTCCTAGGGGCAATTCAAGCCCCTCTCTGGCTTGGGTCCTGGCTGATACAGAGACCAGCCAGGACGGGCTGGGCACTTGCTGGCGGCTCGGGGGGCTACGCAGCCTGGGGGGCCTTTGCCTCTGGAACCCACTGCCTGTGTGGGTCTGGCCGAGCTGAGGACCGTGGCAGCTGGCCCACCTGTTCCCACCAGGGCCTGGCCAGCCCCTCTCCTGATGCTGACAGTGGTTGGGCCCAGACGCTTCAGAGGAAGGTGCAGGAAGCCTGGCACAAATGGCCCCCGGGGATGGTCCCTTCCACCCCTGCGCAGTTAGGGGTAGGGTCAGGATCTGTCAGGGCCTTTGGACAATCTGATTCCGTTTGATGCAGCAAGGTGGGGAACAGGGCAGGACGGGGGCAGGTTCCCCATGATGGAATGGGGGGAGGTTCCCAGGGGGTGGAGGGAGGTTCCCAGGGGGTGGGGGAGGTGCCCCAGGAACAAGGCAGGACAGGACGGGGGCAGGTTCTCCAATGATGGGGTGAGGTGGGGAGAGGTTCCTTGGGAACAGTGAAAAGTGGGCTGGGGTGAGGTTTTGCCGGAGCAAGGCAGGGCAATGGGAGGTTCCCAGGGGCAGGGGGATGAGGTGCCTGGGAGCAGGGCAGGACAAGGTTCCCAGGGGCAGGGGGAGGGAAGCTTTCAGGGCCAGAGGGGTGAGTGCCCAGGGCAGGGGGAGGTGCCCAGGGCTGGGATGGGTAGGAGGGGTGAGTGCCCCGGGCCAGGGCAGGAGAAGGTGCCCAGTGGTGGGGCTCTCGCTGTGGGGTTGAGCAAGCTGCGGGCCCCATTGACACCCTCCTTCCCCAGGGTGACGGCGGCGGAGGGCGGCCGGAGGAAGGAGCACGAGAAGCTGAAGGCCAGCGAGGAGAGGGCGAAGCGTCTGGTAAGGGCAGATGAGCCCAGCGGCTCGGTCCCGTTGGGAAGTAACGGGGTGCTGGGAGCCACCCTGCACAAAGCATTATGGGTCATGCTGGGCCCAGCTCCAGCCTGTGCCACCCCATTGCTTTCACTGCGGAGGGGCCGCGGGATTAGCCCCAGGCATGTGTGATGTCAGTGCCCCTCCCAGCGCCCACCACCAGCAGAGCTGGGAGCACACAAGCCCGTAGAGGAAGGCCCAGGATCCCCAGCACCTCAGCCACGGTGAGTGGGACGAAACAAGTGTCCTCCAGCCTCCTGGCTGATCCCAGCTCAGAGAACAGGAAATACCTAGACCCGCTGAGCTGGGACGGCAGAAATTAGCGGGGTGAAGTAGTCTCTGATCTCACCTCCAGCCCACACTCACCTCCACGTGCTGGAAATAGAACCCAGGAGTCCTGACTCCCAGCCCCCGCCCCCCGTTCTGACCCACCTGACTTTCTTTGTCTCCCGGACCTGATGGGAGTGGGGTAGGTATGGTCAGCGACAGCTCCTGTGGGCAGAGTGGGGGGAGGCTAAGAAGGCAGCACGAAGGGAGATAAGGGGGGATGGAACAGGGTCCCTCAGGGCAGGTGTCCTGGGATGCAGCGTGGAAAAGGGAGACCCGGGGAATGAAGGGAGCTGCCCCAGACCTTGCCTGGGAGTGCAAGGTGATGGCGCTAGTCACCTCTGGTGTCAGAGCCCCTGTGCAGCGTGGCATGTGCTGCTGGCTTTGGGCCCCTGGCTGGGGGAGGGAGGGGCTGCGGGAGCAGGCTGGGGTGATTGAGCCCTTTGTCCTTGTAGGAGCGTCGCCTGTCGGCCCTGGAGCGGGAACACGCTGAGCTGCTCTGTGCCATCAGCCAGCGCCGGGGACACCAGGACAAGCCACCCAACTCGCTGCTGAGGCCAGGACCCCAGGCCGGAGCCGAGGACTGGCAGGAGGTTTAGCCAGCAGACCAGTGCACCAGACCGACCGCCAGCCCCTGGCCCCAGCAGCAGCCACCCGCTTTGGACGCCCTGAACAGCGTGGGGGACTGCACCCCGACCTTCTCTCTAGGAATGTCACAGACCCAAGCCCAGCAGCCCTTTCCTGGTACGAATCCAGCCCGGCTGCCAGGGATGTTGCTCCATATAATGGAGCCAAAGGGAGCTGCAGGGCGCCGGTGTGAATCTCCTGCAGGGCAGGCACTCTCCGCTCCCCCAGGTGATGGAAAGTGATCTGATGTGTGACAGGCCCATTCAGCTGCTCTCAGCCCAGCTGGGGTTTCTCGCCCTAGCCCTGCGTCAAAGGTCACCATCCCCATACGCTTCCTCCCGAACCCGCCCCTCCCGCGCCTGATGCCGCTGCCCCCTCCATTGCACCCAGGCTGCCATCCCAGCAGTGTAACATTGCCCCAACACGCCCAGGCCTCCCCAGTGCCACTGCTCAGCAACTGCCGCTGTAGGGCCGAGGAGAAGGAATGCCCCAGGCCCAGCATCCAGGCCTCATCTGCCTCTTGGGGGGTTCTGGGCTGGGTCTCCTGGTCCTTGCTTGGGCCATGATGCCCTGAAGAACCAGAAACTCAGCGGCTGCTTTGGCAAAACCTGCTGCGTCTCTGAGGGCCCCCTGCAGCCCAGCAATAAACACGGTGCCTCTGTGATGAGCATGTGCGTCAATTCCGCAACGCCTGGGGCAGGAACAGGAACAGGGCAGGGCACGAGGGTTCAGAGCAAAGCATCAAGCTCTCAAGAGCCTTTTGCCAAAGGGCCAGGTTTCCAAAAAGCCCAGCTCCTATTGAGAACAAGGGAGAACCTCGCACCCGTGCACACGCATGCACAGGCCAAGCCGGGCCCAACCCGCCACATGCGCCCACTGTGCATGCACACACGGTTCTCAAACTGGGGGGTTGGAGGAACCTTGTGGGGGTGCTGCAGTGGACTGGGGCTAGCCCCCACAGGGGCAGGGAGGGAACATCACCCTGACCCAGCCCTGCTCTGCTGCGGTTCCAGCCCCGCCCCCAGCCATGGTTCTGTTTCCAGGCCTGGCCTCGGCTCCTGGCTCCACCTCCAGCCTCGGCCCCATTTGTGCTCCGGGCCCCAGACGCAGTTCCACACCCAGCCACAGCCCCGGGGCCCCCAGGTCCGGCCCCAGAACCCACAGCCCCAGGATCCCCAGCCCCAGTTCCACTTCTGGCCCTGTTCTGGACCCCAGACCTCCCACCCAAGCCATGGTCCTGACCTCAGCCCCTGGCTCCTGGCCCGGCTGGCTCCTGCCCCAGCCTCAGCCCCTGGCCATGGCTCCACTCCCCACCCGGTTCCCAGGGGGGGCGTGGACACAGGCAGAGGCGCGCCCTGTTAAAAGTTTGGGGACCACTGCTCTAAGGGCTAGGGACTAGGACTTATCTTCTCTAAGGGAGTTAAGCACCTAACTCCCATTGGTTCCAATGGGCATTAGGCACCTGAATCGCAGTGAGGATCTGGGCCTAGATGCCTCTGGGCTTTTGAGTTAGCCGAGGCCAGGGGCGCTGGCACAATACCACTTCTGGACACCACAGCCCCTAGGGTATGGCTCAGTTGCTGGGACACCACCCGCGCGTGGGGTTTCCACCTCTGGGAGATTGCAGCACCCGTAACCTTGCAGGGGAAGGGCGGGGGCAGACAGACAGGACAAACCCCCTCCCCTGCCCTCATCGCCCCACCCGAACAGCAGTCCAGCTGGGTGGGGGAATGACACCAGGCCAGCCCAGCATGCATTGCCAGGAAAGGGACCCAGGAATCCGAGGTTCTGATCTGGTCCAATCACCAGGGGTTCCAGGCCCCTCACAACCTTTACTGTATTTAACCTCACACCCCTGTGGGGCAGGGCAGGGCAGGGCACAGGTGCACATCCTTCCTCCCAGTCTCACTTGCCATATCCTGCCCCAAAGGCCAGCTGAGTGGAGCAGATTCCCTGGTGGTTCAGTGGAGGGGAAGGGCAGGCCCTGCAGGAAGCGAAGTGGGACGGGATGATGCAGAGACCGGCAGCCCCAGGCAGCCTATTTGGCTGGTTTCCAGGAGAGGCTCAGCCAGGACGTCTCCTTGTAAATGGCAGAAGGAGCCTAAAGCCCACGGAGAGCTCCGCACTCCGGCCCAACACCCTCGGGAGGGGCTGCCCACCTTGGGCCAGGCAGGCTGTCTGGGAGAAGGGAGCACCGCAGCCTCCCGGGCGCTGGCTCCCCAGTCCCGCGCTCACAGGAAGGTCTCTGCTGTGAAAAGACGGAGGAAGGGCTCCTGTGCCCCTTCCTGCATGGCGCCCACCAGCCAGCAGCCCCCGTGTCCATGGAAGCCAGGGGTGGGGGACTGTTCCTGCACAGGCACATTTTCATTCAAAGCCCCCCTAGCTCTGCCCTGCCTCTGTTTTCACCTGCAACCTGACATTTTCTAGCCCTGGCCCAAGATTTTCCCAAGTGCCTTGTGGGCCTGGCTTTGCCATTGGGCCCTGGAAGGAGCCGCTTTGCAGAGGACCAGGACTCCAGGCTGTGTCCACTGGAGCCTCTGGAATTGCCAGGTACGGCACCATCAGGGCCCTGCCCAGAGGGGGGCTGGTTTGTTTTACAGTGTGAACCTGGAGGATGAGATGCGTGGAGGCGGGGGAGACACCTGCACGGCAGCCAGCCCCACGCTGGAACAGGACTTGATCTCTGGCTGGAAAGGGGCCGTCAGAGCCCTGGGGGGGAGGGGTCTGGTGCTGATCGGTTTGGTTTGAGAGTGACGCATCGTTGTGTCCAATTGCTGGGTGCTAGGTGAGGAGGCCAGGCTGGGGGGGTGTCAGGTACCAACCTTGGACTGGGGCAAGGGCTCCACAGTCTGAGTGCAGGGCGGCTGGAGGAGCTGCTGTGCACCTCGGGGCAGGCAGGCAGGCGCCCTGCAGTGAGGCACCTCAGAGGCCCCACTACTGGGGAGTCTCATTAGGAAGGGGCTTTTCTACTCCCTTGAGCTGTGTCCTCTTCTCCCACGGGGAGGCGCTCTGCCTACCCCCCTCACACTGATAGAGAGATTCCCCCTCCTGGGAAGAGCTCTTCCAACAACCCATCACAGAGGGTGACAAAATGGGAATTTTCCGGAATATTTTTATTCCCATGCATGCCTCAGTTTCCCTCTACACTTTGTATTGCTACCCAGTGCTTGTGAAAGGGTTAAAAAGCTGCTTTTGGAACAGAGCAGGAGCCATGTGACTGCCTGCAGTGGAATGAAGGGATCATTGACGGACTGGCTGAAACGGACCCATGTCAGTGGAGCATCTGGAAAGACAAAGGGAGCCCCCAGATTGACACCTATCCACAGGCATCTCCGGCAGGCAGAACACGTGCACTCAGTTGGGAATCTGCCGTGGGGGAGACGAGCTGGCTTTTGGAGAGACACAGAGCTCTCACCAGGGACTGCCAGAGGGAGAGGGCCAAAAAACGGAATCCACGGCAGCTTGGCTCGGTGGAGCACTGGCATGGCCAGGATGGACGGTGTCTTAGCCGCTGCTTCTCTCTGCTAACCTAGGGACTGCCCAGCTTGGGTTCCAGTCAACTAATGCACCCAACTCTGTTTGAAAATGCCACCTGGTGTCAAATCCTTGCCGGGGCGTGTTGGGCCCTGAGGAGTGGACAAGTCTCGGACCATACGTCTGTTTCAGCTGGATGCGCTGGGTAGAACTCATGGGGTGAAACAGAAGAGCTGGATCCTAGGGGCTCAGTCTCAGCAGTGTTGAGGCAGCATGGCCTGCCCTTAAGGAAGAGTGGGCCCCCTGGAGGGTCTGGCCCACTCTTGAAAAGCTGGGACGTAGCACAGAGCTGTGGATCTATGGCACAGGGTGCTGAATGTGGACCCCAGCAGGCAGGCTGGCTGGTTCCTGTGAAAGGCCCTGAGCTAGGGCCTGCAGGAAGCCAGGTGCTTAAGGGGAACCCGCGTAGGGCAGGAGCAGGGAAAGACTCCAAGGTAGCCCTGAAAGGGGCTGGGAACAGGGCCCCACAGGTGAGCTGAAGAGAAGCCCCGCAGGGCGGAAGAGACTTTGTTTGTTGAGATTTTTAGTTGGAATTTGGTTACCCCGGAAGGGTTACGTTTGTCACCACCACTGATCTGTGTGTGGAGAGCCAAGGAGACCCACCTCGGGGAAGGAAGCTGAGGCAGGGGGCCCAGTGGCACCATGCTTGCGCAGAAGGGGATGCTGGGGCTGGCCATGCCCTGTGATACCCCTCATGGAGAGAGATTCCTCCCTCCAGGGAGAGGTTCCATTACTTCTCTTCCCCACAGACCTCTGCCTGTCCCATCCCACCCCCCACCGTTTCCCTATCTCCTCACTGTAATTATTACCCATGCTCTGCTATGTACATGGCATGTGCACACACACAGAAGTGAGACAAAACCATACAGTAGGGTCTATCCGGAAGGCTGTTTAACACTTTATTTCATAGCATCCAGAAGGCTATCATAAAAAACTCATCCCACTCGGCTCCAATCTGGCTGGCTACAGACTGACTGCTCTGCAATTAGGGGACCATATCACACCCTTCCCTACAGCGCTCCCTGCCTTCAAGCAGGGCCAGCAAAATGCCAGCGGATTTAAAGTGATAGCTGGTTGTTTTAACACAGTTAACAATACACACACCCTGGGATGCAGCAGCCCGTTTGCTCAGCAGCACCCTGTGTGGTGCCTCTCCCACCTTTCCCCCCTTTCCCCCCACACCCCAAGTGATACAGGGCTTCTGGCTTAATATTAACGTTCTAGACCTCTGTGTTAATATTCAATGTTGCCTCCTGCAAGCCAGCGTCTCTTACCTTAGTGAATGAATGCTTCTGGCCAGCCACTCATGGGATAATGCAATAGAATGACCTCAGCAAACACCCCCCACGCCCAGATGCCACTCTAGGAACTTCCATTTTACAGAGTTCAGTGCTGCCCGCTGGACTCTGCAAACTCATCGTTGGTTCGTCCGTCAATTTAGCAAATAAATTAATATGCACCAGCTCTGTCAGTTTAAATGAAGTCTCTGCACACACCCAAACCACATTCACTGCGTTAGATAAAACAAACAAATAAATTTATTAAGATTTTAAGTGATTATAAGCCAGAGGAATATAGAGTAGATTTGATCAGGAAGAAATAAAAGCAAATCACATTCTAAACTAAGCTTAACAATTTCAGCAACCTTACAGTTGTTAGATGGGTCTCATCAGAAGCTGACTGACTCCTTCAGCCAGGCCCACTCCCTGTGGACAGAGGGAATGCCAAGTCAGCCCATTAAAAGTGGATTTTGGCTTCTTTGCAACCCAGGCACTTGTCAGCTGAGCAGTGCAGATTGCTTTTTTTGGGTCTGTTCCCAGCAGGCGTGCTGTGGCCCCATGTCCCGGTCATTTCGCTGAGTTTTGGGCCTGGTTGTTTCTGAAATTCAGCTTCCAGCGCCACGTGACTAGAACCGGAAATGCAAAATCCACCATCTTTGTTGTGGTAAAAAAATTGGGCAGAGTTGGCCGTGTTTTCTCTGGACGTGCTTCACGCTCTCTCTTAGGGCGGGGCATGGCTTGATGTTGCTATACATGGATTGCAAGAGAGAGTTCAAGAGACCAAGATGCCTCTTCCTTCAACAGGTTTCCCCACCACTCCCTGGGGTCAGGTGACCGGCAATGTCTGGCATGGTTTTTCTTCCACTTGAGTCAAATGGGCATCACCTTATCAGATACTTAGGCCAGGTGTGAGGGACATGCATGAATTACAGCCACAGGCTTAAGCAAATAAAGCCTGTTTACCCACATGCATATAATTAAGTCAGGGTCCCTTTCAGCTGAGATGAAACGGCTGGACAGACACAAACAGTTTCATAGGAAAAGAATCCTTTATTCTGCTGAAGACTTGCAATAAGAGGATTGCAAGCCCCTCCTGTTTCTTTTATTCATGCTTATATACCTTTTACCTAAAGGAGTGCAGATGGTGCACATCTCCTGTTTCTCCCTAGTATTTTTGCTTACACTGCAGTTTTATATATATGTTCCTTCTTTTCTTTTGTTTCTCTGTTAAATTCTGCTTACAAAGGACATTCCTAGCCTATAGCTTCATGACACTTTCATGTATAATATCCTTTCTTATCGTTCACCACTCTCATGTTTCCAGCTAATGATTTCTACATGCATAATTTCCTTTACACAGGCCATTGTTCCAGCTGAGTTGTTTCATGCATGCCCTAGCAAGGTGTGAATTACCTCGGCTTTTAATGTGTGCCTGGGCCTATTCAAGCCATGTGAGACACACATTTGGGAATATTACATAGCAGAGCTTCATAACCATACACATGACACTGCCAGAAACATACTGCAATAACAATAACGTTCAGCATGTCATGAGTATTCCAAAACACCTGACATGACATCCTTTGCATTAAGCAATTCACAATTACACTGTAAGGGTGAATATTGATGACATACAATCACACCATTGGGGTGCAAGGTGTCACAAGATGTGAATAGTGGAGTGCGGGGGTGCAGGTGTGTAGATCAGTGAGTGAGTGTATACATGCATGTGGGTGTGCATGGGCCTATGTGTGACTAGGGCGTTGCGGATGTGTGTGTGTGTGTGCAGGCATGAGTAGGGGGCTGTGGGTTGCAGGTATGTATATCACTGAGTGCATGTGTGTGTGTGTGTGCGTGCACGTCTGTAGGCAGTTGTGCTCCAGCAGCCACGTGTCAGACGACGGGTCCAGGGGCAGAGAGGAAGCCAGTGCCAAGGGAACCAGGCCGGGGAGGGGCAAGACTCCGAGCCTTCAAAGGGGTTACTCTAAGCTGGGTCCAGCAATGAATGGGCAGCCAGGGGAGGAGCCGGGGGGACAGGGACACAGAACGGATGTGGCTTTTGGACTGTGGGGCAGATCTCAAGAGGGTCAGGGCTTCTTTCTCCAAACAGTGTTTGGCCACACCAAGCGTCTTATGCCCATTGGTCGGATTTCCCATCGTTCATTCATTGGGCAGGGTCAATCCCTAGAGCCAAGGGGGCAGGGCAAACTTGCTCTGTGAGTTCCTATTGGCTGCTGATCCTTGATTGGCTGGGCATGGCGGGGGCAGGGGTAGCCCTGGTAACACACCTGCACAGGGAGCTGGCTGGAGGCCAAAGGGGTCAGAGCTGGGTGGGGGCAGGGGCACCAAGTGCTGTGGGGATGCGCTGCGAGGTGGAGGGGGCAGGGGCACCAGGTGGTATGAGGATATGCTGGGGGGTGGAGGGACACCTGGCGCAGTGGGGATATGCTGGGCAGGTGGAGGAGACACCAGGTGGTGTGGGGATGTGCTATGGGGTGGAGGGTGCGGGGATACCAGGCGCTGTGGGGACATGCTGGGGGGGTGGATCAGGGGGCGGGGGTTATTTGCGTTTGTGGATTGAAGCCAGACTCTGTGGTTAACAGTCAGTGAGGAGTCAGTTGCTCTGTATGCAGCCTGGGGAGCTAATGGGCTTGCAGACCGGAGAAGAGGGGTTTGTTCCCTGGGCGGGAGGTGACGGGGAGCCTGTAGCCGCATGGGTCCTGTGTGGTGCTGAGTGCCCTGGAACCCCAGTAACACCGTGGGAGCTTAGGGTGCTCCAGCCCTCCAGCGCGTGCTTAGTGGAAGCTGGTAGAGCTGAGTAGCCCTAGGACGTACCGTGGGACAAGGCTGGAAGTGCTAGGCTAGGATCACGCTGCACCCTAGTGCGTAAGGTGTGGTGTGGTTGTGCCGAAACCATCCTGCTCTGGGCCTGCTGTCAGCTTCCACCCAACAGCCAGGCTCTGTGAGGTGGGTCTGGGGACAGTTGGGGCGGGGAGGGCTGCGTAGACTAACCTGCCTTGTGTTCCCTTCCCTGCATTACAGGAGCTGGTGGCCATGCAGAGGCAGCAGAACTAACCGCTCAGACCTGGGCACTGTGAGTCCTGCTGGGGCAGAGCTCTGCCTGGAGCATGTCCCCACTGCTGCAGGTAACCCAGAATGGAACTGAGAGCTCCCGGCCCTGCCTGCCCTTCAGTGCCAGGCCCCCGAGTGTGTCGGGGGGGAGAAGGGAGCCTGTCTGGTGCAATCCAACACATGCTGAGGCTGCTGGTGAGGGCACCATGGCGAGGTGGGGGTATAGCTACTTCTCTGTTGGAAGTGGGCTGAAGCTAGTGTCACAGATCAGTGCCCTAGAGCCACTTTGGAACAGTCCCTGGGAGGACCCCTTCAGCGTGCCAGACCCCCTTAGGGTCTCGCTCATTCACTAGGGTGAGCCCTTCAGCTTCACTCGGAGCCTCCATAGAACCATAGAATATTAGAGTTGGAAGGGACCTCAGGAGGTATCTAGTCCAACCCCCTGCTCAAAGCAAGACTAACCTCAGCTAAATCATCCCAGCCAGGGATTTGTCAAGCCGCAGCTTAAAAAGATGGAGATTCCACCACCTCCTTAGGTAACCCATTCCAGTGCTTCCTAATATCCAGCCTAGACCTTCCCCACTGCAACTTGAGACCATTGCTCCTTGTTCTGTCATCTACCACCACTGAGAACAGCCTAGCTCCATCCTCCCTGGAACCCCCTTTCGGGTAGTTAAAGGCTGCTATCAAATCTTCCCTCATTCTTCTCTTCTGCAGACTAAACAAGCCTAGTTCCCTCAGCCTCTCCTCATAAGTCATGTGCTCCAGCCCCCTCATCATTTTGTTGCCCTCCGCTGTACTCTCTCCAACTTGTCCACATCCTTCCTGTAGTGGGGTCCCCAAAACTGGACACAATACTCCAAATGTGGCCTCATCAGTGCCAAATAGAGGGGAATAATCACTTCCCGTGATCTGCTGGCAATGTTCCTACTAATGCAGCCCAATATGCCGTTAGCCTTCTTGGCAATAAGGGCACACTGCTGACTCATCCAGCTTCTTGTCCACTGTAACCCACAGGTCCTTTTCTGCAGAACTGCTGCCTAGCCTGTCAGTCCCCAGTCTGTAGCAGTGCATGGGATTCTTCCGTCCTAAGTGCAGGACTCTGCACTTGTCCTAGTTGAACCTCATTAGATTTCTTTTGGCCCAATCCTCCAGTTTGTTTAGGTCACTCTGTATCCTATCCCTACCTTGCAGGGTATCTACCACTCCCCCCAGCTTAGTGTCGTCCGCAAACTTGCTGAGGGTGCAATCTACCCCATCCTCCAGATCATTAATAAAGATGTTGAACAAAACCGGCCCCAGGACCGACCCCTGGGGAACTCCGCTTGTGACCGGTTGCCAGCTAGACATGGAGCCATTGATCACTACTCGTTGAGCCCTATGCTCTAGCCAGTTCTCTATCCATTTTATAGTCCATTCATCCAACCCATACTTCTTTAACTTGCTGATAAGAATACTGTGAGAAACCGTATCAAAAGCTTTGCTAAAGTCAAGGTATATCACATCCACCGCCTTCCCCACATCCACAGAGCCAGTCACGTCATCATAGAAAGCAATCAGGTTGGTCAGGTATGACTTTCCCTTGGTGAATCCGTGTTGACTGTTCCTGATCACCTTCCTCTCTTCCAAGTGCCTTAAAATGGATTCCTTAAGGACCTGCTCCATGATCTTTCCAGGGATTGAGGTGAGGCTGACCGGTCTGTAGTTCCCCGGATCCTCTTTCCTCCCTTTTTTGAAGATGGGCACTATATTTGCTTTTTTCCAGTCCTCAGGGACCTCCCCCTGTTGCCACGAGCTTTCAAAGATAATAGCCAATGGCTCTGAAATCACCTCAGCCAACTCCCTCAGCACCCTCGGGTGCATTGCATCCGGCCCCATGGACTTGTGAATGTCCAATCCTTCTAAATAGTCTTGAACCTGTTCCTTCAGCACTGCGGGATGTTTGCCTCCTTCCCATTCTGTGCCACCCAGTACAGCAGTCTGGGAGCTGATCTTGTCTGTGAAGACAGAGGCAAAAAAGGCATTGAGTACCTCAGCTTTCTCCACATCCTCCGTCACTAGGATGAGGTGGATGAGGCTTTCTTTGCTCAACTAGGGAAAGTTTCCAGTTCACAGGACCTGATTCTCATGGGAGACTTCAATCACCCTGACATCTGCTGGGAGAGCAATACAGCAGAGCACAAACAATCCAGGAAGTTTTTGGAGAGTGTTGCAGACAATTTCCTGGTGCGAGTGCTGGAGCAACCAACTAGGGGCCGTGCTTTTCTTGACCTGCTGCTCACAAACAGGGAAGATTTGGTAGGGGAAGTGGAAGTGGGTGGCAACCTAGGCAGCAGTGACCATGAGATGGTCGAGTTTAGGATCCTGACGAAAGGAAGGAAGGAGAGCAGCAGGATACGGACCATGGACTTCAGAAAAGCGGACTTTGACTCCCTCAGGGAACTGATGGGCAGGATTCCCTGGGAGGCTAATATGAGGGGGAAAGGAACCCAAGAGAGCTGGCTGTTTTTTAAAGAGACCTTATTGAGGGCACAAGAGCAAACCATCCCGATGTGCGGAAAGAATAGCAAATATGGTAGGCGTCCAGCTTGGCTTAACAAAGATGTCCTTGGCGAACTTAAACGCAAAAAAGAAGCTTACAAGAAGTGGAAGCTTGGTCAGATGACTAGGGAGGATTATATAAACACTGCTCGAACGTGCAGGAATGAAATCAGGAAGGCCAAAGCGCAATTGGAGTTGCAGCTAGCAAGGGACGTGAAGGGGAACAAGAAGGGTTTCTACAGGTATGTTGCCAACAAGAGGAAGATTCGGGAAAGTGTGGGCCCCTTAGAGAATGAGGGGGCGACCTAGTGACGGAGGATGTGGAGAAAGCTGAAGCACTCAATGCCTTTTTTGCCTCTGTCTTCACAGACAAGATCAGCTCCCAGACTGCTGTACTGGGTGGCACAGAATGGGAAGGAGGCGAACATCCCACAGTGCTGAAGGAACGGGTCCAAGACTATTTAGAAGGATTGGACATTCACAAGTCCATGGGGCCGGATGCAATGCACCCGAGGGTGCTGAGGGAGTTGGCTGAGGTGATTTCAGAGCCGTTGGCTATTATCTTTGAAAGCTCGTGGCAACAGGGGGAGGTCCCTGAGGACTGGAAAAAAGCAAATATAGTGCCCATCTTCAAAAAAGGGAGGAAAGAGGATCCAGGGAACTACAGACCGGTCACCCTCACCTCAATCCCTGGAAAGATCATGGAGCAGGTCCTTAAGGAATCCATTTTAAGGCACTTGGAGGAGAGGAAGGTGATCAGGAACAGTCAACACGGATTCACCAAGGGAAAGTCATGCCTGACCAACCTGATTGCTTTCTATGATGAGGTGACTGGCTCTGTGGATGTAGGGAAGGCGGTGGATGTGATATACCTTGACTTT
Source organism: Emydura macquarii macquarii (assembly GCF_026122565.2). Lineage (NCBI taxonomy): Eukaryota > Metazoa > Chordata > Testudines > Chelidae > Emydura > Emydura macquarii. Next base: position 1,089,316 of record NW_027131139.1, read on the forward strand.
AGCAAAGCTTTTGATACTGTCTCGCACAGTATTCTTATCAGCAAGTTAAAGAAGTATGGGTTGGATGAATGGACTATAAAATGGATAGAGAACTGGCTAGAGCATAGGGCTCAACGAGTAGTGATCAATGGCTCCATGTCTAGCTGGCAACCGGTCACAAGTGGAGTTCCCCAGGGGTCGGTCCTGGGGCCGGTTTTGTTCAACATCTTTATTAATGATCTGGAGGATGGGGTAGATTGCACCCTCAGCAAGTTTGCGGACGACACTAAGCTGGGGGGAGTGGTAGATACCCTGGAGGGTAGGGATAGGATACAGAGTGACCTAAACAAACTGGAGGATTGGGCCAAAGGAAATCTAATGAGGTTCAACAAGGACAAGTGCAGAGTCCTCCACCTAGGAAGGAAGAATCCCATGCACAGCTATAGACTGGGGACCGACGAGCTACGCAGCAGCTCTGCAGAAAAGGACCTGGGGGTAACAGTGGATAAAAAGCTGGATATGAGTCAGCAGTGTGCCCTGGTTGTCAAGAAGGCTAATGGCATATTGGGCTGCATTAGGAGGGGCATTGCCAGCAGGTCACGGGAAGTGATTATTCCCCTCTATTCGGCATTGGTGAGGCCGCATTTAGAATACTGTGTCCAGTTTTGGGCCCCCCACTACAAAAAAGATGTGGACAATTTGGAGAGAGTGCAGCGGAGGGCAACCAAAATGATTAGGGGGCTGGAGCACAGGACTTATGAGGAGAGGCTGAGGGAACTGGGCTTGTTTAGTCTGCAAAAGAGAAGAGTGAGGGGGGATTTGATAGCGGCTTTTAACTACCTGAAAGGGGGTTCCAGGGAGGATGGTGTTCTCGGTGGTGGCAGATGACAGAACAAGGAGCAACGGTCTCAAGTTGCAGGGCGGGAGGTCTAGGTTGGACATTAGGAAAAAGTTTTTTACTAGGAGGGAGGTGAAGCATTGGAATGGGTTACCTAGGGAGGTAGTGGAATCTCCATCCTTAGAGGTTTTTAAGCTGAGGCTTGACAAAGCCCTGGTTGGGATGATATAGCTGAGGTTAGTCCTGCTTTGAGCAGGGGGTTGGACTAGATGACCTCCTGAGGTCCCTTCCAACTCTAATATTCTATGATTCTAATCGTGTTGACTGTTCCTGATCACCTTCCTCTCTTCCTAGTGCCTTAAAATGGATTCCTTAACGACCTGCTCCATGATTTTTCCAGGGATTGAAGTGAGGCTGACCAGTCTGTAGTTCCCCGGATCCTCTTTCTTCCCTTTCTTGAAAATGGGCACTATATTTGCCTTTTTCCAACCACAGGGACCTCCCCTAATTGCCACAAGCTTTCAAAGATAATAGCCAATGGGTCTGAAATCACATCAGCCAACTCCCTCAGCACCCTCGGGTGCATTGTATTTGGCCCATGGACTTTTGTATGTCCAATCTTTCTAAACAGTCCTGAACCTGTTCCTTCAGCACTGAGGGATGTTCACCTCCTCCCCATTCTGTGCTACCCAGTGAAGCAGTCTGGGAGCTGACCTTGTCTGTGAAGACAGAGGCAAAAAAAGCTTTGAGTACCTCAGTTTTCTCCACATCCTCTGTCACTAGGTTGCCTCCCCCATTCTGTAAGGGGCCCACACTTCCCCTGATCTTTCTTTTGTTTGTGACATACCTGTAGAAACCCTTCTTATTCCCCTTCATGTCCCTTGCTAGCTGCACTTCAATTGCGCTTTGCCCTTCCTGATTACACTCCTGCATGTTCGAGCAGTATTTTTATACTCCTCCCTAGTCATCTGACCAAGCTTCCACTTCTTGTAAGCTTCCTTTTTGTGTTTAAGCTCACCAAAGACTTCTTTGTTAAGTCAAGCTGGGCACCTACCATATTTGCTGTTCTTTCTGCACATCAGGATGGTTTGTTCCTGTGCCCTCAATAAGGTTTTTTAAAATACAGCCAGCTCTCTTGGGTTCCTTTCCCCCTCGTATTAGCCTTCCAGGGGATCCTGCCCATCAGCTCCCTCAGGGAGTCAAAGTCCGCTTTTCTGACATCCATGGTGCGTATCCCGCTGTTCTCCTTCCTTCCTTCCGTCAGGATCCTGAACTCGACCATCTCACGGTCACTGCTGCTTCAGCATTCCTGCTTCACACCGTGAGCTCCCTTCGGCGAGTCCACCTGAGGGAGACTTGTATCCCCCAATGGAGCAATGCAGCCCCCCAGCCCCTGCACTGACTCTCAGCCAGCGTTGTAAAAGCAGTCGTGTTATTAGATGTCTGGAACATCGCATAGAAAGACCTTGGCTAGCATGGAGAGAAGAAAGTTACAGCATGGTCCATTCTTGTTACCCAGAGCCCCAGCCAAGTTGTGTGTTCCCCCTTTGGTTCCTACTCGGTCCACCTCTGTCCTCTTTGGTCCAGTTCCCAGGCCAGTCCCACCTAGCCCTCCTCAGTCCTTTGTTGTCCAGCTGGTCAAACACAGCTGGCTTCCTGCAGGGAGGGTGGAAGGGGAGATCCAAGGTCGTTAGTTGCTAAGTATCAAATACCCTGGTGACTGGATTTTCACCTTGTCTTCAGGGACTCTCCATGAACCTGGGCCCCAAACACGAGACAGCCAGAGCCATGATGTTACTCCTACATCTCTAGGCCTCTGAAGAGAGCAAACAGCCCTTTTCCATCCCCTACTTGACAATGCCACAGGTGGGGAAACTGAGGCACACAGTGTTCATACAAAATATTTACAGAAAATTCCCACTCCAACACAACTAGTAACTCATTTCACACAGGACAGCAAAGCTCCAGTGAGTCACTATGGCTACTGGTCACTGCTGATCTCAGCCACTTTGAGCTGAGGAGCCCAGGGAATAATGCCTTGGACTAGTGGCCCGTTTGGGCCATTGACCTGCCTCTGACAGTGGCCTGCGCCAGATACTTCAAAGTGAAGTGCAAGAACCCCCCTATCGCTGCTTGAAGTTGTCCCCAGGGCCTGTGACTAGCGAGTTAGGACCCTCTGGGGCAGCTGTGCCGATCGATCCCTCCCCTACCTCCATGCAGAGAACGCTGCTTCTCAGAGGAGCGAAGGGCGGGTTTCTTTGTGTTTAGGGAAGTCCTCCTCCCCCCCGCCCGCCCCAGCTCCTGTTCCTCCAGGGAAATCTCCTCTTGAAGCAAGTTACGCTGGACGACCCAACCCCCGCTGTCCCAGGGAGAAGAGATGATGGTAACACTGCCATTAGACTTCGTACCAATCCCAGGAGCACCAGACTGTCCAGGACAGAACGAGGTGCCTCTCCTGCCCCAGCAGAACTCCAATGCAGATCTCGCTGATGCCACCCCCTCCCATCCCATGCCCCGCTCCGACGAGGACCATCCCCACCCGCAGTCCTCGTCTTCCAGCCCTTCTGGGATTCCTGCCCTCAGCCGGCATGAGACAACAGACCCAGGCTCCCTGAGCGAGGACAGCGTTAGCCTGGAGGCACCAGGCAGCCCTGGGCCTATGGGCTTGAGTCAGAGCCGCCCCCTCCCCCATCACAGCAAGCAGCTGGAGAGCCCTAGCATCCTCTGCCACAAGCCTGCAAGGGAAGAAGGAGGAGTCATGTCCTATCGCAGTTCTCTGAGGCGACTTGTCTCACCCCAGGGCTGGGGTGCATCCGGTCAGCTCCCAGTTTCTCTCTCACACCAGAGGTCGGGTGTGTCTGCTCAGCTTCACACCTCCAAGACCGGGCGCTAGGGTGGGCCTTCTGGCATGTCCGGGTCTCTGGCTCGATCGGCCTGAACTGGGAGGAGCAGAAAGGAGAGGGCGGCAGCAGTGAGTGCACTGGGAGGCAGCTGTCTTGCATGGAGGACAGGCTGAGAGCCATGCAGCAGCAGCAGGGGCCCCTGCAGTGGGACCTGGTGCAGGCTTTATGGCTCGTGCATTCTGAACTGGCCAGTCAACTGGCACCTGAGCAGGTTGGTGCAGCTCTGTGAATACCAGGCTGCAGCTGCTCAGCCAGTGCGAGGACAGGGGGCCACTGCGCCAGAAGCGAGGCACCACCACAAGGTGGCTAAACAGCCCCACAGCCTCCTCTCTTTGCAGGGCCCTTTCCAAAGCGCCCCAGCAGGGAGGGGTGGGGTGTGAGGTGAGAGCATGTGTCCAGGGCCCTGGGAGTGCTCTGCGCAGTGCTGGTGCCTTTGGATGCAATTGTTAAATAATAAAGGATTCAGTCCCAGCAGCTGATTCAGATTCAATCCCAGCAGTTGATTCCCACAGGGAACCATCGGCTGCTCACTGCTATAAGGGGATATGCAGGCTATAAACGTTGGTGCTCAAAGCCAGGAAACAAAAAAGCGACAGTTCTTGGAAAAATGCTCATTCAGTCACATGGGCTGGGGAGGGTGGGGCTGGGACTCTCGGGGGATCATCGTCAATATCTGGTTCTGTCATCGCCTGCCCTGTAACCTGGGTGCCTTAATGCTGTGCTGCTATGGCTCTGACCCTGACACCAGTAGCCAGCCCACAAAGGTCTCACCCTGGCTTCCACCAGCCTGGCTGCTTCTTGCAGGTTAATCCCAACAGCCTGTCCAGCCCCATGTCTTCCCAAATCCCTCCACTCCGAGTTCTTAGCTGCCCGATACTCAGACTCTCCCCCACTGGTTCACCAGCTCCGAAGGCGTGAGACCAGCCCCAGGCACCAGCTTGCTTTGGAACACACACTCCACACAGTTTGCACAACAGAGACCTGCTCGGGGTAAAAATGAACAAAAATGTATAGAAAAATCATAGATTCAAAAGTGAAACAGCAGGAGAAGCAAGACATACAAATGACACAGAAAATAAACAGACTGCAGCCTCAGACTTTACCCTTCCAGATTAGATAAAAAACCCTTTTCCATTACAAGTTTCCTATTGTCTTTGAAGCATTGCCCAGCATATGCCCTGTCATAGAGGAGGTCCAGTGTTTGTCAGACAGCACCTGCCGAGTGACTGTCCCTGGGTTTCTGGATTAACAACTTCCGTTTCAAACTTCATTTTTAAAAGGCTTCCCCCTCGGCATGTGACTCTCGGTCATTCAGGGAGGAGAGGGGGGAATTCTCTGTTGAGTTGGTAGCCAAGATGTCTCAGTGTTTTCCATCAACTTTAATGGCCCGTCTTTGTCTTTTCCTGGGTTGTACAATGCTAGGTGCTTGGAGCTAGTCTTGTCCAGCTGAGGAATTCGCCCTCCCTGCCTGACTGCCCACGGCCGTCTTGGGAGGTACAGCTCAATGTTGCAGCACAGATTATGAGCACAGTTTTATACATACACACATCCATAAATTCACACCCACGGTCTGTATGCATATCCCATTAGTGACCATTCAGTTCAGAACCAGCTTTCACAAAAGACCTTACTTGACATATGTTTATACCACGATAACACTGTATACAACCAACTGATTATTCTTTGGGGTTCATGCCTCCTGTTCTCCCCCTGAGTTGTCTGGACCCTAATTGTCACAGGTGCCTTACTGTGGACATCACTGTGTCATACTCTGGGGGCCCTGGGTTATACCCACTACAGCCCCCCTCTTTGCAGCTGCTTGTAACTTTCTGAGAAATTCTCCAGCTACTTTGATATTTTTGTGTTTGGGATCAGACAGAAGTGAAAACAGAGACCTCCCAATTGTGCTTCATCGCTGACCCCCAAAGACAAATGCCAGCTTGTGGGAGTGTCAGCTAGCCCTCTGCTGATCTGCAAAAACTACTCCTGCATACAGCCCTGTAACTTCTGTTCACATTTTATGGCCATTACCTGACTCCCATCACTGAGGGATCCAAGTGCCGAACAAGCTCATAGATTTTTATGCTCCCCAACACCCTTGGGTGGCAGGGCTATTGTCCCCATTGTACAGTTGGGGAAATGAGGCACAAAGAGGCTGAGTGACTTGCTCAAGGACACACAGGAATTCTGTGGCAGAGCAGAGAACTGAACTGAGGTCTTCATAGAATCAGAATATTAGAGTTGGAAGGGACCTCAGGAGGTATCTACTCCAACCCCCTGCTCAAAGCAGGACTAACCTCAGCTAAATCATCCCAGCCAGGGCTTTGTCAAGCCTCATCTTAAAAACCTCTAAAGATGGAGATTCCACCACCTCCCTAGGTAACCCATTCCAGTGCTTCACCACCCTCCTAGTGAAAAACTTTTTCCTAATGTCCAACCTAGACCTTCCCCCACTGCAACTTGAGACCGTTGCTCCTTGTTCTGCCATCTGCCACCACCGAGAACAGCCTAGCCCCATCCTCCCTGAAACCCCTTTAAAGGCTGCTATCAAATCCCCCCTCATTCTTCTCTTTTGCAGATTAAACAAGCCCAGTTTCCTTAGACTCTCCTCATAAGTTCTGTGCTCCAGCCCCCTAATAATTTTTGTTGCCCTCCGCTGGACTCTCTCCAACTTGTCTACATCCTTTTTGTAGTGGGAGGCCCAAAACTGGACATAATACTCTAAATGCAGCCTTACCAATGCCGAATAGAGGGGAATAATCACTTCCCGCGACCTGCTGGCAATGCTCCTCCTAATGCAGCCCAATATGCCGTTAGACTTCTTGGCAATAAGGGCACACTGCTGACTCACATCCAGCTTTTTATCCACTGTTACCCCCAGGTCCTTTTCTGCAGAACTGCTGCCTAGCTCGTCGGTCCCCAGTCTTGCCAGGGTCTATGGCCCCAATCCAGCAAACATTTATGCATGTGCTTAGCTTTACTGCTGTGAATAATCCCAAAGGGACAAAGTGAAGCACATGCCTGAGTGTTTGCAGTCTGGGGGCAATGCTACTGAGTCACGGTCTTAACATCACATTATATAGAAACTTCCTCTGGGGGCAGAAATAGTTTCTATGTTGAACTGTATTTGCTCCTGCAGAGCTGATAAACTGCACCATTCTCTGGTGGGATGACTACACCTGACAGGCTATTCCCATCTGCGGAGCAGTTTATCACCATCAGAGCAAATTCCGGTGCTTCCAGGCTTCCATGGTGAAGTGGCTTAGCCTGTAAACTCCACAAGCCCAATAGTTCAGGTTCAAGGTGCTTGTAAGAGCCTCCAGCCTCACTAGAAGAATATAAAATTAACATGGGACACATTCAATGGATTAAAACCTGGTTAACAGTTTTTAAATAGGTCTCAAAATGTACCTGTGAATGAGGAATCATCATTGAGCAAATGTATTTCTAGTGAGTCCCACAGAGATCAGCTCTCGGCCCTCTGCTATTCCACATTTTTATCAATGACCTGGAAAAAAAACACACAAAATTATCCCTGTTAAAGTTTGCAGATGACACAAAAACTGAGGGAGTGGTAAATAATGAAGAGGCTAGGTCAGAGCAATCTGGATCGCTTGGTTAACTGGGCACAAGCAAACAATATGAGTTTTAATATGGCCCCATGTAAACGTATGCATCTAGGAACACGGACTACAGGCTGTATTTATAGGATGAGGGACTGTATCATGTGAAGCAGTGACATGAAAAATGATTTGGGGTCATGGTGGAGAGTCAGCTGAACATCCGCTTCTGGTGCCATGCTGTAGCTAAAAGGGCTAATGCCATCCTTGGATGCATAAACAGGGGAATCTCAAGAAGTAAAGAGGTTATTTTATCTCTGTATTTGGCACTCGTGCAATCGCTGCTGGAATCCCATGTCCTGTTCTGATATCTCCAGTCAAGAAGGATGTTGATAAAAGTGGAGAGGGTATAGACAAAGATATAACAAGATCCAGTGGTGGGAAGTTGAATCTAGGCAAATTCTGACTGGAAATATGGCATACATTTTTAACTGTGAAGGTAATTAACCACTGAAACAATTTACCAGGCGTGTGGTGGGTTCTCCATCACTGGCCATTTTAAAATCAAGACTGGATAGTTTTGTTTTGTTTGGTTTATTTAAAGATATGCTGTAGTTCAAACAGGAATTATTGTGGGGCAGGCCTATGGCCTTGTTATGCAGGAGGTCAGACTAGAATCGATTATCACAATGGTCCTTCTGGCCTTAGAATCTGAACAGCTCTGGATTCTTAGGGAAGGAAAAAGGAAATGAAAATACAAGAGCTTGTGTTGATGTAACAAAGACCATAAATTAAACATCCATAGGCTGGGGAATGAAGATGCAGTGTCAGGACACTGCTCAGTGTCTCTACCCGAGGCTATGGGTTAGGGGAACATCAGGGGTATCTGAGTATGGAGGCACTCAGCCCTGCCTGCTGCCAGTCTAATATCACAAACCACTACGTCACAATTTGTTTCTGGTAGCAGCTACTGACTCCTAGGTGTTCTGTTTTGCTGCCCTGTCACAATTCACTGCATCTGCCTTTTCCCCCCCACAGGGGCAGCAGGTTGTGAGGGTTGGGGGCACTCCCCAGCAGGTCAACCCCTGCTCCCACCTGGCCTCCAGGTCAGCCCAGGGGGAAAACAGGTCTGGGTCAGGGCTTCCCACCTCCCCCACCAGAGGGCTTCCTGCGCACCTGCCTGCCTTCTGCCATGGGTCTCCAGGGCTTAGTTTCCCCCCCGCCCACTCAGGGGTCCCGTCCTGCTTCTCCCCTCCCCTGCAGGGCTTTCCCAGGCAGCAGGGCATTTCCCCCCACCCATACAGCTTCCGTCCAGACTCCTGTCCCTTCCCAAGCTTCTCCCCACGCAGCTGGGCTCCACTCCACAGGCGACAGAGAATCCCCCCAACCCATCCAGCTTCTGCAGAGCTCCCATCCAGAGCTCCCCTTCCCACCCATTCCCCAGTGCCCAGCAGGTCCCTAGGCTAGCCTTGCAAGTCTGCTGCTGGGGAAGTCCCATTTTCCAGGGGCCCCAATGGCCACCACTGCACCCCCAGCCCTAGCCTAGCTGGGCTCCCTCTGCCGGGAGTTGGGACTCACCTGCTGCCTGGGGTCGTCAATCTGGCTGGGAGCTGCAGCCATGCAGCTGCCACATGCCGGCACTGCCTGCTCACGTCTCTCCTCCCTGCACATATGTGGGCAGATGGTGAGGGTGAGCAGGAGCTGAACAACGCATAGCTCCTTGAGCACACCTCAGGGTTGTTGTTGTTATTACACAATGTGGGGGGGAATGGCTTGGGAGTTGCCACGGCCTGGTTAGCAGCTGCAGCAACCCTGCCCCTGAGGCTGTCAGAGCAGCAGCCCCAAGGCTCCCTGGTGGAGCAGGGAGGTGGATCAACACAGCTGATTAGATGGAGCTGATCAGCCAGCAGCAGGCTGGGTGAGCCTGGAACAGCTCACCTGTAGCCACGTGGGGAAATAGCCAATTGGTGGAGGATGCCAACAGCTAATCATCCCAGTGGGTGCTGAGAACCCACTATTTTTTTCTGTGGGTGCCTCAGCCCCCACAGATTTGGCACCTGATCCTCTCACTCACAGCACCAGTCCACCCTGCCGGTGTCCTGTCTCCAGCTGTGGCCAGTCCTGATGCTTTAGACACAAGTGGAGGGTGGGGAAGGGGAAGAGAATACATCTGGCCAATTGTGTACCAGGGAAAATAACTCCTCCAGACCCAGGCTGCAGGGGACTGGCTGACGCCCAGAAGCTTGAGGCATTGTCTCAATGCAGAGCAGCAAGTGTTAGGAACATGTTGAGGGCAAAGCAGAGACTCCAGTTCTCCCATGGCCCATGAAGGAAGGGGGCGAACAGGGGATTCAGAGATTCACAGAAGGTGCCACCCCAGCCATTCAGCTCGTTCCTCTTCCCTGCCCCTCCCCATAACACACACTTCATAGAATTTCTCCTAGAAGCTGCAGTGAATCATGTCATTTTGAAAGATATCTAATCTGGCCTTAAATCCCCCCCCTCTGGCCCAGGGAGCTGCTACAATGTTCAATTACTCTCACTGCTAAGAAATTACATCTCATTTCAAGGTTGAATGTATCTAACTTCAGTGGCCAGCTCTTGGGATGCTGCTGTCCGCAAGGCTGAACAGCCACTCGCTGTCAGATCTCTTCTTCTCCAGGTGTAAGTGCCTAGCTGCAGACACAGTGATCACATCACCTTGGAACCTTCTCTTTGATCATCTAAATAAATTGAGCTCCTTAAACCTCATGTTATAAGGCTTGGTTTTTCCATCCTTGCTGCCCCAGGATCATGTCATGGCCCCTCCTTTGAACTGTCTCCAATATCTCCACATCTTTCCTGAAATGCAGAAGAAGGATGGACACAGTATTCTAGTAGGAATCTTTCCAGACAAGTGCTGTGTACAGCGCAAGATCACCCCCCAGCTTTTGTGTGTGACTCCCGGTTTTATACGTCCAACGATCCCATTAGCCCCTTTCGCCACAGCTTGCCTCTGATCGCTCAGGCTGAGGCAGTTATCTATGACGACCCCTAAATCCTTCTCCAAGTCACAGCTTTCCAAGACAGAATCTCTCATTGTTGATTCTAAAGCCAGAAGGGACCACTATTATCACTGTGTCTGATGTCGTGTAACACCGCATGTAGGATTTTCCCAAAATACTTCCTGTTTGAACTAGCGCATAGTGACACCCAATCTTGATTGAAAAATGGCCATGGTGACCAAGGATTACCCATAATCTTTGATGAGCTGTTCCAATGGTTAATTGCTGTCACCATTAAAAAGTTACACCTCATTTCCAGTGTGAAGTTGTCTAGCTTCTACTTCCAGCCATTGGATCGCGTTAGACCTTTGTCTGCTAGTCTCAATATTTGCTTCCCCGGGGTCACGCAGGCACTTACAAACTGTGATCAAGTCACCCCTTAACCTTCTCTTTGCTAAGCGAAGTAGATTGAGCTCCTTGGCTCTATTGCTATAAAGCAGATTTTCTCCTTCTGTAACATATTAAACCCATTTTGTTGGATTGTGCCCATTTAACCCGGCAGTTCAGATTACGCTGGATCTATGTCTGCACATCTAGTTGGAGGTCTGATTCCCAACTTGAACAGACATACTGGTGCTAGTTTGCACTAAAAACAGAGGGTAGTCATGGCAGCAGGAGTGGTGGGAGGGGCTAGCCACCCCAAGTTCATGCCCATCAAAGACACTAGGTACTTACTTGAGGCAACTAGCCCCTCCCACTGCTTGTGCTCCCTCTATTTTTAGTGCACTAGTTCGATAAGAACTAGCACGGTATGTCTGCTCGAACTGGGAGTCACACCCCTAGCTAGCAGTGTAGACATACACACAGTGTAGACATATCCTCTAGAAATACCATCTTCCCCTTTTTTTCTACCCCACCAATCTAATCTTTGTTACATCTACACACTTTACCAGCAAAGCTTTTATGTAGATCATTTATACACTATGAACTAGCATTGGACCAAGAACAGATCTCTGGAGGACCCTGCCAGAAACAGCCTTGCTCATTGATATCTCCCCACTAACAGTTACCTTTATCTACAAGATGCATAATCTTGTCTAAAAAAGATACCAGGTTTGTTTGACAAGACCTACCTTCTGTGAACCCCTGGTCACTGGCAGTAATTATATAATTAGTCTCTAATTCTTCGTTGATAGTTTTGTTAGGTTCATAGATTCCAAGATCAGAAAGTCTGACAAAGTGGAGATGTTCCTAATGTTTTCTCTGAGTGCTGTGTGCATGCCTCGGTTTCCCCCATATGTTACTCTTGTATTTTGGTGATGGGACCCGGGTGTGTGATCATTGCAGAGATCACTAGAGGGCGGATGGGCCTCCCTCAGCGACACATATGCAGATTTAGCCAGGACCCCCTGTAAGCCATTCCCAGGAGCTGTGCAAACGAATTGGATGTAGACTCCTTGTTTTATTGTATAAGTGAGATAGAGGTAAAGAAAAGTTTTTCCGTTACTGTTATGATAATGGTATAGTACTGTTTAGTGTGGCATGAGTGAACTCCATCTTGTTAGTTTCTTGAAGTAAAACTGTTTCCTGAAACTTGTACTACTGAGCTTAACCATTTCTTGATGAATTCTCTTTGTGTGTGTGAGTGAGGAAGGTATGCGCAGGTCATAAAAAGACACCAGCCTAACTGCTCTGACGACAGAAAGGGGAGTGAAGATACCCCGACTGCCATCCTAACCCTGAAGGCCGAAAAATGCATATCAACGACCCTAAAGTGCAAATAAACTACCCTATGGTACAGAAGGATCCACCCTGGGAACAAAGAAAGTACAGAAATAAGAGACTAGTCATGCTTGCAATTAGCTGATGACTAACAATCATACTGAACCTGGAGGCGGCATGACACAGCCAGGCCCATACTTACATGAGAGTCAGTAACTATACAAGTTGGGTAAGAACATGGAAACTTTGGGTCTCATTCTGCAATTGTCATCTTGGAGCATTGGATTCGCGACCGACAGAGGCCCGGCTCCCTCCTCGTGCCCAGCTTAGTTGGCCACTAGGCTGGCTCGACCATTGCATAAAAGGACTGGTAATTATATGACATCAGCTTGCAGAACTTCTTGGGTATGAATGTGTGTGAATGTGACGGCTTTTTGCTATTCTTATATTTACAATAAATGTGGCGTATTGCCTTGTCCCCCTGAATAAGATCCTGCTAGTCTTTTCTTTTCTAAGTATAACACCCCTGCTCTGGCTAAACCAGCTGCAACAGGTTGTGGCAGGTGGAGATCAGCAGGAGAGGCCACCTTGCCCGGGAAGGAGACAAAGGACTGGGGAGGGACAGGGGGACAGTTCTGGGTAGTGGCTGGCTGGAAAAGCCCAGTCCCCTGTGAGAGGTTGCGGGTATAGGAGCCAAGAGTGGGGGCTCTGAGGCTCTCCACTTGGTCGCTGCTGTAACTTCTAAGTAACCTGCTAACAAAGTCTTTCTACCCTGTGATCCTGAGAGCTAATAAACCCTCCTGACTCCCAGGCTGGCTGTGAATCGCCTCTGACTGCAAATTGGGGTGCCTGGCCCCTTTGGTTCCCATCCAGGGGACTCACAGGAGGGGTTCTGGCAGAGGCCAGGTTCAGGAGGTGGAGCTCCGGAGGGGGGGGGAAGACTCCGAAGTTCTAGAGTCCTGACTGGCTGCACTGTTCCTGGGGACTCCGGCACAGAAGGAAGCACTGTGGTTTTCAACCCCCTGGGGGTCCACAGCCTATGTCTAAGGTTTCCAAAGGAGTCTGCATCTCCTTGTGACATTTTTTAAGGGTCTGCAAATGAAAAGAAGGTTGAACACAGGCCATAGAACATCCCCAAAATATTACCTGTTTGAACTAGAGCAGATTTGTTTGAAAAACGTCCAGCCTCGATTTTAAAATGGCCATTGATGGAGAATCTGCCATAGTCCGTGGTGCTCCAATGGTCAGTTACCCTCCCTGCTAAAAACGTATGCTTTATTTCTCCTCGGAATTAGTCTACCTTCACTTTCCAGCTATTGGATCGTGTGAGACCTTTGTTCGCTAGAATTAAGAACCCATTATCAAATATTTGTTCCTCATGTAGGTATTTATAGACAAAGGGTGGCCAAACTGTGGCTCTTTTACAGTTAAAGTGTGGCTTGCGGAGCCCCCTACGCCCCTGCCCCATACCCCACCAACCAGACTGGGGTGGGGAGTTCTGGGCTTCTTCCCTGCAGTGGGGTGGTGGGGCTAGAGGCTTCTGCTCAGCAGGGAGGCACCTGCCAGGGCTCAGGGGCCAGGTCTGCCCGGGCTTGGGGCTTCAGCCCCATGGTTAGGTGGTAGGACTAGAGTCTTCTGCCCCATGAGAGGCACCTGCCGGGGCTCAGGGCTTCTGCCCCATGGGGCGCAGCTGCTGGGGCTTCAGCCCTGCAGGGAGGGGGATCTCAGGGCTTCTGTCCCATGGGAAGCGCCTGCCAGGGCTTGGAGCTTCGCAGGCACTCCCTAAGGGGCAGAAGCCCTGAGCCCCACCACCCCCCTGCCACAGGGCTGAAGCTCCAAGGCCTGGCAGGTGCGTCCTGGGTCTCAAACTTCTGCAGATTGTTGTATGCAGCTGAGAGGATCGGTATGTTTAGCCACCCCTATGTGTTCAAGTCACCCCTTAATTTGGGCAGATGCTGCCTCACACCCTCCTTTATTACAATCTTAAGCTTCCTAGTTCATCCACAACATCCCCCTGCTTCGTTCCAAACACAGAACAGGAATAGTTACTGAGCAGTTCTGCCTTTTCTGCAGCACTCTTTGCAATTTGACCATATACATCCAGCAAAGGACTTATACCAGCACAAGGTGTGCGGTTTTTTCCTTGATGTTGTTGTCTTTAACTCTATTGGCCATTGATATTTCAACTGATTCCTTTGACTTCCCTTGTCAGTCGCCTGTTGTGGAGAATGTGGACATTTTTGTAATATTTTTATGAACAAGATGTGTGACTCAGTTTCCCCACTTGGGTATTGCCACAGCCTGGGTTCATATGTCCTCTGGGACAAGGTGTGGGTCTTAAGCAGGCAGGTCTGGGTTGGTCTGAATGAACTATCAAAGGGAGAAGAATATGTGAGCTCAAGGACCAAGTGAGTGTGGGGGGAAGGTGTTAAGATGCCTGCTGCCCAGGCTGTGCTCTGTCACTGCCAAAGGGGGCAAGTCGCTCCTAGGGGTCTAAACTCATCTGGACTCACTGGGGAGCCACAGGGAGAAGCAGAGGGACTGGAGGCCGAGGCTCCATCTTAGCGTTTGGAGCCATGGCGCTTGCCCTTGTGAAAAGTGGAGATCTAGGGCCTAATACAATGAAGGGAGTGCTCCAGTGCTTAATTTGTGCCAGGGCTTGCCAGGGCCTCTGGGCTTGGCAGGTCCCAGCCCAGGCACCTCTGGGCTTGCTGCCTCAGTTGTGAAAGTAAAAAAATTGCTTGAGCGCCAGGACCAGTTTCATTACAAATTCAGCACTGGTGTACTCCCACAGCAACTGTGTAATAGCCAGGCCACAGAGCAGCCTGTAAATCCAGGACAGCTGGTGCTCGTGGTGGGATGCTGACAGCAACAACAGAGTTTTGCAAGAAGTGACAACAGCAGAAGAAACAAGCTTAGTTACAGGAAATAGTGGGCGGGAAGTGGCGTAAAACCAGCTCGCAGGGTTGCCAACCTTGCATTTTAGTTTTTACTGACATGAAGATCTGAAGTTGGTTTTTTTTACTGACACGGTAAACTTTTACTGACATCACTAAAAATACCATAAACAACACAATAATGTCACAATATTAGAATCAGATCATAATGTCACAATAATGTCATTTGATGTCACACTCTCCTTTTGCCGCTTGTGGCCATTCATGGACACGTTTGCTGCCTCGATCATTTCCTTACTTGGTTTGACATTTGTGCTGTTTTAACTGCAGTCTTCACTGTCAGAATCCCATCCAGCATTTCTGTGGACAGCTGATTTCTTATGTCTGTTTTTATGAGATTCATTTGAGAACATACGCTTTCCACTTCTGCAGCACTGTGTGGCAAAGCCAATATATTCATGGAGAACCTGCCAAGTGTAGGGAGACTCTCCGCTGGGTGTTGACAAAAGTGAAATTTGGTGCCAGTATTCATCAATTGCCAGATCTCATTGAAAATCTGTGAAGTCTGTCACTTGGTACTCCATGAATTCCTTTTCCAGTATATCATTTACAATCTGTGGGAAAAGCATTGCAAGCTGGACAATGTCTTCCGAGCTCGCTGTACTTCTACAGCTTGATTGAAGAACTCGCACCAGTTTCAGCACCTTGTTGTTAATTGGCATACGTTTTCTTACATTGTTCACTGCTTTTAAATAAAACTGCAGCACATGCTCCATGAACAGGTCTATGGCATGTTGGTCCTCTACTTCCTGTAGTTGGCATCTTGTTTGTGCTCCAATGAAAATGCTCTCTTGTGCTTTGTAGTTGCTAGAATCCATGACAGCAAAATGTTGCAGATCCTCTGCTTTCAGATTAACAGCAGCAGAGGGCACAATGAAATAGGCCATGATTGTTTTTAACAATGTTACGCATTCATCGTGCAGCAAAGCAATATTTGGAGAGTTCTGTTGGCAAAGCTTGCTAAAGTTGACAAACACTGGTAACACGATGGCCAGAAAAGGAAATAACATTTTGTGGCAGGATACAATAGTTGCTGAGCAATTCGTTCTACTGTAACTAGCCTGTCATTTTCATCAGTTGATTAAAAGTAAATGACAAGGGGGTCACGCTGGTTTAGCACTCTTTGAACACACTCCAAAAGGCTCAGCCATGGAGTTGAACACAGCTTCAGTATCTTAATCATGTCAGTTTCATGTCTTGTAAAGTTGCTGCCTTTTGCAACTGTTTGAGAAATGACTGTGAATATCTCTACACAATTGTTCCATGGTGTTTGGCAGAGCCTTGCAAGCGTCGGAAGAGCAAAGGGCAACAACGTGACAGCTACAATGAATGTGAAAAATATTAGGCTGCACTTCTTTGAATCTTGACACCATGGAGTATTTTGCCCCGATCATTACATTAGCTCCATTTGCTCAGAGTGCCATTACATTTGATGGTGGAATGCCATTTTCTTTAAAGTACGACAATATTACAGCAAAAATGGATTCCGCATCAGCTTTGGAAACGTCCCCTAAGCGATGGAATTTGTACTGTTCTTTTCCCATCTTGTAATTGAAATATATTACTACAAGAGCAACTTTCTGGGCTGTAGTGACATGGGTAGATTCATCTATTAGTATCATAAGCAACATAAATGGCTGTTTTTTGAGTTCATCTTTTTAACTCTTTGCTTAAAACATTCCTCACAAGCATTGACGACTTTGTCCTTTTGCAGTGCACTTCTTTGGCAATTTTTGAGTCAGCAAAACAGTCCTCCACACAGTCACTTAGGTCATCCATCAAACTTAAGGGCAAATTATTTTGCACAATAAAGTTTACCATTTTAAGTTCAGACTCTGTTACCTGCTGATGAAATCTTGATGTCTCAGAATCATCCGTCTTTGTTTTCGCAAGAAAACTAGCAATTCCTGATGGTTGGGATCAGGCTGTAGCAACACTGACGTGTTTCACACTCTTTACATGGCTCCTGACATCTTTCACACCACCATGTCCAATGCTGAATGTTTTCTTGCACCAACAACAAACAGCATTGCTTTTATTATTAACATCTTGTTGAATCCAGTACTTAAATTCAATTTCTTTACACCAATGAAATGAACACAGGCTGTTTACAGTGGTTTCATGTTTACCTTTTTTCTGAGGAATTGACAAGGTTTCCTCATCCAGCACGTTTTTTCTCGACTCAGCCATGCTTGCTGTGGCTGAGTGGAAGTGGCACGTACCATGTGTCTCTGAGGCCAGGGGTCAATGATTGCATTTGCATCCCCTGTCCAACACCAAATGGGCTGCACCTATTCAGAGCAGAGGGGAGCCAAACACCTTCTCATCCCCTGCCTTTCCCTGGCCGAGGTGACAGCACAGTGTTCGTTAGCGACCCCGCCTGCCCCAGACTGTGTGTGCTTCATAACCCCAGCTGGCACCTGCTGGAAGAAGACGCCCTGGGCCAGGGGCAGGGATCATCTGTGTCTGGTGCAGAGGAGAGGTAGGGCTGCCTGGCTGGAGGAATGGGAAGGGGAGAGGGGGAAATGGGGGCGAGGAGGAGGAGGAGGAAAGGCAGGAATGCCGGCTGGGGGATGGTGGGGAGTGATGGGGAAGGCTCTGGGGAGGAGTGGCAGGAATCACGCCACAGGCAGGATCGGGGGCTCTCCAGGTGCAATGGCACATCCCCCTGGGAGCACAGGGCCCCGCTGCGCATCTTGCCTGGTGGTGGGACTGTCACTGCGCCCTGCTGGAGCTCAGCCAGGCTCACCATGTGCATCAGCAGCAGCTGTCGTGGGAGGCTCCGACATCCGACCTGAGTCTGCTCCTAGCCGCTCGGCCAGCCAGGCATACCCAAGCCAGCTCTCGCTGGCTGGCAGTCGGCCGGCCCGACATCCACAAGACAGCACCCCGGAGCCTGGCTCAATCAGCTCTCCCCTCCCCGCCACGCTGTGGCAGGGGGCTCTGTCTGCCCTCTGGTCCCAGGCCTTCCCTGCACCGACCGGGCACTGAGCTGGGACTGGGAGCAGGATTCAGAGTCAGGCTCTGGGTGGCTGCTGCTTCCCAGGCTGTTCTCTCTAGCTCAGCCCCTCTCACTTCCCCCAGCCCTGGCTGGTGCCCCTGCACCCCCCCCCTCCCAGGCCAGCTCCGGGGCCCATGGCTCCTTCACGCCCCCCCAGTCCATCTGCCATTGCTGAGCGGTGGCCGGAGGCAGTGGCGGCAACAGCAGCAGCTGGTGGCACAGGGAGCCAGGCAGGCAGCTGGGGTCTGTAGTAGAAAGTGAGAGCGTGAGGCCTGAGGCCGAGCATAACAGGCCAAGGTGTAAGGCCTACGCTAAAAGAATGGTCCAGTCTGTTATAAAGTCATGTTAGCAGGAGTCAGGCTGTGAACATGCAACCTCACAGAAACGGGCAAGAAGAGCAAGAAGAAACTGATACTGCAAAGACAGATATTTCCAAAACATTACTAAGTAGAAGAGTCTAAAAATACATCTCAGAGACAGACGGTACCAGGACGTCCTAACACCAAAGAGATAACAAGGGCCACCTGACCCCCTCAAATGACAGTAAAAACAACAAGAGTCCTGTAGCACCTTAAAGACTAACAAATTCCTGCGGGCATAAGCTTTTGTGGGCTGCAACACAGATGCATGAAATGGAAACCACAGATAGGAGGGGTATATATACACCCAAGGGTGAGAAACAGCAATGGGGAGGGTAGGTATAAACAAAGTCCATTCAGTTAGGGTAGATGAGGCCTATTGATTAGAAGGTGAGAATGTGTGAACAGTGACAATTACTTCTTGTAATGAGAGAACCATTCCAAGTCCCGATTCAGACCCAGTCTGATTGTGTCAAGTTTGCAGATGAGTTCCAGCTCTGCAGTTTCTCGCTGAAGTCTGTTTTTGAAGTGTTTTGGTAGAAGTATGGCAACTTTCAAGTCAGCTACAGAGTGTCCTGGGAGATTGAAGTGCTCTCCGACTGGTTTATGGATGTTACCATTTTTTATGTCTAATAGGGACTTGGAATGGAATTACAAGAAGTAATTGTCACTGTTCACACATTCTCACCTTCTAATCAATGGTTGTGAATAGGCCTCATCTACCCTAACTGAATGGACTTTGTTAGCACTTGCCCTCCCCATTGTTGTTTCTCACCCTTGGGTGTATATATATATATATACCTCCTATCTGTGGTTTCCATTTCATGCATCTGACGAAGTGGGTTGCAGCCCATGAAAGCTTATGCCCGTAGGAATTTGTTAGTCTTTAAGGTGCTACAGGACTCCCGTTGTTTTTGCTGTGTACAGACTAACACAGCTACCCCTCTGGGACTTTTCAAATGACAGTGTAATGGATCGAAATGTCTTTTTAATATGATAAATAGAGATGTTTTGCCCGAACCATCCAGTGCAAGGTAATGGGTGGTATCAGACTACATCAAGAGGGTGGCAACTACCTGCATCAAAGGGGCAGAACGAAACTTGTCTGTAACAGTGTATAAAGGAGAGTGTCAGAGGGAATGACTTTGTCCAGTCGAGGGGATAATGGAGAGTCCAGCCGTTAACTGAGCCGTTTCATTGCAAAGGAGCACTTGTATGTTAAGGGCACTTGTAAGCTACAGGTCACTTCTCATTGTACTTTACTGCAATAAACCTCTGGGGACTCTGAACAGCTCAAGCAGGCCTTGCTGCTTATGTTTGAATTGACACTTGAGCCTTGCAGGAAAAGGGTGCAGGGTGTGCACAAGAAAAAAGGAGTGACATCTGGAGGTCGCTCTCCAGATAGGAGAATGTAGGAGAGTAAAGAGTTAAAAGCTGGACAAGTGGCCAGGCCTAAGTTACAGGAAATGGGGTCAAGGCACGGGCAAACCTTGCTTCTGTTAATTGGTGTGAATTTTAGTTAAAGTCTGTTATCTCTCTTCTCCTCCCTTTCTGGCCATCTGTGCAGGGGATGAGTCTATCGCTATTTCTGTGCAAGGTCTTTTGGTGGGAAGAAAGTGTTATCTTCCTTCTCCCCTGGCATGCCTTTACTTCAAATAACGTTAGTGTAAAATGTATGGGTTTTAAGGTGATGTGCCTGCCCTCTGTATGGTAATCCTGTAAACAACAAACAGGGGCATGTAGTTGTTAATAATTATATTCATCATGTAGTTGTTAATATTCATTTTATAGGTATCAATGTAACCAAATCAGGGTCTAGCTGTGTGTGGGGAGTTGCTGGAAATGTATACATAGGTTCAACAAGGACAAGTGCAGAGTCCTCCACTTAGGAAGGAAGAATCCCATGCACAGCTATAGACTGGGGACCTGGATCAGGAGTGACAGTTTGCCTATGAGAATGTGAATGGGCAGCAGCTCTGCAGAAAAGGACCTGGGGGTAACGGTGGATAAAAAGCTGATTATGAGTCAGCAGTGTGCCCTGGTTGCCAAGAAGGCTAATAGCATATTGGGCTGCATTAATTAAATTTAATTTAATCAGACAAATGTGAATGATAATTGGGAATCATTTAAGAACACTTTACTAGATGCCCCAAAAGCCACAATTCCACAGCTGAGGAAGAAGGCTGCACTGGTTAAAAAACTGACCTGGTTTAGAGGGGAAGTGTAGGCAGCTACAACAAATAAAAATTAATATATAACAAATGGAAGAAAAGGGAAGTTGATAGTAATGAATATAATCAGAAGCTAGGAATTGTAGAAAATTAACAAGGACACCAGGTGAAATCTGTGGCTAGCAGAATTCGGGACAATAAAAAGGAGTTTTTAAAAAATATATTAGGAACAAAAAGATTCCTGACAAAGGTATTGGAGTAGGTGGAAATAGTAGAATTATCAATAATAATAGAGAAAAGGCAGAAGTGTCCAGTACATATTTCTGTTCTGTATTTGGGGAGGAAAAAAGATGGCAGTCTCATCATATGGTGGTGCTAACACTTTTTCCTTTCCACTAGTATCTCTGGAGGATGTCAAATAGAAGTCAGTAAAGTCAGACATGTTTAAAACAGCAGATCCAGATAACTTGCATCCAAGAGTTTTTAAATTGCTGGTTGAGGAGCTTGCTTGTTAATGATGATTTTCAATCAGTCTTGGAGCACTGGGGAAGTTCCAGAATCATAGAATCATACAGATTAGACTTGGAGGGACCTCAGGAGGTCATCTAGTTCAACCCCCTGCTCAAAGCGGGACTAACCTCAGCTAAATCATCCCAGCCAGGGCTTTGTCAAGCCGCACCTTAAAAACCTCTAAAGATGGAGATTCCACCACCTCCCTAGATAACCCATTCCAGTGCTTCACCACCCTCCTAGGGAAAAACGTTTTCCTAATATCCAACTTAGACCTCCACCACCGCAACTTGAAACCACTGCTCATTTTTCTGTCATCTACTACTACTGAGAACAGCCTAGCTCCATCCTCCCTGGAACCCCCTTTCAGGTAGTTAAAGGCTGCTATTAAATCTCCCTCATTCTTCTCTTTTGCAGATTAAACAAGCCCAGTTTCCTTAGACTCTCCTCATAAATTCTGTGCTCCAGCCCCCTAATAATTTTTGTTGCCCTCCGCTGGACTCTCTCCAACTTGTCTACATCCTTTTTGTAGTGGGAGGCCCAAAACTGGACACAATACTCCAAATGTGGCCTCACCAGTGCCGAATAGAGGGGAATAATCATTTTCCTCGATCTGCTGACAATGCTCCTCCTAATGCAGCCCAATATGCTATCAGCCTTCTTGACAACCAGGGCACACTGCTGACTCATATCCAGCTTCTTGTCCACTGTAACCCCAGGTTCTTTTCTGCAGAACTGCTGCCTAACCCGTTGGGCCCCAGTCTGTAGCTGTGCATGGGATTCTTCTGGCCTAAGTGCAGAACTCTGCACTTGTCCTTGTTGAACTTCATCGGATTTTTTGGCCCAATCCTCCAAAAGTCCTGGATATCTTTCTGTTCTAGCTCAGCCGGAAGTTAGGGCCAGGATGCAGGACGCACTGGTTGCTTCTCTGACCTGGGTACTACAGGTGGTCAGACGGGAAGATCAGAATGGTCCCTTCTGGCCTTAACATTAAATTTGTATCTGATATAATTAGTTTGTGAAGTGCCTGAATTTCTCAGGGAATAAAAATGCAGGGATGGTTGTTAGGTGTTTAGCTCCCTGGGGTGGAGTAAGACATGGGGTAAAGGCCACTTTCCTCAAGCTGAGTGTAGATAGCCTCTGCTCTAGTTAGAACTGTGACCCACGTGAGGTTAATGTAACAATTTTTATGACCCTTTCATAAATCTTTGTATCTTTGATAACAAGATCTCAAGGTACTGACTGTTGGATTGCAGTAGGAATAATGCAGCGTCTGTGTGTGTGTGTATATTTGTTACTAACCCTTTACCTAAATAAAATAAACAAAACATTTAAACATGGAGCCATGTGACTGAACGGAAATCTGACTCACTCTTCTAGCTCAGATCCACATTGCATAGGACAGCCCAGGATTAAGTTACCGGTGCCCTGGAGGACCACAGGAACCCATTCCTTGTTGGTCTGGTGGGGCTAGAGTGACCCAGAGCTCAGGTGGCAACAGTGCTTTTCTTTTCCACAGGAGGCTATAGAACAATATTATCCAGACAAAAACTGGAGGCCTTTCTGGAAGATGTTTAGTCCAATACAAGTTGCTGGGCTCAGTGCAGGGGTACCTGGTGACACGTAAAGGCCTGTCCTACACAGGAGTTCAGACTGGATGATCTAATGGTTCCTTCCGGCCTTAAAATCTGAAACTCAATGTAAAATCCTAGTGGAGACAAGACGTGTTATTTTTACCTCCGTGTGGCTAGTTGAGGTCAAAACTAGACCTGCTCCCCACCACCTGGGGTGAACTCGCCTAGCTACACAGTCGTAAAATGCCAGAGCCTTGTCTCCCCTAGGGTTGTATGTGGATGAAGCTGTCCCCACGTAGAGAAACACCTCGTTTTGCAGTGACGTCATAGCCCTGCAGGTTTCTGGGTGTTTGCTGCTGCCTCTGCATCCTAGAGCTGCTCCATTAGCCCCAGGAAAAGCTCATTGGTTAGGGGTTGATGTCCTGGGTTCAACCACCACCAATGACCCAATAAGCAGCATTATTAATACAGAATACCCTTTTTAAATTTTTCTTTTATTTTTCCTCTTTTCTTTAATTTCCTTCTCTCTCAGCCTATGTGCTCTGCTTTAAAAACTCTCTCAACCTAACAGAGAATTCCTTAATTTCAAAATACCCCTTGTTATTTTTTTTATTTCAGACTAACCTTTATTTTTTCTAAAAAATGTTCTCTCTCCAATTTTTTTCTTCTCTCAAAACACAGGCTTCACATGTCAAAGCACAGGCATCGCCCACAGGCCTCAATACAAAAAATTTAAAACATTTTTTTTTCAGAATGGTCAACAGCACCAAACACGTCCAAGACCAGATACGGGGATCGGAGGGTGGGATGTAAGCCACGATGGGGTGTGGAAACCTGTCAAAAATACATGGTAATGAATACTATCGAGCCATATACTACTCCCCCCATCGAGCCATATACTACTCCCCCCATTTGTGTGACCAAAGGAAAGAGGGGCTTCCCACCTAAGAGATCCAGCTGCATCATTTCAGCGCCAACTTTTGTTCCCTGTGTCAGTGGCAGGGCCCAGGGGTCTTCCTGCCATGGGGATTGTCAGCACTGAGGTGGGATAGAAGAGCCATCTGTGCGTTCAATAACATGTACATGAAAAACTAAGGTTGGATAGATTCTTTCAAGTAAGGGTGAAAGGGTTGTACAAGCCAAAAGGGGTGAAACATTTAATAGGTGTGGGACTGTTTCTGGGCAGTAGCTGAGTGTAGAACAGGAGTAGGTGTCTCCTGTTGGGTACAGCTCACCTAAAACCACATTTTACCTTAGCAAAGAGAGGCTGTGTTGCTGTGGTCAGTGCAGATCACTCAGGGAGTAGGGTACATATCTCCAAAGATGGAGCTGATCCTTCAGTTCCAGGAGAGGCTTATGATTTTACATGTTGTGCTCCCAGGTGTGACCTGAGGTGCCTAGGGTAGCCCACACTGAAAATGCCATGGTTAGGGCAGGCTGCAAAAGGAGAGCAAATTCACCAAAATGTGGTGGCTAATACTGAAGTTAGATTCACCAACCAGACACAAACGGTGCTCCTGATTCCCCACACTGGTTAACAAGAAGCCCAAAAAAGAAATCACACAGCCTCCTTTATTGCATTTCAGTCTCTAGCTCCCAATCAGCAAATAGGTCCAGTAAAGTGACACATTATTTAAAACTCTATTCACTTTACCAGAATGTTCTCCTGATCCCTAAAGGGTCAGCCACATTACTAGATTGATATTAGTTTGGATCTTACTCAAACTTTCACACTGTCAGCCAATCCTTTAGTATCTAAAACTAAAGGTTTATTATACAAGAAAAGAAACAAACCAGAAGAGAGATGTTAAAAGATCAAAGCAATCAGATACTTACATATGACTTTAAAGTCCATATATCAGATTCTAAGCAGTATTGGTGAGTTTGCTGGTTTGTACAGTTCCTCTGGAGCACATCCTGTACCTGGGTGGGTCTGACAGTCCTTTGTTTCAAAGCTTCAGTTGTAGAGAAGTTGATCCAGAAGTAAGAAGCAGGAATGAAGACAAAATGGAGATGGTGAAGCAGCCTTTTATATATTTTGCCATGTGGCTTGTCCCAAATGTAAGCTCACACCACATGGGTATGGAATAGCATTTGAGGTCCCCTGTCCACTGACATGTCCTTACATATAAGATACACTGCAGGGCAGGGATAGGATACAGAGTGACCTAGATAAATTGGAGGACTGGGCCAAAAGAAATCTGATGAGGTTCAACTAGGAAAAGTGCAGAGTCCTGCATTTAGGATGGAAGAATCCCCTGCACAGCTACAGACTGGGGAGCGACTGGCTAGGCACCAGTTCTGCAGAAAAGGACCTGGGGGTTACAGTGGACAAGAAGCTGGATATGAGTCAACAGTGTGCCCTTATTGCCAAGAAGGCTAACGGCACATTGGGCTGCATTAATAGGAGCATTGCCAGCAGATTGAGGAAAGTGATTAGTCCCCTCTATTTGGCATTGGAGAGGCCACATTTTGAGTACCATGTCCAGGCTTGGGCCCTCCACTACAGGAAGAATGTGGACAAATTGGAGAGAGTCCAGAGGAGGGCAACGAAAATGATTAGGGGGCTGGAGCAAAAGACTTATGAGGAGCGGGTGAGGGAACTGGGCTTGTTTAGTCTGCAAAAGAGAAGCGTGAAGGGGTTTTGATAGTGGCTTTCAACTGAAAAGGGGTTCCAGCGTGGATGGAGTTAGGCTGTTCTCAGTGGTGGCAGATGAGAGAACAAGGCGCAATGGTCTCAAGTTGCAGTGGGGAAGGTCTAGGTTGGACATTAGGACAAACTTTTTCCCTAGGAGGGTGGTGAAGCACTGGAATGGGTTACCTAGGGAGGTGGTGGAATCTCCATCCTTAGAAGTTTTTAAGGCCTGGCTTGACAAAGCCCTGACTGAGATGATTTAGTTGGGGTTGGTCCTGCTCTGAGCAGGGGGTTGTACTAGATGATCTCCTGAGGTCCCTTCCAACCCTAATATTCTATGAATTGCAATGAATTAACTATGGTGAAAGGTCCATTTTCATGGAGATCATTCACAACAGAACCCTTTCATGGGGGGGAGGGGAGTAAACCATTTTACAAGGGGGTTCCTAGATATAAAGTTGAATTGAGGGCTAGATCCTCAAACACATACATCACAGGGTATTATCATCCCACACTTGTGCATAGGCAGACGAAGGAGCAGTCTGGAGGTAGCTGTTGCTCTTTTTCGCTGAAACATTAGAGATGAAACTAGAAGCTGAGGAGATCCAAAAAGAAACCCCTCTGGGTAGTTCAGAAGCACCCCACTGTCTTGCTACTGAGCACCATTTACCGCTCCAATCTTTTCCCTTTGATTTCTGTAGGGCCCTGTCCTGGGCATAATGCTACACCACAGCCGTAAAGCACCAGCTTTTACAGACCTGCTTGCACGGCAGGCAGCACCACCTTCCCTGGTGCAAGGTTAGAAAACCTCTCAAAGATGCGATGAGTTCACCAGGGTGACATAGTCCATTTGGCAGACCCCGCTGGAGATCAAACCCTTTTGGGGGAGGGGGAGAGTGGGGCGCAGTTAGCAGCCTGGAGGATGAAGACGACGCAGGATCCGCGGACCAACAACCCAGCCCACCCCGCCTCAGGAAAGTGCAGCGAAGTAGCAGCCTGGGGCAGTGCAAGCCCAAGGAGCCTCTGCCAGGGGCACAGGGGAGTGGGGAGCCCCCCCGGCTGTGGACAACAAGGAGCCGCCGGCTGATTGGCAGCGGGGTGTGTGTGGGGGGGGGGTTGTGTGGCTCCTGCGCGCGCGCGCCCTCTCCCGTTCACACACACACACAGGGCCGGCCCCAGTTGCGCGGTGCACGGCCGGGCTCCTCCGTGCACGGGCTGGGCGGCCTGGAGCCGGGCTCGGGTTTGGAACTCGGGGAAGTGCCTCCCCAGGGCTGCGACAGCTCAGCCCCCCCACCCCGACCCGGGCGGGCCCCCAGCGGGGGGAGGTGACCGCCTCCCCTCGGCCGCCGAGCCAAGCCCCGCCTCCCGCCCAGTTATAAAGGCCGCTCCCGGCTGCGGTTCCCAGCCAGCGCCCGTGTCCGGCCCAGGTGAGCGGAGCGGAGCGGAGCGGCGCGGCCGGGCTCGGCTCGGCTCGGCTCGGCTCGGCTCTGGGCAGTGCCTCCGGGCCGCTGCAGCCCCGCGGGTGTCCCTGGGACCCCTCTTGAGCCGGATCGAGTCACGGTGGGGGAGTTAAGGGGGCGGGGCTACAGGCCAGGGTGAGGGAGGGGGCAGCCGGCGACTCGGAGGAGAGGGACGTGGGGAGGATTTCAGGGTGCTGTGGGGCGGGGCGGGGCGGGGCGGGGGGGCAGCGGGGTGAGCTATTGGCTGGGGGTGGGGTAGGAAAAGGGTGCTAGAAGGACTATTGGATGGGGGTGGAGTTAATCGGGTTAGGGGGCCGGGCTCTGGGGAGATGGGGGGCAGTAGGTTTAGCTATTGGCTGGTGGTGGGGGAGGACTATTGGTTGGGGGAGGAACTAATAGGGTTAGGGGGCCGGGCCCTGGGGAGCTGGGGGTGGGGAGGCAGTAGGCTATTGGCTGGGGTTGTGGGAGGACTATTGGCCCTGGGGGCTGGGGTGGGAGCAGCAGAGACCAGCCCAGACAACCTAGGTCAGGGCTGATCGTGGGGGGCAGGGTGTAAAGGTGCCGTGGGGCTCAGGGCAGGGGCTCTGCAGACAAAGGTGTTTTGGGTTCTAGAGCTACTGAGTCCTGAGCTCTGCCACTCATGCCCCCCGGGAAGGGCCTGTAAGCTTGGACCCCCCCTTGGGAGGCCTTGGCACAGGATGGGAAAGGCTGCTGCAGCAGGTGGCGGGGGAGCTGTGGGTGGCAGGTGAGGGTTAGGCGGGAAGGACAGAACTGGGGTGGAAGCTGAATGCTGCAGGATCTGCAATATGGCGAGTTAAGTTGGGCTTTAATCATAACTGTAAAATGAGCCTCGTTGCTCTGGAGTCCAACACTGTGAACCTGGGTCTCCACCCGCCAGTGTCCTCTGCACAGAGTGACTGATCCCCACCCTCCCCCCGCACGGCTCCAAGGGGCTAGTTGCAGCTGCCTGGCGCAGAGCAGCCGACCCACTCCTGGAGGGGCAGGACCTGAGGGGGCAGTTCTGGGCATGGCAGGGGGTGATGTTCTGGCTCAGGGGCTGGCACCAACCCCATGGAGCTGGTGCAGAGTGGCCAGGGCCCAGAGCCCATTGGGAGCCCGGTGCTGTGGCAGGGGAAGCTGCACTTACTGGATTGCAGATCCTCCACCACCTTCAGGGCTGCACAGAGGTTTTAGGGAGACTGGGGCAAAATCTGAAACCAGAGGCCCCCCGTCCTTCCAAAACACCTGCCACTGAGGGGAGGGGGAAATGCTGGAGAGCGAGTCCACCTCACGTTTACCCCTCAGAGCGGCTCGGCTCCTGTCCTGTAGGGCTGGGCCTGGCTCTCTGCTCTGGCGTTATGACCCTGCATGCCAGGTTGCAGGGTCACTCAATTTAGGGGCCCTCTCAAACAGGAGCCTGGGTCAAACTGCCTGGCGGCCCTGCCCCCCACTCCCTTCACTGGCTTCTCCTCCATCTCTCAGCCGAATTGTCCCCTGCTTCCAGGTGCACACTGGGCTCTGGCCCCACACCCACTCCTGAGTTCAGCAGAGCCGGGGGTCGCTGCCCTGTGTGGACAGGGTAGAGCCCCTGAAGGGGAATGGATCCCCCTTCCCATGGGTGGCTTTGCCGTAAGCCCTCTGTGGTGTGGGGCTGCCCACCTCCCATGTATGGTTCCTCCTGGTAACAGAGCCCGGTCTTTCCCACAGGATGCTGCCACTCACAGACTGGGTGCTGGAGCTGCTGAGCGTGGAGCGGACCCCGTTCCGTGCCTATGCCATCTCCGCCCTGCTCCTCGGCCTGCTGGTCCTGCTCTTCCGCACCCTCCTGCAGCTCGGGAGCTCCTGGCGCCGCTACTATGAGAACTGCCAGCGGCTACGCTGCTTCCCGGAGCCCCCGCGTCGCAACTGGCTGCTGGGACACTTGGGGATGGTAGGTGCCAAGTCACACGGGGTGGGGAGGGCGTGAGTATCTTCTCTCCCCCTCGCTCCTTGTTGCCACTGAGACATGACTTGATCCCTGCTGGAAGGAGCCACCCTCACCTGCCGCAAGGGAGGGGCGGATGGAATAGCCCCTGAGTGGGCTGGGGGGGCAGGTGACCCTGCTGCTTCAGGCCTCTCCCTGCCGGATGAAGGGCTTTGCTCCCAGCCAGTGCTGGCAAGGGGAGCGTGGCACGGCAGGTGGCTCAGGAGTCCTGCTCAGTGCAGCTGCATGACGAGCACTGGATGGATAACTTGTAACTTTTTTACTTTCATAACTGGTGCAGCAAGCCCAAAGGTGCCAGGGCTGTGAACTGCCAAGCCGAGAAATGCCGGGGCTCAGACCTGGCACACCCTAGCACAGATTAAACACAGCATCTATCAGACCCGTGGGAATGGGGCTGGGATCAAGCGGGGTAGGAGGCGAGGGTGCTGGGACAATTCCACTGGCTTCTTAGCACCCGCCCCGTGTGGCACCAGCGTGAGCAGCGTCTGATCTCAGTCAGACTTCCTGACCCCCAGGAATGATGGCCTGAGCTGGAGACAGAGGCATCGGCCACCCTGCCACTCCCCATCCTGCCATGGATGGGGCCTGTGCTATGGCTGCTGGCTCTAATGCATCTCCAACACAGCAGGGCCCTGGGCTCCGTCCCTGGCACTGGATGGGGCAGCTGGGGCAGGGATCCCCACCCAGTGCGCTGCACTCAAATGCCATGTTCTCCAGGCAGGGCCCCTGGCAGAGTGTGGGATGCACCCTCCAGTGCCTGGACGCTCGCATAGTGGCCACGGCACTAAGGGAACCAATCCACAGAAGCCCCTCTGCCCTCCACTGGCCCCTGCCATGCTCCCTGACCAGCACCGTGTCACCCCTGCCTGCCAGCTGCACCCCAGTGGCTCTGCCTGTGTTGGTGGTGGGTGGGAGCTGGCCCCTGGGCCTATTCGTCACCTGTGCTGCAGAGGAGGGAGAGGTTGTGAGCCCCTGGAGGGATGGACCTGCCTGGCGTGGCTATGGCAAGGGTATAACCAATCAGCATGTGCTGGGCCATTGGGCATTGCAGGAAGTACGGCCCTGGAGTGGCAGCTCTTCCCCACAGGCCTGAGCGCATAGAGGGACCTGGGGAGCCAGGCCAGCCGCTTGGAGTGAGACACGTCCCCCCTGCCAGCGACAGTCATGTTGACAGAGCGTGGAGCAGCCACCAGCCCAGTGAGGGGAGATGGGGTTGGAGCAGAGGGTCCCATGACCCCAGGGGTCAGGCCAGTCTGTAGGTCCGGGTGGGGGGCAGTCTCAGAAATGTATTCCCTGCCGTGCAGAGCATCCCCCAGGTAGCTGGGACGTGAGCGCTGGCCAGGAGTGGGCATTGGCCGTGCTCAGGAGTGAGGGTCTTGACACATGCACTCAGTGAGCCATTACACCTCTGGCCAGAGGCCCCGATTCTGCCCCTGTCTGGGGTGCACTGTCCTCCTCTAGAGTCCAGTAGGGACCCAATCCTGCCCTGTGTTAACTCTGCCCCGTCCCTCCTGCAGTACGTGCCTAGTGAGGAGGGGATGAGCTTGGTGTCCCAAACAGTGGCTACGTTCTCCCAGGCCTTTGTGACGTGGATGGGGCCCTTCCTGCCAGTCCTGTCCCTGGTGCACCCTGATTACCTCAAGCCGATCACAACAGCCTCAGGTACGCTGGCTCCTGGGGGTGGTGGTGAGACTCGGAGGGTTTATCTGTACTGCACGGAGATGCCCGGGGCTGGCCCGTGTCGGCTGGGCTGGGGCTGTGGGGCTGTTAGCTGCAGTGTAGATATTCGGGACCCTCCCCCCTGCGGGGATCCAGCGTGATTGGGCTCCAGTCCTCACCCGAACGTCTGCACCAGTTTTGCAGCCCGGTAGCCTGAGCCCAAGTCAGCTGACATGGGCCAGCCACAGGTGTCTAGCTGCAGTGTACACATAACCTGTGGGGCCAGAGATGGGAGAGACAAGCTGGGCCCCTCTAGTCCATCCCCTGGGAGCCATTGCAAGAGCGGCCCCAGCAGTCTTCTCCAGGGCCCTGGCCAGGCTAGCTGTGAACATCCCAAGGGACAGGGCTCCCCGCCCTTCCCCCCGCTGTGACATCCATGCTGCTCTGAAGATTTTCCTGATCTTCCCCAGGGCAGGGCTGGGAGCCAGTCACGGGGGCTCGGCAAAGCAGCCTGCCCAGAGCGCTGGGGAATGCACCAGAGGGGACAGTCTGCCAGGGGAGCTACTGGACCTCTCCCAGCAATGGCTCCTCGGAGTCTGCACCGTTCGGCTTAGATTTCCCTCTGCTCCGGGTTGGGCTCCCCCCTTCCACCCCATGGTTCCCACCCTGGTGTCCTCATACACAGTCAGTGCAGATCCTTGACCCCACTGACTCACTCCTCTGCACAGTGAATCAATCCCCCTCCTGGCCACCTCGGCTGCTCCCCCCCAGGGCTCTGCACAGCGTGGGGCTCAGAGGGGCTGGGCCCAATGCTCCCTTCTGGCCTTGACAGCTGGGATTCGGTTACCGGAGAGAGAGCCCGGCAGGCCCAGAGCTGGATGCTGAGAGTCATCGATTTCAAGGCCAGGAGTGACTGTTCTGAGCCTCTGATCTGACCTCCTGTGTCACACGAGCCAGAGAACCTCCCCAGTGATACCTACAGCCAGCCCAGAGCCCCTGACTGCACTGGAGCAAGACCCAGCTTGATGGAAAGACTCCCAGGGATGGCGAAGCCCCCGCGTCCCTGGGCCAGCTGTTCCCAGGGTTAATTCCCCGCCCTTCACCGCGTAGCCAGTCTGAGTTCATCCAGCTTCCGCTCCCTGCTGGATCTCGTACTGCCCTTGTCAGCTGAATGGCAGAGCCCTCTGCTGCCAGGATTCCCTGCCCTGGCGTGGCTGGTAGCTGGGACCTAGGCACCTCTTTTCCTGCGCTTGGAGAAGTTAAATCTGGTGGGCTCCTTTAGCCTTCCCCCGGGAGGCAGGTTTCCAGAGCTTGAGT
Organism: Emydura macquarii macquarii; assembly: GCF_026122565.2. Classification (NCBI taxonomy): domain Eukaryota; kingdom Metazoa; phylum Chordata; order Testudines; family Chelidae; genus Emydura; species Emydura macquarii. Next base: position 1,120,929 of record NW_027131139.1, read on the forward strand.
TGTTCTGGCGGCTGTTCTGGCCCTGCTGCAGAAGGCTGCCTGCTGCCATGGGGAGGGGGCAGGGTCCAGCGCTGGCCCAGCCAGAATCCTCAGGGCTGGGAGTGGGTGAGGAGGGCAGGAGCAGGCAGAGCTGCAGCCAGCGAACTCCCCGGCAGTTCCTGCTCCCCTGTGGGAAGGGGGGAGATGCACCCACCACAACAGAGCCCCTGGTGTTCCCAGGGAGCCATGCAGGCCCTCACCCCACCAGAGCCACCCTCTCCAGGGCACAGAGCACTGAGTCCCTCTCCTCTGCACAGGGAGCACAGACTGGCTGCTTCCTGCCTGGAGGTCTAGCAGGACAGAGGCTCCTGGTGCCTGCGCTGGGATAGCTGGAGCCAGAGCCTCCGGCTCCCCATAGTCTATAGCTGGGACTGGGGCGCTCAGCTCCCCCAGCGCTGTGCTGGGACTCCTGGGAACAGCTGGAGGAGAGACCCAGCCCACATGGGGAGCTGCACAGCAAAGCCCCCTCCAGCCCTCGCAGGGTGATGGCTGGGGACAGTCTGGGCAATAGGGCCAAGGGCACTGCCTGGCTGAACTCCTCAGGGTGGCAAGCAGAGCCACATCCCCACTGAGGGAGGTGTGTTGGTCCTCCATGAACAGCTGGGGCCCAGGGAGGGGGCTAGACATGCCCATGCTCCAGAGCAGTGATGTGGGGAGCTCCTGCTGGCCGTGTCCCTGCCAGGGTCATTTGCCTAGTGCTCTGGGGTCCCTCGCAGTGCCAAGCAACCGATGGGCTGAGAGGAGGCAGCGGGTGAGGGATCTGTGCCCTCCTGGCACCGCCAGCGCAGGCTCCTCTCTGGTGAGCCAGTTGCTGGGACTGAGCCCTGCAGGCGGACGTGGTTGCACCCATGGGGCCAGTGGGAGAAGCCAGACTGAGGGAGTCCAGCCCCCGGCCTGGGGACGCCAACTCCAACCTCTTCTGCCCCTTGGCGGAAGCGACGTCTCTGATCCCATTAATGTGCGGCTGCTACTCTTTCCCGTCCCCCTGCTCTGTGTGGTGCCTGGGCCCGTGGAGCTAAGCTGGGGCCCTTTTGCTCATTCCCTGAACTGCTGCCCTACAGGGGTGGCTGAGATGTGACTCTGGAAGTTGCACCAGGGTCCCTGATTCCAGAGCCACAGCAACAAATGCACTTACTTCCTCTCCCTGCCAGTCCATTATCCAGCCCACGCTGGGACCTGCACAGCACCCACGCCAGGCCTTCCCAGAGCCCACCGTCCCAGCGGCTAGGGTCCCGTGCTCCGTGACCCAGTGCAGTTTGCTGGAACTCTATAAACGATGCCGTTACTGATGCAGCAATGGGAACAGAGTCCAGCTCACTCCTGCCGTGCCAGGCTGGCTGGGGAGGATGCAGAGTGGGAGGCCTGGCCTGAGCCTTCAAAGCCAGCAGCTGGGCCTGTGTGGCGAGAGCCAGTGTGCTGGGACGGTGGTGCTTCACGGCTTAGGAGCCCTTGGTCCGGTGGGGCGGCTCAGCTGGACCGCAGGGACGTGCAGGGTGGGAGTGCAGTGCTGGGGCTGTGTCAGTGCACGTGGCTAGTGCATGCCTGGGCTGAGGACTCACATGCACACTGAGCCCCTGGGAGCGGCCAGAGCACGTGCTGGCTGGGAGCCCATGTTTGTGGTGACGCTGGGCCCCACCCGTCCCCCTGGCCAGAGCTAACCCGTGGCTCCTTGTTGTAGGCCCAGAACACGGAGGAGGGGATGCAGCGCGTAGACGAGCTGGTTGGCTGCTACAGCCACTCCTGCCTTTGGTGGTTTGGCCCCTGGTATCCCATAGTGAGGCTCTTCCATCCAGAGACTGTTAAACCCGTGCTGCTGCAGCCAGGTAGTGAGGGCGGCTCTGGAGCTAGGAGTTGTGTGTGTGTGTGTGTGTGTGTCCCTCCGTCTGTCCTGGGGCTCACAGGGGGTGGGCTCACAGCAGGCACCTGGAGCTGTCTGTTGTGTGTGCCGCGCTCGGCACGGCAGGACCTCGAGGGACACAGGCCTGGTGGTGAGAGGGTGCCCGCCATCAGCCACGGGCAGCTGCTCCCTGGAAAAGCCCCCACGATGAGGACTGGCTGCTGAGACCAACTCTGCTCCCAGGGAGCTGAGGGGGAAGTTTCTGGCTGTTGGAGCTGGGGAAGGGTTCAGGTCTTGAGCTGAGCTTGGCTTGGCACATCAGTGGGGTGATTATCTGGCCTGGTGCTGTCATCCCCAGCTGCTTAGCGAGTTCCTCTGGCCCCAGAGGAGTTCGGGCAGGGGCTGTAGCCAGCCCTTAGCATCCTGAGAGGAGCACGTCCCCCTGGCTCCTGGCTGAAGCCCAGCTGGAGCTGCTGTCAGCCTCGGGGCCAGTGCCCTATGGGAACAAAGGTTCATTGCAGCCCTGCCTGCATCCCTTGCTACTGGGGCTGGTGATAGGCGAGTGGGGTCAGCCCAGTGTCTTTGATAGCATCCAGCTGGCTCACCGTATGCAGGGTAGGGCTCCCCCACAGCCCCCCGTCTGCTCAGGCCGTGGTCCCAGAGGGGGTGCAGGAAGGCTGTGGGGTAAAGGGGACAATGAGAGAGGTAGAAACAGAGAAGGGGGATTCAGGAGGACCAAGTGGCCAATGGTCTTGGGGAGCCTATGGGGAGAAGTGCAGAGAGTGGGGCTGATACCATTGTGGGGATGGTGGCCATGAAACTAGTGGGATGTCCGGGGGATCTATGCAGAGGGGTGCAGAGAGGGAGGATAGCCCTGTGGCTAGTGGTGCAGGAGGGTCCTGCCCTTCTTGTCTCCAGCCAACCCAGGGGGAGGAGCAGCTGTGGCCAGCTCAATCTGAGGGAGCTGGGCCTGCTGAGCTGCCTTGGCCTGTCCCCAGTGCGGCCCACCCGAGCGCCAGTAGCCTCCCGGAGCCAGAGCTTAGAAATAACAAATGGGAATTAAAGAGGATAAGCTCTGTATTGTGAAAGCCCCACTTCACTGCCGAGCTCCTCCCCCCCTCCCCCCCATCCCGTCAATGGTCGTAGATGGAGTGTGTCTGTCGCCCACAGGCCTAGCCCATGTGGCTTGAGTGGAGCAGAAGCTGTTCTTTGTGAGCAGCCTGCGGGCTCAGCGCCTGTCCCTGTCGTGTTCCCTGAGCCTGTCCTGGCCCCAACTGACGCTCTCTTCCTGGGGCTGCTAGACAGGAGCTGAGCAGGGCTCTGCCTTGTCTGACAGGGGCTTCTTTGACATGGGGCTGCACCAGTGCTTCTTAGGAGACACTCCATGGAGCGGGCGGGCACTGAGGAGACCTACATTCCTGCAGCTGTCCCTTTCCAGATCAAGAGGGGCCCATAGGTGCTGCAGCTCCTGCCGGGCTCTGGTACCGGCAGCCCTGCCCCCCGTCCTGTATTGTTTGTGTGTATCTGAGCGCTAAAGCCGGGGTGTGCCCCATAGCTGCCCCCCTGTGCTATGTCTGTCTGGTGCTAAAGCTGGGGTGTACGCCATCTCTGCCCCCTGTGCCGTGTGTGTCTGAGTGCTAGCCCCAGGGTGCAGCTCATATTTGTCCCCCTTTGCCTTGTGTCTAACCCCCTCTATATATCCCCCATGCTGTGTGTCTAATCACTAATGCCAGGGAGTGTCCCATCTCTGCCCCCCATGCCGCGTGTGTCAGCATTAACCCTGTGCTGTGTGTGTCTGAGCACTGACCCCAGCTGCTCCCTCTCTGCTCTCTCCCACAGCTGCCGTCGCACCCAAGGACCAACTGTTCTACGGCTTCCTGAAGCCCTGGCTGGGTGAGTGCCCCTTCTTCTGGGCTCTGATCTGTTGTGCTTTGTGTTACGGGGCCCAGACCCCAGGGAGGGGCTTGTGGGGAAAGGAGGGGCTAGCCAGGCCTGTTCCTTCCTCACTCTCATCCAGAAAGGCAAACCTGGCCCGCAAGCAGTGTCCGCCTGTGAACCCAGCTGGGGTTAGTGGGAGCCAGCCCTGAGCCGCGTCCCGAGGGCGACCTCAGGAGCACCCTGCCAGTCTGGGCCCTGCCTCCTGCCCCAGAGATGGTCCTGGCGGGTGTTAGTGCAGCAGAGTGGGCCCAGAAGCCCTGAAGTGGCTGCTAATTTGGGGTGTCTCAGTTTTGGGGGCCCAAATTGTGGCACCTGGGGCCTGGTGTGTAACTGTGCTATGTAACCTACCACTTAAATCCGCTTTTGTACCAGATGACTGGAGCGTAGCTAATGTGACACCATTTTTTTAAAAAAGCTCCAGAGGCGATCCCAGCAATCACAGGCTGGTAACCTAACTTCAGTACCAGGCAAACTGGTTGAAACTGGGAACAGAATTATCAGACACAAAAACAAACACAATTTGCTGGGGAAGAGTCAACATGGCTTTTGTAAAGGGAAATCATACCTCGCCAGTCTACTAGAATTCTCTGAGTGGGTCAACAAACGTGGACAAGGGTGATCGAGTAGATATAGTGTATTTGGACTTTCAGAAAGCCTTTGGCAAGGTCCCTCACCAAAGGCTCTTAAACAAAGTAAGAAGTGAGAGGATAAGAGGGAATGGAGGGAAGTTACTCATGGATCAGTAACTGGTTAAAAGACAGGAAAGAAAGGGTAGGAATAAGTGCTCAGTTTTCAGAATGGAGAGAAGTAAATAGCAGGGTTCCCCAAGAGTCTGTGCTGGAACCGGTGCTGTTCAACATATTCATAAATGATCTGGAAAAAGGGGTAAACAGTGAGATGGCAAAATTTGCAGATGATAAAAAATTACTCAAGATAGTAAAGTCCAAAGCAGACTGCAAAGAGTTACAAAAGGATCTCACTAAATTGGGTGACTGGGCTACAAAATGGCAGCTGAAATTCAATATTGATAACTGCAAAGTAATGCCCATTGGAAAACATAATCCCAACTATTCATACAAAGGATGGGGTCTAAATTAACTGTTACCGATCAAGAAAGAGATCTTGGAGTCATTGTGGACAGTTCTCTGTAAACATCTGCTCAATGTGCAGCGGCCGTCAAAAAAGCGAACAGAATGTCAGGAACCATTAGGAAAGGGACAGATAATAAGACATAAAATATCATAATACTTCGATATAAATCCATGGTACGCCCCCATCGGGAATACTGCGTACAGATCTGGTCACCCTGTTTCAAAAAAGATAGATTGGAATTGGAAAAGGTACAGAGAAGGGCAACAAAAATGATTCGGGCTATGAAACAGCTTCCGTATGGGCAGAGATTAAAAAGACTGGGATTTTTCAGCTTGGAAAATCTGACTAAGGGGGATGATAGAGGTTTATAAAATCTCAGCTGGTGTGGAGAAATATCTAAGGAAATGTTATTTACTCTTCCAAATAACACAAGGACTAGAGGTCACCCAATGTAATTAATAGGCTGCAGGTTTAAAAGAAACAGAAGGAATGCACAATGCACAGTCAGTGTATGGAACTCTCTGCCAGAGGACGCTGTGAAGGCTAAAATGATAAGAATGAGAGAAGCTGCTGGAGGATAAGTTCATCAGTGGCTACTAGCCAAATGGGCAGGGATGCAGCACCGTGCTGCGGGTGTCCCTAGCTGCTGGTTGCCAGAAGCTGGGAGTGGATGACGGGATGGGTCCCTCGCTGATGGCCTGTTCTGTTCTGTTCTGTTCATTCCCCCGGAAGCACCTGGCACCGGCCACTGTCGGAAGACAGGACACTGAGCTAATGGACCTTTGGGCTGACCACTATGGCCATTCTTATGCTCTTATGTTGGTGTGGAGCTGGAGCTGCTCATGCCGTAGCTGTGTGCACAGCATTCAGCGTTCACACGGGTGTGCACAGGATCATGGACACACCTTCACATGCGCACACAGCTCGATGTACATACACCACGCATCTGCACATACACACATGCCTGCACTTGCATGGTTCACTCACACCCACGCACACGCTGCACACATGCACACGCTCTCGTGCCTGCTCCAACATGCACCAGGGAGGCTAGTCCTTGCAGCGCACCCCAGCTGGGTGAATCTCTGCACTATGACCCCAGGGCTGCTGGGGCTCAGGTCTCTGCCATGGCTCTGAGCCGAGTGCCTGTTGTCTCAGGGGACGGTTTGCTGCTGAGCAATGGTCCGAAATGGGGGCGGCACCGGCGCATGTTGACACCAGCCTTTCACTTCCACATCCTGAAGCCCTACATGAAGATCTTCAACCAGAGCACTGACATCATGCACGTGAGTGCTCCCCCCGCGGCACCAAATCCGTGCCTGGGCCTCTGGCCCCCCCCACTGGCCCCTGCCAGGGCGCACGCTGCCCTGCCATCTACCACTCACCAGCCTGCCCCGCCCCTCCTCCCACAGCACACATTGCCCTGCCACCTGCCAGCCGGACCCGGCCCTTCCTCCCACGGCACACGCTGCCCCGGCACCTGTCGCCTGCCTGCCAGCCTGCGTGTGGACTGTCCCGTGGCTTCCACTGGACCAGCAGCGTGCCCAGCCGCCAAGCTGTACGCGGCTCTGAATCCACTCCTGTGCCTATGGCCCCTGCCCACACGCCTGCCTCCCCACCCCTCCCCTTTGGCATATGCTGCACTCTTTCGAAGCCAGCCCTGCCTGCCCATGGCACTGTCTCCATGTCTGTTCCTCTGGCCCTGCACCCCACCCCTAGGGCATACGCTGCACCAGCTCTATGCCAGCATCCAGCCCTGCCCACCCATCATACTGTCTCTATGCCCCGACATCTGCCCCTTAACCACGGCATACTCTGCACTGATCCCCTGCCCACCCATCTGCTTGCCCATTGCTCCTGAGCCTCCCCCCACGGTGTGCCCAGCCCTGCTGCTGCACCAGACCGCTAACCTCCCCACCACGCTGCTCACCTGTCTCTGCTGCCAGCCCACCCGCACTGTATGGGCACCGGGCTCTGTAGTACTGTCCCTGCGGGCGGCTGCTCGGGCACAGCTCTCACGGGCACTGTCTCCCACAGGCCAAGTGGCGCCGGCTAGTGGTGCTGGGCTCCACCACCCTGGACATGTTGGAGCAGATCAGCCTCATGACCCTGGACAGTTTGCAGAAATGCGTCTTCAGCTACAACAGCAACTGCCAGGAGTGAGTGACGCTGCCCCACCTGGGCCCCGGGGCAGGGGTGGGAGCCCTGTCACTGGAGTCACAGCAGTGGGGAGGTCAGAGCAGGGAGAAGGGCTACAGAGTCCCTCCCTTCCAGGCCTGGCCCCGTTGAGCCATGCAGGTTCACAGAATGGGTCCCCGAATGGGCGATCCCAGCCCCGGGGAGGGGAGGGTGTTACTGCAGGCCTGGGCTGGGGGGCTCTGGCGAGATGTCCGCGCTGAGAGCAGGGGACCTGCGGCGTTGGGGGGTTGCTGTAGCAGGTGGCTCAGTGCGCCCAAGTGTGTCTCCCCCTCGTGGCTGCACCAGCCCCTGGTCGGCGGCTGGCGCTTTGGGGCCTGTGGTCACCAGTTCTGGCTGTGCTAGCGCCTGTGGGGTGGCGTGGCTGGGCCGTGCTTCCCTTGGGGGGACTTTCCTGCATCCGCACACAACTCCCTGCCAGGAAGCTCTTTACCTCACCGCAGCCACGGAGTCAGTTCCCACCTCTGCTGCGATGACCTGACCCAGCAGGCTGCTTTGGGGAGGGGTCCAAGGTCGGCTCCAGCCCGACCCACCTCGGTTCTCTCCGGCCACCCCGGGGTGGGGTGGGAGGGCGCTTCTCTATCCCTGCCAGCCCCACCTGTCCCCTGCAGGCGCCTGCTGAATAGCCAGTCCCCCATACCCCGCTGACATCGCTGCCCCATGGGGACAGGGTGCAGTGCACCCAGCCTGTGCTAGCCTGGGGCTCCTTGGAGCCTGCCTGGGCCGTGCTGCCCCCCTCGTGTCTGGGGGGTGTTTATGGTCCTGCGCTGGCTGAGCCCAGCCGAGCGTTGTCCCCTCCCTGCCGGCCGGCAGGAAATCCTGTGGCTTGGCAGATCACACGATCGCTCTGTTGTGAGGCCCAGCCCCTGAGATCCCCCAGCTCTGATCAGCACATCCCCAACCCCGGCCCGTCAGTAATGTGCTGCCCGTTGTGTGGCAGGAAGCCCAGTGACTACATCGCGGCCATCCTGGAGCTCAGCTCCCTGGTGGTGCGGCGCCAGCACCGCCTGCTCCTGCACTGCGACCTCCTGTACTATCTGACGCCCGATGGGTGGCGCTTCTGGCGCGCCTGCGACACTGTGCACCGCTTCACGGCTGACGTGGTGCAGCAACGCCGCCAGGCCCTGAGCCGCCTAGGCAGGGAGGCCTGGCTCGTGTCCAAGCAGGGCAAGACGGTGGACTTCATTGACGTGCTGCTCCTGGCCAAGGTACACAGTGGGGGGCTGCCCGTGAGGAGGTGGAGGCGTCACTGATGTCTTGCTGTTGGCCAGGATAACAGCAGGAAGGCCCTGCCCCGTGGAGTGGGGGTTCAGTGACGTCTGGGGCCGGAGGCTGTTCCCAGCAGATAGGGGGTTGCCAGGTGGAAGGTGCTGTGTGACCATCGGTCACACCAGGCCTCATGCGGGCACACAGCTCTCTGGGGTGGCCCAGCCAGTGCTGCCTTCCCAGCGTGTTCAGCGTGGAACAATATGACCCACACTAGGTGACACGGCGCTGGGAGCCCTAACACCCGGGCCAGGCTGCTCAGGGGTGTGCAGGGGGGCAGCCCGCATTGCGGCTGGGGGCTGTGGAGCAGGGCAGGGCAGGGGCTGCCTCTTTCCCCGGGCTGAAGGGGAGACGCCCCAGCTCACTCCAGCCCGCAATGTCCCATCCCCCCGAGGCTCTGAGATGGGGCAGACATGGGCCGGGCCCCGTGGGGAGCCAGGTTGCCCCTCCAGCAGCGTGTGCTCTGTGCAGGACGAGGACGGCCAGGACCTGTCAGACGAGGACATCGCAGCCGAGGCCGACACCTTCATGTTTGAGGGTGAGGAGCCATCTTGGGGAGGGACTGGGGGGTGCTCCTGCTGACATCACGGCTCTGTGTGGGGCAGTGGGGAGGCCAGGAGAGCTGGGTTCTGGCCCTGGCTCTGAGTGATCTGGGTCCACTTTTTCGTGAAATGGGACTGACAGATCTACCCCCCCCTCCCCCGCTCCTGGGCAATGCCACCAATGGCGGGGCACTAGCGGGGGCAGATGTTCAGTGTCACGCCCCATGCATCAGGGGCCTGGAGTTCCCAGCTGGTGCTGCCAGAGGGTCACGGAGCAAGGCGCCGGAGGAGGTGCTGGGTGGGGTCCCTCTCTGCCCCGAGGCAGCTCTCATGCTGCACTGGCCTTTCTCCCCAGGCCACGACACCACAGCCAGCGGCCTCTCCTGGGTGCTCTATAACCTGGCACGTCACCCAGAGTACCAGGAGCGCTGCCGGGAGGAGATCAAGGACTTAATGCGGGACAAGGAGTCAGAGGAGATTGAATGGTGAGACGGCTGCTCTGGCTGCAGTGCTGGCACCGTCCAGTGCACTGCTGACCCCCCTCATCGCCCGCCACCTCCAGGGTCTGTAGGGCTTCCCCCACGCCCTTTAGTCTCAGCACAGCCCCCAGCCCACCTGTGCGTGTCAGTGCTGGGGTCCCTTCACCTCTGCCAGCCCTGCAAGCTTGGCTTAGGCTGCTCCCCAGTGCCCCGGACCGAGGGCCCCACGGCTCAGGGTATCACACACACACCTCTGACCCCCCTTGGTGCTCGAGAGCTTGGCCGCACACAGTGTGCATGCCCCCCACTGTGCGAGGGCCCCTCTGCTGCTCGGTGTCACAGGTCCCCTCAGTACCAGCTCCATGCAGGGTGTGCGTCTGTCCCAGCCCCAGTGCCTGGCTCATGGGCTGTCACTGGGCCCCTCATGCATCCAGCTGTGGGGCCATCGCTGTGCTCTGCTCTCACAGGGAGGACCTGTCCCAGATGCCCTTCTCCACCATGTGCATCAAGGAGAGTCTGCGCCTGCACCCGCCCGTCACTGCCGTGTCCCGGCGCTGCACCGAGGACATCAGCATGCCTGACGGACGCGTCCTCCCAAAAGGTACCAGCTTCCTTCCCTGCCCCCCAGCCAGGGGCATGGCACCAGAGCTGGGCCCATATCCCCTGAAGCGCTTAACCCCTCCCATTCTCCTCCTCCCCCTCCTCTCTAATAAGGCAGTTTCCTCTCTGCAGGGAACACCTGTCTGATCAGTATCTACGGGACGCATCACAACCCTGCTGTCTGGCCGGAGCCCGAGGTATCATTGCTCACCCTGTTCTGTCCTTTGGCTCTTGTTCCACCCCCTGGACACCTGCAGCGTGGCACTAGGGGGCGCTGTGCTGCAGGGAGATGGGTGGAGGCTCAGCAGGGGGCGCTCTCCCCTTGCAGTCACTGCTGACCAATGCCCCAGCGTGGCACTAGGGGGCGCTGATGCGCCACCAGTGTAGCAGCTGCACAGTGCGCCCCCCAGAAAGGAAGCTATCCCCCCCCCAGCTCACCTAGAGGGCAGAGAGGGTCGCACCCCCATCCACACTGGGGCAGGGCTGGGCTCTGAGCACTGGGTGGAGGCAGGACCATCCCCGCTGCTGGTGGGGCAGCTCGCTCTGGGAAGCCTCATGCCTCGTGCCCAGGCTGCACAGCGGGGCGGAGCTGCCTTTGCTCCCCCCTTGGCTCAGGGACCCCGGCCCTGTGTCGTTCCCTCCCTGCTCCCCTCACACGCCCTGTGCTTGCTGCTCCAGGTCTATGACCCGCACCGCTTCGACCCAGAGAGCTCCAAGAACCAGCACCCGCTGGCCTTCATGCCCTTCTCTGCTGGACCCAGGTAACCTGCCGGCTGGGCTCCGAGACCCTCGCTGCACGAACTGCCCCCGCTGTCCCCCCGCCCCCAGGCTGCCCACCAGCTGGCGACCCTGTTGGTGCCCTCGCTGCAGTGAAGCATTGTGGGATACACAAGAGGCGCCTCTGTCTGGTCAGCCTGGGGTCAGCTGTTATTGCTGAGGATCTGTCCCTTGTCCCAGAGGGGAGCTGGGCTGCCCCCAGCATCTGTCTGTCCCTGCTCCCTGCGGGCAGTGGGTTCTGGGGTGTCTGTCCCTGCTCCCCTATCCCTGCCCTCATGTATGTGGTTTCCAGCCTCGTCCCGCAGGTGCCCTGGTGCCTGCATGGCCTGGCCGGGCGAAGGGCCTGACACACCTCGCTCTGCCCCCAGGAACTGCATCGGGCAGAACTTCGCCATGGCAGAGATGAAGGTGGTGCTGGCGCTGACGCTGCTGCGCTTTGCCGTGCGGCTGGATGAGAACAGGCCTGTGCGGCGCAAGCCCGAGCTGATCCTGCGCAGCGAGAACGGGCTGTGGCTGCAGCTGGAGCCGCTGGGGTCCCGCCGTTAGACCCCTGCACTGCGCTCCTAGGGCCCTTTCACTCCCACCCACTGGGGGATCCAGCCTGCTCCACACAGCTCAGGGGCCTGTGGCACTGAGGAGCAGGTGGGGGTCATGGTGGGGTCAGGGGTTAGCAGACTCCTGGGAGCCAGCCTCCTCTTCTCTTGATCTAGACCAACTCTCCATACTCCCTCGGCCTCAGCTGCCATTGGTGTGATGGGGATAATGGCCCTGCCCCCAGGGGGATAAATACAGTAGGGAAGGTGATGTACCCATCTACTCTTGGTGGGGCCAGCTAAGAACATAGGGTCAATAACCCTAAACGCTGAGGGCTTGGTAGTGGATCGACCCCTGCCTCCCCAGCCCCCAGCCAGCCCCATCTGTGCCCTGCTGCTGCTGCCCTTGATGCTGTCTGGAGCTGAGGATCTGGTCTGTCTCTCTCTCCTTCCCCCAAGGGTAGGCAGCTCCCCTCCCTCCAGCTCCCCATCGTTCCTGTTCTCCCCATTTCTGCACTCAGCAATCCACCTGCCTGCTGGGGCATGACATCTGAGAGGCTTGCAGGTTGGTGGCTCAGTGCTCTGGCCAATCTGCAGGAGGGTCCCCTGGTGGCCTGGGAGAAAGCAGGCAAAGGCCATTTCTCACTCTGCCGTGGCCCAATGTGGGTGGCTTTTGGGGGGCAGGGATCCAGGGGACAGCTGCCTAGCAATTGCAACCCGTGGCCTCCAGCCACCTGGGGGAGTTGGGGCAGGGAACTTGTACGTGCCTTGGTTTCCTTGTAGTCCGATGTTTGCAGCACGAAGGCCAGGGAGAGCCAGCAATAAAAGCTTTGCTGTGTAGTGTTGTATCTGCCTGCTGAGCCACCGCCTCCCCCTGCACCCGCCCCCAGCAGCGACTGATACCTGAGCCTGCAAGGGAAGGCACGAAACACCCATAATGCAGTTGGCCGGTTTGTGGGGGTTGGGGCCAGTTCCCTCCTGCTGCTTGGTGTGTCAGCTCCTGCCCTGCAGCATGAGATCTTGGCCCCAGTGCTAGGGAGGCAGAGCCACAAGGGGGAATTGTACCAGCCAGAGCGGGAGCTGGGTGCAGGCCGAGCAGGGACCCACTCCCTGGCCTGGGAAGCTCATGGCTTAAAGAGACCAGGGAGAGGTGGAAGCTGGGCTAGGGTCCATGAGGCTGATGGACCCTGATCGGGGGACAGTTGGTTTCATGATATTTCTAAGTTAGGTCCAGAGCATGGCAGGCTCTGGCTGGGCAAGACACAAGCTCCCTGCTGCAGGGAAGAGTCGTCCCTTGATTGGGTCTAAAGTTCCCTTCTGAGTTCTCCCATCCCTGGCTGGGCTGGGCGAGGAAGGGAGCTTTGAGTCCTGTGTCCCCTCTGCTCTGTATCAGCCTGGCCTGAGCTGCTGCTTGGATCCCTGAGCGGCCAGGAGACCCCTTGGCTTCGACCAGCCTCTGCCCCGTGGGAGGAGGAGTCCGGTCCATTTGCATCGCCGAAGGGTGGCCACATCGTGCTGCTGGAGACCTGCCACCATGAGAATAAAAGTGCTTTGGCCCAGCAGGATTTCAAAGCCCTGGAAATGGTCACGGATTTCAGCTCCGCTGTACCTGGCCTCAGCTCCAGGGGGGATTCTCATGGCCAGGAAGCAAGTCGGGGGGGGTAGGGCCAGGGATGGGACCCCAGGGTCCTGCCTGTCAATCGCCTGCTCTGACCTTTCCCCACCCTCCAATCCTGGGCTAGGCAGAGAACCCGGAAGTCCTGGCTCCCATGAATGCCCAGTGTACCCACATTCCCAGAGGGCCTAGACCATTGTCAGGCTGATTCCTAGCCCCCTGCACAAACCACCAGTCAACTCTGCCTCTTCATTGGTCCTGGCAGCTTTGGTATGTGGAGATGGCGGGTCCAGGCCACTTCACTGAGGATTGTATCCGGCCCCCACAGCAGGAGGATGAAATCAGTCATTTCGTGTCCCCACAGAGGGGAAGGCGCGTGTCTGCTGGGCAGGAAGCATGTGAGTTAAGAAGAGGGCCTGTGCCAGCTGTCAGGGCAGGTTCCTCTTTGAGTGACGGTCCCTGTTGTGTTCCGTTGAGGGTTTACACGTGCAGCCAGAGACAGAGAATTGGAAAGTAGCATCTGTTGGTCTGTGCCTGCGCCTGACTCACCGCAGGGTCTCGCCTGAGGCGACGAGCAATTCCAAAGCAGAGGAAAGATGATAAGCGCTAGAGGAGGCCAGTGTGGCTGCACAAGGAGCTTTGTAGCTCCGAAGGGACATACAGGAAATAGAAGGAGGAGCTGGTCACCATGGACCACAATCAGGAAAGCCAAGGCCAAGGGTGAGTTCCAGCTGGCGAGGAATGTTCGCGAGTGTGACCCGTCCACGCCTAGGGCAACCACCTGAAAATGCCAAGGTCAGGGCAGGCTGCAAAAGGAGAGCAGATTCTCCCAGTACTGGTGGATGACACTGAAGTCAGACTTCCCAACCAGCCACAAACAGCGCTTCTGATTTCCCACCCTGGTTATCAAGAAGCTAAAACAAAAATACACACAGCCCCCTTTACTGCATTTCAGTCTCCGGCTCCCAGTCGGCCACTAGGTCCAGTAAAGAGATCAGTTATTTAAACTCTATGCTCTTTACCAAAAAGGTTTCTCCTGACCCCAAAGGGTTAGCCACAGTACCAGATCAATAAAAGTTTGGATCTTACCCAAAATACCACGCTGCCAGCCAATCCTTTAGTAACTAAAACTAAAGGTTTATTATAAAAAGAAAGAAACAAATTATAAGAGAAATGTTAACGGATTAAAGCAATCAGACACATACAAATGATTTGAAAGTCCATATATATCAGGTTTCTAGGAGAATTGTGGAGTTTGCAGGCTTGTACAGTCCCTCTGGTGCACATCCAGTACCTGGATAGGTCTCAGTCCTTTGTTTCACAGCTTCAGTTCAGTTGTAGATGAATTGATCCAGAGTAGGCTGGAGACTAAAGATAAAATAGATGTCGTGCAGCTGCCTTTTATGTCCTTTGGCTTTTTCGATGCTGCTGGTGGACTTTTACAGGAACAAGATGGAGTCCAGAGTCACATGAGTAAGTCCTGGTGACTCATCAGGTATATCCCGGCTTCTCCCCCTGGGCCCCCTGTACCTGTGAATTTCTTAATGAGCCATTAAGCAGGCTAGTGCTGCAGCCATCCTGCCTGGGGTGTTGCCCAGACACAGCACAATTTGAAATACCGATATATCAACCATATCCATAATTTCCATTACACATATAACACAGGAACATAAACATTATCATCTTTCTTAGCACATTACAGCCTTCCTAACAGTACCTGACATGGCCTACCTCACATGAAAATTATGCTTCTGACATATTGATGTTAAATAACATAATAAATGCTCCCCTTCCCCCCCCCCAACAGTGTGACAGCGAGAATAAGAAAGGGTTCTACAAATACATCAGACAAAAAAGCAAGATGAAGCATAGTGGGGGGTCCACTGCACAGTGGAGAACGTGAGCTGGTAACAGAAGATGATAGGCAGGCGGAGCTGCTTCTTGCCTACTTTGTTTCAGTCTTCTCACAAAAACTAACCTGACTGGACGACTAGTGAAGTTACCACTGACAATAAGGGGAAGGGATACAGGTAAGGATAAGTAAAGAGCATGTCAGCGCTCTTCTGACCAATTTGAATGAATGTAGATCTGTGGGGTCTGATGCTATTCACCCAGGGGCACGGAAGGAATTAGTAATAATTCTGGCAAACACTGGCAATAATATTTGCAAACTCATGGCTGACAAGAGGGATCCCGGAAGATTGGGAAAGGGCTAATGCAGTGCCCATCTTTAAACAGTGGAAAAACGAGGAGCCGGAGAACTATAGCCCAGTCAGCCTGACTTCAATACCTGGGAAGCTACTAGAGGAAACATTCAGTTTGTGAATACCTGAAGGGTGACGGGGTAACCACTAGCAGCAAGCCCAGATTACCAAGAACAAATCATGCCAAACCAGCTTGATTTCCTTCTTTAACAGGGTAAGTGGATTCGGCTAATGGACGTCAGCAAGGGTTTTTGACACATCCCACATGACATTTTGATAAGTAAGCTGGAGAAATGTAGGTTTGGTGGAGCTGCCATGAAATGGATGCAGAATTGGTTAAATACCCACAAACAAATCGTAACTATTAATGGAACGCTGTCAGATTGGAGGGAGGTCTCAAGTGGGGTTCCACAGGGCTCTCTTCTGGGACCAGTGTTGTTTGACATATTTATTAAAGACGTTTTATTTACAAAATGAACAAAAGGAAGTATTTCTTCATACGACACCCAGTGGAACTCTTTCCTAGAGGATGTTGTGAAGGCCAAGATTATAACAGGGTTCAAAAAAGAATTAGATAAGTTCATGGTGGATAGGTCCATCAGTAGCTATTGGCCAAGTTGGGCAGGGATGCAAAACCATGCTCTGAAGTGTACCTAGCCTCTGCCACAAGCTGGGAATGGGCGATGGGATGGATCACTTGATGATTACTTGTTCTGATCAGTCCCTCTGAAGCACCTGGCACTGGCCACTTTTGGAAGATAGGATACTGGGCTAGATAGACCAGTGGTCTGACCCAGTATGGCTGTTCTTATGGAGGTAGGCTTCCCCCTTACAGAATGGGGGAGGCAACCTAGTGACAGATGATGTGGGAAAAGATGAAGTTCTCAATGCTTTTTTTGCCTTTGTTTTCACAGACAAGGTCAGCTCCCAGACTACTGCACTGGGCAGCACAGAATGGGGAGGAGGTAAGCAGCCCTCAGTGCCGAAAGAACAGGTTCAGGACTATTTAGAAAGTCCATGGGGCCGGATGCAATGTATCCGAGGGAGTTGGCTGATGTGATTGCAGAGCCACTGGCAATTACCTTTGAAAATTTGTGGCAATGAGGGGAGGTCCCAGATGGTTGGGGAAAAGGCAAATATAGTACCTATCTTCAAAAAACAGAAAAAAGAGGATCTGGGGAACTACAGACCGGTCAGCCTCACCTCAATGCCTGGAAAAATCATGGAGCAGATCCTCAAGGAATCCATTTTGTGGCACTTGGAAGAGAGGAAGATGATCAGGAACAGTCAGCATGGATTCACCAAGGGCAAGTCATGGCTGACCAACCTGATTGCCTTCTATGATGAGATGACTGGCTCTGTGGATGTGGGGAAAACAGTGGACATGATATACCTTGACTTTAGCAAAGCTTTTAATACAGTCTCCCACAGTATTCTTATCAGCAAGTTACAGAAGTATGGGTTGGATGAATGGACTATAAGCTGGATAGATCATCAGGCTCAAGGGTAGGAGCAATGGTATTTGTAGTCTTAGCTTTACAGATCTTAACTCTCCAGCAGTGCCTAGCTCTCCACTCCTCCACTCAAGAATTGAGGAACCAAACATCTCTCTCAGCCAGGTCATCAGGGAGGGGTGTGAGTACATTAATCCAACGCACACCATTTAAATATATGTATTACATGTGTCTTGAGAATAAGGCTGTAATCCTACCCATTACCCATTTGATTATTCATTTTCCTTTAATCAGTCATTTATCTATCAATTTATGTTATCTTAATAAAAAACTTATAAAACTATACAGATTCGGTTATCAGCGTGAGCATTCCTGTCGTGCTCCCCAGGGGTCCCTATAAAACTCTTCTGGAGCCTGACTCTGGGACTAATACCTCATTATCTTCTGATCAGATCAATGAGCGAGCCTATAACTCCATTCAAATTACTAACCACCCAGAAATCAAGCACAGATGAATAGACTATCAGATGGATAGAAAGCTGGCTAGATCGTTGAGCTCAATAGGTAGTAATCAATGTCTCGATGTCTAGATGGCGGGCGTTAACAAACAGAGTGCCCCAGGGGTCGGTCCTGGAACCGTTTTTGTTCAACATCTTCATTAATGATCTGGAGAATGGGGTGGATTGTGCCCTCAGCAAGTTTGCAGATGACACTAAACTGGGGGGGGGGGGGGAAGAGTGGTATATAAACTGGAGGGCAGGGATAGGATACAGAGTGATTTGGACAAATTGGAGGATTGTGCCAAAAGAAATCTGGTGAGATTCAACAAGGACAAGTGCAGAGTCCTGCATTTAGGATAGAAGAATCCCATGCACTGCTACAGACTGGGGACCAACGGGCTAGGCAGCAGTTCTGCAGAAAAGGACCTGGGGTTACAGTGGACAAGAAGCTGGATATGAGTCAGCAGTGTGGCTTTATTGCCAAGAAGGCTAATAGCATATTGGGTTGCATTAGTAGGAGCATTGCTAGCAGATGGAGGGAAGTGCTTATTCCCCTCTATTCGGCATTGGTGAGGGCACATTTGGAGTATTGTGTCCAATTTTGGGGCCCCCACTACAAGAAGGATGTGGACAAATTGGAAAGAGTCCAGCAGAGGGCAACAAAAATGATGAGGGGGCTGGCGCACAAGACTTCTGAGGAAAGGCTGAGGGAACTAGGCTTGTTTAGTCTGCAGAAGAGAAGAATGAGGGGGGATTTGATAGCAGCCTTTAACTACCTGAAAGGGGGGTACCAGGGAGGATGGAGCTAGGCTGTTCTCAGTGGTAGTAGATGACAGAACAAGGAGCAATGGTCTCAAGTTGCAGGGGGGGAGGTCTAGGTTGGATATTAGGAAAAAGTTTTTCCCTAGGAGGGTGGTGAAGCACTGGAATGGGTTACCTAGGGTGATGGTGGAATCTCCATCTTTAAGGTTTTTAAGGTTCGGTTTGAAAAAGCCTTGGCTAGGATGATTTAATTGGGGTTGGTCCTGCTTTGAGCAGGGGGTTGGACCTCCTGAGATCCCTTACAACCCTAATCTTCTACGATTCTGTGTAGGAATAGAGAGCATACTGATCAAATTTGCAGATGACACAAAGCTGTGGGGGTTGCCAACACTTTGGAGGATAGAGCAAAAATTCAGAGGGATCTTGATAAATTGGAGAACTGAGCTACAGACAACAAAATGAAATTCAACAAAGACAAATGTAAGGTGCTACACTTAGGGAAGAACACCCAAGGGCACAAATACAGAATGGGATATAACTGGCTTGTCAGCAGCATTGCTGAGAAAGATCTGGGAGTTGTGGTGGATCACAACTGTAACGAGTCAACAATGTGATGCTGTTGCAAAAAACAAAAACAAATGCAGTTTTAGATTGCACATCCATCCCAGGCATTCAGAAATTACAGGGTTGGCCGCAAAGCCAGGAGAATTTTAATACTAATAAATATCAGGGTGGGGGTGTCATTTCCCTTCTGGGTTTTGAGTTACAGCCAGGGCCTGTTTTCAAGCTTCTTCTGCAACCATGAAGGCTAGAAACGTAACTTTTCTATAATGAACTGAGATGCTGTCAAAATCACTTGAGTCCAGGAGCTGGGGCTTGAAGAAAACACTAAATATCACAAGACGTTGTAAAATCATGAACACTGGCAGAGGCTCCGAGCACTGGCTGGGGTCAGGAGAGCTGGCTGAATTCTGGAGCATGGGGGGAGCCCAATTGTAAAAATCAGACTAAATAAATGATTTTTAAAGAGCCTCCCCCTCCGCTGCATCCGCTGCCCCCACCACTAACATCCTGGATAGAAATTCTGCTGAGGACCCCCCGGCCAGGGAGACTGAGCAGCTTCGGGATGAGGGTGCAGCAAGGGCCTAGGTCTCAGCGCCTGGCTCTTTGTATTATCATCACACTCTTATCTTCTCTGCCTGCTCGGTGTGACAGCAGCAACCACATGGAGTAACGTGGCCTGCAGCAGGGAACCCTGGGCCATGATACCCAGCACACCGGGATCGGAAACTCTGGGAATTTGAACCTGGCCAAAGGGACATTGCTAAAACAAACCAGCGGCTGAAAAAAGAAAACCAGGATACCGTGGCTCAGGAATCTTAGGTTCTGCACCTGTCTTGGGGAGGGGAGTGGGGTCTAATGATGACAGCAGATGACTAGATGGCAGGACTCCTGGGTTCTATTTCTGCCTCTGGAGGGGGAGTGGGATCCAGTGGGTCATAGTCATAGATTTCAGGGCCACAAGGGACCACTGTGCTCAGCCAGTCTGCCCTCCCATTTGCAGTGATCTTTTAGAAAAAGACCCTCAGTCTTTATTTAAGGACTAAATATGCCCAATGGCTGTGATGGGATGTTAGATGCGGGAGGGGGGGATGGTTTCTGAGTTACTACAGAGAATTCTTTCTGGGTATCTGGCTGGTGAGTCTTGCCCACATGCTCAGGGTTTAGCTGATGGCCATATTTGGGGTCAGGAAGGAATTTTCCCCCAGGGCAGATTGGCAGACACCCTGGGGGTTTTTCGCCTTCCTCTGCAGCATGGGGCATGGGTCACTTACTGGTGGATTCTCTGTACCTTTAAGTCTTTAAACCATGATTTGAAGACTTTAATAACTCAGTCATAGGTCAGGGGTCTATTACAGGGCAGGGTGGATGAGGTTCTGTGGCCTGCCTTGTGCAGGTCAGACTAGATGATCATAATGGTCCCGTCTGACCTTGGAGTCTAGGAGACTCCAGGTGATGGAGAATCTACCTTCCCCTCTGGGTCAGATGTTCCAAAGATTAAGCCCCCTCCCTGTTAAATATTGTCACCACATTGTCACCTGCATCCCCGCCTGTTTGCCTTGGAAGATGCCAGGATGGTACCCACTGGTGATGGGGACAATGATGAGGAAGACAATGACTAAACTTTTAGCTCGATTGCAGGAGATGGTGGGAGTGCAAAGCTGTTCAGATGTGCAGGCTGCGTTACTGCCAGCTACCTTGCTGGGGTAGAGTGGTTGTGCCTTTGCTGACAGTATTAATAAAAGTGTTATAAATGTCGTGTGATTTCCTCAGTGTGAGTGTTGCCACTATGCACAGTGGGGTTCCCAGCTGACCAGTAATTTTAATAATACTGGGCCTGAACTTGGGACAAGAAGCTATCAAACCTCAGAGGGTTGACTGAGAATTTGTAAGCAATCAATATAATTAATATGTAATCAATAGATCAGGCAACACAGTGGCTCTTGCTCTGGCTTTGGCTGGTAGGTTGAAGTGCCCGCTGCTCTCAGAACTCTCTTCCCCGGGAGGTCTGTAAGGGACACTGAATTGATGACGCTTCCTCACTACAGGGCAGGTTTCCCCAAGCTGGACTGGTTCTGCTGGTCCTTTCCTGAACCCTGCCAGCCTGTCAGCAACAATGACAAGGCCAGAAGTTGGATGCCAAGTGTCTGAGCCACGTCTCCACCATAGATGCTGGTCCCAGCAGTGCCTTTGTTTGCTGTGGAGCAGGGAAGCTAAATCACACATGACATGGCACGTTCCATGCAATCCGGAATGCTTGAGATAAAAACATGTCACTAACACCAGCGCAGCGTGGATGTGAGCTGCTCCCAGCTCAGAATGATGCACTGGAGTAAGTGAAGGGCAGGGGCACCCAGGGTGCAGGGGTGATTGGGTGCCTGGGGGGGGGGGGGGGGGGGGGAATTAGTCCCACAGAGCCATTCTGGATCAGGACAGAGGCAATGAAAAGCACATATATTACATACCAAAATATGTTACAATGGTATTTATGTTGCAGAGTCAAGCATGCAGAAGTATGGAACTGCTCGATTAACAGCTGCCTGCACGGCTTCCTGTTTTGTTTTGTTTTTCTCAAGGACAAAAGTAAAAACAAATTCTGTTATGTTCACACACACCCTCGTCACGTGCCAACAGCAGGGCTTGAGCGCTGCTCCTCCAGGACCACAACACAGCCTGCTATTGTTACCAGCGCAGGGCTACTGGCACAGAGCCGCAGATTGGCACCACACCCCCAGCTTTGGTGCAGGCTCTGGGAGGAGCTCCTTTGAGACCCAGTCCCCCAAGATGCCTCACTCTTCCGCCAGGGCAGGCCACACAGCCTCAGCGCCTCCTGAGACTGAACCTCTGGGCCTTCAGCCACCCGGCTTCACCCCAGGAGCTCTGCCCAGCGAGCCAGACCCTGGTAGAGACCTGTCCCCTCTGCAGGGACTAATGCACCTCGCCCGTAGTTCCAGTGACACTCACAGAGCTGTCAGAGCAGTCGGCTTTATGAGGCAGCTGGAACCCAGGCTAGGACGTCCCTGGGTTAGCACAGAGCAATGAAAGTTAAAGCACAGTCCATGCGGGTTAGCCAAGAGCCCAACGAAGCTGGGGTGAACCCCATGTTCAAGCTCTGTGTGTTTCTCTCAGGCTGACCTCCTTGGGCAGTTCCCAGTTGAGAGCTCCCAGCCTCTTCCAGAAGCCAACTCATTATTCCCCCTGCCTCACACCTCTCCATCCTTTGGTCTCAAGATGGGGTCTCTGCTCAGCCGCCCTGCAGAGAGGCGGGGAAATCCTCCTCCTTCTGGGGCACTGGTTGTGAGGTGTCAGTGTCCTCGGATTTTACACTGACATGGCTGGGCCTCGGCTAGTCCTTTTTAATGACCCCCTTCAGTCTGCTCAGACACCCACCGACACACACACACTCCTCTGTCTCTTAGGCCTTGTCTACACTAGAAACGTTTGTCAGTGGTAGTTACATCGGTGATCCAAAAGCGCTGTAATTACAGCGCTCACGCCTGTCCACACAGCACTCAATGTGTCACCAAAGCGCGTCCACACGTGCTGTGGTAACGTTGACAGTGAGCGCAGTGCACCATGGGCAGCTATCCCACTGTGCAACTCACCATCTTGTGCCACCAGGAGTTGTGGGAAAGCAGAGAGAATAGCAGTGCATCATGGGTGCGGGCTCAATGTCCCATGATGCAGTGATTTCCGTCCTGTCATTCCTTGCATTTCCGGATGCATTTCATGGCATTTTTCAATGGCACCCCATTTCCTGAGCGCCCCCCAACTCCATCTGAAAGGATGGATCCCGCACGGCTCTCCACTGCTGCTCTCAGGGTTCTGAACACATTGCGCCCACTCGGAACTGGAATCCAAGGAGCCTGACCTGTCGTGCGCCTTGCAAACAAACAGCACCGCATTACTGTTTGCATTCACAGAGCACGTGCACACGGCGAACTGCTGCTTTTGGATGCGTGATACAAGCACTGAGTGGTGGGATGGCAGCGTTAGCAGGTCTGGGATGACAAGCAGTGGCTGCAGAACTTTCGAATGCGCAAAGCCACCTTCGTGGAACCTGGTGTGGAGCTGGTCCCTGCCCTGCGGCGCAAGGACACCAGAATGTGAGCTGCCGTCTCAGTGGAGAAGTGCGTGGCTGTGATACACTGTACCCCATGTACGCCCTTATGGTGTGATTCGTGTATCATTCATGTTCACCCGTACAGTGTAACTGTGGATGGTCTGATGCAAAGTACGCCATGTGAGGTGTTTTTGGAGTGCTGAACATTATTGTTATGGTAGCATGTTCCCTGCAACATCAGACACCTGTACAGATATGAAACCCTGCTATATCATATCCCCAAATGTGTCTCCCATGGCTTGAATAGATGCAGGCAAGCACAAAGCTGTGTTTCCACGCCCAGCAGAGGCGTGCATACAAGAACAATGGACTGGCCTAAGCACCTGTGATCACTTTGGCTCAAGAAGGAAAAATCACACCCATTGCTGGACATGGACCCCAGGGGGTGTCGAGAAAACTTGTTAAAAAGAAAGAGGCGTCTTTGTCTTGGGCTCTCCCTGGAATCCATCTTCTAAGCAACACCAAAGACTGAAAATCTACCCACAGGGAGCGGGGGGCCTGGTTGCAAGAGGCATCGCAACCAGCCTGTGTGGTAAGCTGAATACAGACTGAAATATTAATCTTACGTTCAGATGCGAGTTATCTTTTAGTTCATTGTGATTAACTCCTTGACTTATTAATAATCTGACTTAGATTCCCTTAAAATCTTACTGTGATCAATAAACATATTTGTTTGTCTTATCTAAACAGTGCCTGTGGATTGAATGTGGGCAAAGACCTCACTTAGAGTGACAGAGCTGGTATATAGCAATTTCTTTGATAAATTGATGGATAAATGTAAATGAGCTCGCAGAGTGCGGTGTACAGCACTGAACCCTGCAAGACGGCAGTTCCCAGGGTTGCATCTGGGACTGGGAGTCTTTGCTGGATGTCTATCCCATGAGTAGCTGGTCAGAAGTGCTCACTAGGTCAGGGACTGATTACTCGCAGGAGGCTGGGCATGGACTGACCTGGGCGTGGACTAACCCAGGAGTGGGGGTTCACACAGCAAAGCGGGGTAAGTCGGGACCCAGGAGTGAGGAATTGGAATGACACAGTTACACACTGTCCAGACTGCAGGGAGGGAATGTCACAATGGCTCTGTGAGTACAGGGTATATGCACAGCTCGTTGCTCTGAATGAAGCTCATGCTGTGAGCACTGGTATTGGTGATTTTAAGTGAGCTTTAAGTGCAGTGGCTAAAAACAGCCAGGAGGAGATCACAGTTTGTTCTTTTCTGTTTGTTTATTTGGGGAGAGGGACACATAAAATTGTCAGGCAGTGATGCAGCTGCAAAACTGGAGATCGCTTGGCTACAAGCCCAAGAGAAAGAGAGAGAACGTGAATTTCCAAAGTGGCAAGCAGAAATGAAGCTTAAAGAAGCAGCTGAGGCAGGGAAACTGAGGAAGCTGCCCGCAGATGTGCTTTGGAGTTAAAACAGCAAGAGGCAATTGCAGCCAAGAAAGCTGCACTGGAGTTAAAACAACAAGAATTGGCTTTCACTGCAGATAAAGAGGCTGCAGAGAGAGCCAAAGAAGCTGAGCAGAAAACCAGGAAAGCCGAAGAAAGAGCCCACCAGAGAATCATGGAGAAAATACCAGCTGGAGATGATGGACAGACATGGGAGCATCTCACGTGTTCCGAAGTCCCCAGCGTCTCCTTCCACATCTGACACCTAGCTTTGATAAACTGTCCTGCTTACAAAGGACAGGCTGCAGCGTGGAGCACGTCACTACTTTTGAAACGCTTTGTGCAGTGCACAAGATTCCCAAGGAGCAGAAAGTTCCCACTCTCATAGCAAAGCTGACAGGCAAAGCTTTGTCTGTCTTTAATGAGATGCCAATTGAGGAGGCTTTAAGGTCTGATGCATTTAAAGAGCTGCCTTGCAAAAGTTCCAGATTACCCCCGAAGTGTACAGAATGAAAGTTAGGAGTCTTAAGAGGGATGCAGGCATGACTCAGAGCAAATATGCTTATAAATTACATGATTTATTGAAGAAGTGGATCAAGGGAAAGGGTGTTGACACGTATAACCAGCTCTTTGACCTCAAGAGCGATTTCTGAACATGTGTACGGAGGATGTGAGGAATAGTCTGTGGGATAAGAGTTTGAAATCTGTGATAGAAATGGCTGCAGTGGCAGATGCCTTCGAGCAAGCACAGATGTCTATGGGACATAAGCCTCAGAGGAAGGGGCAGAAACCCAGTCCTAAAGGGGGATCTCATTTTACCCCTGTGAAGGAGGAGGGGAACAGGGAAGACAAACGATCACCCCCCAGAATCCCTGTCTCTCCTAGGAAAACCCAGTACAGCTCACCTATGAAAGAGGAGGGTCCAAGAAGCTGTTACAATTGCAACTCCACTGAGCATTTGAAAAACCAGTGCCCAGGGCTGAAAGGGGTTAATTCCCCCCCAGCCCAAGTGAATGCAGCGATTCCAGCTCCTGAAGCCCAGGAGGCACCACCCCCCACTCCTGTCTTCATGACCGGCTTTGTGGGTGTTGGGGACGCAGGGGGAATAAAGAGCATGGTATTCCAGCTAACCACAGTAACTTCTGAGAGTTAATACCTCACTGGCATCAAGGAATGTCCCAATAGTTTTGATGCGTCGGTGTGTACTTCCTCTGTGATTACACATCTCCACAGATCCCCCAGAATCTGTTATTCTACGTTTCTGTGGCGGGTGTACATGTTTATCAAATGCTACGTATTACCAGCTCTTATGGCCTCACGTCAAGCACTTGGGCTAAGCGTCCTACTAGGCCTTGCTTAGGTCTTGGCATGCTGCCAAGCCCAAATGCTGCTATTCTACGTCCTCCTACTTGCATTTCAGCCATTTTATGTTGCTAAACCCAAACTCGCACATAAAGTATAAACTGAGCTTTCCCCTGCAAGATCAGGTCATGGCACAGGCAAACACCACAGAAGGTTGTTATCCATGCGCACCCCATCTCTGGCCTCCAAGAAGAAGTATCTCACTTTTGTCTATAATGTCAATGTGCAGCCATTGCCAGGGCTTTGTAGCCCACTTCCATAGCTTCACATATTCCCAGGCCAGAGAGCCCAGAATGATCACCTAGTCTGACCTCCTGTATAGCACAGACCATAGAACGGCCCTGAAATAATTCCTGCACTGAGCTTTTAGAAAAACATCCAATCTTGATTTAAACGTGGTCATTGATGGAAAATCCAGCACAACTCTTGGTAAATTGTGCCAATGATTAGTCTCACCATTACAAATTTACCTTATTTCTAGTCTGAATTTGTCTTGCTTCAACTTCCAGCCGTTAGATTGTTAGACCTTTTCTGATAGGGTGCGTTACCCATACTCACCCTGAAGGGGTTAATGTAGGCCAGAGGGGCCAATTGGCCTGTTAGGCTACAATATGGGGGACAGTTCAGCAGGGAGGAAAGCCTTAATGAGGGACAGCTGACCTGTGCCCGAAGAGGTGGGGCTTCTCTAAAGCCAGGGAGCTGATAGCAGAAAGGGGCTGCAGGGCAGTATTCTGCACCCCCTGTGGAAAGGGAGGAGTCTTTGGGACTACAGAAATTAGTCCATAGTTACTCCCCGAGAGGAGGGAGTTCGGGCTGGCAAACCCAGACAGGAGTCAGAAGGTGTAGGAAAGGCTCAGGGAACAGGCAGCAAGGCTCAGGGTGGTGCAGACCTTGGCTGCTGATCAGATGGTCCCTAATCTGGAATCCAGAGTACAGGGCAGGCAAGTCGCCCTGAAAGACTTTGATACCCTGGATGGATGAAACAGGAATAGTGCCCTGGTGGGAGGCCACGTCAAAAAGAGGGAGCACCCTGAGTCACAGAGAGTGAGAGAGAGAGTGGCAACAGGGCGTGCAGAGAGCAGGAGATGGGGGCCTCAGACCTGGAAAGAGCTAATCCCAGGGCGGCCAGGAGGGGGTGCCACCTGCAGTGAGAGGACCAGGACACCCTTCTCTGCTAAATTGCAGAGCTCGTTATTAACTAGTTGTTCCCCAGGTAGGTACTTACAGACTGTAAACAAGTTCTTTAACCCTCTCTTTGGTAATATAAACGGATCGAGACCTTCAGTCGATCACTCTGAGGCAGGTTTTCTAATCCTCTAATCATTCTTGAGGCTCTTCTCTGAATCCTCTCCAATTTATCAACATCCTTCTTGAACTGCGGGTGCCAGAACTGCACACGGGATTCCAGCAGCCGCCACACACGTGCCAAGTGCAGAGGGAAAAGAACCTCTTTACTACTACTCGTGATTACAGGTTTCCACAGTGCAATCGCCACTTGCTTCTCCACTGTCAATGCAGCTGTCATTTTGGTGTCCCTGTGCTAGAGGCCTGGGGCGAGCTCTGCATGCAGATCCAGGAATGTGGGCTTGCGCATCTGAAAGTTTTGCACCCACTGCTTATCATCCCAAACCTGCATGGCAATGTGATCTCACCAGTCAGTGCCTGTTTTTTGGGCCCAGAACTGACATTGCACCATCTGTAGCTGCTCTTTGAATGCCATCAACAACTTTGAATTGTTTCTTTGTATGTCCAAGGCAATCTAGCCTCCAAGGAATCATCATGTTCCCCACAGCTCCTCTGGTGGCTCTACAAATATTGCAGGATCAGGCGCCCCTTGCTCGCAACGCTCTTCCCAATAGTGCAGAGTAGTGCAGGATCCAAGCTTCCGACACAGATGGCGGGCAGTGAGGAGGGATGCATGGGATTGCAGGGATTTTTGAAAAGAGGCGTGAAACATTAAGAGGTGTGGGTGAAATTATGGGAATGCAGAACACTGCATTATGGGACGTTGAGATTATGCTCCCAGTCATCCCTGCACCACTTGTTTTGGCCCCATGGGGCATTGCAAAACCTTCCCAAAATACCCTGCACTAGATGGTGGTGAGTTGCACAGTGGGATAGCTACTCATTGTGCTGCCAACACAAGGAGTGTATGTAGTGTGGACACACAAAAGCAATTTAATTACCGTGGTGGCGGTACGCTCACATAACTTAGGTCAACATAATTTTGAAGGGTAGACTCGCCCTCTAAGTACCTTTCCCAGACCTGAAGAAGAGTTCTGCGTATCTCAAAAGCTTATCCTTTTCATCAGACATTACCTCGCTACCTCGTCTAGCCGGTACACCAGCAGTTAAAGTATCTCCAGCTCTACTTGAGTAAGGTGCAGTGATTTCAGTTTCCTAATGCTGGCTCCTGGGAGTAGATCAGCTTCCATAACCAGGTCTTTTCTGGCCAGAGAAATCTGGGTCCTGGTAACCTTGACAAACCTTCCCATTCACCTCAGCATCTTTAATAGACTCTTTATAACCTCCAGTAGGTCAGACCTTACAACATTTACTAGGGGCCCCTCAGTCCAAAGTAACCACATTAGCCTGGGCTGAACAGGATTTGGATTTGGATTCCCCTTGCTTAGAGCAATCCCTTTTCATATGCTCAGTGGAGTCACATGAGTCTGTCCTGCTGTGCCAGAGGCTTGGAAGTTTGATTATTAGGAGGGGGATCAGTTCTATGGGGGTGGGAGCTTGGACTCACCACCACACCCTCCCTTCTCCCAGGGATAAAACAGGGTCCCCCTTTTATACTGGGCCGCTGCCCCTCCTTCTGGGGTCTGTGCTCACTGAACAGTCTGGCCTGTACGTAGAAGTCAGTGATATCCGCTGCTTCCTGGACAGTGGCACAGCTTTTATCAAAGACCATTGCTGTGACTCCTTCCATGCATATACTCAGGAAATGTTTCTGTAGAAAGAGGTCAAGTAACTGGTCAGACTCTTCTCCGCCTCTTCCCTTTGCCCACTGTCCATTCAGTCACGCATTCTGCGCACACATTCCCTCTGTCTCAGTTTGTCATGGTTTTGAGATTTCTGAACCTTAAACGATACACCCCTGGGGTAATCAGCCACCTTTGAACCACAGATTTTTAAACTCATCATTTCAATGCCTCCCCACTGTCCAGCTCATTAAACACCAGTCAGCTTGGAAATCAGCGTGGGTACTCTCTTTTCCTCTGGAATCTTGTGCAGTTCATGTATTCTTTCAAGAGTGACGAGATACACATAGAGAGCTGGACTGTGTTAGAGAGGAAGGCACAGTTTGTCCCAGCTGGTGCCCCTTATGGAGGATTGCCTGCTGTCTGGGAGGTCGGTATACACATCTCCAGCAGCTCGCTCCTGATCCTTTGCTTCACACTTTTGCTCCTCCAGCTCCATGGAGTGTTCGTGTGCAGCTTCATTCTCTTTGGCTGCGATTTCTGCCACCCTCTGCTGGTGCCCACCCTCCTTCTCTTTTCTCTTAGTTCCAGTTTACAGAGCTCTAGCCTGGCCTCATCCAGCTCCATGACTGTCATGCTGGTGGTGGTGGCACCAGGCAAGTTCTCCGAGTCTTCAGGCACACGAGGGATTCGGCTGCCCTTCGTGCTCCTTGTCATATTCCACGATGAGGATTTTAACTCATGCATATTTTTTCCTGGAGCAGATAAGCAGCACTCTGCACACAGCTCCTCTAACTGCTTCTTGGCGTAATTGGTGCTGCTCATGTAATTCCACTAGCAGTCTTTTCTAAGCTATTTGGTATTATTACCCACAGGCCCATGGCAAACCACCATTCTCCACTTTCCTGAAATAGTAAGGGCCAAGTCGCTCTTTGATTGTGTGATTTGGAAACCGGAAAGTATTTAATGCATCACTTTAACCAAAGTAGGGTCTTGTCTTGTTTCCAGAGCAATTTCCTTAGCTGTAATAGGAAGGTCATCTAGGAAAGAGATTATCCACATACTTTTCCTCTCAGCTTCCCATGTAAAGAAGCAAATGGGACAGTGCATCTGCATTAGCAGGTTTTTCTGATGGTCTGTAATAAACATCAGACTGGCAGGCAGCTGAGATCAAAGCCCATCTCTGAAGCCTAGCTTCTTCTAGCAGTGGAACACTTTGGGCCTAGTGTTTTTACCCGGGGTTTGTGATCGGTGACGAAGATAAACATTTGTCTAAACAGGTACTCAGAGAGTTGAATTACCCCCAAAATGGTGCCGAAAGCCTCTTCTTCTGTTTGTGAATAGTTTCTCTCGGCCTTTGAGAATCTTCTGGAAGACGATGCTCCAGGGCAGTGGTTCTCAACCTTTCCATATGACTGTACCTCTTTCAGGAGGCTGATTTGTCTTGCGTACCCCCAATTTTCACCTCACTTAAAAACTACTTGCTTACAAAATGAGACATAAAAATACAAACGTTTCACAGCCCACTAGTACTGACAAATGGCTGACTGTCTCATTTTTACCATATAATTATAAAGTAAACCAACCGGGATATAACTATTGTACTCACATTTCAGTATATAGGGTACAGAGCCTAAACAAGTCATTGTATGACATTTTAGTTTGTACTCACTTCACTAGTGCTTTTTATGTAGTCTGTTGTAAAAGTAGGCAAATATCTAGATGAGTTGATGGACCCCCTGGTGGAGAACCACTGCTCTGGGATTTCCACTCCCATCTTTACCAGTGTCTGTAGTGACAGCCCCGGCTCCTACAGGAGAGGCCTCACAGGCCAGCGCTAGGGGGAGCGCCGAGTTAAAATGTGACATGAGGCTGGAACGACTCCGTTTCTTTTTTGCTTCCTCTAGGGAGGATGGGGCTAGGCTGTTCTCGGTGGTGGCAGATGACAGAACAAGGAGCAACGGTCTCAAGTTGCAGGGGGGGAGGTCTAGGTTGGACATTAGGAAAAAGTTTTTTACTAGGAGGGTGGTGAAGCATTGGAATGGGTTACCTAGGGAGGTGGTGGAATCTCCATCCTTACAGGTTTTTAAGCTGAGGCTTGACAAAGCCCTGGTTGGGATGATATAGCTGAGGTTAGTCCTGCTTTGAGCAGGGGGTTGGACTAGATGACCTCCTGAGGTCCCTTCCAACTCTAATATTCTATGATTCTATGATTCTATGAATAGCCTTGTTTTCTTTTCTGTCCAAGCCCACTTTGTATTTTTCCATAACAGAGCGGATGTTGGACTGATGAATATGGTTACGTTTGGAATGAACCTTCCATAATAGTTTAACGTGGCCAGAAATGATCTAAGCCCCGAAACACTCTGCGGCACTCGTGCACTCTCAGGGGCTTCCCTTTTAACGGTTTTTACCTTCCGCATCTGCACAACGCCCAGAGTGAGTAATGTCGTTTTGAAAAATGCACAGGCAGCTTTTCAAACCATAGCTTTGTAGTTGGCAATGTCTGTAGAGCCTCCTCTAGCGTTTCTAAATGTTCTTCTGAATTCCTGAACTCAGTCGTTAACAGGTCATCCAAATAGCAACACCACCATGCACCCCCTGCAGCGCCTGACCATTATTCTTTCAGACACAGCAGGTGCACTTGCTATCCCATAAAGGAGGGTCATCCAAATAGCCCCTTATGTGTCTTCACTGTTGGATATATTTTTGAATCTGGTTCCAGCACCACCTGCTGTTTATCTTGGGACAAGTCTAGTTTGGTAAACTACACTCCCCCTGCCAGCTTTGCAAATACATCTTGTGGTTCTGCAAATGGATATTAATGCACTTTCAGCAGGGGTTTCTGGTGACGTTATAGTCCCCACAAATTCTTGTGCAGCCATCACTCTTTGGGATACACAACTGGGGCAGCCCAGTCACTGAACTTCACACGGAACTTATAGGTTTGCAGTTCTTCCACTTGGTTTTCCACTGTCTCTCGCAGAGCATATGGCACAGGTCTATGTCACTGTTCCAGAGCTGCCTGAGTCATAGCACTGATCCTGTCGATCCAGCTCTGGGAGGACCCCTTCAGTGAGCCAGACCCCCCTAGAGATCTCACGCTTCCTTCAGGGCAAGTCAAGCAGCTTCACCGCCCCCTTAGGCTGAACCTCTGGTCTTTCAGCACCCCTCTTTCACACTGTGAGCTTCACTCAGCAAGTCCAACTAAGGCCGATCCCTAGGGAGACTTGTACGATCGCAGGGAGCAGTGCACCTCTTCCACCAGCACTGCAGGGACACTCAGCCAGCGCTGTCAGAGTAAGTTTATTAGTTGACTGGAACACAGTGTAGGAGTCCTTGGTTAGCGCAGAGAAAAGACAGACACAGCAGAGTCCATCCTGGTCAGCACAAGGCCAAAGCCCTGGCCCTCTGACCTCTCTTTGTCCCAGTTCAGGTGTGTGCCCAGAAGCCCTCAGCAGCCAACCCTTAGCCACCTCCTGGCACCTCCCCAGGCCTTTGTTCTCCAGCTGGGCAAAAACCAGGGTGGCTGGTTGCTAGGTATCACAGCCCTGGTCATTGGGGTTGCCATTGTCTTCTTGAGAGCTCCATTGATATGGGTTTTGAGCACCAGACAGCTCGGAGTCATTCACCCCCGAGCCTCTAAGCCTCTGCAGAGAGCAAACAACCCTTTCTACCTCCCAACTAACCCTGCACCACATAGGGGAAACTGAGGCACATATGGGCTTCATAAAAAAAATTCAGAAAATTCCCACTTCGTCACAGTCTAGCCTTCAGGACTTTAGGAATGGTCTTGTCATACACAACCTGCCTTGCTGCTGTGCCTTTTCCCAAACCCACGTCTGTCCTATATACAGCTTTGTGTTTTTCTTCCAGTTTCCCCTCTCTGTCTGGCATATGGTGCACCACACTCCAGGCCAGTCAAAGCTTGGATACCCACTTTCTGCCCATTGGTGGCGGAACATTTCCTTAGTTACAATGAACTCTAATGCTTTATAAGTTACAGTAACTGGGAGGCTGCCTGATATTGCTGTCTGCCTGTGCCTGTAATTCTGTACCAGCACCTCTGCCCAGGAAATGTTCTTTTATAAGCCCCTGAGAGAGCAGGGACATTGTCACATCATTTCCCTGTACAGTAAGATAATAAGGGGATGACATATCTGTGTCTGTGATAAGACCTGTGTCATTATCATCTTCACCCCCACCCAGGCCTTCTTCCCACTCCAGGCCTAGCATCATATGGGGCCAGGGTATTTTCAAATGTTAGTGCGTTTTGATTTGTGGATTCAAACAGAGCACTCTCCATGGCTCCCTCTAGCGGCAGTTCCTTGTTATAGACACCATTCAACAGCCTCCCTCTTCAGTCCAGGTATTTTACTCCAAAACGAAACTGATCTACAAGAGCCTCTCTCAGTAAATTACCCGCCTGATGAGGAGCAGACAGTTTTTTCAGGCTTGCCAAAAATTCAGAGATACGTTTTCTTTTTCTTTGGATTCTTCAATAAAACGTCGATATTTCTTTTTTAAAAATTGGTGGGAGGCACATAATGTTTCTTTAGAGTCTCTTAGGTCCTTGTTATGTCCAGCTCACCAGGTTCTGGTGGACAATGTGTCTTTCAGCACTGTAAATCTGCTTTT
This sequence comes from Emydura macquarii macquarii, assembly GCF_026122565.2. Classification (NCBI taxonomy): domain Eukaryota; kingdom Metazoa; phylum Chordata; order Testudines; family Chelidae; genus Emydura; species Emydura macquarii. Next base: position 1,153,763 of record NW_027131139.1, read on the forward strand.
CCCCACCGGTGTCAGGGAAAGAGCCCTTTGTGTAGCAGTATCTGCTATAGCGCTGGCATAAAAATGCTGTTCAAATCTGAGTGCAGGTTGCCAAATCTTCCTTTTCCATATCGCCATGTGCAGCCACTTTATGGTCTCGCTCTCTGTGCAGCTGGGTCTGCTCCCCACAGGCACCACCTAGAGGTCAGGCCAGGACATAACAGGCACTCGTCTGTCTTGGCACCACCTGTCCACAGCCACTCCACCAGTGCAGTAGCCTGTCCCCTTCTGTGACTCAGCCCTCTGACTGGGTCACGAACTGTCTCCATCCCTTGCAGGTTACATAAAGAGTCCAACAGAGGCGAGCTCCAGATTTCAATTGGCCAAAGTGCCAGAGCCAGGACTTGCTGGGATATGGGTCTTCCTAGTCCTGAGTCTCTAGTATGAGGAATAGGGCTTGTGCTCCAGCCCCATCGGGCAGGCAGGGCCCATCCTTTCCACCCATTTCCAATCCAGTATCCAAAGACAGGCAGCTGAGCCCCACGCCCTTTAGCGTTGTGCAGCTGCCTCCCCAGGTCACTTCCTACCAGCCCCTCCCCCAAGCAAGAGGGCACAGTAAAGAAGTGTAAGCAAACCAAACCAAGGAATATGTCTCCAGCCTCGCAGAAGTCCAGAAGCCTTTTCCCTCGGCAGGTTGGGTAGGGCCATCAACAGTCAGGGCCTCCCACAGGGCTCTCTCTGCAGAGCTGCAGAGTGCAGGTCTGCTCACCTCCGCTGGCTACCTCAGTGGTGCCAACCCTCACCACTGGAAAAACACAAGTCAGGCCCCAAAAGCAGGAGATTGGCTTAAAAGTCAGAAGAGGTTTTTTTTAATGAAATGTGGGTTCTCTTCATTTCCCTTCTGGTTTCTGAGTCTTTGAAGTGTTCTCAGGTCACATTTTCAGCCTTTTCTCTGCAACCACGCAGGCTAGAAACTTACCTTTCCAGTACACAAAGGTGCTAGCGGCTGGAGCCCGGCCTCCCGCAGCTGACAGCAGGAGCCCCGCCACCTGGGGCTGAAAAAAAAATCCTGAGATTTGATAGTTCTCTCGCCAGATCACGAGCGAGGCTTAATTCTACTTAGAAAGCGTGTCTTTCACGAGACATTCACGGGAGTTGGTATGTCTGCTACATGCAAGGGAGCTATTCTCATCCCATTTTCAGCTCCTCCTCCAGCCTGTGCATGCATTGCAGGTGTGGTGGGGCAGAGCAGCCTGAGTCCAGAGTGGTGCCTTAACCCCTTCCTCTCCAGTGTGGTTTAGTTTTTAGAGTTCAGAATAACGCACAAGAATCCAAAACAGAGACAAAGCAGGCTCCTCCGTAAGGCAGAAAGGCACAACTCACCCCTCCTTGCTGCAAGCTGGCTGTTTCTAGACTGATGCAGATCACACACTTCTCCACAGAGCTCCCTAGCCTGCAAGCAGGACAGGAAACCCCTTGCGAATTTAAAATGATAGATCACAATTTGAACACAGTTTTCAATACACCACAACCACTTTCCAGCCTGCATTCAACCCAAAAGCTCGCTGTCTCCTAGCTTTTCTCACGGTCAAACTGATGTTACTTTGGCCATCTTGGCTTCCTTGCTGCCTTCTCCATGTGCTTCTCTGGTGTTTCTGCTGACACACAGACGCACACACAACTTCAGACCCATCAAGCCCCCATCTCTGCTTTTCTTATTACCTCCCCCCGTCATCACTGTGAAACCCCTCAGACTGCATGACTCAGCCACTGGCCAGGCTTGCATAGGATGTGGTTCCTGGGTAGTGGTTTTCCATTGTTTCAGCTATCATTAACCAAAGAAGCATTTAATTGTTCCCTCCGTTAGCCTGAATGGAAGGCAGTTGTCTCACCCAACACCTTCAGCAAGGCGTGATTGCCCAACCCCCAGTGCCACAATATGCAGCCAGAGCTGGCAGGTTGGGACTATTCAGCAAACGGTTGTTTGGGCTCCACCATGCCCAGGCTTTCATATCATTGCTGTACAAAGAGCAAAAGCCCAACAGAGCAGGGAGCCAAGCTCCTGCAGCTACCCTCGTGGGACAAATGGAACCATGCCAGGAGGGGAAGAAAACCTCGGACCCAAGCACCATCCATTTCCAGGACCTCAGCATCTCTCTGCTAATCCTGGCCCAGGAACATTGGTGCACGTGGGTGAGGCTGCCAGCTCCTGGAGGAGCAAATCAATAACCAACAGCTGTAATAATTAACAACTGGTGGTATCGCCAAAGCCAGACCTGTGATGCCCCAGCCAAAGATTTATTTGTTGATTTCAAAGCCAGAAGGGGCCATTGTGATCAGTTATTCTGACCTCCTGCACAGCACAGAGGCCTGCCACACAATAATTCCTGTGTGATCAACAGCAGATCTGGTAGGAAAATATCCAACCTTGATTTAAAAATTGCCAATCCGGGGTAAATTGTTTCAATGGTTATTTCCCCTCACTGTTAAAAATGCACATCTTATTTCTAGTCGCAAATTTCAAGCCAGCTGACCGCTTGTCCTCACAGACTGAAAGAATAACAGGGGTTCATCTGCAATCCAGTTCATTGTCTTACTCCAAAGCAGGAGAATGCCAGTGGGTTTTCTTTTTTCTTGCAGCCCACTCAATCTGTTGATTAGCATTTTGCTCAGACTGTAAATGGGCACCATTGTGAACCAGACAATACTTAGTTTGCACATGACCTGCCCGAGTGAGATGGGTGTCTCTCCCCTCCACCCCCACCGCCTGACGGACATGTGTATCGCCTTTTGACGACCTACCTTAATGCACAGACCTAGAGAACATGTTTGGTATATACACAAAACTCTTCACACATTTTCTGTACATACATATTACAATGATTATGATGATCAGTGTAACACAGGCTTTCATTAGTGTCCTCACATTATAGTCTTTGGCAGAGCAGGACACAGGTCCCAGATCCAGGGAATCCCTGTGACCCATATGTACCCCTGTGTCTTCTGCCAGGCGGTATCAAGGGGTCTTAGGGCCATACTGCTGCCTCTGAGAAAGCAGTGAATCCCCATTTGCGAGTTTCATCTCAGTCCAACGCCCTGCTTAGCACACTTAGACAGGTTTATAGTAAAACCAAACTGAAGTTTATCTACCACAGCTTGAGATAACAATTCAGTTAAAAGGAACTAGAAGGATAGGAAACATAAGGTTACTGGTTAAAAAAGACGGGAATAATAGCATGCAATCTGTAGCCTGATAATCTATAGCCGCACAAGTTCTCTCACCCAAAGGTCATTCCTTGAAGCATTCGTCCAGTTCCAAAAACTGGAACCAACTTCATGAGTGCCCCCCACTAGCAGAGTCTCCACTTCTGCCCTTCTTTATTTGTCTACAGTCACAGACCGCTGTCTCTCACCCCAGACAGCCCCCTCTTCTGAGAACTCTCCTGGGGATACTTGGCTTTGAATGTGCTCAAGGCTGCGTCTGCCCCAGCCAGCAAACAAAAACTGGCTCAGTCATTGGAGGTCCGGTGTTCTCATGTTGATCGGATCAGGCCTGTGACTTCCCCTCTTCACCTGATAAGTTTCACTTCCAAACATATTTGGAACATAATATCATAAATGGTGCATAACTCTAGAATTATTTTTCATGCAAACATCTTACCATAACCTTAGCAATCAGCTAGTTCTAGCTTTTAGTGCAGACCACACATGACTCCCTTCAGTGTAATATCAACAGATTTAATCTCCCTTCCAGGGCATGTTTGGGCATGTCTGTGTCACAGGTTCCCCCACCACTCCTTCTGGGGAGAGGATCCGCGCTCCTGGAGAAGAGAAATGTCATGAATGAAAAATGAAACTGGCAGCAAACAGGGTGCTTAGAGACCTCTGCTGAACTCTCCACTGGGGAGAACTCAACCCAGCAGCCTGTGGGCTGAGTGAGCTAGTCTGGAAATTATCTCATAATACTTGACAGCAAGGTTAAGGATGCCTCAGTGGGATTTTCTTGAAGGATAGGGTGGGTGTGAAGGCTGCCACTCTTTGTTAACTTTACAACACCCACTAAAAACAGCATTTACAAAAGGAATTCCTTCTCATACAAGATCCCAGCCTGTCAGCCTTGCCTCACACCAGAGAAGATGGAGAGAGGTGATGACCCACATGATAAGGCTGGCCTGATGGAGGCCTTTCTCTCAGGATGGGGGGCAGACTCACTCCTAGACACTGGGGGCCAAATGATCAAAAGCATTTAGGTGCCTAAATCGGATTAAATCAGTGAAAGTTAGAAGTTAAATGCCTCTGAGCATCTGGGTCTGGGTCCCTGCGTAAGTCCAAAAGAAGGACAAACTTCCTGGAACAAAAGGGAAACCATGTGCTAGGTCACTTGACTAGGACAAGTGGTCTGGTGTGGCTTGAGTTTAGCTAAATTAAGCTAGAAAAATGCCACCTAGCTGCAGAATAGAGGCAGGGCCTTTAGCTCCAGTTCGACAGATGGCAATAGCTATGGAAGACGTTAGCTAAGTCTGACCACTTTTCCCAGTCACGGCAAACCAACAGCTGCTTCCTGTGTCAGTTTGTTAGGGGAGGTTTGGTTTAGTGGGGCAATGAGAATCAGGGATACAGGCGATGTTAATGTCACTAGCGGGGGAGGAGCTGTGCTATGCTGCAGAGCTTGAAAACCTCCAGAGTTTTTATAAATGTCTGCATTCCTGGCCAGGCTCTATCAACACCTAGAGAGCAGCTGGTATGATCCCCTGCAGCTTGGAATGGCATGGGGCAGAGCTCAGGCCTGCAGAGTTCCCCAACCCACATTGAATCATAGAATCATAGAATATTAGAGGTGGAAGGGACCTCAGGAGGTCATCTAGTCCAACCCCCTGCTCAAAGCACGACTAACCTCAGCTAAATCATCCCAGCCAGGGCTTTGTCAAGCCGCACCTTAAAAACCTCTAAAGATGGAGATTCCACCACAACCCTAGGTAACCCATTCCAGTGCTTCAACACCCTCCTAGTGAAAAACTTTTTCCTAATGTCCAACCTAGACCTCCCCAACTGCAACTTGAGGCCATTGCTCCTTGTTCTGTCATCTGCCACCACCAAGAACAGCCTAGCTCCATCCTCCCTGGAACCCCCTTTCAGATAGTTAAAGGCTGCTATCAAATCCCCCCTCATTCTTCTCTTTTGCAGACTAAACAAGTCCAGTTTCCTTAGCCTCTCCTCATAAGTCCTATGCTCCAGCCCCCTAATCATTTTTGTTGCCCTCTGCTGGACTCTCTCCAACTTGTCCACATCCTTTTTGTGGTGGGGGGCCCAAAACTGGACACAATACCTTAAATGCGGCCTCACCAATGCCGAATAGAGGGAAATAATCACTTCCCGTGACCTGCTGGCAATGCCCCTCCTAATGCAGCCCAATATGCTATTAGCCTTCTTGACAGCCAGGGCACACTGCTGAATCATATCCAGTTTTTTATCCACTGTTATCCCCAGGTCCTTTTCTGCAGAACTGCTGCCTAGCTCGTCGGTCCCCAGTCTATAGCTGTGCATGGGATTCTTCCTTCCTAAGTGGAGGACTCTGCACTTTTCTTTGTTGAACCTCATTAGATTTCTTTTGGCCCAATCCTCCAGTTTGTTTAGGTCACTCTGTATCCTATACCTACCTTCCAGGGTATCTACCACTCCCCCCAGCTTAGTGTCATCCGCAAACTTGCTGAGGGTGCAATCTACCCCATCCTCCAGATCATTAATGAAGATGTTGAACAAAACCGGCCCCAGGACCGACCCCTGGGGAACTCTGCTTGTGACCGGTTGCCAGCTAGACATGGAGCCATTGATCACTACTCGTTGAGCCCTATGCTCTAGCCAGATTTCTATCCACCTTGTAGTCCATTAAGCCAACCCATTCTTTTGTAACTTGCTGGCAAGAATACTGTGGGAGACTGTCTCAGAAGTTTTGCTAAAGTCAAGGTATGTCACATCCACTGCTTTCCCCACATCCACAGAGCCAGTCATCTCATCATAGAAGGCAATCAGGTTGGTCAGGCATGACTTCCCCTTGGTGAATCCATGTTGACTGTTCCTGATCACCTTCCTCTCTTCCAAGTGCCTTAAAATGGATTCCTTAACGACCTGCTCCATGGATTGAAGTGAGGCTGACCGGTCTGTAGTTCCCTGGATCTCTTTCCTCCCTTTTTTGAAGATGGGCACTATATTTCCTTTTTTCCAGTCCTCTAGCCTCAGCTCCCAGCTGCAGGCATCTCAGCAGCCTAGGTTTTATGGAACATTGCAGATCTGTGTGGACACAGGCTGCATTTTTGCAGCACTGCCAGGTCAGGCAATACTTTGTCCACCCCCACAAAGCTGCATCTGTAGCGCAAGGGGAGGTGTGCTGCATTAGGAGCCAGGTAGTTGTAAGTACTCGCCTGGCTTTTGCTGACTGCATTTCATAACTTTCATTATTGACTAAGCCTCATGCCCCAGCCTTAGAAGTATTAGCACCATGCATTCTACAAACAAGTGAATAGCAAGGTTACACCAGATAATTCCAGGCAGCACTGGGACTAGATCCCAGCTATCTAATGTGGCCGGCATGTTTTATCCTTTCAGAATGAAAATGCCAAATCTCCATGTTTTGGTTAGCCTGTCTCTAGCCACCACTCCAACAGCCAGGAATAGAACCCAGGAGTCCTGACAGTCAACCCCACCTCTAACTACTAGGTAAAACTGCCCTTCCGGAGAGCATCCTCTAGTTTATCTGTTAACAAGGCCTTAACATCATAGTATCTGCGCGCCGCACAGCCTGGTTTATTTACCTGCACAACACCCCAGCGAGGCAAGGCAGAGCTATTATCCCCATCGTACCAAGGGGAAGGTGAGGCAAAGAGAGACTAAGTGACTTGCCAAAGGTCACGCAGGGAAAGGAATCTAGCTCCCTCCTCATGTCCCGGCTAACACTCAAACCACCTGCCAATCCTGTGCTTACCAACAAAGAGCCTGACAAACTGCTGTGTGACCTCTGGGCAAAGACTTTGGGAAGTCTGCTACTAGTCGGTGGCTGGTTTTTCAAAGAGCCAGAAGGTGTTTTGTGCAGCTGAAACGATAGCCATCTGCTGGGGGACCTGCAAGGCCAGGATTCAAACCCTGTGAGGGACCTGCTGCTTGCTTGCCACGGCATTTGCTTTTCCAGTTCTTTTTAAACCGGTTTCTTGGATTCCTGCGGCAAAGAAGCAATTCTTTAAAGCAGGCTTGATGGTTAATAACTCTGCCATGTGCCGTACAACAGGCCGCAGAACGCAGGCCTTCCCCAGCTGGGCTCTTTGGGGCACTCCAACTGCTGGGGTCTGTGCTCGCTAGCAGGGTGGAGCTGGCTGGATACGGCACATGCGGCTTCCTTTCATACCAAAGTCCTGCTCCTCCCGCCAGCAGGGGCTGTTGTGCTTTGGGCAGCCACCCCAGCCTGTGTAGCTCTCCTAGTACCTGCGGCTAGCTGCCTGTTCCCCCTGCTCTGCAAGCTGCCCCCACCCAGCTTCTCCAGAACCCCCCGAGGTGCTGTGCGGGCAGAGACTCAGGTGCGGGAGGGTGTTAGGAGTGCAGGGGCCTGGAGCAGGCAGGGAGGGTGCAGAGGGGATTTAGGGTGGGTGGGGGCTAAGAGGGAAATATGGGGAGATGGAGAGGGGCAGGGTGGGATGTGCAGGGAGGCAGGCTGGTGCCCAGGGAGGGGTTGGATGGTAGCTCCCCTACCCCAGGGCTCAAGAAATCTCCTCTGAGAAGCCAGCTGCATTTTGGGGTGCATTGTGAAACCAGGGTGATCATAGACAGATTGGGGCAGGCGGCTCAGCACTGCCTGCACTCACCAAGCCAGCCCCGGTGAGCAATGTGGGGTGTTTCTAAGGGGGGGGAGGGTGGAGGCAAGCTTTGCTCTGTTTCTTTTCAAAATGGCCACCACCACCTCCCTCTGTGATTAATTTTGCAGGGACCAGTGGCAGGCTGCCCTCTGCTAAGATGGCCACCATTTCCCCACATCCTTTGCAGGAGGTGAAGAGGACATCCCTAGTGAACATGGACTCTGTCATCCCCTGTTCATTGCCAGGCTGCCCTCAGCAGAGATGAGAGTAGGTCACTATGAGGTGGGGAGAGGGGGTGATGGAAGATGGGGGTCGGGGGGTGGGGTGAAAGACCATGGGGGAGTGGCAGGGCAGGAGACTGAGGGTAGGAGAACTTGGTGGTATAGAAAGGAACCTGGGAGCAAAGGCAACTGTTGGGACAGGAAGAATGGGGGAAGAGGGAGTGAGGAGGATATGGGGCCAAGAGGCAGAAGGGATAGGTTGGAAGATTGAGGCAGGACAGGACTGGAGAGAGAGAGACAATGACAGCTCCTCAGCCCCGAGGGCTAGGGAAGGGAGAGTGGGAGCAGCCACAGGCATTGTACGCACATTGGAGGTTGAATTTTCACCCTGCAGTGATTGTGGGCAGGCGGCTTCCCCACGGGGCAAAGAATCCAAAGTCAGATCAAAACCTTTATTTATTAAGCAGGTTTATTGCGGCAGGGCCTGCTGAGATTGGGGCCTCGTTGTGCTAGGTGCTGTACACACACAGAGTAACACAATGGGCCCTGTCCCAAAGAGTTAACAGTCTGAGCAGACCAGACAAATGCAGGGTGGGGAAGGGGCTGGACACCGCCACACAGTGACCAACGGAACAGGAGAGCAGCAGATAGCTTGGTACAGTAACTCCAGGATTTATTTATTTATTTATGTGTGGGAGGCGGGGGTTAGTTAGGAGGAGCTCAGGGCAGGGGAGGAGAGGCAGGTATGGAGTGATGCTGAGGTGGAGACAGTGAGGGAGGAGGAGGGTTGGAGCAAACATTCAGTCAGCACAGGGCAGAGACAGTCCAGTCAAAACTGTAGGACGTTCTCCAAATGTCCAAAGGACCAAAGGTCCTTGCACTGACTGCTTCTTCCCTGACTGGCTGGAGTGCCTAGCTGGCTTCCTCTCTACACAATTTATTAATTTTTAAATCAGTCTCGTGATTTTTGGGGTCTGGGTCATGAATGTGGAGCTTCTGGGGTGCATTGCACAGACAGCTGGGGAAAATCAGAAGGCTGATGGGGAAAGAAAGTGAGTCATTTGGGAGCCAATCTCGTGATTTATTTATATATTATTTATTGCCCATTCATGATTTTTGAATGCTTAGGTTGTCAATAGTGAGCAGTGGGGATCACTGTGCTGCAGTAAGGGAGGATCATTCAGTAGGGGGCGCTCTCCTTGCAGGATGAGTGCTGACCCCAAGGTCCCAGCATGGTGCTAGAGGGAGCTGAGCTATAGGGAATGGTGTGGGTCATTCTTTGGGTGTCCCTGGGCCAGCACTGACCCGAGTGCTTCCTTATGGTGCTAGCGAGATCTGTACAGGGAGAGGCATGGGGAGAGAGCAGGGGCCAGTACTCGCCTCGTGTGTTGCTGAGGGAGGCTTTGGGAAGTGTTAGTGATTCAGCAGAGGAGCTTTTCCTCCTGAGTCTGTTCCCCCAATCTTGGGCTGTGTGGCAAAAAGTGCTTTAGTGCAGAGATATACAATGAGCTTCCCTTTACCTCCACGTCAGTATTAAACCCCAATATGGCATTTGGGGAGGGAGGGGCTTTGTTGCTGGGGGTGCCATATTGTGGAGTGGATATAAAACCACTTTTGGCTACTAAAAATCCCAGACTCTCTTTAGGAAGTTAAGGGGATGAACCCTGGTGTCCTGACCCAATTCCAACTTGAATAATGACATGCCCTAAATTCCCTTCCTCACTTTCTGTTCTAATCTGATGGGCACTGTTGTGTGGTGTTAAACAGCTGCATTGCTCCAGATGTGGCTCCATTTCAGTGGAAGTTGATGGTGGTAGTGTACTGTCGCTGGAGTGCTAACAACAGGTAAAATTAAGGTTCCCCAAGAGTTTCCATTCCAACTTCCCATTTTCAGTCACAGATAACTTTCCCAGACTAACTTTTTAGGCTGAAATTTTCTAGATCTGCTCTCGGTAACATTAATTTTGACACTTCCTGATTTGTGCGTGCTTAACTGTGGGTCTGCCATGATGATGGACTGTGGATCACTAACATTCTCTTAGCAGGCTTATTTGATTATACGGAGCTTCCAAAGTGTGGAAAGCATTTTAGGAAGAGACATGATAGACGCTAGTTTCACTGTTGTCACATGCACCCTGGATTAAATAACTATGGATGTCAGAGACTCCTAAAGCACTTGTGGTTGCCAGGTCACAGTACAGTAAACTTGTGACACACAGGAGAGCTGGTATGAGACACCTGACTTGTCTGGTTTATAGTGTTTGCACCCTTATCACATGAAGAGGTCAATATCCCTGGGTACTATGACATCACATGCAAATAAATCATAATGCTAATCAAAATTAACAAACTAATACAGCTAATGAATAGAACATGGAAATAGAGATGTCTAGGATGGAAGTCAAGATACATGACCTGAAGATCTAATAGGTGAGACAATTATTTTGCCTCTTGAATGTTTATGGATCAACCAATAAAGCACAAGATGAGGTATTAGTTGGTGTCTACTGTAGATCACCAAAGCAAACTAAGAAACAGGACTACCACTTCCTTGTGCACCTGTCTTTAATATGTACGAAAAAAGACGAATAATCATGGGGGACTTCAATTTAAGTGACATATGTTGGAGGTCTTACGCTGCCAGTACTAAAACATCCTTGGAATTTCTAAACATTACAAATGACAATTTCCTATCTCAAAAAGTGTTGCAGCCAACATGAGGGAATTCTATATCAGACCTTGTCCAAATATATAAAGAGGAACTGATCACAGAACTAAAAATTAATGGTAGTTTAGGTACAAGGGATCATGACTTGATCATATTTTCAATGTGTAAGCAGAATAAAGTCCAGACCAGTAATATAGATATAAACACGTACATATATTCTCAAACATGAAAAAAATGTGAATGAATTTGGGAATTGTTTAAGAACACTTTACTAGAGACCCAAAAGGTCAATCCCACAATTGAGAAAGAAGGCTGTGCTGGTTTAAAACAAACAAACAAATGACTTGGTTTACAAGGGAAGTGAAGGCAGTTATAACAAATAAAATAATAAATAATAATTAATAATATATAACAAATGGAAGAAAGGCGAAATTGATAGTAATGAATATAAATCAGAAGTTAGGAATTGTAGAAAATTGATAAGGGAATTAAAGGACCACACAGAGAACTCTATTGCCAGCAGAGTTAAGAACAGGAAAGAGGGTTTTTTTAATATATTAGGAACAAAGAGAATCCTGACAGTGATACTGGTCCATTACTAGAATGGTAGAATTCTAAGTAATAATACAGAAAAGGCAATAGTGTTCAGTAAATATCTGGGGAAAAACAGATGACATAGTCTCTTCCTTTGGTGATGATAATACTCTTTCCATTCCACTAGTGTCTCTAGAGGATGTTAAACAGAATTTCTTTAAATCAGACATTTTTAAATCAGCAGGTCCAGATAACTTGCATCCAAGAGTTTTAAAGGAGTTGTTGGAGGAGCTCGCTGGACCACTAATGTTGATTTTCAATAAGTCTTAGAACACTGGGGAAGTTCCAGAAGACTGGAAGAAAGCTAACATTGTACCAATTTTTAAAAATGGTAAACAGGATAACCTGACAGCCAGATATTGATCCCAGGCAACATAGTAGAGCACCTTATACAGAAAGTGATTAATAAAGAATTAAGGAGGGTAATGTAATTAATACAACTCAATATGGGTTTATGGAAAATTGATCCTGTGAAACTAACTTGATATCTTCTTTTGATGAGATTACAAATGTGGTTGATAAAAGTAATAGTGTTGATGTAATATACTTAGTCAAACACCTTACAAAAGTCTTGGCACCACACAACATTTTGATTAAAAAAACTAGAACATAAAATTAACATGGCACACATTACATTGATTAAAAATTGACTAATGGATAAGTCTCAAAATGTCATTGCAATCATCGATTGGGTGTGTTTCCAGTGGGGACACACAGGGATTGGTTCTTGGGCCTATGCTATTTAACATTTTTATCAATGACCTGGAAGAAAACATATAATCATCACTGATTAAGTTTGCACATGACATAAAAATTGGGGGAGTGGTAAATAATGAAAACGACAGGTCACTGATTAAGAGTGATCTGGATCACTTGGTAAACTGGTCATAAGCAAACAATGTGTGTATTTGTATGGCTAAATGTAAAAATATACATCTAGGAACAATGAACATAGGCCATTCTTACAAGACAGGGGGCTCTATCTTGGGAAGCAGTGACTCTGAAAAATATTTGGGGGCTGTGGTGGATCATTAAACTGAACATGAGCTCCCAACGTGACTCTCGCCAAAGGAGCTAATTAAGTAAGAGCAAAGAGGTCATTTTACCTCTATAGTTGGCACTGGTGTGACCACTGCTGGAATCCTGTGTCCAGTTCTAGTGCCCAAAATTCAAGAAGGATGTTGATAAATTGGAGAGGGTTCAGAGAAGAGACACAAGAATGATGGAAAGGATTAGAAAACATGCCTTAGAGTGATAGACTTAAAGAGCTCAATTTATTTAGCTTAACAAAGAGAAGGTTAAGGGTTGACTTGATTATAGTCTATAAGTATCAACATGGTATTTAGTAATGGGCTCTTCAATCTATCAGAGAAACGTATAAGATGATTCAATGGCTGGAAGTTGAAGCTAGACAAATTCAAACTGAAAATAAGGTGTAAATTTTTAATCCTGAGGATAATTAACCACTGGAACAATTTACCAAGAGTTATCACTGACAATTCTGAAATCAAAATTGGATGCTTTTCTGAAAGCTATGCTGTAGGAATTATTCTATGTTGTGTTATACTGGATGTCAGGCTAGATCCTGTTGGGCCTAGGATTCTATGAACCTGTTATCAGTGGGTTCTTGATCACATGGCCACCACTACAGCTCCACTTCCTGGTGCGTATTAGTGGTTTCACATTGTCAGTGCTGGAGGAATGTTCCTTCTGTCAGCACAATTCTGCTAGTCTTCAACAAGAAATGCCAGAATGCTCCTTGCCCTTCTTGATGCCGGCTGCCCTCCTTGGGGGCTGCCCTGGAGTGGTGTTGGTGGTAGTGGCACAGATCCTGGTGTAGCCGCTTCCTTTGCGGGTTGCCCTAGGGAATCTCCTGCTCTTTCCCTCTAGCACTGACGGTGACTGGCATTGTCTTGGCCCAGTACGTTTGCGCTCTGGTTTCTTGAGTCCGGGGGTCATGTGGCAGGCAGACAATACAGGTGACTGTTCCTGTCACATGGCTGGGGTTAGCAGGCGCTGCTGCTCTCAGTCCAGTGGTTCCTTTTACACCTTGGCTCCTGAAGGACAAGCAGCCACCTGCAGCGCAGCCCCACGCCTGCTGCTCACAAAGCGGCTCCCTCCCTGGGCGGTGGGGTGCGGTGGGGTGGGCGGGAGGCAGACACCCCACAAGCCTCTCCGCGCATGGGAAGGGGGAGAGCCTGCCGCCTCCCGCCGACCCTGTCACCCCCCGGGAGGAGGCGAGCCTGAGCCTGCTATCAGGGGAGAGGCGCCCACCTCCCTCGCCTTCGGGTAAGGGGAGTGGCTGCCGCCCCCCCACAGTGGAAGAGATCCTGGGTCTAGTCCGTGTCTTCTCCGCCTCTTCTAAGATGGCGGTGGCGAGCAGCTGTCGTGTTCGGGTGACGCAATACACCTGCACCCGCGGCAGAGGGGCGGGGCATCTCTAGGTCAGTGCGGCTGGTCGCTCCCAAGATGGTGGGGGTTATGGCCGTCATGCTGCGGGTGACGTAATCCAGCAGGGCCGCTGGGAGGGAAGCCATGGCCTTGGCAAACGCCGCCCTTGCCTCTCCCAACATGGCGGCCGCGCGGCTCGAGAGGCCCGGCCTTGCCCCTGGCACTTGCCTCCCTTGCCTCTTCCAAGATGTCAGCGGCGGCGGCAATGTCGCGCGCTCAGTGACGCGCTCTGGCCCCGCCGCGGGAAGGGGGCGGGGGAGCGGCCGAAGCAGCGCAGGCGGCGGCAGCAGCGGGACTGGCCGGGCCCCCGGAGGGGGGGGGGGGATTTAAAGGGACCATGTCCCCGGCGCTGCCGCTGCTGCGGAGGCCGGAGCCGGGCAGGAGGCGGCGGGGGCGGTGGCTGCGGCGGGGCCGCTGAGGAGCCCTGCGGGCCCGGCCCCCTGGGCGCCCGGGAGGCGGGGACGGCGCGTCACCGGGTGAGTGTCCGCGGGGAGCCCGGCCAGCCGGGAGACAAAGCGGAGCCGCCGCCGCCGCCGGGGACTCGGCGCCCGGCCCGGCCCTACGGGGAGGCGGCGCGGAGCCCGGGGAGCGGCCCCGTCCGGGGTGCTGAAACCTGGGCAGTGTGGGGCGGGGGCAGGGAGCCAGGTGTCCGGGGCGGGGAGCCAGGCGGGTGCTGGGGTCAGGGACCCAGGTGTCCGGGGCGGGGAGGGGACACGGTGGGGTAGGGACTCCGGTATCCTGGGAGGGCTACACGGGGGATGCAGTGGGGTGGGGACACAGGTGTCTGGGCAGGGGAACACGGGGACCCAGGTGTCCGAGTAGGGGAAACAAGGGTGGATGCTGCTGGAGGTCCGGAGTGGGGAGGGGCATGGTGGGGCAAGGCCCTCGGTGTCTGGGGTGTGCTGGGGCATGCAGTGGGTCTAGGACCCAGGTGTCTGGCGAGGGGAGCAAGGGTGAGATGCTGGAGTTTGGGACCCAGGTGTCCAAGGTGAGGAAGTGACAGGATGGGCCAGGGACCCGGCTGTTCAGGAAGGGCATCCCAGCTGTCTGGGAGGGAAAGTGGAGGGAATGCTATGGGGCTGAGTCCCAGTTGCTTGGGGATGGAAGGATTGTGTCAGGGGAGGGGAGAGGATGATCTAGGGCTGGGAGCCTGGAGCCAGGTGTTGTTGGGGCAGCTGGGAGCCAGGTGTCCAGGAGAGGTGCTGATAGAGCTGGGAGGCAGCAGGTGCCGTGGAGTTGATGGTGCCCCGTGGCTGGGAAATGATGGTGCTTCGTGGAGTGAAGGAACCGGGAGACTGATGCCTGGGCATGAGTGCAGAGGGGCAACTGCAGCACTGGAAGACAGGTGCTGGGGGTGGAGGGCAGACTGCTGGGGCAGGGAGGCTGGTGCTGGGAAAGGGTAGGGGGCAGTGGGCTGGTGCCACTCCAGGAAAAGAAATGAGAGGGAAGCTGATGGGCGTGGGGAGGGGAGGCCATGGGCATGGCATCCACCTGTTGTTGAGCTGCCTGACACTTCGGTTGTGAGCTCTCAGGGGCAGGGACTGTCTGCCCTGTTACTTGTCTGTACAACTCCCAGCGCAGTGGGACCCTGCTCTTTGATTAGGGTTCCTGCACATCAATGTAATGCAGATAGTGATGATGATCCTCCTGCCAGGCAGCCAGTGCATAGGGCACAAAGCTTGGCATGGAGAGGGCTGGTAGCTTGCTACTGACAGGCCTGGCCCGTGCTAGGATTTTTCCCTTAAACTTTTCTTCCATTGCTGCCACTGGTTCAGCTCCACCAGTGGGAGTGTTAGAGTGGATACTGTGCCAGCAGCTGTTGGCATTTTAACTACAGTGTAATCTAGACCTGTGCTGAGCAGGGTGAGACAGCATGGTGCTTAAAATGCTGGGGGTTGTTTAGTGTGGCCACTAGTGCCACTCTAGTGCTCCCAGCACTGCTCCCAGAGATGGAGCACAGCTGTTGGTAGCAAGCGTGAGAATTTAAAGGGTAAAAATCCTACTGTAGAGACAAGCCCCAGTGCCAAATCTTTTGGTGTAAAATCCTATAAAGTAACAGTGGCGGGAGGAGATAGGGAGCCTTTCTATTCCGGGTTCTCATACCATGTCTATCACTCTGGTATCTGAACATCTTCCAGAAAGGCATAAAGTGACATGACTTATCTGCTGCAAGCTTCTTCCTAGCCAGTGGATTATGTCAGGGTGGCTGAGGCAGCTCTCTGTAAAGGGCTGTCAGGGATACTGAAGATGCTGGAGTGAGTTATGGGCACGGTGATGCTGATGATGTAGGGGACGAGTAGTGCCTAAGGAATTAAGGCTGCTGGTGACCTAGGAGCCATGGGAGGTGATGGGGATCCTGACAGGGTTTAGGCAAAGGGGGCAACAGGGAGGTTGGCTGTACTTGAAGGATGAGATGCTAGTGGCAGCCCATGGAGGGAGATCAGCTCCCTGGTGTTGCCTGGGGGTGCTAATGGGTAAGACATAGTCCCCTGAGGTTCATCAGACCTGAGTTATTGTGCTCCAAGGAGCCCTGTCCACCTCATGAGTACAGGAACCTTCATTGTAGTTTATTTTATGCAGCCTCTGAACTGTCAGTTTCCTGCAAGCCTTGGATTTCTGTGTTGGGAGCCAGCAACTGCCTTGGAGGGAGCTGGTGGGCTGGAAGGAAGGGCAGGCTGAAGGCTTTGTCAGCAGGTATGAGACGATTGCAGGCTTGGCACAGAAGGTAGTGTTGGGTTTTGGTCTCAGATGTATTTCCTTTTTCTGGGTAACTTGATGCTTGGGGGGAAGGAGCATCAAATTCCTACTGCTTCACCCCAGGAATCCCTTGGCAGCCATTATTTGCCCCCATGCTTGGCACTGCATGTGGCAATGATGATTGGCATGTAATCTGGATGTTTCCACTAGGCTGATCAGCAGTGCAATAATTTAACAGTGTAAGCATTTAAACAGCAAACTACAGCCCAATAAGATGAATAGGCTAGTTCATCTCCCCTGGTGTCCCCCATCTCCGTCCCCCTACCCTCCGAGCAATTGTTTCAGGCTGTTCACAGACTCAGGCATTTCTTCAACTCGGGACATGTTTTGAAGGCTTGTTTTGCTACTGGAAGGGCTGGAATATTTTTTAATTGGGGGTGGGGGAGAAACAGAGTGTGATTAGATAGTAACTAAAGAAAAACACCTGCAAATGTGCAGAAATGTACATGGCATGTGATCATGGGATCCTCCTGGTGGTGGGAAGGAAATGCTGGCATCCTGGGGGATGAGAGGTGCCTCGGGGATATCTTTCACAGATAATGTTGCTGAAGTCCCTGAATGCTTATATTTCTGCTTATCGCACTGCAGCATGATATCTTGGGAGGGGAAATCTCTCCCTGTCAAATTCTTCAGTAAGTTCATTGTCATAGAAGACCCCTGGAGCCAAATTTCCCGAGGATCCTGGCACCAGCAAAGCTCAGATAATCCAAATACCAACAAAGCCCCTTCTAGCTAACTGCTCAGTGCTAGGTTTGCCAGCCTGCCTAGCCTCTGTGCTGTGACTGTGTAAGCAGAAGAGAAGGAAGACCTCCCTTGAGGATACATCCCTCTCCAATTCCAGCTCTGGGAGGAGAAAAGCCCCTCTTCCTCTGCTAAATGCTCTCATTAGTGTGGCTACAGGGAAAGTTTTGTGCCAGTCAGGCGCTTGGGAGATGTCTTGCTGATCATTTGAGGTTTCTCTGAGGAAGAAAATCTTATGGGATTCTGTGTAACCTGACTTCAGTCCCTGATGTGACTTTTCCAATAAGGGGGGAATTGCTTTGGGAGCTTCCCAGGTTCCCTGAGTTCCCATTTGATTTGATTCCAGAACAATTGTTCTTATTTTCATCTATCTCCATTGACTCACCAACAGTTGTTTTGCATGTAGAGTTAAATTGCAAAGGTTAAGTAATCCAGCTGATGCAAAAGTTAGTGTTTTTTAGCATCTTTACCTTGGCCACTTGGCACGTGCTGTGCATTTCTGCCCACCTCTCTTGTTAAAGGCGTATTTTATGCTGTTAAGTCTGTACCGTGAACTGGGGTTCGCAGACTTGTTCATAGCGTGGAGTGCATCTTTGGGAAGAAGTGTGTCTAAGGTAGGTCTGCACTAGAAGCGCTACATCAGTTCAGCTGCGGCATGTCTGGTGAAGACGTATGCCAACAGGAGAACGATCTCCCATCAGCGTAATTACTCCACCTCCAGTGTGGACAGCGCTTAAGTCGCCGTAACTTGCCTTGCTCAGGGGCGTGTCTTTTTCACACCCCTGAGTGATAGAAGTTAGGTCGGCTTAAGCGATAGTGTAGACCTGCCCTAAGAGAAATTCATGATCCCCTTGCTGGTCATGCAGCATCTATGTAATAACTACAGCAAATTCTTCCTGGAAGAGTTACTTCAGAAAAGTTTCAGAGGGGTAGCCGTGTTAGTCTGTATACAGCAAAAAGTCTTTAAGTTGCTACAGGACTCTCATTGTTTTAACTTCAGGAAAGTGTTTGTGTCTAATGAAGTGTTTTGTCCTATTTAAAAATAAGTTAATTACAGGTCTCCTTCCGTCCTGCTGTTCTTTTTCCCCATGCATACTGACCTGTTGCCCAACTGCTGCCTCTTCCCCCACTTCTTTCTCCCCTAGACTTTCCTTTCCAACTGGTGGCTTTGGATCTGTTGGTGGCTCCATGTGGTGACTGACACTTCAGTCCTGCTGTTGGCTCTGGCCCCTGGGAGCAACTCATATTGCCCCCATCCTGCTTTTAGGCCATGTCTGCACTACAGAGCCTATGTTGGCATAGCTACATTTGTGTAGACACGGTATAAGATGATAGGAGTCCTTCTGCTGGGTCCGTCCTGCCCCAAGAGACAGGCACGGCTCTGTGGCTGCCATTTGATCTGCGCCCCCTCTCCCACATCCAGTCCCAGGTGGGCACATGGTGACATCCTGCCCACTTGGGAGACAGCAGAAAGGAGTGGGTCAGAGCCCCAGGGAGGTCAGCCTCTTGCAGCTGGTACCTACACTTGATCTGCCCCGTGGCAGGGCAGCCCACAACACACAGCCTCAGTAGCAGAGGGGAAGCCTGGGGAGAGCAGGCTCCAGCAGTTTGCACAGGGTCACTAGGAGCAGAGCCCGGCCCCATCTCCAGGTGGCATGTACACACTGCTAGGGAAGGTGGGTTGGCAGGAGGTGGGGGACACAAGGGCTGAGCTCAGCTCCCTCTGAAAGCAGGTGGAGGTTAAGGAAGGAGCTGGACAGTGAGTCTGTGTTTGTGTGTTGAGTCTGTGTCTCTCCAGGTGAGACATCACCTCTTAGAATAGCACTCCTGGCGGTCTAGGTAATGTTATTCAGTCAGCATCACTGTCTGCACTGTGGGATTTAATGGCATAGCTATGTTGTTAGGGCTGTGATTTTTTTCCCCATAGCTATCCCAGTATAAGTTTTAAGTGTGGACCAGGCCTTAGATAGCAGCAGCATCCCTGTTCTTATGTGCTTTGGCCCTTAGAGAAGAACTTGGGTACCTGAAGAAGCAACTAGGAAGAACCTAGTTCCATGTGGCCTGTTGGCTTTCTGGGGACTAGCAACACGTGCCCAAGGGACCCTGCCATAAACTATACAGTGTGGGCAATGTGGGTGAAGGACTGTTTTGAGATGTGTAACTGCACCTGCAACATTCCACAGGCAGAGCTCTGGCATGGAAGAGCCTTGTCTGTTTTTAGTTTTTGGGAAAGGAGGTGATTGTAAATGCTACAATGGTTAAGTATGGGCATTCTCCCAGTTCTGCTTCGAAGCTTGCTTCTTATGAGAGTGAATGGGGTAGGGCAAGAGTTTATGATCTTGCCATTTGGCAAGAGACATTTTGCTGCAAGTCTGGGTTAACAGGACAGATGTGCAGCTGTTTACATGGTGAGACACGCTCCCTTGGCAAAGAGAAGAGAGAGACAGTTTTTTGGTTTTTGGGGTTTTTTTTAAATGAAAGCATAGAATTTTCAAAATGCTACAAAAATTGTGTGGTGGCCCTACAATTGAGGGATCTGCAACTTTTATTTGACCCTCCGTAGTTTCCTGATGAGGCACATGTGAGCTCAGAGGATTGTGTTGTGTGTTTATGGTTTTTCTCATGAAGATTTTCTGAGATGCCTGGTCAGATACTGAACTTTAAAAAGAGGTGTGGAGATCACCATGTCACCTCGCCACCACACGATTTAAAAACAACTCAACAGGTGTTTGAGAAGGGAAAAATAGTGACTCTGTAGAAACTGGTTTACAAGGAGAGTTTTTGACAGGACTGATTGGGGAGGAAAATATATAGTTTGCTAATGAAGTAAGAATTATCTTTCCTAACGAGAGGGCAGTTTCTGTGTTCTCCTGAGACCAAGTATGGAAAACATCAGGCCAAACACAGAATCTGTGCAAAGTGATGGGTGAATGAAGTCTGTCAGTCACACTTAAAATTGTGTCTCATCCTTAGCTCTTCCATTCACTTTCCAGTAGCAGGAGTTCACCAGAAAGGGTTATGAGATTGACTGAAATGGGAAAATTCTCATCATGCTCCCGATTTGGCCATCTAGAAACCCAGGCCCAAATTCTGCTGCATATTGCCAAGATAGCCCCATTGATTTTATGTAGCCACTAGACTAGAGTGGCTTGGGGCTTGCCTACATCCTTGATTTTTTTGTGCAAGCATAGCATAGAGCGGACCTCAGTGGTGGCACCTTTCCTAAATTTGTCCCATGGCTCTGCACCATATAGATTTGAACATTTTCCAGTTGACCTGGAGCGATACCACCAGTTGAAGGCTCAGTCTAAACCCATAGTTGCAGTCAGCAGTTTAACTAAAGGTGTGACTTGAAACAGGTGCAGCTGTGTGTGTGGATGCTCTTCATGTTGGTTTAGTTTAAGTATCTTTGTAATCGACTTAAGCGAAAATGATGGGAGTGCTACACAGCTAGTGCTTGTGCTGCGTCAAGGTGCTTTGGGCTCATCTGGCTCCTTGGGAAGGAGGGACGAGGGATTTTGCCATGTGCTGATGTCACATGCCCTTTATTAACTTGCATTCTCTTGAGCTGAATGTTGTGCTGTCAGTCAATCATTGCTATACAATAAAAGGAAGTAGCTACTTACAAATGTGTCCCTCCATCTTTCATGGTGACATTACCAGAGAACATGATTGTATAAGAAAAGTGAAAATAACTGTGCAGTGTGTCCAGAAAGCTACCTAAAGCACAATTTGTCTGCTGGCAGTGGGTCACAGTTGGCCATGGCCCTTGTCTGTGTGAGCCTGTACCCCCAGGAAGCAAGCTGTGATTCTGAGGGAATAGGGGCTGTCAGTTTGGGAAGAGGGGAACAAGATTTCATTCCCACTGCTGGTTGGAAGCAGAGCTGGAGCATTTCAGAGGGTCCTGCTCATGGTCTTTGAGCAAATCATGCCCATGATTCATTATTTTCATCATGCCAATCTCTGCCTGAAAGTACTGACTGCTCTCCTGTCTCCAGCTTCCTTTTCCTTTTGCCTGCATTCATTGGTGGTCTCTTGTTGCTTCCAACACACCATGGAATGGTGCCTCCATGGAATGGAGACCGTCTTCCTCCCTATGCCTTGGGCTTGGCAGGGTTTCTGCAGGTCTTTCCCTTCAGCAAGCTGAAAGCAGAGAAGGTCTGTGGGATGTGCTAAGCATGGCACCATTTTCAGACTCCACTACACGTTGTCTCACTCTGGGAAGAATCCAACGTACATTGGGAGTAGCTGTCAATGAAACTGGGAGAGTCTATGGGCCATTGTTCTCCTGGTCAGATCCAGAATCTTGACTCCTGATGCATAATTTAAGACCTCTGTCTTCTAATGCTGCTCATTCTGCCTACTTGCCACCAAGGTCAGACAATCTAGTCTACTATGGCTACTTCATCAGACACTTGGAAAATCCTCCTACATGTTCCTGTGCTCTGATGCGATCCATGATTTCCATTTCAGATAACTGTATTAGGGCCAGTTTTAATAGGGATGCCAAATCTTCTGCTCATTTTATAGACTAATGACACCGGTGCTCATGACCTGAATGCTCTTCCAGGAGTTCATCTATCACTGGGCTGGTGCAGAAATCAGGTAGTTACTCTGCCTGGATGCTTAGGGTTGGGATAGTTGGTGATTCTGGATGTGCGTGAAGTGGCCAGATATCGTATGCAGGTTCTGCAGAGAAGTGTGCACTTCCTGTGATCCTGCTGCATGAGTTAAACGGTGGCTGAGAGGAGAGTTTTTGGTGACCTCAGATAAAGGTTCAGGGACAAAGGAGTGGGAGGGGATATGCAAAAAGAAAGTCTTATGTTGGCCTGAGCTCCAGAAAGAGCTGGACAGCAGAAATTGATTCATAGATTTTATGGCCAGAAGGAACAACTATGACCATCCAGTCTGACTTCTTGCATAACACAGGCCAGAGAATCCACCTGGTGATTTCTGCATCAAGCCCATAACTTCCTGTTGAGTTAGAATGTACGTGTTAGAAAGAGACATCTAGTCTTAATTTAAAGACTCGACGTGATGGACAATCCACCACAAGTCCTAGGTCAGTTGTGCCAAGGGTTAATTGCCCTCCATTGTTTTTTTTTTTTTTTTTTTTAAAGTGCCTTGTTTTCAGTCGAACATCAGCTTTTCTGCCTTTGCTAAACAAGAGAACCACCTGCTAACAGGGGAATCTCCCCATGTGGGTATCTATAGACCATGCTGTAGTTACCTCTTCAACCTCAGTTGCCTGCAAAGCTGGTGTCCTGAATTAATCCCCTAGATTTGCTCTCCCCCATTGGTTGTTTGTATAACCAATTCCTTGTTCTATTTTTTTCACTTTCTCAGCATTCTGTTTGTTTGAGCTCAGGGATTCTCAGGTTTTCTGTAGCGTGGTCATCCCATAATGAGTGTCCTTCACCGAGCCTCCCACAAAGCCATTCATGATCTCACAATGTCTTGGTAGCAGCTCCATAAATCCTATTCTCCGCTTCTACCCTTGATCTCTGGAGCTGGACGGGCCTGGAAATGTAGCTGAACAAGGTTAATGTGATATCTGGAACCCCAGTTTCCTGTCTTTTCCCTCTGCCCCAAATAGCACCATTTGGGTCCTCAAACTCCCCCTCTCCTGCTGCTCAGTGTCATTCCTGCTTACCCTACTCCCAGTCACTTTTCCTTTGCGGCGTGTGGCATTTACAGAGGATTATATGTAACTCCTCACATAGAAATAAACTAGCCCTTTCCAAGAAGGAGAGAAACCTGTGAGAACTCCCACAAATCCTAGTTGTAAACTGAAATCAAAATTGTCCCTAACACACATTCACAGACCTCGAGAGGTCTTCTAGTCCTGTCCCACCCGTGCACTCAAGGCAGGACTGAGTATTATCCAGACCAGTAATTCTCAACCTGCAGGCCGCTTGCGGCCCAATCAGCACACAGCTACAGCCCACGTGACATCCTCAGGACCTGTGTGTGTGTGTGTGTGTGTGTGTGTGTGTGTGTGTGTGTGTGTGTGTGTGTGTGTGTGTGTGTGTGTGTGTGTGTGTGTGTGTGTGTGTGTGTGTGTGTGTGTGTGTGTGTGTGATTATAATCCATAGAAAGCTGCATATGCAACCCACCATGGTAAATAGATTGAGATTCACTAACCTAAATAATCTCTCACAGGTGTTTGTCTAACCTGCTCTTAAAAATCTCCAATGATGGAGATTCCACAACTTCCCTGGCAATTTATTCCAGTGCTTAACAACCCTGACAGTTAGGAAGTTTTTCCTAATGTCCAGCCTAAACTTCCCTTGCTGCAATGTAAGCTCATTGCTTCTTGTCCTATTATTAGAGGTTAAAGAGAACAAATTTTCTTCCTCCTCCTTGTAACAACGTTTTATGAACTTGAAAATTATCATAGAATCATAGAATATTAGAGTTGGAAGGGAACTCAGGAGGTCATCTAGTCCAACCCCTGCTCAAAGCAGGACTAACCTCAGCTAAATCATCCCAACCAGGGCTTTGTCAAGCCTCAGCTTAAAAACCTCTAAGGATGGAGATTCCACCACCTCCCTAGGTAACCCATTCCAGTGCTTCACCACCCTCCTAGTAAAAAACTTTTTCCTAATGTCCAACCTAGACCTCCCGTCCTGCAACTTGAGACCGTTGCTCCTTGTTCTGTCATCTGCCACCACCGAGAACAGCCTAGCCCCATCCTCCCTGGAACCCCCTTTCAGGTAGTTAAAGGCTGCTATCAAATCCCCCCTCATTCTTCTCTTTTGCAAACTAAACAAGCCCAGTTCCCTCAGTCTCTCCTCATAAGTCCTGTGCTCCAGCCCCCTAATCATTTTGGTTGCCCTCCGCTGCACTCTCTCTAACTTGTCCACATCCTTTTTGTAGTGGGGGGCCCAAAACTGGACACAATATTCTAAATGCGGCCTCACCAATGCCGAATAGAGGGGAATAATCACTTCCCGTGACCTGCTGGCAATGCCCCTCCTAATGCAGCCTAATATGCCATTAGCCTTCTTGACAACCAGGGCACACTGCTGACTCATATCCAGCTTTTTATCCACCGTTACCCCCAGGTCCTTTTCTGCAGAGCTGCTGCCCAGCTCGTCGGTCCCCAGTCTATAGCTGTGCATGGGATTCTTCCTTCCTAAGTGGAGGACTCTGCACTTGTCCTTGTTGAACCTCATTAGGTTTCTTTTGGCCCAATCCTCCAGTTTGTTTAGGTCACTCTGTATCCTATCCCTACCCTCCAGGGTATCTACCACTCCCCCCAGCTTACTGTCGTCCGCAAACTTGCTGAGGGTACAATCTACCCCATCCTCCAGATCATTAATAAAGATGTTGAACAAAACCGGCCCCAGGACCGACCCCTGGGGAACTCCGCTTGTGATCGGTTGCCAGCTAGACATGGAGCCATTGATCACTACTCGTTGAGCCCTATGCTCTAGCCAGTTCTCTATCCATTTTATAGTCCATTCATCCAACCCATACTTCTTTAACTTGCTGATAAGAATACTGTGTGAGACAGTATCAAAAGCTTTGCTAAAGTCAAGGTATATCACATCCACCGCCTTCCCTACATCCACAGAGCCAGTCACCTCATCATAGAAAGCAATCAGGTTGGTCATGGTTGGTCATGTCCCCCTTCAGTCTGCTCTTCTCCAGACTAAACAAACCCAGTTTTTTCAATCTTTCCTCATAGGTCATGTTTTCTAGATCTTTAATAATTTTTGTTCCTCTTCTCTTGACTTTCACCAGTTTGCCCACATCTTTCCTGAAATGTGATGCCCAGAACTGGACACAATATTTCAGTTGAGGTCTAATCAGCACGAACTAGAGCGGATGAATTACTTCTTGTGTCTTGCTTACAACATTCCTGTTAATACATCCCAGAATGATGTTGACTTTTTTTGCAACAATTACATGGTTAACACATATTTAGCTTGTGATCCACTATGACCACCACCAGATCCCTTTCTGCAGTACTCCTTCCTGGGTAGTCATTTCCCATTTTGTATGTGTGCAACTGATTGTTCCTTCCTAAATGGAGTACTTTGCATTTGTCCTTATTGAATTTCATCCTATTTATTTCAGACCATTTCTCCAATTTGTCCAATCATTTTGAATTTTAATTGTATCCTCCAAAGACTTGCAATGCTTCCCTGCCCTGCAAACTTTATAAGTTTCTATGCCATTATTTAAATCATTGATGAAGATATTGCACAGAACTGGACCCTTCCAGCTTGACTGTGAACCACTGATAACTACTCTCTAGGAGTGGTTTTCCAACCAGTTATGCACCCACCTTATACATCTAGATTATATTTCTGTAGTTTGTTTGAGGTCATGTGAGACCATATCAAAAGCCTTAGTTAAGTCAAGATAAAATCATATCTACCACTTCCCCCCATCCACAAGGCTTGTTATCCCTATCAAAGAAAACTATTAGGTTGGTTTGACATGATTTGTTCTTGACAAATCCATGCCGACTGTTACTTATCACCTTATTATCGTCTAGATGTCTGCAAATTGATTGCTTAATTATTTGCTCCATTATCTTTCCAGGCATTGAAATAAAATGACTGGTCTGTAATTCCCTGAGTTGTTCTTATTCCCCTTTTTATAGATTGGCACTATATTTACCCTTTTCCAGTCCTCTGGAATCTCTCCCGTCTTCCATGACTTTTTGAAAATCTGAGCCTATAGCAATTATAACTCCTCAATCCTCCTTGAGTATTCTAGAATATATTTCATCAGCTCCTGGTGACTTGAAGATGTCTAACTTGTCTAAGTCATTTTTAATTTGTTCTTTCCCTATTTTAGCTCTCATCCTACCTCATTTTCATTGGCATTTATTAAGTTAGATGTCCAATTGCTACTAAACTTTTTGGTGAAAACTGAAATAAAAAAGTAATTTAGCATTCTGCCATTTCCACGTTTTCTGTTGTTTTTTCCCCCTCATTGAGTAACAGGCTTACCTTGTCCTTGGTCTTCCTCTTGCATCTAATGTATTTGTAGAATGTTTTCTTGTTACCCTTTATGTCTCTAAGTAGTTTAATCTCGTTTTGTTCCTTGGCCTTTCTAATTGTGTCCGTACATACTTGTGTTGTTTGTTTATATTTATCCTTTGATGATTGCGGTGAAAGCTGGGTGTGCGTGCTTCACGACAACATAATTAGTTGACGTTAACGCCTTTTAGTCGGTGCTACTGCAGTTAGTTTGTGAAATGCTTTGAAGATTAGCGATGCTTGTTTTATTGTGCACGTGTAGGGTTGACATCACCATGGAGAATATTTTAGGGTTACCTGGAGTCTGAGTAATGAAACTTTCACATGCTTGGTACAACCAGTCTCTGGAAAACCTCCTCTGTGGTCAGAACTGTAAGAGTTCTGAAATATGCAGTATTGTTGTAGCCATGTTATTCCCAGGATATTAGAGAGACAAGGTGGGTGGGGTAATACCTTTTATTAAACCAGCTTCTTTCTTTGATAGTTGTTCTGAGTTTCTTGCCTAAATAAAAGTTTGTCCAATAAAAATATGACCTCACCCACCTTGTCTCTCTAGAGTTCTGAAGAGGCATGTTTGAAACGAGAACTTTAAAACCTTACCTCTTGTTTAGGCTCTGTGGGTTTTTCTGGGTCTGCGGTAACATGTACACTACACGAAGCAAAGCATCTGACTGCTAACAGGTGCTGGATTGCTTCCTAGTGTGGGTCAGTTAATCAGCTTTCTAGACAGGGTTGGTTTTTCCCCCCCCCGCTACACTTTTTAAAGGCATTGAGCACACTCCACTCCAGGTGAAATCGATGGGAGCTGCAGGAGCTCTGCCTTAAATAGCTCATGTCAGACACCCAAAACTAGTGGAGGTACTGTATTTATTTAAACAAGGAAACTGAATTAAGACTAATTTCTTTATCTGTAAAACTGGAATAACTGATGTCTGTGAAATGCTCTGGGATCCTTAGGTGGAAGGCACTTGTGAAGCATGAATCACCCTCCTCTCACTACTGCGCCTTTGACAAATACAAGTGCTGTGCTGGTAGCAAAGAAATTAGCACTCTGGTCTTCATGTGGCAGCCCTGCGATCCAGTCTGAAGGCTGTTCTCTCTCTCTCTCTCTCTCTCTGGGGCTGGCACCCTTTAGAGGTGGAACACGTGGTTCCTTGGCAGAGGAAGTAGGGTACTTCGTGCCACACGGCAGTGACACCTTCTTGCCATTAGAAAGAATCCTTGGTGTTCATGTCCAGCCCTTCTGGGTGGGGAGAATGGGTACTGCAGCATGAGACTCTAAGGGCTGGGTGAGGGGATCTTCAGGGCTCCAGGAAGCACAAAGGGTCCTCTAAGAAAAGCCATGTATCAGTCTTTAAAGTAGTGGGTACATGCCGTGAATTACAATGGGAGGCCGATGTGGGTTTGCTTGTGTGGTGATAATATCTGTTCCTGTGGGACTTGTACAGAGTCTGAAACATTGAAAATGTGCAGCTGAAGACTTGACTGGCGAGCCCCGTAGAATCTTAAAAAACTTGGGGAAAAGATTTCAGCAGGTCCTCATGGCTAGTATTTTGGACTCAGTGCAGCGCTGGCCAGGTGTCTTGGCTCTAGGTGGAATGGTGCTTGTTGCTAAAGGAAGCTCTTGGTGATCAAAGCCAGCTGGAAGGTCCTACCCATGCTGGCTAGAAAAGGGCCAAACACATTTGAAGCAATTTTTTTTGTCTTGCTGAGGGTGAAACTAGATTAGGCAGGCGGAGTGGGTTAGCCAGGCCTGCAGCCTTGGCTCAGTGACCGGTGCTGGCTGGGCGCACCTGCTGGGATGCCCTCTGTGTTCTAATGCCTGCTTCTGTGGGCACTGTTGTGTGTGAGAGCCAAGGCTGTAGGGGCAGGAACAGTTGGGACTTGAGTAAGCACAAGGCCTCCAAATGGTGTGTCTGTTTGTTGTTTGGTGGCTGTGTGTCACCTCCTCCCCAACGCTGGGAGAGCGTTCCTCAGTGTGCGTTCTCCCCTGAAAGCTCTGAAAGAGACAGAAGCATGCAGATCAAACTCTTTTTGTTATTGACCTGCTAGCATGTGATTGGTTTGTTCGGATTTTCACCTCCCCTTCTGCAGCTCCTGTAGACTAGCTGGTGCAATAGTGAGGGAAGGGAGCAGAGAATTGTAGGGAATGAAGCCAGAGCCTGTGACATGGGGTATTCAGTCTGATATCCTCACCTCCCCACAGCCAGAGCCTGCAGGACTCTTCTCTACATCATCCCCCAGATGCCTGCTCTTTGCGCTTTCCTGGCTCTGCAGTGATGGCGATTGCATCTCCTACCTCTTCATCTCTTTGCGGGCTCCATTGCGCTTACGGTTAAGAACTTCTTCTTTTATGTCAACAGCTCTAGGCTATTGCTCCTTGTGTGGTAATAGCCCCTTAGGAGACAGTGAATAATTCCCTCCTTCATTTACTTTACCTGGAAGGGATTTATAGACTCATGTTTCTCCTCAGCCTTCTCTTCCCTTGACTACATACATTTAGCTCCCTTGCTCCTTCCACTCACGTGTCTTTATTCTCCAGCTCTCTGGCACATCTGGTCGCTCTTACCTGTGCTTCCTCTAACCTTTCTGGATCGTGGAGTCTGGAGCCATTCGTGCTTATTGGGGCTATGGAGGGCTGCCTTATCTCCGGTCTGGCTCCTGTAAGTGATTCCCCCCCATGTGCAGTAATAGCGTTGCCTTGCAACACACCAGGATAAGTGGTGGCTGTGAGCTCTGGTTGTCACGGCTTGTCCATGGGTATAGCTCAGGCTCTGTTCAAACACACTCTGAAATCTTTTGTTCACATAACCAGTGATGAGAGTTGGTTATAGCTACATCCCCAGGGAGACTGGATGGCTGGGATCAGTAATCATCCTGACTTCCATGTAGAAGTAGTCCTCCTCATACTGTTTCCTGTTGGCTGTGTCTGCACTCTGATCATCAGGATCAAGCAGGGCCATCCAGGGACCCTTTGTTGCTGCTCCATGCCGCAATAGCCAGAGGTGCTGGAATCGCTTTCTTACACCTGTGGCTGAGTAGGATGGTGAGTGTCATTGGGACAGACAGCAGGCAGCAGCCTCGAGGCATGGCTAATGCAATGCACGATAGCTATGAATTTAAACAGAGGTCTCGAAGCTCCTGCTGGTTCAACAAGTAGTGCCCCTTCCTGTTAAGCAACACACTTTGACGTGAGCAGATCATCCTGTGCCCCAGATTCTACACTAGCTCTCCACTTAATACCTGAACAAACTCAAGGTCCTGGTCTTCATCCACAAAGCCCTCAATGGGCTGGAACTGTCTCTGCAGTCAGGACCTACCATGAAAGCTGTGACCCTCAGGAACAGTGGGACTGTCAGCAGGACAGGTGGTGCTCATGGGAACTGGGGGACATGAGCATTCTCAGTTGCTGGCCTATAGCTGGGCAACTTTCCTATCATAAGAGATTAGAACAGTCATAAATCTCACCGCCTTCGGGGTGAAATCTTGTCTCCGTATGTTTCCCTGCAATAAAGCCCACCTCCCGGGAAGAATAAGTAGCTGATGCTGGGAGGAGGAAGAACATTTTCCCTCTTCTTTCTCCTTCCTGCCTTCCAAAACCTCTCAGGCAGAGGGATGGGGGGAAGAGACCCGTGTGTGTGTGTGTGTGTGTGTGTGTGTGTGTGGACTGTCTGAGGCTTGTGAGGCACACTCGTACTGTGAGTAGCAGTAGAAATCCCTGCGAAGATGATAAAGGGCTGCACAAAGCCTTTAGCTCCTAGTTGGCTGGTTCAGTGGTAACTGAAATCTGTTTCCCTTTGGATTACATGAAATGAGTGGCTGGCTTCAGTCCAGATCCCGGTTAGGCAGGTGTCCATATTGAAGAGCTACAGCCTGGCTGGCCTCCTTGTTGGTAGCCTCAGCAAGTTGCCATCATTTAGCAAATCTCTTATTCCTGAGGGCAGGCAGCAGGAGATTTGCCAGCACTTCTGCTGCTGTACCTGCTTGGGGAGAAATAGTCTGTTAACGTGGTACCGTTCATCAGCGTGAAATGCCATTAACATTGTAACTGCAGCTATCAGTAGCCTCTGGTGGTATAAAGAGAGATTGTGTAGGCCATGAAAATAGCTGAACCTGTCACAGAGAGTGGATATGTGCAACTACATGGGATATTAAAAGTTGTGTGTGTTACCCTTTTAGGAGAGTTTACAATTACATGCATTAGGTCAACACTAACTGAGAAACCTGGAGAAAGCAAATGCTCAGAGGATAACGAGCCCTCTAGTAACAGGAATCATGGTGCAAATGAAGAGCTATGATGCATGATGGAAATGTGCAGTGTTAGCCTGTGAATGAGGAGAGATGATGTATGGTAGGGACCAATGGAACAATCCTGCCCTTCTGCAGAACAGCTCACGATAAACACTATGTTGTGTGTGCGCGTGCATATACAGATACACTGGCATGTCACTAAGGTCTATAAGTCACCAGAGGATAACTCCAGACATCTTGTATCTTTGCCCCATTGACTCCTCCAGCAAGGAGGGCACCAAGGTGCAGGCAGGATGCACTTCTCCCAAGTCAAAGATATTAGACATTTTGCCACTCTTTGCATTGGCCATCTGGAGGCTTCTTCCAACCTTTTTGCTCTGAACTGCCCTTCTCATCTGTATAACCTCGTTAGCCTTTCTCATCCTTGTTCTGTGCTGACCCTGCGGCCAAAGAGTGATTCAGAATCTTGCTAAACAGGTCAGTCTCCTACAGGGTCATGTGGTGCCTGAGCCACTAATGTGCTTCACTATTCTTCCTCACTCCCCCAGTCCTTCTGCATCACCTTGCAATGCTCCCAGGCTCAACAAGCTCTTGGGGGTAGAAGCGTTAATGCTCCAGTGTGGTGGGAGAGAGCATTGTGCTGCCAGAGGTGCCATGTTTGCAGATGGAAATGCAAAACAAATTCCTGACCAGTTGCCTCCTGGAATTCCATAGCACTAAGGGCATGGACCCAGGTGTCCTGGTTAAATCCCAGTCTGGGATGTAACTGGGAATGGGATATTTTCACTTCGGGGCTGAAACAGCTACAGGTCTGCCTCACTTGAAGCCAGTCATGTAATGACGCTGTAAAGGTGGTTGGGGTGAAAGGCATGGTAAAATTCTTTATTACTGTCTGTTGTTACTCCAGGTCATGCCCTCTGGGCCTGAAGAGAGCAGATGTGACCAGGAAAGGCTTGGGAGCGTCTCTGCAATTGAGAAATCCTCATAACTTTTTTTTTTTTTTTTTTAGGTTTTCTGGCTACAGCTGTTTGTGAATCCTGTGAAGTCCTGGTGTTTGTTTTTTTTTCTGAGTGATACAACAGAATCTGTGAGGAATGGAGAAAGCTGTCTCTACTTCTTCATCTGAGCAGCAGAGAGCGCATCCGTCCGATGGAGGCAAAACTGTGTTAATGGCACTGGAGCCAAACAAAGAAGATTTTGCTGCCCTTGAGTGTCCCCTAGTTGAACAGAGAATAGCTGCCTTTGTCAAAGATGCAAAAATGCCTCTGGAGAGTGCAGCTGTATCGGGGACATCAGTGGAAGGGGGGACTGATTTCAGGGAGGCTGCCTTCTATGCTTCCGACAACTTGGCAGCCGTGAGTAGAGACAGAAAAGGGAATTCAGGTGCTGATGATGCGTGCAGCCATAAGGAGGATCCAACTTTTTTCTTGCCTCTAATCCGCCAGGAGCCAGACATTGCTTTGGAAGCACACAATGTGGCAGGTAAGTTCCACACCTTATATTGATGGGTGGGACTCACACACCATTGGCCAGCAGCAAGTCAGAGCTCTTACTGGTGAATAAAAAGGAGGCCAGAAGCCTAGATTGCTGCAGAGTTGAACTTTCATTTAAAAATAAACCTGCCATTTGTGGTGGTGTGGAAAACCTTTTAAATGGGACAGCACAGTAGTGAGTCTTCCTGAGTCTGCAGACTGCTTCGGTGGGTGCCCCACTGCTGCTTGTTTGCAGAGTGAGTTAAGGAGACACTGCTTAGTGCAGCTGCTGCTGTTCAGGATCCTGCAGCCTGCAGTGAAACTGATTAGAATCCCTGCCAGTTTTGTTTTGCTGCTGCTCTGAGTAGTGTGAGAGACAGGCACTGGAGATATTCACAGGAGAGGAGGGGGAGTCTGGCAAAAGGCAGTGGGCAAGGTGAAGAGATATTTCTCATCCTCTGGTTGTTGGATGGCGAGGGGAGACATTCAGATTAATTGGTATCTGTGAGCCAGAGGTGTCTAGAAAAGAAGCAAGGTCCAGGGACAGCATCCTTTTCCTCCCTTACTCCTGCAGCCTTTCCCATCATCTGACGGTAGTGTGTGTGGGGGGGCGGGGATAGGGGGGGGAGGAATCTGGGCTTCTCACCTGCTGGGGCTGTGGGGAGGGACCTTTTGTTTTGTCTTCTGGCTAGCAGGTGTTTTTCAAGCGTCCTTGGCAGCGGACTCTCCCTGGTGATCATCAGTGTGATGGAGGCAAAACCGTGTTAATGGCACTGGAGTGGTGTCCCCCTCCTCCTGGCTTCACTTTCAGGCAGCAGTAATTAGTGGTGTTCCACATGGAGCTCTCTTGTTCGCAGCTAGGCTGTGGATATGGATGTTGCACTGGCTTCCTTCCTAGGTGAATAGCTCCAAGATCTTTCCCCCTGTGATGTTGAGGGGAAGTGTGAGGATGAGTGTGACAGCACACAGCCATGCTGAGCAGTGCCTGTTCTAGTTTGTTTGCGCTTATATGTTTGTTGGGGCATCCAGGAAGAGAATCCAAATGTAACTCGGTAATTGGCATTTCAGCAACATGGTAATGATCTTCAAGTTCAGCACCATGGGCAGGAATATCAAATCCAGGGGCACAGTCATGAGCTGATGATAGCTTTTGGGAGTTTTGCTTGCCACAGACAAAACTACCTGCTCGATTCATGAATCTTAGATTTGTCAAACCCATTAAATGGTGCCGGTCAGATGCTGGAAAGCCAGTGGCACTTGGTAATTTAGTGACCTGTGTATGTAAACTGTGTAAAAACTGTTGCTATTTGTTTAGCGTGGTAAACCCTACGGGTATGTTGTATCTTCAAGTGCAGTATCTCTGTTTATAAAGCACATGCTAACAATCCTGCACTGGGCAGGCTGATGGACTGGGTGACCTAATTAAGCCCTTTGCACATCTGGGGATTACAATATCTGTCACTTGTTCTCCTTGTATCAGTCCAGAGCTGTGGGATAGACTCCTCTGCCTGCAGATGGAAATAGGAACCCTGGAGAACTTGAAGTGACCTCTTCCTTTGCTAAGTGGAGTTCATGAGCACAAAATATTTTGTTGGTTCCTCTCCCTTTGTTGCTGTGGAAAGCTGTACCTCCTAGGAACCTGTGGCTTGCCAGTTATCTGAATGCAGTATTGCCTCTCCTATTGCATGTTTCTAAGAACTAGGGAGAGAAGTTCTATACCTGGAGACAGGTGCATAGCTAATCATCTGGTTGTGATCTGGATGTGTGTTATCCAAGCGGCCTTCATTCCCCGCCCCACCCCACCCAGGAATCTTGTCTGGGAAATAGTTTTGTGGGAAGGCAGTTGTGATATTCTCTCCAGTATCAGGGGCCTCTCCAGGTGAGGTGGATTTGTGAGCTGCATGTGACTGTGGTAGTTGTGTATAGACTTGTGTTGCTCTGTATCATTAGGTTATGAATGCAATCTCCATGCTGCCTCAGAGGAGGCTTGGAAAGCTCATGCCTATATTCATTCTCTCCATTTAAAATTCTATGGTAGAAGTGCTAGAAACCACAGAGAAGGGACCTTTACTCCCACCACTTTCTAGTTATGCTCCTCTGCATTCGCCCTTGTTATATAATTCTGCAGTAGCCCTTTCCAGTTAGCTCTCGAACACTGTGTATAGCAGCTTATTCCATATGTTTGTTCTTGACTCTGCAGGGAAGTTTTGCCTAAGTTCCCTTGTTAATGACTAGCTTCATAGAATATAAGGGTTGGAAGGGACCTCAGGAGCTCATCTAGTCCAACCCCCTACTGAAAGCAGGCCCAGCCCCGACTAAACCATTCCAGCCAGGGCTTTGTCGAGTCAGGCCTTAAAACCTCTAAAGATGGAGATTCCACCACCTCCTAGGTAACCCATTCCAGTGCTTCACCACCCTCCTAGTGAAAATGTTTTTCCCAATATCCAACCTAGACCTCCCCACCTGCAACTTGAGACCATTGCTCCTTGTTCTGTCATCTGCCACCACTGAGAACAGCCTAGCTCCATCCTCCCTGGAACCCCCTTTCAGGTAGTTGAAGGCTGCTTTCAAATCTCCTCTCTTCTGCAGACTAAACAAGCCTAGTTCCCTCAGCCTCTCCTCGTAAGTCATGTGCTCCAGCACCCTAATCATTTTTGTTGCCCTCTGCTGGACTCTCTTTAATTTGTCCACATCCTTTCTGTAGTGGGGGGCCCAAAACTGGACACACTACGCCAGATGTGGCCTGACCCGTGCCGAATAAAGGGGAATAATCACTTCCCTCAATATGCTGGCAATGCTCCTACTAATGCAGCTCAATATGCAGTTAGCCTTCCTGGCAACAAGGCCACTGTTGACTCATATCCAGCTTCTTGTCCACTGTAACGCTCAGGTCCTTTTCTGCAGAACTGCTGCCTAGCCCGTCAGTCCCCAGTCTGTAGCAGTGCATGGGATTCTTCTGTCCGAAGTGCGGGACTCTGCACTTGTCCTTGTTGAACCTCATCGGATTTCTTTTGGCCCAATCTTCCAGTTTTGTCTAGGTCACTGTGTATCCTATCACTATCCTCCAGTGTATCTACCACTCCCACCAAATAAGTGCCATCTGCAAACTTGCTGAGGGTGCAATTCACCCTTTCCTCCAGATCATTAATGAAGATGTTGAACAAAACCGGCGCCAGGACCAACCCCTGGGGCACTCTGCTTGTTACCGGTTGCCAGTTAGACATTGAACTGTTGATAATGATGATCTAGCCAGATTTCTATCCACCTTGTAGTCCATTAAGCCAACCCATTCTTTTGTAACTTGCTGGCAAGAATACTGTGGGAGACTGTCTCAGAAGTTTTGCTAAAGTCAAGGTATGTCACATCCACTGCTTTCCCCACATCCACAGAGCCAGTCATCTCATCATAGAAGGCAATCAGGTTGGTCAGGCATGACTTGTCCTTGGTGAATCCATGCTGACTGTTCCTGATCATCTTCCTCTCTTCCAAGTGCCTCAGAATGGATTCCTTGAGGAACTGCTTCATGATTTTTCTGGGGACTGAGGTGAGGCTGACTGGTCTGTAGTTCCCCATATCCTTAATCTTCCCTTTCTTGAAGGTGGGCACTATATTTGCCTTTTTCCAATCCTCCGGGACCTCCCCTGATCACCACAAGTTTTCGAAGATAATGGCAAATGGGTCTGCAATCACATCAGCCAACTCCCTCAGCACCCTCAGATACATTGCATCTGGCCCCATGGACTTGTGCATGTCCAGCTTTTCTAAATAGTCCTGAACTTGTTCTTTCAGCACTGAGGGCTGCTCACCACCTCCCCATTCTGTGCTGCCCAGTGCAGTAGTCTGGGAGCTGACCTTGTCTGTGAAGGCAAAGAAGGCATTTTCCCTAGCACGTTCCCTCTACCTCCCCTGCCAGGAGCCTCTGGCTGGCTCTTCCAGGGAACTCCCTGTTGCTCGTGCTCCCCCACCCTCTTAATTGACCAGGCTGAGAACCCTGGTTCTACCACAGTGGGGCTGGACCTGCTTCATTTAATGGGGCCAGACACCCTGTGACACAGCTTGTTTAATCCACCTTCCAGGCCTTGTCTTCTAGCTTGCGTGCTCCATGGGGCTGGGACTGCCACGTCCTGGTTTTGTGAGTGCTGTGCACAATGGGGCCTGACCTGGCTGAGCTCTCTGGGTGCTCGTGTGTATAAATGACTGATAAGCTAGCAAGCTACATGGAAGCAGGACAAGCCCACTGTCCCCTGAATCCCATCCAGAGTTGTATATGCAGATAGGAGCTGCTGAGAGTCCACAACCTACCAGGTCAGTCTTGGTCCCCATGGGTGCTGTGGCGTTAACAACAGGGAGTTGTACTGTTATGTGCTGTGCATCCGATGCACTGTGAATGAATGGCTGCAGCCAGTTCCTCTGCCATGATAGACGGATGCCCTCAGAAATCCCCCTCCAGATATGGCCACCTGAACTCCTGTCACCCCAGTCTGTCCCTTGCTGTTGGCTCCGTTCCTCGTGAAAGCTCCGCCCGTTTCCTCAACTGGTGAGGAATTCCTTTTCAACCTGAATTTAAATTACTTTTCTTATTTGGGGTTGGGGGGGGGGAGGTTCTGGAGTGGAGGTGGCAGTGTGCTGGCTGGGGATCAGGAGTTGTGAGGGCATTAGCCAATTGGAGGGAAGGGATTTGCATAATCTGGTGTAAAATTTGCTGGAAAACTGTACAGTTGTGGGTCATTCATTGTTCAGCATCCCAACCTTCTGACTGGCTTAGGCAGTGTAATCCTTTTCTATCTCCCAGCAGGGCTGTGGGGCTTGGTTAGTGTCCGTAAAGTGCTCTGAGACCTTTAGAAAGAGAGAGGAAGGAGACACACACACTTGGCTTTGTTTCAGGGTTGCTCATAACTGCTGGTATTGGCTTTTATTTCCGAAAAGTGTGAACCATGTATTTGGGTGACATATAAGGAATTTATTATTATTGCAAACCTGATGGTGGGGGAGAGTGCAAGGTGTCAGATTAGGGGCCTCCTGAGTCTGCCTATGTCACAAATAGCCCTAAACCTGAAGAAACAAATAGCCCTAAACCTGGAGGCTCTCAGGACCTGAGAGGTCTCAAAATGTAATTGTAAATGGGGAATTGGCATTGATGTGTTTCTAGTGGGGTCCTGCAGGGATTGGTTATTGGTCCTAAGCTATTTAACTTTTTTTAAAATCAATGAACTGGAAGAAAGCATAAAATCATCACCGATAAAGTTTGCAGATGACACACAAGTTGAGGGAGGGGCCAGGTCATGATTCAGAGGGTGGTAAACAGAGTGCAAGCAGACAGTAGGCACTTTAATAGGGCTGAATGTAAATGTCTATTTAGGAATAAAGACTGTAGGCCACACTCGCAGGATTGCGGGCTCAGTTCTGGGAAGCTGTGACTCCTTGGATTGGGGGGTGAGAGGGAGAAAGAAAAACATCCTTTAAAATGTCTCATTACTGATGCATCATCTCTACTAATTTCCACGACAGCTTTTACTGTGTTAATCACCTAATATGTGAAAGGCCAATGATGAAACCCAAAATACTGTCATCCAAAGACCATCACTGCCCGGAAGTGAATGTGGCAAATTACTGGCATAAGCCTGAATGGTGATTTACTTTTGCAAAGTGTCTCTTCCCCAAGTGCTTTACAAAGTTGGGGCCCAGGCTTGCTGCCCTGATTCATCTTGAGTAAAAAACCTAAGTCACTCACTCAAATCCATGGGATTACTCATGTGAATAAGGGTGGTGGAATCTGCCCCTTTGAATTATGTATAGGGATTGTCTTTCCCTGCCAGTGAAATATAGAAGT
This sequence comes from Emydura macquarii macquarii, assembly GCF_026122565.2. Classification (NCBI taxonomy): domain Eukaryota; kingdom Metazoa; phylum Chordata; order Testudines; family Chelidae; genus Emydura; species Emydura macquarii. The sequence continues at coordinate 1,191,567 of NW_027131139.1, forward strand.
TTTAAGACTTAAAAGTACATGTCAGCAGTGCATATCAGTTTGGGACAGGAAGTGAAGAGGAATGCCATACCCAAATGAAAGAGCAAGGATAAATTTAGGAGGCAAAACATAACCCAGTTTGGAATATATCTGAGGATACCCTGGTTAAGGTTCCTTCATTGATGGAAAGGGCCGTGAAGTGTCTCATGTCTACAGGTGGTCGGGCCCTCAGCCTTGCTCCTCTCCTCGGTTAGGATGCTGCCAGTAGCACGTGCCTCCTGTGCTGGCCTGTTGATTCACTTCGGATTGTTTGGGTGAGTAGCACCTGCTGCTGCCTCGCTCACACCTCCCAGCAGCCCCTCGCGCCATGTTGGGACATCTGGGTTCGTAGTGATTTGGAGTCACCCACATTACTTCCTTGTTCTTTGGAGGTCTTTCATCCAAATACTGGCTATTCCCAGCCCTGCAGGGCTTGGGAACCTACAGGATTTTAACAGGAGGTGGCATGGCTACAGGCCATGACAAATGAGACTGGTCAAAACATAGATCAGCTCAGACAGGGGTCGTCAGTTAGTTTTTGACAAGGTCCAGATTTCTTGGCCAAGCTGTGGTCAAGATCCAGACTCCAGAGAAACACTTTTCACATCGCTAGTGCCCCTGTTCAGTGAACACAAACACTGACGATTTGCATGCCAAGGTTTTGAAAGCCATACAAGAAGAAATGGCAGGCTCATTAGCAATAATTTGCAACATATCACTAAACCAGGGAAATTGTCAGAAGGATGGAGAAGAGCAGTGAACTGAGCCTCCAGAGTAGCCATCAGGGAATGAAGGAAGCATTAACTGAGCTGCTGTGATGATGAGGAAGCTTTAAACATTAAATGACGACAGTTTGATGGTTTGGAGGATGCAGGCTAGATGATACCAATCAAACATGAATACGTTCTTTGATAAAGCCGTGAGCAATAGGCTGGGCTGGCAGCCTGGTGTTATAAAGGGGGACCCGAAAAGAAGTCACCAGAACCTGGTCTAAACATGATCGTTAAATCTGGGTAATTATGATGTGGATTTTTTTTTTTTTAAGAACCAGTTAAGTTAAACTGCTGTCAGCTGTGTGTGGATGCTCTTAAAACAGCCTAAACTGATTTAAGCAAATCCACATGGGTTCACACCACATGGGTTTACATTGTTTGATTAAACCAGGACACATTTGCATATAGACAAGCCCTGGGTCTCTGTGGATGGGATGGAAGGAAAGCATTGTATCCCCTTTGTGTAGTGGCACACACAAATGCATGGACCATCTCTCTCCGCCCAGCGTGTTAGTGGGCTGTGTAACACTCCGGTAAGAGCAGAGGTTTTCAAATGGTGGGGCGTGCCCCCCTAGAGGGGCACAGAGGAATATTGGGGGGGTATAGCAGAGCTCGGGCCAGACTCAATGCAGGGGTGGGGAGGGCACTCTGCCTGAAGCTTTGCTGTAGCCCTGCCTCCCAAACAAAGCTCCAGCCTCAGCTACCTGCTCTGCTCCCCAGCGCTGGCTGCTGGCCGCGATTTCCCAGCTTGGCTGCCGACCACTGTGGCCCCACTCCTTGCCTCGGCCGCCACAGACTCCAGCCCTGACCGTTGCCCCGCTCCTAGCCCTACGTGGGGTGGGGGGGTGTAGACAGGAGTAAGGAGGGTGCGTCCTAAAACTTGGCAACCAGTGTGTTAGAGCAAAGGTTCTGTGAAATCAGCTGGGCTGGGGTTGGAGTGTTGGAGAGAAACTCCTCTCTTGACCTCATCCTGGCTTGAAAAATGCCATGTTTAGTAGCAATGGGAAACTTAATGGGCATAATATCGCTAGATATTTCCTTGATCCAGTCCCGCATGAGTATCTGCTGGTTATTGGAAAGATACCATCTGTCATGCCGCCTAGCAGCTGGACACAGCTGTCTCATAAGCTGCTCAGAATAACCAGGAGTACTGCCATGCCATGGTAGCATGTGACTCCTGCTTTTGGGGAGGTTGTGGCGGGGGCACCAGCGCTTGGACTGCAGCCCCGCCCTTCCTCCTCTGAGACCTTGCCCCTGCTCCGCCCCAGGCTCTGCTCCCACTCAGCCCCCATCTATATGGTGCCCCCCCCCTTCAGCGTAGAGGGAGAAGAGGCATGAGTGGCATGTGGGGGAAGGATGAAGAGGTGGAAGCGGAAGCTGGGGGAGCCTCAGGGGAAGGGGCCAAGTGGGAGCAGGGTCCAGGGTAGAGTGGGGTGGGGTGGAGAGGTAGAGCGGGACTTTCTGGAGGCAGCTGTTTGGGGGAGGCCAAGCCTATTATACCCTCCACCTATGTGACATGTCATGCTGGGGTGAGATTCTCTAGGAGCTCTGTGCAAAGGCCAGGGATCTGGGGGAACTGGTAAAGTAACTTGGCTTTTTACTGGCTTAACAAAGAAGTCTTCGGTGAGCTTAAACACAAAAAGGAAGCTTACAAGAAGTGGAACCTTGGTCAGATGACTAGGGAGGAGTATAAAAATACTGCTCGAGCATGAAGGAGTGAAAGCAGGAAGGGCAAAACACAATTGGAGTTGCAGCTAGCAAGGGACGTGAAGGGGAACAAGAAGGGTTTCTACAGGTATGTTTGCAGCAAGAAGAAGGCCAGGGAAAGTGTGGGCCCCTTACTGAATGGGGGAGGTAATCTAGTGACAGAGGATGTGGAAAAAGCTGAAGTACTCAATGCTTTTTTTGCCTTGGTCTTTACAGACAAGGTCAGCTCCCAGACTACTGTACTGGGCAGCACAGAATGGGGAGGAGGTGAACATCCCGCAGTGCTGAAGGAATGGGTTCAAGACTATTTAGAAGGATTGGACATTCACAAGTCCATGGGGCCGGATGCAATGCACCCGAGGGTGCTGAGGGAGTTGGCTGAGGTGATTTCAGAGCCATTGGCTATTATCTTTGAAAGCTCGTGGCAACTGGGGGAGGTTCCGGATGAGTGGATAAATGCGGCAAATATAGTGCCCATCATTAAGAAAGGGAAGAAGGAGGAACCAGGGAATTGTAGACCGGTCAGCCTCACCTCAGTGCCTGAAAAAATCATGGAGCAGTCCTCAAGGAATCCATTTTGAGGCACTTGGAAGAGAGAAAGGTGATCAGAAACAGTCAGCATGGATTCATCATGGGTAATTCATGCCTGACCAACCTGGTTGCCTTCTATGATGAGGTGACTGGCTCTGTGGATGTGGGGAAAGCGGTGGATGTGATATACCTTGACTTTAGCAAAGCTTTTGATAAGTCTCCCACAGTATTCTTATCAGCAATTCAAAGAAGTATGGGTTGCATGAATGGACTGTTAGATGGATAGAAAGCTGACTAGATCATTGGGCTCAAGGGGTAGTGATCAATGGCTCAATGTCTAGTTGGCATCCAGTAACAAGCGGAGTGCCCTGGGTTCGGTGCTGGGGTATGTAATGATCTGGAGGAAGGGGTGGATTGCACCCTCAGCAAGTTTGCAGATGACACTAAGTTGGTTGGAGTGGTAGATGCGCTGGAGGGTAGGGATAGGATACAGAGTGACCTAGACAAATTGGAGGATTGGGCCAAAAGAAATCCGATGAGGTTTAACAAGGAGAAGTGCAGAGTCCTGCACTTAGGACAGAAGAATCCCATGCACTGCTACAGACTGGGGAACAACTGGCTAAGCAGCAGTTCTACAGAAAAGTTCTGCAGAAAAATGGTTACAGTGGACAAGAAGCTGGATATGAGTCAGCAGTGTGCCCTTATTGCCAAGAAGGCTGACGACATATTGGGCTGCATTAGTAGGAGCATTGCCAGCAGATCGTGGAAAGTGATTATTCCCCTCTTTTCAGCATTGGTGAGGGCACATTTGGAGTATTGTGTCCAGTTTTGGGCCCCCCACTACAGAAAGGATGTGGCTAAATTGAAGATAATCCAAAGGAGGGGAACAAAAGTGATTCAGAGGCTGGAGCACATGTCATACAAATTTAAGTTAAATTTAAGTTAAAGACCCAAAACATACTCAAAAGCACAGACCCATAAATTCCCAGCCATAGGCAATTTCAGAAATTCCTGGGGGAGATCGGCACAAAATCAAGTCCATGCTGCTCCAGACAATCCAGGGCTGCAGACAGGTCAACAGAAGGTCATGGTCATCTGTATAAAATACTGCTGTAAGGTCCAAAGACCCAGAAATGAAGGACGACCCTCGCCTGCAGTAATCCAAAGGTGGTGGTAAACTTCCCATAGAGCAGTTCACAGCTATGATATGCATGGCTTGGCAAAAGGAGTATGTAGAAATAGACTGGAATATCTCTGTCCTTCCTGGCCACCATGCAGTGCAGAAGAGGGAAGTGACAGAGCAAGTTCAACTTGGTGTCCCATGCCATCTGATCACATAGATCTTGGCCTGCTCCTGTGGTTTCCTATAGATCCACTCAACTTGCTTGAAAGGACAAAACTTCAGTGAAGGTGCCAGGTCAGGCCAAGACAGAGCTTCTCCTGATGGCTTGCCCTGCCCTACTGCAAAGTGCCAGCCCAGAAGCCTGCATGTTGCAGGTGATCCGTGCCGAAGGTACCGAACATTACGCCTTTGCTGTGTGAGAGCAGAGTGCCATTGTGGTGTCCGGACAGTTTTCCCCTCTCCAAGTGACATGGATAGCTCTGAGGATACATCTATGCTGCAAAGAAAGACTGTGGCAGCAGGCTTCAGAGCCCAGCTCAACTGACTCCTGGGCTTGATGCTACAGACCTAAAAATAGCAGTGCAGTTGTTTTGGGCCGGGGCTGGAGCCCGGACTCTGACACCCACCCCCTTGATGGGTTTCATTGTCGGTGTCCCAGCCCAAGCTTGAACATCTACACTTCTCTTTTTAGCTCCGTAGTGAGAGTTCTGCGAGCTTAAGTCAATTGACCTGGGCTCTGAGACTTGCTGCTGCAGGTCTTGTTTTACCGTGTAGACGTATGTTGAATTACTGGTCTAGGAATGGGGCAGGCAAGTGGATCTGGGTGGGAAGTTGAAAAGGTTCTAGCTCTGTCAATTTGTTAGTGCAAAGTTGGCAATCCTAGGTGTGGCAGGAAAACTGGGGATGGACAGTGGGGTTGTCCTTCCTAGCTCCCTCCCGCCACTGCTCACAGCAACCCCTTTGGACAGTATGAGTGGCATTGACAAGTCCCAGCCAGAAGTCCATGGCAAGAAAAATGGTGGCTGCAACATGGAACTTTTGGGGAGGTGGAGTGTGGGGGACACACTGCAGGGAGGAGAAGCTAAAGCAGTGTGGGGTGGCGAATGGAGGAATGCTGTGGAATACTATACTGCACACTGCCCTGGGGGAGTGCTAACAAATGGGGGATTCCAGTGATCTGCCTTTTTTAGCATATGAGGCTTCTCAGCAGATCTTGTGAACGGGCTTGTTGCTGTAGGAGTGTTCTGCAGATCTCTGTTAGGCTGCTGCTGCTTGCCTCCACCAGACTAAGCTCTGACTCTGAGCAGCACAAGCAGAGAACCCTGGATTGAAGGTTGGTTGGCAGGCTGCCACTGAGGGAATTCCTGGCCTCTGAACTCAGACATGGCTTAGCACCTGCACTCAGGGTATATGGGGAGTTCCTAAGTGATCGGTGACCCTTTGTGGCTGCAATGTCAATATTTAACGTGGAAAGTAATCTGTATAAGCTCCTGGGTTTGCACAGTGGTGTGTGCTGCAAACAATCCTACGGACCAGAATCCACAGGGCTGCATCAGGGACTGGGAACATCAGAGAGGGCCTGGAGTGTGGAACCAGGACTGGTCAGATACCAATTTTAATTTCATCTTTCAGTTCCATGTTTTTCCTGCTCATCATTTCATTCCCTGCCACATCCCTGAAAATGTTTCCAGTTTAGCCAATGACATATGGCTTGTCTGTGAGTCAGGCAAATTGGAGGGTTGGGCCTAAAGAACTCTGAGGTTCAGCAAGGTGCAAAGTCCTGCACTTAGGATGGAAGAGTCCCATGCACTGCTACAGACTGGGGACTGACTGGCTAGACAACAGTTCTGCAAAAAAGGACCTGGGGGTTACAGTGGACAAGAAGCTAGATATGAGTCAGCAGTGTGCCCTGCTTGCCAAGAAGGCCAACTGTATATTGGGCTGCATTAATAGGAGCATTGCTAGCAGATCAAGGGAAGTGATTATCTCCCTCTATTTGGCACTGGTGAGGCCACATCTGGAGTAGTGTGTCCAGTTTTGGGCCCCCCACTATAGAAAAAATGTGGGCAAATTGGAAAGGGTCCAGCGGAGGGCAACAAAAATGATGAGGGGGCTGGAGCACATGACTTATGAGGAGGGGCTGAGGGAACTAGGCTTGTTTAGTCTACAGAAGAGAAGAATGAGGGTGGATTTGACAGCAGCCTTTAACTACCTGAAAGGGGGTTCCAGGGAGGATGGAACTAGGCTGTTCTCAATTGTAGTAGATGACAGAATGAGGAGCAATGGTCTCAAGCTGCAGTGGGGGAGGTAAAGGTTGGATATTAGGAAAAACTTTTTCACTAGGAAGGTGGTGAAGCACTGGCATGGGTTACTTAGGGAGGTGGTGGAATCTCCATCTTTAGAGGTTTTTAAAGTGCGGCTTGACAGAGCCCTGGCTGGGATGATTTAGTTGGGGTTGGTTCTGTTTTGAGCAGGGGGTTGGACTGGAAGACTTCCTGAGCTCTATTCCAACCCTAATCTTTTATGATTCTATGTGGCACTTCTGGAGTGCTTGGGTGCTCCACCTATGGTCACCCTGTGTCTGCTCACTGCTGGAGGGGTGGGGTTTTGTTGTCGCTTATCTGAAGAGTAGTTGGAGAGGCCTGGAGCTCTTAAAAATGGTGTAAGGTGATGAACTGAAAATAGTTCAAGCAATCCTAGCCTTCCTGCTATGGATGGTGGTAGCTTTGTTATTATGGAGACTATTCCAATAACATTATAGGGTGGAGGTGGTGGTGGGGGGAAGGGGTTCTACATTTAACCCTTTACCTCTCCCTCTTCTTCTCTCTGTGCCACTAGGCTCTTGCTCATTCTTCTCCCTCTCCCCTTAGTTCTTGCTTTTTTTCTAGACAGGTTCAGATGCTGTAGTCCCAGCTTTATGTGGTTAGTCTTTCAGGTATGGATCTGTAGAAGTTTGTCTCAAAACTGCCCCCAGCTGCATTTTAACAGGCCATGGTAACTCTTTCCTATTCATAGTGCTTCCATATCAGCCCAAACATCTGGGTTAACTTTCCCGAATCAATAGGAGGAGACTGGGGTGGTTGGTGCCATGGTCATGTCACACCCTCATATATAAACTTTTGCTCAGCTGTTTCCTGCTCCCAGCAGGTGACAGCACCCCTATTTGCTTGATACTTGAGGCTCCATCCAGGGAGGAGCTGATCACCCTTCCCTCCCACGTGAAGGTGCAATGAGATAGGATGACAATTGGGACTGGGTGGGCAAAGAGAAGCAAGGGAGGGCATTGGAGTGTAGAGAGGAGACTGAGATTTGAGAGGAGCATGAGGAGGGAGATTGGGACTGAGAACCACTGGATGAGGGGAAGCAAGTTAAAGGGAGAAATGGAGACCAGGGAGGAGGTGCAGAGGAGGCAGACTGGCTAGGCAAGGAGCTGCTGGGGGAGGGGACTGGGAGTTTGGCAAGGAGCAGCAAGGGGGAGATTGGAACTAGCTGGGCAAAGAGACTGGGGCTGGGATGAGAAGTATGAAGAGTAGGATTGGGTAGATGAGGGGAATGGGACTGGGATGAGAAGTTGTGTGTGTTTGGGGGTGTGGGGGACAACAGGGCAGGAACATAAGACATGAAGGGGAACCTCCTGGATCATCAAGTGCAGTCCCTGGACCCCATCATCTCATCCTGTTAAACTTATCAAGCTCTATCTTAAAGCCAGTTATGTTTCTTGCCCCATGACTGCTATTGGGAGGCTGTCCCAGAACCTCCCTCCTCTGATGGTTAGAAACCTGCTTGCAATTACCAGCCTCAGTTTGGGGATAAACTGGCCATGAGTATTTATTCATTCTCCTGAGCATCCTAGTAGCTCTTCTCTGCACCTACTCCAGTTTGCATTCATCTTCCCTGAACATGGCAGACAAGCATTGTACACAGTATTCCGATGAGGTCTCACCAGTGCCTTGTCCAATGGCATTATTCGTTCCTGGTCTCTACTGGAAATACCTCACTTGATACATCCTGGTATCACATTTTGCCTTTTTCAAGGCTGGGTCACATTGGTGGCTCATAGTTGTCCCATGATCAACTAGTATTTACAGGTAGCTTCCAGCTGATGAGCCTCCAACTCCTAGCAGAAATTCTTGTTGTTAGTTCCTAAGTGCATGACCTTGCGCTTCGGACTATGAAATTTCATCCTATTTCTATTGCTCCAGTCCTCAAGGTCATCCAATTATTCCTTTATAATATTCCAGTCCTCTTTTATGTTAACAGTGCCTCCCAACTTTGTCATCAG